>NW_028258320.1:6718750-8172500 GCF_053883595.1 Heterocephalus glaber | reverse complement strand
CTTGGCACAGTAGTGATCCCATTAACGAGGACTCCTGGTGAAGGAGACGGAGAGGCTAGATTGAGAAGCGATGCCTGCTCATGCTTCTGAGCTAGGGAGAGAGGTGGCAGGGCTGCGAGCCGTCCCGCATGAAGGCACTGCCTTTCCAGGGTGAACTAGACAGCACCCCACCCCTCACCCTCACTGGCTATGTTAGCTCCCTCCACTCGCAGACTTTACAGCATCAGATAAAATGTCCTAGGTAAACAGGACGAGAAGCCATGGGGCTCATACATTTTGCTGAGCCTGTGTTGTCTTCTAATCCTAAGATGAAGGAAAGGAAGGACGACTCACCACTCTGTGCACCATCTGCCGCTTTCTGAATGGACAATAAATCAAGGCTGCTTTCTCGTCATAAAATGTGCCCCTAATGCCATTTCCAAGAGCACTGGGAAAATTTTCCAAAGGCTTGCCTCTTTTGGAGGGTATGGGGTGAGCTCTCCCGTGCTGGCCTCGGTTTCCCCAGAACCTGTGAGTTCTGTGGGCACAGAGCAGGTGCTCCAATGAGGCTCCTACGTGAAACATAAGCATTGGCTCAGGGTGCGCAATGGATCCTGAGTTCTTAGCGCTTGGCAAGCGCATTCTCAGCATCTGACTCTAGTTGTGATAGTTAAAGGAACTGGAATTTGCCTGCTTGCTAAAAGATGATCGCAAAAGTGGAAAGAAACCACAGCCCATGGGGTCCCTGGTGTCAGGGAGGCTTGCTGGCTGCTTGAAATCCCAAAGGCAGGGAACCTACTCCTGTATTACCCAAGACCTTAATAGGAGGCAAGGTACAGGCACTGAGGACAGACACTATTTCTCAAGTGCCTGCTCTGTGTCCAGCCCCGTACTCAGTACTTTATAAAGATGGCTAATGCTTTCGTTAATCCAGTCACCCCGTATCTCAGGTGCAACCATTGCAATGCCTAATTCACAAAGATGACGCTAGTGGCCCAAGGCGAGAGGTTAGTGAATCCCGGAGTCAGGAGGGTCCACACACCTGTTACTAAGCTGGGTTGCAAGACCCACAGCCAGTCAGCAGGGCCTGAGAGGGGAGGCTGAGAAGCACGGTGTACTTCAGAGAAAGGTGACTCTCTGGGAGGGACCACAGACTCAGTGTGCTGTGAAGGTCGGGCGTGTAGACTTTGGTAGCTACCTGCTGTGTGACCTGGGCCGTGTTACCTAAGCCGCCCCAGCCTCCAAGTCCTCACCTGTGAAACATGCAAAGTGATGGGTTTTCTCAGTAGGACTGTAAGTACTTAGTGAGCCTAGTGCACATGGAGTGCTTACCTGAGTAGCTGGCAGGTAGAAAGCACTTGATGAATCACAGTAACTGTGTTATTAACTGAACGAACAAGGCTAGAAACGCTGAAGGAAGCCCAGAAAGGAAGAATAGAGCATTTTGGTCCCCAAGAGTCTGAGAGGAAGCTGAGAGGTGCCCATCAGTGTAACCAGTATTTATGATTAATGTTTGTGATGTGTTTTGCAAAAGAAGACACAATCAAAAGCCTGTGGGCGGGTCAGCTGTTCTATATCTAGTGCTGCTGGAGAAACGTGTGGCGGAGCTGGCTCTGCCTCAGAAGATGGCAATGAGGTTGCAGGGGGATCAGCCTGGGCATCTTGGAAATGACAGAATTTAAGATGCATGAGTCAGAGGTGGTGGTCACCTAGGAGAACAGTGCTCCAGGTGAGCTCAACAGCAGTTTTGTGTGAGACACTGACGAGGGAAAAAAGCAGGGAGCCAAGCTCAGGATGACCACGCCTGTCCGGGTGCGGGGGATCACTGCTGTTCTGTGTGGCAGCCAGGAAGGGGACAAGGGCTCAGGGGTGTCAGCTGGGGGTCGGTAAGAGGACTTGTGTCCAGGAACCGGGCAGAGCTGTGAGCCTGGGGGTCAGAGGGAAGAGATGGGCTCGAGACAGTCGTGGCAAGAAGACGTGCTTTGTCCTAGGTGAGCTGAATTTAGACACCATGGAGATAGCGCAGCTGGAGGTGGGCACGTGATACTTAGCAAGGGCCGGATAGAAATAAAGTTTTAGGAGTCTCGTAAGTGGATAATTAAAACTATGGACATGAATACACTCTCTAGAGAAAGAGGGATCAGGGAGAGAAGCCAAGCACCAAGGGGAGGTCTTTGGCAGGGGTCATGATGTGTGGATGTAAGAGGAGCCGACAGAGGTACAGAGAAGCAGGAACTGAGCGGAGAGAGGAGCAGGGAAGGAAAGGGGGTGCCCTGGAGCAGGATGGGGCACTGGGGTAAGGGAGGTGCAGCAGGAGAACCAACCCTGGTGGAGTAGAGGCCAAGTCACAGGCCTGCGACAAACACTTTCCCAGTGGCTGAGATCAGACTGCCGAATCAGACACCTTGGGAGAGCAAGCTTCTGAGGGCACTGTGATTCTGAAGAGCTACATTTATTTCATCATCCAGAGTAGCACAGGTTTATTGTCAAAGTGGAACACCATCCTGTACGGGAGAAATAAAACGAAGAGAAGCACAGTCCCAGTCTTGGACACCAGTGCCAGGTCTTGGGGACAAAGAGCAGGAGGGCTATAAAAGGAGGAGCCATAGAAGCCAAAGAGGTCCCTTCACAAGGTGCAGATGTCGGAATAGTTTACACCACATGGTAAATAACGTTGGCCACAAGTCCCCAGGGTGCCCCCCTGCACCTCTGCTCAATTCCCCAGCCCCTCCAGGGCTCCCCAGGCATCCCCACTGTCCAGCAGTGAACTTGCCAAGGAGACACCAGGCCTTCTCTTGTGCCGGGGCCGGAAGCTGGCCAGATGGGTCAGTGGCTGGCTGTTCCACAGCATCATAAAGCTGCACCCACTCCCAGGCCCTGACTCTCCATCCAGGCCTGCAGCCAAGCTCAGGAATGCCCTCCTCCATCTGTCCCTCTGCTGCTGGAATGCAGGCTGGACTCTGTTTGCCTTGGCTGCAGGGAAACCCTCTGCATGATAAATCAGAGCCCGAGAAAGATGAGATAAGGGCAGAGCCAGGAACTGGATGTTTCCATGAAGATGCTGATCTCTGGTTTAAAGGTTCAGATCCCCAGTGATTTACACCAGAGAGCAAGGAGAAAAGGTTATCAGCTCTGCTCACATGGGCGGTGTGTTTTGGAAAACTCAATTCCATTGTGTACAAACAAATGCTGTTCGGTAATCTGATAGGACTCTGCCGACACAATGTGGCCATGGGTCCTTGTTCAAGGCAAAGGAAAATTAAATAGAAAACAGAAACCTTCAGTACAGTTCTTTGGTTGGTATTGTGTTTGTGTTCAATAAATATTTATTTCATGTTTCATCGTGTGCTAGGGATGAGCCATGTATTAAATAAGGTCAGTGGAGATAAGTCTTACCACCTCAGAGCTGCATAGACCTGTTGAAGGCAGGCTCGGCAGGTCACACATGAGATCACTGTCATGGCTGACATCTAGATCCCCCCTGTGCTCATAGGTGGGGCTTTGGGGAGTGACTGGATCATGGGTGTGTGGTAGCAGATTCTGTGAGTGTAATAGGGGATCATGGGTGTGTGGTAGTAGATCTGAGTGTGTGGTACTAGACCATGTGAGTGTGATAGAGGATCTTGGGTGTGTGATAGCTGGGTGTGATGTTGGGAGGTGTGGCCTGTGAGAAGAGGTGGGTCACAGTGGGCGTGGCCTGGAAGGTGTATGTATACATCCTCCCTCTTCCCTTGGCCCTGGTCTGCTTCCTACTGCCATACCATGAGCAGCTTCTCTGCCATGCCCCTCTGCCGTGCCACCCTGCCCCGGAATCAGCCAACTGTGGACTGAAACCTCTACAAACTGTGAGCTAAAATAATCCTTTCCTTCTCTAATTTCTAGATGTCAGTTTTTTGTCCCAGCAACAAGAAAGTAGCTAAGACAGTCACTGTCCACACTTCTGTGACTCAGGGGGAGATTATCAGCATCCTATTCTCCCTGCAGCCCTAGGCTTGTAGACATGGCAGGGTAACGATTTCCTCCTCAGTTGTGGCACCATGATCCAAGGCTGCCATTCTGAGGAGTTTCACGCTGGTCTATGAGCACGCTCTGCCTGTTCTCCCACCTGCTACCATTCTGATAGTGCACGTTTTAAGAAAGAGCCACCTGTGCCCTTGAACGTGGGGCTTGGGATGTGAGGAGCCACCCCCAAGGCTGGTACAAAGCATATGCAGTTGGCCAAACGTAGACCAAGGCTCAGTGGGAGGCATGGCTTCCCTGAATAGTCCTAGCATGGCAGAGACCACGGTGGATGCAGCATCACCTGTGTGCGTGACGAAAATCCAAGCTGCTCACCTGTGGGAGAACCATCCCTCTGCCACTGTGCAGCCAGACTATTTTTCTTCCCTTCCCTTCCCTTCCCTTCCCTTCCCTTCCCTTCCCTTCCTTTCCTTCCCTTCCCTTCCCTCCCCTCCTCTCCCCTCCCTTTCCCTTCCTTCCTTCCTTCCTTCCTTCCTTCCTTCCTTCCTTCCTTCCTTCCTTCCTTCCTTCCTTCCTTTCTTTTCCAGTACTGGGGATTGAACTCAGAACCTTCACCTGGAACAATATCTTCAGCTCTTTTTTATTTTTCATTTTGAGTCAGGTTCTCACTAAGTCACTAAGTTGCCCAGCCTGGGTTGGAACTTGTGATCCTCCTGCCTCAGCCCCCTGGAGTGGCGGGCTTGCAGGCTGATGTCTCCAGTTTCCTGTGCTCTCCTATCCAAGCCTCACCTCCCGAACGCTCTATGGCCCCTCCCTGGTGATGTCCACCCCTCCACACCCACCGGATGCCCTCATCAGTGAGTTCTCTTGGCATCGCGGGACACAGCCGACCCCACCCTCCTGGACCCTCCAGCTGTGCAGTCGCTCCCGACTCCTCTGGCCATCTCAGCCTCTCTAGTCCCATCCCAGACCTCTTGTGATCGTCTCCCTTGTCTGGATCCGCTACTTCTGGGATCCTGTGACTTGGTTGAGGCCTCTCCCTCCTTGCACCAGACCCAGGGACTGCAGTTCCCAGGCCCACACACGCCAGCTTTGCCCACCTCACCCCAGACGCCTCTCTGCTTCCTTCCCACCTCCTGCCCCTCTGCCTGCTGAGCTCCCCAAGCTGCCAGGCTTTCTCTCCACCTCTGGGCCTTTCCACCCAGAACCCTCTTTGCACTGCTTCCGGCCTCCCTTTTTGTTTTTAGCTACCTGCACCTCACACTGCAGGATCTCCTCCATTAAATACTCCCCCAGGTGATTCTGCAAGCCTCTAAGACCAGCAGTGTCCCTCTGGTGTGGGTTCTCATTTACTTTTTATTTTGATTGATTGTAGCGCTAGGGCTGAGAGCCAGGGCTATGTGCAAGTGAGCTTTGTGCCGCCCCAGGAGGCTTCTTAGCACAGTGATTGAAAGGCCGGGCTCTGGAATTCGACTCCTGGGTTCAAATTCTGGCTCAAGCAAGCATCTCAGTTAATTTTCTATCACACTGCTAATTAGATCTCATGCTAGATCCTCTTGACTACGATTGGTGAGAAGGTTAAATGGTTTCACTCAGTCAGGGCTCTCTACTTCAGTGCCTGGTGCCCACAGTCGGGGCTCAGGAAATGCTGCTATTAGGGTTTTTCTCCTCAGTAGTGCTTTCCAGCCAGAGTTAAACAGTGGATTGGGTGACAGATCCTTTAATGATAGGGTCTGCTCCGTGGGACCCTGAGGAGGTCTCTGCGGAGAGGGGACAGGGTCCTGGTTGCTGCCACCCCACCCTGCCGGGCGCCTCAGGAAGCACCTGGCACTCAAAGATCTGGGAATGTTTGCTCAGCCAAGGGACGTAAACCGGATGGAGATGTGGGGGGATGGAAGTGTTCACCTGGCGGCCTGTTTGCAGCAAAAAATACAAGCTGGCGGGAGGCTGGGGGTGAGGGTCACGGGTATTTAGGGGGGGCAGGGGCCGTTTATGACTGGATGGATCAGGAGTGTGCATTTTCAGGGCCTTGAAGGCTGGGAGTATTTGTGCAGCCATTGTGCTGAGCTTTCAGGACAGAGGGAGGAGATGAAGGAGCCAAGTGAAAGGCGATACCGTTTTTGCTGTTTTGTTTTTTAACTTTTGCAGAGGAAGACTGGGAAATCTCTTGCACTATTTTAGGTTCTGAAAAAGCAGCCAACTTCCACAGTGAGAACATGAGGGATACTTGATAAACATATGCACTCCTAAAATGGAATCCAGGCATGCAGGCTGTGGGCACCAGCGAGCCTGATTATGGTTGTGCTGGGAACAGCAAGGGGCTGAGGGCAGTGTGACGTGCGGGAAGAGGGCTCAGGGAGGCCAGTTCTGCATGCGGGTGGAGGGGGCAAGCGATGCTGGGGTGGGGCGGGCAGGCCTGGACTGCGCAGCTAGTCCCTGCAGGGCGCGGTCAGCTCAGAGGGAGCCCATGCGAGGCCCCTCCCGAGCCGACGTGACTGAGGACTGGCACTCAGTGCTGTAATGGGACCCTGGAGGCCCACTGTTGCACCTGACTTTGAAGTCCTTGGGTTCTGTCTCATCTCCGGCTTTGTTGATAAGAAAACTCAGGCCCAGAGAAGGGATGTGGCTTGCTCCACGCCACACAGCCAATTAGTGACGAAGACATGAGAGGACGTTCTTCCTTTTGCCTGGGCAGATGTCAGTAGACAGGAAAATATCCTGTCATTGATGTCCACTCAGGAAGCTGGACCTGCTCATAGGCACCTCCGCAGTGGAACAGACTCCGTGGTTGATAATTGTCCATTTGCACTCTGTGTGGCCTTGGGAGCTCTCATGGGGCTTCCTTTTGCTGCCTGGAAAGTGGGGTGACCAGCGGTGATGTAGAGTCACCAAGAGTATAAATGACATGGTGGTCCCAGAGCAGTGCCACAGGGTTGCTGATTGTCCTCATCACCGAAGAGTGTGGCTCGCCTGACCTCAGGGTGGTATGGTCACAGGGGGTTTCAGGAATCATTCCTGGATGTCTTGAGCCCTGACCAGCTCAGCCCTCCTACTTGGAGACACTCAGCCCACCTGTTCTCCTCTGCAAAGGAGGACGAGGATGTGTGCAAAAGCTGAGGGATGAGGGGCAGGGCAGGCAGTGCCATGTGGGCTCAGCACATCAGGCACCTGCAGAATAGAGCCCAATAACATAGCGCTGGGGGTACCCAAGTGCTGGGGGGTGCGAGGAGATCACCCATGTTCACCTGCAGCCCTGGTGACCGAGGCCTGGACAAACAGGTCAGGTCTACGGTGACCAGTCCTGGAACACAGCCACCTGGGAAGGACTCAGATCCCTGGTCCCTGAGGTGCAGGGCTGCCGAGAATCCCAGGAACATTCTTGGCCTATGAAGTCAGCAGCTCTTTCTCTTCCTTTCCCTCTGTTCAGCTTCAGACAGGAAAGTCCAGTCAGAGCAGGCCAGGAAGCTGGTCAGTGCTGCAGGACCGGGAGTGGCTGGGTCACACTTCCCAGTCTTTGGTAAGGCACAGCCAGCTCATATGGGCTGACGAGGGCAGCAGGGTCCAAGGTTTTGATTTAAGAGAAGAAAGAGGCTGGGAATGACATCAGCCCACGTTTCTCTTCCCTCCCCTCTGCTCAGCTCAGGGTCTCCATCGTGGGGATGAACAGGAGCTTCGAGAGTTGCCATTAAAGGCAGCTGCTCCAGGTGGAACCAGGGCATGAGGCTGGCTTTCCCCATAGGCCAGGGCAAGGTCCCCTGGCTGCCTCCAGGTGGAAACCCTGAGCCTCAAGTTCACAGAGATCGCTGATGTCACAGCAATCTCCAAGCTGAAGTGACCCCCAGCAGTGTCATGAGCCCTTTGGCAAAGCCCATGCCACCCTGGTTGTCAACTCTTGTGGCTGTCACCACCCTCAGAGTGGTGGCCTTGTCTTTCCTGTCCAGGGGGAGAATCTGTCCTTCCCTTTGTGCTGACCACCGCTATCACTTCTGTGCATCTGAGGACACATTGTCCCCAAGGGCTCTTGATGATGGCTCCATATAATAAGACTTGTGATTTTTTTTTTTTTTTGTCAGCAAGTGAGTCAGTAGAAAGAATATTGATTTCCTCAAGAACTGTCTCAGGAGAGGCAAAGGGAAGGAGGGAATGGGGCATTATTGGCCATTGACCAACATAGAAGGGCTAAGCATGACCATTTGGGGATATTACTATTCTTGCTAATTCTGCCAGAAAAAAAAAAGGTTTTGTTGCCAATTTGGGGAAATGAGAGGAAGATAGAGCCTGCCTGGTGCATCTGGTTCCTGTGTCTCTCCCTGGATGCAGCACTAAGGGAGGCTCACGGGCTACTCATTTGCCAGCTCTCATCCCTGATTCAGGGCTTCCATGTGGCGCCAATAGCCCAGCACACTGAGTTGGTTACGCTGCCCCTAAACACTGGATTTACCCCAGGGACAACTGCCGTCACCTGCGGGCCTCAGCTTGCAGCATGCCAACAGGGCTGCCCCTTCGCATCTGCTTGGGAAATCCCCAGGTCGAGAACCACTTCACGGGTTGCCCTGACTTCTCTGCGGCATGTGCATTTGGTCTTTGACATCCATTCTCAGAACCAACACTGCAAAGCCTGTTCCCCAACTGCTGAGTTGCAGAACTTTTCAATGCATTTGATGGCAGACTTGCAAATTGTGTCTGTCGTTGCCCAAGGCCCCACAGGGAAGAGGAACAGGTGGCCCCAGGCAGCCCGTGATTGAAATTCCGCTCTCCCATAGGTAGGTATCACCCTGGTCTGGTCCTGGGGCTCCGCTCTGTGCTCGCCAAGCTGTATCTCCTGTGTCTTAGTCAGCTGTTGTCTGTCAAGCACATGTGGCCATAGAAAGCCAGGAATGGAGGCAGGAGGCTGGGACCACTCCAGGGGACACTCTGTTTTTTAAACCCAATGAGGATTGATCTGGCTACCCAGAAGCCCATTTTTCATCCCAGCATTATAAAGAGATCGTTTCAAAGATTACTGCATCAGATGGGCTATCATGCAATGATAGTATTCTACATTGTGGAATTCTACAATATGGATTCATGCTGTAAAATATAACTTACATGTTTAAAAAACAAAAGTCCAGTTTTCACGCTAATGGCTGACGGTCCATTAATATAGGTCACAAGGTCAATTTAACGGTTGCTACCAGAATTAAAAGGGAAAACAGGGTCAGATAGGACATGGCAGACCTGAAAACCTCACAGTGTGTTGCATGTGGGTACGAGTGGCATGTTCTGAACCCTTCGACATGTGTGTGGTGTGCTCTGGGTCGAGATCACCAAAGACAGGGGTTTCCACCTGAGCAGTCCTCCCCTTTCTTTCTCCCCCTCCCTCTTGCTTTTCCCTTCTCGCTCCTTCTCGCCCTTCTTTGTGGATGTACAAAGTGTTTCCTGCTGCCTGCCACCTTGGTTCTGCTTCTGCGTAGCCTCCCGCCCATTTTACCTGCTGTGCCCCAAGATCCAAGTGTCCCGAGCAGAGACGGAAGTGGCTCCTCCAGGCCTTCCTTGTCCTTCCTCCTCTCGATTGCAACGGTCCTCATGGGCTGTGGCCTTCGAGATAGCCCTCACTCCTTCTTTCTTTGCTTAATAAATACATTGCTCTAAGTCATCTGATTCCCATTTCAGGCCACCAACTCCACCGTGAAGAATGCAGTCCCCAGGGCGGTCCGCGCTGTGCCTGGTGCTCCTGGTCGTGTGTTTCTCTGGGGTGCTGAGCTCGGTCCTGGATCCCATGGATTCCATAGAGCTCATGGAGTTCATGGCTCATCCTTTGGTGAGTGAATCTTTTGACACATCTCTGATTTCCTGGCAATGTCACAGGCAGAAAACATTTCCTCAAAAGTGGACGGAGGGGTCTTTGTGCAAAGGTTGCTGGTGAGGCAGAGGGGTGACGATGGACAGTGGTGGATGAGAGGAGAACGAGGTGTTCGCACAGGACTGCTTTCAACTCGGCATCAGAGTGGCACACAGGCCACAGGACCTTGGTCTGTGTGTATCTCTATCCATTACAGTGGACACAGCACAGTGGACCGCAGGCCTAGTCTAGGACCTTTGCTGACACATGGTCCGGTGGCTTTGTCTTTGGAAAGCGAGTGGGAGTTTAGCTCGGGGGTGATGCATGCCCTGCTCTCCTTATGGGATTATTCCCGCTTGAGCCTCTCTGTGTACAGAGTCAGGGCATTTACCGCCGGGACAGCTTGGGAGACCCGGAATTCTACTTGGCCCTGTCGAACAACATCCTCTCTTCAACCAGGAAGTCCCAGATGAAAGGGTATGGACCCCACAGAGGGGATCCAGCACAGAGGGCAGATGGGACTGGTTCCTAGAACAGCGGTTCCTAGCACTCACTGTGTCACCACAGCTCTCCTTAGGAAGCATTTGATCTTTCCTAACCTTCTGTCAAGTGGACTCTATTTAATCCCATCTCAGGGTTCAGACAGAGGCACAGAGAGGTCGAATAACTTGCCCGAGGTCACAAGGCCCTGTTATGGTGGAGCTGGGATTTGAACTCAACACCCGCAACCTTTGCTTCTATCGACTGTATTCTGTAACTCAAATGTACTAAGAGCTTGCTATGTGCTACTCTGTAGCTCTCCTACTTCCTGTGACAATCATGGGAAGCTGGCATTATTTGATGCCCATCTTATAGAAGAGTAAACCATGACTCACTGGGGATGAGTAGTTCCCCAATGTTGCCTGGTTGGGGACCAGCATAGCCTGGCAGGCTAAATTGCAGAGCCCCTTCAGAAACCAGCATCAGAACAGTACCAGCAGGATATGAGGAGGAAAGAAAAACTTCTGAGCCTGAGTGGTGGCTCCCGGGCCCTGGGACAGCAGGGATGCGGGGGGGGCCTGGTGAGCAGAGTCACGAGACTGGCCTCATAGGTCACCGGGGTGACGCAGGGCTCAGGGTAGGCAGAAAGCACCTTTTTAAGCATCACAGTTGTCCTTCCCTGACAGGGCTCTGACAAGTAGCATGTGAACCAGGTGAGGTGATCTCTTCCATTTCCGGATGCTGAGCCAGGCTATAAAAATCCTTCCTGGGTACTCCACCAGGCTCCTGTGTCCCTGGGGTATGGTGCCCCCTGAAACCTGGAGGCTGAGCTTGCCTGGGACAATCAGGGGTGCATGGACAGGAAGCCAAGGTGAGGATTTCTCTAACTGACGCCTTCTCAGATGTCCTTCCAGGTGCTACATGAAGAGGACCATAAAGAGGACTATAAAGAGGACCTCGAGAGTGAGGAGCTGCTGAGCCCTAGGTGTCCAGGTATGTGAACTCCTCCCTGGGGGTTGCTCTTGTAAGCCCAACCACTGGCTCCTTTGCAGCTCTAAACACGGTGACCCCAGAGTCCAGGTCCCAGCACATCCAGCCTGTGGTGGGCAAGGACACAGGGGACAGAGGTATCTGCTGGTTCCCTTCCCAGTGCAGCCACCAGGCCCACCTGGCTCTGGGTTCCAAACTGAGAAATGGCCTGCGGTTTATGTTGCTCTGGACGGAAGTGCTCACTGGAGGTCACAGCACTCCAGGCTTTCCTGCCCTCCTCCCCTTCCCTCTCCTTCTCTGCCATCTCTCCTTTCCTGGTGTAGCCTTCCCTGCCTAACCCCATGGCAGGCACAGAGCCAGTTGGCTATTCTGGAAGACATTCATTATTTTGAAAATCAAACTTCTTTTTTTAAAAAAAAATCAAACTTCTTGCAGGAGAGTTCCAACTCTCGTTTCCACTGAGTTCTTCTGGGGTTTGGGGCTGCCAGCTTCCCTGGGAGCAGCTGGTGACCCCACAGCTATAAAAGGGATTCTTTCCTGTACTTCTGGGTCCTGCTGCCTAAGGCCACAGTGCCTTGAAGAAGAAACCACTTCCACATCTAAGATTGGACATTCCAAAATTTTCCAGGCATGCTTTCATTAGAAGCCATTCTGACAGCAATAAGTCACCATGAAAACACATTTTCAGTTTAGTATACGTGGTCCTCCTGGGCCTCTAAAGTCACTTGGGAAGCGTTGGCAAATCAGCCCATCTCCTGCAGAAGATGGATTGAGCACTGAGGTAGGAAACAGCCACAGAAAGGAGAGGCTCAGGCTGGGCCAGGTGGAGCTCAGAGGGACCACAGATAGCAGGAAGCTATCACTTATGGAAGCCCCACCTATGGTTGCAAAAGGCTTTGATCAGACACCTGGATAAGAACCATAACACTAGGGGTCCTCACACAAGATCTTGACTCCCTAATAACAGTCATGTAGGAAGCCCATCGCCCTTAATCGTGGTGGACAGCTGTGGCTCGAAGAGTCCAATGGGCCTCCCAGGTCAGAGGTGCCCACCCCACTATTCTCTTGGGCTCTGAGGTCCATGCTCACCATTCTCGTGTGTGTGTGTGTGTGTGTGTGTGTGTGTGTGTGTGTGTGTGGTCCCACATGTGGCTCCCTGCATGTCTCTTGAGTACTTTGTAGAGGAGGACTGGTGGCAGTGTCTCATCTTACAAGGTAAAGGACTCAGCGTGGGGTAGCCTTGAGGATTTGGGCTGATGGCTAGAGGGTAGGATGGATGGTTTGGTCAGGACTTCACAACACAGCATCTCATGACTCATGTTCTCTGTCCATGCTTGGCTAGTGGGCCATAGCTGGGATTCTGCAGATTCCCCTGTATGAACTGCCCTTCCTAGACCCTACAGGAGCACAGGCTCTGTGGCTATACCTGCTGAGTGCGGGCTGACATTGTGTAGACGATGCTACCCAACTGCTCCCTATAGAAAATACCAAGAAATGAGCACAGATGATAGGCATCTCTGGCCATTTACTTGCTATGCAGTTGAAAGGGAGAAACAAGAGTCCAGTTCCTTGAGATACAGACCATGATTCCCTGGCCAAGAGAGAGCATGCCAGGCTCCTCCTCTTGGGTGAAGGCAACTGGCTTCTGTCTTCGCAGGTGGGAGGTGGGTTTCTCTACCTGCTCAGGCTGGTTCTAGAAGGTACCATCCTCATCAGTTTTGCCAGGCAAAAGTGGTGTTGTTTGTTCAAACAGCTGGGTCTGAAGACCCAGACCCCATGTCACAATTTGAGGCCAACTTTCGACCTCACTCACTCAGGAACACTAGTGACACTAGGAGTCAGGGAGTCATGAGCCAGAAAAAGCCAGACAAACAGCACAGGGGAGCAGGCAACCCGGAAAAGAAAACAGGCAAAACACCAGGAGCCAGATGAGGGTACAGGGGCATCTCAGCAGCATCTCAGGGAGCCGTTCCTGCCCCTCCCAGTGCCCCAAACTGGGCACAAGGAGTGGCGCTTTCCAGGCCTTGACATGATGCAGTTTGCATTTCTAACCCCTACCCCTGGGCTGAGCTTGCGACCCCCACCGATGGGATTCGGGTGGCCCTGACACCTGGATGTCCCGGCCGTCTCCTGGGTCCCTGTGCTGTCCTGTGGTCCAGAGGAGGATCCAGCACGGGAGGCACCTCTTGTGTCCCCCAGACAGCTGTGGGCGTGTTGCTCGGGGATCCCATGCTCGTCTCTCTTCTCCAAGCACTGCCCTACTGTGACTCCAAGGCTCCCCACACTTCACGGGGATTCTGCTCAGAGATGACTGCTCTAGAAAGGTCTTTCCTAAGACCTGAGCGAAGTTTATCACAATTCTGCCATGTAGTATTAATACTTTTGCTTTTCAGCTTGATTTTATTTTTAAAATTTGCTTTAGAAGTCTTTGATTTCCTGTGAGCATATATCCAACAGTAATGCTTTATGTTACTATAGTACTTCAGGGTTTACAGCATGATTCAGCTGTTACCTTTTTCAGTCCGAGTTGTGGCAGGGTCTGGTTAAAAGGAAATGGACTTCAGAGTCCAAAAAATATGGTTTCAAATCCCACCCCTGGCCCTTGGTATCATGAGGTTTCCACTCTTTGAACTTCAATTGCTCCACCTGAAAAATGGGTGTCATCTGTCTCAGGCCCTGGGACCACCTGGGTGACAGGCAGATGGTAGCTGCTGTTATTACTACTTTTATCATCATCACCGTCATGCACACAGGTACAGAGGGGAGCACAGGAGGCAGGTTTCCCCACAAGAGCAGCTGTGGAGGAGACTAAAACAACTAAAGCAAAAGAGGAAATAAGTTTAGGCGCTTCACAGGCTCTCCATGATTACTTCCTGGGTTTTTCATTCAGACGCCAATGTCAGATCCCAAACCTGTCTGGTTATTAAAGTCACCAGCAGGAATCTTTTAAAAATATGGGCCTGCCCCATAAAGATTATCATTTGCTTGGCCTGGGTGGAGGCTCCAAAGTGACTGTGCATGTGTGATGTGTGTGTGTGTGTGTGTGTGTGTGTGTGTGGTGTGCACGGTTCCCACTCAAATGTGGGGAGTTGATTTTGTCCGGGGAAGGGCCAGGCCTGTTGAATTGTGGTGGTGTTTTTGAAAATCCTTCCGAGAAGGCGTTTCCTTTGCTATGAGGGGGCCCCTCCTTGCTGTCTCCAGGGAGAGATGACACCCCGGCTGAGGGTGACTAAAACTCTCTTAGAAGGCACCAAAGAACTCAAGAGGGGAGGAGGCAGGGAGGACCTTAGAGCCAATGCTGAGTGAACAGCTGTACGAGGCTCCTAGGCTAAAAGTGGGTAGAGTCCAGGTCCCTTCCTCCCAGGGCTCTGCCTTTGCCTCAGCTCCGTGAAAATCTGTGCAGAGGATCTGCGCTGGATTCACAGGGACAGGTGGCATGCGGATTGCCACGTGCTCTTCAGGCCCATGTGTGTCCTACACACACATCGGAGAGGGAGGGCCTCAGGGACAGAGGGAACCCCAGGCAGACATGGGCGTCCTGCTGGGCTCCAACCCTGAGCCACAGCCGGGAGGAAGACGAAGTGGGTGAAACGGGGTTGTTACTGACCTCTCCTGTCTCATATGTAGCCGCTGTCCGGGAAATCCTGTTTATACTCTGGAGAGGACAGTTCACTGTCCTGGTTACAGAGGGACCTGGAGCTCGGGGGACCTTCTTCAGGGACAAACATGGCCACCTTGCTTTTCAGGGAAAAGTGTGCTCTAGGCCAGCCTCGTAAATATCGTCAACGCCCTCTTTCAAATGGTCCCAGTGGGCAACATGGTATGTCCAGAGTCCAGAGTTAGAAATGCACAAACAAAAACTAGCAGGCCATCCAGGAAGCAGGTTTCCATCACTCAACCATTTAAATCCAAAGGAAAACAGGAAATTTGACCAATGTCATTGTGTCGTGACAGACTGAGATTCCACGTGAGGTTTTCAAAGTCACTTTATTTTTCCTGTAAATACATCTTATGAACAGTAAAATATATCATACAATGCATTCCTAAACAATCTGCACAGACTGTTTTTATCATTTGAGTTCATGGCAGCCAGCTGAAGGACATCAAAATAAAATAATTCTCAACAGGCTGGTGGGTTAAACCAGCCTCCTAAAACAGACATGGTTTACAAGCGTACAGATATTCCAGCTTTCTTCAATAAACACTCAGGGCCAGAGATTTAGCTTAGTGGTTTTGCTGCCTGGTACACAAGCGCGAGGACCCGAGTTCGATCCCCGGTACCAAAAAATAAATAAGTAAACACTCAACAAGTAGAGTTTCCCATGATAAACCTTCTCCAAGAGCTTCCAGCAGCAGTGCTTGTAGTATTTAGAACAAATCTTACCATGTTTTGAGAAAATTCTTTTAAAAAGCAGGCATAGAGATTGTAATTTTATGCTAAGACCTCTGTGATCATAGTTTCCTGTTTGATTTAAATTTTAAAATAATAGTCTTACAAGTATTCCCTTAATGTTTTTCTCATATAAACATATCCTCAATGCACCTAGGTGGAAAACTCGTATTCTTTAATTTCTGAATTAATTACTGGCCGAGCCCAGGGCTCTTCTCCAACTGTATATTCCAGCCACAGTAGGGCCAGAGATCCCCTCAGTGATGGGGATGAATCTCTGGTGTGGCCCAGACTGGTGAGTCCACTAGGAATTGCCTGGCACTGACCCACTCTGTGCCGGGGGGTGAGCAGGACCATGCGAAGGGGCAGCGACAGGAACAGTCCCTGTCCTTGGGATGCTCACAGTCAGAGGCCAGACAGGATGTAATAAGCAGGAAAGAACATTTCTAAGATTTATATTCGAGGTGTGTCTGGGCTGCCTGGAGCTAGCCTGTGTTGAGGAACAGAGCCGTGAAAAAGACGGCAGTCTGCAGCCTGAAGACCGTCTGGAAAAACAACAAAGAGCTAGAAGGCCCATTTATTTTACCTTCCAATTTTCCAAACTTGCATTGCACACCTGTGGTGTTCTAAATCCTGGGAGAAGAAAGAGCACACGCTCTGTGAGTAGACTAAGAGCAAAGGGAGCTAACAGAAGGCTTTCCCCAAGGTCTTTCAGATGCGCATGGTTCAGCTCTTGTAATGTGTGCCTGTCACCCAAATGGAGCTGGAAACTCTGCAGCCTGTTCCTCTGGCCAGAGCCCTGGCTCGTAGCGTCTGAACTGTGGCCCCTTTGAGTCCTCCACTGCCATCCTGGCCCATCACAGTTCATGTTCCACACAGTGGTCCTTCATCTTGGTCACCAAGTTGGGGGCAGGGTTAGGGGGGCAGAGAAATACCCTCCTCTTTCTCAGAAGGCATTCAGTAGGGATTCTTACGGGTGGGCTGCTGTGCCCAGCTTCCACCCACACCTGCTGTTTCCTGTACCTGCTGGAGCATCCCTCTTGTCTCTCTCCATGTCTTCTCATGGCCTCAGTGCTTTCATTTCAGATGCCCTGGGAATTCCTATGGTGGACGAGTACACTGTGGATGTCGAGCTCAGCTTTGAGAATGTGTCCTTCCTGGAGTCTCTCAGAGCTCAGCTGCACGACCTCAGTTTTCCAATTCAAGTAACTGACACTGACCCAGTGACTGCCATTCTGAGCATAGAGGTGACAACAGGTGAGTGAGAGCCCAAGGCCTTAGGACAGATGGCAAGGTGTCTCAGGAGAAAGGTCACTAGGAGCTTTCTCATTGGAGCACATGGCTCTGGAGGCAAGGGGAAGGACCCAGGGGCCTGCAAGGCTTCACAGCCTTCAGGGTGAACTCTGCAGCCAGGGTCTCCTTATTGTAGGTGGTGATAGGAAGTTTGCCTGGTGGCTCCCGTGATGGTTGTCATAAAGTGGCCCTGAGATATGACCAGGTGCTTCTTGACAAACTATTGGGTCCTCTCTCTGGGCATCAGTAATTACAGCAAGGACCGGCTCAGGATATTAAACAGCAGCCAAGTCCCTTCTTTGTGGCATCATAGATCAGGAAGTAGGACTCAGGAAATGGATCAGAAGTAAGACATTAGGCAGAACTTCTCAGACCATGGATTAGACTTTCTGGGTGCTGCATAACAAATGCCTGGCAGTGTCTGAGGGCCGGAAATCTGAGGAAGCTGAAGTGGCTCCCGTTCAGGATTTTACCAGGTTGTGATGGTGTCAGCTGAAGTCTCCCTGGAGCTGGAAAATCTGCTCCCAAGCCCACACATGTACAGGAGGCTGCAGTTCCTTACAAGATGTTTCCCTGAGACTGAGTTCCCTGTCATGCCAGCCTCTCCCTGACAGGTCTTTATGCTGGGGTTGCCAGTGTCCCCAGAAAGGGGGGAGAGAGAGAGGGAGAGAGAGGGAGGGAGAAGAGAAGCTACACCATCCCTTATAACCTAACTTCCGGAGCTGCACACCATTATTTCTGCCAGATCCCACTGCTCACCAGGTCTGGGCTCACCCTGGCGCAGCATGACAGGGCACTAAGAGGGTGCGAGTATTGAGGACACAAAGGCCAGTGGCCATGCACTCCACGTCCAGGGTCTGTCTGTCATCACAGACATCCACGGCCATCTGCTGTTAGACGTGACCATCCCAAGGGTGCTCCGACCATCATTGTCACTCAAGAGTCACCCGATAACCAGAGCCACCACCTTCCAGGTGTGACACCTGGCGGCACAGTGATGCACATGTGTGCATCCCAAGGGCCTCCCAGAGGGCAATGTGGAGACGCATCAGGACCCCCTGCCTGTGCAGACCCATCCCGTCTCTAATGCAAAGGTGGTGACTGCCTTCTTTCTCCTCCCTCCTGCTTGACCACAGTCTGCACAGCCACCGGAAATGAAGTGTGGTGCTCCTGTGAGTCAGGCTATGAGTGGCCTCAGGCAGGATGCCTCCACAATGCCATCTGTCGGGAGCATGATGGTGTCTCCTCAGGGAATCCCTGCGGCTGCCTGAAAGAACTCCCTCCTCAGGGACCTTTCTGCCAGCCCCCAACAGGTAAAGGCTCATTACACTCTTGTTGACTGGCTACTCGATTTTAGCCCAAGCTCGTGTTTCTCTGTTCTTTCTGTATTCAGCCACTAACACAAGATGGTTATTTCAGTTCTTACCTTGAGAATGAAAGTCAGACTGAATGTGGGTTTTCAAGAAGAACTGTTAAACACATCCTCTGCCCTCTACCGATCCTACAAGACCGACCTGGAAAGAGCGGTAGGTTTTGGCCCCAGCAGCTTCTTCACCCACAAATGCTGGGCTATACTGGGTCCGTTTGATTCACAGTGGATGGTTTGCTTGGCTCAGTCACGATCTGAGTGTGGATCTGGAGTTATTCACATCTACCCGGGATGGAGATGTCAGAAGCACTAGATCAAACATGCTCAGGGGACCATGTGGGTCACCTTAACCCCAGAAGAGCTGCCCATGGGGTGGGGTTCAGACAGGCCCCGCTGACACTGAGTCACTGAGATCTCACTGCTGCTCTGCTCTTTCCCACACACATGGTGGAAACTCTGATGCCTTTCAGGCAGAGTGACCCAAGGCTGATGCAGGGCATGGATGGTCCCTGCCCTGGAGCTCTCTGGGATGTCACATGGGAGCCATGCGCCTTGGCTGCCAGGCTCTATTCTGCAGGGCACTGTGCTCACCAGTCACTCTGATCCTACTTTGCTTAACTCATCCCTGACAGAGCTGCCCAACTGACGTGGAGCAAAGGTCCCAAGTGGGCTGAGACTGTGACTCCCCTCACTCCTCAGGATGAGAGCAGCCTCCTGCCACCCACGGGGGACCCCGCAGAGAGGCCGTTTTCCAGGGGTGCATGAGGGAACGCTGACTCCCCAGGACACCTCATAAACCTCTGCTTTGCATAGCTTGCAATGTGGTCACCGCCCAGCAGGGGAGCCCTCCACACACACACGTGCACATGCATGCGTGCACACACAGACACACGCACACATGCGCACACACACAGAAACACACACGCACGCACGCATGCACACACGCACACCACTAAGCGATTTAACTTTGAGGAAAGAGAAAGTTGCCCATTGATCTTTGGGTACCTGGCCCAGGTCCTCGTACATTTTAGCCACGTTGTGGAGATGACTTGAATCAAGTAGCATCTCCTCTGGGCTTGGCACTGAGAGGAACAAAGTCTATTAAAACCCACATGAGCTCACCCAATGCTGCAGGGCTGTCAAGGGAGGATCAGGCACTGCAGGGCCACAGGCTGTGTCCAGACGCCTGATGCAGGGTGTAGTTGAGCAGGGGCCTCGGGGTTGCACCCAAACCCAATGCCACGCGTGCTGCCCCCTCCTGAGGCCTAAGTGAGGTGACTGTGACCTGTGTCCTGCCGACGTGGAGACGTGCGGAGACAACGGAACCTTCACAGGTTCAGCCTCGCTGCTGTTACCCAACCCCTCTCCCTTCTTTCTTGGGTTCTGATGGCTGTCACCGCCTTCCCCACTTGCACCCCATCTCCTCTCCTGGCCACTTCCCCAGGTGACCCTTCTGCACACTTCCTCTAGCATCTGCTTCCCCAGTAGCCCAGATGGACATAGATAATTAGAGATGACGGCTTCAAAGGTCCGCAGATGTCAGAGGTACAGGATATAAATGAGAAAATCTTAGCAAGGTGGTGAGGATCATGTGCTCCCAGCTGTGTTTCAGTCTGTGTATCTCTCCCCAGCCTCCCATATATGACACTCACTTGCCTTTTTAAATTTTTCCAGTTCCAGGAGGGGTACAGGATTTTACCAGGCTTCAGATCAGTGGCTGTGACAGAGTTCACGTAAGAATGCTGTAGTCTACTTCTTTCTACTTGATGAGACCAGTATGTAAGTGGAGGAGAAAAATACTCCCTAGGGGGCTCCATGTGGGGCACTCAGTGGGCAGAGTTTGGCCAAGGTGAAGACTAACACCAGATGCAGGGGTTAAAAAGAAGCAAAGGAAGTACAGAGAGGAGTCTTCCACCCCTTATGGATAGATGTGCCTGCTTAGAAATAAAGAGGAAAAAGTGTGTTCATTTCACACATAAAAGAATTTTGCAAACAAGCATGTAAGTTTGCAGTCTAGAGAGCTTAGAAACATAAAAATGGAATAACCCCATGGAACAATGCCAACAGTCAGGACAGAGGGGTGCCAAGCTCCAATATGCAGGGCTCCCCTGAGCCAGGCCGGCCCCCTGAGGGGTCTGGACTCTATTTCAGACTTAGCTGCTGATCTTGAAAGTCAGAGGTCTGTTCAAGAGCAGCAGGGTTTTGGTTTCAGTTAACATCAGTCTGGCTGCTGACCCTGAGCCTACGGGGCTGTGACTGCAGTTGGCAGGTCTGGGACTGCAGCTGCTTCTCCGTGATCAGACCGTGGGACTCCGTCCACTGATTGCCACCTGGCAACATTTCTCATTTCCATTCCCTGCCTGTGTGTCCAAGCCCTTCCATGGGCTGAGTTTGAAGACAGGTTCACATCAGCGATTTCAGAGGATAACAGTTCCCCGGGTGGTTGCTTCTATTTTGCTTTTCCAACCAAATAAACCCCAAGTATCTAGACTCTCCTGGGGCAGTTACTGCTTCACTGAATGGCATGGGTCTCTCTCCAGCAACGGCAGTGTGGTTGTGAGCTTTGAAGTCAAGACTACAACGCTCCCCCCTGGACAAATCCAGAAGGCCAACGAGCTGGTGCTGCAGAGCCTCAACCAGACCTACAAAGCAGATGAGAACTCCTTCCAGGGGGTGAACAGTAAGTGGAACCATGTGCATTTTCCCCACATGGATTCCATGCAGCTTGGTAGTGGCTTCTGTGCTGCAGCTAAACCTAGGAGGTCACATGGTGATGGGAGGGCTGGGTGCCAACCCTTCCTCTTGGACCACTGCCTAACAACCTGGCTCACCTCCCTGCCCTGGGATTCAGGGCCAAGGGAGTCAAAAACATCTGAGGAAGTAAAGCTAACCCTGAGGGTAGGAGGTCCTCACAGCAGGCGCTGACACCGAACAGGGCATCCTTGTTCCAGAGCAGAGGGTCTCAGCCCCGTCCTCACATGCCTGCAAGGGGCAAGCCCCTCAGGTGACTCCCATGCACGGGGAAGTTCAGGGTGTTCACATGAATCTCACCTGCACACGTGCTGTGACGCTATTTTCTCCAACAAGCAGGTGATGAGATGGAGCCAAACAGCTCTCTCGGGGCTGCACAGTAAGCAACACAAGTTCAAAGCCAGGCCGCTACCTTAAATGTGCACAGATGGCCCGTTTCCTAAGAGTTGAATGTGATTTTTTAAAGTTTTTTATTTTAACCAGGGGCCTTGAAAAGGTGTTAAGAAATATTTATAAATACTGATGTTTCGACTCGAACACGAGGCTGCTCCTCAGTGGTGTGATGTGATTTATCGCTATATTTACAAGGTGTCGGGGTCTGGCCAGGCATCCAGCCCTGTGCAGGACTTCACAGAGCCTCCTACTGCCTCAGCACACACAGCCATGCGGGACACTGGGCCACAGCCTATGTAGGGGACCACACGCTGCCTAAGCAAAGGACACCCAGAAAACACATACAAAAATTGTGTTTTATTTTTATCAGGGAAATGACTCGATGCAGGGATTCTGGGGAATTTTACTGCCTGAGCAATAATAATAGCACTGTTTCTCAGTCCCCTCCCAAGGTCGCTCTCGGGGCACCATTGTCCAGACCGGGGAAGCTGTGGCCCCTTGAGGTCCACTGCTACCCATGGGACAGAATCAGGATGCAAATCCACACCTATCTCTACAAAGCTGCCACTCTGAAGGGTCCACAGAGACTGGGTCTTTAAAAACTCTTACTTCCCCAGTGGGCTTTAGTTATTGCTGATAATTAATTTGTTTTCCCATTTCTAACTCATGCAAAGATTAGGTCAGAGCTTTGAGTGAACGCAGGCTAAGAGTTGTTGGTAAGAAGCTATTGACCTTATTCTAGCCAGCCGCTAAGAATCTCTATGCTTGTTAGCCTGTGTCCGTTTTTCGTAAACTAAGGGGCAATTTTTCCTCAGACTGAAATATTGAAAACAGCTCTGGGATCCCCACTCCTTCCATTAGGAATGCTCAAGTGACCTCAGGACACACGTTGTACAAAGCCCTGGAACTGAAGCCCTGTCCCTTACAGCTGGCAGGCTGCATGCACCTCCTGGGGTCTCTGGTGGCAGCACAGGGGTCTGAATGGGGAGACACCATGCCCTGGGGACCCACAAATCCTGGCCTTGGCAGCACCCTCTAAGCAGGGTCCACTGTGTTAATTTGCCCCAAGATCCTAGCTTTCTTTGAATTTCCAGATGAAACCAAGTTATCCGTCATGCCAGCAATCATCTTTGAAGGGGACACGGTGACACTGGAGTGTGAAAACGAAGTGCTGTCCTCCAACGTGTCCTGGCTCTATGGGGAAGGGCTCTCCAGCCTGTCCAGGCTCCGGAATGGCAGCAGACACTCCATCTACACCACCGTGCAGCTGACCTCCATGTCGCGGCTCACCATCACCAACTTCACCCAGGAAGATGAGGGTGAGGGGGCCGGAGTGGGCTGGGGAAGGGGCACACGGTGTCCCGGGCTGTTCAGAAAGGGGTGTCTCCGCTCAGAGCTTCACCATAGAAAACTCACCCCATGGCTTTTGGCTTGAAACGCTTTTAAGATTTACTTTTTATTTTGTACCTTGTATTATTTTATTATTAATTTTTCAAATAAATTGAAAACATGTATAGTCGATTTGAAGAGCTAGAACTGACATGCTAAGCTGCGTGTATCTAGAGTGTCAAGTTCACTAAGTTTGGACATGGGTGTACCCCTGAAGCCAGCCCACAGCCCAGAGAACATGTCCATCTTCCCTTGCTCCACTGCAGGGCCTCCCTGTGCTCCTCCGCTGTCCTCACCTACTCCCCGCAGCAACTGCAGAAGCCTAAATCTCAATTCAGAGACTCGTGATGGTCCCAACTCGGTCTAGAATTGAATGGCCCCATTTTAAACCAAAAGTCCACTGGGCCCTCTCTTCTCCTTCACATACAAAGGTAGACTGTGGGCCTCTGGGTCTCAACCACATCTTGGTTGATTCCAATTTTCCCACAGGGCTAACTAGGATCCCCAAACTGTCCATGCTCTTCTATTCTCCAGGGCTTCCCAATGTTACCTCTTCCAAGCCTGCCATTGTTTCTCACTAGCAAAATCCCTGAGTGTGCAGCCACGGGAGCACCGCTACTCCTTCCCTTGGGGCTCCAGGAGTATCTGCACTGACCATGTACCTCCTGAGTGCTCCTCACTGAGCGTGTGGACTGACTCTCAGGGGCTGCGAACAGGGAGCTCCCTGGAGAGCGGCCCTGGTACAGGCATGGGCTGGCGTCCTCCAAGGGAATGCACATAGGTGGTAGTCACAATAAATGATTCCTTGTATCCTACCCAGGTCTCTACGCTTGCAAACTGGTAATGGATATCTTTGAATTTGGGACCGAAAAATACATCAATGTGACGCCTATCCAGATCCTGGCAAATGAAACAACAGCCGTGAAGTGCGACAACTATCCTGTGTCGCTGAACTGCTGCAGTGAGAACGAAGCGAACTGGACAGCCATCGAGTGGAAGCAGGAAGGCAACATGAGCATTCCAGGTGCGTGTGCCTCACACGGGCTTCGGCACACAGGGGTCCCAAGCAGGAGATGTGGGAGGAGGGGATCCGATGGTGGCTTCCTTCTGATCTTCAGGCTTTGGAAGACCACTAGGTGTGATGTCAACTCCAGATCTGCCCCTGCAGAACAAAGTTGCAAAAGTGTGTGTTTGTAAGAGTCACACCCGGTTATAGACAAGATCCCAACAGTAGAAGCAAGCGCAAGGTCCTGAGTTCGATCCCAGGTACCAAAAATCAAAACAAGTGATCTCTTTTTAATTACTTAAACTTGGTCACAAGTTTGAAGCTGGCATTTTTATCTTCAGTATGAAAGTAAAGTAATTGAGTCCAGATTAAATGAGTTCCCCAAGGTTGTCAGGATATAAAAAGAAAATAATTAGGACTCACTGCAGATCTTGTCTCTCAAGATATTACCCATCCTGCAGCCAGCACTGGTGCAGGCTGGCCTGGCACATTGGATGGAAGAAGTTTGTTTTCTACCTGGAAACCAGGTAGGATCAGTCAGCTCTTCTCTTAAGAAACAGCAGTGTTATTTCTGTGTGTGTGTGAATCAAACTAGACTGAATCAAGATTTTTAAACTGAAACACATATACATGTACACACAAATAACAGCAGTGTTATTAGGTGCTCATCTTTGAAGAAAAAAACAACTTCAAACTAAAATGTGGCAATTCACTCATGTGCAAGCCTTTGTTTTACAAAACCTCCACTCTTGGACTATATGGCTTTAAATATACCAAGCGATTAATTTACAGGCACATTTTTCTGAGCACATCTACTTTGCAAAGCAGGTTCATCTGCAGAGCTTCTGTTTGACATGAAAGGCTTGCAAGAGTGGGAAAGGCATATGGTAACTTGAAAATACCATACCTGGGACAGTCACTTCCCTGATTTTAAGGAAGAGGAGATGTAGGCTTCCTACAGGCGCTGCCAGATGGCAGAGAGACCTTGCAGGGTTCCTGTGGTTCTGCTGGGGAAGGTTTCCAGGCCTGGAAGAGGCCCCTGTGAGAGGAACCAGGAAGTCTGGGCTGCAGTGCTCCAGACCTGCTCTGAGACCCCTCTGTGACATTCCTAACGCCCAGGGCCCAGGGCGGGCTGCGTCCACCGCAGAACAATGGGTTTCCTGCCACAGGCCCGCTCGCTGCCTGGGGACCTGGCTGTCAGTTGTCTGATGAATTTAGCCTCTGCTCTGGCACTGGGCCCTCCTTCCTCCGCCCCTTGGCAACCTCTCTCTGCAGCTCTTTCACCAAACATCACACTTTCTTTCAGCACCCAGATTTCCAGGGAGGAAGTATCTAGTACAATGTGTCGCTCCAAGGTCTTCTCTGGATGTGTGAGTGTCTTCTCATTTTGAAGGTGTTCTGGAATGGGAGAAGACTGGAAATAATTAGCAAAAGGAGACTTTCTGGATTTTTTTTTTTTTTTTTTTTTTGGTACCGGGGATCAAACTCGGGTCCTTGCGCTTGCGCAGCAGGCAGCGAAACCACTGAGCTAAATCCCTGGCCCTCTGGATTTGTTTTTGAGAGTTTTGTTTTGTTCGTTCTCTGGTTTTTTGAAACCTGGTCTCTCTATGTAGTTCTTCAACTGAAAGATCCTTCTGCCTTAGACTCTGGAGTGGTTGGATTACAGCTGTGCACCAACATGCCCAGCCAAGCATTTGTGTTTAGGAAGAGTAACAAGCAAAGATCTCCCACTACACTGAGGAAAAGTGGAGCGATCTTCTTTGAGGGTTGCATCATTATCATAAAAGTTATTGTGGCAGATTCAATGCATTCAGTTACAAGGAGTGGTCAAAATACACAGTGAATGTTTTTTTTAAAAACATACTGCAGTAAAAGACACATTGACAAGAACAATGAGTAAGTGTGCTCAAAGTGAAGGGGAGTTTGTTGAATATTTTGAGGGAGAATTGTGGTGATGTGTCTTCTACTGTAATAAGCTTTTAAAATTGAAACATTCACCGTGTATTCACTCCTATGTTTTTGATGTTTAGCATCTTGTTTTTTCTCACTCCTAAGAAAAAGCCTTGGGAAGTGGCTACCTTGATCACCCCTCACTAGCAGAGGTCTGGCACACTGGGTATGCGTGAGATGCGGGCTTGTACATGTACACCGTCCCTTCCCCAGCAAGGGCGACACAAATCGGTAGCCCCACTCAGCGCCTCTGCACAGGGCCTGGCACTGCCCATCCTGCAGCAGTGGAGGAGCACAGTATGCCCAAGCCAGCCCAGCTCTGTGGCTCAATGTTTTTTGCTGTCCCTGTGGAGCCTGGTCCCCTGTCTGGTGACGACCTGCATGTGCTCCCCGAGGGCCTGCAGGCTTTTTCTCAGTGCCCTTGCTGACAGTGGTTTTCAGACTTAACTGCAGAATCCATTCTTCAAGTAAAATCATATATTGTGTCTAATAGAGGGTTTCTCAGCCTGGGTACAGATGATGTTTGGGGCCCGATCCTCCTTTTCTGTGAGTTATCCTGTGCATTGTAGGGTGTTGTTGGCAACTCCACACTCTACCCACCAACACCACTAGCACCCAGAGATGGGAGAGCAAAAAATGTCTCTTACCATCACTAAATGCCCTCTCAGGAGGCAAAATGCCCCAGGTTCTGGTGTGCAGGAGACCAGAACACAGTGACTCTAGTTTAAAAGATGTGAGGGATATGGATCCCAGTCACTTAGCACCCTCCCACCCCAATCAGGCTGAGTTTGATGTGAATTTCTACAAGGAGTACTGGTTTACAGACACACATCACACAGCCACATGCCAGAACCACAGCCCCCATTTCCATTAAAACCCTGGTGTCTTTCAGGCCCATCAAGCTTCCCCTCATCTGAAATCACCATGTCTTCCAGCTGAAGTATCCTTCCCTTTCATCTGTGTGACAAAGTATGAGTATTGCAGGTGCTCCCGTGGAACCTTCCTACTGCAAATCTACTAATTCTGTGCCTTTCTGTACGCATTCCCTCTTGCATGGCTTGTTGTCTTCATGTTAGTTGGTAGAAAAGCTGGCTCTTTACAAAGGAGTGAAAGTTGGCAGGAGGCAGAGGGAAGGAGACCATGGCAGGTGCCCAGGCCTGGAGGAGGGATGCTGCAGATGGGTTGGCGGCCCAAGAGGGGACCCAGCTTTTGAAAGGAAGATATAGAATGAGATTGAGAGAAGGTGGGTTATAACAATACTGTGAATAAGTGCCATACCCTATATATACTACACAGTATACTTCTACTATATCGTATAAACATATAATATATATACTATATATATATTACGTAAGGAGAATTTTACTTTAGTCTGTACCCAGTGGTAAGATTTTAAAGGTAAAAGGAAAATAGACACTCAGAGCTGCCCTTCAGAAAAATAATGCTCAGGCAGTGTAAACAGTAGGTTGAAGGGCAGGTAACTGAAGATGGGTGTCCAGCTGTAATAGTTGCCAATGCTCAGAGGACCGACAGTGGGGTTTGGGCAGTGACCTTGGGCTAAGACAGAAATGTTTCAGAAGTGCAATCAAAAAGATCCCTTACCACTGCGTGGAAGGACAATGTGAGGAAATGCAAGTCATTAAAGGTGACTGTAAGGTTTCCAATCTGGGGAGCTGCCAATGGCAAAGAGAGGAAATACAGGAAGACATGCAGGTTTTGTCTGGGGAAGAGTAAATCGCGCGTGTTGAGTTGGAGATGCCGGAGATGTCAAATCAGCACTTGGACGTTTGTTTCTGAAGTTTCCAGCAAGGGCATTTTTCTTGGAAATGGTGTTTTTTTAATGCCTCAATTCAGTCTAGTTAGTATCAGTTCAGTCTTAAAAGTATAATTTCTTCTCTCCCATTTCATCTTGTCCAGGAAATAATGCTACAGAAAGCTTTAATCACTTGACACTTTGTTACAATTTTTAAGTTGAAACAGTGTTATTTAATGCCTCATTCAGGATCATTAGTATCAATTCAGTCTTAAAAGTATCATTTCTTCTATAAAGCATTAGTCACCCATTGCCGCAAATGGGTTTTTCCATTGTTTCCCTCTCTGTCTTACAAAGTTGCGGGGGAGGAGTGGAGAAAGGGTAAGAGGAGGACCAAGGCCGGGAGCTCAGTAGGCCAGGCAACACCAGTGTTTACGGAGGGAACCGTAGACAAGGAGCTTGAAGGAGGCCTGGAGGGAGGATGAGGACAGAGGGAAGGGGGAGAGGCCTAGGGCTGGAGTAGCCTGACAAGCGGAAGAGGGTCCAAGCCTGGAGCCGAGAAGGGGCGCTGGAGGTGATGAGAGGAGACCACCGTGGGGCTTGGAGGGTGCTTCCGGTGGAGGTGAAGGTCAATGATAAGCCAGGCCTGGAAAGTTAAATAGAGTATGTTTTCTCTGATACAAGAAGCCTAAAGTATAAATAAATGAATAAAATAAAGGAGCAATGATAGGAAACTAGAAGGTAGACTTGGAGACAGGAGAAGGATCAGGAGCAAGGGGTAGAAGAGGGAGGGATTAGAAATGATCAAGGTGTTTTATGCATGTACCACTGAATATCGCCGCTCTATATTTCAAACGTGTACTGATTACAACAAAAGAAGGCCAGTTTCGAGGATTTGATGAGAAGTGTGAGTGGAGGATGAGAGATACGGTGAATGCAGAAACATGGTGAAAGGAAGGGCGGATAGAAATGTATGCGGGTGGCCAGAAGAGCCTCAGCACTGGGGATAGATCATTTTAGGAAGGGAAGGGTTGAGAGTAGCCAGGGCCAAGTGGAAGGGGGGGGGCAGATGAAAGTCACAGGAAGGTAAGGGATGCGGAGAGGTCCAGGGGACTTGCGGGAGGGGGCTTTTCACGGGGAAGTGGAGGGGTGAGCCTCACAGAAGGTTGGCACGCCTGCACCTAGGAGATGGAAATCAGGTGATCTGAGCAGAGATTTGGGAACTACGGAGGAAAGCTGGCTACACGTCAGTCGAAATATTTCACAGATCATTGATCAGCCAGCCGGCGCTGAAAAGGCTGACTTATTTTGGCGTGAATCAAGAGGCTTGTTCTTTTTCTTTCAGTTTTGAAAGACAGTGTTAGAAGAGTGTCTTAGGAAAGGATGGCGGCGGGCAGGGAGGGAGGGGAGAGTGGAGGAACAGGGAGAAGGAAAAATCGGACACGGGCATCCTAGAGCCCTAGGCAAGGGTCAGGATGGTGCAGAAAATGTGCCATTTCCGGGAATGACAAGGAAGGGAGGGAAAGGAGCAGTTTTGAGGGGCAAAAGTGCTGGTGACTGAGAAAGCATAACCATTTCCACCCAAACATACTCGGTGTCAATCAGAATCGGCCAGCAGCAATAGCAAAGGAGTCGTTTCTGTGCTTGCAGGACACGAGGACCAGGACCTGAACTCCGGCTGCGGCAGGTATATCCTGCAGGCCAACACGACCCAGTGCCCGGACACAATCATCTACATGTGCGAGTTCCTCAGCGGCTACGGAGCCAGGGTCGGCAAGGCCATCGAGGTGACATTCACCCCTGTGGGTAAGAGCTCTGTCCCTGAAGTGTTGGCTGTGGAGATGGTGCACTCATGAGCCAGCAGGGCAAGTAAAGCTGCCTCTCCCTGGGAGCCGCCTGTGATCGGAGCCAACCATACCCTGGGAGACAGAAGAAAGCTCCCTCTCTACCATTTAAATTCAGGGGGAAGCTTTTAAATTAGGAAGCGCAGGGATGAGGAGCCCTGGCTATGGGCAGGATGGGGTGATTCTCCTGTAAGGCAGAAGGGGGACACCGGGAGGAGCTGTAGGCTCAGTTCTCTCACTTTGGGTCCATGAGAAAGCCCCAGGCCCCTTTCCTCTCCCACAGCCCCTCCTTCCCTCCTGAAGTCCAGCCTGACTCCCTCCCCAAGAACCCAGTTCCCTTTGTTTCCTCCTCTCCCATTTCACCAGTTAACAGAAATAATGCTGCAGAAAGCTTTAATAACTTGATATTTTGTTACTATTTTAAAATTGAAACAGTGCTTTTTAATGCCTCAATTCAGTCTAGTTAGTATCAATTCAGTCTTAAAAGTATCATTTCTCCTACAAAGCATAATGTCACCCACAGCCTCAAATGTTTTTCCACCTATCTTACAAAGATGAACTATTTGGAGACATCAACAACCCCTTTTTCAAAACTTAGAGAAAGGACTGCTGAAAGCAGCACCCTTTGCATTTACTTGGGTTTTCTGCAATGGTGACTTAGCATTTCGACAACAATCACAGAATCCCTCAAGTCCACGTGATCTACACAGCTCTCGGTTGCTCCAAATACTCCTGCACTCATCTACAGCAGTGATGAGCTCAGATAACCTCATCCTTACCCAGGTTGCTCCTTGTAACTCCACTCCTATCTGCAGACTTGCTGCGTGTCTTAAGGACATGTTTATGCTTTGCTGGAAAAGCCCTGGTCTGGTAGTGTCGATGCCAGAGAAGCAGATTGGGATTCCACGAGGCTTTTCTTTCTGCTCTCAGAAACAGCGAACCCCTAAGGAGCTGTCTCTGGATCCCCATGGGCAGCGAGGGCCATGTTACACCATGCACACACGGCTTGAACTCTAGCTGCTAAAGGATGTGATGGTTTCTTTTGATTATGATTGAGAATAAGAGTTTACACTGGAAAAGCAGCCCTGCATAGTGGACTCAAGGCATGATGCTCTCCCCCTGTGAAAGACTGAAGTGCGTTACATTCCTGAAAGTCAGCCCGGCAGAAGATGAGCTTTGAGAGAGGGGGAAAGATAGGAAACTATATTATACCCACTGGGCCCCAAAATGTGGAACTAGGGGTGAGGGCAGGGCCAGGAGGATGGGGGTTATGAAAACAATCAATCTGCCCAAATGAAACCCATTAATCTGTAAAACAAATTTTAAAAGTGAAAACAAAGTAGAGCCAGAGGCCAAAATAGTGGCACAGTGCCACAAGCTTTTATGTTTGTTGTGGTCTCATGAACATTGTAGATGAAAATTTCTCAGGAATCTGAGGAACTTTTCAGACAGAATAGGGAATACAGTTAATTATAAATATATAATTTTCATTATATAATTATATAGAGTTAATGTTAAGGTGCTCGTATGTCTCAGTTTGCTCAAGATAGTCCAAATATAGTGATTCGGGCACTAACCTTTAGGGTTCCCCAATTGAAAATGTAGTTCCAGGATTCACTCAGGCTTATTGAGCCCTGACAGTGTACTGCACCTAACACTAAGGGCAGGGGACACAGGGCACAAGAGCAAAAGCTCACCTAGAGGGCTCCCAGGGTTACAGAGGAGAGATGTCAAAGCGGAGACGCCCCGTGGGGTGGTGGAAAGGTAGATGGGAGAGGAGACAGGAAGTGGTTCCAGGAACCCACCCTGATCTTCCCAGAGGCATCCACAGGCGGTTGGAGGGGATCTGGGGTGAAGTCAACAGCCCTAATGTGCTCCTTTCACCCTGCTGACCATCAGGAGATAATTCCACCCACAAAGGGGAAGAGCATGAGCCCTTGAGGCACACGACGGAAGGGAGTACAATTCACAGTGCCACCACCAGCAGCCTAGCAACCCAGAGAGCCCGGGAGCAGCCAGGTACCCACCCCATGCTGACATGGCACGGTTACCACGCCCTGCGTGCCGTCTCTCTCTTAAGTTCTACTCGCGGCAATGTCACCTGAAACACCAAACAATGGACTTGTTGTCAGCTTTGTTTTGTTTGTCTCCTTTGCATTCTTTCAGCCGAATTAATAATAACCCCGGAGCCAATTTCTGTTTCTGAGGGACAAAGCTTTTCTATAACATGCACCAGTAACGTGCGTAACTATGATGAGGTGTACTGGAACACTTCGGCTGGAATTAAGATCCACAAAAGGTTCTATGCCACACAGCGCCATCCTGAAGGAGCTGAGTCGGTGCTGACAGTGGAGACATCGACCAGGGAGTGGAACGGTGAGTGGATGCCACCCTGGGTCATGGGAAACTGAAAGGGACAAGTGCCGTCCCAGGCCTGCCCTGGACACACTTACGCCGGCTGCTCACGGTGGACGCTGCAGCCTTGGGGGACGATGACATTGCTCCACCCTACAGATGTGAGAGAAGCCAGGACAGAAGCAAGCATCTCCACCACGGGAGCCTGAGCTCTTGCCATTACATTAGGAGTGCTGCTCCCCCTAGCCCTGGAGGATGTCACTCAGAGTTGGAGGAGGGGGCTCATAGTATCATACTGCTCCTGATGCCAACAGCTCTCTTCAAAACCTCCTCATCCCTGCATCAAAATCCTCATTCATTCCCTGGGTTTATGGAAGAGCCTTGGAGTAGAAACTGGGACCACCAATTTGAAATTCAAATGTACCCCTAACCTGGTGTCAGCCACTTAATTTTATTTGAGCGTAAGTGCATACTTAGGGGGTCGTCACTTGGTCAGTTAGGTAGCTGGAGAACCAGGGGGGAGACTGACCCACCATTCCCTCCTCTGTGTCTGGGAAGGTATGATGAGTCCTTTCCCAAGTTGCACAGGGAGGGCTAAGCCTCCCCTTGCGCCTCTCCGTCTCATGTGTCTTCTTTCCACTCAGGAACATACCGCTGCGTATTCCGATATAAGAACACATACAGTGTGGCCACCAAAGATGTCACTGTTCACCCGCTGCCCCTGGAGCCAAACATTATGGTCGACCCTTTGGAAGCCAGTGGTTTGTGCACAGACTCCCATCACTTCAGGTGCTGCGTGGAGGAGGACGAGGACTACAAAGTGATGTTCCAAATGGGGTCTTCCTTCTTTCCCGCTGGTAAGACACAGACTGTGGAGCCCTCGGGGAGAGACTGTCAGAGACAGGATGCAACAGAGCAGATCCCATGAGCTGTCATTGTTTTGCTCTGTGGTTTGAGGCAACGTCTTTGGAGCCTGGGAAGGTGGGTCCGTCCTATGTAGTGGAGTGGGAGCAGTTGAAGGCAGTGTTGAGATACTGCTATGGGAGCCACCTTCCTCAAGGCGGCCACCTGGGTGGTTCGACAGCCTCCTTCTGTGCTTCGGGAGAGACAGCGGGACTGGAGATGGAGCTCAGAGCAAACCCTGCCTAGCACACAGGATGCCCTGTGTCCTCTATCTCCAGGACCCTGAAAGGAAAACGCAGACAACAATCCTCTTAAATGCATCTTTGAGCATGGAACAAAGTAAGAGAAATAACCAAGCACCAAAACCATGGAGGAAAAGAAAGTAAAAATGATGCTTTAGAATCATGCTGGGGCTTCTGTATAGGCATTTGCCAATATCAGGGGGGCATTTGCCAATATCAGACACACAGAGCCTTTGGGGGGGGCGGCAAAAAGAAGAGGTCTTGCCCCCTAAGCAGTAGGTGAGGCACCCACCCCACAGGCTCAGGGTCAGGACCTTCTAAGGGGGACACGAAACAGAGTCATCTGCCACAGTGAAGGGCTTGGCCTCATTTCTTGTTGGACAATGAAGATTCTGACTGTCCTGCCCTCCCCAGCTAAAGGCTCTGCAGTTTTACCATGCGTGTGGAGCAGGAACTCCAAGCTGAAGAGTCCTCAGCTTAAAGCTATCCATTAGTTAGTTAGCAGCTATGTCACCTGCCCTCCCCTTGCATCCTCTGTGGTAGAATAAATCCTCAGTCTGGGTCCCTCAGGAGTCCTGGGATGAAAATTACCAAACATGACCTCATAGTCACAAATCTCACAGCACAGGTATCTTCCCAAACTCATTCATTTTTTCAATAGCCGGAGGATTTGCTCAAGGCACGACATCATAATAAGCAACATAATAAGCAATAAGAAAAAAGGACTTAGGCCCTTATTTCAATATCTACCAAGGCCCGTGTCATTGACGGCCACACACAGGCTGTACATATTGGAAATGAACGCTGCTGGTTGGAAGAACAGTGCCAGTGCTTTTAGCAAAGCAGGGCTCTGGAAAAGCCTGCAGCGTTGAGAGAAGGCCACACAGAAAGGGTGGTGGGGTGATCCTGGGGATTGAGATATGCGAGGATCTGAGCAGCCCTGGTCCAGGCACAAATGCGCAGAACTTCTCAGATGGCTGAGCCCTGCGAGACGCCAGGATAGAGAGGAGCAGGGCGCCCTCTACAGGAGCGATGGGCTAATGGTGAGGAAAGACCCCGGAAGAGGAGATCCTAAACCAACGTGGCAAAGGCAGGCTGGGATGGAGCAATGCACAGGCCATGATGGGCTTTAGGTAGCTGGAGGGATCTGAACACTGTCAGAAGTTTTTTTCACAGCAATATGTGAAACACATTATGTGATCCATTCCTGGGAAAAGTCTGGACAGGCTTATTCACGTTGGGTCATCCTGACAAAGCCTGTGCTTTGGACTCTCGTGTTGTGACATCTTGTTCTCCATATCTCTGTCTTCAGCCAAAGAAGTGAAGGGAAAGCAAGTGTGCTACAAATACAGCTCCACGGCAGACTCAGTTTCCCAGTGTCCCAAAAATGTCGATGTCTTCTGTCACTTTACCAATGCTGCCAACAGTTCGGTTCGCAGCTCTTCCATGAAGCTCACTCTGGTTCCTGGTAAGGGCACTTTAAGTTGTGACTCATTCATCCATCTGTTCTCTGGGGATTGGAGCTGGGAGTGAGGCACGGAGGAAATAAGTCCTGTGAGGAAAAGCAAGCTCAGATTGTGGAAGCAGCTCTGAGTGGAAAGCAGTGAGGGCCACTGGAAAGCCAGCAACAATAAGCAATCAAGCGGACCCCACAAGGTCACTGACAATACAGAGAACTAGGAATGCAGTCTTATTCCCGCCCCCCCCAACCTGGTCCTGTCTCCTCCTTTCAGTGGTCCCTTGTATTTCCATTGTCCAACGCAGGGGAAAACATCACATGCCGAGACCCCGCCATCGGGGTTGGGGAGCCTGGGAAGGTCATCCAGAAGCTGTGCCAGTTCTCAGATGTTTCCAGGAGCCCTGACAGCACCATCGGTGGGACCATCACTTACAGATGCGTGGGCTCCCAGTGGCAGGTGGAGCGGAAGGGCTGCATCTCCGCTCCCATCAATGGCCTGCTCCAGCTGGCAGAGGTGAGCCCTGCCCACTGTGCTCTCTGTGGGGAGCCATCTGCCATGGCAGATTTCTCACACTCTGGAAAGGGGGCCAGGGATGTTTGGTGTCACTCCACAGGCTGCTCTTGTGTGCATATTTCCAGAGGAGACATGAGCCCAGAGATATTTAAATCCAGTAACTCAGGCAAAGCAGGTGCTCTGTTCAGAGAGGGCCACCCAGCACCGTGACCTTGAGCTCTCACCCTCTGTGTCCAGGCTGGGAGGAGCAGTGTGTTACACTCTCTGTCTCCCATCTCCTTTGAGTGATTTTGATGTCAAACAGCTATATTTTCAGAAAGAGGAGTAACACACAGCTATGATTCAACTAAGTGTTGAGCTTCGTGCTTTTACAGGTCTGAGATTCCTTCAATCCGTATTGGCACCCTCTATTTCTGAAGGGCTACTCTGCCTTCACTAGAACCCAGGTGGCTGCTATGTAGCAGGGGAAATTCCTGTCTTTTGATCAAAATAAATAAATGGCGCTTCTGCGCAATACACTTGATGTATTGTGCATTAGAGATGCCTACAGCTCCATGAACTACAATCAATAAATCCCTGAGATGCAACTAGTGCGCTTATAAAGAATGGTGATATCTTTAGACAAGCAGCTCTGATTATCTTACCACTGGAGAAAGGAAGAGCTGAGCAATACGGATAATACTGATTTGTGTCTTAGCAAATTATCTTCTGTCTCTCCGCTTGTCTCACACCAAATGCATTAAGATGGCCATTATGGGCAAAGCATAATTGTAGAGGCTGGCAAAGTAAAGCAATGAAGTCACCTTGGCCTCTGACGGTAAATAATAGAACTTACTCAGTGATTCACTACTTGAAACTTTTCCATTTGGGTTAGACCTTGATGCTTGAAAACATGACGGATACAAATCATCCTAAGCAAGGAAGATCGAAATTACAATCTGTAGCTACAGCTGTGAGAGATGTGTGAAGGGGTCCACAGCACCCATGGGCCAGAAGATTCACGCGTTTTTCCCTTGCTTGGGCTTTCGCTTTGCTAGGCTTTGATCAAGAGCCCCTCTCAGGACCAAAACCTCCCCACATACCTGAAGAATCTTTCCGTCAGCACCGGCCGGGAGGAGCTGGAGATCCAGTCGTCCCCCGGGAGCCTGGGCGCCGTCATCAACATCCTAGACCTGCTCTCGACAGTTCCGTCGCACGTGGACCCAGAGATGATGAAGGTGAGGGTGGAGCTGGGGCTCCCCGTTCACCCCTTGGGACTTGTTCAATCCGTCCCACTGCAGCCACCTCTGTGCCTCTTCTAGAGCAAGGACCTGGATATTAGAGTCTGCCAGCTACAGATTTTAGGACACCACGGGGTGTTGCCGGAATTCATTCTGGGCCCTTAAGAAAATCTCTTTAGTACATCTCTGCTTTAGGTTCTTTATTCAAATAGAATGAATTCCTGTAAGTTTTCCAGGAAAGCCAGGAATGAATGGTTTTCAGAATGTGTTCAAAGTAGGATTCAGGGCATGGCGGGGTCTTTTGAGGCTTTCTTGCTGGTGACCTGGCACCCACCAGAAGCCTCTACAGAATGGAGAGCTCAGATAAAACCAAACCAAACAACAACTGTCTCTGCCGGCCTGCTGAGTTGGCCTGAGCCAGGGTAGGAGGGGTATCTCGTGGTCACCAAGAGCTCCATGCAGCATCATAAGTGCCATCTGGTCTTCCAACTTCTTCCCCTTTACCCCCTTCCTTGCATGTGCCCCCTCAGCCTCCAGGGAGAGGTTATTTTTTGTCTCTTTTGTGGCTGCGTCACAAGGGGTTTTGTGGGTATGTCACTTATAGGACGTGCTGGCCACTGTGAATGTCATCTTGGGCGAGTCCGTCCTGGGCTCCTGGGAGGCTCTGCAGCAGGACCAGACCAGCCAGAGCTCACAGCTGCTGCATTCAGTGGAGCGGTTTTCCAAAGCCCTGCGGCCAGGGGACAGCACCTTGGTGTTCCTCCGCCACCCTAACGTGCAGATGGGAAGCATGGTCGTAAAACCCGGGAAGTCCCACAGCTACCAGCAGAATTTTCACTTCCCAGCGTCCAACCTCTGGGGCAACGTGACCATTGAAAAGCATCAGCTGGGAAACCTGCATCCAGAGTCCTTGGTGGTCACTGTGGCTTTCCCAACGCTCAAAGCCATCCTGGTTCAGGACGCTCAGAAAAAGCCTTTTGCAAACAGTTTAGTGATGACCACCACCATCAGCCACAACATCACCATGCCGTTTGAGATCTCCATGACTTTTAAAAACAACCACGGAGCAGGAGGGCAAATAATCTGCGTCTTCTGGAACTTCAGCCTCTCCAACAACACTGGGGGCTGGGACAGCCGCGGGTGCCGCGTGAACAGCGTGGACAGGGACAGAATCTCCTGCACCTGTGACCACCTGACTTCCTTCTCCATCCTTATGTCCCCAGACTCCCCAGACCGGGGCTCTCTCCTGGAGATTCTGCTGGATATCATTTCCTACATCGGCCTGGGCTTCTCCATCCTGAGCTTAGCAGCCTGCCTCGTTGTGGAAGCGGTGGTTTGGAAATCAGTGACCAAGAACCGGACGTCCTACATGCGCCACATCTGCATCGTGAACATTGCCGCCTCGCTTCTGTTTGCTGACGCCTGGTTCATCGTGGTGGCCGCCATCCAGGATCACCACTACCCACTCAACGACATGGCCTGCGTGGCCGCCACCTTCTTCATCCACTTCTTCTACCTCAGTGTGTTCTTCTGGATGCTGACGCTGGGCCTCATGCTCTTCTATCGCCTGATTTTCATCCTGCATGATGCAAGCAAGTCCACGCAGAAGGCTGTCGCCTTCTGTCTGGGCTACGGCTGCCCCCTGGTCATCTCCGTCATCACGGTGGCGGCCACCCAGCCACAGGAGGTCTACACGAGAAAGAATGCCTGCTGGCTCAACTGGGACGACACCAAGGCCCTGCTGGCTTTCGTCATCCCCGCGCTGCTTATCGTGGTGGTAAACATGACAGTCACAGTCGTGGTCATCACCAAGATCCTGAGGCCGTCCATCGGGGACAAGCCCCACAATCAGGAGAAGAACAGCCTGTTTCAGATCAGCAAGAGCATCGGGGTCCTCACCCCTCTCCTGGGGCTCACTTGGGGCTTCGGTCTGGCCACCGTGTTCCAGGGGACCAACGCCGTGTTCCATATCATATTCACCCTGCTCAATGCCTTCCAGGTGAGTTCTAGTCAGGGCCCTGGGGAAATTTTTGTGGGGCAGATGAATGGTGGAAACATGGACAGGCTCAGGAAGCTAGAGGGTTCCGTGTGGAGGAGGCCTCGACCCCTGCAGAGCTCAATGAGAGGGCAGGGCAGGGCATATCCCTCTGCTCCCAGGGACCTGTGACTCCTTGTCACCTGCCTCATAACTTAGCAGCACTGTGCCAGTCTCTCCCAAATGCCCTGATAATACAAGCAGGAGGGGAGTCACTTCCCTCAACTAGATGCTACTTACCTGAGACCTATCTCCAAAGGGAAAATACCACTACTAAGCCACTGTGTCCAGTGTCTCCATGAGTGCCCGTGACTTTTGTCTTCACTGTCCAGCACGGTGTACCTAGTGAGTGGTGAAGACCTCTGCCCACAGCAGGGTCCCCAGCGCCACCTGAAGTAAATGGATACTGCACACTACATGGTTTCTATGGAAACAGTTGTTGAAAGATGAAAGAATGGATGCCTATGAGTGCCGGGCAGTCTGCTTGATAATTATATAAAATGCAGATGCATCTCTGTTCTCCTGCAGCAGGTAACTAGTGAGAGTGCAGGCCGTGCTGCTGGAGAGCTGTGACACAGGTCCATACGACAAGCACAGGAAGTGGAGTGATTAATTCCATTCCACCCCCAGAGAGGGGTAGACGCAGGAGAATTCCCCAACTTTGCAAATGCCTGGGAGCTGTGAGGAGGCAGTGGGTCTGGAGAGGAAGTTGAAGTGTTGCTTCCGGATGCTTGTGACACAGCCCTGCAAACCCTAAGTCCTGCTTCTGGGCCAGTGGCTCTAAACTTGGTGGTTCTTATTTAATGATCTTCAAGCTGTGCCTCTATTAGAAAGAACGCATTATCTCACCCCAGGCCCCAGAGTCCCTGCAGGAGTAGGTGGGGAGTAATTTGGACATAAGCAGTGTCTAACAGCATAACCAGCAGCATGTGCCATTCCTCCCTAAGGCAATTAGAAAACAGTGTCTTGCTAGTTAGGGCCCTTAGTGTGGACCCTGGACTTCTCCCATAAACTCAGATGGGTAAAAAGCAGGAAGAATTCACCACCAGGTAATAAATAATATGTCCCATTTCTCGGGACAGTGGAACATGCTTAAAACGGGCTTCTTCTTCATCCTTTCCCCAGGGATTATTCATTCTACTCTTCGGCTGCCTCTGGGATCAGAAGGTAAGAACACTGACAGTTTTGTGTCTAGAAAAGCCAGAGGTGCTGTGGCAGGTTGAATTTACATGGCCTCTTTTCAATAATGCAGGTGCAGGAAACATTGCTGAACAAGTTTTCACTCTCCAGGCAGTCTTCCCAGCACTCCAAGGTAAGCACTCCCCCTGAGGACTTTTCCTCTTGTAGCATTGTGTCTTCCACTAATGTGAGGAAGTGCAGTACTTTTCACCTTGGGACTCTTATCAGTGGGGTTAAATACAAATCCCTCTACTTCTACACCTACTTTTGGCATAGATGACTGAGCAGTTTTTGCTTCTCACCTTGTTCTGCCTCAAATACAGCCATGGAGCTATCATTAAGATGCCACCCCACATCTTTAAGTAGGTAATTAAATGACAGATAAGCTAAACCGGAGGTTAAAATTAAACTTTAAATGGAAGACAGTGATCAGGGGCATACAGGATATTAGAGAAACCAACTTGAGCAAGAAGAATGGATAGAATTTTTTGTAGTTCAATTTGAAGCACGATTATTGTCTTAGTTTTCTGGTTACTGAAACAAAATGACATACGACTGCAACTTAAGGCAGGGAGGATTATTTTGGCTCATGTTTCAGTCCATATTTGGTTGGCTCCAAGGTGGGACTCCAAGGCAAGGCAACACGGCAGAGGGGAATGGGGAAGAAAAATCTGCTCAGAGCATGACCATCAGGAAGCAGAGAGGGGAAAGAAACACTGTAGACCCCTCCAGGCCATGCCCCCAGCGAATGCCTCTTGGTACCAGACCTCCAGTTCCTATCAGCAAGTCAGCTGTGACACCCCTGTATTCCAATCACCTTCTAAAAACCCAGCCTACTGGGCACACAAGGCTGTTGGGGGAGATCTAGATATAAACCAGAACAACTATTGTCCTTGAATGTAGTGGACTACCTTTCACATGGCAGGAAATACTAGCAAAATCTACCAAACAATAAAATATATATTTGAGCTGAGGGTGTAGCTCAGTGGTACAACGTGTACTTAGCATGCACAAGGCCCTGGTCTGATTGCTTGTGCCAATAAAAGAAAGAGAGGAGGGAGACGAGAGGAGGGAGACGAGAGGAGAGGAGGGGAAGGGAGAACAAATAAAAGAAACCCATGTATTTGAAAGCTGTTTTCCAATATGATTAAATCCCAGCATCTCCACGTGGCTGAAGGGGTGGGGCTAGAAATGCAGGGGAGTGACCACTAGAGGGCAGCAGACAACTCCTCCTGCAGACCCAGAGGCCCTGCTCTGACAAATCGTTTTTTCTCTCTTCTAGTCCACATCCCTGGGTTCAACTACACCCGTGTTCTCCATGAGTTCTCCAATATCGAGAAGATTTAACAATCTTTTCGGTAAAACAGGTACGTAGTGAATTCTGGGTGCTAACTGGTTGGCCCAGACAGGAGCTTCAACACTTCATCGGCATCCCAACACTTCACGGCCTTTTCCGGAAATGGCCTCATTTAGGGCAGAGGTTAAATGGAAGAACTTGCTTGCAGTTTTACATGTTGCCGGGACGCTGATACAGAGGGCAGCAGCCTGATTGGTAATTAACAATCACTCATAAAGAGCAGGATTTGGGACACCTTCCCTCCCTGCTGGGCAGGGGCCTAGGCCGAACTCTGTTACCATGCTTAGAAAATCCTACTGCAGCTCTCTGCTGAGAGTTTCCTTCCTTTATCCTCTTTTTGTGGAATTTACTTGACTACACATTGACATTTATTAAAAAGTTGCATACAAAGGGGGCCAGGGATTTAGCTCAGTGGTTCCGCCGTCTGCCTCGAAAGCGCAAGGACCCGATTTCGATCCCTGGTACCCCCAAAAAAGTTGCATACAAGGAATCACCCGATTAGCTATTGTATTAGAAACACAGTGAATGCTGGAGACAGGAAGTAGATGGTGTTAATGACGATGGGCAGTGAGTCTCAGTCACTCTGGTAAATTGGAGTCCAGGTCCCACACCACTGCCCCCACTGCAAATCAAGCCCCAAAACTCTTTCCAGCTTCGTGGGACAGAACAGATCTCAAATACTGCAGTCCAAGGCTTCCCACAGGACGCAGATCTTGAGAACACTAAACCTCCAGACATTTTTGTGTTTTCTGAGTTATACATCCAACCAGCGGATTTTCTTTCTCATTTTGAAAGTCACTGGTTCAACCTGCCGGGAATGATCACGTCTCCAGGGCTGCCCTCTGCCAGCCCCGTCCATGGAGTGTCTTCACATTTGCATGGAAGTGAGAATAAGGAGAACTCTGTGAGATACTTCCATGGACTTGGAATCATGTCATATGTGCTTCTTGTTTCTGAATCGGATAAAATTTGGGTGCACGCTTTATCCCCAGGGTACCTGGATCTGAGACAGCTGATCACTGCCTCTGGATGGTGTCTCTGGGCTCAGCACTGCACCCTACATTGGCCTGGGGGGCCCATAATCATTGTGATTTTGGTTTATGTTGCCAGCAGCCCCCAAGATCCCCCCAGGCAGTGACAGAGACCTTGTTAGCAGTGGCAGCTCAGCAGTGTGATGGTAGGGTAGGCCCTTGCTCTCCCCGCGCCCCTACCCACCCCTCTCCCTGCACCATTCCGCCGCTGCCCATTGGCCTTGAAGCACCCAGCCTGGCCTCCCCGACAGCCCTGTTCTGCCCTATCTGTTGCTGGCCTGGTCTTCTGCTTCTTTCTGGTCTGCTTTTCCTTCCCCTGTGATTTTCTTTTTTGTCTTTTTCCTCCCTTTCTAAACCTTTGCCTCCAGCTCCCTCCTGAGAGCGTCCCGGAGTCTCCTGCCTGGTCCCGGTGGTGCATGTGGTGGCATGAGGAGAGGAGCTACCTGTCGGGGGGGCTCCCGGCGGCTTGCTCGGAGCAACGTGCCTGTGCCTGGTGTTCTCTGGCTTGCGAGCTCTCGGGCCCTGGACCTGGTTCCCTTGACCCCCGGGGTGTTCACACTGCCATCCACACAGGCTCGTCTGTGAGCCTCAGGGGCCACTCTGTCTTGCAGGAACATACAACGTGTCCACCCCAGAGACAACCAGCTCATCGGTGGAAAACTCCTCCAGTGCCTATTCACTGCTCCACTAAGCAATGAAAACTACAGCCATGTGGTCTCCTGGGGACAGCGGACACCTCTGCGAAGAGACCCGAGCAGAGCCAGGACACTCTCTGCAGGCGCCTGGGAGCAGATGCTGAAGAGACTTCGTCACCGAGACACTTCCTTCTGTAAGAACAGAGGGAAAGGAATTGCTGTGTCTGTTTCTGCTCCCCACTGCCCCTCCTGTGATGTCCAGTGTGTATAGTATTTAAGTGAATCATGCATCTCCCAAGGCCCAGCTTCTGTCTATACTGTAAAATAGAGTTTTAAAGAGACATTTTCATTTCTTGCCATTGGCTACAGTGATCAGCTTTGATTAAAATAATAAGCAAAAAATTAGTGCCTAGAAATATTTCAGTGAAGGAAGGAAAGGAGAGAAGAAGAGTGGATGGTAGAGAAGGAAGGGAATGGAGGGAGGAAGAAAGGGAGGAAGGGAGGGAGGAAGGCAAGGAAGAAAAGGAAGGAAAAAGAATAAAGAAAACCACACTAAGGGCCACAGTTTAAGATTACTGTGCTGATGATCTATAATCACTCAGAAACGACGCTGAGAGTAGAAAAAAATGCCCCCCAAATGGAAATTGAAAGTGAGCCATGGCGGAATGAGTTTGATGTCTTCCTGGTATTTTCCTAGCTAACAAGGAAACAAAATGGACTGGAAAAATGGCAGCGGGGGTGGGAACCATGTCCTGGAGTGGATAATAATCCTTACCAGCGACACCCTGGGGAGACTGATCTCCTGGTGCCAGACACACCCTGGGGCCTTGCTTGCCGAGGCCGGAGCAAGGGGACCGAGCTCGCAGGGTGGGCGGTGCTTCTGGGTCAGGTCCAGGGGACCCCACTGCTGACTGACCTCGCCGCAGTCTGTCAGAAAGGCCTCGGGGTTTATTCCGTTCTGAGTTTTGAAACAAAAGTTACGTCACTGACGAATGTTACATACTGCCCTGAAAATGGACTCCACCTGCCTTGCGCGTCGCAGTTCTCACCGAGCACTTTCCTGTGGGGCAGAGAGCTGGTCGTCATGGCCCGCGCGTACACTGCCCTTGCCTTACCCTGCTGTCGGGGGGTGGTCCTGGGTGCGCGTGTGGCCTGCAGAGGACCATTTCTCTCCATCTGTGCGTCTCCTGGCAGCCACACAGTCAGAGTTCCATGATGTCTAATTCACGTCTACTACAACCACTGGGAAAGCTCAGAGGGAGGCCACAGCGGCAGAGTCTGCCCTAACGGCCCTTTACCCTGACGAGCGAATGGCAGGACTTTCCCCAAGTGTTTGACTGTGATTTGTGTTTGTGTGTGTTGTTTGTATGGCTACACTTCATAAAAAAATACAAATATCCACTGAGACTGTATCCTTAGAGTTAAGTAAGTGCTGTTGGTGCCGCAGCCATACATTCTGAACCCGAGTCTGCTCCCCAGGGCGTGGTGACAGTGCAAATACGGAGCCAGCCACGGGACAGGACTGGAGAGGACAGAGGCTGAGATGCAATCGCCACTTGCAGCTTAACATCTGAACCCTTTCAAACCTCCTCCTTTTCTAAATTTCCAACTCTACTTCTGCTGTTCTCCGCGGAGGCGAGGAAGGGGCAGAGGCGGGACAGACAGATGGCCTAATGATGCTTAAAGGCAGTGAGCTGTCTCCACAGACCCACAAATTCCATAGACATCTGCTCCCGTGTTCTCTGGGAATTGTCACAGCGCCGTCCCAGCCCAGTGACTCATATGTAAAGTCCCTAGAGGACTTGGTCCATGGGCTGTAAATGATGGCGAGTTCTCCGGGGTTTACAGTCAGCCCCAGTGCAGAGTTCGGTGCAGAAGAGACAGGGATGCAGAGAGGCCGGGGGTGCTGGCATTAGAATCAGATTCCAGGGAAAGACTGACACTGACCGACTTAGGTCCTGTGTCCCAGTGAGGGCCACTGAGCCAGGGCTGCTGCACGGGGCTCGCCAGGCCATCTGGATGCCAAGGGACGCACAGCACAGCAGGTGGCTGTGGCTGTCCTGTCCAAAGTGTGAGAAGTGCCGCACCATGGCCCACATAGGCAGGGACCCCTCAGGACTTGCGCTGGATCTTGTGGCAGGAACACACACGGCAGTGGCTCCAGTGGACTCTCGCAGGAGGTAGCTGGGGCCTCTGCCCAGTCACTAGCACAGGTGTGTCGTGTCCCCTCACCCCTCGGCACATGCGTACACACAAACTCAGAGGCACACGTATGTGCACACGCACCCACACACGCAGAGTCACAGAAGCACATATGCACACCTGCACCTGCACACACACACACACGCACACACACACACACACACACACACAGAGGCACACACGTGCCTGCACCTTTCCAGTGGCAGTGCTCGACCTGTATTCCAGGGAAGGTATGAAAACAGGAAATCAAAGAGGTGCCGGCTGGTTTTGCTCACTGCCATATACATACACACCTCACCTGTAAGCTCTCCCAAGAATCTCCGGAAACCAGTGCCAGAATTCAGAGCTGTTGGCCTACTTCCTACAGCAGCCAGCAGCAGAATCCAAGAATGACTTTGGCACTGCCCTCTCTGGCCCCCAGGTTGACAGTCCCATCCTCTGTCCTTCATCCTACTGGCCAGCCCCACTCCAGGAGCCCTGGGAAGAGGTGTTGGATTTGGATTAAAATCCTACATTTATTTGCTGTTTTTTCTGGACTGTGGGCATTTCCCCAGGCCCCAGGCACTCTCTCACAGCTGTCCTCGGCAAAGCACACGACAGGAGTCCTGCAGTTGGGGCTAGGAGGCAGCTGGCATCCAACTCTGCCCGCCAGCCACCCACCTGCCTCTCCTGAGGCTTGGTCACCACCTGGTGGACACTGGCCACCCACCTTCCCACCTGTAGGGCTATGGAGTCATAAAATGCCATCATCCCCAGGTGGGAGGCTTGGTTCTGGTGGGATCGGCCAATGGGATCAGCTGTCAAGTGAGGACCCAGGTCCAAATCAAGTCCCAGTCTAAGGGTTCACCCCAAAGTCAAGTCCCGAGGCCAGCTGCAGGGGTCTCCTCATAGCCATTTTGATGAATTAATCCATCAATGCAAAGGTTATTTCCAGCATCCTTCATACTAATAACAAACCATCTGGTGTGCTTTGAGATGGTAATATTTAAAGTTTTGCCACAGTTAGTTCTCAGACTTTTAACTAAGAGCCTTCAACTACTTATGAATGACTCTGGGAACGCGTGGATGACAGGAAAGATCTCACATGGATAAGATGATCCAACACTAAGATATAGCCCCAGTCCTTTTGAAAATTTTTTTTTACTTTGAGACAGAATCTCACTAAGTTGCTAAATTCCCCAGGTTGGGCTGGAACTTGTGATCCTCTTGACTCAGCCTCCTGAGTGCTAGGATTACGAGTGTGCACCACTACACCTAGCTATTATATTTTTAAAGACCCTTTCCTTAGAATCAGAGGAAGATAATAACAAAGACTGTGAATCTCAGTTTCCCAGAGGAATCTTCACTTGAAATCCTTTAACAAGCCAGTAAAAGTTGTAACACCATTTTGTCTGGTGAACATTGAGTATCTGATTTATATACCCACAAGTGGATTTCCTTCCATATTCCTGATCTAAAACAGAAATAGGAGAGTTTCTTTATCTTGGTTATTCATTAATTTATTGGTTCATCCATTCACCATCTACTGAGAGCCCACTAGGCACACTCTGGGCATGGTGCGGCATGGTAATGAGGATTCTGGGTCCCTCCTGCTGGAGCTACAGCTATAGCAGAGGTGCTCACAGAGGATACACATTGTCACAAGACATCCCAGGTGTATTAGGAGCACACAGCATGGCAACAGGACCAAATGGAGGCAGAAAAATGAAGAGAATCAAACATGAGGCCGAGGCATGGTCCCTGGAGGCCAACGCAAAGCAAGCCCGCTGGAAACTGCCCAGACCGCTGACTGCAGGGAGGGAAGGTCAGAATGGAAGAGGCACCTCTGCAGCCTGGAAATCTCCATGGTGGGTCATGGCCTTGGGCTTTGGAGAATTATGGAGAAGATGGTGACTGTCAGGACAATCACACTGGCCACGCCTCCAATCATCAGGCCCAGGGTGCTGCCGTGCACCTGCATGGCTTGACAGCGCTCTCCCGTGTAGAAGAAGGCATGTCCAGAGGCACACCTGGGGAGGGAAGACAGGGCGTGTGGGGCTACGTGGCCTCAGGTGCTGCCTAGCAACAAGCACCATGCTGCAAGTACTGCAGTGAGCAGTTACTGAACATTCTGCGCCTGGCCATTTCCAAGCATTCACTAGACTCAACTAATTTAATCCCTCGACAACATTTTGCAGAAGAGGTTATGGTCAGGCTGTTCTCATCCTCCCCCTAAAGCCACAGAAATGGTAGACAATTTGCTCAGGGTCAGCTGGTTAGTGCTTCACACAGAAGCTTAACCCCAAAAGATGCCTCTCCAGAAAAGTGCTCTTGGCCACTGAGAGCGTAGGAGAAAGAGTGAGGGAAGATGAGAGCAGACACCATCTCCTGACATGGTCCTTCTATAAGACATGGGGAAATTTCCTAGGTAGAGCTTGGCCTAGTGCACTGGTTGGAACTTTACAACTTGCCAACATCAAGCCAAACGTCACCGTAAGGTTGGTGTCCTGCTAGGTGTCTCTCAAACTTGACCAGAAGTTCAGGCCCAGTCAAGATGGCTGACACACAGTAGGGCTATGATGGGATTAGAAATTCCAGCAACACCCAGGGTGCTGGGCACAATGTCCCAGAGGTGGGAAGGGATAACGTCAGGGGACAGGGGACGTGGGACTCGTCTGTTCTGGCCGTGTCAGCCCACTGCACAGGGCACACTCGTGTCCAGCTGAAAAAGCCACATCCTCAGGCCGTGTGGTGGAGGCCTTGGCCTAACACCATCGGTGTCCTGACCATCCTACCCCGGCCCTGCACCTACCTGCAGCTCGCCATGCCCTTCACGTTCACACACACGCCCTGGTTCTGGCACGGGTTCGGGTCACATGGGTCTCTGAAGTACTGTGGCCAGTTGTGGTCCTCCATGGGCCCTGTGTTCTCCACAGACCGCTTCCGTCGTTGGCCCAGGCTGCCTGGCGGGGCTTCATCCAACACAGCCTTTTGAGAAGCTCCTCGCATGGCCTGCTGCGCCTGTCCATGGAGCACAAGGCCTGCAGGGACCAGCCTCCTGTCTGCCGTGCGAACTGGAACTTCTGTTTGGCTCAGGTGGGTGAGGTCTGCAGAAAAGGGAGGCAATGATGAGGCCAATCAGGACAAATGACCGACTGTGGTTAACATCACTTCCCGAGAGGGTTTCCCCTCCAGGCCGCCTCTGTCCTTCACGAACACCACCCTTAGTGGTGTAGAAAAATGGCTCTGAATCCAGCTTATTTAAATTAAAGTAGTCTGGTCATGTGTTTATGTACTGAACTTGCAAAATGAAGCATAACATTAGACTGGAACGAACCTGAAGTCAGCAAACTGTTATATTTGAGAAATTATCGAGAAAGATAACGCTTTAGAAGAGGACATTGTGCTTTATACCAAGGGTAAGTAAAGGTGTGGTGAAAATGATAGATGCTTTTGGAGGTGCTTGATTGGAACATGAAGAATACGTGCACCAAATGTGCCAAGGTGCCCTATAAACATGTACAATTTTTATGTGTCAATTAGCAATATTTAAATAGGAAAAGATGAGGAAAGGACTTCTTGGCCAATTAAGTAAAACGTGGTTCTTTTTTTCCCCCTTTTCCATTTTCATTTTAAATCTCATTTTCGAGAAAGATCCCTACCTTCCTGAAGTTGCTTAAAAATCAGTAGGACAGGCAGAGCCTAGAATTATTTATTGATTCAGGAAGATCAGCAAAAGTACCTTCAAAGTCCACAAAAACAATGAGGTCGTCATTTTTAAGGAAACTCCTCCTTTTCAGCATCTGGTGGGAGATGGAGTTGCTCCGGCCCCCGTCAATGCCCCTAAAGCAATCGCAGTCCTTGTCGTAGGAGCCCACTATGGATGGCCTGTCCCAGATGACAGAGCCGTTGATTGCTGCACGACAGGCGACATAACATCACATTACCTTGTGGAAGTCACTCTCCAATGTGCCTTGAATGAGCACCCAAGGCTTTGTTAATCAGAAAAAACATATATATTGGAAAAAGTCAGGTTATTTGCTGTCTTTTGTAGAATTAAAATTCAGAATTAGGAGGCCAGAGGCAGAGAACAGCTCTGAATGAATCTGTGTGTGTGTGCATGTGTGTGTGTGTGTGTGTGTGTGTGTGTGTGACTGCTGACATCCTTCAAGGGGAGCAGCCATAGTCTGATCTTTTTAATGCTCATGCTTCTTCTTTTGATCAAGTACTTTGCACATTTTGTAACTGATGTGAGTTTATTTCATGGACACACGGACATTGAGAAATATTTCTGAAATCGGTTCATCTGCCCTGCACAAAGCCTGGCGAGCTCTGACGATCTGACAGTAATGAGCAGCACCTGTTTAATTCATCTGAGCTGGGGAAGACAGGACCACCTGGGCCCTTGTACTCTGTGTTCCTGGTACAGAGCCTGGCACATCATCGGCCCCCAACACCTGCTTGAGGAGTAAGAGGGAAAGAGAAGGAGGAAAGCATAGCATTGAAGATTTTAACCTAATACTCCAGTGTGAGTGTGTTGTTAGCACATGGGACCATCAAAATATACAGTGAACACTTAAAGTTTAAAGTTTATTACAGTAAAAGAGACATTGCCACGAGTCTCCCTCAAAACATTCCACTTCAAATACACTTTATCCCACCATTCTGGCCTCTTTCTGAACCAGTTCTGGAAGTCCTCTTTCTTCAGTGTCTATGAGGTAGGTCCAGTCAAAAATATAGTGAATATTGAGTGCCATCCAACAGAAAGGCAGGCTAAAGAAAACACCGTAGCATGTCCTCGTCCATTTATTCACTAGATCTGGCACCATGAGACTCCTGGCTCTTGCCTCAAAGTCAAAATGACCATGAAAAGGAAATGCTTTGAATCAATAGGGGACATGGAGGCAGCCATGACATCACAACTAAAGACACTCCGGAAAGAGGACTTCAGAACTGCTTCAGAAAGGGGCAAGAATGATGGGATGAGTGTGTTTAAAGTGAGGGGGAGTATTTTGGGGGGGATTCGTGGCAGTGTGTCCTTTTTCGTAATAATTTTTCAAGTGTAGGTATTCACAGTATTTTTTGATTACACCTTATACACACAGGGGGAAAAGTGTAAGAGGAATGTTGTTCTTTTTTTTTTTTTTTTTGGTACCGGGGATCGAACTCGGGTTCTTGCGCTTACACAGCAGGCGGTGAACCCACTGAGCTAAATCCCCGGCCGAATGTTGTTCTTCTTACACAGATGTGAAGAACATCTATCAGCCCCTCCAGGCTGAGGGGCAGTTCTTATTTATGCCCAAACCACTGACCTGAAGATGTGTGCAACAGAGAGGTGGTGAGCATCATGCTGAAGGACATCCTGTTCTTGACATCCGACTCTTGGTCAAGTATGGTCACGATTGCCTGCCTGTTCTGCACTGGCCACTCCAGGATAGCATCGTTCTCCCCACTGCACAGGTGAAAAGCCACACTCATGAAGCCAGAGGCACTGGAGGTCACTCTTCCACGGGGGTACAAGGTCACCCCAAAACCATATCCCTCGGAGTTGTAGAATCGAGGGCTCAGGAGCTTGTCCCCTTTCATGGTGTTCTGGAGGACCTGGGAGATGTTCCGCACTGTCCACACCCCTACTGGGCAGGGCGTCTCCGTCAGAGTGATGTCGTCCAGGGAAATGCCCCCAGCCAAGTTCTGAGGGTCGCCTTTCGTGCCCTGGAACAGGTATCGAAACTTCTTTTCCTCTTTGAGTGTCACATGGGCAATTTTCCAATTATGGTCAGAATCCCCTGAGGACAGAGAACAGCGGATGACAACTGTGGGAAACACTTAATGGGCACTTGCTCTGCATGTCAGCCTGTGCCAAGATTGGCTCGTATGAACCTCACAGCCACCCTGCCAGAAAGGCACCATCACAGACTGGTAAGTAAGTGCTGTCCAATCCCCTGTCTAGAAAGGAAAAGTAGCTCTTTAAAGACATCCCACCCCATTCAAATCCCAACAGTGAATGTGCTTTCTGCTGTCATTTAACTTCCCAGGTTCTGAGTTTCCTTCTGAAACCAGTTACCCATTCTAACACTAAAATCTCCATGTATTTGGCTGAACCATGTGCAACAGACGTTTTGTGAGTCAAAAGTCAAATAATGGCAACACCATTGGGCCTTCCTAACATGAAGGGTGTAGCTCAGGGGTAGAGGGTTTGCCTGGCATGTGCAAAGCTCTGGGTTCAATTTCCAATACTGAAGCATAAAAAGGTTTTCAACCTTGGCTCTCAATTTACAGCCAGCTGCTCCTCCCACCCTCCTGCTATCCCGGCAGTTCAAAGCTTTCCTGCCAACCTTCTTATAGAAACACACAAAGCAACACCCAGGCACATGACGGCAGTGGTAGTGAAGTTAATGGAAACAAATGGTCAGATTCCCTCCACTGAGACAAGGAGATGGGAGTTGCATCAGCAGATTAAGCAATGACATCGCTCATTGTTCTCAGACAGTTGGGAAGACACTTTGTACCCAGTTATTTAACTACCCTGTCTCCAGGAACATCAATTCTACATCCCTTTTCCCTTCCCACCTCCCTCTCTGAACCTTCCACTTCTCTCTCCTGGCCCTGCCTTTGTCCAAAGCACTAGTGAACACTGGATTTAGAAACACTGTTATTTTCTTACAATGCTGCTTCTAATTTTTGAGGAGTCCAACATGCACGGAGGGTTTAAAACTTGCAAGACATCATGGGAGGCTCTAGGAGAGGAGGAGGGTGGAGACAGAGTGGGAAGAGGAAAGGGGAAGAAAGGGGAAGAAAGGAGAAGAGAGCACCTTGGAAGGTTTGCAATTTGACCAGTTTACGGACGTTCCTGGTGCCATCGTCCCTTCTGACCCAAACGACCAGTCGATCCGAGGGGCTCCCTGTCATTTTATAAAAAAACTGCAGGCACTGCTGCTTCCTCTTTGGGTAGAGAATCCGCGACTCCAGCAGGGCCGCCTCTTCCATGGCTCCTGTCCCAGTGTCAAAGTGCATGGAGTAGCCGGCACCTGCGGAGACAGCAACCCAGCATCCATGTCTGGCTTCCCAAACCCCAGCCGCAACCCTTTTCCCTGGAAAGGTGACATGGGAGAAGCAGCCTTATCCAGCAGCAGCAGCTAACACTCTTCTGAGGAAAATCCAAAGGTCATGGGCAGTAAGCATCCTGCCTCAGTGGACACAGTTACTGGCTAACACTGCAAGCTCACTGTTGTCCTCCCCTTGCTGGGGTTCCCAAGGGTGTGAAGTGTCAGCCTCTGAGTTCAAGAAACTCAGGCCCCTGCCCAAATTTCTGGAATGTGGTGTCTGTGAGGCAAACTCAAAGTTTCTTCATCAGCTCCCTCGCCTAAATCAGGCGAAGTGTAGATGTCTCGCTGGATCCAGAACCACAGGCTTAGGTTTGGATTTATTTATTTGCAATGGCTCAGGGATCAATATCCCTTCTCCCTCAACCCTTCCCCTACCCCTCCCAATTCCCCTGCTCTTTTAGACCTTTTCTTCCTGTTACACAATATCAGTTATACATTTTAAAAATTACAATATTAAGATCTAGGAGACATTACCACAGATTTTACAGAATTTAAAAGGATATAGAAAGTATATTACAAAAATCTTGTTTGAGATAAATTTGACAACTTCTGAGAAGTATCTTGGAAGACAAATTAATGAAACTAACTCTGGAGGAAATATAAAATTTGAATAGCACCTATTAAAGAAAGTATATTCCCAGCTTGAAGACCTACCTATATGACAACAGCAGGCTCATAAACATTTTAACTGATAAATTGTATCAAACAATTAAAGCAGAAAAAAGAAGGAACACTTCTCCCCTCATTTTAGGAACTCAACACTGTGCTAATCCTAAAACTGGATAAAGATAATAGAAGAAAAAAGTATGAACGTAAATAGAAATTTGTTTAACAAAACAAACTATTAGAAGTCAGATCTGGCAGTATGTAGAAAGTGGTTTTGTTATAGGGATGGCAGTGTTGGTTCAGCATTGGAAGATCCACCCCCAAAAGTCATCATTTTAACGGAGGAAAGGAAAAAGCCATATGATCCTGTCATTAATTGGAGAAAAAGTATTGGACTAAATTCTACAGCTGTTCATGGTAAAAGCTATCAGGAGACTAGAAGTAGAACAGAACCTTCTCAACAGATTAAAGACATGTACTCTATACTTCCAGCGAGAACGTCCTATATGAATGGAGAAGATACAATGCTTTCTCCTTAAGGTGGGGAACAAGGGCAGATATGCCTACTCTTCATCTGTCCATTAAACTTTGAAACCTAGTCCCCACCAAAATCATCTGGCAATAAAAAGGGAAAGGAAAAAATATGAGAAGAGGAAAAAAATGGAAACAAGGTCTTTGCAAATAGGGAAGGGAGGGCAAGGGAAGGGGAAAAAATAAGAACCAAGAGACTCATGTAATTGTACAGGATCCCAATGATGAATGTAACTGTATTTTATACCTAAAATGTACCAATAAAATTAATGTGGGGGAAAAAATAAAGTTTCCATTCTGATAACTCAAAAAAAAAAAATCCCTTGTCTCTACCCTGATGGCTGGTGTTTTACTGGTGGTAAAGAACCATCTTTACTACGCCAGAAGACTCGAGGGCAAAGGGAAGCATCAGAAGAATGCAGAAAAAGAAGGCAAGGAACATCTCTGTTAGTGCCACAGCCAGGGTTTGCCTAATTCTGATATCTCAGACCTCCCTAAAAGCAAGCCAGTAGCTAACCAGTCAGGTCTCCTGGAAAGCCAGCACACTTTCAAAGTAAAGCACATCCCCAAACTCTTGCCTAGAAGGAGGCACTTTAAATTATTGTCAGCCCTCAACACCTTCTCAGGGAAACATTTCACAAGGTGGACAGCAGGTGACCCCTCTGTACAGCTGTGGGTGTCAGCAAAGCTCCCGTCTCCCCTGGCTCTGCCCTGCCTCATGCACAGAGCCCACACTTTCTATGTTGACCACAGGCACTGGTGGCTCATGTATGGTTTCCAAAAGGCTTAAAAATATCTGAATGGCTTTAATAGTCTTCAGAGGAAGTTCTGTCCCCTTGTGTGCTCTTCCCAGTGCTTAGCTCAGAAGCCCCAGCCCTCTGCAGCATGACTTACTGAGTACCTGTGCTGAAGAGAACAGAATCTCATGGGCCAGAGAGTTCCCCAGGCCGCATCACAGAGACCTGGGACTCAGGAAGCTGGACTTCCTCCCAGCTCCACCATGGACTGGATTCTTCTTCCCTCTGTTTCAGATGCAGTGGATCTGTCCCACAAGGTCCCTTGGGCTCTTTGGGTCCAAGTGCCTGCCTGAGCATGGGACACTCTCTTTGTGATGGGACATGGTCCCCTTAGATGCCCTCATGGAGGAAGCATGAGGGAGGGTCAAGCTGACACGGCAAAGCATGCATACTTCTTTCTTCTGGGGTATGGTCCTGTCCTTTCCTACTATGACACTAGAACCTTCTTCCACCAGATCAAGAAGATTATGTTCCTGTCTGTTAGCCTCACAAGGAGGGTACATCAGAGGTTGCCATGGCTACCTAGATGGAATTTCTGGCTCATTACCCTTTGGACACTTGGGATGGCACCTGTGACAATCTTCTGTGTGACTGAGACTATTGCCCTTGCCAAGGCCAGAGGAAGAATTCCCTTGGTAAACTTTTATGACCTCTGGGACACTCACTGGGAGCCTGGCAACCACAACAAACCCAGGTCCCCTCTGGGAAGGAACCAACTCTCAGACAGACATGGCCTAAGCCACTTCACTGTAACCTTCAAAAGCTAGCACATCTGTAACCACACCCACTTCCAAAGAGGTGAGAGGTGGTTTTCACAGCAGACACACAACAAAAGAATGTTAAAATTGAAATAAAAATAAATGGAGGGGCTGGGAGTGCAGCTCCAGGGTAGAGTGTTTACCCAGCATCCAAGAGGCTCTGGGTTCCACAACCACCATCACAAAAAAAGAAAAGAGAAAAACCAAAGAGAAAAGAGAGAGAGAGAGAAAGATAGAAGGGAAAGAAAAGACAGCAAGGAGTAAGCTAGTGGGGACTTGGTACATGGCCTTCTGTGAAGTAAGCACCAATATCCTGGTGTTCAGGCACGCAAAGACTTTTTTTTGTTCAAAAAAGCACACACACAGCAGCAACTTTCTATAGCCCCAAATACTAAGTGGCAAAGCCGGATTTCAAACTCAAATCTGCCTGACTCCTGGGCCTTTTTGCTACACAAACCGCATCCTGGAATGATCTGAAGTTGCGCTCTTGGATATTAGCAGCCACCAAACACCTAGGGCTGCTGAGGGCCGGGTGTGGCAGCTCCCAACTGACATGTGCCTCAGGGCAAGAGACAACCAGATTTCAGGTAAGTGACACAGAAAGGAGAATGTCTCACAATGATGTTTATATTGGTCACGTGTTGGGATGCTAATATTTTGCATACATTGGGTTAAATAAAATATATTGTGAAAACCAATTTCACCTGCATAAAATTTTATCTTTCTATGTAGTTATTAGAAAATTTTACATGACATATGGGCTAGCATTGTACTTCTAGTAGAGAGGACATTACCCTTGCTTACCAGGCCACATCTTACCAACCACATGTCCATGTGACTTTCATCGAGGCCAACATACATCTTGCTTTTGCATATGCAGAGCCCCAATGCTCTTTATTGAGTTAATAACTAACATAAGAGAAGTGTTCTTTGTCCTTGTTCAGATTTTCAGGGTTGATGATTCACATTCTGAGAGGGGCAAAACATGCTGACCTCTATTACCTAAGAAACCCTCTGAACTGCTCACTTCACCACCATGCACCTGTGCACCGGCCGCCCAAGGTGTGGTCCCCTTGTCCGGCCTGTGTGCTGTCCTCGTGGACCCAGTCTGCATCATCTCTTGTGCCCTGGATCATCCCACAGATGTTTGTCTTCTCAAAAGTACAATGATCCAAAAGGGTGTGAGTCGAGGCTGCAAATGACATTTTTGTCAGGTGGTTAAAAAGACAGAATGCAGCTCAGCCAAGTAGTTAACGAACATCTTCAGCCACTAAAACCTCACTGGCCAAATACAATAGGAGCATGAACCTCTCATTTTCTGGATTTTTTTCTCAAAGGGAAATCTGAATGCAATCAGGTGGATCTCAGAATTTGTCAGCATAGACACAGACCTACCTGTCTTGCAGAGCCAAGATAAAAAGACCTCTAAGCATTCTTCACTATGTGAAAGTCAACAGGGACTCCTCCAGATCAGGAACAAGGTACTTATAGTACTGTACTTAGTGGACTTAGTGCCTGCTTTATTGAACCGAATTAACGATTGCATCTTGAAGACCAGGGGGCTTGTCTTAGAAAACATCCCACCCAAAGGTTTAGGGAGTTCTACCAATAAACTAGGTAAAGAATGTTTCAGGGCACAACAACTTTCAAGCCCTTGCTCTGTTGTGGCCTTTATATAATTATGCACCTTTCAAAAGGAAGCTAAAGAAGACAATTACAGCTCCTTGAATTCTTCTAATACTTTTACTTTATGAAACATGAGTCCATAACTGATTTCTTGGCCATCCTGTGAGGCAGGTGCTATAACTTTCAGGTCTGGAAGTAGAGCACCTTCATTATGGGGTTTATCGTGTTCTCTTAACCAGAACATTCAAGAAGAGTGAAGGGAAATACAAAAAGGAAACTAAAGCTGAGACGGGTGCTCCTAGCCCCAGCCCAGACTCACTGCAGTTGTACATCCGGTTCAGCCTCTCCAAGTCGATGGCGCTGAAGTCTAGGCGCTGCCCGATGATGGAGTTGAACTCGGGGATCTTGGTCGTGATGGTGGGGACATTCTCGTTCTGGTTAAATGAGAGCGGTCCGTAGTGCATCAGTGACTCGTAATCGTAAGGCGTGTTGAGGTCTGTGATGAGACTGTCACTGTAAGTGTTGAAGTTGTGTTCGTAACCTGTTGGGGATGGGGTCCACAGTCAGAGCAGTCAGTTAGTATCTCCTTCAACCTTTCCTTTCCAGCCAGATGCTCAGAGACTCACAAAAAGGAAAGAGTACATGTTTTATTTAAACAGATAAACATAATTTATAGTTACTATTATGTATGAATTAATAGACATTATTTATTAACCAACATGCTAATATTATGATGAAATAATATGTATAAATTAATGGGAATGACCATAAAATATCTGTTGTAGTATATAAAGTATATATTATATATTATAAATTATTAAATACATGAATATAGTTAAGTTAAGGATGCATTGTAAGTGCGTGCATGTGTGCTGTCAGAAGGAGAAGGTAAAATAGCAAATCTGAGGGAGGTTTTCCAAAAGGCAGGAACAGGTATTTTGAATTCAGGAAAATGCTGGGGACGGATCTTTCCAACGGCCAACCACCTCGGTCCCTGAGTCTGCCCATCTCCGGGCCTGGTCAGGGATTAGGACAGACTGAGGAGGGAAGGGTAAGTGGGGTGTGCTAAGAGAGGTGCCCTACTAACCGGACTCACACCCTGTGGTCCAGAAACACCTTCAGGGAGAGAAAAACAAAACAGGAAGAAGAAAATGTATTTTCCCGTCCAAATAGGGAAGATTAGTCTTTTTCCGAGATGACTATGAAGTAGGTAGATGAGCTACAACAGAACGCTGAGCGAAACACCTGACCGGATGTTCTTTAACTGACCAGCTGCAGTCGGGGAAGGGCTCACGAATTTTACTTTCCTTCTGGGGAAGTGATAAGAAAACCAGAGAGAGCATTCATACCTTCCACCCCACATTCTTCTCCTTCTCTGGCTCCCCATCCAGTTGACTTTAACACTTAGAGGGGAGAAAGGGAGCGGCTCACCAGTACCTCACGCACAGGTACAGGCAGAACCAGGAAGCATGGTGTGTCCCGGAGGAGCCAGGGACCCTTTCCCCCTTCACAGCAAGACCTCACTCAGTGGCACAGCCACAGTGGTGATGCCCAGTTCTCCCGCTCGAGGGAACTTCTGGGACTCAAGGCATGTTCAAAGTAAGTCATCCTTGAAAGACATAAATGACTCGTGCAGGACAGAGGGAAAGCGACTCCTCCCAGAGCACATGGTGCTAGGATGTCACATGAAGTGACAGAACTGTGACGAGCATCCAATGGTAAGGACTAGCCTGCAGCCAGAGGCCCCCAATCTGGTGAACCTGAGGGGCACTGGAAGCAGGAGCTTTCCACTCCCTGAATGTCTTAACTTCCCATACAATCATCAGGTTGGAAGGGATTATTTTATTCCTTTTTAATCAAGGATTCTTATCAGAATGGTTTACAAATAAGTGACTTGAGTAATTTTTAAAACTTATTCAGTGCATTTTGTGCTGCCTGTGAGCTGCTAGGATCCATGTCAGGAAGGCAGTGGCCCAGAAAGGCACAGGGTCATCCTGCCTCTAAGGGACTGATGGTCAGAGCCCCCTGATGGGAATTGATCCTGCACACCAGTCATCTGCAAACTTCCTATAATGGGTCAGATAGCAGATGTTCTAGGCTTTCTACCCATATTTTTCTGTCACTGCTACTGAGCTCTGCAGTTGCTGCAAAAAGCAGCCACAGGTGACACACAAACCAATGGGCATGGCTGTGTTTCCATAAAAGCTCATTTATGGGCTGGAGTTTGCCAACCGCTGTGAGACCTCAGAAGCTGAGTTTTTCCTTAGTGCAAAGGAAAAACCACAGTTATGACTCAGGACAAGGGGATGGGCCCAGGAAGAGAAGCTGTGTGGCTGGTACAGTATCCTCCTAGGTGAAAAAACAGGACTCGATCACTCAGAATGAGGAGCAATAAAAGTCACAGATGGCCCGGAGAAATAATACTGCCCTTGTTTATGCTCTTGGGTTTCATGTTTCCTTGGAAACAGGTCTGCAGTGATTGCATGGAATCTAGATATGAGGAATTGCACCAGATGAAAAGTAAGATAGGAGATAGGCAACTATGTATTGCATAATCCAGGCTCAGGCAGAGCTCAACAAGTCTGCAAATCACCCTAGCAAAAGGGCTGGCTCTCTGGAAAGGGGATCTAAGATGGCCTAAACCCATCTAAAAAGGATTAAGCATTGTCTTCTTCAAGACAGAAATGGAAATGTTTTCTGATTTCTCATGAGATTTTCAGCAAAGCCAAGAATATGTGCAGGAAGGTAAGAAACTCAGATGGTAGGCAGATTAGACAAGGCCAGTGGTACCCTGTGTCTCACCGCCAGAGGTTGGGTCCTTTGACCCGACTCCAGACCCCTGTTCCCTCTGCACCCAAGCACACTGAGTTATGGTACAAGGTCTCATCTCTGCGTGAACAGGCACAAACACTTTCCTAGATTGGACTGGGAGGCAAAGATTACACTTAGCCTCTAGCATAGTGGTCAGCATAGGATGCTTTCGAAAAGCACAAAAACAATTCTGGTGTGCCCAGGCCACCATACCATCAGCATGCCCTCGTCCAGCCTCTGGAGCCGTGGCCAGTTTCACGCACAGAAAGTTGCCCTAATACCCTTAATATGCTCATAGGCAGGAATTTTAACAAAATCACTGGTGACCCTCACATTGTATGGGCTCACTCTTCACATTCCCCAGGATCCTTTTCCGCATCACTTTTGATTCTAGCGCAATAGCCCTCAGGGGGTTCTCAGCAAGCCGCACTGAGGAAAGCTACCCCCACCCTGCCACACCAGGCTTCCACACACCTGGGATAATTTCATCCCACCAGATGGTCACATAGTCATTTCGGTCGGTCCTTGACTGCTCATGGTAAAACCCCAAAGCATGCAGGATCTCGTGCTCGATGATGGCTTTATAGTCGCACCCCGCGCCAATGGAGAGGTTCTGTCCCACATGTTGGTTGCCAACCATAGACCAGCACCTTGAAGACCAGGAAAAGGAAAAATTTTCCTAGAGAATTCTTAGCTGCAATTCAGGGGGTCCCAGAACACAGGCCAGAAGAAATCTAGGTTTGATTTTTTTAAAAAAAAATCATATTTCTTTGTAGTGAGATGACTCAAAACATTCTCTTCCGGTGATTTGGAAATACTCAATGCAATACTGTTGACTGCAGTCATCCGACTGTGCAATAGAACACCAGCACTTGCTCCTCCAGCCTTGAGTCCTCATCACTAAACTTTCCACTTGCTCCTCCACCACCCCGGCAGGCACCCAACTGCAAACCCTCTGGGCTCTAGGACCAGCCTGAACTTCCTTGTACCTCCAGAGTAGCAAGCTTCTTGGTACACAGCAGATGCACATCTTTTTTTTAAATTTTTATATAAAAGAACAAGCTAAGAAAAGATCTACTCGGATAAGCTAGGTATTTACTTTGTATCATCAGTATTTTGCTTTTTGATTTGTTACTTCTTTGTGTACTTTTTTTGCATAAGAGGCCAAATTATATGCTGACTTCCCTTTTCATCTCTGTTATCCATCCATGATCAATAGAACTCCAGGGTCAGAACTGGATGATCTATGGGAACAAAACTTGGAGACAGAAATGCAGCATGAGGAAGACTTCCAGGTGATGGCCTTGCTTCCCAACCTCATCTAGCTTAAGTTGGTTGACACACAGAGCACTAAAGAAAGAGTGCTTCTTTCTGAACATACCACCCATTTATTCTTAGAAATAAACAACTATGGAGAGGAAATGTATATCTAGAATTTTTCATAGAGTAATTAACAGAGTAATTAACTTAAAATAGGACCACTAAAAGGGTGTCATTTATAGTTCAATAAACTTGATCTTAAAAAAAATACTGTAAGTTAAAACACAACCTCACCCTAGGAGAAGAATTGAGACACATTTCTCAGGGGCCCAGACTTATCCAAACAGGATATAGTATTCTCTGTTTAGCATATTAAAAATATTACACCATTTACAGATTCACAATGAAAGATTTAATATTTGCTAGTAGTTTTTTCCCGGATTTTTCTTTTAGCTTGTGAAATAGATATGTAACTTTTTATAAACCAAAGGACACATGACCTTCACACTCTAATATTTTGTACTAACCCAGAAAATTGCTGAAAGATGATGTACGAGCTCTCTCCTTCATAAGGCTTGAAATCCACGCAGGACTTGAGGCGGAACATTTCGAAGGCAGAGAGGATGGCTCCTTTGGCATTGAGCTCTGCAGAAATCGGTAAGGACATGCCTAAGAATTACTTATCTTGGACAACAGACACAGAGAAAATCACACCATTATGTGAAATCCACAAAGGTTTGTTGCAGAAGTTTCGGTAGTAAATAGATCCTTTGGAAGCTAAAACTGCATAATTAACGTGAACACAAACATAGCGTGCATATTTTATTTTATTTTATTTATTTATTTATTTTGGTACTGGGGATCGAACTCGGGTCCTTGCGCTTGTGCAGCAGGCGGAGAAACCACTGAGCTAAATAAATCCCTGGCCCTAGCATGCATATTTTAAACGTGCCCTGCAAGTACGAATGTACAGTAGGAACACACACAAGTGTACGTGGCTGGAGAAAGTCATTTACTCTTTTCCTTTCCCCCATTCAAGCAGATGTTTCGAGCATGTTGCCTTAGGATAATTCGTGGCAGAGCAGAAACACAAGTGGTCTGTAAGTGGCTCAGGCTTTTGCATCCAAAGATAAAGAACTTCGAAGAGAAGTAGTGAAAACAGTATTCCTTGCCCTACACGAACAGGATATTCTCACTAGCCGAAGGCAGAGAGCATGGCTGAGGGAGGTTTGTGGGTTCCTAAAGTGAAAGAAGTACATACGGCACACGAGAGATGGCAAGGGAGGCAGCTCATTTAGACACACTCACACTCACACTCACACTCAGCCTTGGGAACAGCTTCTCTACCAACACCACAGAGCCTAATGGACCCGAGGGCCAGGACAAGAGACGCTGACTGGTAGCCTGTGACGACCCCAGCCAAAGATTCAATGCCTTTCCTCCCGCCTAACATGCACACACCTTGGCCCAGCGTGGCATGACAAGGACAGGTAAGAGGAGGGTGCCACAGAAGAAATGAGATTATTTTCTACTTCGTGTGCAGTATTTCCTCCCATCAATTCCCTGAAGATTGAGATCTCAGTTAAAAATTAAATGGAGTGATAGGAAATTAAATCCTGTGCCTTGCACATTTGATTTTATGCATTCCCTCAAAGAGTTTATATTGCTTGGCAGTTTACCAGGAAATTGTGCCATGTTTTCCTGGCACTTACATTCCTCAATAACCTACCATGGTGAAGATTCCACAGCGATGACAACGTATCAAGGTCATTACAGAAATGGCTGTGGGTGCCTTAGTCAACAATTGGTTGATTGTGGGTGTACGGGGTTATTTATAGCCACTTTATTCCATTCCATTGCACCAAAATTGTATATTGGGGAATGGACAGGCTCTTCAATAAATGGTGCTGGGAAAGCTGGATATACACAAGCAGAAGATTGAAACTCAGCTCCTGCCTCTCACCCTATACCAAAGTCAATTCAAAGTAGATGCTCTGAAACTGCCAGAAGAAAGTGTAGGGAAAACACTTCAACACATAAGCATATGTGATGACATTTTTATTATAAGGCCCAAAAATCAAGGACAACAAAGACAAAAGCAGACAAGTGGAATTATATCAAAAAAGCTTCTGCACACCAAAGGAAGCAATCAATAAAGTTCAGAAACAACATACAAAACTGGAAAAATTTTTGAAACTCTTCATCTGACAAAACATTATATCCAGAATATATGAGGAACTCACACAACTCAGTAACAAAAAATAAATTCCAATTAAAAAATGAGCCAATGATGTAAATAGACACTACTTAGAAGAAGAAATACAAATGGTCAACGGGCTTTTGAGAAAATATTTAACATCATTAGCCATCCGAAAATGCAAATCACAACAATCAGGCATCACCTCACCCCAGTTAAAATGGCTACTCTAGGAAAGACAAAAAATAAATTCAGGCAAGGATGTAGAGAAAAAGGAACTCTTAAAAAAAAAAAAAAAGAAAAAGGAACTCTTCTACACCATTGAAAATATAAATTAGTGAGGCTATTACAGAGAACAGTAGAGAAGTTTCTCAAAAATACTAAAAATAATTCTGTCCTATGAGCCAGCTATTCTGCTTCTGGCTATGCATTCAAAGGGAAGATATCAGCATATCAAAGAGATTCCTGCACCCCCATGTTTATTGCTGATTACTCATAATAGCTAAGATATGCAATCAGCCTAGATACCCATCAAGGGATAAATGAAAAAACAAAATGTGGTGTATATCCACAGTGGAATATTATTGAGCCATAAAAAGAAATGATATCATATCACTTACAGGAAAATAGGTGCAACTGTAAGATTAATCTATGTGCTGGAAGTAGTATCCTGGTCCCAAATTCTAATTTACCTTAAGTACATTTTTTTTTTTTTACTATTCTGATGCCAAGTTGTGTCTTGTGCCTTTGTTCTTTATGTTTCTCCTGATTTCATTTACATTTTAATGCATGCTGCAACCTTATACCATCCTTTTACACTCTGTCTTAGACCAGTTAAGTAGCCCTGGTTCGGTTTTTTTTTTTGTAGTGGGGATTGTACTCAGGACCTTGTGCTTTCAATGCAGGCAGCAGCACCACTGAGTTCAATCCCTGGCCCAAGTACCCCTGGTTTTGATGTATAGGGTGTGATCTAAAATTATGGTGCATGTTTCAATGTTTAAAATTTATTATAGTAAAAGACACACTGCTATTAATCCCCCTCAAAAATACACCACCCCAGGGCCAGGGATGTAGCATAGGGGCACCTCATCTGCCTGACAAGCACAGGTCCTGAGTTCCATTCCCTGGTACCGCAAAACACACACACACACACACACAAAGCACCCCTCACTTTGAATACATTTATTCCACCCTTCTTGCCACTTTCTAAAGCAGCTCTGAAAGTCCCCTTTTATGTCTTTCGTTGTGCTGTCATGACTGCCTAGACATTCTAAATTGACTCAAAATGCTGACCTTTCATGGTCATTTTGACTTTGGAGAAGAACCAGAAACTGCATGGTGCCAGATCCAGTGAATAAGGTGGATGAAGACACAGCAGCATGTTTTCCGGAGCCTGCCTTTCCATTAGATGACACTCAACAGCAGCACTCTCTATATTTTTTTAATCACACTTCATAAAGACACTCATGAAAGAGGACTTCTAGAACTTCTTCAGAAAGTGGAGAGAACAATGGGATAAATGTCCAGTTGGGGGAGGAATATTTTGAGGGAGGTTCATGGCAATGTGTCTTTTACTGTAACAATCTTTTTTAATTTAAACATTCACCATATTTTTATCACAGTTCATACTGTCCCATCTCTCTACCTACGAGATAAAGAATCATCAGTGTGAGAAACCCTTTCATACACAGGAGGTAGGTTACTCCTAGTCTGAGGCTGAAGAGCAGGAACAGGGAGAGGGAAGTCAAACCCGTGGGCCCCACCAGAATGATGCTATTACCCAGATTATCTGCCAGGATGTACGGGATGGGGAACGTCCACCTGGCAGTTGGGTTCCTCAGCCCATTTCTTGACTTCTGTGAAAACAAAAATAAAGAGGACCAGAAGCCTCATCCCCAAGGTCACCTTGACTTCTTCCTTCAGTGGACTCTTGCACCACAAAGAATATATCAAGCAATTCACACCATTCTGTGGCATTTGTCTTCTCTTTATAAAACCAACAGAAATTCCACAGAGATACTTTTAAAACTTTAAAGAAATTATGAAGAACAAAATAAGGGGACCTAACTTGGGGTCTGTGAGCCACCACAAGCACATTGTCCCACTCCCTTCTCTCTTATTCTTTGCTCATTGGGAAAACAGAGTAGGTAAACCATTTAATAATTGTAGGGGTTTTTTGGGCTGTTTACTTGTTTTTCCTCTGTTTGTCATTGTCAGCTACAGTGAAAGTCCTCCTAAGCACAGGATATAGATTAGAATTCGTTTTTCTGCACAGTGCCCAACCCAGGTAGACCCCCCAATGGTTCATCCAGTTCTGAAGGAAATTATTTCAGGCAGGTACTCACCTGCAGAAGGATGTCCCCTTGAAAGAGGTCCAAGCCTGCAGCTGTATGTGGATTAAAAAAGAATAGTTGAATGAACATTACTCAGAGCCATCTTTCACAATAAAATTAATCTTTGCTATAACAAATTTTCCATTTTAATTATGATGTGCTAAACTTCTTTTTGAAACAATGTAAAGATTCCCTATAATTAAGCACAGGTGAATGGTTAGTGAGCACCAAAGATCATCGTGTCGTCTTTTCAACTTTGAAACAAGAAAACTTGCTCAAGAATCAGAGATGGGCTACAAGGGACCTGAATGGTCATGGAGGCTAAACTTCCTATTTCGAAGAAGGAGACAGGAGTTTGAGACAGGAAGTATGAGATGGGGGACCGGAAGTGATGAGCTGAGTGGGGGTCTGTGGTACAAGGAAAGTCGCTACTCCTGCCACCCCAGGCAGGGCCTTTGTGCTGTCACACGTCCTGCCTCTGACCTGGGGCAAATGCCTGGCCTTGCTCTCTCCCACGGAAACATGAAGGACCTAGAACCAAGCCTTTTCCCTGGAGACCAGGAGAACATGACAGAGCCTTAAAATCTGCATTTTAAAACTCCTGCTTCCGACACTCAGCAGAGGAGAGTCCACCTTCAGCCTTCCCTCTGTCTTGGCCTCACAGTTTCTGAAAAAAGGAATCTTCACTAGGAAGTCTTTGTGGGAAAACTTCCCTGACTCCAAAGAACATCACTCATCATAACCCTCATTTTGTGGGCATTGTCCTCTGTGAAGAGCAGACAGCTTCGAAGGGACCTCTGCTGTGATACCCCAACTTATAGCTGGGAAACAGTCTGCCTCACAAGACAGAAGGAGCCTCATGGGCAAAGCCATGACCCTTTAAAAGCTGGGTCCAGGTGCCCAAAGGACAGCAGGAAGTGCTAGGTATTGGGGGAACACAGTTCCCCCATTAATGACTCAGCTGCTCCTGCCTCTCCTCTCCTGACACACATTTTTCTCAGCTTATTTGACCTGTTCATGTGATAAGGGGACCATAAACACCGCAGGTGGTAATAATTACAGCTGGCTTAATCAGAAGGACCCACAGTGGGCATGTCTCTTCAGTGGGCACATGGTGCTGGCCCATCCATCTCCTACCCAGGCTTGTGGGGAGCAGAAGCCTGTTTTCTTAGAATGGAGGAGATAACCAGTTCCCTTTATCCTTGACCCCAGGGCTGGCTCGCACAGATGAGATCCTGGGGGTACATGTCTATGTGACTATGGCCCAGGTGGAGCCCAGAGTGCTAAGGCACAGGTGATGGACGCTGGGGGCTGCACTTGGAGAGTCCAGGCCATCACCCCGTGCTGTGTTGGAAGAGAAGTCATTAGAGGTTGGAAGTGACAGGATCCGAATGCCGTTGGAAGGACAGCTATGGCCCCATTGTGTGTAGCCATTTTGGGGGGTGAAGGAGAAAGGGGGCAGAAGTGGGGCCCCTGGACAGACAGGGCAGATGCAAGGTGACCCTAGCCAGGTGGAGCGGTGCTAGAGTGTGACCATGTGTCTGACAAGATCTGATGACAGATGGAGAGTAAGGTGTGGTAGAGGTGAGAGCTCAGGGCTACTCTGCAATTCTGAGCCTAAAATCTAGGAGGAGGGAGACATATTAGCTGGAATCAAGAAGACAGAGAAGAGCAGGTCCGGGTATGGAGGATAAGGGGGGTTAAAACAGCACTGTGAGGCTCAGAGAGAAGGTGGAAACCAGTGACAACTTTCTCTGCATGATTGTGTCCACTGTCTGTGATGACAGAAGCAGGCCACACAGCTAAACCAACAGCTTCCTGTGCCTCGGCTGGAATGCCCTAAAAGAGGTGGCTCTGCGGGAAGAGAGATTGTGTCCCCAGCTCACAGGTCAGAGGCGGAGATGGGGCCGAACAGCAAGAAAGGCTGAGGTAGAAGAACTGATTTCTACTACAGAGATAAGGATGAGACGGAAGTTCTGATTCTCATCTCAGCCCTGTTTTACTCTACCATGGATCTCTGAATGATAGATGTCCACCCTGTCTGATTCTCAAGAGAGAGATCTTGGTGCCTGGCTCTGAACCCTGGGGACCATCCACCCCACCAACCCTTCACCTTGTTAACTCGTTCCACTGTGGCCACCTTGCCATCCGCCAGCGATTCCAATTAAACACCAACTAGGTGGTGTCTCTGGGAATGGGACACGGCCATAGAAACCTAAGCCTTTTGTCATATTCAAATCACACTGAGCTACTGAGCTATGAGTCAGAAGACCCAAGGCGGCCTGAAGACAAGAGCCTGTGATCTGATGCAAGTCGCCCCAACCACTCAAACCTCCCATCCCTTCCTGCAAAGGGAAAATAGTCTTTACCCTACCTCAAGATCTGACAAGTTAAGATGCGCCTGGGGGGGAAAGGTTTCCAAACTAAGGTGTTTATGAACATGAACTCCTCTGCTTCCACCCAAGACACCAAAATCCAGAGACTTCAGAAGAAGGACACAGAGGGGAGAGGCCAGACGAGTCCATCTCAGTAATGGATGAGTCCCTATATCCATGAACTAAATTAACAAACAAGGGGACCAAAGAGAAACAGACACACCCTTCTCAAAGTCCCATAAGCAAACAACTATCAGAACAGCTATAAGGGGCTGATCGGGGAGATCAGGTCTTTTCCCCACCAAATGTATCTACAGGCTTATTCTTTATTATACCTCTTAGCAAGCAGAATAAACACACATTTTCCTCTCCCTTTTTTTCAAAATAGAATCAGGGAAAATGAAACTTTCATAATCAGAGAAACTGTTAGGTGCCTCTGTTTGTAAATCCCAGCCTCTTCTAGGAAATCTGACCTGACTTCCACCTGTCACCTTTCCATTGATCCGAAACTGTAAATGCTAATAAAACAACAATAAATACAGCTTCCCAAAAGGTACACAATGCAGTGCTACAAAGGTTTACATGTTTTACTAATCTCATCCCCGGGCTTTACCTTATTTCAAAACATTAATAATGCAGAAATTGAACCCACCTAAATTGATCTGTAAAATATCCTTCTGTTCACCAAAATCTGCATCCTGCACTGTTAAAAGTGGGAGAAAAGTGGTTACTACTCACGCTGAACCAAAGAGACAGAGTTCAGAAACTGTGGCCATTTGAATTGATTCTTACCATTTCCTTTAGAAAGATGTTTAATCTGCAGGGAAATAAACATAGAATGGATAATTTATGTGAGAATTGGTATTTCTAAATATGAGGAGCAGAATTCTACTTACTGATACAGCTGCTATGTGGGCAAAAAGCAAGGCGAAAGGGAGAATGCAAGTGGATCCAGTCCAAACCATCCTAGCAGGTGAACTGATTTTAGCAAAGACACCTTGTCATAAATACCGATTGGACCTTGCCCTAACTGTCATATTAGAAACTTTGACCCTGTTATAAGTGTGTAGTGTTGAAAAAGGTAGTGAGAGATGATGTCACTGACCATTTCATGGGCAGGGGGCAGGTACAGGTCTACCTTACACACTCCTGTGTCAGAGACAGGGCAAGAGTTTGAAAGCAGCACGGGGTTATTATATCTCGATCATATAATAACAGTTGAATATACCAGCGGTAACCATTCAACTAACAGATAAAACATACCCTCACAAAAGAAATAAAAATAACCTGTAAAATGATAAAAATGCACTTTAGTAAAAGATAAACCTGTTTTGTAGGAATGTTGTAAACCAGCAATTGAAGGACATAAAAAGACATGTTTCCCTCCCCATATTCTCTCCATATGTGTGTATGTATGTCTGTATGAAATATTTATGAATTAGTCTGATGTTAGGCTATAATTTCAAAGAAATTTCCGTAAAGATCCTAACAGGGATTTTGTTGAACTTGCTGAAATGACAGACTGTTTTTGAGATTTACGTGAAAAGGATAAAATTCCAAAAATAAATGAGAATATTCTGAAAAGGAAGAATAAAGACAAAGGAATTGCCCTAATAGAATAACCAGAATAGTTACAAAGTTTCATTCGCCAAAAAGAAAGAACATGAAAACAGAGAGAAGCATTTATGGAAAGGAACCAAATGCAACCAAGGAAACCTTGGCCTCTTTAATAATAATATTGGGAAACTAGCATTGTCATATGAAGAAGAAATTAAATTCTTACCCCATGCTATTCACAAAAATAAACTCTACATGGATTAAAGATTCAGATACAAACACCTGGGTTTTGAAAAAGAAAATACAGGAAAATACTCTTAACCTTGAGATCAGGAAAGATTTCTTAAATAAGAAAAAATAGGCTTAGAAATCAATAAGGAAAAAAATAAATTTGACTATACCAAAATTCAATGTTCTTTATGTTAGATACACAACAGAATTAATACATGAATCAAAGATATTCATTCTACATAAAACTGTTTAAAAATAAGTATCCAGTAAATACAAGGAATTCATACAAATCAGTAAGAAAAAAGATAAATACATGACTTAGAGCAAAAATTATGAATAGGAAATTCACATAGAAGAAAACTCAAGTATCCGATAAAGAGATTTTCAACCTCACAAGACAGGAAAAAAATGTAAATTTAAATAACAATGAAATGGCAACTCACATTCAGAAAGCTTAAAGGAAGAAAGCAGGCAGTACCAAGCTTCAAGAAGAACAAAGTAATAAGACATCTCACCCTGCTGGTGGCACTCATGTGACCATTTGATGCTATGTAATAAAGTTGAAATATGCATCGTTTATAGGCTAGGGACTCCCTTCCAGTTATATTTGCTAAAGACTCTCATATGTGAAGCACTTTTTTGTAGTAGTAAGAACTGGAAAATGTGTTTATACTGGAAGAAAAAGTATGGGGTATGAACATAGATAAATGTTTTAGCAGCCAGCTCTGAAGCCAGCTCTTGAGTCTTTGCTGACTATGGAAATAACCATTGACTGTGGAGTGTAAATGGCCCCTGCTCAAGGCGGAGCTATGACACTACGTCACTGGTGTGTTGGGAAGAGATGGGTAATGCGGCCTATGTGTGTCCAGCGCAGGGCCACACGGGCGTCCACTTCTCCTGTCCTTGAGTCTGTGATGTCAGAGCCAGCATTTCCCCCTCACACCCACTGAGGAGCAGGCACTCAGTGCTAGAGAGCATTTCAGGGGGCAGCACTGCCCGCCAGGAGGCCTCTCACGGGGCAGGTGTTGAGCAGAAGAGATTGGGGCTGGCTGTCCCAGAGCCTCCTGAGGTGAGGAGGGAAGCGGGATGGAGAATGTCCCCACCACCTCTAACTGCCAGGAGCCACCATGTTTTCCAATAGCTCCTGACCTCACGCAACAACTAAAATAGCTTAAGTCAGCAAATTCTGTCTGTATGGCTTTAAAAATGGCGGAGGAGAACTTGATAGACAGTAGCTTAATAAAAGTAATTGGCCATAAGAATTGAGGAAGAAAAGTAGTTAATAGATCTTTATTTCTTAAATATATTATCGATTTTTTTTCCTCAAATTCTGAAGCAGTTGGGATGAGAGTGAATATTTGCTGATTTTGGAGGCTGGGAAATAGGAGTTGGTTTGTTTTTCTAAAGAAAAACACTAATGCTCTTGCTTTGGTACTGTGCTTTATCTCAGGTGTTCAGACTTCAAACGGGTAGGGCTTTCTAGCTCCCTCCAGCTTACCTGGCTTCCAGTCAGATGTGCTTTTATCTTTCCCTTCCTTCCTGGACCAATCTGATCTATGTACCATGTCGATGGACTGAAATCTCACCTCTAGTTCCTACTTCACAGAGATCATGGAAGGATTCAGGACAACCTATGCAAGCCACAGTTTCCGGAAACAAAGGGAGCGCTCTGGGGCCTGCCTCCTGGGGACACAGGAGCGGGACTCCCAGGGCTCCTCGTCGTCCTTGCTCAGTGGATCCAGGGATGACAGTGCAGGTCTCCAGCAGCCACCCTGGCCCTGAGGTTTTTCTTGCAGTGTTAATGAGTTACCTTCTGCTTGAAATTCCAGGCACTTCATTATCCAGGATGTTTAGGAGGGAGGCTCCTGCCCTCAGTCCTTGGCTAGAAGGTTTATGGTTTTATAGTTAAAAAGTAAACTGCTCTGTAGCACAAGGTCCACATTTGCTTTCCACCATAGAACCCTGTGCCTGGCACACAGTAGGGAGTTAGTCTTCGTATTGGGTAAAAAACAGCGAAATACAATTTTCCCTGCAGGGGCTGGAGGGAGCAACATGCTGGGAGGACGCTTTTCAAGCTCATCTGCAGGGAAAGTGGGGGGAAGCTGGAGGAGGAAGCCTCCTGGGCCCTGGAAAGTACCCAGGCACCCCCCTGCTGTGGCTCCCAGCTCCACTTCCCCCTCTTCCCAAGCTCTTGGGAAACTCAGTCCCTTGAGAAAAGCCCTGCCCTCAACTGCTGTCCCTTAGCTTCTAACACAAGAGACCTCGCAGTTCATCCCAGGTGATCCTCATACCCAAAGTTCTCAGTTTTTCTATGGGGGTCCAAGAGAATGCATGTCAAGCTTCGAGGCCGCGTGGTCACCCGTGTGGCTGTTTATGTAGCTCTCACGTGTGGCATTGACCGCAATGGGAAGGCCCAAGCATGGCTATGTCCTATAAAACTTTATTTACAAACGGCAAAGCCTCACAGCTTCCTGACCACTGGGTTGTAGAGAACTGACCCCTTACGTGGTAGAGGCTGAGACACTGGTGAGTCGTAAAGGAAGCAGCAGCAGCACCCGACATGTAACTAGTACTTACTGTGGGCCAAGGAACTGATGCATATTACTCATTAATTCTCCCAACAATCTCTTAAGGTAGGCACTGCTATTATCCCTGTTTTACAGACTAAGAAACTGAGACACAGAAAGCTTACGAAACTTGTCCAAGGACTCACAGACCCCAGCCAGTGGTCCAAACTGCTACTGATTTGCCAGTCTGCCAACTCTGACCAGTTACCCCAAGAATGTCCCTGCCAGGAGGCCCACCTGGGCATGGCATCTGGAGAAAAGATCAAACACTCGGGCATCATGGGGTGAAGGGAAGACATATCTGGGTTGGGTGTTTTGAGGAATCAGGATTCTTAGGAAGAGGAGAATTGTGCTGTACACACAGAAATGAGGCACAAGGAAGCAGGGTGACCTTGCAAAAAGAACACTTCACTGATAGCTGGAAAGGGCTTCCTGTCCTGTGAGGATCTGGATACTAATCATTTCAAGGACGGAGACAGTGTTGGTCAGAGTAGGGCTGTGACACCAGCTGGCCATTCACAGATGAAATGTCTCTGCGAGATGGAGCTGGACAAAGACTGGGTGGGGCTGCTTGGAGATTTTTCTTTGTCCTACAAAAGTCATTCCGTTTTGAAGTCTTTGAAATAGGAACAAGATGACAGCACAGTCACACACATAACTTGATCCAGAAAGCAAGGGGCTCAGCCTGTTTAGAAAACAAACGACTTATAACCCATTTCCCTTTGAAAACCACAAAACTGTTTTGGGCACAGCTGGCACTTTTGTGCAAGTGGCCAACAGCTATATTCAGGGCCAGCTGTGCAGTCTGCCACGTCAACCGGGGGCTGACTGAGGTGATGAGGAGAAGATCACAGAGCTGCTGGGACGTTGGACTATTGGACAGCCTTGCAGAACTGCTCAGAGTTGATGGACTGGCAGATTAGTAGTGGCCACTCTCTAAAGCAGTGTGACATGTCACCTACCCATGAAGACACTGTGCAAGTAGGACCGTCAGTCACTGGTGACCATGCAGACGAGAGATGGGTTAGGTCACTCAGCAAAGCAGGAAAAGAAGAAAGCCGGGCACACCTTGGTTTCCCACTGGGATTTCTGGGAATAGCAGTTTGGTAACCTCCTACAAAGTCCCTTACCTTGAACGGCATTTCTTATCATTGAATAATAGCAATTATTATACAACTGGATGACTTCCTTGGCAGCTATTATATGGCAGGGATGTAAACTGCTTTACATAGGCTATGTGATGTAGTGTCAGAATTGTGACTGACCCTGACAAAGGATAATGCATGAAGGACCCTAGTTAGCAAGACAGACTCCATATTGCTGCTGAACGACCCACCTGCCCGCCCTTTAGATGAACTCAAAAGGAGGAACCTTAGAAACCTCCTCCCCTTAGAGTCTCTAAGAAACAACAATTAATCAACTATTGTTTTACAAATGTTCTAACAGCAGGACGTTCTGCTTCTGTACCTTTTGCTTGCTTTACTAGGTCTATCCCATAGAGGGGCCCAGAAACTGCTGGCCTCAAAGGTGTATAAAACATGTTTGTCAACCCCCAGTCGGGGCTCAAGTCTGATACTCGGCTCGGGTCCCAGCTGGTAATAAACTCCTGTGTGGATTTAATATCGATCTCTGGTTGGTTCTCTCTCACTGGGTGTAACAATGCACAAAACTGGGAAAATGTCTAATAGAGAAATCAGTTAGGGCTGGGGATTTAGCTCAGTGGTTTTGCCACGTGCTGCGCAAGCTCAAGGACCCGAGTTCAATCCCCAGTACCAAAAAAAAAAAAAAAAAAAAGGAGGAGAAATCAGTTAATGGTGGGTTCTCTTCCCACCACAGACTTGCAGGGGAAACAGCTGTGGGCCAGCATTTCTGCCTTCATGGGGCTTGGAGGGGGTAGACATCCTGGGGAGATAGCTGCCCATCAGCATTTCCATAGATCCCAAAGTAAAAATAGAGCAACTGGCAAATAGATGGACAAACTGCGCTATATTCATAGGTCACGAACAGAAACCTGCTAGCATAGAGCACATGGTAGAAGAGTCTCACCTCGGGATACTTCTCAGCAAGGAAAGCCATCGAGCTATTACTTTGTGCAACAACATGGGCTGATCTCAATTCCACTATGCCAAGAAACAAGAAACCAGACATTAATTCCATAGCCCATGATTTCACTTACTAAATACGAAGAAAGGCAAAACTATGGAAATAGAATCCAGGTTGGGATGGCAGGGCTCAAGGTGGAAGATGACAGAGGACTGCGACAAGAGGAAACTCTGAGGGCTGATGGAAATGGCACATCTTCATGGTGACATTGGCGGTTACACAATTGTATAAATTTGCCAAAACCCATGGAATTGTACACTTAGAAATGGCTAATTTTATTGCAAATTACATTCCCATTAAGTTAAAAAAAAATAGAAACCACATGCTACATCCATCCTCCCTCTGTCTGACATATCCAAAATATTGGGTAATATATGGAATCTGTAGTTTGGTTTTTTCCTTTATGATATGGACTAATGCATCCTATTCTGCCTCTTTATTGACAGAGGTTGAGAGAAATCAAAGTGTGCAGGTGAAAGGCTTTATGACGTCTTAGATACTATGTGACAATATGACTTGGTATTGTTCCCTCGCGGACGGGGAACATTTGAGAGGTTTCATAATTTGAGAGGCCTCATAACCTTTTGGTTTTTGATGTCCTTGTAAAAAGGGCGGCCTCAGAGTGGGAGCCAGAGCTCCCAAGTTCGGCTCAGCTGTTTCAGAGGAGCCCCGCCGTCTGCTGTATATGTGAACCAAGTAGAGGAGAAGAATATCTTTTGAAGATTTCTGCCAATGATCACAAATCCCTAAACAAATAGTGAGCTCATGATCCTTGCAGCTGGATGCTGAGGGCAGTCTCCCACCAGCCCAGGGACACAGCGAGCCATAGATGGTCAGCTTTGGGGTGAGAGCAGCTGGCCAGCTTCATCTTCCAGCTTTCTCCTTCATGCCACTGTTTCCCTTAGGACGAAAAATGTGTTTTTCTCAATTCCGGAAGCAACTCTTCCCCACCAGTTTCATTTGGTTGTATTTATTTTGCAGCTCAATATGCCACCAATTCCAAAGCCATCCAGGAAGGAGCGGAAGTGGGACAGATGATCTGTCTCATCACACTCACAGCGGCCAGCGTTGGACACCTGGTCACCATCTGCACTGGGCCACACTTATGGAGAACAGCTGTGCACCATCCTGTTCGCAAGCCCTTTCGCTTGGTCTGAGAGTCAGTCTCTTCATCTGCTGGCTGGGTGAACAATGCTTATGACATTAAAGCATGTCCATGGTGGGATATTTTAAAAATAATTATTAAAAAAGTTAAAGCATCTTTACAATTTAAAAATATATAAAGAAAAGAAAAAGAAAACCACCATGAATGCCACTGTTTTTATTATTTAAATATGCATATTTTCTAATCATATAAATATCCACTGAAACTGGACCACAAGGTCTTTAAAGGACTCGTTGAGTTGGAATTTGACCAATTTTTCCTAAATTATCCTTCTGAAGAGTGTCCCTCAGGGCTGGCTCTTCCCAATAGGCTTTGACCAATGCAGAGCTCTATGGAAACTCTCTTACTGTCCTCAGATGGCTTGGCTTTTTTAAACAATGATGTTTAAATTTCTCAATATCTACCACTCATAGTTGCTGCATGCAGAAAATTGGAAGGCAGAGTAAGAAAATGCCAACTCTAATCCCACTCCCCGAAATAGTCACTGCTGTAGCTTGGTGCGCGCCCTAGATTTTCCCCCATGGTTATTTTTCCATAAAAAAAAAAATCAGTTAAATATTCGGCTTATAGCCTGGTTTGTAAATGCTTCCTGGTGTTGATAGTTTTCAACAACAGGCATTTCAGTGCTGTCTGTAATTTTGTTAGAGGAATATGCTGAAGTTATCCAGCCAAGCCAGCTAACTGCTTATCACAGGCAATGCTCCACGAAGGGCAAGTTTTGCAACGTTAGGACCTTAATATTGCCTTAGAACAAATTCAAAGTGAATCACTGAGTCACAATATACTGAGTTGTTTTATTGTTTAAAAAAGGAATGTGTTAGAGAAGGCTCTTGATTCTTCCACCTTTTGAAGGCATCTTAGAGAAATTTCCTTCAGCCAAAGACCTTAAGGATGCAGGAATTTCCCAGGTACAAAGGTGACAGATCTGTTAGGGGACAGGAGAAGCAAGCCTTTATTATCTCTGTCCTGCAGCCAGAATGGAGCCAGGCATCTGGTACCATTCTGTCCCTTGATCTCCCTCAAGCCCTGTGCTGCTGGTTCTAGACCCTCTGTGTCTAAGTTTTTGGGTTTTTTTGTTTGTTTGTTTTGTTTTGGTACTGGGGATTGAACTTGGAACCTTGTGCTTGCAAGGCAGGCAACAGAACCACTGAGCTAAATCGCTTGTTCTAGACCCTCTGTGTCCTTCCATAATTCATGTGTTGAAGTCACAATCCCCAAGGTGGCTATACTTGGAGAAGGGAACCCTAAAGAAGTACAAAGTTAAATGAGGTCACAGAGTTGGAGCCTTGGCCAATAGAATTAGTATAGTTATGAGGTGTGATCAAAATATACAGTGACTTCAAATTTTTAAAAAGTATTATAAGTAAAAGATATATTATTATGGCTCCCCCTCAAAATCCTTCCCCTCACTGTGAACACACTTATCCCATCATTCTGGCCTCTTTCTGAAGCAGTTCTGGAAATCCTCTTTCATGAATGTCTTTACGAGGTACAATAAAAAATATGGTGAATGTTGCTGCCAAGTGCCATCCAATGGAAAGGCAGGCTCATATAAACATTACAGTGGGTCCTCATCTACCATATTCACTAGACCTGGCACTGTGCAACTTCTGGCTTTTCCCCAAAGTCAAAATGACCATGAAAGCTCAATGTTTTGAATCGATTCAGAACACTGAGGCAGCCATGACAGTACAACTAAAGATACTCATCCAGAACTTCTTCAGAAAGAGGCCAGAATGATGGAATAAGTACTTCACAGCGAGGGGGAAGATTTTGAGGGGGATTCACGGCAATGTGTCTTTTCCTATAGTAATTTTTAAATTTAAACAGTCACCATATTTTTGGTCACCTCTCACTATAAGAAGAAATACCAGAAAACATTCTTCCTCTTCACTTCTTTGAACTTTGGTTTCCTTACACCTTAATGATATCATTTTTAAATTGTAAGTTTTTATGTTGAACAATCTACTAAGATTTTATTTGCTTTTATAATCCATTTCTAGGGATTAGTAAGCACATTGGTCTTTCTACACTGCAAGACTGTTTTAATGGTTCCTGATTCGATCTGCCTTTCCATGGTTTGCGGTTTCCACAAGAGGGTGTCCACACTCCACCAAACTGGGTATCACATCCAACATTTCACAGAAACCAATCTGTCTCAAGCTTCGGGGAAGTCACTGAGCACAAGCTATCAGGCAATGCAGATATTCCTTCCAACTTACCTAAATACTTCAAAATTGTTACTACAAATCGATTTAAAGTTATTTTTAAGAAAGAGTATCTCCACAAATGGGGTGAATTTGTGATTTTCATTATGATACTGAAGGATGAACTATGTGGGGTTTGCACAGAGGGGAACTTGACACCATAGAGAGGTGCCAGGTCCTGGACTTACTGCTGTCCCACTTTATAGCTGGGCTTCATTTCATCTGCCTGTTTGACCTCAGAGGGTTTTGTGGAGGACAATTTAAAAATATGGAAATGATGAGAAGCACTCTATAATGTAGGCTATTGTTACTGGGCAGGAGTTTAATGCCAAACAATCAAGGCTCAGGATGTGTATCCTTACTATAATTAGATATTTGTAGGGGAAGGAGGTAAAATACAACCCTAAAAAATCAAGTCTTTCACCCTGAAATTCTCATCAAAGGTAGAGGCCGTATCTGCAGGAAACAACACTACACTTTTTATGCTACAAAGTGACTTGATCAGAACGCTGCCATCAAGTCACACTTTTCTGTATAAAACTAATTGTGGCACAATTCATAAAAGCAAAATGTTTTGGAGAGCAAATAAGCAGTCTCAAGAAAAGAGTCTCCTAAAGCCTTGAGCAAAGTCGAGTGGAACACCCACATTTATGAGCATGAGGTGAGTTAGAATGGAGCCCGGGACGGGCGGTAGGGAGGATGAGGGTGGAGCCATGACGCAAGGGATGGGGAAAGGGGCAGGAAGAACCGGAGATGCTGGGCCCGGAGGGCAGCGCAACCAGGAGCCAGGGGGAATCAGTGGCCTGGTAGGATCGGGTCAGCTCCTCACACCAGAAGCAGCTGCAGGGAGGCTGGACCTAGGAGGACCCAAAAAGCCACCTAAAAGCCCAGGCTGCTGTAGCATCACACAAAGATGACAGAGGTGGCAGCCACAGGAAGAGCTTTTTATCTGAGCTTGTGCATTCTATATGGGTTTGAGTGACCTCAAGAAAGCTAATTCATGTTTCTGAGCTTCCATTCCTTCAACTTTAGAATGAGGATAATGAAATACCTCTCAGGGGCATTGTAAAAATTTAACAAAGCAACAGGTACAAAGCTGCCCAGCAGTTGCGCAGACGGACTCTCTACAATCACCACCACTCTCCTCCTGTCCTCTGCTTCCCCCGTCAGTTATCTCTTCCTCCTGAGGCTTGATGACGCCATCGCTCGGTGAATGTTCCTGAAAATAGGGGGTCTGTGCCTCCATGCAGGCAATTAAATAAAAACCGCAACTCTTCCAAAGCACAGTGTGCATCTACACTGCCAGCAAACAATTCTATTCCTGGGTGTTTACCAGCGAGAAAGGAAGGTATGTGTGAGTAAAAAGGCCTGGACTGAATATTCACTGCAGTTTTAGTTATAAAGGCCTCAAACTGGAAGTCATACAAATGTCCAACAAATGGTGAGTTGGTTAACAAATTGCGGTATCATCCAGGGAATAAGCTACGGATCCAGCCACAACCCCATTAATCTAAAAGACGTGTCAAGTGAAGGAAATCCGACATAAAAGAATGCACACTGATGATTTGGTGTATGAAGATCAGGGACAGGTCAAACTGACCTGTGGTGACAGAAATCAGAACAGAAGTTGGGGGTGGGAGGAGAGGGGCTGGACTGGCAGAGTGGCTCAAGAGAGGGATTCTGTCGGGCTATGGGATGTTCTACCCCTGTGGAGGGTGTGGATTTCCCGGATGTACTCATTAAATGGTTCACTTAAGCTCTGTGTATTTGCTGTATGAAAGTATTTCCCAGTAACATGTCAGTTCTTTGGAAAAATAAGATGAAACTCACACATCTGTGATATTTAAACAGCCAAAAAGTGCTCACAAACAAACAAAGCTCAGCTGTCAGGACACAGTGAGGGTCAGTGCAGGCAGACATAGCTTCCCCAGGGAGCACCCAGAGCAGACAATGGTGAGCAGGAGAGGGCCAGTGTTTGGAGGCATGAGTGCCAGACAGGACCACTGCAGAGAAAGGCTCCCTCCGAGAACATGAGACTATCATCGACTGTCTGTCATCCAGCATAGTTCATTTGACAATTTTACTGAAATATAATCTATAGGTCATAAGTGCTGTCATTCTGAATGTACAATTCCATGATTTTTAGTAAACATATATAATTATGCAAATATTATCACAAACTAACACAAAAGAGACCATCTGGTCTGCCGACTCCCTGCCACTTACTTCCAGAGATTTCTCAGAAGATGGCAGAAAAGACCCCCAAATCTTATGTGGCTTAACATTTTTATAAAGTCAGTGATATCCAGACCTCAAATTCCACTGTTTCCCATGGAACCTTGACTCGCCAGGGGAAGGAGTTCTGCTGCCTTTGATTTTCAGCATCTGCAATCCACTTTCAAGGCAGCTGCCAAGGAGCCCCAAGTCAGGCCTCAGGATTCCCACAGTGAGCACTAAAAAGGGCATCTTTGTGACTCGGCATCTTGAAGACCAGCACCCTGTGCATGTGTATTAGACAAGGCCAGAGAAGCAGCCCCATGTGACAGCCCGGTGACAGGAAGCCAGCCTGAGAACCGAGCTGTTCTCTGTAAACACGAACCTGTGGTGCGAAGTTGCTAAACATCACGTGGCTCCGGCACGGTGGAAGTTCTCTGCTTTTTCTTCTGCAAATTTGGCAAGAATCTGTGGTTTCCCAGCCCAACAAGGGGGAACATCTGTAGGAACAGGGCAGTCTTGGGACCTCAGTCACGTCCTGGAGGGGAACTGCGTCGTCTTGGTTTGCCAAGGGACATGGGGCAAGAAAAGGATTACTGTGAAGTCCTGCAGTCCATGCTGACTGAGATTGATTTTCACAGCTGTAGTGAAGGATCATCTCCCACACTGCTGGATTTGACTGTGCCGTTGCTTTGCTAAGTATTGTTGCACCTGTGTTCATGAAGAATATTGGTCATTTTGTTGCAACATCTTTGTCTGATTTTGTTATCCAAGTAATAAGATGTGTAGAGAAGTGTTTCTCCCTCTTCTGTCCTGGGAAGAGGTGGATGTGTAGTCCATGCACCTTGCAAGGTAGGAGCCCAGATCCCGGGTAGTTAACCTCAGCTTTGAGGCCCCTCAGAAGAGAGGCAACTTCAGGGCCAGCACAAGGTGAGCACCTCCCCTGGGGACACTGATGGGCCACCAAGTGATCATTGTCCCCAAGCTCCCTCTCTGGGATGATGCTAATGCTTTTTAGCAAGCATTCTCGTTGCATATCAGGGACACTGAAGGCCGAGAAAAAGAATAACCACAGCTGAAACTGCATGTCCCTGCCTGGATAGAGGCTGTCATCCTGAGTACTTGACACACACGGTCTCATTTCACCCTGACCACACCCCTGTGATGCAAGCAAGCTGCTCAAGCCCAGTGCCCGCAGGGTTTGTGCTTCATCCACGTCCAAGTGGTGGCCCAGGGAAGCCACTCAGCCTCCCAGAATGGCAGTGTGTGGCATCAACTAAAGACGATGACAACTGGCCTTCAGGTGTGTTGGGCAGGTTGGATCTAATCACAGGGAAGGTGCTTAGGCAGTGTCTGTAGTGCACCAACTTCTTCACACAGGGAAGCTACCATGGTGTCCTCTTCCTGTTGTCCTCATTCACTGTACAAAACCCTGAGGGGGAGAAAACATCTCCCAACACCTCAGTGAGAATAAGTGTGAAGGAGGGCAGCAAAAGCACAGAGGGTCAGCCAGGGGATCACAGAGCAGTGGGGCCCACCGGGGAGAATGTCCCTCCACAGTCTTCCTGGGCAATAGAGGACGGGCTGTTCTCCACGTTAAGCCAGACAGGGATTACTCATTCTCACCAGACCTGTGAAAGGCGTCACTGCTGGGAGCACTGCTACATAATTTTAGGGTAAAATCATTTGGTTAGCCTAGTTCTCCCGCCTACAGCCCAGCTATGGAATTCTGAGACATAATTTCATTTTGGCCTCCGATCACAACTGAGACTTCAGTGATCCAGTGATGCTGTGATTCTCCAGGACAAGAAACATCCTGGGAACTGAGAACATCCTGGAAGGAACAAACATCTACTCAGTTCCTCCTTGTTCTTGGATTGTTACATCTTATTTACCCAGGATGTGCTGAACTCTCTGCAAGTCATTTGTTACATCTGTTTCTCCCGATGTACTAAGTACTGAATAAAAGGTGCCATAAGCTGGGGGGGTTCGTCTTTGCCGCCCAGAGCAGCACTGATCAGACCCAAAGCTCAGCTTCTTCTCAGTCTCATTTTTCTACCTTTCCTGTAATTCGCCCTGTGCTGCTGTGGCTCGCAGGAGACCAGGACTTACTGCAGAGGTTCTAGTAACGTCCCCTTTCCCTGTTCCTACACGTCATCTCTGGTAGAAATTCCCAGAAATTCCCGGGGGAAACTGAGCTCCCTTCTGTAGTGGAACTATGGCCGTGCATAGACCGGTTGCAGTTCCAGCTCACAGCCTCTTGGGAGGGCAGGGAGGTTGGGCCTGATTGACAGAGGAGAATAAAACCTTGGGTCTTTCATATAAGAGAAACCATGTTTTTAAAAGTGAAAAGAAAGTGACAAAATTAATTTTGATAATGAATTCTATTTAGCCCTAAAATATCGAAAGTATTATCACCTCAACAAATTAATATTTAAGATTATTATAGATATATTGTGCATGTTTTTGTACCAAGGGTTCAAAATCCAATGTGTACTTTGCACTTTAATTTGGATTCTATACTTTCATTGGAAATATTGGATCCATATTTACATTTTCTAAAATGTACAGTAGATCCCAACGGCAGGTTCCGTTCCTTCACATTCTCTCTCATTAGTTACATGGGATGGAATCCAGCGGTGCTGGGTCCACCCATCCTTCCTCACTGAGCAGGTCTACGCCCAGCTCTTCCTTCCATGTAGGGGTGACAGGGATCAAAGCATCTGTGCTGGGCTTGTGATCCCCCACCCCGTGAAGGAACTGGAGATTCAGGTGTCCTTGACCTGGCCTCGTCTTTGTGACAACAGTAAGTTTTTATGGACGGATTCACTGAAGGGTGTTGGAGACTTTTAGAATTTTGCTTTTGCTGCCCCCCTTAGGAGAGCTTTTTTAGTGCCCAAATCCCATCATTAGAGTGGTACAGGGGTGTTCAGGGGTGCCCATCACTGGAGACACACACAGGCTGCTGACAGCTGGCTCCCTTCTCTGGACTTCCTGGAGACAAAGGGCCTCAGCTGTGACTGTCAGGCGGCAGAACATCACTGCTGCCAGGCCTCTGGGTGACAGCAGGTGCCCCATGACCCCTAGTGTGGGCCACGGGGTCCCTGGAAGGCAAAGGACCCCGCCTCTGGGTGTCACTGAGCCGGGACCTGCAGTGGCCTCTGCTTCTCTTGTCGGTGCTTGGTGCTGTGGACCGAAGTGAGCGCTGCAGCCGGAACTTCCCAGTATCCCAGTCGGGGTCTCGCTCATCCTGGGGGAGCCCTGCCAGGCGGTTGGCTCGACACTGCAGCTCGGCCCTGGGGACAAAGGAAGACAAGGGGGGCTGCACACAGGGCCTGGAGGGAAGGGGAGACTGAGTGAGCACACATCCACAGTCATCCTGGGGCCTTGAACACCAAGGACACTGTTAGGGTGACAGTGGTGAGGAGGATGTGACCCCAGAGAGTTATTAGTAGACTGACTTAAAGACAACTTGGAGTAGGGGCTGCTCCTTCCTAGAGTACACTTACTCACGTGTTTCTAGGGCAAGGAAGCCACAAGCTTGAGCTTGAGAAAAGCCATATTGAAATTATAGGAGGTGATCAGGGCGCAGGAAAACTAAGAGGGTAGCAGCAGATGCAGCAGAGGAGGAGAGTTTCGGGAACATCCACATGGCATTAATGGGGGGAAGATATGATCAAGAAGAGGCTGTTGGCTTAGCAATGGGAGCTTCCCAGGAATGTGGGTGAGAGGTGTTTCCATACAAAGAGTGGGAAGACATCTAGAGAGAGGTGATGAAGCAGAGGCACACTTCCAAGGCGCTCACGGATCAAGAGGGGCCTGTAACTTTTTGTTTGTTTAATAAGGTCCATTCAAACATGTTCACGGGCTAAAAAGCAGTGAAGGCAAGGAATAAAAAAAAAAATCCCAAAATACAGAGAAAGAGTAAAAATGTAACAAAGAACATGGCAATGATGGCCTTGTAGAAGATATAAAGGTCCACATGGAGGGACAGCACTTGTCACAGAGGAGGGATGTGAGGCAGGAACTGAGGGGGGTGGTGCAGAGTCTGGAGATCCAGGAATTGAAAACCATGCACCCCTGGACTCACGACGAAGATGACCCCGAAAATGCAGGCTGAGGTGGGACGAGCTTGGGATCCCACTGAGCAAGCAGGACAGGAAGAGCATCTTAAGCCTTCTGGTGCTTAATGGTGGGATTTCTCTGGGTGACCAAGCATAGGAGTACAGAATACAGAGATTCACCCCAGGTTGGGATTCTGGGGTGTATGCAACAGAATAGTAAAGGGCTGGAAAGTAGTGAACCTTGGGAGAAAGTAGGAGTCATGCGTCATGGTGTCCAGGAGAGTTGGAGAAACCTTCAGGAGGTGATAGATCAAGAAATAAAAAAGGTGAATGGCAACAGGTACTGACAATCAAAGAAAAGTGAGAAGCTCTGAGATCCGACAGGATGAAGGAATTATGGCCACACAGTGGTGTGTCAGAATTTTGAAAGCACAGGGAGGAAGGTCTGGTGCTGTGGATGTTCACAGTGCAGGAAGTCCCACAGTGTAGGGAGGGGACAGAAACCAGGGAGTGGTGGGACTCTGCAATCAGTACTCAGGTTCTGCCTGGCTGCTCCCTAGCTCTGTGATCTGGATGGTTCTAATGGGTGACACCACCTTTAAGAAAGGTCTCTTGGCTCTTGTTACCTTTGCTGCCTTGTGTGTACCATGTTGTTTCTGTTCTGCCATGTCTGTTTTTCATCCCTGCCTTGGAGTTGGCTGATTATGGACTGAAACCTCTACAAACTGTAAGCCAAATAAAGCCCTTCCCCTTTAACTTTAGGTGTCTGGTATTTTGTCTCAGCAATGAGAGAAAAGTAACTAACACAGAAATGTGGTACAAGAGAAGAGGGGTCATTGCTGTAACATTACCCAGCCATGTGGCTCAAAAGCCTTTGGAACTGGTTTGTGGGAAGGGGAAGAGTTAGGAAAGATCCAGAGACCTTGGCTACAGAAGCAGCTCTGGAACGGCTTAGGTTGTTCTGTATGGGAGATTCTGGTTAGAGCTCAGAAGACCAGAAAGCCAGTAGAGACCAGGCTCAGGAGGTTTCTGCTGGGAAGAAGGACTGCATTGGCTGCTGGACTCCAGAAGATGTTTGTTATGACAACAGAAAATTTGTCTGAATTTTGCTCATGTTCAGAGACTTTGCTGGAAGATTCAGAGCTCCAGCTAAAAAAGTAGGGCTGGAATGCCTTAGGCTGTTCTGTATGGGAGATTCTGGTCAGAGATTAGAAGACCAGAAAGCTTATAAAGACCAGGCTGGGAAGGTTTCTGCTAGGAAGAAGGACTGCATTGGCTGTTGGACTCCAGATGATGTGTGTTACAGCTTGGCGGAAAGTTTGTCTGCATTTTGTTCATGTCCATAGACTTTGCCTGAGACTGAGATTAATGGTGGTGGACTAATTAATCTCACAGAAGAAATTTCAAGACAGTTGAATACTGAGGCAGTGGCATGGCTACCGTTGGGGCCTTTTAGCCAGACCTATGTGGAGAATCAAGAGCAAAGAGACCAGCAGAATGATTTAAAACATTTTGAGGTGGGCCAGAGAGGGAGCTCCAGTAAAGCTGTGAACTGCAAAGATAGAGAAGAGCAGATCTTGATTACCGAGAAGGAAGAGAAAAATAGAAAAGGTAGTTTAAAAGCATCACAGGAAGTGGCAGGACTCCACACTTTGCAGCCTGAGAGTTACAAAGGTAAAGAAATGTGCTTTGAGAAAAAAGCTCCAGAGAACCAGGTTCTAAAATGGCGACAGCCACACCATGTTCCAGAATGGCTGCAGCCTAGGGAAGTTGTTCCAAAATGGCAGCCTAGGGAAGCTGTTCCAAAATGGCAGCAGCCTAGAGAATTTGTTCCTCGGGATTGGGTTCAGAGTGCAGAATCCAGGCACTTGACCCCTACAGCCAAGAGAGAGGGAAGAAGACTGGCTACTACTGCTCCAGCTGGCAGCAGACCTTGGCATCATCCACATGGCACTGGTTTTAGATGCATGCAGAATGCAAGAGTTGTGGTGTCAGGAAGGCTTCCACCCAGATTTCAGAAGAAGGCCTGGGAGGCCAGGCAGGGCGCCCCTGAGAGGGCAGTGTGTGAAGTGGTGATTGTGAAGCTGAAGGTGCATTGGAGACCCCATAAGTTTGGAGAAACCAGGAGCATGGATTGTCTGAGGAAAGGTGCAAGGAGGGAGCAGAGTCGGCCCAAGAGAGAAGCCATGGGAGATACAACCACTGAAAGTGCCATAGGGGCAGAGCCACCAAAGCCCTCTGTAGTTCACAACTTGCCACAGATTGCTGGGGATGCTGGAAATGGAACTGTGGGATTTAATGTTTCCCCTACTGGATTTTGGACTTACTTTCGTCCCTTTCCTTTGTATCCTCCTGTTTGTACCTTTTGGTTTGGTTTGTACCTTTTGGTAATCTCTATCTTGTGCCATTGAATGTTGGAAGCATTTGACTTTCTTTTCATTTGTACAGGGGCCTGCAGTTAAAAGTTTGCCTTTAATCTCAGAGGAGACTCTGGACTTGGACTTTTCAGCACTGCTAAAATGATTCGGGTTTTGGCAACTCTTAGAAGTGGACTAAATGCATTCTGTGTAAAGGAACGTACATGAGTCTTTGAAGGGCCAGGGCCGAATGTTATAGTTTGGGTCTAGATGTCCCCACAAAGCCTCATGTGCTCATAGGCCTGATCTAGAATGTGTGAACCTGGAATTGATTCATGATACCATACGAGGCTGAAGGGCACTAGGATTAAGAGTGTGAGTGCTACCCGCCCTAAGTAGTCTGAATAAGATAAAAGGGGCAGGGAGACGCTATTAACTCTCTTACTACCTTTGCTGCCTTGTGTGTACCCTGTTGTTTCTGCTCTGCCATGCCTGTTTTTCCTCCCTGCCTTGGAGTTGGCTAATTATGGACTGAAACCTCTATGAACTGTAAGCCAAATAAACCCCTTCCCCCTTAAAAAAGAAAGAAAGAAAGAAAGAATGAAAGAATGAAAGAAAGAGAGAAAGAAATAAAGAAGGGAAAGGTCTTTTGGGTTACTTCTCCAGACGACTGATCACATTATAGGCAAAGACTTTATTGGTTTAACTTTCAGACAAGAACTGTGTTTTCAATCTAATCTTAGGAGCAAGTTCCTGTCACCCTCCCTCCATGGTGAACTGCCCCTGCTGATGAATTTGGTGTCTGCCTCACTTCATTTCCAAGCAATGAAGCCAACACTTTCATTTTTAACTTTTACTTGGATCCATTACTTGCAGACTCAGTGGCATTATGAATTGGTAAGTTGTATTCCTGTTCTTTTCAGAGATATGACTGTTATATTCATAACTGAGACTTTTATTGTTTAGATATAAAATGTTCCCCCAAAGTCTCATGCTGGGTTTTTAGAAGGTGATTGGACCATGGGGATGTTATGTTCATCAGTGGATGAATCCAGTGATGAGTTTATAGTTGGATGTGTGTTAGGATGTGGGGCCTAGTTGGAAGAGGTGGGCCCCTGGGGCATGCCTTGGGAGGCTATGCCTCTCCTGCTGCTTCCTACCTGCTGTAAGTCGAGCAGCTTTCCTCCACCAGGCCCTTCTACCATGCTGGCTCCACCCTCAAGCCAGCCAACAATGGACTGAATCCTCTGAAACTGTGAGCCAACCTGATAAGTTCCTTCTTTAGTTGTGCATGTCAGGTATTTCTGTCCCAGTGATGAGACAGCTAGCTAATACAGTACTTCATTATGCTCAATTGCTGGACTGAGTAAAAAGTAACAAATGCCAGCTGGACAAGTTCTTATCTTGGTGTCTATGTGGGTAGGGGATTTATAGATAAATATAGAACCGTTAAAAGCTAGAAGAGTCTTAGAAATAGAAGTCTAATTCATCTGCCTTATTTTAAATATGAGGAAACTGAGGACCACAAAGTGACTTCCCTTGTACAAGGTCATGGAGCCAACTGAAATACATTTCAAGGTTCCCGATGGGACCCTTGCAGAAGGGGTGGTTAATCCTGGACCATGACCCATCTTCAAACTTCCTGTCCCAAAGCTCTTATCAGCTATAATTTTTGTATGATCTAAAACAACAGGTCAGCCCAAACTTGTCATTATGGTGAAAAACTAATAAAAATAACTCACTTTAAAAGTTAGTAACCAACAGTAGTCAGTTGGCTGAATTTCCCCATTTCATCATCATTGACCTGAGACTACTGGATCAGAAAGACCTTGGCCACAGGCTCTGCTTCTCATTCTTGCTGGAGCTGGGGAGAAATGGACTTACATCTCCAGGAAGGCCACGCAGGCGCTCTGCCCATAGATCTGCGCAATCCTCTTGGGCGTGTCCCCAAAGAAGTCTGGGGCATCAATGGCGGCGTGCAGGGCATGAAGGACCTTGAGGACGCCTAGGTGACCTGACTCGGCTGCAAAGTGAGCTGGGGTCCAGCCCACATCTGTGACCAGGCAGGGCCGGGCTCCGTGCTCCAGCAGGAGATGCAGCACCTCCATGTGCCCTTGGGAGAACCAGGAAGGACAGGATGAGGTAGAAGAAAGCGTCCCTGGTGGCCCAGGGTCAGGGCCAACCTGACAGCACAGGAAGGGGAAGACGTTAGCCACTGAGGGGTCCTCATGTTCCTTCTTCTCACTGTCCCCAGCGGGGTCCCCCTTACCCATGAACCCCATCTCTACCTGAACTGAGCCCCTCAGTGTCCTCTGAACTCCTCTCGCCCTTCCCTGTCCCTGTCCCTGACCCCATCTGGCACTGTGTGACTGCTAGCTCTTCCCCAAAGTCAAAATAACCGTGGAAGGGAAATGTTTTGAATCGATTCAGGACATCAAGGCAGCTGGACAGTCACAAAAGAGGACTTCCAGAGATGCTGCCGAAAGTATCAGGGAGGATGGGATGGATGTGTTCAAAGCCGGGGGAGGGTTTTGAAGGGGATTGAAGGCAATGTGTCTTTTACTGTGATAAATTTTGAAAAATATAAACATTGACTGTATTTTTATATCACACTGCATATTCTCACCTATCACAGGACCCAAAGCAGCACGGCTGCCCTTGTTATATAGGACGATAGACCGTGGCTGAGACAGTAAACAACGCGTGTAGGGTGCTATGCGAGCACATGGTGATGTCGGGGCTGACCAGCCTTGTCTGGCTCCAGGGGTATTTCCTGCTCCCACCCACAGCTGGCAGATGGGCACCACATGGATGGTGACCCCAGGACTCTGCCTGGGTGCCACCTGCCCACCTCTGATGGCAGCCCAGTGAAGTGGGGTCCGGTCGTGCCAGTCTGCATCCTTGTGATTTGGGTCACAGAGGCCTTTCTTGAGAATCCGTTTCACTGCACTGTAGTCCCCTGCAGCCACGGCTTGGTGGAGTCTTGTCATGTCTGACATTTCGGTCAGTGCCGTGACAAACTGCAGGAGAGACATTCCTCGGAGGAAGTTCTATTGCAACCCTTTACTCCTTGCCAGAGTCCCACAGATTTCTGTACCAGCCGGGCATGGTGGCACACACCTGTAATTCCAGCTACTCAGGAAGCTGAGGCAGAAAGATTAGAAATTCGAGTCCAACATGTGACTTAGAGAGACACTGTCTCAAAGTAAAAACTAAAAAAATAAAAAAAAATAGCTGGGTTTTGGTTCAGTGTGAAGGCCCTGGGTTTCATCCCCAGTTCTGTATCCCGCTCCAACAAATAAAAAAATAGGACTGCGGACAGAAGCCACCTGAGCTGTGGCCCCTGGGAATCTCTCTGATCTCGAAGCTCAAGCTGAGGCCTCAAGAAGGGACCGGAGCCCACCTGACAAAAGCGTGGCCCTCGCAGTGACATTAGCAGGGATTTATGACTCACTATGTAGCCCAGGCCAGCCTTGAATTCATGTGGATCCTCCTGCCCCAGCCTGCATAGTGCTGGGATTAGTGGCTTGTGCTATTGACGCCCAGCTCAAAAGAGTAAATTCTTGGGCTCAGCCTTGGACCACTGAATCTGAAATGCTTGGGTGGGGCCAGTGATCCTTTTCACATAACCCACCCTGTGGGTCTGTCCTGGTGAATTCCAAGGACACCCAGAGAGACCGAGACACAGGGCCTTCTGTGCCCAGGGGACAGGAAGGGAGTCATTTGTAGAAAATAGTGTCCATGCAGGAGGGAGAAGCCCTGCCTGCCTTCCCTGGTGGTCTAGGTGGTTCCTTCCCTGGGATCAGCTGGGGATGTTCTGGGGTGCAGAGGACCAGGCTGGGGGAGAGCCATGGCCAGTGGGTAGGCAGCATCATTCTCTGCACTAGTGAGCCCAAGTACCGCAGAGTGGCTGCCCACTCCCACTGGTGACTGGCTGGGAGACATAGACTCCCGGGGTCTCAGGGCCCAGCCGAGTCAGCCTACAGGTTATAATGAGCCAGGTCTGGCTGTGGACATAGATGCTATCTCCTGGTCCTGTGGGGATGCTGTGTAACTGGAAACTGACTCTGTAGGTCTGGGGTGGGGTCCAAGATCCTACATGTGTAACAAATGCCCCTAGCAGCTCTGGTTCCTTCTCTACACTTGGGTAGCAGCATCTGTCTAACCATAACCATAACCCTAATATGGCAGAGAGCTTAGTTACATAGTGATTAATAGGCAGTTAGAAAAACAGTTAGAAACCAGTCCTGGCATAGAGTCAGAACAGAGATGAGGCAAGCCAGGCCTGTGGTCAAGGGCTGAGTCCATAGAAACCAATCCCCAAGATGGAAACACCATGGCCAGACCTGTGAGCCCCACCAGAGATAAATAACAGCTCAAAGCTGTGCTCTAACACTATCTGGTCCAATAAGCCGGAACAATGTACCAAACACATAGAAGCAATGTAACATACATATAGAAACAATGTAACAAGGCACATAGCCAAATGACCAGAACACTTTGACCTTCACTCCTACCCCTTCCAGACTTGCCTTGGTTTTCCTCCATGCTATGCACCTATTAGATCAGTATTAGCTAAGTGACTGCACTTGTGACTCTATAGGTTGATTAGAGTTTGACCTAAACTAAGCTGTGATATAATTTTACTGTTTAAGAAGCCCCTAGACAAAGAGCCTCAGTGGAAGCTCACTTTCAGGACCCCTCCTGTCTCTCAGGAGCTTTCTCTAAAACAATTTTCCTTCTCTTCACCTCCTTTGTCCTTGAGTCCATTCTTTACCTCTGTGAGACAAGAACCCGGCACATCTAACCAGTCGGAAATTTCTTCCTTTTAATACTAACCCTAATATCTTGATCTCACCCCAAAGGGTGATTACACATGTGGCAGGAAGGAACCAAAAAATGACACTGTGTTTCATTTTTTGTATTTGCTTTAGTAAAAAACCCTGAAGGGTTTTGATCAAAACTCTGGAGGATCTGATCAAGATAAAATGCCAAACAAAAATAGCAGTGCCTCTAATCTACAGGTGCCAAAGGAAACAAAAGTGTTGCTCTAATCAGCATCTGTGGCCTCCTGTCTCTCATGCCACCTACATGCGGGCTGATGCTTCAGCCAACCGTGTTTGTTCACATTTGAGTTCATACCACAGAAGTTGTTCAACTTCCTATGGATGAGTTGCAATTCAACCAGAAGTCTCCACTGGGCAGAAAAATGTATTTCCAAGAAATTGAAAAGCTAATCCTAAAAAATCATATAGAAATTTGAAGGACACAGCATAGCCAAAAATACTTTAAAAAGAACAAAGTTGGAGGACTCTACTTTCCCATTTCAACCCACATGACAAGACGCTTCAACGGGAAAGAGGAGCCTTCAACAGATCGTACAGGGACAACTAGATATTTAGACACAAAGGGAAGAGATGGTCTTCTGTCTTACAAAGATTAGTTACTGTGCTTTACTCTGACATAGTTCTAAGTCTTACATTTAGTTCTGTGACCCATTTGACTTTTTATATATGGCACACCTGTCAAAAGCAACTGAGCATTAATGTAAGGCTTCATTCCTAGCTTCTCAATTCTATTCTATTGCTTTATATATGAATTCTTGTGCGGGTACTACCGTAATCTTTTTGTTTCCTTGAAGTGCTAGGGAGAATCCAGGATCTCCCATAAGCTAGGCAAATGCTTGACCACTGAGCTATATCCCCAGCCCTTTCTAAATTTTATTTTGAGGCAAGATATTGCTAAGTTTCCCAGGCTAATTTCAACCTGGGACTCCTCCTGCCTCGGCTTCCCAAGTAGCTGGGATTACAAGCATGTGCAACCATGCTGAGCTATGGTAACATCATAATCTTAATTACTTGATCACTTTTGAAATTGAAAAGTATGAATCTTCCAATGGGGTATATGTCCAATAGAACAAAAACATATCCACATAAATATCTGCACATGAATGTTTATAGACTGAGTCATTATTCATTATAGGCAAAAAGTAGAAACATCTCAGGGCTGGCGATTTAGCTCAATGATGCTGCTGCCTGCTTTGCAAGCACAAGGTCCAGAGTTCGATTCCCAGTACATAAATAAATAAATACCTTTTTGGGGGCCAGGGATTTAGCTCAGTGGTTCCACCGCCTGCCTTGCAAGTGCAAGGACCCGAGTTTGATCCCTGGTACCAAAAACAAAACAAAGTAGAAGCATCTCAAACATCCATCAACAGATGAAAGGATAAGTACAATGTGGAATATTATATAATGAAATATTATTTGATGATAAAAATGAATCAGGTACTGGAATGGGTAAATCTTAAAATACACTAAGGGAATCGAGGCAGTCATAGAAGATCACATAGCGTATGATTCCATTTATGTGAAATGCCCACAAAAGGCAAATCTATGGAAACAAAATGTAGTTTTTTAGTTGTCTAGAGCTGGATTGAGGGTCAGTATGGGGAATGACTCCTGGTATGTACAGGATTTCCTTTTTTTAAATTTTTGTTTGTTTGTTTGTTTTTTGGTACCGGGGATCAAACTCGGGTCCTTGTGCTTGTGCCACAGGTGGCGAAACCGAGGATTTCCTTTTGAGGTGATAAAATATTTTAATATTAGATTTTTGAGGGTAATAGTTTCACACTAACATACTAAAGCCACTGAATGGTAGACTTTAAATTTGACTTTATGGCTTATGAATTATGTACAAATAAAGGTATTTTTAAAAAATAAAGGCTTTGGGCTGGGGATTTAGCTCAGTGGTTTCACCGCCTGCTGTGCAAAGGCAAGGACCCAAGCTGGATCCCCGATACCAAAAAATAAATAAATAAATAAAGGCTTTCTAAAAGACTTATTTCCGTATCCATTTGCATATATTTGCATATCTGTTTGCATTTTCATTTTTATCCACTAGCCTATCATTGACTACTGGAATTTAGCAAACCCGTTCCTTTACATTAATCCTTGTGAATTTGGTTACCTACACTTGCATTCCCATCTTTCTGGTACATGCGCCTCAATTTACAGAGGAGTGAATAACAAAGGTTGTAATAAGTATGAGTGCTCTGTAAATGCTGTAGTATTAAGGAAAGGGTGATAGAAAAGCACTTACTGTGTGTAGGAAATCCAAGAGCTCTGCCCTGGCGGCAGCCTTAGCTTGGAGTGTTGTTGTGCTGACACCATGGAAACTGGCCCCGCCTTCCTACGGAGAACTCACCAATCAACGTCAGCATCTCCGGGAGGTTGGTGGGCGAGGTCAACCCTCTGTTTCTCATGGAACCTCTGCAACAATTCCATCTTCTACTTTAGTCCAAATGTGGAGCTTCTTAACACGTTCCTTCAAATAGCAACTGACAAAAATTAAAATAAAAAGTAGCCAGTGGTTGTCAGCCACAGGCCTGGGAGGGAGCTCATTTGCCACCTACACAATGGAGACTGGCATTAGGGAGTGGTGGGGACAGCCTGGGCCCCTCACATTCAGAACTAGTGTGAGATTTGGGGCAATCTCCTTAGGTCTGCAGAGCTGCTTTTTTCTTACAAATAAAAGGAAATTTTAACAGTTTTGCTTAGGGTTATTAAAACAGCTGAAATAATTCATAAAGCACCTGACACAAGGTGGCTACTTAAACAATGAAAGAACCACAGTACATCTAGGCGTTTCTCATTGCCTCCGCTTCCCTCCCGAGCTCTAAGCAGACAACTCCATTTATGATGCTGCTGCTCTAAACACCTCTCTCCCTCCCTCTCCTTGCTCCCTTCTCCTCCTCCCTTCCCCTTCCTTCCTTTCTCTTCTCTTCATTGGCTTCCTATCTTTCTTCCCAGGTGTATTCATAAGATGCCCTCATACATGCCAGATGCTGGACTGGGCCCTGTAGGAAACAAGACACTCATAGTTCTTGTCTTTTTGAGCTTACAGTCCAGAGAACACAATAGATAATACTCAAGAAAACCAATAAAGGTACGCATATAGACTTAGGATCTTTGCCTCAAGCACTGTGCAGTGTCGGGAACAATGGGGAGCTGCCTGAGGAGCTGCTAATCCTGGCTGTCACCTTGCCCAATTCAGAGCACTGCTGGGTGTGTCTATGAGGCTGCTCCTGGAGATACCTGGCATGTGGCTCAGTACACTGAGTGGGAGACCCGTCCTGAGTGTGGGCAGGACCATCTGCCAGGCCAGGGCCCCTGATAGGGTGGAGCAGTGGAAGGGAGGGAAGCTCGTGCCTGCTCACACCAACAAGACCCTTCTGGAGCAGACATGATTGTCCCTGCTGCTTTCACTCTTGGACAGAAAGCTCCAAATTCTTCAGCCTTTGAACGCAGACTCACACCAGTGCCTGCCAGGGTCTCCCTCTCGGACACGGCTTCCAGCTTCCTGTGTTCTCTGGCTTCCAGCTTCCTGGACAGAGCAGCTACTGATTTCCCTACAAACACCCGTGTGGGACTGTCTATCCTCTAATAGGTGAACAAGTCTACTAAATGCCTCCATATATCTCCTGCTGGTGCCGGTCCTGGAGAACGCTAACAAGGAGGTGATGCTTAAGCTGAGACCTGGTACAGGAGAAGAATCCAGGCATCTGAGCAGGTGGGGAGGGGTCCAGGATGCAGCTGGTTCATGAGTGTGGGTCATGTTGGAGAGAAGAGTCCTGCAAGTGAGGGCTCTGGCATCCAGGGCTTGTATGGGGTGAGGAGTTGGATTTTATGCCACATACTGAGAGTAGCACTGAAAGGTTCAAACAAGGAAAAAATAGGGCAACTTAAACTTTCTTCTTTGACTGCTGCTATTTGGAGAGGGAATGGGAGGGAAATGGAATTGAAAGCAGAAGAACACCCACCGAGGGGCTATTGCAGAAGTCTAGACAGCTGAGGACAGTGACGGGGTGGACGAGAAGTGAAATCCAAGTTATTCAGCGGGAATGGATTGGCAGGAGTAGATTAGATCTGAGTAGTGAGGGAAAGAAAGCAGTTAGAGATGAGCCTGGATGCTAAGGACAGGGGTTGAGGAGACAGTGGGTGCAGGCAGGGAGTAGAAGAGCATACACATCTCGTGCTCTGTCTTCAGGCAACTTTGAGATACACGGGAGACATCCTAATATCAAGTAAGAGTCCAGAGCTCTGTAACTTTGGAGTTAAAAATGGACATTCAGAAATCACCAGTGCACAGGTGATATTTAAAGTTGCAAGAATGTGCAAGATAACCCGAGGACAGCAGGTGCCAGGGGAGCCCCCCGGCGCCTCCTCTGAGGTCTGGCAGCACAGGAAGAGCTGGCAAAGGAGATTACTGCCAGGGTTGGGGTGGGAGGCCCAGGAGGACAGGTGGTTAGGAGAAACCACGGTCAGCAAGCTGGAGAGAAGAGTTTACGTGTCTGCTATGAGCCACAGGATGCACTGGGAAGCCCCTCGGAAATGTGTCCTCACTTTGCAAGGTCCATAGCAGGTTCAGTTCAGCTTGGTTTCCCTGCACAAGTATTTGCTGAGTAACTAGTACTGAGGAGTGAGGACAGAGGTCCCCGGGATAAGGAACAGAGGAGCCTGTCAGGAGGGGCATCCAGCGAGAGGCTGCACTATTGCCATCAGCAAGCTGCATGCATCAGGGGTCTCACCTACTTCGAAACCCACCTCCGTGGCTCCTTCCCCTCACAAAAGGTCTCTGCCAGCTCACTTCTCCCCAAGTCCAGAACTGGCCAGGCAGAGAGGCCCCCAGGATCTCCTACAAGCCTAGAGTGAGCTGCCTGCACTGTTTAAAAAAAAAACTGACCCCCAAGATGGTCAAAATATTGTAATATATTCTGAATGTTAAAAAATGAAAAATTTGACATCAATAATACACAAAGCCAGACACAAATAAGGCCAAAGTAATCCTAATCTTATAAAAATGTTATTTCTTTACTCACTGAAGCTGTCAGGGTCTGCCAACAGGAAGCACAATTAATGGGATGGAGGTATTCTGTACTGTCAGGATGACCTTGCGACCAGCTGGCTAGATGAGAGTCTCTTGCCTGTCCCGTGACAGGACACAGGAGCCACTGGGGGCCTGTCTGTGCCCAGTCTTTAATCTGAATCACACTGATTCAACATTGGGTCCTGATAGGATGCCCAGGAACTGCAGGCCTGGGAACAAGGACATGCGGACCTGGTGGCTTGGCCACCCCCTCTCGTACTCCCTGGTTGCTGTTGACTTGGGCTTGGGACACAGAGATTCTATTCTATTCTTCCTGTGATTCTAAAGAAAGTGGTAAGAGTAACAAACCCACAGAGGCTTTGTTCTAAGAACTCTGGCACATGTGGCGAGTCTGATTTCAGAGGTGCAGTTACTTCTCCTACTGGTCAGATCAGGAAGCTGAGGTAGGGTAAGCAGGTCACTTGCTGCAGCAGACAGCTGCAGTGGCCTGGGAGCAGGTCCTGTTCCTGTCTGCTGAGCCCTGCTTCCTCCTGAGGGCCAAGCAGAGCCACAGCAAGAGTGAGTGAAATCAAGGCACCCTGCCTGGAAGCCACAGTGCAACTCGAATGCCTACGAAAGGGGCCACAGAGAGAGGTGGACAGAGGGTGCAGAGCTCCGGGGCTTTTCTCTCTTTGTGAGTCTCTGAAGCTCTCATACCTGACTCTTGGAGGGCTTGGAGAAGGAGTCTGTGTTACCCTCCTGGTATCCGTGCCTCTTCTGCCTCCTCTGTCCAGACATTCATGCTTTCCAGTCTTTCTGTGGACCGGGGGATGTCCTGGCTCCACTGCCTGCACATCTGCTCACACAAGCAAAAAAGACCACGGCTGTCTTTCTGGTATTAATCTGTATGTGGAGGGGGGATAGTGAATAAATAAAACCTGAGACTACATTAAATGCCCCGATCAGCATTAAAGCACTTTCAGACCTCACACACGGGAGGAACTGGTGTGGCGGACCTCTTCATTCGCTCACCAGATCCATTCTGCATGATTCACAGCCAAGGCTGACCTGGGGGCACAGCACCCATGGGCTCGTGGGCCACTGCCTCCTGGTTGGGCCAGGGCAGTTTCCAGTAGCTTGTTGATGGATAGAAGATGGGATTGAAATATTCTGTGGCTTCCCTTCCTGACTGGTTGCTGTGGGCTGCTGCTTCCAGCTTTCTGTGTTGTCCCTGGAAGCCCTGGGTACTCATGGCTCTCATGACCATTTTCCCAAAGGCATCGTACTCTCCCTAAATTCTTCTCCCACTGCTGCTCACGGTCACTTTATTAGACACTCATCCAACAATCCAGTCTGAGCATGCTACAGGCTTCCTGCCAGAATCTGGACCCAAAAAAGTAAGCATCCTACATCCAAAGGGATCCACCACATGAGGTCCAGGCTGCTGAAACTGAGTTGAATGTGGAGACCTACAGGAAAAGGCAGCTGAGGCCAGATGCTACAGAGACACTAATGCCAGGTCGGGATAGTGGGGCCTTATTCTTGCCAGTGTGATATGGGAATGTCAAGAGTTTCCAAACAGGAAGTAAAATGATTACAATGCATCACTTTTGGAGAAGTAATTCTGCCACAAGAACGCAGGATGTATTCTGGGGAGGACACCATGCATGAGGAATGGTTAGAAGCCAAAGGAAATGCATATGCTCTGACCCAGGAAATCCATTTCTAGATTTGTATAACAAAGAAATAATTGAAAACATGCATCAAGATTAAATTGTCAGGATATTCACTGACATGACATCTCAAAAACTATAAATTGTAAACAACCAAAATTTCCACTCTTAGTAAGGGATAAGTTGGATATAGGCTTTTGAACTGAGGTCATAGATGTGGATATACTGACGTGGCAAAAAATTAGTATTTTATTGCTAAATGAAAATAGAACTTTTATGTGGAGAAAAGCTTAAAAGAATGTGCATGGATTTAGCAATCAGCACCATTTTTTTCCTGAGAATGTAGGATTGTGTAAACACATTTTGTGACTACCAGGGATATAAGTTTTGAGGGCCTTAATTAATGTGGCAACAGGAGACACAGAGGAGTGAAAGAATGACATTGTGGGCGTAGAAATGAACAACTCATTGGGCAGGTCAAGGAGCTGGGGGACTGACTCAGTGCACTGAGGGAAACCTGGATGCCTTGGACCTAGCACAAGGCATGCTACACCTGAACTGAGGTCAGCAAAGATGATACCAATGGCATGGTGTCATAGTCATGGTTTGCAAGGGAACAGACTTACTTAATACAGGACACATAATTTATAGGATTATTTTATAGCAATCACCCCAAAAGTCAAATGCAGAGTGCAAGAGATTAGCCACACACTAGAGACCCAAAGAATGTAGCCGAGGGCCTGGATCCTATAGCAGTGTGCAGCACAAGTCCAGCTGAAGGCCTGGAGCCCCAAGTAATGTCCTCCATGAGTCCAGCCAGTGGCCTAGAGCCCTCGGTAATGTCTCATGCTTGTCTGTATTAAGGATCTGCACCCAGAAGGCCCAAAGGCCAGTGGTGGAAGCCAGAAAACCTGCGCTGCTGGGGTAAAGGATTTGTGCCACCAGGCCGACGGATCTACGTAGGAGCCAGGAAGTGACGCTCAAGGTGAAGATCAGAGCTCCCCTGATGAGAACAGCAGCCATTTCCAGCAACAGCGAGACCCCAAGCTCCTCCTCCAATGAGAACAGCGGAGTTTGCATCAGGAAAACCAACTGCAGCAAGCTTCTCCTAAAAAACAACAGCCCATGATCTTCCCCTCCAGTTCTCTTTTTATGGCTATTGGCAACAATCCTCAGGTGGGTTTTCCACGTCCAAACCACACTGATTTAGTTCAGCTGGGCATTACAAGTTGACCATTAGTTAATCCACCACACATGGCTAAGGAAAAACATCCCCGCTTGGTAAAGGACTCATTTGGCAAAGCAGGCCACAGAGCCTGGGTGCTGAAAGCAAACAAACAAGGCTCTTGCGACACCCACAGATAAGGAGTCCCATAACCCAGGTGCGCAAAAGGCACCAGCTCTGCCAAGAAGGATGATGGCTTGACCTGGCATTGGGAAATACAATTTGGAATTGCCTAAATGTGGAATGAAAGATTCCTTATCTTCTCTCTCCTTCAGCAACTTGGACATGGGGCCATCCTTGCCCTGGAAATGCTTCACCCTGAACTCATGGGACTCAGATTCTCTTCTCTGACCAGGACATTCTGCCTCCGTGCTGTGCTTCTGTCCTCCACCTCTGTGCAGCTTCTGCTCACCAACCCAGAACTTAAGTTCTTCCCAATCGAGTATGCATAATTTATACATATGCACACATGTGTACACACACAATTGCTCCAGCCACTGTGCAGGCATCATCCCGAGCAAACCCCAGTGCAGCCCGATGGCAGAGGGGATCACATTATTTCCATTCTACACACTAAGAAACTGAGGGGCTAAAAGGCTGCAGGACTTGCCCAGGGGCTTGGGGTAGAGCAGGTAGAGCTGGGCTCGACCAGGTCTGTCTGACCTTGACCTCATCCCTACACTGTGTCTAGGAAAGCGTGAGGAAGCTGTATACCTCATTGTTAAAGGATTAGTACAGGAGGTGACGGTCACCGGGAACCTCCACTTTAGATTTTCATTATTCTCTTCTGTTCAGATTTCTAGCAATATGAATATATTACATCTTAAACAGAAAAAAAAATCTCTTTTAAAAATCAACTTCATTTCCCTCCTTTTCTTTGTCTTTGGCCAGTCTGCTGTCCCAGTTTCTAAGCCAAGACAATCTTCTTCCTTGGTCTTGTTCATAAAATACCTTGAAAGTGGTTACTATGTTTGCATCCTCGACTCTACTGCTTCCTTACTTCCTACCTATCGACCGGTGACTTACGGTGCCATGTCTACAAGCCACCATGACTCTCCTGGTCACTAAACCTACGGATTGCTGGCCTATGTCCCAGCCCAGCCTGTTTACTAAACAAGTTGATCACAGTTGAAGCAGAAGCTTTTTTTCTCTTGGTTTCTTCTCCATTCCAATTTCCAACCTTGCTTGGACCGGTCTTGGATCATTTCTTTCACTAACCCTTCTCCTACTTTCCCTGAACCTGGTGCTCTTTGGGGGCTCTCTCTTCTGGATCCACACTTGCTTCCCACAAGCTCTCAGCGCTTATCTCGTGCACTAATTGGTATTTCCACCTCCAAACGGGCAGCTCCTTCCCAGGTCTCGAGGTTGAGCTTCAGACTTGCACAATTCATGTCTTGTCAGTGGGCTCCACCCTGAGGTGTACCAGCTGGGCCAGGAGACGTTCCTGTTTTGCAGTATTTGCTGAACTGTGCAGTGTACAGCCTCTCACCATGGCAGATTTCAAGCTCTCTTGACATGCCATGGCTTGAATGTCTCCTCCAGAATTCATGTTGAAGTGCTAAGTGCTGAACAGTGTTAAGAGGTGAGGGCTTCAGACCTGACTTGAACACGACAGCTCCACTGTCACGAATGGGTTCATGCTGCAATCGCTGATAAAAGGGAAGAACTGGGCCCCTTTCTCTGATTCTGTTCAGCAATACTTGCTTGCCCTTCTGCCATGTTATGACCCAACACCAGGGCTCTCGTCAGAAGCTGGCGTCAAGCTCTTGGACTTCCTAGTCTCTGGAAACATGAGCCAGATAAATGTAAATTGTTTATGTTTGCCCAGTCGAGTGTCATTACACCATAGCAGCAGAGAATGGTCCCCACCCCGGCCACTTCCCCTGGTTATCTGCTTCTTAGATGCCATGAGGTGAGCAGCTTCCTCCGCCACACCCTCTACCAGGATGTCTGCCTCCCCATGGGCCTGAGGCAATGGAGTCAGCGGACTGTGGGCTGAAACCACTGAGACTTGGAGCTAAACTTTTCCTCCTCTCGGCTGATCTCCTTGGGATGTGGTCACAGTGACGGAAGTGAACACAGACTACTTCCCAAGCCTACACACACTCCCCCCAGCGGTGTCCTCCGCTTCTCTCCTTGGAGCATGTTTCCTTAGATCCTATGCGTGAGGGCATCCTTCACCCCACACCATCCCCAGGACAATGGTCTCCTGGCCTTGCTGCACCCCCTGGTCTTCTGCATTTACCTGCACAGGGAAGCACTGTACATTGCTATTTCTTTATCTGCCAGGTGATGGGCTGTGTTTCACTCCTCTGTGAAACGATACCAGACATAAAGTAGGCCCCCATTCAACACCTGCTGATTTAAAACTCATCGAACACACTATTATGACTACATTCAATATATTGATTGAAGCTAAAAAGCCATCTTCAGTTCCATGGAAGAGTAAAGAAGGACTGATAGGCTGGTGGAAAATGGGGAGGAAGGAAGAGGGAAGAAATAGCTCAGCAAAGAATCAACTTATGAACACAAATCCATTATTTTCTTTTCCTTTACTACAAAAAACCAAGACACAACCCACATTGGACTCACCTTGTCATTCTCTCCGTGCTGACTGCTCCTTTCTGGTGGGAAGAATACTTTCAGTAAGTCTACTTAGCAGAGTTGCCAGTTAAAAAAACAGGATGACCAGTTAAATCTAAATTTCAGATATACAACAAATAAATTTTAAATGCATGTCCCAAATTTTACATGAGACTTGCTAAGAAGTTGTTTTTTGCTCATGAAAAATTCAAAATTAACTGAGTGTCCTGCATTTTTAGTTGCTAAACCTGGACACCCTACACTGGGCGTAATCCTAGGGCAAAAACCTAACCCTAGTCTAACAAATGCCTACCCCTCTGGGACCCACAGAGAAAAGGGTCTGAGGACAAAGGAAGATGGTACCTGGCTGGCAGTGAATATAATAGTTTATACTTGTTTGCAAGACTGCTCTCAAAGCCAGCAAAGTCTCCAACTTTGTCATCTGGACTTCAGGTCAACCAGAGTGGTAGGGCTTCACTTTCTCTTTGGTAAGACCTAGGGTACTTATGAACCAGGGGATTAGACTGGAAGTTTGGGGAAACTGCCATCAGACTGATGTAGATTTATTTAAGAGCTATTAATTAGAGATATTGAATATTGGACAAATGTTTCTCGTGCACTAGGTCTTGCCCTCAGCATTTCATGGGGATTATCTTTCTCATAAGGCTCCTCTGGATTATTTTAACTTTTTTTTTTTTTTTGGTACCGAAGTTTGTACTCAGGACTTTGTGCTTTCGAGGCAGGCGGTGCAACCACTGAGCTAAATCCCTGGCCCTTATTTTAATAATCTCTAGTTTTTGGATGAGGAAGTTGAGAAGCAGAGATGATAATAAACCTGCCAGAGGTAACACCACTAATTAGAGAGACAGGCCTTCTTATGCCAGAGTCCTCAGAGTAAAAAGAAAATAAAGAAAATTTCATTTCTAGTTCTGCTGCCTCTCCAAAAGATAACACACTCCTTGAAAAATATGGTATTTTAATAACACCATATATAAAATAGTTTCCCTGAGTTTCTGACTAAAGCTTTAAATGAGTATGTTTAAAAGTTACTAGGACGTAGATCGAGGAGAAAATACTGGAAAACGAAGGTGTTTCAGTTAACCTCCAAGTATCGCTGGGTTCAACTGAGCTGTGAGGTGTTCCCTCTGAAGCTATCTTCCGAACTCATAAATCCTCTTCCTTTCTGCAAAGAACTGAGGCCAGCACAGAAGTGTCACCGGCTATCATGGGCCCATGGCTTCGGTGATAATGGAAATTAAATTGGAGGCGATCATCAGGGAACTGACTGGAAGAAGCTTCACCTAAAAAGAAAGAAAACAACGAAGGGCACAGCTCTGAAAAAGCCAAGCTGTCCCCTGATAAAGGGAAGTGGGAGAAACAGGAAGCACTTCAGTCTGAGCAACAGAGGGGCAGGCAGGAGGAGGTGGCCAGATTTTCGGGGTTCTGTGGCTGCTGGGGTCTGGTGGATCCTGTCTCAGTCCTGGTTTCATAGCTCTGGAAGGACCTTAATGGCTCAAGTAGAATTCGGTCCCTGAGGTGATGATCTTCCGTGACTCTGCTGGAATCAGGTGACCTTGAGTTTAGGGAATGGAGAGTCTGGGTACAGCTGAAGGTCCCTGTGAGTTGCTCTCCTGGCATCTGGGGAGATTTAGGGCCAATAAACCTTGTTTTGCCACCTTTTAGCCAGACCCTTCCTAAATGACTGATCTGCTGCCATGCAGAGGGTTTGACCCTGAGCTTCCCAACAGGAAAGTCAGGCTTTACAGTCCTTTGAGTTCCCTGCTGGGCAGCCAGGACCCAAAGGAAGGCTCCCTGTGTGCCTCAGAAGAGAGCACATCTTGTTTTGTTTTATAAAACTTCTTTAGTCACGTTTTCAGTACGTAATGATGACGTTCCTCATGGGCAACTGGTGTGTGTGCTTAACACGTCTTCATTCTTTTTTCACCTCTTCCCCTTCCCTCCTTCCCCACTTCCTCCTTTTCATGATCTCCTTCCCTTTTGCAAAAGATCTATCTCCCTGTTTCCTATGACCTTTCATTTTGCCCTTCAACCTGTATCTTCCCCTTATGAAGAAGCACCAGAGGCTCTCACAGGCTACTTTCCTGTGCCTGTTTTTTAAACAGCTGAACTCTGCACCACACACTAGACTCATGAGAAATTCACCCTTCTTTGTTTCTCTGAAAAGTGCACAGGCCACTTGCCAACCACTAAGCTCTCTGGCTTTGACCTGGCACCTTATTTTCAGGTAGTTTTCATTTCTTCGTAATTGTCTAATTCTGTGTTCACAGCTAGCTGTTAGAGAAATGCAAATTAAAACAGTACTGAGATTGCATCTTACCCCAGAAAGAATGGCTATCATCAAGAAATCAGATAATAACCAATGGTGGTGAGGCTGCAGGGAGAAAGGAATCTCTACACTACTTGTGGGAGTGTAAATGAGTACAATCACTATGGAAATCAGAATGGAGCACCCTCAAAGAACTAAAACTAGAAATTCCATTCCACCCAGCTATTACCCTTCTAGGCATCTTCCTGAAAGATTTAAAGTCACCATATTGCAGTGGTTCATGCATGCTCACGTTTACAGCAGCACAATTCACAATTAGCAAATCTTGGAAATGCCCCATATGTCTATCCACAGATGAATCGATAAAGAAATGGTGGTATTTACACACAATGGAGTAGTACTCTGCCATAAAGAAAAGTAAAATTGAGTCATTTGTAGAAAAATGGATGCACCTTGAGACCATAATGTGAAGTGAAATAAATCGGACACACAAGCTTAACACACATGGTTTCTCTTATATGAGAAACCCAAAGTAGAAATAAAGAGCAAAGTAATAGCTAATAGGAAGTAGGAAGACATCTTTCTTAAATGGGAAGGGGGTCAACAATCTTGGTTTTAAGGCTCAATCAGCTAAGGCCTTGGCGCGTCTGCCCCTTCCTGTGGCGGTCCGAGCTGCGTCCTGGCCGGTCTTCAGTCCGGAGCAGAGTGCCCGCAGACCCAGCCTGGCGCAGGGGAGCCGGTGCGCAGAGGGACGCGCAGTGTAGACGCAGCTGGGTCACTGCGGGAACTTCACCATCTAGAAAACGGGATGGGCCTCCCGAGTGAGGACCGCGGGGAACCCCCGAGGGTGCGTGGGCTGGTGAGAGCGCACGGTGTCCCCGGCAGAGGACCAGAGGACGGGCGCTGGGGACGGCACTGCGAGGAACAGAGAGGATTGGCGCACCCGCTGGCTCCTCCCACCTCTGCCTCCTCCGCGAGCGGGGAAGATTAGCTCTGGGGACATCAAGTGCCAGGAACCCAGGGGACCGATCCGGAGGAGCTAGGCGCGCGCCCAGGTGAGGAGGGGGCCCGGGGCCTATGGAGTGCCCGGCGGTGGCGCTGGCCCAGCATAGGGCAGGGGTGACAGCTGAGCCCCCGGCGCTGCTGAGCTCTGCCTCTGGCGCCCTGGGAAGCTGCACTAGCACTGGGAAGGGCGTGGGATCCTGGACCTCCCTCCAAGGAGGGACCCCAAGAGTTCAGCGCTAAGGGGCTGAGTCAGGCGGGTAAAGTGGGACACAGGGATTTCCTGATCTACACATGTGTTAGACACATGCACACACGCCCATGTGCCCACACCTTTGGGGAAGAAGGTTGCTTCTTCTGGAATCCACTTCTCACACGCAGCTGTGGAAACAAAATTACAAAGCCAAAGCCACCCTTCCCTCTTGGCAGGGAGATAAGAGCACAGCATTAGGATTACCCTGGCCAGACTCCAGGGGGTTCCTATTTTCAAACACCCAGCAGAGCAGGAAGCAGAAGAGTTGGCCCCTCCTGGCCTCCTGGAGCTTCTCCTGCAAGTATCCTTCTCCCCTTCCCGAGGGGGTTCTGGGCGGCCCACAGAGGTGCCTGGAGCGAAGAGAAGTTGTGTTGCCAGTAAGGGGGAGTGCACCACCAGCCAGGACACAGGACTCAGGTGTGGGAGGGCCGTGCTGCCAAACCAGTGTGGCACGGATTCTCTTTGACCCAAATGGGACTGTGAAGCTGGGAGACTGTCCGTGAGGCTCAACTGGAACTGGCACCCCCGAGGGGTCTGCAGTCGCAGAGATTGGGCTCTCCCCCATCTCAGCAGTCAGTCCTGGCCTGACCCCCAACGGGGAGATGCCCACCCTGGCTCCTGAGCCCTGAAAAGGCCAGGGTAGTTTAGGAGCCTCCTCTGAGAATCCTGGTTCCCCACCCCAGAAGGAGGTATGTCCCAGAAGGGAGATGACCATCTGGTTACCAGTACTCTGGTTTATCAAAAGCCTGGTTGTTTTTGTGGTTCATGATTATGACCTTGACTGAGCCCAGAAGAAACATTTCCACACAAGCAAAGCCACAAGGGGACAATTTCGAGGGGACAGACACTGACCCAGAACGGGAGTTCTCACATTGCAATGTTCCAGAGTTCCAGGAAGCTGTGTGGCTCACAGTCATGCACAGCGGGTCCCCTCCTTTCTCTGTGAAGTCAGCATCTGGGATGTGCTGTCACAGGTGCCTGGCTCCGTGTCTTAGGAAAGATTCATAGCTCAGAAAGACAAATGGGCTGATAAATATATGTTCATCATTGTTTTAGAATAAATGTAGGAGGGCTGGGGATGTAGCTCAGTGGCACCATACCTGCCTGGCAAGTGCAAGGTCCTGAGTTCTATTCCTGGTACCAGGAAAAAAAAAAACAACAACCTGTAGGAACGAAGGAGAGGAAAGCAGTTACTATAAGCATGCTCACTCAATCAGGTGGGCTGGTTGATTCCTGCCAGAAACTGTGTGCATTCATTCCTCAGTGGCAAAAGCTGTTTACTGAGCAGCTACTGGGTGCCAGGCACCAAGCCGAGAGCTGTAAGACAGACACGTTCCCTACTGTCATGAAGTCCACCCTCCAGCATTGAAGGGTGCATGAGTAAGCTGAGCTCGGGTCATGAGGAGAGCTTTGAGGAAGAGCCAAGTGCAGAGGCACAGCGATGTTGGGGTGTGTGTGTGTGGTGTATGTGCGCACAGGTGGGAGCGACCGGATAACCGGGAATCAGTTTTGGGTTTTTTTGTGTTTGTTTTGTTTGATACTGGGGATCAAACTCGGGACCTTGTGCTTGCAAGGCAGGCAGCGGCACCACTGAGCTAAAGCCCCAGCCCTGGGATTCGGTTTTGAAGAGAAGAGATCTCTCTGAGAGGCAGCCCCACAGCACCGGGAACAGGCGCTGCAGGAGGCACAGTTGAAATCCAGCGTGGGCACAGGTAGCGGCTGGGCCAGGCAGCGCAGAGTCTCTGGGCCAAGGGGGAGAGTTGCAGAGATTGCATTTGATTCTCCGATCAGATCAGTGAGAAGCCGAGAGAGAGTCTGCGCAGAGGCATGATATCACGAATTCAGGTTTTGTTTAAATATTACCCTGGACGCGGTATGGAGAACAGGTTTTGAGGAAGCAGAGGTCGGAGTGCCTCGAAGGTGGTAGGTGACCTTGTGCAGGTGGTGGCAGCAGATGGCGCTATCTGGGGCAATGAGAGGACATTATCTGAGCTTTCTCTGGCTCAGGTTTCCCAGCTACAAGCTGAGTCTGACATTGCTACTTCGGGCCCAGTCATCCTGTAAAGGCAAATGAGCTGATTAATAGGCTCTTAATGTCATATTAGGTTTTATTACTATTATCAGTTGCTAATACCATCTTTCTTTGAATTCCCTGTGTTTCATTTTACACTTCATTCTAATAAACATCAATTTTCTGTTTTATTTTGCTAAATAAATCTAATTTCATTATATATAAAAATTATGCTCTGCTCAGTGCATTGGAAATGGTTACCTGAAAGTTCCCCGTGAAACCCATCAGAGAATGCCGTGACATGAATGCTAAAATGGTAACTGTCTTAATTTAGAAAGGGAGATGTGCTCAAGAAAAAGTAGGCTATTTGACAGAAGGGGAAAAAGCAAAACCTTTTTTTGCTTTGGGCAGATTTGATTTTGTCCTGGATACAGGTCTGCAGGCAGCCTGAGTGCAGAGATGTGTAGCTAGGGAGGTTTTCCAGAACAGGCTTATAGCCCCGAGTTGAACAGGACTATTTCCCTTAGGGAAGCATTTTCTTTCTGAGAAGCTCAGACCTTTCTCCCATTGGTCCCTGACTAAGTTTTGGAGTCAGGGAAGAGCTGCGAGGTTGTTTACCAGCTAGGGCAGGGATGACATTCTCGTGACAGGACAGCTCACCGCCACATGAAGCAACCCTGATTCTCCGTCCTGATGCTCTTGGACTTGCAGCTCATGAGAGCTCGCTGCCTCTGTGTGGAAGCAACGAGCCCTTCCTCATCTGTGTGTGTGTGTGTGTGTGTGTGTGGCAGAAGTCTCAGCTCCTCTTGACTGAATAGGCTCTGGCTACGCTCGTGCGCCAGATTCCTTAGTTATTTATGGGATCAGTGTGTCCAAATTTGAGCTTCAAGTGACAGGTTTGAGGGGTCAGTGCTGACAAAAGTGACAGTGATTCTGGGACCTGTAAGATCTCGCTCTCTCACTCTGTACCACTGCAGTTCCTTAGGATTGGTGCTGGCTGGGGCATCTTTAAGGGAGAGGTTAGCTTCCTCTGGGGTCCCTACATTTGTTTGGTTTGACTCATACAATGTCTTCAAATGTTGACTTAGTTGCTATCCCTAAAGATCAGTGAGTATCACATACAAATGTAGTCTTCCAGCCTTTGAAAACTCTCAGATCTAGTAGCCTGGAGCCCTCATTCCTGCATGGAGCAGTCGTTGGAGGGGCCCCCTCCTGGGTCTTCCTGCATGGCTGCTGCACCTCAGTCCCCACGAATCCTCACATGGGACTCTCTTGTGGTACCTGGCTGGCCCTTCTGGCCTTGGCTTTAGAACCTCAGGTCAGGGCTGTCCAGCCCGGCCTGCCCGCCCTTTCCAGGTCCATCCTGCAATACAGGAGTCCCTGATTGTCCCAGGATCCCACTGGTCAGCCTCAGGCCTGTGCTTTGCTCTTCTGACCAAACCAATGGTAGAGAAGCTCCCGCCAGCAGGGTTTTATAATCTGGGTCCACACAGGACACATCCAAGACCTTCTCTGTGCGGAACACTATCTGTCAGGTGCTGTCCTGGTCTCCCCTTTCCTCCAAGAGCCTCTCCTGTGACCCGGCGTCCTGGCTGTTGTTGGGCAAATGTCCCTCTGTGGGAGCCTTCATCTGTTGAAATCCTGGAAGCCCCACAGGGTCAACAGGATGTGCTCTTCCTGGTAGAGAATGCAGCAGAAGGGAGGCCCAACCCTCTCTAAAATGTTATGCTCTCTTGTGCATCCTACAGTGGCTCTATATTATTATTTTAGCTTATTTGGCCAACTCATCCTGATTTTGATATGCTTTCAGTTAGGTTGTTCTAAGGATTTATAGCAGAACTAGTGGATTTCAACTGAAGGTGACTTTTCTCCTCTGGGACATGTGGCAACTTCTGGAGATGTATTTGGTTGCCACCCTGGGGTGTTCCACTGAACCCCATTGGGTAGAGCCAGGGATGCTGCTAGACACCCCTCAAGGCCCAGGGAGCCACATAGCTAGGAACCCTCAACCTGGAACATCCATAGCACTGAGTCCAGGGTCCTTACTAGAGTCAGAGCTTATGTTCAGATCCCAGCCTGGCTACTTCCTGTCTCTGTGGCCATGGGCATGATATTTAACCTGTCTCTGCTTTCTCAGCTGAACTCTGAGCTCTGAAGATGAAATGTGTTCATTTGTATAAGATACTTCGCGGGGTGCAGGCACAGGATAAGATGAGATTATTTCAGATCGCTGTGCTTACTCTTCCTCCTTGTTTCATTCATATGGGGTGTACACATTTGGGGGGCTGAGGGTGTTTGGATTGATAGCCCTACCAGTTACCACGGGATGCCTGGTCACCTGATGAGGTTACAGCAAAAGACGAAAGAATAATATATGAAGAACAAGGAATAGAGAATAATGAACAGTGGTTTATTACTTGGGGGCCCAGAAATTGATCTTTAGCTCTCTCTTGGCTAAAGAGCACCTGATCTTAACCCTCCTGGCTAAGACCAAGATCTCTGGATTAGTCAGTATTTATGATTACACAACATAACAAGGGAGGCGTAAAGGCAGATGGAGGGAATAGCAGAACTAATGCACTGATGAGCCAGGCTGTGAAAGGGGAGGAACTGTGGATTCTAGTGAAGGACAGGTCACGATTAACAAGCCACCTGTGCTATCTTCACTAACGTTTGATCTCGGAGAATGGCATCACAGAATCCTAATTCCTCAGCTGCAGTGTTTCCTTGCTATTAGAGACATCACAACCTCATCGATCATTGAGACCTCAGTTGTGACCCTTGGCATAGGGAAGTCTATCACCACACACCAGCCAAAAGGTCCATTGGCGAATCACACTTAGGCCTTGGAGTGCCCCACAGTTTTAATCAATAGCTGAGTTCATAAGCCAAATCAATAGTATCCAAAGCCTGCTCAGTGCAGTTTCAAGCTGGTCTCTTTCACGAGGGTGAACGCATCACGTTCAGCTTCTCTTGCAGGATGCTCACAGGTGCACCCAGAGGTGTTAGGGGGCTGTTTACAGATCCCCCCAGAGCTGCTTTCCCTCTACAGCCCCTGTTAGAGTACCACCTCCTCGTTTGCGGTTTTAAGTTACCCATGGTCCAACTGTAGTCAGGAAATACTAAGTGAAAATTCCAAAAAAAACCACTCATGTATTTTAAATTGCACCCCATTCCAAGTAGCATGGTGGGCTCGAAAGTCGTCTGGCTCCATCTTGCCTGTGTCCAGCATAGTCACATTCTCCATGCTACTCGCCCATTGGTCACTTGGCAACTGCCTTGGTGATCGGATCAGTGGTCATTTGGCGCTTGTGTTCAGGTGACCCTTATTTTACTAAGTGATGGCTCCAAGCACTGTGGCGTGTAGGAGCATAAACCATGGAGGGCAGATGGACACAGCACTGCATGGAAAGCCACAGGACAGAGAGCCAAGGAGCCAGTGCTGTCTGTGGGTGGGTTTCCACTGGAAGTTGAGAAAGTATCTCTCGCAGACAGGCAGGAATTACACATCCCTTTTCAGATTTAATCAGTATTCTCCTGGAACATAGCCAGGCTTAATTCCACAGCCCCCAGGGGAAGATGTGGACACTGAGTTCCTCTAATGGAAAAAGCTTGTTTATTATTTCCAGTTTCCTCCATGGCCCCCTACCCCACCCTCTCCACGTCCTGTCCCCAGGCCTGCATCTACGTGACAGGCTGCAGGACTGGGATGCCCAGTCGACTTTGAGGAAGGATAACAACATTCCTCAAAGGGCTTATATCCCTCGAACAAGCCCACAAACAGGCTCACCTTTGACAGATGAAGAGAGAAAAGCAAGAGTGGGTCATCAAACCAGTAAGTAGCGGATCCAAGAGTCAAATATTGGCAGCTGGAGACAGCAGCCACATTTCTAAAACTTTCCCTTTTTCTGCCACAGGGTAAGTGTCCTCAAGGAGAAAATCTGTCCTGTAGCTATGCATGCAGACAACTCTCAAAAGCATTGTGACGCTCAGACTCATAATGGTGCCTATATGGTGTGCATGCGAGTGTGTCTGTGTGTGTATACTCGCCCACATGGACTTGTGTCTTTTCTGTGTCTTATTTGTTTAGGGTAGGGGGTGGCTGTGGCTTTAGTTTTTCGTAATTCAGGAATCCCCGATCCTTTAAGGAGACTCTGCAATCGTTCTTTGGAAAACAGTTCTTCACCGGAAGTCTATAGAGAGCCCCCTAGCACAAGTGCCAGGAGGCGTGGGCAGTCTCGGCAGGCTGCTGGGTAGAATGCAGCACGAGCTCAGGAACCTCCAGGGTGGCAGATGCTGCCCTGGTCCTAGATGGTCTCTGTCCTTCACATCCTTTAGCTGCGAGGACACGAAGATCTGGACATTTGCAAGTGGGATTCAGGTGAGTTCCTTTTTCAATATGGGTAGAATCAGTTAATTTTTATATTACTTGCAGCTTTAAAACACTTACATAAAAATGGCTGTATTATTAAGCTGCTTCCACAGTAGGGAACTTACTTCTTGTTTTGCTTTTTCTACCCTACCTCTTTTCTAAGGTTGAGAAGTGATTACAAAAGAGCTGTGTCAACAGTGCCCCAAATGGGAGGCCACTGAGACACTTCTGCAGAGGTCATTTGAGTCTTAACACATCTGAGTTGATGGGAGGCTTAGGTTCTTGATGCCATCAACTAACATGGCACAGATAAAAACAATGCTCCTACAGTATTACCCTTTCTTTCCTAGTTTCATTGTTAGCAAGTGTTGAGTAGGAAATGCTTTGCTGATGCTTTTTCAAAGAATCATACAACTTAGCTAAAGATGGGGCCTCCGAGTCCAACCCCACCTGTGAATATCTCATTTTTTTCAATAGCCTTGCAGGGGAACCCATTACCAATGGTGAATCCTTCTCTTGACCAGTGAGGCAGATATTATAAAGGATCTAATTATCAAAATGCTCTTCCTTTGTTGTCCAGATAGCTGCCTCCTTGTTCTGTGTTTTATAATGGAAGAAATATTTCTCTCTTGTTAAATAAGGATATAGCTGCTCTTCTCTTCTCTTAGGCCAGGGCTTCGTAACCTCAGCATCGTGGGCCAGTGGGGGTGTATTTGTGTTGTGGGGCCACCCTGTGCATATTTAGCAGCACTTCTGGCCTCTGCCTGTCCTCACCAACAACGCTCCCCTTCCGCTTGTGACAGCCAAAAACATTTCCAGACATGACCAAATGTTTTGAGGGACAACATAGCTGTAGTTGAGAGTTACTAGATAGGGTGATGTGCTGTTTGTTTGTTTGTTTGTTTGTTTTCCTACCTTCCTGTTACTGTAAAATATCCAAAGCAGGAGATGATATCTTCTTCCTCAATCCTTCAGTCTGATAATAGATCCATTCTGAGCTACTGAGCCATTAACCATTTTCTTAAAATTTAGTCAAAAGTAAGTCAGCGTATTATTTGCTCTTAGGTCTTTCTGTAACTCCCTATGCTCCATATTAGTTTTATTATTGTTGCTGTCATGATTCATATAAGCTTCATGGCTTGGAGCAACACAGTTTGTTATCCTGTCACCTCTAAATCCAGACATCTCGAAAGGCTAAAAAGGTGTTGGCAAGGCTGAGTTCTTGGATCCTGCAGGGAAAGTCGGTCTCCTTGCCTTCTCAGATTCTAGAGGTCACCAGGTCTGTGACTCCTGCACTTTCCTCCATCTTCAAGGACAACCGTGGCTGATTGGCTGTCACATGACGTCATTCGGACCTCCGCTGCTGGCGCCCCTCCCCCTTCTCGTGACTACCTCGGGCCACCAGATGGCGTACAATCCTCTCTCTATTTTAAGGCGCTTGATTAGCAGCTCTTAATTCCATCTGCAATCTTTAAATCCCCTTTGACACATAACAAACGCATCCGCCTTTACCCATTGATTTAAAGCATTGCAAAAGAGAAAAGTAGAAAAAAGAATTAAAAATTACCTTTAGTTCCAAGCTATGGAAAAATCTCCAAAGATAAACCCTGTAAACTTTTAAATCTTTATTTCGTCTCCTCCTTCTCCCCCTGCTTCATTTCTAGTTCATATATCTCTATCTATAATGATGATAATTCTCTTAATCCTCTGTGTGACATTTTAGTTCGTTTTAAACATAGTACTCCTCATGAGCAGCAAACTCTTTTTTAATGTCACTTTTGAATTATTTCTTATTAATAAAGCAATACTTTTATCATAAAATATGTGAGATATAATGGGAAAAACATTCATAAGTCCATTATCCTTTTTATATTAATTGCCTTTTCAGTATGAATTTTTATATGACAGTTTTGTGTTATTTTTCAATTAAAATTGCAGTTGGTTTTTCCAGAGTTAAATAAACATGCTACTGCATGCACTGAGTTTTATTTCCCTGTGTAGAAGACATTTTTATGGTAATGCTAGATATCTAATGAAAAGGTCAGGTAAGGACACGGACAATTTAATGCTTTCCACACTGCTTTCTAAAACTCATTTTAAGCCTGCTAGCATTGCTGACTTTGGGTTTTTTTGTTGTTTTTTTTGTTGTTTTGTTTGGTACCAGGGATCAAACTTGGGTCCTTGTGCTTTTGCAGCAGGCGAAACCACTGCGCTAAATCCCTGGCCTGCTGACTTTGTTTTGTAATTTTGGTGCTCTCAGGCTTTGGTTTACCAGATGTTGCTCTGTGTGTCCAGTTACATCTCAGGAGCAATTTTGCCCTTTTGTCTTGGCCTAGGGTGGCAGCTGGCACGAATCCCATTCCTGGGGGCCCCACCTTTGTGACCTAATCACCTTCCACAGGCCCCCACGTCTGAATGCTACCACCTTGGGGCCTACGCTTTCAACATATGAATTTGCAGAGATGCAAACAGAACATCACTAGGGGGCTCTGTAACCCCCAGTGTCTCTCAGTAGCTAGTTTGGATCAGGGACCTGTCACCTTGAAGAGGAAAGTAAGGAGCTGGGTTTGTGGAACATTTGCAACGTTGGCAAGCCATGGAGGTGACCAGGAGGGGTGCCTGGTTATTGCCAGGGCACCCATAGCCTGTGGAGGACGAGAAGGACAGTGAATATGAAGTGCCCTGAGGACTATGGTGGAAATGCCTAGGTGGATGTGGAGCCCTTCATGAAACCCACTAAATCTACCCAGCTGTTCCACCCTGTTCCACCCTGGACAAGGATTATCACCAAGCAGCAAAGAAAGATGTGTTTGTTTAGGCAAAGAGCCTTCTGTGAGAAAGAATGTGGCTCTGCCCAAAGGGCAGCAGATGCTCGGTGCGTTTGTGAGAGGCAAGAGGGCCAGGATGGTTGCGGTAAGATTGCACAGGGACTCAGATATCCCTCGGAGTCTGCAGTGCACGTTCCGACGACAGCTTTCTCCGCTCTCTTTCTCTGTGACACCCGGAGCCATGCAGGGTCTGACAGAGGAGAGACATGATCGCCGTGGGCACGATGATGCCTGGAATGGATCAGGGGGACCACTTAGAGTTATTGCCAAAATTCAGATGAGCGATGGGGGTGGCTTGGATCATTTCCATCACCCCCTAAATCAAAGGGGCACATTTTAAAGCAGAAAAGTTGTGCACGAATGCAAGATGGTTTTGGCTAGTAAGATGTTAGTGTGCAGTCTAATTGCCATGGGAAACACTTCTTCAACACCAGCTGCCTGCTGGGCTCTCTGTCAAGTGCTAGGGACAAGAACAACCTGATTTCTGTCCTTCAGAATTTAAGAGGGGTAGGGTGATCGAGACTGACAAAAAAAAAATCAATATTCACACCAAATAACAGCCACAGCAGCAGCATTATAATCACTGTTTAATTAGGGCAGAACCATTGGCCCAAAGCAATGTTTACTGTGTGCTACATAGAGAGGCACTATAGATATGATGTAAAGAGTCATATGTGGTTGTTAAAATTATGATATTTTGATGCTATGCTTTGTAACTAAACTACAATGTTACTTTGTAACTAAACTACACTGCTACCCTGTTAGAGAACTAGTGGTGAAAAACCTAATGTTAACTGCTGGGGAGTATGACTTCTGAGCCCGGTAATCCAGTAGTATCAGAAGGGTAGGTGGTCCTTACCCAAGCCCAGCTCAGAAAATACACATTTGGTTTTCCCCATCGCGCCTCACTCTGCCCCCGACTTTGTCAGCATATTTAAGCCCTCTGTGCATATTCTCTTCCCTCTCCGTCGCCAGCTGTGCAGAAGGTTCAGCTGAGCCCAGCATGGCCCCACCAAAACTGCACATGCTCTTCTGCCTCTTCGGCTGCCTGCCACTGGTCCATCCTTTTAACTGGCAAGACATAGAACCTGTCACCTATATCCAACCATCAGGTAAGAGACACCTGACTGCAGGTCTTGAACTCCTGGCAACATCAGCAATGCTGCACGTTTGGGCTTCTAAGCAAGTCCTATTAAGAGATGGTGGTGGGATCCTTAGTTCTCCTGACATTGGGAGAGGAACCCACTTTGTCCTGTTGACAGCACAGGACAGAACCAGGGTGAGGTGGGGGGCGGGGCCTTGAAACAGGCCTAGTGCTGGCTCATAGCGGAGGGTGGCATGAGCAGATGAGAATTTAGGGTCTTGAGATCCAGAGGGAAATGATCTTTCTGCCTAAGAAGTAGGGACAAGTGGGCCCTAGGAGCTCCCAGGAGAAAAGACATGGTCACTTGCTCTCTTACCTTGGGGAAAGAAGGGGAGAAAGAGAGGGTCTTGACAAGCCAGGAGGAGTAGTGAGAACAGGCCACCTGAAGTCACCTCTGTGTCACCACAAGACCCTACTGCAAAGAGCTCGCACTGGAGCTTGGTGATGTCCTGCTCATCCAGGCCTTGTAAGTGTGGTCCTGCGTCCCTCCTAGGAGAGCAGGGAAGATGGATGTGAAGGCCTTTCACTGTCAGTCACGGGTCTGTGCATATGCTTAGACGCAGTCCCCAGATCTGGTTGTTCAGGCTTCACAGACAACAACATTTCACAGCATTGCATAACGTGGTGCCATCGAGATCAATTTTGCCCCACTTCATCATGGGGAAATGAATGCATTAGTAGGAGAGGGACTGTATCTTTTCTTTTTTTTGGTACCAGGGATCGAACTCAGGTCCTTGCGCTTGCGAGGCAGGCGACGGAACCACTGAGCTAAATCCCCAGCCCTGAGGGACTGTATCTTATGTGTACACCGATGTCTCTGAGGTCTGCTCATCCCTCAGCATCGACCAGCATTGACCAGCAGGTTTAGGCATCAGGGATGTGCAGGTGACCATGGCCAAGGTAGTCTAGGAAGCTGGTACAGTTAGGTGAACCATGGGTTGAAGACATGTAACATTTTACATGATGATAGGTAAATTATCACCTAGGGGACATTTGTACCATGCACTTGGTGTTGGTTCAGGGTGAGAATGTCAAGACATGCTTCCTATCCTCCCTTCCCGTTTGTTTAAAAGTCACTGGGGTGGCAGACACTTAAGGACAAGGACATTGATTTATTCTTCTATGTAGTTCCAGCCCAACACCCTCCTCTTTCTAAATGCTCAAAAAGGAATGCACACGTTTTTGAAATTTTTATAAGTTTATTAAATAAAATATTTGAATAATAGATGATTCTTTATAAGTTCTTATTAAATGAATACATAGAAAATAAAAAGGTTTATGAATATGGAGTTCATGAAAAGAGAGTTGCCAGTTGCTAATGGAGAGCATAAAGCCGTATAAGAGAACATGATTTTCCTAGTGTGTAGATAACTCATCTGAAGACTGAGTATCAGGAATATCAGACAAATGAACATCACCAAAAACAAGTAATAAGGTTAATAGCACAGGTTCCAAAGCTCCTCTTCCTTTAAGATGGTTCCCGTTGGATGCTGGGTGGAAGCAGGAATTGGGGCCCAGCCTTCTCTGCACCACCCCCCTCCGGCCTGGGGAGCCACGTGACCCTGCAGACCCCTCCTGAACCCCGAGTCAGCCCCTCACTTCTTGAGACCTTCCCAGGGGCCAGGTGTCCGGAAGGCACCTTGACCTGAGTGCTGGGTGGGGAAGTGTCTCAGGGACACCAGGTTGGGGAACCTGAGGGTACCCCTGGGTTATTGGAAAGAGTCCCAGGGCCTTGGAGGAATTGAGGTCTGATCAGGGGAGAGGTCTGCTTGTGTAGGGTGGCACCTTTCTGTGGCTGTTGAGCTGGTTTTAGAAGGAGTGTGTCCAGGGCCACCGTGGGTCCCCACTGAACCCTAAGAGCCTGCAGGCACCCCACTTGGTTCAGCCATGCCTCAGCTGCCTGTGGATGGGCTCAGCACCTCAGAAGGGCTTATGGCAGAGGGAAAGGTAGCTGTCATCTCCCTGCTGCCCTCTGGATGTGACCTGTTCATGCTGCATCATGAATATGGCTCCAGAGTCTCCGTGGAGAGCAAGACCCTTTTGTAACCCTAAATATCCCAAGCTGTTCACCTGCAATAGAAGGTAGAAAACCAAGCCTCTAAGGAAACGCTGGGAATTTTGAACTTGCTCTACAGGGAAGCAGATGGTCTTGTTTAGGTCTGTAGATCTCTGAACTACTCCGAGCACTGCACATAAGTTTGGCTCTCCAAGGATCTAGCCCTGGGGATGGGGACAAGGACACCAGCTGGCTGCCTGTTGCAGGTCATGTCCTGTGCTGGTGCTCGACTCTCATGTCACTTTACCCTTACAGCTATCGGGTAGGCTGGCTCAGTGTTTTCCTCCCAGGCCAGAGCCTGTAGCACTGCCCCTGCCTCCTCAAAACCACCATCCTTGACCTTGTGCTGCTGTTCTCTGCAGTAGCCAGATGGCCTGGTCCCTGAGCACAGTGATCCTGAAAGCTCAGTGAAGCTCTCCTGGCCCTTCTCTGGTTCTGTAGCTGGGAAGGGGTCTTGGAGCTGCATTTCCAAGCTCTGTGAGGCTGGCTGTGGGCCCCCCCTGAGTATCGAGCAGGCCTTCTTGGACGGATGCCTCCACCTCGGGTGGGTGATTCACCATGAGTCAACAGGGCAGATAATGTAGACAGACTTATCCCTGCAAAGCCACAGTGATCTGAGCTGTGCCCCCTCCGGATGCAGGTGCCATGCCCAGGTGGGTGTCTGACTGCACAGGCAGAATTGGTGGAAAATGCACAAGAGTGTCCAGCAGTGTCCCACCGCCCCCCCCATCCAACAGTGGGCTGCTGAGTGAACCAAGGAGAGAGTCTGGATGTACTGACATTTGGACCCAACATCATACCATAAAACCCAGGTTTGTCTTGGGTTTGGAAAGGAAACCACATAAAGCTGCAGGAGTGTGGCAGGGATTTGGGGCCAGGGGGAGGGGGTTTCAGGAAATACTGAGTACTCACCTCGGCACAGATGCTGTGTTTCAGAAATACAGAGACAGCTCTGTTGCAGATGAGGAGAAACAGCCCAGTGTGCAAACCACAACTTTTATATCATGTGATAAGAAGAAGGGTTATATGTATCTGCCCAATCACATTATCTGTCTATGTATTTATCTATCATCTGTCTATCTCTATGTATCTATCTCACATATCTGTCATCTATCTATCTCATGTACAATGGACCCTCAAGTTACAACCAGCCTGACATACGTTCAGCTTGGGTTATGACCAGAATTTTAGTTTTAACCTACGAACAAAGTCTTGGGTTATGACCTGAATGCCGGCCCCTTGTGCTTCCACATGGTCTCAGATACACATTTAACCCTTAGAGTTCTGGAGGATCATTACAGCATCCTTTCCTGTGTGGGGTTAACGGAGAAATCTGGGCCAGTGTCTCTCTAAGGACCCTGAGATCTGCCTGCTTACAGGAGAGAGACTTTGAGGGCTGTGTAGAGGAGCCTGAGGCTTCAATTGACCAACCTGAGTTACAACCAGCCCTCAAAAATGAATTGAGTTCATAAGTCAAGGGTCCACTGTATCTATCTATCCATCCATCCGTCTATCCATCTATTATCTATCTTTCATATCTATCTAATCTATGGAATCTGTGATACTGAGGATGAAATGATTCAGTTTGCCTGGAAGTCAGGGAAGGGGTCAGAGGAATCTGACTTCTGATAGAGCTGTTAAAGGTAGAACAAGAGTTTGCCACGGGGATATTGAACAGTGGCTATAACAGCTGTTACAGAGGTGAGGAGATATCAACAGCCCAGTGTGAAGGAGGGAGCTCATGCGGGGAGAGGCGGCAGCAGAGTGCTGGGCAGAAGAGCACTGGGCAGTACGCTCAGCATCTGTCTTCCAGCACAGGGCCTTGGGACTTAGCTTGTACAACTGTGAGCAGCCCTATGTTTCAACCTGAGACACCACAAGAAGGAACCATGTTTGTGTCTGGACTCACAGTACCTTTGCTGAAAGGGCATGTGTGGACTTAATCCCTCCTACCAACTCCCTTCTAAGAGGGTCCAGTCATTCCCCTTAGAAGCGGCTGTGATGATGGGGAGCCATTGAAGAATTTTAGGAGTTGGTGAGATCTGTGCACTCCGACCCTCCAGGAGCTGGGTACAGGAGGCATTTGAAGGGGCCAGGTCTGAGTGCACAGAACAGTAGAAGAGACAGCAGTTGCTTGGTCAAAAGACTGAGAGGGCACAAATGAAAAAGCTCAGCTAAGAGTCAGAGACACATCGGGAAGATAATTCAAGGAAACAATGGTTAGAAATTGAAACTTGCATGGAAGTAGGGGGTTGGTGAGAAAGAGGTAGGAAAGTAGGATGATTCCCAGGCTTTCAGCTTGGGATATGTGAGACAGAGAATTCTGGAGTTGGGAGCTATGTGGTTGGAGGGGGAGGAGGGGGAGGCGAGATGATCATTGGTCTCATTTTGGACCACTGGCTTTGAGGCTGCTATGGGGAAGGGAATGGGTGGAAATGCCCAGTGAGAAGTTGGGAGCAGAAATCTCAAATGACAGACAAAGCTTGTGTTTAGAAAAAACAGACTTGGGGAGTCGCCCTTAGTGTACTCCAGACAGAGTGGAAGGTGAGACAAGACTTCCAGGATTATGAGGTGGTGCTGCAAGGAATCCTGGGAGATGGGCCATGTCTACTTTGATCTTTTTATTTTGCAAACCCCTTCCCAGTGCACCACACACAGCAGGTCCTCAATTAGGTTTAAAAAAAAAAAAGCAAGACCCCAGAAACTGTGAGCAGTGGCTTGATTCCCTTGGATGTCCTTGCAGAATGAATCCGGGGTGCATAATATGAAAAATAAGGTAACGTTCACCTGTTTTTCAGCATGGATCCAAACAATACAATTGCTGCTGCCCACTGCCAGCTTTGGCCACACAAAAATCCCCAAGGGAAGTGGGCCTTACTCCGTGGGTTGTACAGACCTGATGTCTGGTTACACTAACCAGGTAATGCTTTGATTGTTCAAGTTATCCTTATACTCTAATACTGACTTACTCTGGTATTAAAACTTTACCTTATTCCCATCTATGAATGACTCCCTTTGCCATTTCTGTTGCTTCATTCCCTGATTCTTTGCTGTCATTTGATTGGCCTATAAACTCTTTCTTTTCCTCTCTTTCATGGCTGAAGTATACTCTCTTTACCCTCAAAGACTATTTATTTTCTCCTTCATGACTATATTCAATCATCACAGCAACTTAAAAAGTCTCTGAACCTCTTTAAGAATGACAGAGGTATTTAGACCCTTCTAACAAAATATGAAAAACATCTGTTGGAATATGTTTGAGAAGGAACTGGACTAAAAAGCACCTTCATTTCTTTCATCAACAGAGCACCTTCTTACGCTTGTATTATCCATCGCAAGATAAAGATGGCCCTGATGCCCTGTGGATACCAAACAAAGAATATTTTGAGGGTCTTAGTAAAGTCCTTGGATCACCCAGTTTCATGGGCAAAGTTTTCAACTCATTATACAGTAAGATTTCTGTTGATCTCTTGGTGAAATTCTGTAGGGTCTAGAATAGAGAAATTAGGAACAAGAATTTCTGAGAGTTAAGAACAAAGCAGATTTTCTCCAATCTAAATTTCTCCTATGATGACACAGTCAGCATGTCTCAAGAGCCCAGGCAGCTTTGAGTGCATCCAGATTTCTCAGTCCATCCATCCCAAATTCTCTGGGAGTGGGTGTGACATCAGCTGGTGCTCATGCCCTTCCATGATGACTGTTTAGTTTTCCTTCTAAGGAACCATGAGAGGAAGAATGAGCTGGCTTGACAATGAGATTGGTTGTTGTCACCAGTAACCCATATGCTCCGTATCAAGTAAAAAGAGAAAGAAAGCAGAAGCCATTGTCCCTCCAGACCAAAACAAAAGAGTCAAAGCTCATTTCTCACAAATGTGGAGCTCTTCCTGTCACCTACCCTAAGGGACCAGAACCTCTCTTTTACCATCTCAGTGCATCCATGATGAATTTGTCTTCTTGCCACTAACACAGACTTCCCTTTCCTCATCCATGTGACCAACAGTACCATTGGGCAGATGTTAACTCTGCCTTTAAAGTTCTCCCTCAAAACGACCTGTGACTTTTGGAATTCATTTCAACTTCCCTTTAGAGTTTTCTTTAAAAACTCCTTTAAAGTAGAAATGCTAACAGTACCCTAGCTACACATCTTGGTAGCTGAATAATTTCCAAATCACTGGTGTAGCAATCATCACATTCCGTTTTCATGGCCTTGTTGTATAGGTGAGAAAATAAAACACAAATACTTAATAATAAAAATTAGCATTACATGAAAAGTAAAGAAAGAGGGGATGAGATTTTCCATTTTTGAGCCCTTATGTGACTGAATAGATGATTTGGTTTTAGAACATTGCCTTTCACATTTACAAAACCTCAAAATGGCCCAAAGCAGCTGCCTTGCTGAATACACCTGTGAGCAGGAAATTCTCTGACCCTAGGTTGGGAGCTGGCATTGAGAATGGTGATTAATGACTGTGTGGTGTGAGGAAGGGCTCATGGTTCAGCTCTTTGGTTGGTGACTGTCCAGTAGCTGACCTTTGAATGCGTTTACTATTAATCTATAAAAACTTAGGTCTAAATGCTTCAGGGTTTCATGTTGTAAATTAATGGGCAACATCCAAGCCACAGAAAACGCTGACTGATCTCCCTTGGTGTGTGTAGGTGCAATGACTGTTCCTGCAAAGTGGAATTCTCCTCTGAGGACTGGTGAAAAATACCCACTGATTATTTTTTCTCACGGTCTTGGAGCATTCAGGTAATGTTTGAGAGGTCGAGCAGTTTTAGCTTCTAGCAATCACTGAATATATTTTGTCTCCAAATAAGAGAATAGCAGGTATTAGAATGTCAGGCTGGCCGTTGCCTGGGGAAGGTGAGTCCTGGAAGACCTGGCTGTGGCCTACTGCTCAGTCCCAGGTTGTGGGGATAAACTCACAGCCCAGGAGAGAGGAGGTTACATTTTTGCTGATTGTCCTTCTGCATCATAATTATTTATGCTCTTGAAATCATCCTCTGCGCTAGTTTGGGTCTTCCAAGAAACAGACACCATGACTGGATGAGCCCTGAAGATATTATTGAGAGAAATGAAGGATAGGCAGGAAGGTGCAGGTAGGAATGGGGAAAGCCTTCAGACATGGTACAGTTTGGACACCTGGATAGGAGATGGAAAAGGGAGAAGAATTCAGTAACAAAATACTTCGATTACAGCACAGTTCTGAGAAAGATTGGCCAGGCCAGCAGAGAGTGCTTGGCCCAAACTTGGTATGCAAAAGAGCCCCATCTTATAGGAGTGAAGCAGTGTTGGTTCGCAAGCTGGACAGAGTAGCTTCCATTTGGTGGTGGGGACAGACACAGAGGGACAGGAGCTAGGTTGGAGTCACTTTTGCCCTCTGCAGTATGATACCCAACGGGCACATTTCCAGGACAAACCGCACCCACTCACAGATCTCTGCTGGAATCTTAAGGCCTTTGGCTGGGAAGAGGTTGGGCAGCAGCTGTAGTAAGGAATTATACTCAGCTCTTTAATTGTAGTCTGGCCTGTTCTTCCAGACTAGCAAGTGGCAAATTGGATCCCAGAGCCGCATCATGCCTGACACCCATTTCTCAAATGTTTTATTGGAGCACACCATGCACACTTGATTTCTATTATTTATGGCTACGTTTGTGCTCTAACAGGAGAACTGAGACAGAGACATCTTGGCCTACAGTGCTGGAAGCATTGAGTCTCTGACTTTTGAGAGAAGAGTTTGTGATTGCTTACCTGACTGCTTGCCTCTGCATGGTGCTGTGTCTCTAGTAGTGGACAACATAGTTCTTAGACCCCTCCTTTCATTCTCTGCATGCATGATGGGAGAACGAGGCTGTGCAGAGGGAAGGCATGGAGGAGAGATAAGTGTGCCTGATTCTGAACCACTTCATTCAGGCTGATCAATCAGTTCTACAACAGCCAGCGTGTACTAAGTATGTACCCTGTTTCAGACAGGGTGCGTGGTAGCACCCCTGTGGCATTTACTGAGAGAAACAACTCAAAGGAGGAAAGGTTTATTTTGGCTGATGGCTTCAGAGGTTCTCGTCCACGGCTCCTTTGCAGACTCCCTTGCCTTTAGGCCTGAGGTACGGCAGAAGGGTGTGGCAAAGGAAGGGGGAAAGAGCCAAGAGGAAGGGGTGGGACAAGATTCAGCCCCCGAGCTCCAACCCCATGACTGTTTTCTTCAGTTATTCCCTGCATGCCAGTCAGTCACCATCACCTCCAATAATGCCATTAAATTATAAATCCATCAATGTATGAACCCACTGACAAGTTAGTGCCTAATGAGCTTATGACCTTGCAAAATCCACCTCTAACACTGCTGCACCGGGGACCATGCTTCCGACACACAAGTCTGGTGGGGAGCAGTTGAGATGCAAACCCTAACCTTCTGCCCCTAGGGAGGGATGGTGGCGCTGGAGGGAGAGATTATTTTAAAATCTTTCCACTCCACGTTTTGCTCATGATTCTCACTGGAAATCTGGCATAAACCCACATCACCACCTTAATGTTAGGCTTTGGTGAAATTTCCTCCACCAGATAAACGAGTCGCCCATCACCTTTATATTTGGCCTCACTCAAAGTCTCAGGGCATGGACAAAATGTAGACAGGTTCTTTGCTAAAATGTAACACAAATGGTCACTATCCCAATTCCCAATAGGGTCTTCATTTCTACCTGAATCCTCCAAAACCGTGAATCAAAATGATTTTTTCCTCTTTTGAGTCATTTCCAGGGAATTTTATCACACCAAGGAAAGCTGACTAACAGGTCACAGGCGCTGAAGATGCATCCACTCATGCAGTCCTTGCCTATGGGGTACTGTACTCTATAGCATCACCTTTGTACAGAGAAGGACCATGGCAGAGAAAACAAAAGTGCCCATCCCAGTCTCTGACTCCCTACCTTCCTACAGACACTATCTTATTAAACCCTTAATACCATTCTGTAGGTGAGAACAAAAGTTCAGTAATTATCTAAAGTCATGGCTGGGAGTTGGCAGTCAAGATTTGAAAACACAAAACTCTCAAAGGCGATACTTATAATCACTGTGCCAGGCTTTTGCAACTTCTGTTTTATTAGTCCCTTACCTGCCACAGAACAAGAGAATAGTGATGGCAGGTAAGGCAAGGACAGGCTGATTGGAACTGGCATTTTTGATCTCTAGTTTTCAATGCTGATTGTTTTCCAGTTAGGTCTTATTTTCAGGGAAACTCGAAAATTCCCTGAAATGAGGCCAGGTCCTTTCCTGTCTTACAGGACTGCCCCATGCATTGTAGGGTTCAGCATTACCCTCTACTCACTAGAGGCCCACAGCACACTCCCCCAGAAGTGATCTTGAAATCTCCAGACATCATCAAATGTCCCCCTAGGGATAAAGTTAGGCCCCTTTGAGACCCAGAACTCTCCTCTACCCTAGGGCATTGACGGGCAAAATGACCTCCATGTTCAGTTTTCTTAAAGGACTCAGACTTGTCATCATACCTGATAATTTTGATGCTTCCTTCTTTTTGTTTTGAAGGACAGTTTATTCTGCTATTGGCATTGACCTGGCGTCTAATGGGTTCATAGTTGGTGCTGTAGAACACAGGTACGTTACCTAATGGAGCCAGATTCTTTAGTCAAATACAGGGAACGTGGATGCCCATAATTATGCTTCTAGCTGGTGTACAAGTTTATAAAAAACGTTGATGGAATTTCCAGCTATGGTGAGAACAAAAGGAGACTGAGGCAGAGTGTCAAGACTTAAGAAGAACATTATTTCAAGAGTGTTTATTGTATGCCATGGACTCAGCTGGGTGTTTTTCATACACCATCTCATTCAGTCTTCACTACCATCCCAAGAGATTGTTGTTATTTCTGTTGTTTCAGGGAGAGGAAAATGAAGGTGAGAAAGGGCAATTTGCCCTAAGCCAGACAACTAGGAAATAGCACACTGGGATGTGATTCCAGAAATGAGTTTTCAATGTGGCTGATGGTGCCTTTCAGAATCATGAAGACCGAATGGGTTTTTACCCACAATAGACAATAAGCTGTTTTCCTAGCGCTCCTTTGGGTTCCTCTTTAACTTAAAATGAGACGTAGAGTTAGAGAGGAAAGGGAAGTGGAAAGATCAGGGGACACTGAGTCAAGCCTGCAGTTGAGGAACGAGGGTCACAAGAAGTCGAGGACAGAAGGACGTGTGTGAGTAACCGAGTCCATTACTATTACAGAGACGAATCTGCTTCTGCTACTTACTACTTCCAGGACCAGTCTGCTGCAGAATCAAGGAACAAGTCTTGGCTCTACTTCAAATCTGCAAAAGCAGAGTCGGAGACTCTTCGAAAAGAGCAGGTACACCAACAGCAGCTTGGGGCAGGGTGGCCTGGTGGCCTGGGTGAAGGGACAAAGCATGTCCTCTGTGGATCTAAACTCAGCCTCTGCAAGCAATTCTCTGAGGCCTCCGACCCCCATTCCCAAAAGGTCTGGCAGAAGGGCGTCCAAGGAGTAAAACCCCTTAGTGAAATTCTGGTTCATGGTAAAAGCAAAGGCACACATGAGTCCTGGGACGTGAAAGTGAATATTCAGAATTCTCTTGTATTAAAATTTACAATTTTAGAATCTTAGAATGATAGCTCGTAGATCCCCCACCCCCAGAGGCACTACAAGACTTCCTGTCAGATAGGCAGCATATGGTGACACCAAGAATGTGGCCTCCGAAACCAGCTGTCTGTCTGACTCTGGGCTCCGTCACTTGGTAGTGCAGTGACCTTGGAGAAGTTGACCTTCCTGTGCTTCCGTGTTTTACCTGTTGCAGAATAGTGAGTGGTAACAGCATCAGCCTTGCAGGGCTGTGGAGTAATCACGGGCAACAGCACACTGGCTGCTTCTCTATCCTGGCGCTTTACGAATGGGGTGACTTTTAAACTCACCCAGCTGTCATTGTGGTAAGCGTTAGTGGACAATAAATGAAAGCCCAGAGAGGCTGTGTAAGTCATCCAAGGTCATACAGTAGGAAAGCAATAGAGTTAGGGTTTGGACTGAGCTACACCTGCCTGCAAAGTGGCTTCTGATCACTTTTTACGAAGACATTTCCGGTACATAACAGACTGACTGTTTTTTCCACCTGCTGACTCTGAACTTCGGAGTAAGTGTTACAGTCCTGGACTCTGTCACTTCTTTCTGGTAATACCCCTATCAGGTACAGCACCGAGGAAAGGAGTGTTCCCAAGCTCTCAGTTTGCTTCTCGACCTTGACAAGGGAAAGCCAGTGAAGAACGTGTTGGATTTGCAGTTTGACCTGCAGCAGCTGAAAGTGAGCTTTAAAAAGCCATTTTTCCTTTGACCCGTGGTTCATTATTATTTTTTGTTGTCTGATTTTCTACTGTATTGGAAGGTACGGAATGATAAAGGGCTGCAACACACACACACACACACACGCACACACACACACCAGTACAGGTTAAGTTGACAGCAATGAAGAATGCATGGGGTTGAACTGCAAATATAAGTGTTAATGGCTTGGAACTAAAAACTTGGCAGTTTCCTTATGGTTACCTCAATCCCTCCAGGGAAAATATTACTCCTTCTTGGACAGCTCCTACATGTTTTTAAGCTTCACCTTGAAAAGTTGGCCAATGTTTTAGATAAAATTTGCAGAGAAGCCTGGGAACAGGGAGCAGAGGGAAAGAGGAGTCGCTTGGGTGGCAGATGGGACTATGGGTTCTGCCCTCAGGGGACAGGGAAGAGTGGGCTGTCCCCAGCTGGCCACTCTCTCCCCAGTCCCTGCCTGGTACTGTGTCCCCTGGGCCTGACACACCTTTCCCTGACTAACTGCTAACCAACCCTCAAGACCCGAGTCAGGCACCGCCTCCTCCAAGAAGCTGCCCATCCTGGCCTGTCTGACTGTCCCTCCCCTGGGCCCTGGCTGCTCTATGCTGCCCTGCACAATGCTTCTGTATCGCTTTCTCCCTTCGGTGCTGCAGGAACAATCAAGGCCTGCCAGAGTGGGAGAGGCGAAACAGTGCTGGGGCTGACAATTCAGAAAAACTGTATATTCTATAAAAAAGCGAGGTACTTACCCAGACCTGTGAAATACATAATAATTCTATGATTGACAAAGTCTTTATTTTTATGACACCATGTGAGATAGTTACCAATTTGTATTATGCTTTTTCATATAGGGATCTCTTGATAGGAATAAAATAGCAATAATGGGACATTCTTTTGGTGGAGCAACAGTTATCCAGGCGCTAAGTAAAGACCAGAGATTCAGGTAAGAGAATAAGGTGGAGAAAACAAGAGAACAGTAAGTTATAGAAGAGGGAGAATGGGATTTAAATCCCAACAGGTGTGGGATTTAAATTTTTTTTTTAATCAAATTCTTAATGAAGAAGGGATCCTTTAAGGTACACAACTTTATTCTTTGCCCTAGGCAGAAACTATTCATGTCTTCTCTTAAAAACTCCCTGGACCCTCATATATTTTCCTCCATCATTCTTATTTATCTCCTTCAAGCCTTAACATTTTCACTTAGAAATTTGTCTTTATACAAATCTTTTCTGTGGCATAAGGATTGTGATAACAATACTGCCATCATATAGTATTCCCCAATTTTTCCAGGGCAGGAAATTTTTTTATTAATGCCACCTCACTCCATACTCCATCTCTAAGATGCAGCTGGACCTAAAATTACACAGCTATTTGGGCAGGAGTCCTTTTAACTGGCAGGAACATTTCATCCTTGAATGACTTCATCTCAAGCTGATGAGCTCACACAGAACCTACCATATAGAAAGGAAGCATGATCATTTACAAAACTTCACCTTGAATTCCTTAGAAATCCATTTCAACATAAAGCAATCCTCTTATCCTTTAACACATCAGGCAGATTGTTCGAAAGTTCAAGACACAGCAAAAACTTACTGAAGAAAGTTACATTTCCAAATGGTATGCGTCATGTGTTTTTCTTCAACTCCTAGATAGTTTTTCAGATGAATCACCTTTAAAATATAAAGCACTGGGTCCCACTGTTACTGTAGAACAGGTGTAAAGAATGCATTGTGGAGCCCCCAAAACTCTGATACACAGGGGAACCATGCAGTTATTGTACTTTTTTAGACACCTCACAGTTTTAAAGAAATGACTTTATTTTGAAAACATCAACAAAAATGAATAATAAAAACCACTGAGGAAATATCTCTTTATAGTTTGCAATTCCTAAACAAGTCCTCAAGAAAATGATTGTATAATTCCACGTCTGCTACCTTATAAAGGTAATAAAATCCCTTCTCACACTGCAGTTTGATACCTCCCAAACCCAGCGAGCTACCCCATAACAAGCTGGCATGGTGGAAGTCCTGGGCATAACCCTGCAACTTCTATCTGCAGGTGTGGCATTGCTCTGGATCCGTGGATGTTTCCAGTTGGGGAAGAGGTCTACTCTAAAATCCCTCAGCCCCTCTTTTTTATCAACTCTGAACGGTTCCAAAGTACTGGTGATATTGTGAAAATGAAAAAGTTCTTCCAACCTCACAGAGAAAGAAAAATGATTGCAATCAGGTAAGTCTCAGTGACTTATCTCATCATCTGAAACAGAGACTTGAAACTTGGGATAAACATCAGCTGACATTGTTTGGTGGTCATTATAGAACTGCTAAATTAGTTGTTGAGACTTTCAGTGAGGAGAATATTAATCTGTTTCCCTTTTAAAATGAAATTGGTTTCAATCACGTTAATGTATGCAGTGTGTGTACTGCTAATTTAAATTTGCATTAGGATATACACTACTCTTTTTTGGGGGGGTATCGAACTCAGGTCTTTGTGCTTGTGAGGCAGGCAGTGGAACCACTGAGCTAAATCCCCGGCCCTACACTACTCTTATTAAACACCTGAACATGTCAGGATGGGAGGACAAAGTATTCCGTCATCAGGCCAAGCGAGGAACTCTGAGGTCAAATCCTCTATTGTGTTTATCTTCTGGGAAGAAGTGCTCAAAGGACTAAAGGAAGGCGAGGAGGAAGAGCTGCTGGGAGGGGCAGCCAGATGTTTTAGCCTTAAGAACTGGGAAGTCCGGTGGGAATGGGCAGCTGTAAACTGGAAGAGCACAGAATTCACCTGACGCCAAACGTGAACGCTTTGGAGCAGACTCCTGCTCTGAGCTTAGGGCTCCACTTGCCACATCTGTCTGCCTACACTGGGATATTCTCAGCCATTAACAAGCAGGAAATACTCCTAAAATCAAGATGCCAGGCTTCTTTGAACTGTTTTCTAGAGGGGAGAGAAATAGACTCTAAGATTCCTAAATAACAGCTTTGATCCCCTAAATACATCTAAGGAGATCAGATTACAAGTTTGGTTTCCCTGATTTTCAGTACATAGGCCAGCTGGGTCAGTATCTTTCCTACACCCTATCTACAAAAATAATTGTATTAAATTATGTGCATTGTAAATGTCTCATTTCTCTTTTAGGGGTTCAGTCCATCACAATTTTGCCGACTTCACTTTTCTCACTGGTAAAATAATTGGACAGATTTTATCACTGAAAGGAGATATAGACTCGAATGTGGCTATGGACCTTATTAACAAAGCATCGTTAGCGTTCTTACAGAAGTATTTAGGTAAGAACCAGGTATTCTCTCATGATCTGACCTGGATGGTTCTCAAGACAAAACTGTACTCCCTTAAAACTGTGCTACTCTTGTTTTAACCATTCGCAGTAGACTTACAATTTTACAAAGTAGTAAATCAATTTGAAAACAAAAATTTGAGTTAATCTTACCGCTGTGCACATTACAGATCGTAGAACGCATGTCTGCCTGTGAAAGTCGAGTCTCTCTGTAAAGCTGGGGTGACGTGCATGTTGGGGACCCTGACCACGGGGCGCCTGGCACCTTTCTGAGTTTCCTGCCTCGGCTAAGGCAGGCCTGGCAATGCAGCGTGGTCTGTGTAATTCTTAATTCTGTGGCGCCACCTAGAGGCCCTGGACTGTTAAATGCGCTCAGACGTTTAATCGTTTATTTCTGTTCGTGTTTTCCAGGACTTCATAAAAATTTTGACCAATGGAACTCTCTGATGGACGGAGACAATGAGAATCTTATTCCACAGGTCATATTTGACACGGTCACCCTATCTCCGACTCTGCAGAGCCAGACAGGAACAGTGAAAGGGAATCTAGATTAAAGGCAGTTCTTTAAAAGTCTCATTTAAAAATTATCCAGAAGAGACAGGGTGCATGCTTGCGTGGAGAGACCTCAGTGTATTTTCTGAAGTAAATCATATTTTAAAACGTGGGCTATGCTGTAATAATGACAGAGGCTTGGGTTAAGAATTTTTTCCTTTAAATGTAAAGAAAGAATGTATAAAAAAAATACCAACCTAGGTTGAAATTTTACTAAAATGATCCTTACTGTCAAAATTAAAAACTGCTTTTACGATACTTTAATATTGTAATATTAATGTGCATTAAGTAGGAAATGTGTATTAAAATAGGCCAAATGGCAATGAAAATATCTCGATGGCATAAGATTCCCTAACATACAGTAAAACCAGGCCTTGTTGTCTTTTATCCTAAGTTATGATCAGTAGAGTTGAGTTTTAGCAACACAATATTCTAGGTAGAAGTGGCAGTGTTTCTTTTTGACTTTGGGTCATGGTAAGAAAATCAGATGGAGTTGGTAATAAAGCCGTAGTTTTAATGCAGACTTGTTGATGACCATAAAATGTCATCAAGTGGACAAGTGTTGGGGCCAGAGCAGAGGCAACAGAATAAAGAAAGTGGGTAACTTGTTTGCATTTTTAATGCTTTGTCTCTGATGCCTTTTATTTACTGAACAAAGGTACCATTGGTACCAGAGTTATGTGCAATGGCTGGGGACTCCAGCCTGTGAAGGATAACAAAGGAAACATTCAGAATAATAGTTTTCTTCATTTTCCCCACTAATTTTTAATGGATATCAATGTTTAAAATTCTACAGGTAGCAGTGGTATAACAGTTCGATGGAGGTTAAAAGAACACCTTAAATATAGATACGCTTATAAATCTGGCAATCATGGGAAATGTTTCCCATGCTGCTCACTAGTTAATATATAATTTTGGTCTAAGTTTGATGTGTTTCCTACAGCTTCCTCAGAACTAAGTGTAAGGTGGGCCATCCATGCTTGGCAAGCAAACCTGGCCAATGGACCAGTCTCTAGCTCCTTTGCCTGCTTGCTAAGCAATGGTGTGTCCTGATTTGGCACCACAAGCCTCATTTAGTGGTTAAAGGTGAAAAATCACTCATTCTGAGAAATTTGACTTCTCCTCGCCTGTTTCCATTCAGAATAAAGTTGTCTAATAACTATAACATAAGATTATGCTACGGTTATAAAGCACCTTTTTTCCTTCTGATTCTAATTATAAGAGATCTCTGTTAATGGACCTACCAAAGTTTTGACTAGTCTTAATTAAAAGAGATGTTATAATTCAATTGGCCAAATATATTTGAGTGCACTTTAGTTTCATAAATTGTTTTTTTTTATTCTTAAGTTCTCTGATTGGTACGTTTTAGGTATACAATACATTTACATTTATCATTGGGTGCTTGTACCTGTACATGATGTATCTTGGTTCTTATTTTTTCCCCATTACCTGTGCGCCCCTCACCCCCTCCACCCTTCCCTATTTACATAGACTTTGTTTCCATTTTTTTTCTTTTCTCATAGTTTTTCCTTTCCCTCTTTTCCTTTCCCTTTCCCCTCCCTTCACCGCTATCTCTTTGGACCTTGTTTCCTATTTCAAATTATCAATTATTCATTTTAATCATTTTAACCCCTATTTACACTTTCAGTTTCTCACACTAGAGAAACAATTTGGTATTTACACATTAGTGTCCTATTTATTTCACTTAAGAGTATGGCCTCAATATGGATCCATTTAGCTATAAATGACTCTAGTTTCTCCTTCTTTATGGGTGAGTATTACTCCATTAAAAAAACCCCACATCTTTTTTATCTAGTTTCCAGTTGATGGGCAGTTGGGCTGTTTCCAAGTGTTAGCTATTACAAACTGTGCCACTATAAACATGGGTGCACATATATCACTGTGGTATGATTCTTTTAATTCTTTGGGGGCAGATACCCAGCAGGGGAATATCTGGGTCAAATGGGACGTCCAGCCCTACTTCTTTGAGGTATCTCCATACTGACTTCCACAGTGGTTGCACCAGTCTGCACTCCACCAACAATGGAGAAGGGTTCCTTTCTCTCCACACCAGCATTTGTTATTGGTTGATTTCTTGATAGCAGCCATTCTTTCTGGGGTGAGGTAGAATCTCAGTGTTGTTTTCATCTGCATCTCTCCAATGACGTGATGTTGAACATTTTTTCATATATTTATTTGCTGTTTTTACTTCTTTGTCTGAGAAATGTCTGTTCATTTCAGATGCCCATTTTTGAATTGGGTCTTTGAATTTGGGAGGTCTGATTTTTTTCAGTTTTTTATGTATTCTAGATAGTAGTCCTTTGTCTGAGGTACAGCTGCTAAAATTTTTTTCCCACATTGTAGGTTGTCTGTTAGCTCTGTTGGTGATTTCTTTTGTAGTGCAGAAGCTTTTTAATAAGATGAGATCCCAGTTGTTGATTCTTTCTGCTAGTTCCTGTGCTATTGAGGTTTTGTTCATTAAGTCTTTTCCTATGCCTATGTCTTCAAGAGTTCTAACTAACTTATCTTCCAGCAAGTTTAGTGTTTCTATTTTAATATTTAGATCTTTAATCCACTTCAATCTTAGTTTAGTGTATGGTGATAGATATGGGTCTAGCTTTAATCTTTGGCAGGTTGAAATCCAGTTTTTCCAACACCATTTATTAAACAGGCTATCTTTCCTCCAGTGATGGTGGTTGGCTCCTTTGTCAAAGATGAGGTGGCTGAGTATGTCTGGAGTTGTTTGTGCATCTTCTAATCTATTCTACTGATCCTCAGGTCTGTTCTTTTGCCAGTACCATGTTGTTTTTATCACAGTAGTTTCATAGTATAGTTTCAAGTTGGGTATTGTGATACCCCCAGCCATGTCTCTGTTGCTTAGAATTGTTTTTGCTATTCTAGGTCTCTCCTGGTTCCAAATGAATTTTTGGATTGTTTTCTCTAGCTCTGTGAAGTATATTGTTGAAATTACAATTGGCATTGCATTAAATCTATATAGTAGTTTTGGAAGTATGGCCATTTTCACTATATTGGTTCTTCCTACCCAGGAGCAAGGGATGGCTTTCCATTTTCATGTATCCTCTTCGATCTCTTTTTTCAGAGTGCTGTAGTTTTCAGTGTAGAGGTCTTTTGCTTCCTTTGTTAGATTGATTCCTAGATATTTCATTTCTGGGGATGCTGTTGTAAAAAGAATTGTTTCCCTAATTTCTCTCTGTGTGAGTCTGTTATTTGTGTACAAGAAGGCCATTGTTTTTTGAGTGGTGACCTTGTATTCAGCTACTCTACTGAATCTGTCAATTAAGCCTAGAAGTCTTTTGGTGGAGTTTTTTGGGTCTTCTATGTAAAGTATCATATTGTCAGCAAATAATGCCAGTTTAACTTCTTCCTTTCCTATCTTTATTCCTTTTATTTCTTTCTCTTTTCTAATTGCTGTGGCTAATGTTTCCAGAACTCTATTGAACAGGAGTGGTGATAGTGGGCATCCTTGTCTTGTGCCTGATTTTAGCGTGAAAGTTTTCAGTTTTTGACCATTTGGAAGGATGTTGACTTTTGGTTTTTCACAGATAGCCTTAATCAGGTTGAGATAAAGACCTTCTATTCCAATTTTCTGTAGGGTTTTTAATCATGAATTGGTGTTGGATTTTGTCGAATGCCTTTTCTGCATCTATTGAGATGATCATATGGTTTTTGCCTTTGACTCTGTTAATATGGTGTATTCCATTTATTGATTTACGAATGTTGAACCATCCTTGCATCCCTGGGATAAATCTGACTTGGTCAGAGTGTATGATCTTCTTGATGACCCTCTGTATTCTGTTTGCCAGTATCTTGTTGAGGATTTTTGCATCTATGTTCATTAGGGAGATTGCTCTGTAGTTCTCTTTTTGGGTTGGGTCTTTCCATCGTTTTGGAAACAAAGTAACACTTGCTTCCAGGAATGAATTTGGAAGCTTTGCTTCCCTTTCAATTGCCTTGATGAGTTTAAAGAGTAATGGCATTAGTTCTTCTTTAAATGTCTTGTAGAATGCAGCAATGATGCCATCCAGACCTGGGCTTTTCTTTGTTGGTAAGTTTTTTATTATATTTTCAATTTCACTCATTGTAACTGGGGTGTTTAGAATTTCTATATCTTCATTTAACTTTGGCAATTTGTATGTATCTAGGAATCTATCCATTTCTTCTGTGTTTTCCATTTTATTAGAGTACAGGTTCTTGAAGTAGGTATTGATGATCCTCTGGATTTCTGTTGGATCTGTTGTGACTTCACCTTTTTCATTCTTAATTGCATGGATTTGTACCTTTTCTTTCCTTTTTTTGATAAGATTGGCTAAAGGTTTATCAATTTTATTTATTCTTTCAAAAAACCAACTCTTTGATTCATTGATTTTTTGTATCATTCTCTTAGTCTCCATTGCATTGATTTCTGCTCTGATCTTTATAATTTCCTCTCTTGTATGAGCTTTGGATTTGGTATGCTCTTTTTCTAGGAGCTTGAGGTCTTGCATTAGGTTATTTATCTGAGTTCTCTCTGTTTTCCTAATATCAGCATTCACTGCTATGAATTTCCCATGTAGAACTGCTTTCATTGTGTCCCATAGATTCCTGTATGTTGTACTAGCATTACCATTTACCTGTAGAAACTGTTTAATTTCTTCTTTAATTTCTTCTGTGACCCATTGATTGTTCAAGAGGGTCTTATTCAGTTTTCATGTGTTTGTGGGGGTTTTGTGGTTTCTTATGTTATTGATCTCCAATTTTATTGCACTATTGTCTGATAATATACAGGCGGTAACTTCAATTCTTTTACATTTACTTAGACATGTTCTGTGAGCTACCATGTGGTCTGTTCTGGAGAATGACCTGTGTGCAGCCGAAACGAATGTGTATTCTGATTTTGTGGGGTGGAACACTCTGTAAACATCTATTAAGTCCATTTGTTCAGTAACTTGGTTCAGTTCTAGAATTTCCTTGTTAATTTTTTGTCTAGATGATCTGTCTATTTGTGATAGTGGGGTATTGAGGTCCCCCACTACAATTGTGTTAGTGCTTATGTGGTTTTTCATGCCCATTAATATTTGTTTTGTATAGTTGAGGGCATTCATATTTGGTGCATATATATGCATGATTGTCATCTCTTCCTCTTGGATTATTCCCTTCACAAGGATGTAGTGACCATCTTTGTCTCTCTTAATTAGTTTTGGTTTGAAATCTACTTTGTCTGCAAATAAGATTGCTACCCCTGCTTTTTTCTGGGTTCCTGTCTTGTGGAGAACTGTTTTCCATCCTTTTACTTTCAGTCTGTGAATTTCTTTTTGAGTTCAAGGTGTGTTTCTTGTATACAGAATATTGTTGGATTTTGCTTCTTAATCCATTCTGCCAGTCTATTTCTTTTGATTGGTGAATTGAGGCCATTAACACTGATGATTATAATTGATACATATTGATTCATCCTTGTCATGATGTTTTACTTTTGTTGGCTCTTTTATTTATTTTCCCCCCTTTCCCTTTAGTTTCTTACCTTTCCTGGTGGTTTCCCTCTGTTGGGCCTCATGGAGTTGTGACTTTCATTGTTTTTTTCTAGGATATTGTTTAGAATTGCTTGTAGTGCTGGTTTGGTGTTCATGAAATTTCTCAGGTGTTCTTTGTCATGGAAGTATCTAATTTCCCCATCAATTGTGAAAGATAATTTTGCAGGATACAACAGTCTAGGTTGGAAGTTATCTTCCTTTAGGGCTTGAAATACTTCACTCCAAGCTCTCCTAGAGTTGAGGGTTTGTGTTGGAAGTCTGCTGTGATTCTGATGGGCTTTCCTTTGTAGGTGATTTGTTTTTTTTCTCTGCTTGTAGGATTTTGTTCTTCTGTTGGGTTTCTGGGATCTTGACTATTATATGTCTAGATGTAGATTTTTTTTGATCATGGCTAGTTGGTGTTCTGTATGTCTCACTTATCTGTATGTCCAATTCTCTACCTATGTCTGGGAAGTTTTCCACTATTACCTCTGTGAACAGTTTTTTAATGTCATTTGTACTTTCTCCTGTTTTTTCATGGACTCCTATCAGTGTTATGTTATTCTTCTTTGCATGGTCTAGCAGCTGCTGGATTGATTTCTCGTGGTCCCTTACTATTTTTAAGAAATTTCTGTTTTCATAGTCCTTCACTGTGATACTGTCTTCTGTATCTGATATTCTATCTTCAAATTCCCTTAATTTGCTGTGGATAATTTTAGTGGAGTTTTTAATCTCCTGAATATCTGTTTGAATATGTTTCATGGATTCCATTTCTTTCTTATGTTGGGCAGTCATGGTTTCCATTTCTTTCTTATGTTGGGTATTCATGGCTTCCAGCATGTTTCTGAGCTCATCTATTTTTTTTTATCAGTTTCTGTTCTAGAGCCTCTAATCATGTCTTTCACTCTGCTCACCATCTCTGTAGATATCTGGGAGATTATTTCTGCTTTGAATTTTTCTAAAGCCTCATTCATCTGTTTTGTTGCTTCCTGTGCTATCAGTTCAGGGTGTCCAGGTGGTTGATTATCAGACTTCTCCAACTCGTTTCCCCCAGGGCTTAGCCTTGGTGGGGTGGAAGTCTGAGTTTAGGCCTTGCTTAAATGTCTTCTCATTTTTATTTTTGGTACTGTCCTTGGTTTTACTCCTGGGTTGATACTTCAAAATTGCGTATTGTAAGTATCTTTGTTGCTTTTAATTAGAACCCTTATGGAATGATTGGTTCTCAGAGGTGTCTTCCAGATATAGCTGGTCTTTAAGTTTTGAGTCTCTAATGACTATTAGGCTATCTCATTTTCATTATACCAGGAAGGACCACTGACTAGATCAATAACAACACCTTAGCCCAAGTGATACAATCAGCAACACCATAGCATCAAATACCTCTTAGAAAATGACATTTTGTGGTAGATATTAATCTATCACCTTTAACTGTGCGAATTAAATCAAAATTGAGGAACAACTCAACATATGTTTATAGTGAATAAACTCTTCAATATAACAACTTTACTCTTCAGGATGGGGAGTTAGAAGGAGTTGGGGAGGGAGGAATAGATAAGTAGAAGGATAGAGGAAGGTTAGCAGTGAGGCCAGAGGACACAGGCGAGAGAAGGAAAAAGAGAATACTAGAAAAATAAAAAAGAAACTGAATGCAGGCCAGAACAGGAACAGAAAGTGAGAGGAACAGTGTGGGACAACGAGAGTGAGTGTGTGTGTGTGTGTGTGTGTGTGTGAGAGAGAGAGAGAGAGAGAGAAAGGAAAGAGAAAAGAAAGAAGAAAAAAAGGAGAGAAAAAAATTTGCAAAGAGTAGGGAAAAAAATTAAAGATAAGAGGAGAAAAAAACCAAACCAATAATACTAATTTTGGAAATCAAAAATAAAAATGAAAACAAAGGGGCTCCTTTAGGGTATGTCTCTGCTGTCACAATAGACAATGTGGGCATCAGTGTGCAGATATAAGTCAGTGAGTCTCAGCAAGCCAGTTGCAGACCTGTGAGATTCAGGCAGATTTCTGGCTGCAAGTCCCAAGTTGAGCTCCCTGTCCTCCTGTAGGGTTGAACTCTGCAGGGTTGTACTGCAGGTTCCAGCTGCCCTTCCCCTGAAGATAGTCCCGGTTCTGATGGGAGGTGATGATCCCTCCAACTTACCCAGTATGGTGGTCTGGTGGTCCAGTGTCCCCTGTGCCTTTGTAGTGTGGAACCAGGTGGCAGTACAGTCAAGAGGCCAGAGGAGCAGGGGGGTGGGGGTGGGGTCCGGCTAAGTGGATCACTGCGGGGGGCACTGGCTGGATGGGGTGGGTTCCCTACGATGGGGGACCCCTCTCTGGCATCTGCGGATGTGCCTGGTTGGTGCAGGCTCCATAAATTGTCTTATATGTTTGTCTGTGTCCAGTTGCTTGTGTTGGTCCAATTGTATTTTTGATAGATGTTATTAAAAGCATGCCTTCCTTTTTTCCCAGGTTGCTAGCTGATCAAATTGATATCAAAGATTAATTTTGATTGTAATGCATATTGCTGTCTACATTCTCTAACTCAAAAAGTATATATATATATATATATATATATATATATATATGTATGTATATCTTTTTTGTTGTTGTTAGTGGTTACAAATAAATTGTTAATTGTTACAATCTGGTTTTTACAGGTTATATAAAAGAAATTGTCAAGATAATTAAATAAAAATTTTTAGGTTTGGGGAGATGGCTGGAGGTTGGGACTCTCCTTGTATAAAGAAGCAGCTGCTCAGAAAACAGTTATTTCTGGTCTTTGTTCACTAATGGGGGCCCCAATATTTTTCATAGCCTTATGGGAAGACACACTCCCAATTAACATTGCTTATATATGTTATTGTAATATTTTTAAAGCAAAATTTTTGGTGGGAAAAACAAGGTGTTATTAAAAGATCCTTTTGGTACCAAGCTACATTACAGGACATAAGGTTTCATTTAATTGTAATAATTACTGTTGCTACTTTTCTGGTGCTCAAAATGTATTCATGCTCTCTGACTGTACAGGCTTTCTAATATATTGTTTACAGTAATAAGCTTTTTTTTTTTTTGGTACTGAGGATCGAACTCGGGACCTTGCACTTTCGAGGCAGGTGTTGGAACAACTTAGCTAAATCCCCAGCCCAGTAATCACCTTTTGATCCAGGTATTTGCCCTTCTCTTCTGCTCCAGCTACTCACGATAACAGATACATTATAGGCCCATACATTTTCCTTAGATGGCATCCTATCAAAAGGTAATAACTTAAGAGTTTCCTGTTTTTTATGTGTTTTTGAAGGGTATTGAGTGCATTTAACAATGGCTATCTTATACTAAGATACATATTGAAGTTTGTTAAAAAGATAATGTCATCATGATTGTCATGCTAAAGTATTATTATGATTATGTGTGGCTCCTGATTCAAAGTTTTTTCTATTAATATTCTACAGGAAATCAACTACTAAAACAACCATGATTGATTAAAATAATCCTCTAATTATATTTTAGATTCCAAAATGCTTGCTATCCAGGTAAAATTATAATAGTTAATCTCACTGCTCCTACTGCACTACTAATGTCACTGATCTTCTCTTCTGGGTGTTCAACAACTAAAGTTTGAAGAGCAAAACTAGAAAGTTAACTGGGCTAAGAGGACAGCCAATATTTTGGCCCTGGCCCCTCAAGGTCAACAAAGAATCCAGGACATGAGGGAACATTTTCTACAGGATCCTACATTTTTAGTAAGTCACCCAACCTCCTGAGCAAGGAGATTGATGGACACCACAGGACAAACGAACCATGTGCCAAAGGAGGGTCACACAAAGGGAAAAATCTCCCACGTTTTCACTAAAAGTGACATGGTCAAGCAAGGCCATGACCCATCCTGACAGCTGACACTGACAGACGAGCTGAGAGGCTCTATGCATGGTTCCAAAATAATGCCTGAAGAGACCTAATTGACCTTGATAGATAGCAAGAGGTTAATTTTAATATAGGTCTCACTGAAACTTGGTCTTAAATATCCAGTAGAAAAGCATAACTAAAGATACATACCTATATAGGTAGACTTAAAAAGAGGTTTTAAAAACCCCTCATCCATACAGGAGAATTGATTTATTGTCGCTAAAAAGGCAGTTCAAACATGTCAGAGACTCCAACATCTCTTTAACACCACCTTGTTAAATCTGCCAGGAAACCAAAATAATGTTGGATGTGCCTATCGCCCGAATTTCAGCCATAGGTCCCGATACCTGTACCCCTCCCCGGCCCCCATTAAAACCTGATTCCTCACAAAATGTCACCACAATGCTAGGTCCTTTTGTATCCCAACTAGAGTCCACCAATGACAATTAGACATGTACAAATTCGTCCAAGCTTAAACAAAAGATGTCTACCCCTTGTGCTCACACTGTCAACATTCCTGAGCCTTCCATAACCTGTCTCTCTAGGGGGATATTCTTCATCTGTGATTCCCAAGCTTTCTGCTGCATAAACAGAACCCCTTCCTCCCTACGTTCTGAGGGATTCCTTGGCCCTCCCCTCACCATCTATACTGAAACCCAAATGTTACAACAGGTTTCTCCCCACTATCTTAACAAGTGTCTCCTTCCTGTACTCCTTTTCCTAATGGGAGCCAGAGTTCTGGTGGGAATTGGCACTGGGCTGGCAGGAATCTCATTAACACACTTCTATTACTCCCTATCCCAAGAGCTAAATGAAGATATGGAAAAGGTAGCTGACTCTCTGGTCACCCTACAGTTCCAAATCAATTTGCTGGCAGCTGTGGTACTCTAAAATAAATGAGCTCTGGCCGGGGATTTAGCTCAGTGGTTTCTCTGCCTGCTGCACAAGCGCAAGGACTCGACTTTGATCTCCGGTACTAAAAAAAATAAATAAATAAAAGATAAAATAAAATAAAATAAATGAGCTCTGGATATAATAACAACAGAAAGAGGGGGAACATGCCTCCTATTAGGAGAAGAGTGTTGTTACTTTGTAAACCAATTCGGCATTGTTGGAGACAAAGTAAAGAAGCTTTGTAGACAAGACCTAGACTGACTATAATCTCTGCCAGGATACTTTGACCAATGGCTTCCATGGCTTCTTCCTTTCCTGGGACCCCTCACCATCCTCTGCATAATTCTGCTTTTCGGACCCTGTCTGTTTTGCTGTTTTCAAAATTTCTTACAGGAACACATTCGGGCCTTTACCAACCGGACGGTCGGGGAACTCATCATGGCTGGCTACCAGCCCCTCACTACTGATGCTGGCTCCACCTAACGAGACCACACCTTGACCATCTGAAGCCCCCACGCAGCAACAACGCCCCTTTGACAGCAGGAAACAGCTACAGAAAAAGAGACCTTCGCCCCTATTCCATAGTAACAAGCGTCTGGAATGATAGAGTTCTCTGCCAGACAAAATGGCCCCGGTCCTACATTCTAAAATGGCTCCCGTTCCTAAAATGGTTCCCAATTATGGAAATGAGCCACTCGGGGGGGCGGGAGTGAAACCTACCCCCTCTGGAGAAGCAAAACTTAGCTTGATGCTCCACCCTGCTGCCTCTGTGATCCTCCCCTTCCAATCACCTGGCGTCCGTTGCTCAAGTCTCACGACTGTCCCCGCTGCACCGCCCTATATAAACCTCATCCCCCGTTAGTCTCCCCTCTCTCTCGCCAGTGTTCCGGGTAGCTCCGCAGCTCCTTCCCCCGTAAAGCCTTGCCTCAGGTGAAAAAAAAAAGTTGTCTAAATGGAGAATCCGACCCTTAGCTTGAAACTTGACAGTTTTCTACAGCCTGGCTGCAATGCATGCCCTTCCATTTTTTCTCTTGGTAATTCACAGCTCTAACCCCTAATGAGCAGCCACACTTGTCTACTGATTCATTATCCTAGGAACAAGCAATGTATTTATCACCTCAATTGTTAATACAAACCCGTCTCCTTTCCATTTATTGAAATGATACCCATTTGGTTGGTCATTTGTAATACTGAGTATAGAACCCAAGGCCTTCACATTGAGCTGTATCCCCAGCCCTTTTTATTTAACTTTTTTGAGACAGGATTTCACCAAATTGCTAAATTGCTCAGGCTTACCTCAGCCTCCCAGAGTGTTGGGATTATAGGCGTGTGTTACCACACCTGACCCTGAAGAGCACATTTTTACAATCATTTCTTGGTGGCACAGGCAGATGCCAAAAAGAGAAAAAAACCTGATGAACATACCCAGTGAGTTAAAGCTTAAAAAAAAAACCTAGCATAGTGCACACAGTCTTTTTCCGGGAAAAGACAGAAACATTTGCCAAATGCTCACTCCTTTCCAGGAACTTTCCATAAATTATTTCTAATCTTAGAAATCCTGCCAGAAAAGTTTTATCACAGCCATTTTCCAGATGGAGAAGACTAAGGCTGAACAATATTATATAACCTGCTAGGGCCACTTAGCTAGTAAGCAGCATGTAGCCAAGAGCCGTGTGCTTTGCACCATACAGCCACACAAGATCGGGGTTTTTTTGTTGTTTTTTGGTACCAGGGATCGAACTCTGGACCTTGTGCTTTCAAGGCAGGAGGCAGAACCACTGAGCTAAATCCCTGGCCCACAAGACGGTATTTTAAAACAAGGGCTTTGATGTTGGAGGGTCTGAGATTGCTCAGGCTCTGAGCATCCCTAGTTGACCCTAGGCAAGTCGTTCAACTTCTCTAAAAATCTTCAATTTTCTCACCCATAAAATATGGATAACACTCTCTCTTACTCGCCTAAGAGTCAATGATTAAAATGGGACGATGCCTTTAAAGTATCAGTTAATACAGGAGGGCCAATATTTAATATTACTAAGCTTTCCCAAACCCCAGTTAAAGAGGAAGTGAGATGGAGGTACAGGCAGAAGGAAGTGAGACCACCACAGCTTTAAGGGTAAACTTTATTGTATTCGTGTGTCATATTAGCAAACAGAATGATAATAAATGTTTAACTAGAAAGACGAAGTGAAACTTCGAAATCCAAATACAAATTCTAAAGAAATTACTGCGAACAAAGCCATTCTAAACAGCGTCATGTAACAGACTTATCACAAACCTATATTTTTCTCTTTGAATATAAACATTATATTGAAAAAGACAGCAAAAGTTTTCCTTTTGAAATGTAATGTGTTAACAAATTGTTTAGCGAAGTAAACCCAGCTGATCAGAAACAAGAATAATTAAAGGTAGAGGAAAGATCCTGAATCCATAACTACAGCAATCATACTACAAATATACTCTGCAGCCAACTACAGGCCTGTTTTGTTTTAACACACATCAGTCTTCAAAAGTGACAGCATCTTGTGATGATGCTCTGGCAGCCTTCTCCGACAGCCTTGGTCTGGGCAAGACACCACTTGCCCAGGTGTACGGTCCTCAGCAAAACCGAGGTTCACCTCCAGACCCCTCTTCTGAAAGAAGAACAGAAAAATCTTCATCTGAGAAAGAAACCTTAAGACAATGAAATTATTTACAGGGACTCAACCATGGCAAATTTAATGTCCTCTAAAAACAGGGAGAGGGAAACGTAGGTATCCTAGTTACTGTAAAGAAGTAGCAATAATGACTTCTTTTGTAGTTTGGTTCTCACACTGTGCCTATTATCAAAATTTTTTCAAAAGTTTGTGAAATTGGCTGTGGTTTGCTCGAGTGAGGTGAACAGGGCTCATCACCGATAGTTCTTTGTTCTTTTTGCCGGGTGTGTGCTTTTCCCATAATGCCAAAGCCGCTGAGAGCTGACTTCGTGCTGAATGTGGTTTAGCTGTGAGAGGCAGTGTTCTGGGTCTGAGGATCAGTTGCTTAACTCTGAGCACTCAGAAACTTGAATCTTACTATGCAGTCAACTAAACACACACACAGAAATTTCAGAAGAGTAACATAAAGAGATCATCACTTGGATAGAAACTAATCCTGAGAAAAAATCATTTAAGGTCCTTTAAAACACAAATTGACCAGACTCGCAGTTTAAGTTTCAAGATTAATTCAACCACCCAACAAATTTCCTCTGACATTTCAAGAACTCATCCTCTTACTTATCCCTGTAAACACATTTAAACATTTTACCCAAAATTTTCAATTTCCTTCCTTCCTTCCTTCCTTCTTTCCTTTCTTCCTTTTTCATACTACTAGCATCCAAAGAAACTGACAAACCATTTTTTTAGAGATTCAGGGTAATGGTATCATTAAGGCTTAGAAGTCCGAGTTGATGAGAGTTGTGATTTGAAAACACAAGTTACCTTTAGATGTAGTGTCATCCAACGACAGGAGGTAAAGATCTTTTCCAAATGTCTGGAATGAAGCCTAATAAAAAGAATCTTTAGATTACTGCTGTTTTAAAAATTACAAGTACAGAGTAGTTTAAATCAGAGAGGTGACCATAGGTAAGCCAGATAAAAGATACACTACAAGAAGTATTCCTATTGAAATTGGACAGTGGTTTTACAGTGAAGAGTCACCGAGTGTATTTTCTTTTTTTTTTTGGTACCGGGGATCGAACTCGGGTCCTTGCGCTTGCGCAGCAGGCGGCGAAACCACTGAGCTAAATCCCCGGCCCATTGAGTGTATTTTCTATTCTTCACATCTTCACTTCTCCTTGGAGCTGGGTGTTGGGTGGGGGAAAGAGGGACATCCCTGTCCAAGAACAGACAAATACCCTGTCCCAGGGGAGCCGGGTGATTCATCCAAGGCTTACCCTGGAGCAACAGACTCCTCCCACCTTCCTCCCCCTAACTCACAGCGTGGTGTGCATGCTTGGTGTGACAGGGAACCTAATGAATGAAACATTTTCAGATTTTAAAACTCTTAAAAAAATATAATCAGAAAGACACTCAGACCATAAGGACTTGTGCATAATTTAATACTTCATAGTATTCACTTTTAAGAAAAACTAGCTCATTTGTAGATGGATATACTCAGAGAAGAGCTCCCTCAATTTTTGAGGAAAGGATCATTTAAATCCCATGAATAACTAAATCAAATATACGAAAGCTTTATTCATAGTTTCTATGTATCTGATAATTGGCTTAAAGACAGAGGTAATTTTATGTATATGTTTGTGTCTATTTTGAATAGTCCTGAATTATTCTTTTCTTTTTGGCAGATCTAAGGTATTTTATTCAACTAAAGACTTCTCTGTGTGTGTGTCACTGTGTATGTGTGTGTGTGTGTGTGTGTGTGTGTATTTGGCTGTAGCGTTTTCAAAATTAATGGATAGAGGTTATTGGGATGTAAAAGAAAGTTTTAGTAAATGAGATTCAATAAAAGTGTAACAAGCTGTTATTTTTGGCAAGTAAACAAAAGCGGAATTAACACAAGGAGGTGAAGCAAGACTCAGTGGTTTTTAATGTGCACATTGTCAAGGGATCGGAATCTAAACCCCCAACTGTAACAGGAAATCGTTTATAGAGGTTGGTGGCCCATGAATGCCATCAAATACTGTGTGTGGCCTCTGATAGTAGCCAAGATGGAGCCAGCTTACTAAAGAGCCCCTCTTTCCCACTGCTTATACCTGAAGTTCTGGACAGATCACTGAAAATGACACCTGAGAATTCTCGAAAGCAAACAGGAGCAGGCAGTTTGACAGCTAAAGAAAAAACATGCACAATGGCTCACAATAGGGGTGAGTCTCTTCTCCTCCTGCTTCCTCTTTTCTCCTTCTTCCCTCCTCTCTCTCTTCCTTCCTCTGCCTCATCTTTTTTTCTCCTTCTTCCTCTCTCCTTCCTCTTCCTTTTCCTTCCTTCCTTCCTTCCTTCCTCCCTTCCTTCCTTCCTCCTCTTTCCTCTTCCTCTTGCTCCTCCACCACTTTGTCCTCTGGCTTTGATCCCAAGTTGAAACTGCTCAGCAGGGTGGACAGCAACACTGTGATAGAATCCCCTATCATTACTCAAAAGTTAGGACAGAGGGTTTCTGCAGGTTAGAAAATAGAAAGTGGATGGGAACGCCCTCTATTGTGTTGTGAGTTTGTTGTTCCTCTTCATTCTTGTCTTCTAGGGCAGCAGCTCAGGTTCTGCCCACTGGCAGCAGTGGCAGCGCAGGGCCTGAAGTCCCGGGAGAATCCATCTCTGGCCAGAGGAAGCAGGTGGGTGGGGCTTCTGCTGTCTGCACAGGACGGGGAGGGAATTCCTATTTTCTCTCTTTTCTGTCATCCGCTTTGCTCCAGACACAAGCTCAGTCACACAGTGCCTGCCCAAACAGAAGGAAACCAGCAAGGCACACAGGTACATACTCTGGCCGGGGTCAGGGGATAGTAGAGGCCTTTAGGCGCTAGATAAAAGAGAAGCCCAGGGGCCAGAAAGTGTGGAAGAAAGCTCAGGAAGGAAAAGAGCTCCAAAACTGTAAACCTTTTCCCCTCTAGGAAGCCATATATGTCTGGAATAGCTGTGCTAGGCAGAACAGGGTCAAAGAAGCCCCAAAGCCTTTGACTCTGGATGACTCCGTAAGTACAGTCTGAGTCCCAGACCAATCCCCACGTGGCCTGAGCCTGAAACTGACATGGGGACCGTCAACCAGAAGGGGACAGAGCTTGTGATGCAACAGAGTGGGGTTAGTGGCCTGTGGAAACACCAGCTTCAGCCTTCTCCAGAAGCTGTGAACAAGATGCAAGTCTTACAACCCAAGATTCAGTATGTTCAGGATATAATCCCAAGCTTGCTCCACACACAAAGAACAAGGGAAAGCTGAGCATCTCCCTAGGAAAAGACAACTCAAGGTGCAAGTCTGGAGATTTTGGAACTTGATGGTTTCTGTCTGGATGTGTCCTCCCAGCACCTCGTGCGCTCACAGGTGGGGCTTTTGAAAGGTGACAGGATGATGGGGTGCTGTAGCTGCAGGTGCTCTTAGGAGGTGGGGTTTGGTTGGAAGAATGAGAGTCTGGGGTGCAACCTGGAAAGGTTTATCTCCCTCCCGGGAGCCCTTTTCTCTCTGTTTCCAGGCTGCAATGATGTGAGCAGCGTTTTTGTGTGTGTACTGGGGATCAAACTTGGGACCTTGAGCTTTGAGACAGGTGGCAGAACCACTGAGCTAAATCCCTGGCCCTGTAAGCAGCTTTTCCTCCGCCCAGCCCTTCCACAAGGCCTTCCTTTCTTGGAGCCAGCCAACTGTGGACTAGAGATGTGAGCCAAAACCAACCACTTCTTTAAATTGCAGGTGTTGGCCAGGGATTTAGCTCAGTGGTTCCACTGCCTGCCTTGCAAGCGAAAGGACCCGAGTTCGATCCCCGATACCAAAAAAATAAATAAATAAAATAAAATAAATTGCAGGTGTCTAGGGCTGGGCATTTAGCTCAGCAGCACTAAGCCTGCCTTGCAAGCACAAGGTCCTGAGTTCGAGCCCCAGTACCAAAATAAATAAATAAATAAATAAATAAATAAATTTCAGGTGTTGAGAATTTTGTCCCAGTAATGAGGAAAGTGACTTAGTCAGGAACTACTAGACAAAGATTGTCAAAGTAAGAACTTCAAGTTCAACAAACCCGAAACAGGATAAACTGAAATGTCCAGAAACATCCCAATGGCAAAGGAAAATGCCTACCATGTAGTCTTAGGCAAAGAACAGAATATAAAACTACATGGACTGTAACATCAATTGTGTCCAAAATATTTAGATGAAATACTTCAATGTAAAGGAAAATTATGGAAGAAAACCAAGCTAATTGACCTGGCTTTTTTTTTTTTTGGTACTGGGGATCAAACTCAGGAAGGACCTTGTGCTTGCGAGGCAGGCACAGTGCCACTGAGCTAAATCCCCAGCCCAACCTGTCTGTCTTTTAAAGGGCATATCAGAGGTGACTATCGCCTTCTCATTTTTAATTCTGCTACATCTCCCAGATTGTGTGCATCAGCCATATATATATATATATTTTTTTTTTTTTTTGGTACCGGGGATCAAACTCGGGTCCTTGAGCTTGCAAGGCAAGCGGGGGAACCACTGAGCTAAATCCCTGGCAAACCTTATATTTTATGAGGGTCATGAACACCAAATAATTTCCATTCTTTAACCTCAAAGCGAAAAACAAGGAATAAAACATTAATAACTAGTTTGCCTGAATTAGTTTGTGATACATGGCATAATGGCCAGAAACACTGATTTTTGTTGTGGCTGTTTTTAACTGTCATTGTTGTAGTATTTTTTCATCATTGTTCCTAACTCAAGGGCTTTGGAAACAGTTGTTATGGTGTTCTCACTAATGAACGCTCACAGAATTCCACACCTCTGATGGACTCTTTTCCAACTTGGGAATGCCGTTCCAGACATCCTTGGGGTTCACCAGCTCCTCCGTGCCATTCGAAAGGTTCAGAACCTACAACAGAAAATATAGTAAAGCCTGGCAAGTTCCCGAAACTAAATGATGTGTGTACCACAGCAATCCTTAAAAGGAAACACTTCATAAGACAAAGAGAATGATTGTGCTGTATTAAACTTTAATCTTATGTTCCAAACTCAATGCTACTTCAGTTCAAAAAACATATATTGAGTATTTATGCCTGGAGATCAAAGAGGAAGGAAATTCAGGCCTCAAGTGATCAAAATCTTGTGGAGAAAACAGCTATGAACAGATAGACACAATAAATGTAGGATGCACAGATGTCTACAGCAGCAGGCCTGCTCCTATATGCTTATATGCAGGAAAATGATAGCAGTATAAAGCCCTTTTAAGGGTAGGGGGTGTTTGAAGATATAGGGAAACTTAGAAAATGACATCAGTGAATTCTTCCTAAGAGAGATATTGGCTAAAGTGAATCTTTAATGGTAAGTGGGAATTAACCATTTTGGGAATGGTATACAACACAGGTAAATAGAATTGTGCCACTAAATACACAAAGCAGCAAGCAGAATGGTTCTATATACAGGAGAAGTTAAGCAGTTGTGTATCTATCTAATGCAAAGTGCAAAATATAAAGAAGTAAGAGTTAGGACTGGAGAAGGTAAAAGACTCTCAGCCCTCCGGGATCTCTTCTGCCATGCTAATGAGCTTGCCTTTATTCTAGACCACTGGTTCTCCAATTTTAATGACATAAGAATGTACATTCTGGAACCCTGCCCCCAGAAATCCTGAAACAGCAGGCCAGCCCAATGCTCAGGAATCTACAATTAAAACACATACCAAGTGGTTCAGATACAGGTGGTTTGCAGACAACAGGAAAAACACAGTGAACTGAAAGGCCCTAAAAAGTTTTAGCCAGAAATGATGTAGTCAGATTCAGATTTGCATTTGACCATCTTCATACTAGTGGTGTGGACAATCCATTGAAGGCAAACTAGAATAAGTAAGTCAAGTAGAAGGTTACTAGAGTAACGCAGCTGTGAAAGGAGAGGCTCCACTGGAGTAGAGGCGTTAGATATAAACTGCTGCAAATAAGAGGTAAGAAGTGCCAGGGGTGGAACAGGGTGATTACGTGATTGGAGGTGGTAAGAACCTAGGGTCATTTCTAGCTAGGATTCTCCTCTATGAATGTTTAAGGTGAGGTTTGTACTGCATCAAATTACCAGGGGGAACAAGCAGGTAAGCACCCACTAATTGCATTCTGTAGCCTGATAAAAGTTAACTAAAATTCTGTAAGTCTGCAAGTACATTTAGAGGTAAAGCATTTAAATTTCACTAACCTTTGTGCCTTGTTCAGCTATTTCCAAAATCTCACATTTAGACCATGTGTTTCTTAGACTTGACCACACGACACATTTGGATCCAACAGTAAATCCTTCCAGAGTGTAAGTATTCTGCTGTTGAGAAGCTAGATGGAATAGAGGAAGACTCAATGCACACTTTGTGTGATACACAAGCAGAGTATTTTCCTAATCTGTACTTACTATTCCTATGTAATCAATATCATGTTATTACTATATTGGTAGTAATATATTCTTTCTTTTCCTCAGTTTTATTTTAAATCTTTCCAGTGTTCCCTTCCCTTATAATCTTTTGCTTTTCTTTAACCACATAGATGCAGCATACACATTGAAAGTCACTGCTAAAATCTGATACTTTTGTTACCAATGATGCCGTCCATAGTCACGACAGCCAACAGCCATTCCTACAGCAGGCAGGCATCATGTTGTGAGTGAATAGTGGTGTCACAAAGCCAATACTTGCTATGATTAAACTGTGACAATGAGGAATAGATAGCTACTGCAAGGTGATAGTTACAGAAATGACAATGCCCCCGCAGGATGGTATATATGCAGTTAAAATATTCTAAAGTCATTTTAAGGGACCAAAACACAGGACACACTGTAGGGTTGTATGATCTGCATTTAGCTTTTAAACTGTGTACAGGACCAGGGATTTAGCTCAGTGGCGCCATGCCTGCCTGACAAGTGCAAGGTCCTGAGTTCGATTCCTGGTACCATAATAAAATAAAATAAAATAAACTGTGTGAAGAGAGATGTACACAAAGAAGGTAAAAGACTACAAGAAGATCATGTGCTGGGTGCTAACAGTGGTCATTTCTCCAAGGTAAGAGTATGATTTTCATTCTCATTCCATTATTTCTTTTCTGTTTTGTATAATTATTCAAATTTAATAATATAAAAGTTGATATTCAAAAAGAATAACATTTAAAAAGCTAAAAGTTAGCTACTTAGTTTTAAAATCTTTGTAAGTAGCAAAGAAAATAACAAATAATTTATCAGAAAGTTAATATGATAAATGTTCTTCAAGCTTTACTTCTGTTAACTTGTGCTCGTTAATATGGCCTCCCTGAATCTATTTTTTTTTTATTAAAGGACTTAGAAATGAACTGCAAAATAAAAGTATGATAAGCTAAGTCTGAAAAACTAAAAGGATCCCTATTGGAAATGTATGGCACAGGAGTGGTTGGCCAAAAGAATAATTCACCAACCCGTACACTGCCTTGCTTTTAAGGCTGATGTCCTTACACTTGAAATGTGCTTGCCTTTTGAAGACGTTGATTTAAAGCATTTAATTTTTGGACACAGTTAATATTTCAGTACTTCATCTAGTATTATCTTAATTTACATTAATTTCACAGCTAGTTGTTCCCATGTTTAAAATGCCCTTCATAAAAGCCGGGCATGGTGGTGCCCTCCTGTAATCTGAGCTACACAGGTGGCTGAGGCAGGAGGATTAAAAGTTGGAAGGCAGCTTGGGCAACTTAGTGAGCCCCCATAATTAATAACTAACTAATTAATTAATTAATTAAATGCCCTTAATAAAAATCTAAATATAATGATTTACCTTTCTGCAATTAATCTTTCTTTCAAAAAAACTCATTTAAGAAATGTGTATAATAATTACTCCCTTTTCTTTAAAATAAAGAAGATCTTCTGAAAGACACTAAGTTAAACTTGTAAGTGTAAGAAAGCAAACTCACATACCTAAGCCATTGTCTGGTGAAGCATGATTTTGTTTCCTTCCATCTCTGAGCTCTTCTTCAGGGAGCGAAGGTATCAAGGATGAAATGGCATCCCTGTTTTTATATTCTTGGAGTTTTTCTTCAAACAGACTCATTTCTGTATGTACTGCAGGGTCACAGGTCTCCCCATGGAGATGCAGTGGCACCCTGAGGTGGTTATCAACAGGGTCCCCACAACCTGCCTCTCTTGCGCCCTCAGTACACTCAGACTTTTGGGCTTTCTCATCAACCAGCACAGGTGAGGGACCCACGATATCCTCAGGAGACAGTGGGGCTGCAGGAAGTTCCACCACTGGATGTGTCTCAGACTCACAGCTGTGGGGAAGCCGGAGTGGAAATGGCCCCAGGGTGGCTTTGGTGTCACGGCCTCCAGAGAGAGGCGTCATTGGTGGCTCCAGGCTTAGATCCTCCTTGTGTTCTTCCCTGACTGGAGAATGTTGTAACTGAAGGGATTCTACTTCTAAGAATTCTTTCAAGTCTTCATCAGGGGAAAGTGGAACCTCAAAGGAATTCAGTTCTAAGCTCTCTGCCATTTCACCAGCATGTGGCAATAATGTGCTAAATTCTGTAATCAGGAATGCATCATCAAACACTGCCTGGTCACCCAAATAGCACTCTTTGGTACTTTCTAGGACAGAACCAGTTCCACCTTCATAAGGGTTTTCAAACGCCTCAAAAATGTTATCAGTTCCAGGGTCACAGAATCTACTTGGTTTGGTTTCCACAATGTTTAAATATTTTGGAATCCTTTCAGAGTGCTCTTCTGCTTGTCTTTCCACACACAAGGCTTTATCTTGGACAACTTTATAACTTGGTTTCTTAAATCCAACATCAGGTTGAGGGTGCCCAAAGCCTCCCTTGATCTCTGACCCATCTTTCTCATAAGGCAGAAACATCTTAGCAGTGCTAATCTTCGAGTATTTCTTCATTTTCTCATTAATACTTTCACCTTTGCTTCTCAAGTCAACAATTGCTAAAGGGACATCACAAACATCCCTTTTGATTTCTAATATTGTTATTTCCAACACATCTTCTGTTACTATTTCATAAAAGTAATCATTTCCCTGTTGAGGACAGGAACCTTCTGAAATATTAAATCCTGAGAGGCAACACGGAAAGGCTTGCATGGGAATGGATAAGAGCTCAGGTGGAATATTCAAGACTGTTTTTGGGTCCACACAGTCTTCAACATTCCCAAAGTCTATTAGCCTGACAGATAAAAGATGATCTTCATGAATATTAGTGATGAGTGCTCTATAATAATGTCCATCTTCTCTATATTTTACCAGACAAGGCTCTCCAACGTGAGGACATCGGACACTATCTCTCCAATGTATTGTCTGCTTTGTAGCAGTTTGTACTCCAACTTCTAAATACTCAAGTTTCTCTGTATCAGCAAACTGACACCAGAAATACTCAGGCCCATCTACTACCATGGCATAAGCTCTTACCGTCTTCATTTGGGGTTTGTGCCAATTAAGCAACACTGTAGTGTCAATATCTGATTTGTTAGCAGACTTGGCATAGTCACCTTTAATTATTTGGGTAGAAGGACATATTTGAGGTTCTCTTCTGAAAGTGTATCTGCTAATCATATCTTCTGCTATGATCCCGTGTTCATCAGCAAGAATAACTTCCCATTTCTCTTGAAATTTAACAAATTCACATCTTATCTGAGCCTCGTCTGTCCTTTGGGAGAAGTAATGCATCACTTCCTTGCATTTGACAATGTCTGGAACCCAAAGTCCCCTTAGAGAGCAATGAATGCACAGTTGTGGTACCCGTGCATTCACGAGGTCAAGCCTACCGATGTTGTCAGTGTGGATCACATCAACGTTACCATAATCAATAAACTGCACAGAGAGAAGACTGCCGGGTTGTTGCTCCTTGACCACAGCACGATACCATAAACTATCTTCTGAGAAAATGGCACATATTACGTCTCCCTTTTGCAAAGGACCTGCATAGTGCTGGGGTCTTGTTTTCACATCATTTAATTTCTCTGAAAGATGGTTAATTTCAGCTTCATCTTCTGTTAGCTGAACATAAAAGTCAGAAAGGTCATTAATATGTGAAACATACACAGTTGTTTTAAAGCCAGGCCTTAAAGTCTTCTGTGGGAAAGCATAGAATTTTAGAGGCAGATCTTCATTATGTGAATCTCCTATTTTTGCTGCAAGGGTGGCTTCCAGTTTTGTGGCTTTCAAAGGTGGGTCATCAAAAATGTCTTCTTTCTTTTCTCTTGTAGGTAAAAACACTTGATTATTTTTGTTTTCCATAGAGCCCTGATGGTGAGCGACAGAGTTAGTCACTGTTGAATTTTGTAAATGTTTGAGCTTATTCCCTGGTGAGCCGATCTTAGGCTTGAATGATTCTCCCAAAATCTCTAAAGTGTGTGATTGGTTCTCTGCTGATTTACTTAAATGCTCCATAGGTGAAAACTGCACATTTTCATTATTTTCTTTGAGAGTTTCAGTTGTGGACAGGAATGTTTCACTTTCTTTCTCTTTGCCTCTTGTAGTTTTGTAATCAAGTAACCCTAACTTCTCATTAATATTAGCATTGATTTGACTACAGTCATCATATAGCTCTATAATCAGTCTTCCATTTGGATCTTTTGCTACGACCAAGGCCTTCATTGACTTATCTAAAACAGTCTCCTGAAACCATGTTGTAGCTTCTTCCGGCATTTGATCAGGAATATCAGATAATGAACATTTCACAGCCTGCATAGGCAAAAGTAAAACCTCATATGCATCATGAGGTATCGGAAGCAGATTATCACTTGTCACATAAACATTCCCAAAATCAACAAAGAAGACTTTAGTAGGCTCTTGTTCAATGACTAGTCCACGGTACCAGTTGCCGTCCGTATATTTGGCAAGGCACAAGCTTCCAGGAGTCAAGGGCGATGTTTGTACACTGGGTAAAACTTTAATTAATTGTGATATATGACATGACAAGTGTTTTAAAATATCCACATTTTTTGCCAGCTGGCAATAAAATGTGCAAGGGTCATCAACATGCGTTATATACACCGATTCTTCACTTCCAATTTTTATGTCATGTGCAGAGTAGTAGTAGGAATGCAGCTGAACAGAAGACTCCAGAGGTTTCTGAGGTTTTACTGGTCTTGCCAGTCTCTTTTCCACCAACACATGGCATGCGCTCTGAAAAGGTGTCAGTAAATCCACAACGTTAAACTGTTCATTGTGTACCGAGACCACGGCACATATCATGCAATTTAATTCTAGACAGTTTTGCACTGCATTATGTACAAACTCAGTAAACACTTGTGTTGCCTTTTCGTCCCAAACAAAAGGATTTTCACCAGTTGGTTGAATTAAGTTATAAAGACTGCACCTGAAAGCCAGAGCTGTAACCTTGAGAAACTCATCACTAGCTGAATAAATGTCCTTCACGGAGACCACACCTGTGTCTCCATAATCTACAAAGTGTACTCTGACTCGCTCCGAGGACAGTGCGCCTGTCACCAGGGCTCTGGACCACTTTCCACTGGCTGCCCGCTTTGCCAAACAAGCAGGGGAGGCCCCCTGATAAGGGGCTGCTGTGGTTTTGCAGTAGTCCTCAATGTCACACATTAGGGCTCTAAATTCTTGTGGGTTCCTGGCCAGCTGACACCAGAAATCACCAGGGTTTTCAACATGAAACACTTTGACCTTTACTGTGCTTCCAACCTCTAGCTCTTTAGAAGAGGAGCCCGGCTTCATTGTCAAGAAATCCAGTGGTGTAAGAGAAGAAAAAACAGATGCTACATTCTCTTTTTCCTGCCCAACTCCTCCAGTTGAAATATTTGTAACAATAGCTGTGTGAACCAAAGCTTCTGAAACAGATTGAGCTTTATCTCTCTCCGATATCTGTTCTTCTACTTTCATAGCAGAAGATACTTTGTCATTCTCAGCAATGAAATGGTTTGAACTGTGCCCCAGTGAGTGGGCATGGGCTGCCATGCCTTCTGTGGGTTCAAACTCCTGATACTTGGCATAGCCGGCTTGAGCAATCACCTTCCCAATGTTCTCCTCCCCGGTTCTTGACTCATCCAGTATCTCTATGACATACTGCTGCGCCCGCTTATCGAGGGTGTGGATGACCAACTCTTTGTGGAGTACAGTCCTTTTGAAGAAGGAGACTGCCTCCTGGCTCCAGGCTGTCCCCAAAGGCCACACATCGGCAAGGGTGCACCTCAGGGCCAGCGCAGGCAGCCGCCTGAACTGGGGGAGCAGCATCCTTAGATCACCCCAGTCCACTTGCTCTGTGTTGCCGCGGTCGGCCAGGAAGACCTCCACACTCCTGTCACCCAGTTTGGTGACGATGGCCCGGTAATAGCCATTATCTTTCCATTTGACGCAGCAGAGATCTTCCCGTTCCGGTTTCAGGATGACGCCCTCTCGCTTGCTGGCCAAGGAGTAGAAACTGCACATCCTCCTCGCCAGCCTGCTGAAGGGGCCGTGGTGTTTCTTCAGGCGGATCCAGAACTCGGAGGGGCTGGCGACAAACTCCACCTGGGCGTCGTAGAAGGCGCTGGGCTTCAGCCTGATGGACCTTAAGCCCGTGAGGGCGGCATCTGTGTCCCCAGCCTGCCCTCCTGGGTCCTCCTCCTCCTCCTCTCCATCCACCTCTTCTCCCTCCTCTTCCTCCTCTTCCCCTCCTGAGCTCTGGAGGAACTTTTCCGCCAAGCAGCACGTCTGCGTCCCGAACAAGCGGTTGAGGTTGATGCCGTCGTGGCCGTACAGGGTAACATAGTACACGTGCTCGAAGGCGCAGTAGAACTCAATCTTGGCATTCAGCGCGCGGCCCAGCAGCAGCGCACGCAGTTTGCGGACCTGCGCGCGGGACCAGCCGCGGCCACCGTCCCAGAGCCCGAGGAGGGCGCACGGGTAGGTGACCACGGGCATGCGGAAGTACTCAGGCAGCAGGGGGCGCAGGCGGGCGCGGCTTGCTAGCTCCTGACGCCCCAGATCCACAAGCAGTACCTGCGCGCCGCGCCGCGTCTGCGGTGTGGCCAGCAGCAGCGCGCGGTGCCATCGCCCATCGGGCCCGCAGGCCGCGCACGGCGCACCCGGCTTGTCGGGACTCTCGTCCGAGCTGTCGTCTGGGCTATCGTCAAGGGCTCCCGGCCAGGCGTGGTCAGCCGTCCCTGGGGCGCCACTGTAGGCCTGCGCCATGCTGTCCGACAGCAGGCGAATCTCCTGAGCCAGCTCCCGGAGCTGGCAGTGCACGCGCAGCGGATAGCACACGTGAGTGACCACCACGGGCTCCGTGACGCCGCTCTGCAGCTGCGGGTAGAAGTAATCGGCGCCCAGCGGCTCGGGCGCGTGGCTCAGCAGATAGCTCTCCAGCAGAGAGCGGAAGAGGCCTTCGGGTACTCGGCTCGCCAGGCCTAGGTCCTGCATGCGGCGCGCCATGGTGGGCACGTTCAGCAGCACCAGGAGCCGCGGCGAGGGCAGCACCTCTGCCACCTGCCCGCGCAGGTCGCGGCCCCGCAGAGCGCTCAGGAAGCGCACGGCGTCTGGCCTCCAGCGCGGCAGCTCCCCTGAGCCGCAGCCCGCAGGCACCAGGCCGGCCAGCACGCAGCACAGCGCCTCGCCTCCCGCTTCGGGGACGCTGGGCAGCGCCCGCAGCACCACCGGCACCGCGTCCGGGCGCGAGTCCACCGAGCACACCCGCAGTGCCAGCCAGGCCCCGGGCGGCGGCACCCAGCTCATGATGACCAGCGCGGTGGGCAGGGGCAGGGGCCTCAACGGGCCGGGCTGTGGGGACCGGTGGGACCAGCTGATCTAGAAGAGACGGAGCCTGGAGGGACGCGTAGGAGCCCGCGAGGGGCACAACCTGCCTGGGCTCCGCGATGAGGACCGGGTTCAAAATCACTGCTGCTGTGTCTGTCGGAGACCTTGACTGCTTGTGTCTACAAGGGCGCGTGCTGGACGTTAGGCAGCGAACGGCCGGGTGGCAGGGCGCATGCGCGCAGGGAACGCGGCTCGGGTGGCTCCAGCAGGCGGCTAACCCTCTGTGGTCTCCCTGCTTCAACCCGAGGGTACTCTATGGAGGGAGGGGACTTGGCGAATATTCCCTCCTCGCAGGCTTTCGGCCCTGCAACACACTTTGGAAGGTTGTTCCTGTTGTGTTCTGAGGCAGCACCACGTGGCCTGGCCAGAGGAGGTCTTCAGGCCCGCAGTGTCTGCGGCCTCAGGTGCCTGGACTTCTCCCCACACCTCCCTCTCCCCAGGATACCCTTTGGAACCTCAAAGCAATGCAACGAACTGTGCGAGGCTCCCCGGATGCGCCTACTTTCCAGCGGTGTGCATGTGCAAAACTGCGCACATCCCTGGGAGCTTGTTTTACACAGTGTTCCACAAGACCCAGGCCTGACAGTGCAAATCCCAGTGTCTTCCGTCGGTCCAGATCAGAGGCCGCCACGTGCTTCCCGATCATCCTGTGTCACCCTTTGGTGACAGGGTGTGTTGGGTGATCACCCATATCCAATCCACAGGCTCCTTTCCAAGGACCTTTCCTTGTGTTACTGAATCTAGCCTGTGGTGGACACAATACAAGTTGGCTGGATGAGTGAATGAATGTGATTTCTTTAAACACTTTTGATTTTTCCCTGATGAGCTCATTCTTGAATGTTCAATTCCGTCTTCTCAATTTTTGCTAACTTGTGAAACAGTAAAGATTCAGATTTTAAAAAATTAATCATGTCTTATTAGCATACGAACTCCAAACCACACTAGAGAAAAACAAAACCCTCGATAACAACTGATTAGGCATTTTTAAACATTTATTTTTAAAAATCAGAATAACACAATGTATTTACTCACTTACATTCCTGTTTGTTACCTGATATTTTCAGCAAACAGACTTCTGTAAGCATCTTCATCTGCACTTATCAAACCTTCCAACTGGCTCCCGCTGCTGTTGACAATCACAGTAGCCTGCTGGGGGTAAAGTATGGGAAGAGAAAAATAACCATGTATTCCTCAAAATTCAGAAATCATACAACACCTGCGCAGGCGCATGTGCATTCGTATGGTACCTATTAAGGCCAAATGGCAGTATCATTTCCATGCATCCTCTACAAGGGAGAATGTAAGCACATCATTTACTTATTAACCATTAATCAACTACTAATCCAGTGTTACAGTAAGACTACCAAATTCTAGGCCTTGTAAAATATATATTAAATTGATGAAGGTGATGTTTCCTAAAATTATAATGACATATTTAAACACACGATCTTTTAAAAACACAGTTAAGGATTTCTTATGTTAAATCAGTTGACAAAATTAGAAGTGCTGGGTTCTCCTATCCAACCTGAGGCAGGAGAAAAACAAAATATGACTTACTCATCTATATGTAACCCCCCCAAAAAACCCCTCCTAATTCTACCAAGACCATCTCCATGGCCCCTCTCTGACAAGTATTCCAGATCCTTGTGGTCAAACAGCTGGTCCTCTATGGGGGAAGCAGCAGCGTATGTCTAGCAGCAGGAAGCCACCTTGAGGTGGCTGAAGCTGTTCAAGGCTTCGGTAGCAGCACAGGGGATTGTCTTAGATACTGAAGTGGGGTTGGACTTGACAGTCAAGATATAGACGATGGGCAGTGTGGGAGAGGAGCAGTGGATGGGAAGGCACACAGCATGGGAGCCCCCAGTGCATGGTCTCAAGGTGAGGGGCACAGCATCACTTCTGCAGAGGCTGTCTGGGGAAAGGCACAGGCTGGACAACAGGGGCTTGGATGGAGTGCCTGGATATGTCATGAAAGATTTTAATTATGTGGGGGAAGGAGCGACTGGAGGGAGAACAGGCTAGGATGACCTGGCTGGAGGTGTCTGAAGGAAGAAGCCCAGAGGCAACTTTCAAGACAGATTTCAATATGAGGCAGTCCAGTTACCTAAGTTTGAGTTATAGTCTGAACAATTTTTTCCCAATCTTCAAATATGAGAAAATAAATCCCAATAAAAATGTAAATACTATTTTTAAAACATGACATCGATATAATGCCTCCCTTTAAGTCTAGACAAAGTGAGATGTCAGTGATCATTTCATCTTACAAAGAAATGGAAATTCACAGAAGTGAAGGGACTGGGTCCTAGCTTTACCTGTTAGGAAAGCCCAACACAAAATATAGGTCCTTATGGTTCAGATTCAGTTTTCCTTCATTTCCTGGCATTCAATAACGTATATCTATATTTGGCAATTGTTTTTAGAGTCCTGCTTTAACTGGGGAAAAATTTATTAACTCCCCTAATTTTTTAAACTAGGTATTAAAATTAAGCATTTTCCCAAGGGAGATGCTGATGTAATGTTTTCTCTATTTTCATCAATAGAGAAAAACACATATATCAACTGTAAATAAATGGGCTTGGAGATTTGAAGATGACAGAACAGCAAATTATTTTCCATTTAAAAGTCCCTGGATTTGTTTCTTTTTGTTAACAAAGTGAAAGAGGAATTTCAGACTCATGAGTCATAAAATTCTTAATGAAGACAAAAGTAGATGATTTATGTTATATATACTGTAGCTGTGGTCAATGTTTCCTGAGGACTTAACAGCAAAAACTGCTACAAATGTGAGCAGAAATTCAAATGAAAACACAAAATATGTCCTGTTTACTAGTGGGTTGCAATCAAACAGGACGCAGGGTCCCCTAGAAAACACACATTACTCCTAAGAGAAAACTTAAGAAATGCTCTCTCTTTAATTAGATATATATGCTAATTAAAGAACAGAGAACTATAGGAAATGCATATACTTTTCAGTAAGAAAAAAGCATTTAAGAGAAAAACTGTGAAAGCCAAACAAAAGGAGTGTGAATAGCAAGAATTCTTAATATTGATCTGGAGAGAAAGCACATAACTGAAGGAAGAAAGTGAGGGCGGAGCTGTTCCATCCATGAGCATGGACATAAGCTCAGAGAGCTGTACTCCTTGTAGTTACTATGGACTGTACGCAAAGCAACAAGAAGGTTCCAATTTCACAAAAATAAAGCAAATTTCCCAGATCACTGAGCAATGTAATGGAATATATGTTAAATATGCAGTCTTTGGTCAGATTCTGGAGTGTCATGAGGGTCAAACTGAAGGACTACAGACTCCATTCAGAAATGCTCACTGGAGGCAATCCAGATTCATTTAAAATGCACAAGACAAAAAAAATGAAGCTATAAAAAACTTGGAAAGAGTTTTGGAAGATCAAGAGCACTGGCCTGGCTTGTTGTGAAGACGGTGTAAAACATTCACTTGGTAGCTAACTGGTGCACAGTAACTGTCCCTTGCTATAATCATAATATGTAGGAGGTCTGCATTTTTGTCCTGGTTCTGCTATTAATTCACTTCTGAGTGTGGCCAGTTGGCTGTACTTCTCAGGCCTCAGTCTCCTACCATATAAGTTGAGGTTAAACCAATGTTCTCAGGGAATCATTTATTTAGGGTAAAAATCTCAGTTACTCACATTGATTCAGATACCAAGAAACAGTGTCAGTATTTAAGCAATGTTTCAATCCCACAACCCCCTACCCCAAAGAAAAGAGCTAAATCAGTTTTTCACAGTTCAGTTTGCATGTAATTATTTTGATTGAGTTTTTACATAATTTTAAAAATTACAAAACATAAAAAAAGCAAAGTGCTTTTGGGGACAAGGCAGTTCAATGCAGAACACTTGGGAATTTAAGCACACAATATACATATTAAATATATTTGACAGTTTAGTTACAGATTGACAAACACAATGGGAAAGTAGACAATTCAAAGCCTTGAACAGATTAAACTCCACATTCTGCAACTAGAAAAACGATAAGCTACTGAATATTAGCATAGCACATTAGAATACATATTAAAGTATACTCCCCCTTGGAAAATGGCAGTGATTATACATTGGTGCTGTCACAGAGCACTTGTGGATACCTTCTGTCCAGCATCAACCCTGTCCACTGTGAATTCTATTTTGTTATCACCACCGTCTTTCTTGGGCCTGCTCTTCTGAGTTTTCCTGTTTCAACAGTTTCAGGCTCTACCCATACCTGATGCCATCCATCCAGGATGCCCACTGTTAAGGCTGGGGGGAGCAAGAGAATCTGGAAGAATCTCTTACCTTTCTAAAATAAGAAAAGGGATTTAATTTGAAGGTTGGAGATGTGACTGTGTACCAGACTGTTTATCACATTTTAGGCAACATGCTTTATCAGACTGAAATTGAGAAAGGACCCACAGAGCTAGCTGGCTTCCTTCTTGTTTTAAAATACCACTGGAAGGCTGATGGCAAGGAAAGGTCCTTTGTAAGAGGAACCGTGCAGCTGAGCTTTGATCACATGAGCTGCAATTCTTATGGATCAGGAATCCTTCGAGCTGGTATCAAATCCAAGTTGTAAGGGAAACTTCCGCCAAGGCCCCCGAGTCTGTGGCTGTCAGGGAGTTACTGTTAGCAAGCGTGTGGACCAATTAATACAACACTAAAGGCGGCAAGAACAGCAAACTTGTCTGTCCTTGAAATGCAAACATCATCTCAACTTGACTTCATTCATCCTGGTCAAAAGGAAAAGGCACATTGACTTTCTTCAACACTAGGGAAACTCAAAATGTTTATTCATGAACTCTCATTTGCCTCCCTTTAGCTTACACCACGTACACGTACACTTTAACAACAGAAGAGTGAGTTTTCGAACTTCAACTATAGATACTGGCATAGCAGGCTGGGTGTATTTCTGAAGCACTGGTATATATCCATATAGACAGATAGCTATTCCTCCACAATCCCGATGTCTGCTCAGATCTGAGAGGCAGGCACCCACTGCCTCCTCTTCCTCCCTGAAGGCTCTTCGTACACAGCGGTGTCAGAGGCCAGGCCGCCTCGTCAAGGTGAAAGTGGCCAGGGTTCCCTTCTTCTTTACAAATACTGTGCTGGGTCTCACTGGGTGGCCTTGTGAGATCGGACCAGATCACTTTTAGACAAAAAGAGTCAAAGAGAACTTGGGTTTCCAGAGGAAAAAAAAGTGTTGCCCCCTATAAATCATAGTCTCAGTGGAGTAGTGTCTTCCTAAAGAGGTAGAAATAATAGGGGGTGTGTGTTGCAGATGCCCACATTCAATAATACTGAGCACTGTGTCTGTAAGGGCTTAAAATGGACTGACTCCACTCAGCTCTCTGATTTTTTCATAAGTAAGCCAGAACACCAATGACCAAGGGGTCTGAAAGATTAACCAAAGAAGTTAGTGCATATTTCAAAGCAATGATCAATCATCTACATATATGCATTTATATCATTGAGTGACAAAGTCATTTTGAATCCACTGAAGCCCAAAACAAATATTTTTTCTTTTACCTTTGTACTTTATAATTTAAAAAGTGTCTTAATGTCTCATTTATCATGGATTTCTCTAAAGGACAGTCTACAAAAGAAAGGAAAAGTAAGAATAGCCCTACTTTACAGATGGGCACTGAGGCTTAGCTGTCAAATATCTGCTGACATGGGATAGAGCTGAACCAGTGGTTCCTGTTCTCCATCCCAGAGTGGTTTGCACTGGACCATCCTGCTTAAAGAGGTAGGACTCGGAACACCTGACTTCTAAGCTCCTCCCCATGGCTCTTCTACATGCAGTGTGACCACCTGACACATCACACATCTCTAATGAGAGTTAGATCATTACACCAACACCTGGTGTCTCACATCTTCAAGGCTTGACTTTGAGTTGAACAAAGTCACAGCTATCTCTAGAATTATAAAAGAACATGGGTTGGAAGAAGATATAAATGCTAAGGGGTAAACATCAGAATGAAGAAAGGGATCTAATTGGATTTAATGTCTGATCAACATGTAATGGAGAAAAACTGCATCCTGCTTGAGAAATAAGCTGAAGCAATTAGAGTGTAGAATATATTTGGGTAGAGAGTTTGTAATGCAAAATGTTATGAGCATTTTATGTTATGCTGATAAGCTGAGAATTTATGAAATAGCATATTTAGAAGAACATATCTTTGTCAGACATATGTAAACTAAGGAATATAAAGTTGTGAAGATACTATATTTTTATGAAAATAAAAATGAAGTGAGCCAACATCACTGTAGTCAGATGCAATCACCCCTAATTGCTGTGGTACTCAGAGTTCTTTGGCCAATGGCAACACTGTAGCAACAAAGCCACAGGAGCAGAGAAATAAGCCCTCAGCAGCAGCTGAGCAGCAAAGGTCTGGCTATCTCTGGTAGTAGGGATGGTGAGGGAGTCTGGATGGGTTCTGTTACGGTTGAGGGGGGATCATGTGGCTGAAGAATGTGGGTAGGCAATGACTGGGGTCTACTAGCCCCTCATGGCAGTGGGGGTGTGCACCGCATTTATTCAGTGGTTTCTTCCCTGGTACAGCTCAGACGCTACCTGTGATGCAAGTGCAGCGGAACCCAGGTTGCTTCCTCTGGTCTGGCTTTTGCTCTAACTGCTGGGAAAGAGCAAAGTCCTTTCCCATGCTTGTTCTTGTGGAGCTGGGCCCATAAGAGCTCTCTTGGGCTGATATTCTTATATGTATGTTTACAAATAAGCTTTCTCTGTGGCAACTTGGTGTTGGCACACAGCCTAATATCGCTTGACTCTGGGACAGAGGGTGCTGTCCCAGGGTCACCAGCACGTGGCCATGTGTGCAGTGTGAGCAGGCAGGAGGTTCTGGCCTAGCCATTGGTTTCCATGAATTCAGCTGGCGAATCCACATTTTCAAGGCCCATGTACTTGGAGAAGCTTATGAGCCAGGGTTCTGAGCTCTGAGTCACCAAGTCGCCACTGTGGTACACCGAAAGGCTGTGGCCCTGGTGACTTGGGCCCGTCACTGGCCTTTCTTTGGTAACACCCCTCCTCACTGCACCTCTGCTCTTTGTTCAGGATTTCTGTAAGCCAGCTGCAGATCTTGAGCATCTCAGCATCTCCTACTGCAGCACAAAGGGAAGGGTTGAAGCTAGGCAGACCTGAAGTCAGTTCCCAACTCTGCCACATGAACCCGCTGATCTGGCTACTTGTTTTTGTGTTAATAAACACCTATCCAACCTCAGGGGTCGCTTCTTCTTAAAGCTTCAATGACCACTGTCTGTGGGCAGTGTCAAATCTGAATCTCCATCCCTATTTCCCCACTATGACCTAGACCTGTATATTAGTTAAGCTGGTCGCCCAGGATCTGGACATCCTGTGGGTATCCAAATGCCCTGCAGCTAAACTACAAACCTTCTTCCCTGCCAAAGACCCTCATTTGGGCAAACTACTCAGGGCCTGACATTTCCTTATCCTGTCCATCTATGCCCTTGTCCTCAATCACATCTCCTCCCTAAATCCCTTTCCAACCATTTTCTTCTGTTCCCAATTTATCTTTCATTTATCACTGTCCCTAGGCTTTTCCAAACCCAGGGAAGTCCAAGAAATCTTTCTGAGAATGCAGATTCCTCTGGCCACACCCATGGCTATAGCCCCCAGGCTCCCTCCTTCCAGCCTCTGCCCCTCTCTAGCTGCCCCTTTCCCCTGCTGCTCTCCTGCAGCCTGGGTGCCCTGGCCCGCTGGGTATCCTGCAGCTCATGTCTTTCTCAAGTTCTCTGTGTCCCTCTGACCTGGCTGAGTCTTACGCTTCCTTCAAATCGCAGTTCGGGTCACTCCGGGCAGGGCTCCTTAATCACCCAGTGTAGACAGCATGGACAGCACCTAGCCCTCTTCTCATAACACGCACCACTTACAGCCTCTTATCCCCGGCAAAGTCCTCACACGGAGGAAGTGCTCTATTCAATATATATATATAAAATACCACATATTATTATAATATCACATTAGTTTTCGATTGTTTGAATTTCTAAGCCATAACTCATCTATTCTTTCAAATATTTTCTTACAAAAGGTATGACTATCTTACCTTTATTATATTTGCTATATTACTTAAGTACATCTAATTCTGCATCTTAGTTCACAATAGTAAAAGATAACATCTAAAGCACATAAGAATGATAAAATGCTTTCTTAAAAAGTGGAGTGATAGGGCCCGGGATTTAGCTCAGTGGTTCCGCTGCCTGCCTCGGAAGCGCAAGGACCCAAGTTCGATCCCTGGCACCAAAAGAAAAGTGGAGTGATAATAAGTATTAACAGGTAAGGTAAAACTTACCATCAAAGTAACAAAATTCATTTGAAATAGTAAATTTTTCTAGGAATCTGTGCACCTGTGTCAACCACTTATCTTTTAGATATGTAGACTTCTGAAGGTTTTATATCACCAGAGATCTACCCACTGGCTACTCATACCCTATTTACTAATGGAGGTACAGTGGTACCTCAGTTCATGAACTTGATTCTTCCCGTGATTCTGATCACAAACCAAATTGGAAGAGAATCAAGTTAAATTCAATGGTTATGTTCAATGTTGATCTGATGGGGAAATTTGATTCGTTTCTCATCCAGTTCAGTTTGTGACCAGAATCATGGGGAGAACTGAGTTTGTGAAGTGAGATACCACTGTAAATGATTTATTTCACCTTAATCTGCCACAGAAGGCAATACTACTCTGAGGAGAGGTGAAGGGAAGCTGAGAAAAACTTACAAAGAAAAGTTAGGTCTTGATTTGGGGGCAGAGCTGTGCCACAAACCAGAAGAGAAAAGGGAATATATTTATGGGTTGACACTAATTTCATTATACAGAAAAGAAGAAGGAAGAAATGAATCCTAACTTTACCATTCGCAGCCAAGATGGTAAAAAGCCTTTGTACAGACTCATGAACCCTTCACCCTGAACAGCCTGGACCAAGCAGTCGGTGGAGGATTTGTACAAGAGCCCCCTACAGAGGAAACCAGAGAGCTTTGTTAAGTTGTTTCCATGTAAGCACAGGTACAGATCAAATAAAACAGTTTAAGGAAATGTCTTATACTAGGTGTGGTTCCATTGGTATAGATACAGATGTAGGTAGCTGCACTTGAGCTTAAAGATAACTCTCACAGCTGATTCTTCCTTCTCACCCCAGCCCTAGTCTTGTGCTTATTCATGCCAACTGACTCTCCAGAGAAAGCATACAATTTTATACCAAACCAAATTCTCAATGTTACCTGAGAGTCCTAAGTTTCTGAAGAAAGTGCTCTGTGAATTTTCAGCACAGTATGCTTTCAAAAACTCTTTGAAAACAATAAAATCACAATGAATACCTGTGTCTAAATAACATGATTGTCAGCTTATTTCCCAAATGTATAGTACTTTTTCATCATAGAGCAGGTCATTACATAAAAACAATTTCCTCATTAAACACAAAAACACACAAATACCTTTCTGCCAAGAATAAATACATCTTTAAAATATCTTTAAAGTACAATATTACCGACATTCAACCACATGGATACTGAGGAGTTTCTAATTACCTTCCTTGTTTATCTCGTGGTTGGTTCATTATTCGGCTTTTGATGACATCAGCTGGTGTTCCCAAAATAGAAGCTACCAGTCCAGAACATAAACTGTAGTACAAATAAATGAAATGGAAAGATAACACACAACAGCCTCTACATTTTAAGAGTAAGGAGTTGACACTGAAAAAGAACGGAATACTAAATATGTTACTATACTGGTCTTCATCATTATGTCCCTTTAGCTTAAAATTAATGCTGAATACAGTGGAGGGGCAGAAAAAAATACAAAAAAGAATGGCAGCCAACAAATATGTCCTGTGCACCTGTCGATCTCGGCCCTCTGGTAGGCAGTGGGCAAGACAGGAAAGATGCTGCCTGAAGCTCATGCTCTGCATGGGAAGAGGCTTAGGAAAAATCGGTGAACTCACACACGGACAAATGCTATGGAAAATAACACAGGGAAGCGTGACTGAGCCACTGGGTGATGACAGGCAGACAGGGAAAGGCTCCAGCATGGCAGCAGAAGGCATTCACCTAGAAGAACCTTGGAGGAGGAGTGGTACCAGCAGAGGGAAGAACAGGCACAAGAGCCCGAGTCAGGGACGCTCTTGGTGTGGTTAAGGATCACTGACTGGACGCTGTTAGTATACTTCTGGCTTATTGCAGCAGCGCAGAGGGAGCTAGGATTTGGAATCAACCTCACAAGCTGAATGAAATGACCACAAGTTAAAGACAGTAGACATCGAAAAGGAACCCGCTGTAATGGAGTGTGAAATTGTGTTGTAAAGAGAATAAGACTGTGTCCCATCCCACAACACTTTCCTTCCTGTCCTTGTCTGGGAAGAACCCGTCCCTTCAGACCCTTCTCTAATCTAATTCCTCCTCCTTCCTGGGCCCTTCCAGTGTGTACTCTGTTCTTCCTCTAATCCCTCCAGGGACCAGTCCCTCTTTCAGCATTTAAGCTCATCTTGCTCCCCCTGGTGGAAGCTCCGGGCAGGACTTCTGCTTCTGTACTGGTTCCATGGCGTGGTGTTATCAGGTTCATCTGCTGAACTGGGCTGAAGGTGATCACCAGAGCCTGCCCGAGATGGCACCACCCAGGTGCAATTTCGTCTAATTTTGTTGGTCTTTTCCCCTTTAAGAAAATCACTCTTTATAAATGTGGCACCTTCTTTCTCTAAGAGTAATTCCTCTATATTCCTGATCAAGAGACCAAAAGTTAGAATTTACTCCCAAAATGGAAGAAAAGATATAGGGAGGAAAACAGAGTGACACTAAAACAATCACTTACCTGGACAAACCATGAGTCATGATATTGTCCTCAAGTGGTGTATTCAAAACCAAGTAGTGTTTCACTGTGTCATAAGTGGTTAAATCTGGCAATGGAAAAAGAAGATTTAAATGTTCATGCGTCCTTGACTGAATGTCTTCTGTATTGAGAATATGGGCTTAGGGCAGCAATGTGCCCCAGAATGAAAGGTTGAGGAAGGGAGAGCTACACTCGGAGGGTGCAGAGGCACTCCATTGTATCGCTGGGATCCTAGAGTCCAGCTAGGCCCAAAGTCAGCTCAACCCTGCCTTCTCAGTATGCAAACTGAGAAATTCCTTGGTGAGCCACAGGCTGAGTACAGGCCCTGTATTGTAAACAACTGTCACAACTGCTATTCCACATCAAGCTTCTTGTACTTTTTCTATTGAAAACAAAGCGTTATTAAAGGGTTCGGTGACATCACAATGCTGGAGTTTTATAAAGATTATTCACACCACACATAGGGAAGTAAACTAATGAAGGCAAGAATGGGCAGGCATGGTTTTTTTGTTGTTTTTTTTGGTACCGGGGATCAAACTCTGGACCTTGCGCTTTCAAGGCAGGCAGTGGAACCACTGAGCTAAATCCCGGGCCCTGGGCAGGCACGTCTGATTGTTCACCAAGTATCTCAGTGCCCAGTGTGTGCCTGGGGCTGTTCTGGTCACTGGAGAAAGAGCCAGGGGACAAGACAATCTCAAATCCCTGTTTTCTGTTGAGGGAAGAGACAGATATTCACATTCCCAATACGAGGGCTTATAATTCTCAAGGCAACCAGGACTTCTTGGAATCCAACAACGTTTCCATTACCTCCCATGTTCACCAGCGCTGCTCTCTGTATATTGGGTACCCAGCCGGCCCACAGTCCACGTATTCCTCCTTCCGCTAAGATTTTTGCAAACGCATGATGCACACCGCGAAATCTAAGGAATACAACAATGAAATGTGAAAATGATGTATTCTTGCATACAGAATGTATTGGATACAATTTGGACTAAAGTAATATTTATTCAAAACTGTTAGAAATTAAAAAAATATGCACAAGTCTAATTTCCAGATAAACTTAATCCTTTATCATAAAGGCCAATACTTGATTTAAACTTTTTAACACAATGACTATAAATTGTTACCTTCTTTTTCTCAGATTGTTTCAAGGATTAAAAATACTGTTCTGGAAAGGTCATCAGTAGATATACTAACTACAGGAGGAAAGAGTAGCTGTTAGATTTCTGAGTTTATTTTACTAGTGATGAAGAGGACCTGCAAGTTTTAAAATTTTGCCACATGGCATTAAAAAAATCACTGACTCTCAGGGCTGGGGGCCAGCTAGCTCAGTGTAGGGTGCTTGCTTGGCACACATGGGGCCCTGGGTTCAATCCCTAGCAATGAAAACAAACAAACATACACACACACAATCATTGGCTCTCATATAATCTCATAAGATAAAATTTTTAGCGCAAAAAGTAAAAAGGATAATCTAAGAATTTTCAGAGTAATTTTAGCTTTGCGAAAATTTACTGTTCTGTTTTCATTTTGCTCATACTTCTGGAGACAGATGAAAACTGATGCTGAACCATGAACCAATCAAAGAAAATTCTCTCTTATAAAAGAAAATTCTGGGCTTTTACAGTCAGAAAAATCTGGAGTCAAATGCCACCTTTCCCATTAGCTGTGTGGTTTTCACACAGGAGTTACATGCTCTGAATCTCCCCCAAAAGACAACAGGTCAGTTTTGACATGCATAATTGTTATTAAACTACATGGGAAGTTATAATCACAAACAACGATTACAGCTAAAACTTACCATTTATTAAGTGCCAGGCATTGATATTCAAAAGATGCATTTTAATCCTGAAAACTCGATGTAGTATATGCATTATCATTCCAATTTACATTTGAGAAAACTGTGGCTAGAAAGGTCAAAGAACTTGACTGCTATTACAAAGCTAAAATGTGGTAAAGGTTGGCTTTGAATTTTCAGGCTAGTCCCAAGGTTCATGTTCTTTGCTACAACATTAAGTATAGACAAGCCAAAAATTTCCAACATTAGAGACAAAGAAGAAAACAACTGGAGAATCAACTAAAAATGTAGGTATTTCAGGATTCCAACACAGTTTTCCCTTCAAGCCAGCCAAAGCTGCACCACTTCCTCCCACTGCTTAGTAATTACAAGTTGTTCCAAAGTGAGAAAATGGGCCCTGGCATTCTGTAAACTCCTGGCTTAGTCAGAGTTCTGTCTTTTCTCCTCTTGGATAATGTAACAGAATTTTTGATCACAAAAGCATAATAAAAAAAAAATCTTTAAATGTCCTTAAGGAGGGCCTTGGGATGGAGGAGGGATGGGATCAGACATGAAAGTGGGAACGATTCACAGGTCTGACCTCATTACTTTCCTTCTTTCTGGGAGAAAGAGGAAAAATCAAGGTTTCTGGAGCTAGGCATCTTCACTAAGTGTCATCAAAACATTTGGAGAGCCCCTGTTCAAGATGAAAATATGGAGACTGGAAATGTTTAGTGAATTCCACAACACCAAACCACGATGGTAAAGCTGGACTTCATAACAGGGCAAATTTTAATAATCAGTTTCTGTATATCAACCCTCAGCAGGGGCCAAGTCTAAATCCCTGGCTGGGAAAAAGCAGGGAAGAGTCATGAATACATGTGATTTCCCTGATAAAAAACATGTACATTTCATTGTGCAAAGAAAAGATCCAGAGTAGCTGGCAGCATTAACACTATCACTGAATACTGAATCACAGAAATAAGTTCAGCAGATAACTGTTCAAACTATGGTGGAGGCAAGGAAAAAAGAAAAGTATCAGTTAATTGGAAAACATACCTCAGTGGTTTCCCTTCAAGTTTTCTTTTTCCTTCCATTTGCATCTGAACCTTCACTAGATCAGTTGGGTTGGCTAAAAATTGGCCAATAACGCCAGCCATCATCCCTCCAATGACTGATTTCCTAATTGCAAAAGGAGATGTGTTTTCTTTTAAAAAGTTGCCAGTGACTTCAACATACTTTACAGTGAACTCATACCAAGCAGGTACAGGCCCTGGGTAAGGATTTAAGTCAAAGTGAAGCAAAGGATAGACCCAAATACACAGAGGGAAAGAAAGTACGTGGTTTGATTGTTTATGGCAGGGCTAATGGACCACAAGGAACTAAAATGAAAATCCGAAGTTTCAAGCCATACACACATGCCCTGAAATCCACAGGGAAGGGGCAGCTGCTTCAAAGACATAAACACCTAAATAGTTAATTTAACTCCAGGTTAATTCTGACTGTAGGGGAATAAAAACAGCACAGATATAATCCACCTAACAGATAAAGGCTGGTAAACCATATTATAAAAACTACTAGTTTAAGTAGTCCCCCAAACGAAGGGCGATTGAAAACATTTCTCTTTCTAAAGAAACTTTCCATTGCTGAACAGGTCCTTCTGTTCCCAGCTCAGCCATCGGTGAGCAAGACTAGACTGGAAGATTACAATCACACAGAAGAAGTGGGCCCAAAGGATTACACATTTCAAAGTCTCAACAAGTAGTTTATGCTACTAAAAGGCTATCATAGCTTACATTTTCTTTTAGTTTGATAAAGATAATTCAATTAATTCCCCTGATTATTGATGAGGCTCAACATTTTGACATTTTAAACAAACATTTATATTTCTTTTTGGGGGAACTACCAACATCCTTTCCTTATTTTTCCATTGTGTTCACTTGATGTTTTTATTGATTTGCTGGTTGGGAGTTCTATTTTTTATGTCTCTGTTATAAGTGATAGGCACTTGTATTCATTATCTTTTCTACAACGAAACAAAAGCCTAACAGTAGGTCTGACTTCTACAGTTAGGAAACTGAAGGAAAAGCAGGCGAAGACCTTTCTCAAGTTACATAGAACCAGAGTGGGAATCAGAGCTCCTCTCCGCCTGACCCCGAAGTCCACAGTTCCTCCACAACAGGGAGAAGGAGGTGCTCAGTCCAAGTCACCGAAGTCACTGGGGTTAGGAACCAGCAATGACATGATGACGGTATGAGTCTGAGAGACAGTCACAGAATGAAGAAGTATATTACTATAGGGACGAGCTTGACTTGGAGACTCGGAGGGTGTGCACATGAGGGTGTGGTGAAGGTTAGAAGGGCAGACACCAGTCAGTCAATACCCAAGGGCTCTGTCTCAGCACTGCTCTCCCCTTGGGGGACACTGAGGACTACGACAGGGTGCTTACTGAGAAGGGGCCAATGCAGTCACCCAGGATGGGGCTTATGCAGGAAGAAAAGGCGACAAGAGATGAAGAGATACTGAGAAACCCTAGAGCTGGATCTCCAAAAGGTCAAAGACAGCTGACTCAAAGGACTGCCAGACACACCTACATACCAAGGGAGACAAGGATTTGGTAATTCTGACACATTCTTCATTCTCACATTTAGATAATGAAGTATATTAATTTATGTGCTCAGATCCCTCCACTGTTAGGCAGTTTTTCAACCTCCTAAATTTATAATCCAAACTTTAGAAAATGAGAAGATTCTAATGTACTGCTGTTTGCTAAACCAAGGCTTGTTTGTATATGTGCTGCCGAAGTGAGCACACCAAGACTTGTTTGGAGAAGACATGTACTCACAGAATGCAGATTCTCCTCAGATGCCTCCTTAGGCTCCAAAAAAAAAAAAGCAAAAATAGAAACTTGGCATCTTCTATAATCATAGAACTGCCAAATCCATTCCTAGGTATTTTTCTTTAAGAAGTTTAAATCAGCTACAACAATGGCCAAGAGGAAAATTCAATGGCTTGAAACAAGTAAGAACTTTGCTTAAGTATAGAAACTTACAAATTTAACTGTTCATTTTTTACTTCATTGGACTAATTCAAAATAGGAATAATGGTTTATTTCCTTGAGATAGGTTTAAAGAACTGGATCATATACAAACTTCTGATAATATAAAAGCTATACCCAGAAAGAAAAAAATGCATTAATCTGGGGTTACCTCTCTGGAAGAAAAGATGTTGTTTTGTTTATTCTTTATATGCCTTCTTTCTAAGATTACATTTTTCATTTAGAAATTGAGTTCTGAGATCAATGATATCCAAAGAAAATTTAGGTGTACATGTAAGCCAAATGCATTAAACGTGAAAAATTTTAAGGATTTTATCAGATACATAAAGCCTAGAGTTTCCAAAGTGCATCATCAAAATAGCATTTCTAGAATAGAGAATGTCTTTTGATTGTTATAAGTGCTGCAATGCACAGTCCAAGCAGGCACATCCAACCTACCTTCTTTTTGTCTTCTATTTTAATGTTAAAGTAAAAAAGTTTTAGAAAGAAAGTTATTCTATTTATATCCACTGTACTATGCACTTCATAGGTGATCCAAGTTAATTCTTCTTCACTTAAAGCAATGAGGGCAAAAGGAAACACAGGGCTTAGGTTGAACGTGTGTGAAATTTAATGTATTATATTTCTATTCACCAAACAAAGCTAATAATAATAAAAAATGACTGATATTTGAAAAATAAATGGTGCTCCATTACAATTCTCTTAACATTCAAATACAAATAATATCCCTATTTATGCACAATTTATATATTTATATACTTTATGTCTATACACACTGGGCAGTAAATGCTCAATTATTTGAATTTAGATTAAAATTACTTATGGTTTTAATTTATAACTCAAGGCAATTTTAATACAAATGTACAATTCTACATAAATCTCACAGATAAACATGAGTGCTTTTATAGTGTATGGTATTATTTTCAAAACAAGACTTACCAAAGGGGATAATGCTCATCTTCATTTTTGCCAAAGACAACCTCTCGGAGATGTTCGTAAGTGACCATCCGACCCCCAGAGTACACTGTAAAACAGGTCATTAAAAAAGGCAAATTCAGCTCTGCGCTTAATAAACAAGAGGACAATGTGACCCAGCCTTGTCCCTCTATAGCTGTGATACACGCTCCCGACACGGGCTGCTTGGTATTTCTCCAGCTGGGGCATAACCCTGTAGGTCTCAGGCCTTTCTGCTCGCTGTCCGATCTCTCTAGAATACATTTTCCCTTTTCTTCTTTGTTAACTCATTTTAGGACTCAACTCAAAAAATATGTTTTTCAGAAAGTGCTCTCTAGCCTTTCCCTTGAGGTTCTAGGCCAGTACAGTATACTCTAACTGTTATGCCTGTGTCTAGATGTCCCCCCAAATCCTCATGCAGTCATAGGTGGGGCTTTTTTAGAGGTGGCTGGATCTAGAGTGTGTGATGCTAGAAATGATTCATGGTGCAATGCTAGGCGCAAAGGCACTAGGATTAAGGGTGTAAGTGCTACCCACTCTAAGTAGTCTGGATAAGACAAAAGGGGCAGAAAGATGCTGCTGAGGTCCTTTGTTGCTTTGCTACCCTCTGCCCACCATGAACTGTTCTCTGCCAAGCCACCCTGCCTTGGAGCCAGTTGATTATGGACTGAACCCTCTACAAACACTAAATAAACCTTTCCTCCCTTAAATTGTGGATGTTGGGTATTTGTTGGGTATTTTGTCTCAGCAATGAGAGAAAAGTAACTAAGACACTAACATAGCAATGATCAAACTGATTAGCAATGAAGTTCTTCTTGCTCCATCAGACATGAGATTCTACAAGCAGGCTCTGCGTGTCTGTATAATGTCAAAGGCCCTGGCTCATAGCTTGGTACACAACGGGATTTCACTGAATAAACATACATAATCTCTTTGGAAAATTTATTATATTAATGTAATTTATTTCAGTCAAGTGTCGAACATGTGAAATGAAAACTGTAAGATGATATATGATGCTCAGCAAAAATACAAATGAAAAGAAGCAAAACTCAGAATAATAATAATGAAAAGAAGCAAAACTCAGAATAATAATGGGAGAAAGTTGATGGTACATCAACTTACTAAAATCAACACATGGTATTCACTCAGAGAGCTTTTCTTAATATTTCAGGAAGTTTCATTTTGTATTTTAAGATAATCAAAAATATCAAATCGTGAAAGGACCCGAGTTTGATCCCCAGTACCAAAAAAAAAAAAAAATCAAATCAAAGCAGTATTCTCTCTGCACAATTCTGGCTAGTTCTTGATAAATACACTCTAACTTTCTCATTTGAAGAACTGATCTTTAAAAATATTAAGCCAAGGGGCTGGGGATTTAGCTCAGCGGTTTCGCTGCCTGCTGCGCAAGCACAAGGACCCGAGTTCGATCTCCGGTACCCCCCCCCCCAAAATTAAGCCAATAAATATTAGAACTCGGCACTTTTCTGACCAAAGATCCCTGCACACCTAAGAAAACACGAAGGTGGAGGAGGAAGTGCCACACCTGTCTGACCTCCTTTAGAAGCTAAATTTGTTGCTTCTGCCCACAAGCTGAGAAGTTAGCAATTTTCAGTCCTGTGAGTGCCACTTGGGGAGCAGAGCAGGAAGTACTTACATTGGCATAGCTGCTACTGTTCTGCCATAATTACTATTAATGGCTCCCAGACTTAGTTAGGCAGAACTCACCTGTGTTGCATTTAGCCTGTGGCTAGAGTTAGCTTAGGAATCTTTGTTCTCTTTCACACAGCCTGGCTGCTGATGTATGGTGCAAAGATTCATGAGACTTGGCATTGTAGTAAACAGATAATTCTCAAAGAACATAAAAACATTAAATTCTGTGTCTAAAGTTTATGAAGTAAAGGAAAATGGTATCAACTCTTAACCTGTTAAAATATTTTACTATGAAAAATTTCAAATATACAGGAAAGTAGAGAAAACAATATTATAACTCACTTTGTATCTACCATTAAGATTTATTAATTGCTAATACTGTTGTGCCATGTGCTTCTTTTTTTCCCTTAATTATTTTAAAGTACTTTACAGACATCATAACAGCTCATCCCTCAATTCTTCAGGATGTATCTATAAAAACCAAGGGGAGTAACTACTTAATAACAACCGGTAGTTCATTTTTTTCTTCCCAAAAGATCGCATGTTCTTTTGTCATACTGGCAGGGCAGAAAGGCACTGGCTAGTTTTGGGATACAGCTAAAAAGAAGAGATGAACACATAACTCATAACAAACTTACCAGCTAGAATCAAGATAAATACCTACGTGTCTGTAAATGGCCGGTGTCACTCCTTGCCAGAGCTTTAGAAAGCCTTCCTCCTGGACAATTCCTAGGGCTGTGCGCACCATGCCCCTATAGGGGGCAGATTCTCTTGCACTGTCTCCCAACCGAGCAAGAGCGGCTTCTCCTTGCATTTGGAGTCGAGTTTTTGTGAGATCGAGGGGAAAGGTTGCTAACGAGAAAGAACAAATGAGGGGAAAAAACCCACAACGTTCAGAGAAACAAACAAAAATTCTAAAAGCATAGGACTAGTGTTTTCCTAAGGCTGATGAGAACTCAGAATCATTTGATTGCCGTGCACTCACAAATGTAAAAATCACTTCACCAGTGCATTCCAGACTACCAGTAAAAAAAAAAAAAAAAGCGACAACACTTGCATTTCTTTAATCAGAAAGTTCAGACTATATTCTACTCTAAAACTTTGCTTTTTAAATGAGAAGTAAAGTATCTATTTTCTGTGGTGTACCCCTGACTGCACCATGATGTTTAAAACCCAGCCTTAGAAACTGTGCTATACATGCTGTGTACTACAATAAACACAAAATGAAGCTGAATTCCACAATTTCATGGGTGACTTTCACATGCCAATGAAACACAGACCTGATGTACAAAAGATGCAACAGATGTTATAACATTTTCTTTCATATACAAGGAAAGTATGCTCAATATTCTTTCAGTTAAGGCATATATTGAATTGTTTTTCCAGTCCTGATAAGTTGTGTATATGACCTTCTAAAAGTACTTGTAAAAAAAAAAAGCCTGTTTATATTTTGAATTAGAGATAGATCTTTTATTGTCAGGTAAGCTACCTGACCCACATAAGGAATGCCAAGCTCTTGACTGTATACATACAATGTCCTGAATAACTGAAATGATGACATTCAGACAAGTTTGTGAACATTACTGACATTATGTAATACTTTTCAATAACCATTCCTTTTCTAAGAGAAAACAGAACAAGGAGAGGGGCAAAGAATATTAAATCTAACTACTTGCTTTGGAAAGTTAATATCTTGCCACTGGTTTCCCTAAAACACAAGTAGCTTGTATGTAGAGACTTCAAACAACTTTTTTTATTGCATATGAACCCAAAAAAGAAACCTGAAGAAACAGAAACCTCTATTTAAGCACAAATGATATCTTGAAAGCTAATTTTTTTGCCTTCTTTCTGGTTACTTAATATTTCAAGTTCTGATCCTGGATCAATTTGTACTCAAAACAGGGAATATTTTGATTCCTTGGCCTCCTATCCACATTCTCCACAATTCTCTCCATGAATTTTCAACCAGAGGAGTGTTCTTGTAGAAAAGCCACTGAGTCAGAGGGAGAACCATCAGTTTAAAAAAACCCTAGAAATACAACTATTACTCAGCCATCTGATTTTAGATTTCTTTAAATGCTAATGAACTTTGTTTCAGTAGGAACAATAAAAAGTAAAAATTTTCCATCAGCTTTGAGAGTAGATAGAAAAACCAAGAAGCCAAAGGGCAAGAGTAGAAGACAAGAACAGAACATGTGCCTGCTGTGGTAGAAATAGAAAATAAAATCATATTAGAACTGGTCTGACATGTATTTACAAATGACTAATGCATCAGAGATATACCTTATTCCTTTTCTTTTTGATGAGCTAGGAAACGTACAGTAATCTTGAAATACACAGTTAAAGCACTCTATACTCACAAATTTCTAGGAAGAAACACCACCAGCTCATGCAAGGGCACCATAATCCCACTCTAAGGTGGTCTCTGAAAGTTTTCTCTGCTCACTTAGGAAGCTATGACTGTTCTAAGCTCTTATGAGACCTGAAAATAGCATCATCATAATAAGTAGCACATTGTAATTGTCTTTCTCTGCATGTCTCCCCAGCAGCCTGTAAGAAGGTCAGATCATGGTCCTTTCAGCCACACTGCCTCAGCCCTAGCCCTGTAGTCATTATAATCATGTTACACTCCATAGGTGCCCTGCCTTGGATTTAGCATTTATATATCCTTGACTTCTCAGTATCCTTTCTTTTTTTGTTGTTTTTGTTTTTGTTTTTGAGGCAGGGTCTCACTTTGCAGTTCAGGCTGGCCTAGAACTCACTATGTAGCTCAGGCTGGCCTCCAGTGATCCTCCTGCCTCAGCCTCCCAAGTGCTGGGATTACAGGCCCATGCCACCACACCTGGCTCAGTAGCCTTCCTTAAGGCAAACAGTATGGATGAGTCCAACTCAAAGAAGTTAGGTAACTGGCTAAGGTTAAGGAGCTGCTCAATAATGAATGGTTAATCATTGAAGCCCCATAAGGCAGGTCCATAACTTGGATCTGAAAGACACAGTGATCGCACAAAACATGATCCCAACAAGGATGCAGAGTGGATGGTTTTTAAAAGGGTCACCCTGACTAAAGGGAAGATGATCGCAGGAGTGGGTGTAGAAGTTCCCACCAGCCGTAGGAACACACCCGAGGCCCCTGTGGACTTGAAGGCAGGCAGGCCTGCAGGAACCTGGGCCCTCTGAGAGGCCTGCCCTGCCCCTCCCATCCAGGGGCGAGGCCCAGGCTGCCTCCCTCCTTCTCTTCCTCCCTGTTTATCCATCTATCCTTCTCCATCTCTCTACCCCTTCCTCTCTCCATCCCTTCACCTCTCCATCCCTCGATCCTTCCCTTCATCTTCCCCTTCACCTCTCCTTCCCTCTGACCCTCCCTCCCTTCATCCATTCCTCCTTCCTTCCATCCTTCCCTTCATTCACCCCTCTATCCAGCTTTCCACCCACCCCTCCATTCTTCCCTCCATCCTACCATCCATCTTTCCACCTCTCCACCCCTCTATCCATCTCTCCTTCGTTCCATCCCTCCCTCCGTTTATCCCTCCATCCTTCTCTACCCCCCCCCCCCATCCCTCCCGCGACCTGGCGGCCCCCGCTGGAAACCCGTACCTAGCTCGGCCACGGTGGCCGCGCAGCCTGACAGCAGGAACTTGCTGGCCCGAGGCCATCGCTGCGTGAGCGAGTCCTCGTCTTCTGGGACGGACATCCAGCGAGGTGGGGCAGCGGAGCGAGTCAGCTAGCCGGCGGGCACCGAGGGACATCGCTTCTAGCCGCGGCTGTACAAGGAGCGGTCCAGCGCTGTGACCGGACCCCGGCGGCTTCTGGGAGATGGAGTCCGCAAACTACTCATCTGGGCACCCAGACTCTGCGCGTGCGCACCTCGCTTGGCTGGCCCTGTCCGGGGCCCTTCGGAATCCAGATAAGAAGCGGAAGTGGGCGGGAGTGAGGATGCTACTGGCGCGCAGGTGTCTGGGGAGGGGCGAAGAGGCAGCGGGGCGGAGGAGTCCCTGCGGGTAGTGCATGGCGTACCCCGCAGGACCCGGGAGGCCGGGAAAGGACTGTCTCTGCTTCCCCGACCCCGGAGGATGTTCGGGGACCTGGACCTGGGAGTCGCCGTGGTGGCCGCGCTCCTGACCGGCGTCGTTCTGCTCGTTGTCCTGAGGCGCCGAGGCCCGCGCCGACCCCCGTGCGCCGCGGGCTGGATTCCCTGGGTGGGCGCCGGGCTACGGTTCGGGAAGGCCCCGCTGGAGTTCATCGAGCAGGCCCGGGCTCAGGTAGGTGCTGGCCAGGGCCTTCGAAGGAGAGGGTGTTTCCTTTTCTGATTTTCTTTCATTGGCTGTCAGTGAAAGAAGGGCCAGGACACCGGGAACACACTTCTAGTCTAGTTTATTCATTCCTCCGCTGGAGATGAGCAACGTTTTCCACGCCAGGTTTGGGGAAAGATACGAAGTCCATTTCGGGGGGCGGTGTGTGTGAAAAAATTACATGTACCAGCTCCCCGCGAGGAATGTAGTCATGCGCTAAAAACAGGTACAAAAAAATACTTAGTTAAAATAAGAAATAAGCTTCAGTTTGGTCTGCCTTATTGGAAGTAGAGATTAGCTTTTAAGTGCTAGTTACTTCAGCATAGTTAAATTCTAAGTGCACATATGTTAATAATTGCAATAATTCGGAAAGACAGAAGGGTAGTACTATTAGAATTTGTGAAAATGAATAATGAATTTATACCCCCAAATGGACTTAACACCAGGATATTTTGAAAATTACTTGCAAAATTGATCTTTACAAATTTCAGGGACAGTGTTCTTTCGGCTGGTATTGTTATTGATAACAATGAGCCTATATTTTCACTTCACCCTAAGAACACTAGGAATCGTTGTTGGAATAGATGTTTTTGACCTTAAAGAGTCTTTCCAGTACTGAAGCACTTTAGGAAACAGACATATTAGCCTTTTAATTTTTAATCCAATTTCCAGCACCAAGATTTTGTGGTATTTGATTATCTAATAAATTTATGTGATACTAACCATCATCACTGGTATGTGTTGTACTACAATACTTTCTAAGCTGACACATTCCGCACATACTTTCCTAGCTAGTTAACCCAATTTACAGAATAATTTCATACACAGTTTCATTATATATACTACTGATCATTTGTATTGAAAGTCTAAGATTTCAATATACAGTAGATTTAAAGTTGGAGAATTCCAAAGAGAACTAAGACGACAATAAATGTAATCCAAATGTCATATCTTAAATAAAACACTTTAAAAATGTAGTGTGTATTATTTGGGCTTTATTTTCTATACAAACTATTTAGTAAACAATGGAATAATACTGTACTACTATTTTATGTGCTTTGCAATTTAACATTTAATGTGAATAATTTTGCCATATCATTAAGTATGTAAATTGTTTTAATGGCTATCTTTCATCACTTGAAGATATGATAATTTACTCAAATTGTTAGGATATGTAGGTCGTCAACTTTTTAAAAAAATTTCAACTAATGCTTTGATATCCATACTTGCATGTGTATGTGATTGTACATTTTGTACTTAACTGATTGTTTCCTCCCAATAAATTCCTAAAAGTAGAATTGCACACTGAAGTTGTTTATATTATTGTGTTACCCTTGTAAAAGATACATAATGTACACTTTTTACCCTCCCTTGAGTGTGAGGAACTGCCTGACTTAGATTCTGGGCTGCACTGGATACTGTAACTTTGTGTAACTTTCACTAGTCTGATAAATGAAAAAAGCTCTCTTCTAAAGAAATGTTCCTTGTCCACCATAGGCACATGACTTTGATAACTCTTCACTTGATCTTAGCCAAAAGGCTGAGAGGTGATGACTTTGATAACTCTTGAGAAATGTTTTTTACAAGCTTGTCTCAGATCAAATATTTGTGAGGGCTTTGTAGCTTTCCTGGTTAAAGGAAACAAGTTGTTTGAGTCAACTGTCATGTGGAAGAGTATAAATGATCTTTTTCTGGTACTAAATTAAAGAATATGACAGGATTGTGTGGTGTTTGGCTGCTGAAAGTTTTTAGACCTCATTGTTGCCTCCTTCCCTTGTATCCTCCACTTGGGCAGGTTGATAAGAAAAGATGGACACACTTTCTTTCCACATGGGTGCCAGGGAAGACTTAAACCACAGAAGGCCCAGCTCTCAAGCAGGAATGGGTCCTTGAGCCCACTCCCTAGCCATAATAAAGCCTCCAGCCCAGGCGCTTCCTCAGGCCGTTTTCAGATCAGGGTTGGAGGGCAGCAGCCATCCTAGTCCCAGCAGAGTCCTGCAGTGTAAATGATAAATGTGTTCGTACCCTTTTAGTGTGTATGACATCATCAGTCCCCACATGTGAACCAGGTTCAGGGTGGGTGGGCAGGGCTCGTTCTGCTTTTTCACCGTAGCTGCAATAGTTTCTAACCAGTAGCCTTGAGGGGAAATTGCATCTAAGTGGCAAGTCGGTAAGACACACTTTATGGCACTTTGAACCTTTAAGAAATGACTCCTAAAATTTTGTCATAAGCTGTCTCCCCCAGCTTTTTCTGGCCTTGGAGAAGGGAGAGAAAACTTTGATGACCACAAAAGTCTTCCCATTGTTTTTATTTAATCTTTGGGTTATGAATTGATATAGTTCAAAAAATGTTAAATATGACAAGTTAAGTGAAAAATCTCTGAGCTTTCTCCCACTCAGTTCTCAGCGCTCATCCCTAACCTTGGTAGCACCATGATTCATTCTTTATATATCCTTTCATCTTTTCTTGAGCTATATACAACCAGATTCATTTATAGATTCTTACTTTCCATCTTTTATAAGCAGAGTCTAACATACCATTCACACTATTTTTGTGTCCAAAATACCGAAGCCTTCACACATTGGTTCTATTGAACTCTTAATTCTTTTTTCTTTTTAAGATGCATAGATATTGCTATCTTTACGTTACAGGCTTCCAGATTAATAAATGAGTGGTAGTCAGATTTCTAAGATAACCCACAGCAGTTCCAACCTGATACTGCCCATTCCCTTTGCAGTCACCTCCTCCTGGATGTCAGCAGATCCTAAGAACTCACTTCTGATGAACCCAATGGCATGGGTGCTGGGATGCTGCTTCTGGGATCAGGCTGCCATTTGGATAGCAGACCCTGCCACCTACCCCACTTGCAGGCTCTGATGACAAACTGCCACGATGGAGAGACTCCCAGGGCCAGAAACAGGGACCCTGGTCTACAACCATCAAAGAACTAAAACCTTTAGTAGACTGTGGATAACCGAAGCCTGCCACCCACCATGTCATCCTGGCATGGATCCTACTCTAGTTGACCTTTGAGATGGTTGGGGCCCAGTCTCTAGTTAGTAAATTCTATCACAATAGAAAACTGTGTGTTTAAAACCTGAAACTCTGAATACAGAGGATTTTGTTTAAATTTCAGACTGTGTTTGGTTATGTCAAGCATATGATAGGATTTATAGTTTTTTTTCCAGTACTGAGGATTGAACCAAGGACTTTTGCATTGAGCTAAAGCCCCAGTCCCCCCACCCCACCCCCCTCTGTCTCTCTTTCTCTTTCAGGAAAGGGTCTCACTGGGCCCCAGGATTTATTTAGCTCAGTGGTGCCACTGCCTGCCTCTCAAGCACAAGGTCCTGAGTTCGATCCCCCCAGTACCAAAAAAAAAAAGAAAAAAAGACAGGGTCTCACTGAGTTGTGAAGTTGCCCAAGCTAGAATCAAACTCAAAATCCTGTCTCCACTCTCACCAGTGTTATAGGCATGCACCAGTATGTCCAGTGAGACGTGATTTATAATTTCTTAAGCATAAAACCTTGATAAAATCTCTAGGACTTTTCCCTGGGATGTTATGTTGAAAGTGTACTACTTACACCTGTCCCAGGCTGCACATCTGTAGCTAAGATGATCTATTTGTTGACACATTGAAAACATTGTTTGGAAATACAGTGTCCCAAAGTGCATAGACCAAGGTTGGGTATTTTGCAAAATTCCAGTTAATGAACAGTTTATGTAAACCCTTGGGGAAATCTTGGCAAAATTAAGCGTCATGATTTTTTCAGCATTCTATTGAGGGAAATGGTATTTGCCTCCCACCAGAGCGTGGAAATAAGCTGGCAAGCAGCCCCCTGTAGGGCAGAGTTCTCTACAGCAAATAGCTTAATTAAACAGCTTCTCCCACCTGCCTACTACAGCAGCCATTGCCATGGACACTTGCTTACCATTCTCAGAGATTCAATGGCCTCATCTGTAGTACTTAATCTTATCTTGAGTTAAAATGTTCTAGTTACTGCAACTTTCTTTGGGTTAATGTTTGTAGATTGCATCTTTCCCTATCACTTACTTGCAGCTGTTTTAAGTCTTTATATTTTAACTTGGTCTCTTAGAAATAAAAAATGCATTGAACTGAGCCAAGCATGTTGACACACACCTGTAATCCCAGCTACTTGAGGACCGAGGCCAGAGGATTGCGAGTTGAAGGCCAGCTTGGGCAACTTAGTGAGACCCTGTCAAAAAATAAAAAGGTCTGGGGGGTGCAGCTCAATAATAGAGTACCCCAAGCTTCTATCCCTAGCACCCCCAAAATAAAATAATAAAAATACAGCATAGAAATTTTACAACTAGGTACTTGCATTAGAAAAGTGGAAAAGTCTGAGGTCAATAATGGGAACTTCTATCTCAAGAATCATCCCTGAAGAGCAAAATAAATTTGAAAAAATGACAGGACAGAAATTTAAAAAACAGAAATCAATGACACAGAAAAGAAAAAGTAATAGAAAAAAAATTAGTGAAACAAAGAGTTGGTTATTTGAAAAGATCAGCAGCATTGCCAGACATCATGCAAGACCAATAGAGAAAAAGAGGGAGAAGCCACAGATGACCCGTGTTAGAAATGAAATTGAGGGTGTCATTGCGGATTTGCAGAAACACAAGGGAATACTATGAATAACCCTGCATATGTAAATTCAACAGCTTAGAGAAAGTGGACCAGTTCATGGCGAAACATAACTACCACAACTATTCTGTATGAAATGGATCATTTTAGTAGACTACCCCCCACAATTCTCTAGGCCCACATTGTGCTACTTTGGAATTAAATATTTACAGAATATAATCAAATATTTACAGAAGAAATAACAAACCAGTTGTATACCATCTCTTTCAGAAAGAAGAGAAGGGAGTTATTCCCAGTGTATTTTAGGAAGACAGTATTATCCTGATAACAATCCAAAGACAGTATGAAGAAAACTATAGACAGCTATCCGTGATAAATAGATGCAAAAATACGTAACAAAATACTAGCAATGGGCTAGGGATTTATCTCCATGGTTTCGCTGCCTGCTGCGCAAGCACAAGGATCCAAGTTCGATCCCTGGTAAGCAAAAAAAAAAAAAACCGAACAAATAAAATTTAGCAGTATTTGAAAGGAATTGCCAAGAGGAGTCCATTGCAAGGATGCAAGTCCAGTTCAGGATTTGAAAATCAGTGTAAGCCATCATTTGTACAGGCTACAGAAGAGAAAACATGATCATATCAGTTGGTGCAGAAAAGCCTTTAACCAAACTCAGTACTTCTTTATGATTTAAAAAAGTAACTAAAATTTCAGAAAGTTAGGATAGAGGGGAACTTTCTCGTCTCAATCGTGAACATGTACAAAAATTTGATAACTAGTAGGAGACTAAATTTTTCCTCTGTGATTAGGAAGAAAGCAAAGATTTCTGTTATCATTGCTCTTAGCAGCATAGTGCTGGAAGTTTCAGCTAGTGCAATCAACCAAGGGAAAGAAAAGACAAGATAGTAACACTGGGCAACAGTTGTGAGTGCATGGGATCTCTCTAATATTTCTTACAATTGCTACAGTTAATCTATAATTGTCTCAAAAAGCTTAATTTAAAAAAATACATGAAGCTAGGGATGGTGGCACACGCTTGTAATCACAGGCTGCAGCAGGAAGTTGAGCCAGGAAGAGCCCAAATTTGAACCCACCTGGACAACTTAGTGATTCAGTAAGACCCTGTCTCAAAACCAAACAAAAAACAAGCACCGCTTGTGAGACATGCAGTGATGCCTGGTGTGGTGGAACATGCCTGTAATTTCAGAACTTTGGGAAACTGAGACAGGAGGATTTCTGGAAGTTTGAGGCCAGCCTGGGCTACATAGTAAATTTAAAGCCAATCTGGACTACATAGTGACACCCTGTCTAGAAAAAAAAATACAGTGTATGCTTACCTTTGCTTCATAATACTGAGATTGCACAAGGAAAGGAGAACCAAGAAAAACAAAACACCTATGACCTGCTGTAGAATTTATAACTTGGCACATGGCCATTTTGCATTATGCAGTTGTATTTCAATAAGTGACTTTAAAGCCACATGTCAGCAGCCATCCCAGCAGTTCAGTAGGTTTGAACTTGGTTCATCTACACTTGTGTCCTCTACCTATACATGTTATCGAAGCTCACTTCCCTAATGGGAAGTTAATTCTCAAACAAAACTTTAACAATGAAAATGACTCATCTTCTGAATCTTGATTAGCGACAATTGTAGATAAGGTCATATCGAGGAGCAGTGTAGGTGTCTGGTTCGTTAGCGTGAGAAAATGGGACTTTACCAAGGCCCACAGTTGCCTGGTGGCGCCCAACACTGTATGGCAGGGGTAATCATTTGCCATTTTGTGGGAGGGGTGGAAGTGACTAAGATTGAAGTAGTGATGAGCATAAGTGATGTTTTGAGATCTTTATAGTGACGTCATGAGTGTATGAATGTATGATAGTTTCTTTTGATGATATGTGGTTTATTACCCACCTTCATAATTGAAGAAAATGCTGAATATAGTTAAAAGTTAATGAAAATTATTTCGTGCAAAATAGCTGGCAATTGTGCTTCTTTTTCTTGAGCAACATTCTTGAGCTATAGGTTGTGTATAAGCCTATGGATGTATTGAAAATAATGTTCAAAGATCACAGTGTTGACAGATTTTTAATTGTTATTTACAATTATTTTTTCACACCACGAGAAAGGAAAATATAAGTAAATAATAGTATTTTATAAACATTATTAGGACAGCACAAATTAAGATTTATATCATTTTAATATGTCTAAAACTGTCAACATTTATAATTAATTACTAGATAAATCATTTTTATCTTGACCATAGCTTCAGTTTTGGAGTTCTTTAAGAAAACTACCTTAAACCTAACCCATGGCTTAGAAATGCTCACTAACATTCTCTATGTTTATTTATGTGTTTTATTGCAGTATGGACCAATATTTACCATCTTTGCCATGGGAAACCGAATGACCTTTGTTACTGAAGAAGAGGGAATCGATGTGTTTCTAAAATCCAAAGAAGTAAATTTTGAACTAGCAGTACAATATCCCGTCTACCGCACAGGTAAAAATATTTTCAGATAGTTCATTTGAAGTAAAACATTGGGATCCAAGAAAAGTTTTAGGTAAAAATTATATCCTCAATCCATCGAGAATGAAATGAAAGCCCATTATTTTATTCCTTAAAAATTTGTTTTTCCAACACCAGTGATTGAGACTGGGACTTGTGCACTGAGGGACATCTCTGGCCTTTGAACTTTTTCTTTTTCTTTTGAGATAGGGTCTTGCTAAGTTGCCAAGGCTAATCTTGAACTCAGGGTCCTCCTTCCTCAGCCTCCCCACAGTCCTGGGATTACAGGCCTGCACTTTTTTATTCTGAAAAGAGTGTGTGAAGATTGAAAACTCAATTATTGGCAGCTGAATATATTTAAATTTCAAGTAGATGTGAAGGAGATGGAATTACCTCACCAGTAGATATTTTTTGAGAGAATATCTGGAATCCGTATTGCGGGACAACACCCAAGATGCTGCAGTCCCTGTCCTGCTGCTGAGTGTACCATTGTCTGCAGGCTGTAGCTCTTGGCTTGATTCTCTGTTGTGACTCTGCATCCTGCAGGTGGAATTGCCCTGCTTGGAAAGCCCATTAGCATGGCTTTTTCTGGGCAGGTGCTGTGCCACTGAGCTACGATCCCAGTTCTTGTGTGGGTTTTTCTGACATTTCTGCACAGGGCTGGCGAGGTGAGCCTGCCTTGACTTCCCCATTCACGAGTTCTCCCTCTCACTTAGGGACTGCTGGTGGCACTGTGCGCGTGCTGCCATGTGGCTGTCTGACTTCTGCCCTCCCCGGATTGCAGATGTATGTGCGGAAGGCAGTGCCCACCCCAGATGCAAAGCTGGCCCCTCCTCTGCCTTCACACTTGACTTCTACCCTCTGCGTCTTCTTTCTCTCCTGCCTCATTTTTATTCTTCTCAGGATCCTAGGTTCTTTTTCATGTAGTCTCTCATGCATTTCTTGCCATTGAGACAAAAAAGTTTCTTTTCAAATCTATCAGTGATTAATGCCATGATTATTTTTTCTTCTTGCTTGCATGCAGATCTCAACACGTTGGTTAAATTCTCTGTTTAATGCTGTTGACATATGGCTGGAGAGACCCTCACCAAGGAGCACACATCCCTTACCTACTGCAAGTGTGTGAAAACTGGCAGGCTTTTCACCTGTGTCCTCTCTGGGGCCTTTTGTGCTTAAATATTTCTGTTTAACAGGTGAAGTGTGTGAACATTATCTCGAGCCAACTTCTCATCCCTCCCCTATGTCCTCCCACTGTAGAGAAGATTGGAACATTTATTCCTCATTGATTTATATAAAATTAATATACATAACAGAATGAGGAAATAGAAAATTAACAATTATTGTTTGGAAAAGTTACATTAAATACAATAAAACAAGCTAAAAGACATTAGTTTAAAAAATAACCTTATACTCCCACCCCCCCATCTAACCAGAAGTGTGTATCGTAGAAGAAACATAAATTCTAAAATAAAGGAAATAGTAGGGTTAGAGTTACTCATGGTTAGGAAGGCTTCTTGGCAGAAGTAATATGCAAGAAGAGCCTGGAGGAATAAATAGAAATTAGAAGGAGGCATTTGAGCTGATGGGTGTGGGGTTATGGGGCAAGGCCTGGGGTGGTAAAGGAGAGAATGTTTTGAGCATCCAGAATAGCTTCTTGAAACACTGGGAAATGTGAAATACTGTGTATTCTTGATATACCTGGAACACAGATTTGGAGGAGGAAGGGGCTGGCAATACTGGGCCTCTGAATTACCCATTTATACATCATCCCGTAAAGCAAATGAAGTTCTAGGCTTCACTATCTCACAATCTGTGTTGAATCTTTGTCCACTTTATTTGCAGGAGGTAATTTTATGTACTGCGAGGATGTTGGGGAAGGTCTTTACCGATGCAGTAAGGAATAGAGGTATAGTGGACACGTCTCAGAGCTGTGACTTATTTTGAAAATAGTTTTCTCTGTTTATAGCATCAGTTCCAAAGAATATCTTTCTAACACTGCATGAAAAGCTGCATATGACAATGAAAGGGAAAATGGGGACTTTCAACATGTATCAGTTCATGGGGCGGCTGAATGAAGAATTCCATGAACAACTGGAAGATTTAGGCCCTCATGGGACAATGGACCTGATCAGTTTAGTGAGGTAACTTGATGCTTTAATATCATTTAATTTAATCTTCAAATAAAAAGGAAAATAGCACATTGGGCTTCACAAATTACCTGGCAGATTAATGAAGTCTACTTAACTAGGTTATTAAGTGATTTCTCTAAATCTTTTAAATTCTAATTAACGGGCAGTTCCATTCCTGTTTCATGGTACACAAGTAAGCCAGTACAGTCATTTTAATACAGTACATCTATGGGATTTCCCTTAGTCCTTCCAGTGATTGTGTCTGTTCCACATGGAGTTACCTCACCTAAATCGCTGTCCACCCACCATTCAGTGCAGTTCGTGATCGGTGGGATGGAGAGACACGTTGGGGATGGGAGAGAATGGAATCATTACATGGTGACAGGTCCAAAAGGGGCAGCTAAGGCCGAGTCCCTGTGGGCCTCGGGGCTGAGTCCTCAGCCTGTCCTGGCAGTGAGGTCCCAAGAGACTGGAGGGCCACAGAGGGAGCAGTCACAATTGGAAACCTTCTGGAGAAGTTAAAGGCGGGCATGGGAACATGAGAAAAACTCTGCATGCGCATAAAGAGATCTGGAAAACTATCGCATGAAGCACTTTTCTACCACCTGTCCCTCGAACCCTTAACACAGAAGGCAGAGTTCAGCAATTAAGATTCAAAGCAGAATGTCCACTAATGTGGTATGAGAGGTGGTGGTTGGGGTGAAGCAGAAATAACGAAGCCAACTTAGAATCTGCCAATGCATGCCCAGTATCTATGGAGAAGAAACTAATCCTTGGATATTTTTAAAACTTTGAGAGAAGGAGAAGCTGAAGGAATATAAATATTTTCTGTGCTATCTTTGATATCAAAGTTTATTTTTGAATATTGACTATTCTTGAGTTATTGTTGATACTTTTCTTAAGTATGCCATGGTGATGACTTTATTCACGTATGGTAAAAATTATTGATAAGTACTATATTTCTGTGCACACTAGTTTGAGTATGTGGGACCCTGTGAGCAATCAGGAAGTTTGATGACTAGTACTGCTTCTCTTTTTGGTTATTGTTTGCTGCTCTCTGCAGTCATGGGCCATAACCTGAGTTGTTATTATTTTTTGAATGAATGCTTGTTGAACTTATTGAATCAGTTTATTTCTGTTTATCCTCATATTTGTCAGCATATAATATGTTTGCTTAGAAAGCATTTTTAAATCCTCAGGTAAATAAGACTACAATTTCAGTTCTCTCTGAGTTGTTTTTGGGGTTTTTTTGGTACCAGGGATGGAACTCAGGACCTTGCGCTTGCAAGGCAGGCGAGGGGCCACTGAGCTAAATCCCCAGCCCCATCTCTGAATTGTTTTGACCACATTTAGCAAATATTAAGAACCCTTGAGGGCCAGGGATTTAGCTCAGTGGTTCTGCTACTTGCCTTGAAAGCACAAGGTCCTGAGTTCGATCCCTGGTACCAAAAAAAAGAACCCTTGAGACTGGCTTTTCCCCGGAAGAGTCGATCACATATTACCTGCCCATAGTTGGTCACTCTGGCCTATGTCCTCCCTTGTGTCTTGTGGCTTCTCCTTTGGCCTAGGAGTCTGAACTTCTGTGTGTTTCTGTCTCTGTAGGTGTCTCCTTTATCCGGTCACAGTGAACGTACTTTTTAAGAAAGGCCTGATTGTCTCACACAAAAGGAAAATTGAAGATTTCTACTGGCATTTTCAAATTTATGATGAGGGTTTTGAGTACGGATCCCAGATGCCAGAGTGGCTGCTGAGGTAGAGTTGTGTTCCGTCTCTGACCCACTGGCCCCGCTCCCCCCAGCAGTCTGTGCACCACTCAGCGCCCTCTCGGGGAGATGTGACACCAGCTCTCATGGGAGAGAAGCAATTTCTGCCACCTTTGTGCTTTCTTGGTGTGGATGTAAACTGAGGAGGAACAAAAGAAGGGAAGCGTGCTGTTCCCTCTTTCTGTTTCTCATGAACAAAATGAAAGAGAATGGGGCAGGGGTGAGCACTTACTCCCAGGCCCTTTCCCCGCCCACAGCTGGCACAGCTGGGAAGTCATCTGGCCGAGCACCCCAGCCCATTCTCTCTGAGGCAAAGGCAGGTGTAGCCAGGTGTATTTCCACAGCTGGCTCAGATGAGTGCTTGTGAAATGATTCAAATGCGATAACAGTGTGACTTTTTAATCCCTTGGAGGTTGCTGTATGTGTCGATCCATTCAGATAGTCTGGCTGACAAACAGAAATCCGAGCCTCCTGGCTCCGGGTGGGGAAGCCTGGGGCTACGGGGTGGCTTTATGCTGTGGGAGGGCTGTCTTCCCAATCACCCACTGCCACCTTCACCGTGTGTGTGTCCCCCTAGAGGTCCCAGGGACAAACACACCTCTGCCAGGGTCTTTTCCAAGGGCGCTGATCTCTGTGAGCTTACCTGTCATCACTGCCCAGAGACCCTCTCCTACCACCCACCGGGGGGAACTAAGACTTCAGCTTGTAGTGGACAGTGGCCGCTGCTCAGAGAGGATTGGAAGCTGGGAGCCACCTTGCCTGGCTTCACCCAGCAGCTGGTGCCTGTGCTGGGCTTCCATCCTTCTCAGCTGACAGCAGCCTCAGCAAAAGGAAATCGAGCCAGTCAGTGGTCGCCTGTGTTCTAACTCAGCGCTGCTCCACTAGGAATCCAAACATTTCTTCACGAAGACACTCGAATGTGGTGGCTTTGACCCCTCAACTGTCCCTCTGGGCCGAGTTCTGAAGGGAGACCCCTAGAAAATTCTGCCTGAAAATGAAGACAAGATGGAGGGAAAGAATTCTAAGCCCACAGACTCCCCCTTTGATGCCCATTCCCAACAGGCTTTCAATTTAATTTTTGCACATCCTTTTCTTTTCTCTCACAGAAACTGGTCAAAATCCAAAAGGTGGCTCCTGGCACTGTTTGAAGAAAGCATTCCAGATATAAAAGCATACAAACCTGAAAGGGATGACTGTGCGGTAAGTATTCCTTAGCTTCTTTTGTTGAAGTACATGTGAAGACAGTAAAGAACTGTGATCATTAAGAGTGTGTGCTGAGAAAGGAGTTTGATCGGACACCATTGGTGTGGACTGGCTCTCATACGGTCATTTGTTATTGGTGGGGTTTTTCCAGGTCTGTGCATCTTCCACCGAGGTCTGCAGCACCCTGTGCTCTGCTCCGGGACGAAAGGAAGATGCATGAGCTCGTGTTTGTATCAATCTTTGACCTATGGCCACAGTCTGACCATATTTATTTCTTTTAAACAGACGTTAATGCAGGCTGTGCTGGATGTGGTAGAGGGGGAAGCAGACAGGCACAGTGTGAGCTATGCACTCCTGATGCTGTGGGCCTCTCTGTCTAATGCTGTTCCTGTAAGTACAGCCATGTAGAGTGCATTTGTGTCTGCTGCATTCTCTGTGTTTTCTTCCTTTCCCTCTCCTGCCCCTTACTTATTAGGGAGAAAGAAAAAGACTCAGTGGTTCAGTTGTGAGATAAAAAGCAAAGCTGAATGCCCACTGGAATCTGCCTGGGTCACACAGGAGGCAGAGAGTGTACCAGCTCTGCAGGGCAGCGCCAGGCAAGGGAGAAGCTAGCCCTGGCCACCAGCTGGCTCTGTTCTGCCGAGGGAGCCTTCCCTGCGCGGGCACAGCGCTCGGCGTTAGTGCTGCAGATCTATAAGGCTCGCCCCCCCCCCCCCCCCGGTCGGTGAAAAAGTAGGGGAATGGACACTTTCAAACAGAGTCAAGCTTAAAGCCCGACACCCCAGCTAGGGGCAGGGAGTGTCATGGTGGCAGCTTAAGTTCTCCAACCTGACTGGAAACAAGGAGAACAGACACAAAACCATCACTGTAGGCCCCGGACCTGGGACCCAGTCATCTACACAGTTCCATTGCTCTGCAAAGGCAAGAGGGCTCCGCAGATGAGCCCAGCAGGTCCCCAGGGACTGTGAGCCATTCTCTGCCTGTTCTCAGGCCATTGGCATCACCAGGCCTCTCAGTCCTGTCTTTCCCAGAGAGGGGCTGATGACGCTGGAACTTGCCTTATATCTAAAGACAGCAGAGGCTTTTAACAACCTCTTTTCTTTTCCTTTTCCTCTCTTCCTCTCCCCTCCCCTCTCCCTAATCTCTTTTCCTTTTCCAGTTCTGGAGCTTTCACACTGAACCACACCATCAACGTTTTCTTTGAGACACGGTCTGGCTAAGTTGCCCAGCTTAGGCTCCAACTTGCAGTCCTCCTGCCTCAGCCTCCCAGAGTGCTGGGATCCCAGGCATGCAACACCAAGCCTGGCTAAAACTGTCTGTAAAGCTGCCCTGAGCTAAATTAGAGCGCAAGATTTATTGCCTCTTCTGGTCCATCTGCACCAGTTTCCTGGGTCAGAAGGCTCTCACATTAGCCTCAGCCGCTCCCTATGTCATGTGAAATTAAAGGGCAACCCTTTTTATGTATTTGTTATCTACTAAACAAGAACATTTGATCTATCTCTGTGATAAGTGTGGCCATTTTTCCTTTTCTTCTAACAGAAATAAGGAAAACGTTTTTAGGATTATTTATTTCTCATTCCCCTCTCTGAAGACCTAATACCTTAGCTTCCTGTAACCTATTGTAAAATTTAATGGGAAAAGACAAGAGTAGAAATTTTGACCTCTCTTCTCCAACATGTGTCACCCATGAGACTATAAATTTCAGTGGGGTGGACAAGAACAAATAGTCTAATCCCTTTCCCTGCTTTCATGTTCCTCCAGTATGCTTCTCTGATCTTTCTTTCCTTCAGTAATTTTCTTGGAAACTGATTAAGCTATGGCAAAACTGCAAAGCAAACTTCAAAACGACTCCCAGAGCAGCAGCAAAACAGCCACTCCTGTCGGGGATTAATTTTCAAGATTTCATCAGGAAGGTCCCCCAGGGGGCACAAACCATACAAAGCCCCACTGATCTGACTCAGAGGAAGTCAGTGCTTTGCCTTTGTTCCCGGCGCTGGGCTGAAAATCCTTCATTTCAGAAAGGAAGTGTCTGATGATGAGCAGAAGTCCACCTCACGAGAGGCAGCCTGGTGTGAGCAGGGACCTCAAAAAGGCTTTCAAGCCAGGTACAAAGCCAGTTCCCAGCGCTAGGCAGCATCAGGCCAGTTGTGTGATCTCACTGTGCCTCAGTGTCCCCATGTGCAAGATGAGATTGCTGCCATCTGCTTCTGAGGGCTGCACTGGAAGAGATGGCAGGTGGCTGTTGGTGCCTGGCCCAGCACTGCAGCTCCCTGTGTGTTCCTGTCCTTCCCTCACCACACTCATCACCCTGGTTCGCTCAAGGATGGCTTTCAGCGCCACATGGACAGTGAATCAAGAAATCAAGACTGCCCTGGCCTCCACATCCTTGATGCTCAGGGCTCAGGATGTGATGCAAGTGGTGCCTCTGTCCTGGCTTTTGTGACCTCCATCACTGCTGAGGGAGCTGCTGAAGCCCTGCCAGAGGCATAGTGTGGCCTCGATGGGGTCTGGGTGACATCCCTACCTCCTCCTCCTCCTTTGTCCTCTGCCTCAGGCCCTTGGGGTTCAGAACCAAGGTTTCCCATGGGCTGAGTACTGTCCCGGAAGGTCCCCACAGCCTCAGGGTGTTTTGGTGGACTGTCCCAAGACAGTAGTCATCATTTAGGAAGTGATTTCTATGAGAAGACCACTCCTGGAATGAACTTCTTAGGACGTTTCTCCAGCCAGTCTCAATACTGGCCTTTTACCCTGGATCTTCTTTCTCTGTCACCTTCTCTCTAAGGACCTGAACTCAGGAGCATTTTCCACTTCATATCGTCTCAGCTCCCACAGCAGTTTTGCCTGCCATACAGTGGCCCTGCCACCGTGTGTGCCTCACGTCCCCAGCCATAGGGGCAAGTTCTTGGGGCAGAAGTCGCCTTATCCATATTTGAGTTGACCGTGATGGGTGCAGACCTTCTGGCCCATCTCAGAGGTGCCATCAGTAATGGTTACACCTGTTTCTGGGTACATGTGGGCAAGGCGCTGAGGCCATACTCAGTCTGCTTTTCCTAGCTTTTCTCTTTGTCCCTCCCCTCCTGTCCAGTATGATGGAAAGCCATGGGGCAGCTGCTTCTGGAGTCCTGGGACCACATGGCCTGCCACCTTTGCAGCCAGCTGTGGCGTGGAATCCATCCTCTGGCCAACCCCAGTTGGTCCCCTTGGGAGCAGCAGGTCTGACCCTTTCCCGAATGTGAACACACCCACCCCAGGGGCACATTGCTGCCTCCCTATTCTGCATCACGTATGAATATTTCACTAACTCCTTACTCTCTTTACATACTTTCCCCCATTTTTAAAAAGTACTTTGGTTTTGTAAAGTAGAAAAGAACATAGATTTTTTTTTTTTAGAGTGAAGAGAGAAATCTTTTAGAGAGGAGAGAAATATGTTCACAGATTTCATGAGATCTGTGTTTCTCATGAAAACAGTCAGCACCCAATTTCAGTGAGTCTGCAGATCCACAATTAATGCGCACACAACTCTGCCCTCCTCTTTTGTGTAACCGAAAGTCTTTGTGTTATCACTAGGGTTTCCCCCCAACACTAAGGCTGACTCTTCAAATGAGATGAATCGAGTGTGCGTTGTTCTTAATTAAATCCAGTCGTTTAGCACTGAGGAGAAAGGGCGGAGTGCAGGGCCAGGGAAGAGAGCTCCCTGAAGCCCTGCCTCTTCACCTGTGCACATGGACAAGGTAACACAAAGTGACTCTGTTCCGAGAGATGGAGCCTGGCTCTCCTGTGCATCTTGTTTCTGTAAACAGGATGGTGTGTGTCCTCAGCCTGTCAATTTAACGTCCCCAGGGCACTTTCCTTTGGGCAGCTGCTCTTCCTCTTTCCACCACGGAGGGGAGTGTTGGGATTATGTCAAGGTGTAGACTAGAGTTCCTTCACAAAATGGACAAAGGGAAGCCAGAAGACTTCAGTTACACAGAACATTGCCCGAGTCATTTCAGGATTGACTTCGTAATAAATGTTTATAGAAAAAGGTGAAAGGGAAACTGTCCCTTTGCTTCTTTCAGTGATTTTATACAGGTTTCCTTTATTGTAAACCTTAGAAGCAAAAACATCTACCCCAGTAGGAAGTTAATGTTTAAGACATAGAGCAGCATGATGTTGTCTTTAATACCTTATTGAGGAGAGAGATGAGGTCATCTGGACAGGTCGAGGGGAGACCTTGCAGATGTACCCAGCACCATAGCATTCGATGGGCCAGGTGTGAGTGACCCCATTTCATGAGGGCGCTCTCATATTTCAGTCTGTGGGATTTTAAGAATAGTGTACTGGGCTTATTTAAAATAACCATGTTTCACTTGCAGGAAGTAATATTTACTGGTTCATTTGTATTTTAAGGAAATTAAATCTTTAAAAATGTTTTTGTTTTAGATTAACATTTTTTTAAAGGGGCCGTACTGGGGACTGAACCGAAAGCTTTTATACTGAGACACATCTCTAACTACAAACCCTCTCCACACACGTTTTCAAAAATTTTTTGAGATAAAGTCTGGCTAAGTTGCCCAGGCTGGGCTTGAACCTGCCATCCTCCTGCCTCAGCCTCCCAGAGTGCTGGGATTACAGGTGTGCACCACCACGCCTGGCTGAGATTCATATTCTTAGATGTCAGCATTTGTTGTTCTGAATATTTAATGTATGCTTATATAGTGTTCTGTTGCTTGATTTTAAAAAACCTCTCTTTCTATTTTACACAGTTTAATCTATATAAATGATATAATTAAACTATAGTAACAATGAAATTATAAATGTAGCCTCTTAGAGATATAGAACAACTCTTACTCATAAAATCTAGGTGTGTTCAGAGATGCTCCTGATTCTCTTATATATTTAAGGTTAAACATTGCCCTTGATGCTTATATATTTATGGCTAATACTGATTTTGCTTTTGATTCCCTTCAAAGACATTTGCAATTTTGACGTTTGTTTTTCTTTTTAAGATTACCTTTTGGACCCTTGTGTTCATCCTGTCCCACGGTGACATCCACAAGACCATCGTGGAAGGCATCTCCTCTGTGCTGGGGGGAGCAGGTACTAAACCCCAGTTACTTTACAGCACCAAGAACACATCCAAGAACCCACGCTCCTCACACATTGTGTGCTGTCTGGATCCCGAGTGTTCTCCAGGGCTCCTGTTTTAATGTCTGTGTGCACAAGGTGGCACTGTTTAGAGGTGGTGGAGCCTTTAACAATGACCTAGTGGGAGATCCTTGGTTACTGAGAGCCAGGGGCTGGAAGGCCTGGTGGTCTTTTCCGGGTCTTTTCCTCTTCCACTTCTGCTTCCTGCCCTGTGGTGAGTAGTTTGCACTGCCACACATTCCACTATTGTCCTCTGTGCACCCCAGAGTGTGAAGGCAGTGGGTCTGCCCGGTTTTGAGCTGTGCGCCCAAATATACGTGTTCATACTTTATAAGTTAATCATCTCAGATACTTTGTTATAGTAATAGAAAGCTGGCTAACATAATTGCAAAGCTAAATACCTTTACTTTCATAGAAGTTCAACGTAATTCAAAGTTGCATATATGTTATGTGTTTCAGTGTATAAACCTAGAATCCTAGAAATGAGGTAGAATCCTAGAATTTAACTACGGTCAAGTTCTTGAGAGGCCCTCTGGTCCACTGTTCTTTTTTTCTAAATGAGGAAGTAGGAACAGGAGAAATCGTGACTTGCCTAAGTTCCCTCCAGTAGCCTGGCCCCTTGCCTCAGTTGGTGTGCAAGGCATGGATCTGGAATTCAGGGTTTTCCCAATTTAAAATCACGTGGTGCATGTATTACATAACAGCTCCCATGGTGCGTGGAGATCAGGGAAAGGTCGCTCCCAAAGGGTTGTGAAAAACAGAAACTCTTGGCAGTTGTTGGAGACTAGGGGATTTAGGAACTGTGAGTTGGGGTTATTGTGTTGAGCTTCTCCATTCAGATTCATCATCTGTTTGAACAAGTGGAAATGAGTCCGAATAGAGAGCTCAGCTTCCTGACCTGTGTACAGAAGAAAGTGTTTTAGAAAGTCTTCATCTGTCAAATCATGCGTGTGGCTATAAAAATAATACGTGATTTGTTTTTCTTGGAACAAACAATATAACATATGTGCCAAGTTATGAGGCCATTGACAGCTATCGGTCCTATGAGAGCTGCAGGTCATTTGCATCTACTGTTGTCCCAGTCAGGCAATGTCCTCTCCCCTATATTTAGTATAAATTATTCCTTGAAAACAGCATCAGGATTGTGAAGCAGGCTCCATTTTATCTTTTAGTCAACAGAGAAATCAAAAATCTCAATTAATATAGAGAGTAAAACTGGTGACTAGCAGGAGACACCCTTTTCTGCGAGGAGAATCTTGCATGGTTATTGGCATAGTGCACTGGGCTTCTTTGCAAGGGGCAGAACGGGACTGGGATGTTGCTTGTGCACGTGTGGATGGGCAGGGCGGGGGCGCCGGGGCTGTTGCTGTCCTTATCTGTGGCGGTGAAATAATCTGTGCTGAGCCAGGCTGCATCCTCATGTCATGGTTGTGTCCCCCCCCCCCCTCTTATCACTGCCTCTTTCAGACTCAGTCTGCCATGAATGTTATGCCGAAGCAGCCGGCAGGGCTGCTTCCTAGGGGTTACTGCTTAGGACCCTCCACAGGGATGTGTGTCTCTGATGTTAAAGTTTCTTCCTGGATCCTTCGGATGCCAGGAGAAGTTACAAGAACTGGAATTAGAAGCTCAGAAATAACCGCAATGTTTGGAAGAAGCTGGTGGCTGGGGTGGGCGTGGGGGTGTGGCTGCCAGGCCCTGCTGGGGTCCCCGAGCCCCAGTGCCATCCTGGTGTCCAGGCTTATCCCCTGCTTTCCCCCATTGGTGTTCACAGCTCCCTTCAGCTGCTCTTCTGGCCTTCATTTGCATCTTACACTTCCCCTTCCTGCTCACTTAGCTGCTGTTTTTCTTTCATGCAGAAATCAGGTTCAGGCAGGAGTTACATGAGGGAAACTATAACATTTACAAAAAATAATTTTAAGAGTATCTTTTAAAAAACCCAAATAAGGAATAAAGCACACTACCTCGAGTGGGAAGATTCACTGTCATGAAAATGTGAGCCCTTGGTAAAGTGCTGTGCATTTAATTAATTATAATGAGAATTCTAAGGGGTTTATTTCCCTAAATGACTTTAAAGTTTACATAGAAGAGTAACTGTGATCCTAAATAAGAACTATCAGATGTATAAATGAATAAGACCATCGTGTGGTAAGGTATTAGAGCTTATTGTAAAACTGCTCTAAGAGAACAGGTGCACAAGAATATTGGCACAGGAAAAACAGTTGAGCCACATGACCTTTGTTCACCATTGTCAACAAAAAAATCAAATTCATAATAGTGACTTTCAAAAGTAAAAAAAAAATGATAGGGAAAACGTTATGTTTTATTCTGTTTCAAATCCTTGGGGTGAAAGTTTCCAAGTGATGCAGTGGAGTAAGACTCTGCAGACCTGCAGTGGGGGAAAGAGCCCGCGTAGCAGGGCCTACCGGGCAGCGCTGACCTGTAGGGCAGCAGCGTCCCAGCCACTGTGCGCTTCTCCTCCGCACACTTCCTCACCCCCACTCTCCCTTGGATTCGCCTGTAGCTGGGACGTAGTATTTGTCTCACAGACATTTTCTCCTGCAGAAATGTATAATAATGCACAATTATAGTGACAGAAAAGGTTAATGTGTTGTAAGGGGAAAAACAAATAATATATAGAGATTTTTCCATAAAGTAAATATTTGCCAAGTGCCGAGAATTCTGATGTTTGTGTTGCATTTTTAAAGGGTCTCCTGACACGGGGGCGGAAGATATCTGATCCTCCGCAAGGCGTCCTCACCTTGGGGCTCCAGGAGTGACCCCTTCTATTGGTCTTTTCTTCATATTCAGGAGGTTTCTGAGCACTAATCTTCAGGAGCTCATCCTACTCTTTCTTCAATGAATTGTCCTTTTTTTGCTATTAGGAAAATCATTTTTATTCCATAATTATTTTAGGTGCCCAGTAAATTCCTGTTGTATGTCTCCAGACGGCCTAAATCCAGAGTCACCCCTACTGTGTGGAGGAGGACGTGGGCATTTGCTGGTGTTCCTTGGTCTGGTCCTGTGGCTCCTGCTCCCTGGGGAGGCCCCTCCCAGAGCAGAATCAGCCACACTGGGAAGAGCCAGGTCCCTGTTAGGTGTCCCCCGGCTCAGCCTCCTCAGCCCTGTGACCTGGCTTGCTGACTCATTATTTCACTGTCTCCTCTTCTCCCATCCTTGCCTGTCTCTGCTCCTCAATGCTGGTATCTTCCCATTGCCTCTTAGAAGAGAGTGAAATAAACATTTGGAGAAGGAAAAGATCATCAGGGTCTTTGAGGTTTCCTTTCCAGGTATCAAAGAAAGATCAGTTCCACAGTGTGCCTTTTCAAAATTAAAACAAACATAAAAAGAGTTTTATTGCTTTACCCATAGGGGAGATAGCAAGTAAATCTTTATCTCACTAAAAAGTCCCATAAACCTCTAACCAGCCCTTTCTTACTCCCTATAAATGACTACAGTGGGATCATTTGACATAGGAAACCTATTGTGAATCTATGGTCTACTTCAAGACATCTGTATCCACTGTTACTCTCCCTGTGTGAGATGTGCTAATCTTTTCCAGTGAAAGTGGGTTTTATTCTGCGAAGAAAACAGCTGTTTTGTAAATATAAAAGCATTTCTGAAACAGTAGGTATGTTTTAAAATGGAATTCTTGAACATTACTTACATTGTTTATTAAATTCCTGAGATGAAAGGAGGAAGATAAGATTCTTCTTTTTCCATTGCCTCTGGAATACTGTAAATTCTTATTTACTGCTTCTCTCTTGCTTTGTCTTCTCTAAAAACTGAATTTTTAGGGGTTATCTTGAGGTCTCTGGTTGAGAAAATAAGCCAGAAAACTAAATAGCTTCCTACCTTTGTCCTCTGACAGCAGTTGAGTCCTTGCTTCATTATTTTTATGTGGAAGTCATAGAAATACTGTATTTTTTTCAAAGCTCTCACACAAGTTTTTGAAATGGCAGTCCAAAGTAAACACCAACTTCTTTTATTTGATATTTTTCAAACAGAAACTGTTATTGTAAAATTGAGAAAGGAGACTGCCCAACCGAATTTTGTCGGGATCTTTCCTGAAGGTTCCTCATCGGTACACTTGTTTTTCAGAGGGTGCCCCATGTGCTTTTACCTGGGGGTCACTTGCCCGAGTGTGTGCTGTGACCTTCTGCTTTGCGGATTTGAAGCAAGCCGTGCTGTGACTATGCAAAGAGCAACCAGAACGCTGAGGGCAAACAGAACTGAGGACGTGAGCTTTCAAAGAAAAGAGCGGAGGGCTGTGCGGGAATGCGCTCATCAGATGTTAGAGGGATTTCTCCATTTGCCTTTCCTTCTCTCTCTGTGTCCCTCATGGTGGCTTAGACACTTGGCTTTCCTTTGGGGGCAGACATGTTCTGCTGCGGCCTCTGCCGGACAAGGTCTGAAAAGGTCTGATGACTCAGCAAAGGTCACAGCTTGGATTATCTCCCCAAAGTTATTAGTTAAGTCCTAGCATCATGTTATTGCAGGACTACAGAAATAATTTTAACCTATTTTTATGTGTTTACCATGTAGGTGTGTCTCTGTGTGTATAAGGAAAAGGGCTTGAATTATTAAGAAAGCAAAGCAGGCATCTGTCAAAGGGCTTCCTTTAGTGATTTTATTTAACTCTTTTCCTTAAGTCTAAGAAATCATGTTCTCATGATAAATTTTGGAATTTGTTCAGTTTCTTTCTGCCCAGGTGACTTCTACCCATCCTTTTGGGCATGGTTGAGATTCCATCCCAAGAAGGAGGGATGGAGGGGTAGACTCCAGTAATACCTGGGTCCTTGCCTGTGGAACTTAGAACAGCCATTGATGGCCAGAGTTTGTTTGCATCCTTGTGTGCACATTGCTTCGCAGCATTGGCCTTGTCTGTCTCTTTCTTCTCCCCTCTTGGGGGAGCAGCATGCATCTTAGCAAATCCAGACCCTCAGTGTAGACAGACCTAGGTTTGAAGGCTGCCTGACACTTTGAGCCTGTCTCCTCAGATGCATTGACCTCCCTGAGGCTGGATTAGCTGACAGGTGGTCTTGAATGAGTGAAAGGATCCCAAATGTTTGTGAGATTCAGTGGCCTTTACATGAGCTTCTCTCCTCTGTGCTCCACAGCACCCAGGTGGGTTCACATATAGCAAGTGTGTGGCAAATTGATGTTACATGAATCAATGAATGAGTAATAGAGTCTCAGTCTATTATGTTAGATTAACAAATGTAATTGATTGTAGCTGTGTTCTATCATCATGACTGTTTAGTCTCAAAACTACACATAATATTTTAGAAACTTCTTTTGCTGTTTCTGAATACATGAATCATCCTTTTATTTGGTTTCAAATATCCTATGGTTTGGTTTTAATGCATTTATGCCAAGAGTTAAACAGATGGTTTCTAAATTTAACCCCAGATCACCCATAGTAGCTTTCTTGGTCATCTCCTGCTGTGGTCCTTCTGATGATTACCTTGGGATTCTTCCAAGTGGCGCCTTCTAATTTTAGAGTCACTGAGCTGAAAGAACAGAACACAGATGTGCATCAGAATCGGCACTCTATGGGAACTGGCCACTTCTAAGTGTCCTACCAACCAAGGTCTTTTGTCCTAAAGATACTTGAAAACTTATTATCTTCCCTTGTTCTTCACCTGGTTCCAGAATTCTACTCTATTTGTCCCATATTACACTGGGATTTAAGAAACCAAAAATATTTGATCAAAACATTTATTTTTCAAGTGTAGTATCTCCCAAACATTTAAATGTCAGAGTTTTAAATAGTTTCAACTCAAAACAAGCTTTTGTTTCTATATTATATAATACAATATAAACTATACTTCCTCATACAAGTAGTCTAACAATAAAATATAATACAAATTTTAAAAAAATTTTTCTAAGTGAGGTCAGAAACTTCACCATTACTGCAGTGCAAACTTTATTTCAGAGCCAGAATGAGCCCTGTCTTAGACGAGTTGGGTCGCTTTGGAGCTCAGATCTGACTGCCAGTGTAAACCTGGACCTTCGCTTATCATTTGTGCCTGGCCAAGTAGAAAAGTATTCCTTTTCTGTGTCCTCTGGCTGCAGGAAATTAAAATTCTAAGAATGTAGAAGGTGGGCCAGGGATTTAGCTCAGCAGTCCCGCCGCCTGCCTCGCAAGCGCAAGGTCCCGAATTCAATCCCTGGTACCAAAAAAATCCCAAAAAACATAGAAGGAATGTTCGGTGAGTCTCTCCAGTGTAGATGCTCTAAATAGGTTTTTGGAGAAAAAAATGAGATCTAGAATCTGAACTGTAGGTTGCTGCTAATTTATTTGTAATGTCCATTTGTCAAGTGTCCTCGCTTGCTGGGACCCCCTTGGTTTTTAAGAGGAAGATGAAATTGGGCTGAGCCCCATCTCAGATTTCTGGGACTCTGGAGGGAGAGATGGGAGAGGCTGCAGGACATGGAGGCTTCCTCCATTTGCTGGGTTCTGCATCTGCTGCCTTCCCCCTTGGCGTGCCCTGACTCTTTGTGCATGGCATTATCTCACTGGACATCACCCACATCTTCATTTCCCCGCTGTTAAAGTCCATGAATACCTAACTTTATTAGACTATTAAAAATATGATGCAAGGAAAGGGAAAAGTCACATTGGCTCCAGAAACAGCTTAAAAGTCCCATTGCCATTCAGCCCCAGAGCTTCTTCACTGACCTGCCAGGTCACCAGTCACCTGCCATGGAGCTCGGCCCCTCTGTCAGAAATCTCCACGCTCATCTTCCTCACCTAGCGCACACCCCAGCTCGGGCCTTTCATCTCCATCTCTCTCTGCTCGTTCAGGGTTTCTGCCACAGAGCTGTATTGCAACATGTGCCATTAGGCAGTGCCTGTCTGCCTTCTTCCCTCCCTCCCTCCCTTCCCTCCTTCCTTCCTTCCTTCCTCTCTCAAGTACATTCCAAACGAATTTTTTATCTCAATGTTAAGTTGATGACTAGTATTTTTTACCCTATGTTTAAATATTTCCAAAGGATCTCCCGCCTCATATATTGCCTACATGCTCTTAGTCTATTTAAAACCTTTAAATAACAAAAGTCATTTGTTATTTATAATAAAGTCGTTTGTTATAGGAAAAGTGATTTAGTTCATTCAGTTATGAAAAACGGCTGCCCTATTACTAAATTCCCAAAGCAGTCCTTGTTACCAGACTAATCCCCCAGTCCAACCCATTTTCCAACAGAATGATTCCTCTGGCCCTTTTCAGTAGGAATAACCATGCTGCTGTATGTTGTGGTCACACACAGCCTGCTCCTTCACCATGGTTCCGGAATATTGGACACAGGAGCAGATGGGTGGTCTGTGGGCAGGACTGCGTGGTCAGAAGATGAGAGAGACCGGTCTGCTGTCAGGACTTCCCTCCTGTGCCTGCCCCACTTTGCGCTCAAGGGCTTTTCCTTCAGTGCCCTGTGTTATCTAACCACCCCTTTTTATCAGGTACTCAAGAGATGTTTGTACCTCAGGGGAAATGTAGCAGATTAAAAATCAGGAAGGCTGAGAGGCAAAAAATGTATTGTGAAGTAGGGAAGGGGTGATCAATGTGTGTGGGCGGGGGAACACAACCATGGTGTTTTATTAGATAGGTCCATTTTAGGAAAGAGTAAATACAGAAGTTGAGTATCAGGAAATGGATTTTCTTAACATTTTTTGCCTTGTTTCCTCTTTTGAAGTCCATTTAGTAATGAGTACTAAACAGAGATACTTCTTCCTCTAAGAAGTGGTCTGTATTTACCTTGTAAAATAACCATATTTCACACAGTTATTCAGATGCCATGCAAGACATTATGTGGTTGACTTGGTCATAGAAAAGGTAAGAGCAGTGAAGACTGCACCAGCTGTGGACTATTATAAAATTCACATGCTGAGATACAACCTGGACTTGGGTAATAGAAGGTACAATGAATAGCAAAGCAATAGCTTGTTCCCTTTGTCTTCCTGAGGCAGGGGCAAGCTTTTTCTATATAAGACCAGATAGTAAATATTTTAAGCTTTATGGACTATAAGGTCTCTGTAGCTTCTTAATGCTGCCAGTGTAGAGCAGAAACAGCCATAGGCCATATACAAATGAGTGGGTGTTGCTGTTTCTGTTGGCAAATGGACATTTACAGGAGGAGACCGTGCAGTGGAACTGGCCTGCTGCCCATACTCACATTCGCATGCCTTTGGCTGTGGTCTCATATAGGGAAGAACAAGGCCGGAATGCACAGGTTTCTGTGGAAGCACCTTGGCAGTCCTGCTCCAGTGAAAATGGCACCTTTGTAGCTATGAAAATGATGGCATTGTGGTCCATTTCTGAAGTCCTGGCTAATTCAAGAGTTCCATCAGAGTTGGTCATCACATTTTCTAGTTTTATGGTGCTTCATAAGAAATAAAAGCCATTGTATGTTCAGGCTAATAAAAGCTAGTGGCTTTTAGGGTCAGTATCTGCACTCAGAATTTCTGATTTAAATAATTTTTACCCACTAAATATGTTTACCTATTTTTTTTTAAAAGAATAATTTTGAAGCCGGTCATAAGAACTGCCTTGAGCCTAGAACATTTGATTGACATAATCCGAGGGTATCTTCTACTTCTTTGACTCCAGCTCTGCATTCCTTGCAGTGTGGTCCCTGGATCTGCAGTATCCATGTCATGGGGAGCTCAGGCTATGGATGCCTGGCCAGAGAAGCACTGATCTGGTATACACAGCCTTTTTACTAAACTCTTTTTTATTTAAAAATTTTCACCCCAGAGTAGTTGTACATCTGTAATCCCAGCACTCTAGGAGGCTGATGCAGAAGGATCACAAGGTTCAGTGGCTGGGGATACAGCTCAGTGCAAAGGCCCTAGGTTCAATCCCCAGTACCACAAAAAATAAACAATTCAAATTCTTCTTCAGAAATGTCTTTCCGATTTGACTTCCTTATATTTCTTCTGTTGCCCTTACACAAACTACAGATGTTTTTGTTGGTCTTCATTTCCCCCATGTTAGACATTCTTCCATTCATTCACCCATTTATCCATTTAATAGAAATGTATGGAGCACCCCCTCCCCCGCATGTACCAGGCTCTGTGTTGGATACCGGGTGTGCATCAAATGAAAAAAGAAACGAGATGCTGAACTAATAGAATCATGCCTTATTTAGAGGGGGCAACAATAAGCAGTTAGCCAAATCAATTGATATATCAATAAGAACTATAAGGAGATAAAGTGCTCTGATAGTGATCGGGGAGATGTTTGCCATGGTGGTCAGAGAGGAGATCTTTTAGCAAAGGCCTGAAGAATGGGAGGGAGCCTGCTTTTCAAAGAGCAGGGAAAGGTGGAGGAATGAATAACGTGATGAGTTACATACTGAGTTTTTGCCACTTGCCAGCTCTCAGTGTAAGAACTTAAATATCTTGGCTTTTTTAATCCTGACAGGAACCTTACAGGGCAGACATTTTTAGCATTCCCATTTTGAGGTGAGCTAAGTGCATGAGGTGGAGATTGGGTAAATTATAGGTTACTGTGACTCCATGATTGAGTGTGGAATAAGGTTAGAAGGAGAGATGGGCTCTACTCACTAAAGTGAAAATGTTAGATTATGCTAGATGCATTGGTTTTCCATACCAAGCAGTCCTACAGGTCTCTTCAGTCAGACACCATCGGGGTATCCAAGAATTTAACCCAGTTCCAACACCAGCTGCCTGGAGTTAGGGTTCTGTCCCACAGTACTGCCCAGAGCCACCCATTTCCCCCTCATCCCCGGCTCAGCACCTGCAGACCTCCTGCCAGACCTGGGTTGCTATAACAGAATGCCTGAGGCTGTAGAAGTCTGAAAGAGAAGAGATTCACTTGGCTCTGGACTATGATAGTGAAGAGGTCAAATAGAGTACATCTGGCCAGAGTCCCCTGGCTGTATCATGACATGGCAGAGAAGTGAAAAACTTGGTGCGAAAGAGACCAAGCACATGGTGGCCATGCTCTGCAGCAACTGTTCTCTAAGTTACTAACCCAGTCCTGCAAGGTGGGCACTAATCCCTTTGGGAGAGAGGTTCTGACACAGTCACCTGTCACCAGAAGTCACCTCACCTTTCAGTATAGCACATTGCCGACCTGGCTTCAAGCTCATGGACCTTGGAGGACAAACTACACCCACACCACAGCAGAGTGAGTGGAAGAGTCCCTCAGACAGGGTCTCTAGCTAGTGTGGGACTCAGCCCTGTGCTGTGTAGGAATGGCTGGGGTGTGGCTCCAGGGTAGAGCACTTCTCTAGCATGCACAACGGCCTGCATTCAGTGTCTAGTTCTGCAGAAAGAGAGGAAGGGAGGGAGAGAAGGATGGAGGGAGGAAGGAACAAAGGAGGGAAGCTGGGTTGGTTTGAGGGAAAAAATATCATCTATGAAAATAAGAGTAGATCAGGAAGATACAGTTTCTATAGAATCACTGCTTTCATTTCATGAGGGTACAATAATGATAAACATTTCCTTGTGGGGCTGGGGATTTAGCTCAGTGGTGTTGCCGACTGCTGTGCAGACACAAGGACCCAAGTTCGATCTCTGGTACCAAAAAAACCCAAAACATTTCCTTGTATTGAGCCTTTACCACATGCTAGGCACTGCTCTAAGTTTGCATGTCATCCCCAAATAATCTACAAATCACAGCCTCCACATTTCTCATTTAAACACTGTCTTTAGTTAGAATCTATAATGCATGAGGATAAAGGGCTCCTGCCAGTTAACTTTCTTGTCTCTTGCAGTGCTTAGCACTTTACTCTCCAGTAAGTGCCAAGCAGTAGAGATTAGTAAGGATCTCTGCTACATATGCAAAAGTCTCAATCACTTCAAAGATACATTTCCTAATTCCAGCTATGGCTTTTCTAAATTATTTTTCTGAATTAGCTTAGGGAAATACAGGGATAGTTCAGGAAAAGTATAAAGTGAAATTTGTAGTGTCACTGTCATTTCATGGCATATCAAGATGGTTTTCAGTTGATAATAATGTCTGTTGGTTCTTAGCAGCTATTTGTGGATTAGGCCACACAGGTGTAAAGGTGTACGGTATGTGTTGTGACTGACATATCATTACCTCAACTGTCTGATCAGGCTGAAAGGCACAGACCATACTTTGGTTGACACAAGACTGACCTGTGCTCCCTTTCCAGGTCCCTTCAGTCTAAATACTGTGGTGTGCGAGTCACTTTAGGGAAGTTCCATGCACCTCTAGACCAGGGGCCCGCATCGTGCCAGCGGAGTTCCCTGTGCCTTGCTGCCCTACCCTAATGCTCTGTTGGGGCTTCTGAGATGAATAATTTAAAAAGAAAAACGACCTGGTGGGGAGAACATGGAGAAAGAAAGCTAGGTGGCTTCTCATGGCTTCAGCGTTGCGCTTTCAGTGCCAGCCTTACCTCTTCAACTGCGTTCTCCTTTCATGGAAGGAGAACCTGGGCAACAGGGATGAGAGGAGGAAACTGAATATGTTCCTGACAGGGATTTTCTCCACTTGATAGCATTGGGTCTGTGAGAACCAAAGTCAGATGTGCATCCATCATGTTGCAGAAAAAAATCAAAAAAGGAAAAGCACAAGTAGCACTTTCTTGGCAGCCACAGGCAGTACTGAGCCTCAGCCATGACCGCCCAGGACCATGGGATGTCGCCTTCTGGTCTCATATTCCATCCTTCTCCTTCTCTCGACAGGTAGAGAGAAGATCACAGTGTCAGAGGATAAGTTGAAGAAACTCTTGCTAATTAAATGGTGTATTTTGGAAGCCATTCGTTTAAGAGCTCCAGGTGTCATAACTAGGAAAGTAGTGAAGCCAGTGAAAATTTTGGTAAGCATTGGTTTTGTTTTAAAATAATCATCCGTCTAGAAAAAAAGTACGTATTTGCTCACTCATTTTTTAGGTTGACATGTTATTGACTTATGGAATCTCCATTTATATTTAACTGAATAAGAATCTACAGTGGTACCTTGGTTCACAAATGCTTTTTGTTTGTGAACAATTTGGTTTGCAAAAAGAAGCATTTGGCAAAATTTTGTTTTTGTTTGAGAACTCTCCATCCAGTGATGAACAGGACCACAGCCATCTTTCCCACACGAACACAAATGTGACCTCATCTTATTTTTTTAAGTAATTTTATTGGTATATTTTAGGTATACAATATAATGCCATTCATCATTGGAAATTTGCACCGTTACATAATCCATCTTGATTCTTATTTTTTTCCCCATTCCCCTGCCGTCCCTTCAACCCCTCCACGCCTTTCTATTTACAAAGACTTTGTTTCCATTTTTTCATTTTCTCATGTTAATTGTGACCTCATCTTTTTCAGAATCATGGATGAATTAAATTTGTGAGCCAAGATACCACTCTATTTATCATATATGGCATGTTTTGATTTTAGTATCTATGCTGCCAAAGCAAGCACTAGGACGTTTTGAAATATGTATACATTGTGGAATGGCTAAATCAAGGTTATTATGATACGTATTATCTCACATTTTTGTGGTTAGAACATTTACTTACTATTAGCAACTTTCAAGAATACAATACAGTTGTACCTTGTGAACTTAATTCATTCTATGATTTTGGGGAAAATGGCTACGATCATGTTTGCTCGGGGAAGATGGCCCTGGCCATGTTCATCGTCCGATGTGGAGTTTGCAAATGGAAGCATAGTTTTGCCAAACACTTCTGCTTGCAAACTGAATTGTTTGCAAAGACCAAAATCCAGCAGAGCAAATGTTAAATCCTATAGCTATATGTCTAGCACCCAGGGCACATTGTGTCAAAATAAGAGCTTCAAAGGACTTGCATGGCCCCACCCCTATGGCATCGCCAGTTATAGCCCACATGGCTTCCCTTGGGGTGCCTCTGCTCACTGCCTGCAGCTTTCCTCAGTAGATGATCTATGTTCCTGGCATTCCTACCTTCCTGGGGTCTCCCTTTTCCTTTTGGCTTCACTCTCATAGCTTCACAAAGGACCCTCTCAGGTGCACTGGCAGGAGCTGTGACCCTCTCACAGATTTTTCCCTGACCTCCCAGATGTTCTTTACAAATCTGCGTGGAAACCTCGATGACCCTATAAGTGTTTCACTCTGCATGTCTGAAATACCAGTATCACAGGCATGATGCTGACACCTGCTGCCAGCCCAAGCAGTAGCTGGGCCTCCTTGGACCATAGCTGTAGTTGCCTCTGAGTGCCTACATGGCTGAACTCAGGGATACACTTCCCTAGGCAGCCTTTAATGACCAGGCATCCCAAGACTGTCTTCAGATACAATAAATCCCCAACTTATGGACAAGTTCCATTCTGGGAGAATGTTCTTAAGATGGATTCATTCATAAGTTGGATTTGTTCTTAAGTATGACAAAGTGAATCTTCCACGCCTTTAACACAAATGTACAGTGTATATTGCAATGTGCTTCCTAGCAGTCCCCTTCATATCACCACTGCTTTTCCTCTTGCTTCAAGACACCCTGGGCTCTCATTGAGCACTGTACTGAGCACTGTACTCCTCTATACTAACACACTATATAGTAAGCACACATAAGCAAAACTATGACAATGTCTGGCAGGCATGTGAACTACTTCCGTGATTTGTTTGCATCTAAGAATGTTTGTAATGGGAGATCGCTTTGTGTCTCTGAAAATTCACAATTTGAGAAATTACTGTAAAAAGTTTACAGTTTTGCAATTCTTTAACCCCACAATGGATAGGCTCTTATTGATTTCTAAGATCCCCTGAAGACATCTGGCTTCTTTTTAATCCTAACCTTTTCAGCAACTATGCTATCCTTTGCCCTAATTTTTTAGGCATTTCCTTTCTTGTAAAACTCCAAACTTTTCAAATCATTTAGCTCTGCCATTTTCTTCTGATTTTTACTGGCTAAAAGTAGCCACAGCCTGAACATTGGGCTGCCTTGAAATTTTATCCACCGGATTAACTAGTCCACTGCCCTTAATTTCAGTCTCCTGCAAGTCTCAAGATATGGACAATTTGCAGACAAATTTTCTGTCAAAGCATAACATGTATGACCTGTTGTCTAACTGCCAATGATGTCCTTATTCCCAAATGAAATCTCCTGAACTTGGCCTTTACTGTTCACATTTCTATCACCATCCTGGTCTTCAGAGCTCTTACGAGTATTGTACATCAAGCTCTGCTTGCAGAATTCTAGGATTTATCTAGTCAGCTTCTCCAAATCTGTTCAAACTCTTCCTACAAACCATTTCCAAAGGCTTCTGAACCACAGGGTCAGTTAACAATGACCCCATTCCTGGTACCAATTTTCTATATTAGTCATTTTCCCATCACTGGACAAAATACCAAACACCCACATCTTAAAAAAGTTTATTTTGGCGCACAGCTTCGGGGGTTCAGTCCATGGTTAGTTGGCTCCAAATCAGAAACAGCATGGTGGAATAGTATGACAGGAAAGCTGTTTACCACATGGTGGCCAGGAAGCAGAGAGTGAAGGGAGAAGCCAAGGATCAAAGCACACCCTTCCATGTCATGTTCACAGTGACCTGCACCTTCCAACCAGGACAAACCTCCAAACAGGAGACTTCTCCAGGACATTTTAGATTTAAATCATAATAATGTAGTGTTTGTTGTTCTGTGCCTGGTTTATTTTACCTAACATAGTATCTGCCATGTTTAATCACATTGTTGCAAATGACAGGATTTGCTTCTTTTAAAAGGCTAAATAGTAGTGTGTGTGTGTGTGTGTGTGTGTGAGAGTGTGTGTGTGTGTGTGTGTGTGTGAGAGAGAGAGAGAGAGAGATAGACAGAGAGAGATATTTATTCATTTGTTGATGGGCATAGGTTGATTCCATATCATGGCTATTATAAAGAATGCTGGAATAAACGTAGGAGTACGTATCCCTTTGACATACTGATTCCATATCCTTTGAATATGTACTCAGTAGTGGGATAGCTAGACCATATGGTAGTTTTATTTTTAACTTTTTGAGAAATTTCCATAGAATGTTCCATTATGGCTATATTAATTTACATCCCAAGCCAATACTGTGCCAGGCAAAATTTCCTCTCTAACCTTTATTTTTTGTCTTTTTGATAACAGAAATCCTGACGAGTGTGAAGCATTACCTCTTTACAGTTTTGATTTGCATTTTCCTGATTATGTCGAGCATTTTTCATATACCTAGTGCCATTTGTATGACTTCTTTTGAGAAATATTTATTTAGATCCTTTGTCTATTTTTAATTATTTGTTTTCCTATTGAGTTCTTGGATTTACTTATATATTTGTGATATTAACCCCTTATTACATGCATGGTTTGCAAATGTATTTTCCCATCCCATTTTGTCTTCATTCTGTCTAATGTTTCTTTGGCTGTATGGAAATTTTTTAGTTTAATGAAATCCCATTTTTGTTTTTGTTGCCCTGCAGTTTTTTGCTCATATCTAAAAATCTCATTGTCTAGAGCAGCATCAAGGAGCTTTCTCTCTATTTTGTTATAGTGGTATTGCAGTTTCAGAACTTATATTTAATCCTTGTTGAATTATTTCAGATGGCATGAGATAAGTATCTAATTTCTTTCTGCTGCACAGAGGTGCCCAGTTTTCCCAGCACCATTTATTGAAGAGACTCTTCTTTCCCCATTGGGTGTTTGTTGTGGCTTACATTTACTGATATTTCAATGCTGAATCAGCCTTTTATACCTGGAATCAGGCGCACTTGATCATGCCTTATAATTCTTCTCCTAAATTGTTGGATTTGTTTTGATATTTTGTTGAGGAACTCTCCTCTAAATTCGTGAGAGACAGTGGTCTATAGTTGTTTTTTAATACTGCTTTTGTCTGATTGGTACATCATAACAAGTCTCTTAAAAAGTGTTTTATACTGTTACTGTCCCCTTCTCATAGACACTCAGATTCCTTTCTCTCCTTCCTTCCTCTCTGCTTCACCTTTGCCTTTGTAGGACTTCCCTGTTCTCCTCAAGACTCCACATTTCTGGTACCCATTTGGCTCTTGCTATCGTTCTTCAGTGACAACAGGAAGTCCTGCCTTTGCTTTGCTCTTCTGGAGAGGCCCATCTTGACGTGTTGTCTCCTTGTGGTCTTTTTTTCATTTGTTACATAAACCAAGATGGCAACTCCATAGCCTGGCCATGGTGGTGTCTGCCTACCCCAAGTGTTTCTTTGATACAGTCAGATCAGACCTTCTTCTCTGCCCTTCATCAGCCTGGTACTTGGTGCTGCAACAGGAACCTCTTTCTTGCCTCCTCCCTCTTGCTAATGTGAATTCTGTACCTAAGGACTTGTTTGAATCCTGCTGTTCTCTACTAGCCTGATTTGCGGGCTGCAGCAATCAGCAGGCTTCCAGTCATTATCACAAGTCAATAGAAGGTAAAGAGGGGGTTGTCCCTGCTGGAGGCCTGTTCCAGGGCCACCCCAGCCCACCCCATGCACACATTAGGGACCTCTGTGGCTGCTTTAGAGTCAGCCATAACCCCTCCAGCCAAAAACTCCTCCTCAGTTCCAGCGGAGGTGAAATAAACAGTTAGAATTGGGATATCACAAGTCTCCCCTTTTAAAAATGGTCAGAGTGTACCAGTCAGAGTCTCCCTCTTCCCAGTTTGGGATCTGGCTCTCCAGCACTACTGGTACCAAAATTGCCCGGTCTCGAGCAGTTTCACTCCCACTGGAGACAACAGGGGTTCACTTAGGTTAAAAGATGATGACTGCCCCCATACCCCACACTCTCATATCAAACAAAGGCCTATTTTTAGTTGTAAGGTGTACCTATTTTGGATATATAAATTTGAAGTATTTTGCAACGATCATGAAGACATGCCAAAATCATGCAGAGTAAAATAGACATGGCTTATGATAAATAGCGTGGGAGGAACTTCAAAATACTTCACTCAGGGAGGTTGGTGGGTACTTGGTGATCATAAAATTTGGGAGATCTTGTCCTGTGGTTCCTGGATATGGTGATGAAAGGGAGACACAATGAAACCACTTTTAGTTCTTGGTATAGTTTATACAGATCGTGAAAACCTCTTATCATTGAATTGGGAGGATAGTGTTGGCTCTGCTGTTGGAGGAAGCACATGCTTATCCTCAGTCCCACATGCTCTGTGACCCCCAAACACAAACCCAGCCAAATAAGTGTCCACGTTTACTTTTTCATCTGTCTTCCCAACCAATTGTCTTTAAATTCTTTCTCCACTAATTGCTGCTGCCTGATTCCCCCACCACCACCAAAAGGAAAAAGAAAAATCATCCAAAACAAAACAAACAAGAAATCCACTGCCCCTTCCCTGATACTCCTATCAGTGTGCCCAGGGACAGGACACTGCCCATGTCTTCAGTGCTAATCTGGCTATTGTCCCTCTCTCTGAGTCCCATGTTTCTGTCCCACAACATAGAGATACACGTGGCTTCCATCAAGAACACTTGCTGCAAATGTCAGCCTTAAACATCAAAAGCTGCACTAGAGTCTACCTAAACTAGTTTATAAAACTTTGACATTTATCTTGTTTTCATTCTGTGTTACCAAATATATATGAACATGCGTCGAATAATCAGAATTTGAAATCAGTCATTGCTAAAGTTGGATAATAGAGATGACCTGTATGGGAAAGTTAGATTTTTCCTCACAATAAATTTTAAAATGTTTATATCTTTGCCATAATATAGTTATAGCATTATTTTTAAGGACCCAAACACTTTTCAAAGCAGATTTTAAAAAACTGACTTTTCTACCATAGAATTACACAGTTCCATCTGGTGACTTGTTGATGTTGTCTCCATTTTGGCTGCATAGAAATCCAAAGTATTTTCCTGATCCAGAATCATTCAGACCTGTAAGTTATGTGCTTCAATATCTTATCCTTTGATTTTAATTTGTTTTGCAAAGAGTATGAGTTCATAAATTAACTACGTGACTACATGATATTTACCTGGTAACTATGCAAAAAGTTAATTATAAAGTACGTGAGATTTGTAATGTAGAGGGAAAAATATTCTCAGATCAGATAGAAAAAATTTTGGACTAAGCATCCACTATCTTAAAATAAATTTTTATCTGGAACTAGAAATATGTGTTAAGTAAATACACCTGGCTCTGAAAGAAGACTTGTTTCATATTCTTTACACAGTTGTTTCTGTTACTGATTTCCAGGGAATACACAAAATAAAAATAAAGCAAATTAAAACATTGATCTGCCATTTATGATCAGGGAGTTCCAAGGCTGAACAGAGTCTTAGGTACACATTCAGTTCATTTTCTGCATTTAGGTAAAATATCCAGCAAAGCTGTGGATGTATCCATTCTGCACACCCAAGTCTCTCCCACAGGGTGGCTGCTGGTGTCTTATGATTAAATTTATTACCAAGAGCAATTTCGTGACAGAGCCTGAGACCTTATTATAAATATCCTCCCTCTTCTTAGGTCCATTCTGTGGTTGATTTACATTATCATTTACGTTTACCACTTAACAGGATTCTTTTTAAACCTGTTATTTATAAAGTTCATGTTCCAAAAACACAATTGTGTCTGATATTAATAACAGCTTGGAAAAATTGCCAACAACCCTGAGATTTTGTGTGCAAGGATTAGCTGTACAAGGTCATTTTTAGCCTAGAGAAATAAAGTGAAGCTTATTTATATAAGACTGATTTGGGGAAAAATGTTTTCTTCCCACAGGAACGTTGGAAAGAGGCAAATTTAGAGAAGCATGTGTTCTTGGATGGCTACATGGCATTTGGAGGCGGGAAGTTCCAGTGTCCTGGAAGGTCAGTGAGGCCCAGGGGCCACATGGTCCAGAGTCTGTGGAGCTGACAGCTGGAGTGGTGAGCTCTGGCTTTGACCCTCTTCGCTTGGTCATCAGACTCCAGGGAAAGCAGGAGAGCACAGTTAGCTCGGTTGGCTGGGGCACTGGGTGATGTCTTTGTGGAACCATGTGTCGTGGCTGCTGATAGAGTAAAAGTGACAGTGGTAGATGCCAGAGGAGCAGAGCTCATGGATCAGACTTCCAGAGTCATGTGCAGTGCTGTACACACTGACAGATTAGTATTTCTTCAACTACATAAAGCATCTGTCATGGATGCTGGCTGGAGTCATCATACATCATTCGTGTGGAGAACAGCAGCAGCTTAGTTTTTCTTTGCAGGGTTCGTTTGCTTTTGCAAAACCTCTCCCTTGATGCCCTTTATAGTTCACCTGGCCCTGAGGACTCCCCTTCGGTGTGATATGCTGTTGTGGTACAAATGTTCATCATAAGCCAAGGAAAGTTATGCTTATGTCACTTATCCAAGCAGGAAAGCAATTTTGAAAACCCCCCTCCCCCGCTAAGCATCAGGGATCAGGGACTGAGGAAGACCACAGTGGTCCCCAGCTTTGCAGGATTTACATCTTTGAAACATATCGCTCTGCAAATGCACAAGCCCATTCGATCTTGTGTCTCAAAAATTACAGTTTCTTGATTGAAAAAGTCAATCATGTTTATCGTTTGAACAGTACAGCAATCCCTGTTCATATATACAACTGTTACTCTACAAACGTCCATTCTGTTCCTCCTTTATATGCTTTTAGTAATGTCCATCTCTCCCCAAACGGTTTTCATTAGTCTTAAGCCAACCATGAAAATTCTAACCTCCCTTTCAGAAACAATTCTAGCAACCTGAGCCCAAGCACATTGGTGCCTGGGGACAACTCATTTGTCCTAGGCTAGGTCATTGACCCAAACTGGTCAATCATACTATGAGGAGAGACTTTTCTTCTATAATTAGAAGAGAGGCCTCTTTACTCACTATCAGAGTTGTGAAGGAGAAAGCAGGCAGCCCCAGTTGTTTACAGAGGATCAGGCCTTATGCTGGCGCAGCCTGTGGACAACTTAGCGGAGATGTGGAAAACTTGGCTCCCTATGAGATCCTCACCTCACTGAAAGCATCGGTTGTGAGGAGCTCATCTACTTTCTGTTACATTAGATCATGAATATTCTTATCCTTCAAGGCAGTTGATGGTGGAAACATGCCAACATACCCATCACAAAACTCCAAAAGTTGATCACTGTGATGGAGTGTCAGATACTTTGGGGGGCTTAAGTTTAACCAACAGTAATAACAACCAGCATGTTCACCCTGCCTCTGTCACTTGTACTATAGAAAAGCAGTTCTTAGCCAGTTACAAATTTATTGTTTTTGTCACCTACTTAGTATCTTAAGACTATCTTAAGAGTATCTTAGTGTCTTAAGAGTAGCTCCTCTAAAAACTGAAGATATTTTTTTTAGGATCCTTGCCATAAATGTCTAATAGCAATTAAAGGATTTGTTACAGCTGCCTTTGGCATTGGGCTTGAAGTGCTTTAAACCAAGGACTGAGTGGTTTTGTAATGGCACATTCAGTGTAAACCAGCAGTCAGTTTGCCTGATGACTGCTGTTCCCACCTTCTGCCACAGTTCTGGGGCTGAAAGATATTTATTTGCTTGAGTTTGAAAGCAGTGGGTACAATAAAGGGAACTGTGGTATCATGACTCCTCCAATAGTATCTTATTTATACATAAACTGTTGGGTTGATAGCCCAGCCACCAGTTATTGGGTGATGCCCGATCGCCCGATCCAGCAGGGGATGAAAAAATAATATACAAAGAACAAAGAATAATGAATGGTGGTTTATTACTTGAAGGCTGGGAATTGATCTTAGCTCTCCTGGCTAAGAACAAAATCTCTTAATTATTTAGTATTTATGATTATACATCGTATCAAGGGAGGCGTAAAGGCAGATGTAGGGAATAGCAGAACTAATGCACTGATGAGCTAGGCTGTGAAAGGGGAGTAACTGTGGATTCTAGTGAAGGACAGGTCACAATTAACAAGTCACCTGTGCTATCTTGCAGGTTATAGCTAACGAGCCACCTGCATTATCTTCATTAACATTTGATCTCGGAGAATGGCGTCACAGTCATAATTCCTCAGCTGCAGTGTTTCCTTGCTATTAGAGACATCACAACCTCATCGATCATTGAGACCTCAGTTGTGACCCTTGGCATCGGGAAGTCTGTCACCATACACCAGCCAAAGGCTCATTTAACAATTCACACTTAAGCCTTGGAATGACTCATAGTTTGAATCAATAGTCAAGTTCATAAGCCAAATCAGTAGTATCTAAAGCCTGCTCAGTGCAGTTTCAAGCTGGTCTCCTGCACTAAACTATGTATTTTCAGAATGTCCTGAGCTCCATCTTTAAGACAGTGTCCTGTCCACTGGAGGGACCCCGGATGTAAGACGTGACATGACCATGTACTGGGGTCAGGAGAATGCGGGGTCCATCAGGACCCACCAGGAGAGCAGGATGTGAGAGGCCCGAGCTCTACACTGGACTCCAGACAGGTCAGGGTGACCTTAGACCTCATGGCCTTGGAAGAGCTAGCTAGGAGACTTGCAGGTTGTGGAAACAGAGTGAGCGGAGGATCATTAAGCACTGAGGCGTGTGGGCGAGGCATTTATGGTTTGACTGTTACTGGGGCCAGATGACAGATGGTGGTGAGGAGTAAGACCACCGAAAGCAGTCATTGTCCCAGTTAGGCCTGTTAGCACCTGCGTCAGGAATTTGTACACAGCTCGCAAAGCACCAACAAAGCACAGAATGGTTTGGGTAGAATGGATCCGTGTGGGGCATGGCTTCATTATGTGGTTATATTAATATTCCCTGCAGGAGACGTGGCGTGGTAAAATCTTCAGATTTCGAAGGTAATTAGCTATAGGGATCCAGCTAGGGGAAAGACTCTAGGTGGACTTTGGCTTTGAATCTACAGGGCTGGAAGAGATGGTGGGAATGAACAGATGAGAAATAGAGCAAGTCTGGAGGTAAGGTATTTAGCTTTCTTTGGGAAAACTGAGTCTGAGGTCTGGCAAAATAGATACCATGTAACAGTGATGGTGAATTTCTTAGAGACCAGGTGCCAAATTGCAACCCAAAACCCACTCATTTATGGCAAAGTGCCAATACTACAATTAAGCCTGAATACTTTTTAGTTTAGAAAACACAATTCTAAATTAACATCCTTTGTTTTAAAAGAAAAACACGGGCCAGGGATTTAGCTCAGTGGTTTCGCCGCCTGCTGCGGAAGCGCAAGGACCTGAGTTCAATCCCCGGTACCAAAAAAAAAAAAAAAAAAAAGAAAAGAAAAACACAATAACATGTGCTATAGGTTCGCCACCACTGCCATATAACAAATCTATCTATAGGCAGAGCACTAATGCTGAAGATATCTAACCTGTTAAAAATCGCACTGAGTCTAATTTTCTGGGCTTGCATCCCCCCCATTAAGTTTATTGGTACATTTTAGGTGTAAAATACAGTTACATTCATCATTGGGATCTTGTACCATTACATGAGCATCTTGGTTCTTATTTTTTTTCCCCTTCCCCTGCCCTCCCTTTACTCCCTCCACCCTTCCCTATTTGCAAAGATTTTGTTTCCATTTTTTTCCTTTTCTCATATTTTTTCTTTTCCCTTCTTTCCCTTCCCCTACCCCTCCCACTTCCCCTGCTCCTTTAGACCTTTATATCCTATTACACAATATCAATTATACATTTTTTACATTATAATATCAAGATCTAGGAGACATTACCACAGATTTTACAGAATTTAAAAGAATATAGAAAGCATATTTCAAACATCTGTTTTGAAATAAATTTGATAACTTCTAAGAAGTACCTTGGAAGACAAATTAATGAAATTAACTCTGGAGGAAATAGAAAATTTGAATAGCACCTATTAAAGAAAGTATATTCCTAGCTTGAAAACCTACCTATATGACAACAATAGGCTCCTATACATTTTAACTGACAAATTATATCAAACATTTAAAGCACAGAAAAAAAGGAACACTTCTCCCCTCACTTTAGGAAATCAACATTGTGCTAATCCTAAAACTGGATAAAGATAATAGAAGAAAAAAGTATGAACGTAGATAGAAATTTGTTTAACAAAACAAACTATTAAAAGTCAGATCTGGCAGGATGTAGAAAGTGGTTTTATTATAGGGATGGCTGTGTTGGTTCAGCATTGGAAGATCCACCCCCAGAAGTCATCATTTTAACAGAGGAAATGAAAAAGCCATATGATCCTGTCACTAGTTGGAGAAAAAGTATTGGACTCAATTCTACAGCTGTTCATGGTAAAAGCTCTCAGGAGACTAGAAGTAGAACAGAACCTTCTCAACAGACTAAAGACATGTGCTCCATACTTCTAGCAAAAACGCCTTATGTGAATGGAGAAGATATAATGCTTTCTCCTTAAAGTGGGGAACAAGGGCAGATATGCTTACTCTTCATCTGTCCATTAAACTTTGAAACATAGGCCCAAACCAAAATAGTCTGGCAATAAAATGACACAATTAGGATAGGATTGGCAAGGTAGAAGCAAAACCTTTATATGTAGATGAAAAATGATCATCTACAGAGAAAATACTAAGAAATCTGTAGGAGCCCCGAGGACTTGTATTTGAATTTAGCAGGATTAGAAAACACAAGGCACATATAAAAATTCAGGTCTATGTATACTTGCTATAAATGAAGAATTGGATATTGAAATTTAAAAGTTATATAGGAGTACAAAGGACCTAGAAAAGGAAAAAGAAAAAAAAAACAGTGTTGGAAGATGTTTAGTACCTAATTTGAAGACTTCCTCTAAAGCTACAGTAATCAAGGCAGTGTTGGTGTAAGGAGAGACATATAGATCATTGGAATAAAACGGAGAATCTAGAAATAGAACCACACATATATGGTCCACTGAGTTTTGAAAGATTAACATTTACATTTTATAGAATATAAACTCAATTCAAGAACTGAGGAAAAGATAGTGTTTTCAGCAAATGGCACTAGAACACCTGGTATCTGTATATAAAAAATTAACCTCAACCCTTTATTTCCATACATAAAAATAACTTGAAAGGATCTATGAAACTAAATATGAAAGCGTAAAAGTATAAAACTTTAAGAAGAAATTATAAGGGAAAATGTTTATGAATTTAGGGTGGGCAAGAACTTCCTAGGATACAAAACACATGGTGTATAAAAGAAAAATTTGAGCCGGGGATTTAGCTCAGTGGTTCCGCCGCCTGCCTCGCAAGTGCAAGGACCCAAGTTTGATCCCCAGTACCAAAAGAAAAAAATTGATAAATGAGATTCCATCAAAATTTAGAACTTTAAATGACATCATTAAAATGAAAAGTCGTCCTTAAACAGACCATATTTACAATGCATATAACCTATGCCTGGCATGTGTAAAGAACTCTTACAGCTCATTAATAGACAACCCAATTAAAAAGTAGACACAAGAAGATGATAAACAGCCAGTACAGCACAAGGAAGGGTGTGCAACACTAGAATCAGAAAAATACTATTCATGAACAATAACAAGATTGAATTATATACTCATTAGGGAGATGAAGTTAAAAGTTTTAAAAGCCTTGTGATGACTTTTTCTTTTTGTTGGGTTCTCCCCCTTTGCGTGTAATTTGTCACGCCCAACAGATTCATTCTGCTGGGTTTTCTGGGGTTGTGATCCTCATTGTCTTTTCCTAGGATATTGTCTAAAATTTTTTGGAGTGCTGGTTTGGTATTCATGAAGTTCCTAAGGTGCACTTTATCATGAAAGTATCTTATTTCTTCATCAATTTTGAAAGATAGTTTTGCAGGGTACATCAGTCTTGGTTGGAGGCTTTCCTTTAGGGCTTGAAATACTTCACTCCAAGCTCTTCTTGCCTTGAGGGTTTGCATTGAGAAGTCTGCTGTGATTCTTATGGGCTTTCCTTTTTATGTGATTTGTTTCTTTTCTCTCACTGCTTGTAGAATTTTGTTCTTCTGTTTGGGTTTCTGGAATCCTAACTATTATATGCCTATGTGTAGACTTTTTTTTTTTTATCAAGCCTAGCTGGAATCCTATATGCCTCACTTATCTGTATGTAAAGTTCTTTCCCCCTGCTTGGGAAGTTTTCTGGCATCACTTTTGTGAACAGCTTTTTTATGTCATCTGCACTCTCTCCTGTTTCTTCATTAACTCCAATCAGTCTTATATTATTCTTCTTTGCATCATCTAGCAGCTGCTGGATTGATTTCTTGTGGTCCCTTACAATTTTAAAGCAATTTTTCTTTTCCTGGTCACTAATTGCAATCTTATCTATATCTGAAATCCTGTTCTCACATTGGTTCATTCTGCTGTGTAGACTTTCAGTGGAGTTTTTCATGTCCTGGAAATCTGTTTGCATCTGTTTTATGGATTCCATTTGTTTCCTGTGTTAGGATTCCATCATGTTCCTCAGATCCTCTATTTTTTTTTTATCGGTGTCCTCTGTAGATGTGTTAATCATGTCTTGCACTATGGGCGCAATCTTTGCTGTTATCTGAGAAATTATTTCTGATTTCATTTTTTCCAGATCCTCTTTTGTTGCCAGTTCAGGGAGTCGAAGTGGTTGAGTATCAGATTGTTCCATCTCGTTTCCCTTTGGGGTTGCTGTAGGTGATCTGGAAGTCTGTTTTTGAGGCTTGTTTATGTGTTTTCACATTTCCATGGGGTGGGGGTACTTCTGTTGCCCAGGCAGCTCACCTTCTCTGCCCCAGGAACGTGGAATGGCAGTGGGGGAGCCTCTTCCTGGGCGCTGGAATTGGCTCACCTTCTCTGCCCCAGGAGCATGGAATGGCGGTGGGGGAGCCTTTTCCCAGGCATGGGATTGGCTCTCCTTCTCTGCCCCAGGAGCGTGGAATGGCGGCGGGGGAGCCTCTTCCTGGCCACTGGGAATGGCTCACCTTCTCTGCCCTAGGAGCGTGGAATGGTGGCAGGGAAGCCTCTTCCCAGGTGCTGGGATTGGCTCACCTTCTCTGCCCTAGGAGTGTGGAATGGTGGCAGGGGAGCCTCTTCCCAAGTGCTGGGATTGGCTTTCCTTCTCTGCCCCAGGAGCATGGAATGGCGGCGGGGGATCCTCTTCCTGGCCACTGGGAATGGCTCACCTTCTCTGCCCTAGGAGTGTGGAATGGTGGCAGGGGAGCCTCTTCCTGGTGCTGGGATTGGCTCACCTTCTCTGCCCTAGGTGCATGGAATGGCAGCCTGGGCTTGCATCGTAAATAGCCAAGTCATAAAGCATTTTGTTTTTAAAGAGTTAAAATAAAAATTGTTCAGAAGAGCAAATAACTTCATGTAGACAGTATATACCAAGATAGATCTTTCCACTAGAAATTTAATCCCATAAATCCGTAGGATAAACATCAGAAAATTGCACCCGTTCCTAAATGAGGTACCAGGAGCCAGCATGCTTTCTCATGTATCAAAAACTCAGTGAGTCAGAGAAAGCTGCCTGTGACATAGCCGACAACCATGCTTGTGATGAGCACACACAGCTCTCAGGATTCAGGCCATCGAGTGGCATGCAGGTCACTCCTGCTCATGAGTGGACATGGAAGGCTTTGCTGATTTCCCTGCATGAGCACTGTGGGTGCTATCAGCTGCCAACTGGAAGTCAGGATGGAAGAACTGGAGTTCCTTGCAGTAACTCTGGCCACTCCACAAAGACATCTGCAGGCAGAGCCCCACACTGGGCACTTCAGTGCAGTACAGGAAGAGAAGTCTTATGGGGAACAGAAAAACAATCAGGAGAACGTTCTGTGAACTCCCAGACTTCTGCAGACGTAGTATGCAAAATGTAGAGTCTCCTTGTAGTGCACGGTCTCATCTGAAACCCTGGGATTTCAACAGAGGGGTGGAAAAGGGGTTCCAGTGTTAGAGGACTTTGAGAGGCATCTCTGAGAACTGGCAATCTGGGCACAGGGGGATGTGCTTGCTGTGCCCCTTCCCGGAAGGCCCACCAGAGCCGACAACCATGGATTTACCCTGCTTCTCACCCCTGCAAGTGTAGGTGCCCTCATGTGGACTGACATGGGTTGAATTCCAGTGAAAAACAACCACTCTGATCTTTGCAAGATGAACCAGTTTATGAAGAATGGCATGCTCTGATGAGAAGAGGATGTAATAGGAGTCAGGCTGCAGTATTTAGAAAGTAGAAATGAAGCATGAATTTCCCAGGAATAGAACTATAACTATTTGTGTGTGTGTGGGGGGGGGGGGGTCCTTCATGTACCAAGGGCAATGATAGGCTACAAAATAGATGTTGAATTTCTAATGAAAATCACACTGCTGTTGGAAGATTAATCAAAAGTATGGGCACAGCTAATACTAGCCTGGTGATGCTTTTCTCATTCTACTGAACAAATCTCTCTCAAGCACCCAGTGTAATATGATTCCTCAGCCATTCAGTGACTACATACGAGTGTAGACTGTGTCAGGGTAGAGTGCAGAGAGTCACCCCAGAAAACAAACCAGATGAAGGCCTGTCTCCAGGAGCTTGTATTCCAACTCAAGCCACTTTGTTAGAACTATACAGACAGCAAGACACTAGCTGATCTTGCACGTGGGGACATGGACATAGATAGTGACATGAAGGCAGACGATAACTGAATAGCAGATACCAGTGGAAGCCCCCTGTGGCTCATTGGCACAGAAACTGCAGTCAGAAGCAGCACAGAGGACCCTGGAGGCTGGGACCTGATGGGAATCACCATAGTGCCACAGTACCAGACTTTGAAGGAAGAAAAGAATTCAAGACCCATAGGAATGCAACAGGAATGCAACAGTGCACCTATACATTGACTCCAAGACCACTGTGTGTTTGGATTTGTGCAGCTCTAAGCAGATTTGTCCTCGTACCTTTGTGCTAATGTCATTTTAAAGGTTGTGCCTTATCTAGTAAATAATCTTTGCACAGTCTTGTGTTTGAGGAGTGTTATCCTCAGCTTTCTCCCTTTTAGACTTAGAAATAACTAATTCTTTTTGAGAAGTGAGCAACTAATTGAAAGTCCTATTTATTCCAAGGCGCGTGTTACATAAGCAGATGTATCGCCGCAGCTCCAGCTGGTAGGTGTGATTAAATAAGCATATGTACTTGTGTAATTGTTTTTTTTATCATTGTCGCTAAGAGTGCTTCTGTCTTTGAGAGTGTCTGAGAAGGAAGAGGTCAGGGGCACAGGAGGGAGGAAGGGGAAGTGGTGAATCCAGAGCACTGGAGCCAGGCGGCTGGTTCCCCTGTTAATGTTCAGCCACGCTCCTCTCTTACAGCTCAGCTGAGGAGTCATGACTCACTTGGGGAAGCACAGACACCTTTGCAGAATTGCGATCATTATCTCCCCAGCCATTCATCTTGACACTTCACGTGCGGCCATGATTTATGTCTGTCAAGAACCGAAGAAGCAATTCAAGCGTGGTTTTTATTATGTACGCAAAACGTTCTTTTCTGACCCAGATTTTCTGAAAGGAGCCAAGAAAAAAAACCTCACATGATCATCACAAAAATGCAGAAAAAGCATCCCACAAAAGTCGACCCTCTTTCTGGTGAAAGTGCTCATCAATCTAGGAATGGGAGGAAAGCTCCATGGTAGTGCAGTGCTGGCACAGAGGCCAACATGCAGACCGAGGGAACCAACCTGGGCAAGTGCCCACTGGGCAGGTGATTTCTGGCAAGAATGCTGAGGCCTTGTGATTTGAAGAGACAGTATTGTCAGCCTGCATCTCCATGTGCGTAAATAAAGGAACAAAGCTAGACCCTTACCTAACATCAGGTAGGAAAATCACCTTGGGCCTTTTTCCTGAATAAGAAGGCTTGAAAGGAGTTACCCAAGGTCTCCAGATAGCTTGTACATCTGAGAGTTTCCCGTCTAGGACGAGGAGCTGCAAGAGCACTCTTAGCACAATCCTGGCTGCAGTCTGGAAGATGAGGCCCCGGCCTGAACCCAATTTCTCAACAACACGGAAGAGGGTGTCACAGATGGAGAAGGGCTGAGTTTCCCATCCTTCCTATCTGCTTTCTCTTCTCTATTTCCACTTGTAAATATTTCCTGTTCTCTTCTGTTTTCATGTTTTCTTCTTTTGCTTCTCTTCCCATTCTATTCCATCTTACTCTCTTCATCCATCACAAAGCATCTGCCTGCCCACTCGACCTGACTGTACCCTTACTACTATTATTCCCAGCTCAGTGTTTGACACCCCACCCATAGTGTTTCATGTATCACTGAGATACTCTTTGTAATACGGATAGTGTATACTAAAGTTAGAAAGTTTGATAAATTACGTCTTCTAACATAGTTTTCCTTTCTGCCTATCAAGTTCCTTTAAATGAGCAGGTCTTGTAATATGGTCGTCGTATCACTGACAGTAACAGTATCTGGAGACTTGTAGGAAATGAGATTCCCCTGCCCAGCCCCAGACCTCCTGAATCAGAACCTGGGGTGAGGGCTGTGTTCCCACAAGCCCTCCAGGAGATTCCAGTCAGGATAAAGTTCCGGAACTGTGGGGTGGAGACTGTTTACCTCCTGCCACCAAACTGATTTTATCTTCCTAAAAGATCTCTTAGGGGAACGAGGTTATGGGAAAAGCGCTTCCCCTTGAACTTGAATGGCTATGATCCCATGCGTGACGCCTGCGAAACTGCGCCTGCGCACTGGCTTCACCCAATTCCGGGCAAGGCAAGAGCGTGCTATTTTCATAAACTGCAGCTGGTAACAGCTCGGGACATTTCACAGGTTCTGCGCCTGGCAACAGCAATTGTTTTCCAGCCCATGCTGTCATTGCCTGCCGTGACTGCTAGGAGGAAAAGAGACTTTTCTCTCTAAAAGAGAGACTGAGTCTCAAAATCAAAGCATCTACACAGGCAGTCACTGCCACGACCCTCCACTCCCGCCTTCCTCCTGTCTCATAGCTGTTTCTGTTCTGGTTGCTCAAGCTCTGGGAGTCCGCCTTTGCTTCCCCCATTTCTGGCTTTCTCAGTCTGTTCCCTCCCCTGAAACCAGGTCTTCATCACTCCAGCATCAGGTGATTTTTACTGTTTTCCAACTCTCTCCTTGGCGCTGTCTCTTTTTCGATCCTCTTAGGCCAGGCAGATTAATGTTCCTGAAATAATAATGTCTGGTTGTCCTCTGATTATTACCGGCACTGCTGCCTGCCACCCAAACTCCAGAGTCCAGGGCTTCGGGGTCCCCACCATGCAACGCCAGCCGAGCCTTCCTAAACATCAGTGGTCCCTCCTGCCACGCGAGACACCCTGCCGGTGCCAGGCCCAGGTTCCCCACCGCTCTCACTCAGCAAGTCCGCTTAGTTAAAGCCTGTCCTTCCTCCGGGTCCTGCTCAGGTTTCCCCTGCACACACCACCAGGTCAGTGTGGTCCTGCCAGACTGCGAACCCTTGCCGCCCCCGGGCTCCCTCCGCTGCATCCTTCCTTTGATTGTTAGCGTGCATTGTTACCTTACCTCCCTGTTCATCCCAAGCGCTGTGTTTTGTATTCTTCATGCCTGTGTAAAATTCCCAAATACCAAGTAGTTGAGGAATCTTCAACGTGTTTACATTTTAATGTGTTTTATTTGTAGATGTGTGATGTTCTTGTGAGTGTAAAAAAAAAAATCTGGCACAAATGATATGCCTCATTATTTTTACTGTTGTGACTTTAGAAGTTAAAAAACTTTTTTTTTTGGTACCGGGGATCAAACTCGGGACCTTGCACTTTCGAGGCAGGTGGCGGAACCACTGAGCTAAATCCCCGGCCCTGAAAAAACATTTTTAACATAACACAGCTCAGTTTGCTTCTGAGAACTTCTGTAAAAATTCAAATTTATGAATCCCTTCTCTTTGATGTAAGAAAGCTTTTAATGTCACAGATTAAGTTTCTTGTGTTTTAGACATCAAACAAAAACTCAACATATTTTTATTTTCGCCTTTCTTTTCCCCTGCCCCTAAAAAATGCCAGTGGATAATTGAGAGAATTCTACTAGAGCATTCAAATATTTAGATTTGGAGAAAATAAGATTTTCCAGCACATATTTTATTATGGCACATTATTAATTAAGCTTACTTTTTATTGAAGTCATCAAAATGTTTATAATTACTACTAAAAGTCATGTTAATATCAATACTATTTTGGGCCAGGGATTTAGCTCAGCAGCACAACGCCTGCCTGGCAAGTGGGTGGTCCTGAGTTTGATCCCCGGTACCAAGAAAAAAGAACATGAATACTATTTTAATAGCTAATATTAATTTAATAACCAAACTAAAAACACTGAAAAAAAAAGAAAAATATTAAAGCCTCTCCAATTCAAAATACGCATAGCATTTGGCCAAAAGCCTATATTATTGTTTCTTTTTAAGGAAAATGTAGTTTTATCATGTTTAAGAACATTACAGGGTCTGGGAAATGCCTTATAATTTATAGTGGGAGACTTTTCTTTTTTGGTACCTGGGATTGAACTTGGGTCCATATGCTTGAGCAGCAGGCGGCGAAACTACTGAGCTAAATCCCCGGCCCTGTGGGAGACTATTTTAATAAAATGGTAAATATTGTTTCTGTTGTTTCCCTTTTTTGGTCATTTCTTTTTTTGTCATTCATCCCATAGATTTTTTTTCCTACTATATAGTTTTTTTGTTTGAAAGTTCCTTTTAATTGACAAGTGAGGACAGTATATATTGATGGTGCTTTGACATACACGTATGTTGTGGAAGGCCTGCCTCAAGCTATTTCACATGTACGTCACCTTACATACTTAACGTGTGTGTGTGTGTGTGTGTGTTTGTGGTGAGAGCACATAGAAGCTACTGTCTTAGCAATTCTCACACATATACTATTATTATTAAAGGCCTTGATGCAGAATAGATCTCTTGAACTTACTCCTGACTAACTGAAACTGTATCCTTTAGCTAAGATCTCCCACATCTCTCAAGCCCAGCCATTGAGAATCACCATTTCTAATTGAAATATCCACAATATTTCCAAAATCTTACAACTGTTCTTTTACATATGAACATTGGCCTTGTTTATATCACTCCTGTGCTTACCATGCCCTTGCGGTGATAGAAGAAGTATTTATTTAGGGCTTTCTATGTGTAACAATGCTTAGAGAAACCTTATATTCACTCATTGGTGTAACTTTTCAATAAGTACAATCTGTCACTGGCTCTCACTTTCAGGGTCACAGTCCCAAGGGGTCCCATGGCAGTTCACCCCCATGAACAGGCTTCTCCTGCTGTGTCCAGCCTCATATCCTCCTCAACCCCGGGCAGGCATGGATAAACAGCTTGTAGGCCCCCACATAGCCCAGGACTCCTTCTCAATCCACATCACGGAACAGGTCATGGTTCTGTCTTGGGGACCATCTTGGCCAGCTCCCTGCGACTCCTCAGAATTGTCTCCTCTGTGTTGCTGGTTGTAGTGCCTGTAAGGACTTGTATGGGAATGGGATCAAGAGTTAGAGAGATGGAGGAGGGAGCGTAAGGGCTGAAAAAAAGCAATGAAGATGTGTTATGTGCATCCAGCAGCTCCACACAAGGAATGTGAACGTTGTATACTGCAAACACATAGTAATTAAAAAATAAATGAGTAAGTTCTTACTCTATACTTTTAATAGTAGATTAATTATAAAAAGAGTATATTTGCTGTGACATATGTATACTTTCTAGCTATTCTTTGATGGTCATACTTAGGCAACTTTCACAGCTAAATAACAATTTTCTGTTTTTTCCTTTAGGTGGTTTGCTCTATTAGAAATTCAAATATGTATTATTTTAATACTTTATAAATATGATTGCAGTCTTCTGGACCCATTACCAAAGCAGGCAAGTATTTCAGAATTTTGAATATCATAACTTTCAGATTTGAACTCTGACTCCTTCACTGTAGAATTGACTCCCACACTTAGGCCTGATGTTGGTAGAACTGGACTGAGAATGTACCTACTCCCCTTCGTTCAGTCTCTTCATTGTGCCCCATTGCTACATAGCTAGGGCCAAATAGCAGCATTTTTGCCACTGCCAATGTGAGGACCTCCTCGCTGGCCTTCCCAGATTTTTCCCTTTTCCCTAGGTTAAATAAACATAGCCTTAGCTTTGACTTTGTACCCCTAGAAAGGAAAGTCTTCTCTAGGTCCAAAAGTAGCCATGCATTTTGGATGCAAGTCATACCCTTGGTCCACTAGGAAAGCAGTGGTGTGGAAGAAAACCAACCCCAGTGGAAGCAGGAGGCACAGTGGGGACAGAAAGCAGTACACACAGTGCAAAAGGCCGCCACTTCATTCTTGCCCCTGGCAGGAGTACTGCAATCATTTATCTCCTCACTGGATCTGTTCTCCTAGGCATCAGTGGCCCCCACCCTGGCCTGAGTGTCATCAGAGCCACCTGAGGGGCTGGTGAAGGAAGAGCACAGGTTGAAGCTAAAAAATTAAGCATTACAATCTTAGGACTATTCACATAACATTTTGTGCTTTGATTTAATGTTGACATAAGGTGAATGTATGGAGGGAGTTATATGTGTGACATAGAAAATGTATTACAAATATGCATGTTTCCACAATTTCCATTGATTTCTCTTACACTTCCGTTTTGTGTTTAACCATCCGTGCTGAAGAGCTCTCCAAATCTTAGCATGAAGGATACTCAAAGTACCCTTTCCCAGAGCTCTCCATTGCCTGCTGTGTTGTGGGCAATATGAAGATCAGAGCCAGGATTTACAGACCTCAAATACTAGTTCTCTGGTCTACCAAGTTAGATGTCACAAGTTTTCCCAGCACTGACTCAGCATCCAACTATTTTCCCATCAACAGGAGGACCGGGGAATGTTTGCCTGTTCATATGAGATGAGATCCGTGAAAACCAGAGAAATCAATAATTGTGGTCAGCTCCATAGGGAAGATCACTCCTAGCACTTTCTTCCTAGCTAGGGATTTTATTCACTGCATTTAATTTCCTACAGTGTTTTGTGTACATCTTACTTTGCTTTGACACCAGTGAGAACATTGTTTAAGGAAATGTTATCTCAGTTTGTAAAATGTACAAGTCTAAATAAATTCCCATAATCTCAAAGAACATTTTATTTCACAATCCTTATTCTAGAAAGAGAAAGGTCAATTGAAATGATTGGAATTGTTTTAATAAATTGTAAAAGGAGGTGATCAGGAATAGAGGAAATGACTTTCAGATTATAGTCTCTGAGAAAGGTGTGTTCTGAACACATCGTCCACTGCTGGGGAATCAGGGGATCTGGAACCTGCTCGTCACAGGAATTTTCCTGCCAGAGTAGCAAAAATCAAACATTAGAACCCCCAATTTTAATTTGCGAATAGCCCAGAGTTTTATTTTATTTTAGGTGCTAGGGATCAAACCCAAGGGTGTGTGCATGCTAGACAAGCACTCTACCACTGAGCTATCCACAGCCCGCAGTGTTTTATTTTACCTCAAGGTCTTAATAAATTAATTTCACTTGGATTCCCTCCCATTAGGAAGCAATCAGGAGACACCACAAAGCATTCAGAATCCCTAGCTGGCAGCAGAGTCCTGTGCCTGGGGAGGGGCAGGGGTTCCTCGGAGTGCTCCTGAAACAACTTCCGGCACACTTTGGCTCACCCAGAGGGCCTGCCCTTGTTCAGTTGGTTGGGTTCCATTTTATTTTTGTTTTGGGCCATGGATCCTTAGGAAATCTTCACAATACTAATGGATCCCTTTCTAGAAAAGTACATATTTCTTCACACATAATTGTAAGTCCAGTTTAGTGGGCCCCTGGGAACCCTGCAGCTTATTATATCAGCTCTCCCAGTTCTCCTGCTGAGGAGTCAGGCTGGGCCCTGGGACGTTCAGAGCTGGAAAAGGACTGCTCATCTACTTCAGATCTGCCCCAACCCTCATCCACAGAATAGGTTGCTTTTCTTTTTCAGGCCCCTAATGGTTAAAAAAATTGCATTCTTTGCAATACTCCTTTCCCTCACCCCACACAGATTCACACCTTGTTCATAGTGAGGGAGAAAAATCACATTTGAAACCCCCCAAAAATGGTGTCTTTGAAAAATCATGATCACAAGTATGCTGCCAGTGTTTCACACCTCCGACTCCAGGTGGCTCTTAAACATCTACGACATGTGAGATGGTGACCTCAGCCCATGCTCACAAGCGAGCTGTCTCAGCCTTGGAGCCAGAAATGCAGAAAGGCCTGATTTACCATGTCCTCTGTAGCCAGATAAAGAGAAGGCAGTAGGCTAGTGCACAGCTGCTGTGTGGGCGAGTCCAAGAAGAGACTTAGAATCAGATACAGTATTTTCCTCCTTTTCTCCGTCTTGAATGGAGCCAAAATGCATGCTTGATACTGTGGTACTCATCCATGCAGATACTTCCAGAACCTACACTATGTACCTTCTAGAGAAAATTGCGACTGAATGAACCTAGGTCTAGAACAATTGGCTCATGTCTCTAACATCCATATCTTTTCTGCATTTCTGCTTTTAGAGTCATCTCCACGTGGTGGGTGTCCCCCAGCCGGAAGGACGATGCCGAATTGAATATAAACATAGGCATGATGTTTGCCAGGCCCCAAGAGGGCCAGGGCCTTCTGGAGGAGCCACACCACCAGCCACTCACCTGGCACCTGGCCTGCAGGAGGGGTGATGTCACCCCCACACACACTCGCCTGGCCCATGACAGCCATTCAAATTAATATAACAAAATTAATGATTTCTAGAAACTTTTTCTTATTTACATTTCTTATCTAGCAATTGGAATAACAGAAGGCTCTGTTAATATAATGCTTTATTGTAAACATACCTGGGGTTAAAAGTGTGAATAAAGTGGTGGTTTTCTAAGACCAGTGAGGACAGCATCATGCCTTTCATTCATTTCTCCATCTTTTACACCCAGGACAGCATCTCCTCTATGGCAAGTATTTAATAAATGCAGGTTGATTGGTGTATTGATTTGTATTTTAATTAAGGTAGAAGCACTCATGACTCCAGGTGTTTACAGTTAGTTTGACAGAGGTAATATCATAGGTTTGCTAATGTATGGACACACAAATGCAATATATCCCGATCTGTCCTTGCAATATCCTAAGGCAAATAGCTGTACTTAAGACTTAGAAATATGAAATATTTGCCATGAAACTCATAAAAGAAACTAAGCCACATCCAGGGGAAATTCATGACAGTAATGACAGAGCCACGGTGATGTCATGAATTACTTCCTACTGTTCAAGCGCTGCCCACCACCTCCCAGATTTCTAAGCAAGCGTCCTGGGTGTCGTCCTCGAGGCCCATTCCTGCCTCTGCTGGATCATCTCACAGGGTCCATAATGATTGCTTAGGCATCTGTTTCCTCCCCACCAGCTCATAGCTCTTTAGGAGGAGAGTCAGGGCTGTGAGTGGCATTAACTCTCCAGGCTGACGGGAGGAGTTTGAAGCTTGGCTGGCAGCTCATAGCTCAGCAGCAGGCTCAGGCCTGGAGTTGAAGGAGCTGAGGAAAGTGGTTCAGAATCCACAAGAGCTCCAAGCACTGGACCACAGCCTGGTCACAGGAATTGTGCATGTAGGATCCATACCGGCTAAGCTGCAGTCACACAGGGTCACTGTTTACCTGCTCCTTGTGCTTGATGAGGATGAATGGTAGCTGCAAGCCTGTGCACTTTAAGAAAATACAGACACAGATGATCTGCTGGCCTTTGGAATAATGATGAGTTAAGAGGACAATATTGGAGGGGGATCAATCTTCCAACTGCCTAAAAAGGGGAATGGACGGTGAGGGCCAAAGAGAGAAAAGACAATAGAGACTTGGTAATTTCAAAGTATATGAGCCGGGGAGGTCAGTGCCTTACAGCGGGCAAAGGCAAAGACTATCTGAGCTAGCCGGTACTTACTGGGTACACACAATAGTTGGAAGGAGCATCAGGTGACCTAGGGGGCAGCGGTAATCCTATGTCCATGTGGATCTTATGCTGATGAGGATCTTAGGTCACAAGGCTCTTATGTTGAAGAGGGTTGTAAGGAAAGCATTCTTAGGATAGTAGGTAGGCTGAGTTAAGCTGATAAGGAACTTGGCCCTCCCCAGGTGAGACCTTTCTACTTGGTTCTCAAAGAACCAGGATGTCTTCAGCTGATGTACTCTTGCCCTTGAGCATTGTCACAGGACCATTGAGGCCTCAGCTGTGACTACAGGCAAAAATGGAGTTATGTTTCAGCATGTCATAGCAAGCCTGTAGGCAAGAAGACTAGGTCTGAGACAGGCAGGTCTGTGCATGCCCTACCGAGGTCCTGAGTCGCGCAGAACATGCAGAATCACCCTGCTGCAGACAGGCAGGTCTTCAGACACCCTACCAAGGTCCCGAGTCAAGCAGAACACGACGAATCAGCCCATGCCCCGGCAACAATCCACTGGAACCCCCTGCTCCTCTGTACAGCCACCTGGTTCCACACTGCAAAGACGCAGAGGACACCGGACCACCAGACCATGGTACTGAGTCATGCTGCTCCCGGCCCAGAGGTAAGGGCTTCTGAGCTGCCATCCCACTGCTCCTGGACCAGAGGAAGGGGCTTCCTGGCCACCATCCCTCCCACTGCTCCCAGCCCAGAGGAAAGGGCTTTTGGGCCACCTTCTGACCCGCCACTCCTGGCCCAGAGGAAGGGGCTTCCAGGCCACCATCCCTCCCACTGCTCCCAGCCCAGAGGTAGGGGCTTCTGAGCCGCCATCCCACTGCTCCTGGACCAGAGGAAGGAGCTTCCCAGCCACCATTCCTCCCGCTGCTCCCAGCCCACAGGAAAGGGCTTTTGGGCCACCATCCCCACCACTGCTCCCGGCCCCTGTCCCACCTCTCCCAGCTCAGAGGAGATAATCTGTGCAGGTGCCAACATCCCCCACCCATTTGAAATGAGAAAACACGTAAATAAGTCTCAAAACCAGACTTCCAGATCACCTACAGCAACCCCAAAGGGAAATGACATGGAACACTGATACTCAACCACCTGGACCCACTGAACTGGCAACAAAAAGGGATCTGGAAAAAATGAAATCAGAAATAATTTCTCAGATAACAGGAGAAATTGTGCCCCTAGTGCAAGACATGATTAATAAATCTAGAGAGGAGCTCAGGAACATGATGGAATCTCAACATAGGAAACAAATGGAATCCATAAAACAGATGCAAATAGATTGCCAGGACATGAAAAACTCCATTGAGAGTCTACACAGCAGAATGAGCCAATGTGAGGACAGAATTTCAGATATAGAAGATAAGATTGCAATAGTGACCAGGAAAAGAAAAATTGCTTCAAAATTGTAAGGGAACATGAGAAATCAATCCAGCAGCTGCTAGATGATGCAAAGAAGAATAACATAAGACTGATTGGAGTCAATGAAGAAACAGGAAAGAGTGCAGATGACATAAAAAATCTCTTCACAGAAACAATGGCAGAAAACTTCCCAAGCAGGGGAAAAGAGCTTGACATATAGATAAGTGAGGCATATAGGACTCCAAATAGCCTTGATCAAAAAAAATCTACACATAGTCATATAATTGTTAAGATTCCAGAAACACAACAGAAGAACAAAGTTCTACAAGCAGTGAGAGAAAAGAAACAAATCACATACAAAGGAAAGCCCATCAGAATCACAGCAGACTTCTCAACACAAACCATCAAGGCAAGAAGAGCTTGGAGTGACATATTCCAAGCCCTAAAAGAAAACAGCCTCCAACCCAGATTGAGGTACCCTGCAGAAATATCTTTCAAAATGGATGGAGAAATAAGATAGTTTCATGACAAAGAGCACCTTAGGAACTTCATGAATACCAAAGGAGCACTCCAAAGAATTTTACACAATATCCTAGGAACAGATAATGAGGATCACAACCCCAGGAAGCAAAGCAGAATGAACCCATCTGGCATGACAAGAAATTAAATGTAAAGGGGGAGAGCCCAACAAAAAGAAAAACTCATGGCAATGACAAGTCAATACATTTCAGTTATAACCATCAATGTTAATGGTCTCACTTCACCAGTCAAAAGAAATAGACTGGCAGAACGGGTCAAGAAGCAAAATCCAACAATATGCTGCATACAAGAAACATACTTAATTCAAAAGGAAATTCATAGACTGAAAGTTAAAGGGTGGAAAACAATACTCCATGCAATGGGAACCCGAAAAAAAGCAGGAGTAGCTATCCTCTTTGCAGATCAAGTGATTTCAAACAAACACTGATTAAGAGAGATGAAGAAGGACACTACATCCTTGTAAAGGGAAGAATCCAAGAGGAAGAGATGACAATCATAAATATCTACACACCAAACACTAGTGTGCCCAACTATGTAAAACAAATACTAACAGACATGAAAAGTCATATATGCACTAATACAATGGTAGTGGAGGACCTCAACACCCCACTGTCACAAATAGATAGATCAACTAGACAAAAAATAAGTAATGAAATACTAGAACTCAATCAAACTCTTGAACAAATGAACTTAACAGATGTTTACAGAGTCTTCCACCCCACAAAATCAGAATACACATTCTTCTCAGCTGCACATGGGTCATTCTCCAAAAGAGACCACATACTCACACATAGAACATGCTTAAGTAAGTGCAAAAAAAATTGAAGTTATCCCCTGTATATTATCAGACCATAGTGCGATGAAATTGGAGATCCATAGCAAAAGAAACTGGAAAAATTTCATAAAGACATGGAAATTGAACAACACACTTCTGAATAACCAATGGGTCACAGAGGAAATTAAAGAAGAAATCAAACAGTTCCTTCAATTAAATGACAATGACAATACAACATATCAGAATCTATGGGACACAATGAAGGCAGTCTTACGAGGGGAATTTGTAGCAGTGAATATGCATATTAGGAAAACAGAATGAGCCCAATTAAACAACCTGATGCTGCACCTCAAGCTTCTAGAAAAAGAAGAACAGGACAACCCCAGAGCTCATACAAGGGAGGAAATTGTAAAGATCAGAGGAGAAATCAATGCAATGGAGACCAAGAGAATGATACAAAAAATCAATGAAGCTGAGTTGGTTCTTCGAAAGAATCAACAAAATTAACAAACCCTTAGCCAACCTTATCAGAAAAAGGAAAGAAAAGGCCCAAATCCATGCAATTAGGAATGAAAAGGGTGAAATTACAACAGACCCAGCAGAAATCCAGAGGATCATCAATACCTACTTCTAGAACCTATATGCCAATAAGATGGACAACACAGAAGAAATGGACAGATTCCTAGATACATATGAATTACCAAAGTTGAATGAAGAAGACCTAAAAATTCTGAACAACCCAATATCAACCAATGAAATTAAAAATGTAATTAAAAACTTATCAACTAAGAAAAGCCCAGGCCCTGATGACTTCACTGCTGAATTCTACAAGACATTTAGAGAGGAACTGCTGCCACTGCTATTTAAACTCTTCAATGAAATTGAAAGGGAAGCAATACTCCCAAATTCATTCCTGGAAGCAAGCATCACCTTCATCCCCAAAGCAAAGAAAGACCGAACCAAAAAGGAGAACTATAGGCCAATCTCACTAATGAACATAGATGCAAAAATCCTTAATAAGATAATGGCAAACAGAATGCAGAAGATCATCAAGAAGATCATACATCCTGATCAAGTGGGATTCATCCCAGAGATGCAGGAATGGTTCAATATACGCAAATCAATCAATGTAATACATTATATCAATAGAGCCAAGGACAAAAACCATATGATTATCTCCATAGATGCAGAAAAAGCATTTGACAAAATCCAACATGCATTTATGATAAAAACCCTACAAACAATTGGACTAGATGGTCTCTACCTCAAACTGATAGAAGCCATCTATGAAAAACCAACAGCCAATATCATACTAAATGGTCAAAAACTGAAATCCTTCACACTAAAATCAGGAACAAGACAAGGATGCCCACTATCACCACTCTTGTTCAATATAGTTCTGGAAACATTAGCCATGGCAATTAGACAAGTGAAAGAAATAAAAGAAATAAAGATAGGAAATGAAGAAGTCAAATTGTCATTATTTGCAGATGACATGATACTCTATATAGAAGACCCCAAGAACTCCACCAAAAGTCTTCTAGACTTAATAACCAAATTCAGTCAAGTAGCTGGTTACAAGGTCAACACACAAAAATCAATAGCTTTCCTCTACACCAATGACAGACTCACTGAGAGAGAAATAGGGCAAATAATTTCTTTCACAATAGCATCCAAAAAACTGAAATACCTGGGAATCATCCTAATGAAAGAAATCAAAGACCTCTTCTCTGAAAACTATGGCACTCTGAAAAGAGAGATTGAAGATGATATCAGAAAATGGACAGACATCCCCTGCTCCTGGGTAGGAAGGATTAATATAGTGAAAATGGCCATACTTCCAAAACTGCTATATAGATTTAATGCAATTCCAATTGAGATCCCAGCAACATACTTCATGGACCTTGAGAAAACAATCCAAAAATTCATTTGGAACAAGAAGAGACCCAGACTAGCAAAAGCAATTCTAGGTAACAGAGACATGGCAGGGGGTATCACAATCCCCAACCTGCAACTGTACTACAAAGCTACTGTGATAAAAACAGCATGGTACTGGCAAAGAAACAGACCTGAGGACCAGTGGAACAGATTAGAAGATGCAGAAACAACAGCAGACACACTCAGCCAACTCATCTTCGATAAAGGAACCCAACACCCTCACTGGAGGAAAGATAGCCTCTTGACTAAATGGTGCTGGAAAAATTGGGCTTCAACTTGCCAAAGATTAAAACTAGACCTATATCTCTCACCATGCACTAAACTAGAATCGAAATGGATTAAAGATCTAAATATTAAAACAGAAACGCTGAACTGGCTGGAACAGAGGTTACATAGAACTCTTGAAGACATTGGTGTTGGAAAAGATTTTATGAACAAAACCTCAGTTGCCTGTGAACTAGCACAAACAATCAACAAGTGGGATCTCTTCTTACTAAAATGGTTCTGCACAGCAAGAGAAACCACCAGCAGTGTGAAGAGTCAACCCACAATGTGGGAAAAAAATCTTCACCTGCTCTTCCTCAGACAAAGGTCTACTATCTTGAATCTATAAAGAACTTAAAAAGATCAGACCTCCCAAATTGAAAGACCCAATCCAAAAATGGGCATCTGAAATGAACAGACATTTCTCAGACAAAGAAGTAGAAATAGCAAATAAATACATGAAAAAATGTTCAACATCACTGGTCATTCGAGAGATGCAAATGAAAACAAAGCTGAGATTCCACTTCACTCCAGAAAGAATAGCTGCTATCATGAAATCAACCGATAACAAATGCTGGCGGGGCTGTGGGGAAAGAGGAACCCTGCTTCACTGCTGGTGGGAGTGTAGACTGGTGCAAGCACTGTGGAAATCAGTATGGAGATACCTCAAAGAACTAGGACTGGAAGTCCCATTTGACCCTGCTATTCCACTGCTGGGGATCTTCCCCAAAGAATTAAAAGAATCATACCACGGTGATATATGTGCACCCATGTTCATAGCAGCACAGTTTGTGATAGCTAAAACCTGGAAACAGCCCAAATGTCCATCAACTGGAGACTGGATAAAGAAAATGTGGTTTTTTTTATAGAATGGAGTACTACTCAGCCATAAAAAACGAGAAATTAGAGACATTTATAGCTAAGTGGATGCACATTGAATTGATACTCTTAAGTGAAATAAATAGGACTCACGTGTAAATACTGAATAGTTTCTCTGGTGTGAGAAACTGAAAGTGTAAATAAGGACTAAAATGTATAACAGGTAATGTGAAATAGGAAGAAAAGGGGCAAAGGGGAAGGAAGTGGGAAGGCTAGGGAAAAGGATAGAAGGGAATGGGATTAATATGAGAAAATGGAAAAATAGGAACAAAATCTTTGTAAATAGGGAGGAATGGAGGGGTTGAAGGGAGGGCTGGGCAAGGGTGAAAAATAAGAACCAAGAGAGACTATGTAAAGGTGCAAATTTCCAATGATGAATGTCATTATATTGTATACCTAAAATGCACCAATGATTAGAATGAATAATCGATAATACAAAATAGGAAGAAAAGGTCCAAAGGGGTAGGGGTAGTGGGAGGGGCAGGGGAAAGGAAAGAAGGGAAAGGAAAAATGATGAGAAATGGAAAAAATGGAAATAGAGTCTTTGTAAATAGGGAAGGGTGGAGGGGGTGAAGGGAGGGCTAGGAATGGAGAAAAAATAAGAACCAAGATGCATTATGTAAAGGTACAATTCCCAATGAGAAATGTAATTGTGTTGTATACCTACAATGTACCAATAAAAGAATTTAATTAAAAAAAAGAAGAAGACTAGGTCTGATCATAATTTAACTGTGAAACGATTTTTCCCCAAAATTACGTAGAATTGCTCCTGACAGGAATAGGCTTGGATGTCCTATGCTTCTTTTTATTTCCCTAGCCTGGGGCTTTATATTATGTATAATATTTACAAATATTATAAAGTCATAATACTTCCTCCTCTTAACAAGGGTTTAACTGAAAGCAGAAGACAGAGCCTTTGGAGGAGCACCCAGGCAGAGGTAAGAGGTCAAGGTGAGTGAGAATAGGCAGGCGTGTGTTGCAGTGAATTAAATTCAGTGTTCTTGGGACCACCTGAGACGCATGTGCAGTACCTCCCCAAATCATCCACCTGAATGGCAGAGACAATTGCAGATTGGCTTCAGCAGCCTGTGATGAGCAATGATGTGGTTCCCAGCCAATGTGTGTGGAGACTGAGCTGGATTTCAGTGTCAGAAGCTCCAGAATGGTCACAAAAGGTGAGTCTGAGCCTGCGCAGAATTGCTGGACTCTGTGCACTTCCATGCAGAGAGGTTGGGCACAGCAGTGTGACCTGGGGATACCAGAGACATCTTGGGACTCCTTTACTGGCTCTCAGGTCTGCCCTAGAGCCATGTGGAGTCAGACCCAAACTCCATCTCAAGTGAGGGCCCGAGCTGCCCTCATGCATCTTTTAACTTTGGCCCAAAGGTTTTGCCACACACACTGAATGCAGCCTCACATCCTGTGACTGTGATCTCCTCTTGTAACAAGTGACCCCTCCTCTACCCACCATGTGAGACAGGTGCCAGCTGTAACCAGCTGAGCTCTGTACCCACTTCCTTGTCCCGTGTGCCACACCTTCTTTTCTGTCTCTAAATAAATACGTGCTCATGTGGTGGGGCCCAGCTCTCTGCACTTCTGGGTCCAGACAGCTTCCCCAGCTTCACAATCGCAAGTCAAGCCAATTACAAATCTGCAGGACGCAAGTTGTGGTCATGTTTCTCTTGGAACAGCTCTAGTGTTCACAAAGGAGATACAAAGACTCCTTAAAGAGCCTGGGAGAGGCACTCCAGCTCCCTGGGGGTTTCCTGCCTTCCTGGGGAGCCAGGGTCCTGGGTGAGTGCCTGTCGAGGAGCTCTGCTCTTTTTCCATTGAGTGCCCATTGGCATTGGCATCAAGCTTCATGTTGTTATAAGTGAGTTGGAACTATAGAGATGTACCACACTCTGAGTTAAATTGAGTCCTTTATTAGGGTCATAAGATGCCAACTGAGAATGGCTCTGGCCAGGAAAATTCTCGACAAAGGAAAGGCAGTTTGCAGGGTCCTTTTGAGGGCTCTTCTGTTTGGGGAGGGCTCGGAGAGAGGGAGCACAAGCAGAATTTCACAGGAGCAGAACTTTGCTAAGTCAGTAGGGGTCAGGGGCAGTTTCACACAGTTTAATTAAAACAAAATATCACACAGGTGCGGGGTCTTCTGCTTACAGAAGTTGCAGAGTCACCTAGGAGGCGGTGGTCTGTCATGCATTAACTGAGGGGACTCCCAAGGGGGAAGGCGAAGGCGATGACCTGGAATTACTGGACTTTACACAAATGGAGTCAGGTTGGCTGTCAAAGTATGTGACAATGGAAGCAGCACTGAGCCCAGGGCAGCACTGGACCCACTAATGGGCAGGATTGGGTCCAGGTGGAGGTCTTGGGCGTCTGGCTGCATGGAAGAAACTCAAGTCAAAGGCAGAATTTGCAGGGCTTTTGCTCACTGCTGCTTGTTTTATTTTCCCGTGCACTCAGGTATATGAAAACTGACAAGTGAAGACCATGAGACTTGTCCCTGTCTGTATGTCTGGATCATCTGTGAGCAAATGTGTTCATGGAAGTGATGTTTCCACTAAAACATAGGAAAGAGCTCTGTTTAATTGACTTCAGGAAGAAATATCAATAAAATGTAGATGCTTGAGTCAAATCATTAGTTATGATAAGAGCACTTTAAACCCAAGCAAGCTTGCTATCTTCTAGATGCACGAGGTCATGAAACTCAGGTCTTGGCTGGGAGGAGAAAGGCATGCGGGGACTAGATTCCTCCACACCCGTCAGCTGCTAGAGGAAAGGAACACATTTAAATTTTAGCTGTTTGCTTTCTAATCTCTTTGCCTCAGTGACGTTTGATGCCCACTTGGTTTGACCATGAGCTGTGGGGGTGGGGCAGCTGCTGGGCTCCCCAAGATCTGGCCGGTGTCTTGCTCTACGTCCCTGGTTTTGAACCTCCGGGGGTCTGAGTGAGTAACCCTAGTGAGGCCTGGGGGTGCATATGTTTCTGTGACACTTGCACCCAGTGTGTCTTCTCTGGCCATGCTGGGAAAGAAGGGCACTGTCTCCCCAGCCACCTGCTCTGTCCTGGCCACTGCTCCTGGTACCCCTTGTCTCTGTCCTGGGTTCTACATGGGTGCTTGGGGCACCCAGGACACCTTTGGGAAAGGGCCCGTGTTTGCCCCTCAGAAGCCTTGCTGGAATGGGGTTGGCTGGGGGAAGATGAGCCTAGTTTTCCATACACAATTGAAACATAATGGATACAAATGAGTAAATTGGGTAAATATAAATGTTGATGAGCTGACTTCATAGTTCAGAAATTTCTTCAGTGACTGGAAACCTCAATGTGAGATTATGATATACACACTGAAATGATGACAGGATCTTTTCTAAATAAGTTAAACTATTAAAACGATAATTATTAATCATAAGTTTATATATTTTAGCATATTGTTCTTATATAACACGAAGTAGCTGAGTATATTTGGGTCTGTTCACTAACAATTGTGTTATAAGGAAACATGTTTCTAAAAATTATGAAAAATATTGACATAGACCAGTTCAAAATTGCCTACTATTTATATTTTCACTAGAAATTGAAGTCTAAGTATTAAAATTCTAGTTCATAATTAACACTAGGGATAAGAAGGGAGGCAAGGAAACTAAGTTGTACCTTTGATGAGGAAAGTTATAAGGAAAGCATGAGAATTTGCTTTTTGTTAAGAAAAGTTTTTCTGTCTCATTTGGAGATTCACAATAAAGGAAAGAAGGAAGGATTGGATAAAACTAAAATTGTTAAGATAACAATTTAAAGTCCCTATGATTGATCCAAGTCAAATTGCCTATGGTACCTTATTTAATAAATGAACCCAGGGGGTCGTTGCATATTTATAAGGAAATTTCACTTCATCACATGTTCAGTGCATGATTTCTGATTGTGCAGCAGCTTTCCACACAGGAGGGTCACGCTGAGACAGCAGGCAAGGGTCATTCAAAGTGTGCTTCCTTCACGGACCATCCTTGAAGAAATCACCAGCCACAGAGGTGCCAGTTCCCCGGACATGTTGTGAAATAGCTAAGTAAAGTATTACGCACACAGTTGTATTAGGGAAAGCTAACCAAATTGAATAAATTCCTTGGTTGAAGATGTTGCAAGTGGATGACATTTGGATTCACCCCTACTGGGAAACAAGTTAGTCCCTTCTGAATGAGTCGCCCAAAGGCTGATGTCCCTAATACCTCCCCCTTCCTCCGATGCTTTGATAGAACTAAGTGCTGTCTGGTTTCAGTGCCTTATGTTCAAGTGTGTTTTCATCGTTACTAACCAAAGATAGCTCAGCCCTTTCTGATCAAGAGATCAGAGCTCCTGAAAATGCCAAACAAAGACTGCCTTTTAAAGAACCATACCAAGTTCTTCCCACAAGACACACTGCCGCAAAGCTTCAGGCAACATCTCACCAGCAGAGCAGCCCCTCCAGACTCCTGGCACTTATGCCCCCTGGGGACCTGGAAGTAAAGCCAGCCAGGGATCTTTCTCCTTGGAATCAGATGGTATCCAAGAGTGGACAGCTTTTCCCAAAACTGAAGAACAAGACTCCCCTCTAATAAGACTCTTACCCTACATATGCCTCCTTTCCACTGGACAGGTTAATTCTGTAATTAGACTTTCATGATCAGTATCTTCTGTAACTTGAGGAAGTATTAGGCCTGACATGCCCAACCTAAATCTTAGCATGACCTAAGTAGTTCACCCAGTGCTTAACTTCAGCAATATCCCTGATGTAACTATTGTCCAAATTACATTCATCGTGCAATTTCTACATGTTCTCATTTTCTGTTTTAATTTAACCCAGTCATAAGATCTGAGAATCAAAACCAATGAGTATTTCACAAGGTTGGTCTGCACCAAAGACTCAAATAGACTCATGTGCCTGGGTAATATAGGGCTCTTCTAACCTGTAATAACTCTGCCTCCCATCCCTAGCTAGACAACCTTATACAAAGGCAGTCTCCTGACTGGGCTGATGGAAGAAGAACCCTTATGATCTAGGAAACTTAACTGTCTCTTTTCTATTCCATAAACAGAAAGAGAACATTGGTCCATTCCTTTTGATCTACATCACAGATTGAAGAGAATATTGCCTGGAAGCACCAACTCTTCTACATGGGCCTCATTTGCTAGGTCCTTTTTTAATGCCTTAAAGTAAATGAAATGAGGCAATGATTGGAAATTTATTCCTCACAGTAGGCTCTGTAGCCAACTCTACTGCAAAGGCTGTGGGTGTACAACAGACTTTTTAAAACCCTCTCACTCAAGTTGTTCTGGATAACAGAATTGCTCTAGATTATTTACTGGCCAGACACGGAAGAATCTGTGCAGTTGTGAATACTTCTGGACTCATGTGGATAAATGCACCAGACATTATACAGACCCAGTTGCAGATTCAAATGGGATGATTCTTTGTCTGGCTCATTCTTTGACCTACTGGATTTTAGTTGGCATGGTTTATGAGGTCCCTTTCTAAGGAACATACCCCAAACCCTTGGTATTATCCTCCTGGTAGTTAAAACAGTCTCCCTGGTTCATAGATTCTGTAAAACGTCTTAAATGTTTACATACAACCATATGAAAACCATCAAATGGTCTCTCCTTTACTGGTATGACAAAACTCAAAGAAATGCATATTCACAAAGACACCATCACTTGTAAACATGTCAAGCCAGTAGACCCAAAATGGTGGTCCCTGAGAATATATTGCTAATGCTCTCAATTTTGGTCAGGCTCTTTCCCCAAAATGGGGAATTGTTAAAACTAGGGGATGCCATTGTTTGGTCAGCTCATTGTTTTAAATTCCTAAATTAGGGTCCAATAAACAAGACCAAATGAAAATGGAGTCACCAATGCTAAGCTTCAGACGACCAAACTGAAACTTTAAGGAAGCAGGTGAATTATGAACAGGACAGTTTTCTCATGAAAAATAGCAGGTTCCCATCTGAGTCAGGGTAATAAAGAAGTCCTCTGTGCCTTAACACTTATAAAGTCGTAAGCTAGTGTTAACCAATCCATATTTTTGCCTATTATTCTCTTTTCTTCCTTGTTCCCAACTTCCATAATCCACTGCTCTGCTCTTTCGCAGTGGCATTTGAGGCTAAATAAATCCATTTACAATGGTGACAAAGTGACATTAATCCCGAACATTCTGCTCAATCTCTCAAACTGGAAAGTTCACCGGGAGGAATTAAATTTGGCCTCAAGCTGCCTTCACAAATGGCCCCTGTTCTACCCATGTTCAAACAAGACAGGTGTGAACTGTCCCCATAGGGTTGTGTCTGTACCACACTTCTGTTTCCTCTTTGTCACTTTCTTTTCTTTGGATATAGAGGCAACCCACCTTAGGGTAGGGTGGGACATTCTGAGCCCTTCCGGCTCATAATGAACCATTGCAGATTGCTTCCCAATTCTAGAACCACAAAGAAAGCCAACTAAGATCTACAAACTTAGATTTATTGTAATGTTCTCCTTTATCAGATGTAAGACCAAGATAATTTCCAAGGCTCTGGTTCCCACTGCCCCAGGTGCAGTCTGGGACCAGATAAGAGGCTGATCTTCCACCACCCATTCTGTCCACTGTCCCTGAGTTACTCACCTGGTGGGAGGACCCAAACTTCACCCCTGAAGACCAGAGCACTTGGTTGTTTGGCTCTTGTCAGGCTGGGATGACTGCACTTTACACTCATGGACAGAAGCAATAGTGTTCTATTTTCAATTTATTTCCTCAGCAGAAGAGATGAAAGTGTGGTTTTTACTAAAGACAAACAGCTCGAGGGCAAAGTTTTTCTGTGCAACACAGCAGGGCCCGCACTCTTGTGCGGAGAGAGCCCAGGATAAAGAAGGGTGACCTTTCCAGGGCTGAACAGTGGGGCTCAGAGGAAATGGTTCCCCACCTGCCCAGGCACAGCTGGGGACAATTTGGGTCTTGCTTTCTGCTTTGGGCACCAGAAGCCTGGGCTGGTGGAGAGGACCCCCCAGCGCCCAGGTCTCCACCCGATGACACCATGCACATGGCACATGCTTGGGACGAGCTGGGTGTTAACATCGTCTCCATATTCCAAAAGAGGAAACTGAGGCACAGAGAGTTCGAATGTCTTTCATAAGGCCCACAGCTGAAGAGCTGGGATTCAACCCAGACATTTTGGCCCCCAGAACCTGTGCTCTTTTTCTTCACTTCTTCTTCCACAGACTCTGTCACCCTTTTCCTCAGGAATGAGCCACAAGGCTGTTTCAGATACTTCGTCAGAACCTTACTATTCGCACATCTCTAATCCCTGAGCAGGTGATCATTTCTTCCAGTGATTCATAAACTCTAACATTTGCAAGATTTTTACATATCATGGAGCAGTGCTAGCCACCGGGAGGGTGATTTAGTTCATTTTCAGTTTTCACTTTATAAATCTGTTTTTCTCTAAATGTTTTCATACTTCCATCACTGCCATTATTGGCAAAGATAAAGTTTCAGAGAAAGGAGACTCAGCAACAAAAAGCATTCACTTTGTCTGGCTTGTTATACAGATTTTTCAGTGATTTCACTCTGAAAGTATCCAGTGAATTTCATCAGCATTGCTTTATCCCTCAGGAATAAGCCTCAGAGTTGATGCGCCACAGTTGGCAAGCATGGTATTTATTCCAGAGTTCAGATACATTTCCAACAAAAAGCCAACAGCAGCCATTAGCTAGCATATATAGGGCTGGAAGGTGCAATTGTGGGAAAATGTCCGAGCAACCTTTCACAAATTCTCCAGGCAAGTCATTTTTTCTTAGACCACGTTTGCAGTACATGATGTCCACACTCCTTGTGTGGAGTTGGAGCATGCGTATAACACATCTTAATTCCTTTTTCTATGCCCTTTCCTTCTTATTGCTCCACCCATATCTGGATCCTCTTCCCACTTGAGAAACATCAATCTCTACTCTTCCTATTATTTATTTCTTAATTTGCTCTATAAATTAATTTTTATAAGATATTCCTCTCACCCAAATGTTCCAACCCATTGGCTGCCTCCACTGTCAAAAATCAGACATTACTCCTACCAAAACACACACACACGAACACACACAAATATGCCACACGTTTCTGGAACTTTCTGAAATACGGGCACACATCCTTATTACAAAGTTACATAAATAAATTTAAAAATAGAAAGTTGTAGGAAATGACAGAGTGCAAACATCATTAAACACATTGGATAATGAAATAATTCCAAGGGTGGCCGTGTTCCCCTCAGGGTTGGCGTTGCATCTGCTCCTTCCAGAACCCGACAGAGGTGCAGTCATCTGGGTCACTCCCTGAGAACCTGCAGAAGTTGCTCTGGTGCCTTCTCTGAAGCTGGAAGACCACGGTACAGACTGAAGATGCCATGGTCTGTGCTTTTCCCCTTTGTTCAGCACCATTTTCTTCTGCCTCTGCTTTTCTTTTTGCCAAGTGAGCAAGGCACCTTCTGTATCTTGAGGTTTTCCAAGATGGTTGCACCAAACTCATTCCCCTTCCTCCTCCCCTCCTGGCAGCCTCACTCTTCCCAGACTCCTCCTTGGTTCCATGGGTCCATATGACTGGGCTGTGACCAATGAGATGTGGACCTAAATGATGAGCGTGACTTCTAGGCCTGGCCTCTAGAAAACCTGTGCACTTCTCTGGCTCTTCCTCCACCTCCCAGCAGGACTCTGGGATTCCGTGCCTGACTCTGGGCCTGAGGGGATGGTGGAGCCAGAGGGAAGAGGCCTGAGACCTGGGATGACCTTGAGGAGAAGGATCAGCCCATAGTGCAATGTAAAGAATATAAATAGCAGCCTGGTAAAATGTTAAGCTACAAACATCTGGGCATTGCTAATACCAGCAGACAACTTACCCGTGTGTTTGCCTAAGAGTTGTGTAACTTAATTTAAATTCAGCGCTGTTCTTTGGATCGGACTGAAATAGGCTTCAACATCACTTCAAAATTATTTCTGTGACCATGTCAGGAGGGAAACTAAACTGAATTTTCTGAGTTTAGAGTTCAGGTACCATAAAATGAAATGAAATAAAATTAATTTAGGCCAGATTAGGAATTGATCTGATTTGATTTACTGTACTTCACCCTTCTACAAATGGAATGTGGTGAAATATCTTCATCCATCATTCAAATGTGTGTGTTCCATTTATATGGGTCTGCAGTGTGGTCTCGATAAGCTTGTTTTGTGAGCCTCAGCTCTTTCTGAAAGTAGTTTTGTGTTTGATACAGCCCTTTTAATCATTGTCAAGCATCCATTTGGAGCAAATTAATAATATCACAAGCACTTGCTTCGAAAGCCAAAGTCAGGATGGGGTTTGGGAAGGAAGGATTGGAATTACTGCCCTCCGGTTCAAAAAAGTGAGGGAGTTTCACATGCAAAAATCCACAGCAGGTTTTCTTTTCTTTCCTTTTCTGCTTTGGCTTCTGCTCCGGTCAAGGCAAAAGTAAGAATGCAAAACTGTAGTGTGGTGCTCAGCAGTTGGTGATCTACTTTCCAGAGAAATTCTAGAGAAGCTCTATCCTACCAGGAGCCCTAGTTGCCGGAACTAGAAAAGAAGCCCCTTGAAGGAGGGTGGGTTCCAGGGGTCAATGGGGGTGGTGGGTCCAGAATGAGGTCACTGCGGTATGGAAGGGACTGTGATGACCTAGTGTGGTCAAATCGGGCACTGGAGCTGGAAACAAAACTGAGGACAAGTTATTGAGGGGGACACATGGAGGAACAAGAACCTGAGCACAATCCTGCCAGACTGCAGGATTGTGCAATGGAGCAAGCTCAAGCTTAACCAAGAGATGTGTGGGCAAGGGGCCAGTTCGGGGAAACTCTCAGGCTGAGTTCATTTAAGCCACGCACGTTCCCAAGTCTGAAGACTTCCTGTACCATTCAGCCTGACCCTGCACACCTGATGGGCCTAGGAAAGTTGTGAGCATCAAACACATGGGTGGCAGAGCCTGGGTGGTGTCACTCACAAAGGGCAAATCAGGCAGGACTCAAGTGAAGACCACACCCAGCAATCAATGGCCAGGCCAGTGCTGATGGCTATGAAAAGGAGATTTGTACCCTGTGCAGGAGGGTAGGAAACTAGTGTGGTTGGTCACCAAGTGCAAGAAATATTCAATGGGTTCACAGGGGTGGGCGTGGGTCATCGAGTCGGGTCCTCTGTTCTCAGTTGTGACTGATGGGAGGTCCTGATAGAGCAAAGCTGGGCCACCCTCAGACACCAAGCCTGAGATCAGCCACCTCCTCTTTTCTTTCTTCCAGTCATTTCCCCTGCATGTTTGCTTTCTTCCTGCCGGAGAATGTTTTCCTAATCTAGAAATGGGAGTATTCAGAAGCTTTGTTGTTTCTTGGGTTTTATTGTCTCCTATTTTGTTGATCAAAGTGTCACATACCACACCCCGGTGTCAACATGGTGAGACCACTGTTCTCTTTTAGGGACAGCCATCGTCCTGCCATGAGCTCTTTCTGACCCATCTGCTTCAGGCAGACCAGGAGACTGGTGGTGGACCCAATTTGACTTAGGGAGCAGAGAGAAAGAATTTTAACTCTGAAGCTAGATACCAACCTCAGGAATACCATGCCTCAATGAGGAAAGTAAAACAAAGGTTTATGTGCAAGCTTTGGCAGAATACTTAGATAGCAAGTAATAACTGATACAATTTGTTAATGAAGGAACTACTGGTTCTCTCCAGATAACTAAAAAGAAAATGCTACTGGATCATTATACACAAGAGGAACTCTAAACCTTAGTTTTATGGGTTTTGGTGGGAATGACAGTGGATTGTAATAATGAAATGTTTGAGAGGAATTATACTTAATGAGCAAGGAGACCTCCAGAGTTACCTAGACATTGGTATAATGTGATTTGAGGGTCACTTAAGGAGTTTTAGTCTATCTGAAAGGATCCTTCTCCGTGTTCCTGTTGATGGTTGTTGTTATTGTTGCTGCTCCCCTCTCCCCCTCCTCATCCCCTGTCTTAGTCACTTTCCCATTTGCAAGACATAATACATGACACTTGCAATGTGAAGGAGGAGAGGTTTATTTTGGCTCACAGTTTCAGAAGCATCAGTCCATGGTTGGCCAGCTTCATGCCAGAAATGGCATGGTGGAAGGGTCTGGGCAGAGGAGAGCTGCTCATGTCATGGTGGCCAGGAAGCTGAGAGAGAAGGGAGAAGCTGGGGAGGAGGTAGACCTTTCCAGGTCATACCCCAGTGACCTGCCTCTTCTGACCAGGCCCCACCTCCCAACAGCACATTTAGCTCTGAACTCATCTGTGGATTAATCCCCCATGATACAATCCCCTTCCAAATCCCCACCTCAGAACCCATGAGGCCTTTGGAGGACATTCTAGACTAAACCATGTGACCCTCCTTCCTCATACTCGGTCTATTCATCTCCTCCCTCTTCCTTTTTCTTCAGCTTCTTTCTCCTCTCTTCTTCTTCCTGGCCATTCTTTTCCTCATCACTATTTATTTGTTTATTTATTTTAAATTTTATTTTTTTTTGGTACCCGGGATCGAACTCAGGACCTTGCACTTGCGAGGCAGGCGCGGGAACCACTGAGCTAAATCCCTGGCCCTCCTCATCACTATTTATACTGCTACTTTTTCAATCATCTGAGTGTGTGGCCAATTCTCAAGGAGTTCTTTCAAAGGTAGTTTTTAAATACTAAAAATAGGCAACCATGTATCAGTTAGGATTCCATTTTGCTGTATACAATGGAAAAATCCAAAATAACACTGATGTAAACACAAGAGCTCATTATCCTGCATACAGGAAGTCAGGGTTTGGAGTCCAGGCCGGGGCATCCCTCGTGGTATCACTGTCATGAGACACAGAAGGGAAGAGAGACAAGACAGGGTCACACATTGAGCAGACAGAATTTGTGCTGCCAGGCCATATTTTGTATTAGAACAACGGCACTCCAGATGATTTCCAAATTTAGTTCATTTTGAACTTGCCTTTATTCCCCTTATCTTTTTCTCTTCTCTGATGTCCTTTAGTTCCTCTGTTGGTTTTATCTTCTCTCTGCAGCATCCATGCAATGAAATATACCTTTTGGTGTTATTCACAGGAAGACAGAAGGTGTCAGAAACGCAGGGGTCACTGCCTCGAGGTGGCACAGGTGTCTGCTCACAGCTGGGACCGGGCCTTTGGAAGGCAAAGAGAGTCATTGCTCAGGGCTCAGAGAGGAAGACTGGGTACAAAAACTCAGAGGGAATTCACACAATTACAAAATGCAACCCAAGGGTCCCACAGACTTACGTCACTTTTGAGTGCTCCAGCTTTTTCCTCTGTGAATAACTGTTGGTTGTACTAATGTCATCGGCAGAGTGGACAGGGGAGAAAAGGATGTAGACTTTGACTTGGGATATACTGGGCTTCTATTTGGAATGGCTCCTCTGCCGGGTAAGAATCTTGGGTGATCTGCTCCCGTAGCCTCAATTTCAATGCTAGATGGAAGGAATGCTGCCCACTCCACTGAGTGGTTACCAGGGTTACAAGGGGCTGACATACTAAACTCTTCTGTGTTAAAAGGATAACTATAAATCACAGCAAAATCGAGTCATATAAAAATTCATGTTTGCCAAATGATGTGAGTTAAATATTGATACCTGAGAAATTTAAATAATACCTACAACAGCTTAAAACAATCCATCCTTAGCGAATGCTGTCTTTTTTAATTTTCAAAAATAAAATCTAATGTGCAAACAATGCAAGGAGAGAATGAATATCTGCTTTATTCACTGTTGTAACCAGAAAGAGAATGGCTCTGAGTACAAGGTCAATGCTCAGTAAATTTTTAATGAACAAATGAATGAAAGAAGGAACGAATGAAAATGTAAATGAATGAAACAACTTTTGATTCCATATATAGTTGGCATTGTAGTAGCTGCTGGAAATACAGATAAGGCCCAGCTTTCATGACTCTCAGATTCTAAATCTAGACACACTAATAAAATGGCTTCGGATAATAAATCTATGAGAAAATTTAAACAGGATGATATGGCAGAAATGAACTCCAGGAATGCAAAGGGGGCAAAAAGAGCTGTAGATTGTTTGGTCAGAGAAGTCAAGAGAGCCAGGTAAGAGATCTAGATTTGTCGTTGAAGCTTTCTTCAACAAGCTGTCTATGTATTTATGTGACTTATGTTTATAGAATGTCAGCTCATTTTGCAAACATTTTCTTCAGATTTTAGTCACAAAATTTACAGTCCTAGATGAAGCATCCATCCTGAGACCTACAAACCTTGGAAATCCTGAGACTTTAGAACCCCCAAAGAACTAACTTTGAAACTGTTGTACTGGCCAATATTTTCTAAGGCATGCTCCAGAGGACATAAAACAATCATAGATGCACTCCTCAAAAACGGAGAAAAGAGGTCCTGCGGTCAGACACTTTGGGCTCAGTCCACGAGCACTGGGTGTATTCAAGCACACCGATTTAGGACTTGGAGAAGTCCTAAAGCAGAACAACACTATATTTATCCTGATGTTTTCTTGAATTATTTTTTAAATGTCATTGTATACTTATTTTTTCCTCTGTATACTTAATAGCATCAAAACACAGTTTAGAGGGCCAGGGATTTAGCTCAGTGGTTCTGTCGCTTGCCTCGCAAACGCAAGGACCTGAGTTCAATCCCTGGTACCAAAAAAACCCCACAGTTTAGAAAAATACTGTTATAATATGAAAGACAGAGCTTTGGTACAAAAGAAAAGAAGAAAATGATCATTTGGTTATAAACTTTGTAAATCCCTGGTGAGATATTTATACAAACTTACCAGAAACTTAAAGAAGTTTTAGAGATCATATTTGTAAATATCACTTGCCTTTACTAAACCTACTAAACTAGTAAGAGAATTGCTTTTACTCAGATTTTGGGCTGCTGTTCCGGGCTGTCAGAGGGATATGTTTCTGTTTCTTCCATGTTTTTTTTTCGATTCATGAACATGAGTGACATCCAAGCAGTTCTGCTTTTTGTGTTGTTTTTGTTGTGTCAGTTTGAGGCAAGGAGGAGAATACAGCAGAAGCCACCCACGCTTGAGCTTATGGACACTTAGTTCCATGGTTCCAGCACCCACCAGTAGTGATTTTAGTCATATTACTCTCCCAGCTTCCCCTTTCCCATCTCCAAGTGAGGATAGTCATAGCACTATTCTAGGTATTGCATGAACCAGGCTGATGTAAAAGGTTTGGATGGGTGTGCCATTCTAGCTCTTTCTTGAGTGTTTGCTGGGGACTGTATGTTCATCCCTCTAAAAGTCTTTACAATTCCCCCTGGAGACACATTGGGAAAAACAGAATATTTGCTGTTTGTCCCTACCATTGATGACTCACAAAGTGCTGATTTACTGAATCTATCAGTGAAGCACTAGAATCAGTGTGCTGTTTTATTCAGTCCATGCTGTGCACAATATGCAATATTCTCAGCCAGAGCTTGACCAGATACATTATTTTGCTCTCCCACCTCATCAAGCTAATAGGAGTCCTTACCCAACAAAAGAGTTTCTCCTTAGCTCCTGAGAGTGTCCTGAAAACCTCAACCACTGATGATTGCATTCATCACATCAACTGTGTGATAAAAAATAAAAACGATGGACCATCTCCAAGCACTGTTTCCAACACTGCATCGTGAAGAAGATCTGGCCTGTCTCTGTCTTCAGTGACAGCACAATTTCCAGTGGACCACCCAAAACCATAGACAACAACAGCTTGCTTTGGTAATAAAGGATTAAGTTAAGAACATCCCTTCAGCAGATTGTTTACCAAAACATATTCTTGAGCCTTCAAGAATGCCCACAAAGGATTCTAGTCCTCCTGGTACTGAGCACTGTGGCATCACACAGGCCATGAGTTCTCAGGCACCACTTAGGAGTCAGGCCTATTATTAACCAGAAGTAGAACCAGTGGTATATTCTTCTGGTGTGATCCTTTAGTTTTCATGTCAGTGTTGACTTTAGGGCTGTGGACTATAAAAATGGAATCTCTCCTAACACAAAGAGCGGGAAGAAGTACTTCATGGGAACCAGGGTTGCAGGGCATGGCACTTCGTATACTTCACAGTGCTTGGGCTCTTGGTAGAAAATGGGTATACGTTCCCATTGCACTTTGCTTCATTAGAATCCCTGAGGAAAAAGAAACAAGGATCCAAGAAAGAAGCCCTAGGCCTAAAAGGGCTGAGCATGGGGTTCCAGTGTTGGGCCCATTTATCTATCTGCAGCAAGTTACTTTCTGAATCTGTTTTCTTCTCTGATATGACTTCATAGATTGCTTCTAAGACATTGTACAGTTTCCTGCACAAATCCATGACCTTTTCTCTTTTCTGATTTTTTAAGGCATGTAGGGATCTAACTTTTCTTCTACTTCTTCCCTAGTTTGCTTTCTGTTAAGTCTTTTGAAAGAAGTCCAATAATTCAGTCTCCTCAGGGCTCCTACAAGATCAGGATCAGGAGAAAGGCTTCTTAGTGTGTGTGGTGTTTGGAGGCAAAACTCTCTCTTTATGAGTCACAGAAATCACAAGGCTGAACCTCTAGTTCTAGGTAATCTTTTTCTGCACCTGCTCCAGGGACTGTATTGGATTCTACTTCTTGGCAAAAGTTGACTTCATCAATAATTGGGAACCCTTTCACTAATCAAAAAGTTTCCCATTCTTTCAACAGTCCAAAGAGTCTCCTGTGGCTTTCACAGTATGCCAAGCATTACTGGGACAGTAGGAAAAGCTGAAGGTTTTACTTTTATTATTGAGGTCTTCATATTCCAGCTGGAGTTAAAAAGTCTTCTGGAAAGACATAGGTACTGTAATAACAGATGAGAAGATGGCATAAGTGTTCAATGTTGTGGGACTGGAATCTCCCCAGAGGGAGTAGTTACTGTAGGCAAAATAATTTGGGTGCAGTTCTGCCTGATATTGTATTAGACAATCCTGTAATTAATTTGCCTTTTCCTTAGCAACTGCAATAATCGAGTTGATCCCAGAGCCTAAGGAACTTACAGGTTACGAAACAAATCCCATTGTCTGCCTTTGCCTGGCTGAGGTTGAGTGGCTTAGATAATGTGTTTTTTTATTTTCTGGTCACATAAGTGAAGATCAGAACCTTCTTTTGGCATCAGGACAGAAAGGTGACATGCCAAGTAAGTTCCGTGTCATGACTGTCAAGAAAAGCAGCAGTCATGCTGATTGTTTTCAGGCTAGAAGGGATGCCTAAATCACTGATTGTTTTCAGGCTAGAAGGGATGCCTAAATCATTCAAGTCTTCAATTTATATATGGGAGACTAAGGATAAGAGTTGTAGATGATACATCTAAGACTGTCTCACACATGTATGTAAGGGGAGAGTTACATTATAATTTTATGATCATAGCTTTCTTTTGATGAAAAATATTATTTTCCCCATCCCTCTGCCATAATAACAAAATCACTTTCTGAACCTGTGGTAAACATAACCATGTTCAAGCAGTTCATGTGTATCAAAATTCTTCTGTTCTTCAATATTAACTTGAACAAAAATTATGCAAGGAATATATATTTCTTGTGGCAATGTTTAAAAACACAGATAAGCATGAAAAGGAAAATTAAAGCCATCTGTAATTCTGTCTCTAGAGAAAACTATAGCTATGTCTTTCACATATCCTTCCAAAGCATTCTGAAAGTATTTTTAATTTAGCAATGGGATTTTAATCTTTTACGGTATGCTATTTCTCACTTAGTATTTGTAAGCAAGTTTTTGTGTGAATATGTACACTTCTACAACTTCATCTCTGATTCTATATAGAAAAGAAACTGGAGCTTAAATCTGTAGCATAAAATGCAATGTTTCCCCAAAACAACTGACCTTGGTTGAAAACAGTGGATGTGGCTGTAGGTACACAGAAATGTGAAGCTCTTCCCCTTTGAAAATCTGATGGTATTATCAGCTCCTATTTTAAGCTTGTTGATGGACCTAGAATAATATGAACTTAGATATATAAAGGCGATACAGCTCTGGAAGTCTGACCTTTGAAAAATCCTTGCCTGTATAAACAAAGTCTGGAATGCTTTAAGCTCTCTAGGCCAGTGGATTTCTTTTTTATTTGTCATAACCCTGAGTCAACAAGGAATGTCTATTTTATTTAAAAAGCAGGAAATGAAAATGCCTCAGCCTCCTAACCCTTGTGAAGGATGCAGCTGTGACACCCTGACTCCTGGCCTGGAGCCCGTGTGGCTTCGGGACTGTGCACACTGGACCTCCCCATTCCCCACCTGATTTTGTCCTTGGTACCCTGCTCCCTCACTCCTGCTTGGGCTGCTCTTCACTGTCCCCATGCCAACCTCATTCCCACTTCCATGTTTTTATGCTGCTAAGGTTTCCCACGCAGTGTCTGTCATGTCCTATCCTCCCACCCCCAGACCCGGCGGCCCCACTTCCTCAATGCAGCCCTCCGGGTGACACCTTTGTCCAGCACTCTCTGGCTCGGTGTATAAGCCTTGTGCCTGACCCACACCTTCCCTGCTCTGTGGCTGTGCCTCACTAACCTTGCTGACCCCTTTGGTAAAGGCTGTTTTCACATTCGGCACATTTTGCATGACCATGCGCATGTACTACACGTTATACCTGGGGACTGTCACTTTGTGAATGCCTGGGGAGGTGCTGTGATCTGGATATGTATCCCTGAGCCCCGTGTGTAAAGGCTCAGTCCCCAGTCTGTGGCGTCGTTGGAACCTTCAGGACCTGGGACCTGGTGGGACATCTTCAGTCACGGGGAGTAGAGATGTCCTCAGAGGTGACAGTGGCACCTCAGTCTGTTCTCTCTCTCTTTCTGGCCATAAGGTGGGTGGTTAAACTCAGCCCCACATTTCCTTTGTGATGTGCTGCCTCACCATGGTGCAGAGCAATGGAGCCACCAAACCATGGACTGAAACCTTTGAAACGGTGATCTTTTCTCTCACAAGCTGATCATCTTAGGATTTGTCACAGTGATGGGAAGCCGACTAATGCAAGTGGCCGCATGATCCTATTTCTGCCTGTTATTTTCTTAGCTGTTAGAAAAGCTCCTTACCTTCTTAGAGCTTGTTTCCACCCTGGGATTGGAATGAAAGTACTGCTCCTTTAAGGTTGTCATAAAGAGAAAGAGACTGAACAAAAAGCAAATGAAGCACAAATGGACTTGACAAATGACAGCCACCATTGCAATGGACCCCTGGGCCTGCTCCTTTTGATGTCACGAAAGGGCAACCAAATATAAATATGACCCAGACTCTGATATTCTTATCAATTCTAAGCTGCAGAGATACTTTCTAGCATTCTCAGAAGCAAACATACAAACACACACATATAAAATAAGGCCATCTTTTTCCTTCTTCCTTTCTCTCTTTCTCTCTCTTTCTTTCTTTCTTTCTTTCTCTCTCTCTCTTTCTTTCTTTCTTTCTTTCCTTCTTTCTTTTTAGTTATTTTTTTAAGCCAGGGTCTCACTATGTAGTCCAGGCTGGCCTCGAACTTGCAGCGATCCTGCCTCAGGCTCCCAAGTGTTGGGATTACAGGTGTGTGCCACCACACCCAGCATAAATTAAGGCCATCTTTTAATTTAATGTTGTCACATTAAATTACTCCCACAACTGGAAATAAATATCACCTTGAGTACTCTGGATCTCTCTCACTCCTGAACTTTCTATGCACATGTACACTCTCATTTGTGCACATGTGGAACTGCACTTATGTTCCAAACAGTTTGGATGAGTGTGTATGTGCAAATACATATGCATAATTACACACTGCATTATGCAGTGTATATATAACTCAGGGATGACCTTTTGTTTGCAGGTGAAATTTACACGGACTAACTTTAAAGACAAAATGTTGGGATCAAGTAGACATTTATACTAGGGTGAGATTTGGCCACAGGTCATAAATGTTACAAAACTTATTTCTGAAGTGAGATATAAATATGTTTGTCTCTCACATAAGAGAAGTCCCAGTGTGCCCAGGGTTTTGGGGACCAAGGTTCCTTGCCTTTTGCTTCCCGTTATCAGCACAGGGCTTTAGTTTTATGGTCAAGATGCCCCTTGAGCTCCAGCAGTCAAAGTCCACACAGCAGGTGGAGAAAAGGCTGACTTGTGTCTCTCGAGGGGCAGAGACAGCGCATGCTACTTCCTTCTCGTTGGTCAGAATTCACTGGCACCACCATGTATGGCTGCAACACCTGAGGGTGCAACCTGTAGGGGAATGGTAATTTGCACAGGCAAGAGTAAAATCATTTTATTAAACAGGAAGTGGAACATGGAGAGGATATTGGAGATGCTGTTACACTGTCGGTAATTCAATTACTCTTTCAGCAAAGTATACTTCAGTGGCTTTTCTGCTTTGTTCAATGTATACAAAATATCAAGAAAAATGAAAGTGTTGGAATTCTTAGAATGAAATCCAGGCTGGGTAAATTAGTAGTGGTAAAAGGAAACTTTAAAACTGAAGTTTTAAATGAGAAAGGTATTTCAAGGATGAGCTAGGGACAAAAGGGAAAAAAAACCCCAATAAAATGATGAGAAACCGCAATACTTCTAAATGTTAAAACTTCCCAAGAGTCCAGTCCACTTTCTCTTCAGTATGGCGTTTCAGAGGAAGAAATGCAGTTGGGATTGGAGGATCTTGTTTCCAAATTTAAAATGAGGCATAGTGAAGTGGTTTTCTCTAGCTCTGAGTTGAATAAAGAAGGAAGGAATAAAGGAAAGGAGAGGAAGGAAAAGGGTACGGTTGGGACAGCATGGGTCACTTTTGGATTCTGTTGTGTTGATTCTGCCTCGTTCCGAATGAATGTGTGGAAGTGGAGCCTGAGAACACCAGGAAATATTTTCCTTGCTTATATACAACTTTCTCGATCAATGATGTTCTTACAACATACGTGCCTAGAGCTGGAGAAACATGCATATCTAGAGTTGGAGCTGGGCTTTCGGTCAGTCCTCAGATGGGCTTCACTGTAGTTCACTAAGAGCCTGTGTTTTCCTTGCTCCTTGGCCGAGCTCCCTACCAAAGGCAAATAAAAATGAGGGCAATGCTGCTACTGGGCAGAGCACCAGAAAGGCACTGGGCACTGGCCAGGGTGGGTGCCATGAGTGGGGGAGAAATGCAGATGCCACGGCCGTGGGTTCTGGTGCAAGCATTTCACAAAATTGCATGAAACACTCATGGTTTTCTGAGGCTACTATTGTTCCATAAGACTTTGGTAAGAGTGTCTTAGCCTAATGACAGAACCATAATGTGGGCATTTTCTTACTACAAAAAAAGCACACGTGATACCTAAAATACAGGAGATAAAAAGTACCAGACAGTGCTGGTGGAAAATATTTATAGCATATCCAACAAATAATTAATTGCATTACTATATACATATCTTGCACAAATCAACAGGAAAATGATTACTGCTTCATGAAACCTGCTAACAGATGTGCATAAAAATATACAAATAGCGAATAAATGACAGTAATGACTCAATCTCAGTCATAATTAAAGAAATACCAATGAGGAAAATGAGATACTATTTCCTACCTCTACAATTGCCAAAGTATCACTGAAAATAAAAATGCACAATGTGCTCCTGGGGATACCTAGAAAGTGTCGATTGTTTAAGCATTCTGAGAGGACAATTTGAAAACACATTAAAATCTACAAAAGTTCAGTTCATGAGTTCCACTTTGAGGAAATTTTTTAAAACGAAAGCCTAGGTATTCAAAAAGATTTATCTCCAGGTAGTTCATTGTAGTACTGCTTATGACAACAAAAAATAATAAAAGCAACTCAGAAACAACTAAATTTCTGACAGATTTATGTTGGAAAATAAATTAATTTAAGATCTTAATCATGAACTACCCTAAAGTCAGTAGCATTTAGACTGAATGGTAAAAGGAATAAGATCACACATGTGAAAAAGTCCATTAATTATTGTATCAAGCAAGAACATTGCAAAATATATGATCCCATTTTGTTTTTTATGACAATGTCATGTTCTTGCCACTTTTCCCTAAGTTTGAAGTTACTTTTAAACAGAGTTAAAAAGAATGATGGGCATCCAAACCTCAAAGAGATACTGCCTTACTCCTGGTAGGACAGTTGTTACCAGACAAGATGAGGGAGTATCAGGAATGTGGCAAAGGAGCCTGGCACATGGCTGGGATGTAAACTGATGCAGAAGATAGCATAGTGCCTCCTCAAAACATTAAAAATGGGATTTCATATGGTCTAGCTCTCTTGCTTTGGGGTATACATTCAAAAGAAATAAAATCAGTGTCTTGAAAGAACTTCTGCATCTCATGTTCATTGTAACCTTGCTCACAATAGCCAAGAAATGTAGCTTGGAGTCCACCAACTGATGAATGAATAAATAAAATGGTATACACAATGGAATATTACTGAGCACTGAAAAATGAAATCCTGTCATTTACAACATTGGCCTTGGAGGACATTATGTTAAGTGAAATAAGCTAGATATAGAAGACAAATAGTGTATGAGATCACTTATATGTGGCATCTAAAAAACTTGAACTTGTAGAAACACATAATAAAATAATGTTTGGCCCAAACTGAGGGAGGGAAGAAGTGGGAAGATGGTGGTTGAAGAATACAAACTTTCATCATAAGATGACTAAGTGTTTGGGATCTAGCACACATCCTAGTGGCTACAGTTGACAATACTATATTGTACTGAGAATTTAGAATTTAAGTGTTCCCACCACACACACACACACACACACACACACACACACACGGGAGCTACAGGAGGTGATGGGCATGCTGCTTAGCTTGGTGGTAGGAATCATTTCACAATGTGTATGTGATCATCACATTGTAGCTTTACACATACCAACTTTTATTTGTAAATTATACCTCCAAAATCTGGATGGGGGAAGAGAATGTGTGTTAGATACGTAGGCAAAGAGATGATGGCTCCATGCAGACAGAGATAGACATATTGATGGATATATAATAGGGGAGAGAGGTATTGATCTATAAATGAATGCTCTGTCTTCTCAGAGAAATTGTAAGCAGAATGTTCAAAGTATGAGTGGACTACCTGATCGATATTGAGTTAAGGCAGAGACAGAGAGAGAGAAGGAGGGAGAAATGGAGGGAAGGAAGGAGGGAGAGAAGAAAGAGGAGGAGAAGTAGGAGGTGGAGGAGAAGATGAAGAAGGAGAAGGAGAAGAAGGAGAAGAAGAAGAAAAGAGGAAGAGGAAGAGGAAGAAGAAGAGGAAGAGGAAGAGGAGGAGGAGGAAGAGGAGGAGGAGGACCCCTCTAGTCTAAGGAAATAAGTGTTCTGGCAGTAACATCATTAAAATGGATGAGAGGGGCACATATGTCTTGGGCATTTTCTCCATCTAAAACATGCAGTTTTTATACAGCCAAAATGTAAATTCATTTCATTTATGGCATCCAATTCTACCACTTCACCAATTCTGTAACTTGCGACAGATTACCCTTGGAATGTCTCAGGAAGTCCTGGTGACCTTTGTTAGGGCTCATAGGAGGAGGAGGAGGAGGAGGAGGAGGAGGAGGAGGAGGAGGAGGAGGAGGAGGAGGAGGAGGAGGAGGAGGAGGAGGAGGAGGAGGAGGAGGAGGAGGAGGAGGAGGAGGAGGAGGAGGAGGAGGAGGAGGAGGAGGAGGAGGAGGAGGAGGAGGAGGAGGAGGAGGAGGAGGAGGAGGAGGAGGAGGAGAGGGAGGCAGGGAGAGAGAGAGAGAGAGAACCAAAACTAAATACACTAAAACTATCCAGTATTCCTTGTGCGCTAAAGTTATGGTGGTCTTTATTTTCTTTGAGCATTTCCATTTGTTCTCATCTGTCTGATATCTTTGGCAGAGAGTGGGAATTTGTTAAATACATGAAAATAAGTGCTCAGAACCAGATCAGACTCATCGTTTTTCCACCTTAGGCAACTGTCTTCTTTATCTCCAGCAGCAAGAGCTGAAGGTAACGGCCGGCCCGTGGCTTTGATAAGGTCAAGACTCAGCTTGGAAGTTCTCCCTGTGGTGCTGGAAAAGGGCTCATGGGGTGGTGTCCACCACAGAACAACTGGAAGCTATACGCAGAGAGGATTTCTATATCAGTTTTAAAATGTGTGCTCAAGCTTTTTCTTAAATTTTTGATTGTTTAAAATAATAAATACAAACTGAACATCTCTAACTTGAGAAACTGAAACTCTTTGAGCTCGGACATAACGGAGTTTTGGAGACCAAGTCACCATCCACAACCTCAAGTTTGCATCTGAACTTCTTTCTTGGTGTCCACCTCCCTGGCTTGGGAGGCCCAACCTCAGCCTCTGCTTCCTGAGACTCAGCCCTGCCCCCTGGAGCATTGCATTTGGAGTTGGCATCTGCCACTCCTGTTATATCTGAGTGTTCAGTTTCTCAGATAATTTATAAACTAAATACCCAGAAGAAATGAGTGGACCGCCTGGCCAGTACTAGGTTAAAAACAGATCCAAATCAAAGGACTTCTGATTAATCCATGTTCTGGTACTGTAACCAATACCTGAGACAATTAACTTATAAAGAAGAAAGGTTTGTTTTGCCTCCCAGGTTTGAGGGCGCAGTCCTAGTTGCCTGGCCCATTGCTATGAGCCTCGGTGGAGCAGCCATTGTGATCAGAGGTGATATGAGCAGAGCTACGAGGGAGAATAGGGAGTGGACTGGTGTTCCACTGTCCCCTTCAAAGGCACTCCCAGAATCTAAGGCCACTCTCTAGGCCACACCTCCTATAGTGCCCACCAGTGCCCCAAAGTGCTGTCTGGTCACCCAGCCATTAACACAAGGGCTGTCAGAGACATTTAGAGCCCACGCTCTAGCAGACTTGAAATGGAAGTGGAAACAGGAAGCACGGAAACGACAGCTTCCTACAGGAGGGCAGGAAAACAGGTGTGGCTTTAGGGGGGAACTTGTGGTTTTATTTGGGCCAAACCCAGAGGTGGTGCAGGTAACAGGTGAAACCAGCTGCCTGGCTCTGCAGAGCCACCTCTGCCTCAGTTTCCCTGTGGTGAGAGGAGAAAATGAGGCTGGCCACATTCAAGAGCTGATGTGAGTCTTACAGCAGATTAATCCATCTCAAGCACCTAGAATACTGCCAGCACTCAATGGATGTAAGTTCTTGTTAGGAAGAAGAGCAAGTTTTCTTTCTCATGGTAAAAGTAGCTCAGGAAATTTAGAAAACTGACATAAAGAAAAATAAGAAATGGCTTTCTTTCAGCTCAGTACTCTGTCTTACTATCCTTCTGTATGCATTCATATTATTTATATATATATATTTTAAAGTCATTTCATAAAGGAAATATCTAGCACTGAGAAATTTATAGTTTGTTTTGTACATGACAAGCATTTTTAATATAGTTAAGAATTTCTGTGAACATTTATAAATGTTCCAGCATCATCTGTAAAACAACTATAAAGAAGGGTAGTTTGGGCAGTTTGAAGTGTCAAATGTCTTTGAGTTGAAGAGAATGAAAACATTTTTTAAAAATGTAATTTCGTACTCTACATGTTCAAATAGTAGAATTAGGAATTGTCAGGAGATTGTGAGCTTTTAAAGTACTAAAAATAGTATTAAGGACATTTAGAAGTCTATGTTCTACTTTGAGGAGGAATTTGATTACTTAATTTTATAAAATAAAGCATTAAATAATTTTCCCTCTTTTTTTACTCCGTGTATATTTATAGAAAAAGAAATAGTTGTACCTCATACAAAGAACAAGGAGAGTGTTGAGCTGGTGCCTGAATGTGTTTATAAATTCACCCACCATCTAACAAGCAAACTAACAAGCGAAGTGTCCCTCCAGACCCCGGCTTTGAGAGGACATCATCATTGCAGGCAAAGTGCTTCCGATGGTGGCTGCCCCGGGGAGAGAGAGTGCTACAGATGCCCCTGGTGTGGGTCTGGGCCTGAGAGCAGTCAGGGAAGCAGGCGCAATGTGGGCTTGGGCCTTGCACCTCTATGTCCTATGCCCTTTCTAATTTAATTGAATTTTTATTTAGACAAGGTCTCACTAACTCACTAAATTGCCCAGGTTGAGTTCCAACTTAAAATCTTCCTGCATCGGCCTCCATGAGTGCTGGCATTACATGCCTGTGCCACCACATGGGCTAGCATTTCTTCATTTAGACTTAAGCCCTAAGTTAGGATAAATATATGTTTGGTACCAGGGTGTGAACCCCAGGCCTTCTGCATACTAAGCAAGCACTGCTGCTGAGCGAAATCTCTAGTAGGCTCTTCTATTTTTAATTTTTTCTTTTTTTGGTTTATGAGTTTCCAATCCTGTGGGAAGTTGATACATGCACATAACACATCTTATTTCTTTTTCATCCCCTTTTCCTTCCCTTTCCCCCTCTCCACCCATCTCTCCACCCCCTTCCTTTTTTCTGTGCATGTTTGCAGTATGCAATGTTTACATTATTTGTGTGGAGTTGGTACATGTACATAACACATCTCAATCCCTTTTTTCATCCTTCCCCATGTCCATCTGTTGATCCCTTTCCCCTCTGAGAACAATCCATCTCCCTATCTCCTATTATGGATAAAGAAAATATGGTATTTGCACACTGTGGAGTAGTACTACTTTGCCATAAAAAATATAAAGTCACTTGTAGGAAAATGGACGCACCTCGAGACCATAATGTGAGTGCAATAAATAGATTCTTCTATTTTTGATTGATATATTCTTTTTTTGGGGGGGGGCGCTACCAAGGATCGAACTCGAGACCTTGCACTTGTGAGGCAGGCAGAAGCACCACTGAGCTAAATCCCCGCCCCCTAGACTCTTCTATTTTTAAGGTGCTGGGTCCTGTACCCAAGTGCTTCCTATTATTGAACTACAGATCTCAAATGTCCCAGTGGATAATCAATGCATTCCCCTCAGACAGAAGGAAGAAAGTCAAACATGAGAGGCTCCTCCTAACACCCTCTAGTCTAAGGAAATGAGTGTTCTGGCAGTAACATCATTGAAATAGATGAGAGGGACACATATATCTTGGACATTTTCTCCACCTAAAACGTGCAGTTTTTACACAGCCAAAATGTAAATTCACTTCACTTATGGCATCCAATTCTACCACTTCACCAATTCTGTAACTTGGGACACATTACCCTTGGAATGTCTCAGGAAGTCCTGGTGACCTTTGTTAGAAGACATGGTTGTAGCCCCCGTAGGACAAATAGTTGCAGATGTTTTCTCTCATTCTGTAGCTTGGCTCCTCACTCCATTGCTTCCTTTGTGGTGCAGAAGCCTTTTAGCGTAACACACTTCAACTTATTAATTCCCTTTCTTTCTCATGCTTTTTCAGTCCTACCCAGAAAATCATTGGTTGTACCGGTGTCAGGAAATATTTCCCCATCACTTTCTTCTAGTATGTTTAGGGTTTCAGGTTTTACACATGAGACTTTCATCTGTCGTGAGTTGAGTTTTTGTTTGTTTTTGTTTTTTTGGTACTGGGAATTGAACTTGGGCAGGCCTTGTGCTTGCCAGGCAGGTGCTGCACCACTGAGATACATCCTCTGCCTATGAGTTAATTTTTTTTTTTTGCTTAAATTCTGTTATTGGTACATTTTAGGTATACACTATGTTTACATTTATCATTGGGTGCTTGTACATGGGGTATCTTGGTTCTTAGTTTTTCCCCATTACCTGTGTGCCCTTCACCCCTTCCACCCTTCCCTATTTACATACACTTTGTTTCCATTTTTTTCTTTTCTCATAATTTTTCCTTTCCCTTCTTTCCTTTCCCCTTCCCCTCCTACTTTCCCTACCCCTTTGGAGCTTTTCTTCCTCTTTCAAATTATCAATTATTCGTTTTAATCCTTATTTACACTTTCAGTTTCTCACACTAGAGAAACTATTTGATATTTACACATGTGTGTCCTATTTACTTCACTTAAGAGTATGGCCTTAATATGCATCCATCTAGCTATAAATGACTCTAGTTTCTTGTTTTTTATGGCTGAGTAGTACTCCATTTTATTAAAAAACCACATCTTCTTTATCCAGTTTCCAGTTGATGGGCACTTGGGCTGTTTCCAAGCTTTAGCTATTATGAACTGTGCTCCTATAAACATGGGTGCACATATATCGCCGTGGTATGATTCTTTTAATTCTTTGGGGAAGATACACAGGAGGGGAATAGCTGGGTCAAATGGGACCTCTAGCCCTAGTTCTTTGAGGTATCTCCATACTGATTTCCACAGTGGTTGCACCAGTCTGCACTCCCATCAACAATGGAGAAGGGTTCCTTTCTCAGCACACCCTGGCAGCATTTGTTATTTGTTGATTTCTTGATAGCAGCCATTCTTTCTGGGGTGAGGTGGAATCTCAGAGTTGTTTCCATCTGCATCTCTCAAATGACCAGTGATGTTGAACATTTTTTCATATGCTTATTTGCTGCTTTTATTTCTTTGTCTGAGAAATGTCTGTTCATTTCAGATGCCCATTTTTTTTATAATTGGGTCTTTAAATTTGGGGGGGTCTGATTTTTTTGTTCTTTATATATTCTAGATAGTAGTCCTTTGTCTGAGGTACAGCTGCTAAAATATTTTTCCCACATTGTACATTGTCTCTTATCTCTATGGTGGTTTCTCTTGCAGTGCAGAAGCTTTTTAATAAGATGAGATCCCAGTTGTTGACTCTTTGTGCTAGTTCCTGTGCTACTGAGGTTTTGTTCATAAAATCTTTTCCTATGCCAATGTCTTCAAGAGTTCTATCTAACTAAAAAAAAGAAAAAAAAGAGTTCCACCTAACTTATCTTCCAGCAAGTTTACTGTTTCTGTCTTAATATTTAGATCTTTAATCCACTTAGATCTTAGTTTAGTGAAGGGTGATAGATATGAGTCTTGTTTTAATCTCTGACAGGCTGAAATCCAGTTTTTCCAACACCATTTATTAAATAGGCTATCTTTCCTCCAATGAGGGTGGTTGGCTCCTTTGTCAAAGATGAGGTGGCTGAGTATGTCTGGAGTTGTTTCTGCATCTTCTAATCTATTCCACTGATCCTCGGGTCTGTTTCTTTGCCAGTACCATGCTGTTTTTATCACAGTAGCTTTGTAGTATCATTTCAAGTTGGGGATTGTGATACCCCCAGCCATGTCTCTGTTGCCCAGAATTGCTTTTGCTATTCTAGGTCTCTTCTGGTTCCAAATGAATTTTTGGATTGTTTTTTCCAGCTCTGTGAAGTATATTGTTGGAATTTCAATCACATTGCATTAAATCTATATAGCAGTTTTGGAAGTATGGGCATTTTCACCATTTTGATTCTTCCTACCTAGGAACGAGGGATGTCTTTCTGTTTTCTATTAGTGCCCATGAGGATCACCTTCTCTGAGCTGGGAGAGGTGGGACTGGGGCCGGGAGCAGTGGTAGGGATGGTGGCCCAGAAGCCCCTTCCTCTGGGCTGGGAGCAGTGGGAGGGATGGTGGCCAGGAAGCCCCTTCCTCTGGACCAGGAGCAGTGGGACGGTGGCTCAGAAGCCCCTACCTCTGGGCCGGGAGTGGCGGGACCGAGTACCATGGTCTGGTGGTCTGGTGTCCTCTGGGTCTTTGTAGTTTGGAACCAGGTGGCTGCCTGTCTGCAGCTGGCCGACCCGGTGAGTTCTGCGTGACTCCGTCTTTCCATTTTCTTATATCCTCCTCGATCTCCTTTTTCAAGGTGCTGTAGTTTTCAGCGTAGAGGTCTTTTGCTTCCTTTGTTAGATTGATTCCTAGATATTTCATTTTTTGGGATGCTATTGTAAAAGAAATTGTTTCCCTAATTTCTCTCTCAGTGAGTCTGCTATTTGTGTATAAGAAGGCTGTTGTTTTTTGAGTGTTGACCTTATATCCAGCTACTCTACTGAATCTGTCTATTAAGTCCATGAGTCTTTTGGTGGAGTTTTTTGGGTCTTCTATGTAAAGTATCATATCATCAGCAAATACTGACAGTTTAACTTCTTCCTTTCCTATCTTTATTCCTTTTATTTCTTTCTCTTTTCTAATTGCTGTGGCTAATGTTTCCAGAACTCTATTGAACAGGAGTGGTGATAGTGGGCATCCTTGTCTTGTTCCTGATTTTAGCGTGAAAGTTTTCAGTTTTTGACCATTTAGTATGATGTTGGCTGTTGGTTTTTCATAGATAGCCTTAATCAGGTTGAGATAAAGACTTTCTATTCCAATTTTCTGTAGGGTTTTTATCATGAATGGGTGTTGGACTTTGTTGAATGCCTTTTCTGCATCTATTGAGATGATCATATGGTTTTTGTCCTTGACTCTGTTAATATAGTGTATTCCATTTATTGATTTACGAATGTTGAACCATCCTTGCATCCCTGGGATAAATCTGACTTGGTCAGGGTGTATGATCTTCTTGATGACACTCTGTATTCTGTTTGCCAGTATCTTGTTGAGGATTTCTGTGTCTATGTTCATTGGGGAGATTGGCCTGTGTTCTCTTTTTGGGTTGGGTCTTTCCCTGGTTTTGGAATCAAAGTCACACTTGCTTCCAGGAATGAGTTTGGAAGCCTTGCTTCCCTTTCAATTTCCTTGATGAGTTTAAAGAGTAATGGCATCAGTTCTTCTTTAAATGTCTTGTAGAATTCAGCAGTGAAGCCATCAGGACCTGGGCTTTTCTTTGTTAGTAAATTTTTTCTTACATTTTCAATTTCACTCATTGTAATTGGGGTGTTTAGAGTTTCTATATCTTCTTCATTTAACTTTGGCAATTCATATGTGTCTAGGAATCTGTCCATTCCTTCTGTGTTTTCCATTTTATTAGAGTACGGGTTCTCAAAGTAGGTATTGATGATCCTCTGGATTTCTGCTTGTTCTGTTGTGACTTCCCCTTTTTCGTTCTTAATTGCATGGATTTGAGTCTTTTCATTCCTTTTTTTGATAAGGTTGGCTAAAGGTTTATCGATTTTATTTATTCTTTCAAAAAACCAACTCTTTGATTCATTAATTTTTTGTATCATTCTCTTAGTCTCCATTGCATTGATTTCTGCTCTGATCTTTATAATTTCCTCTCTTGTGCAGGCTTTGGGTTTGTTATTCTCTTCTTTTTCTAGGAGTTTGAGGTTCTGCATTAGATTATTTATCTGAGTTCTCTCTGTTTTCCTAATATGGGCATTCACTGATATGAATTTCCTGCATAGAACTGCTTTCATTGTGTCCCATAGATTCCTAAATGTTGTACTGGCATCATCATTTACTTGTAGAAACTGTCTAATTTCTTCTTTAATTTCCTCTGTGACCCATTGTTCAGGAGGGTGTTATTCAATTTCCAGGTGTTTGTGGGAGTTTTGCAGTTTGTCATGTTATTGATCTCCAATTTTATTGCACTGTGGTCTGATAATATACAGGGGGTAATTTCAATTCTTTTACATTTACTTAGACATGGCCTGTGAGCTAGCATGTGGTCTATTTTGGTGACTAACCCATGTGCAGCTGAAAAGAATGTGTGTTCTGATTTTGTGGGGTGGAACACTCTGTAAATATCTATTACGTCCATTTGTTCAATAGCTTGGTTCAGTTCTAGAATTTTGTTAATTTTTTGTCTAGATGATCTGTCTATTTGTGATAGTGGGGTACTGAGGTCCCCCACTACAATTGTGTTAGTGCTTATGTGGTTTTTCATGCCCATTAATATTTGTTTTGTTTAGTTGGGGGCATTCGTATTTGGTGCATATATATTTAGGACTGTCATCTCTTCCTCTTGGATTGTTCCCTTCACAAGGATGTAGTGACCATCTTTGTCTCTCTTGATTAGTTTTGGTTTGAAATCTACTTTGTCTGCAAATAAGATTGCTACCCCTGCTTTTTTCTGGGTTCCTGTGGTGTGGAGAGCCGTTTTCCATCCTTTTACTTTCAGTCTATGAATTTCTTTTTGAGTTAGGTATGTTTCTTGTATATAGCATATTGCTGGATTTTGCTTCTTAATCCATTCTGTCAGTCTACTTCTTTTGATTGGTGAATTGAGGCCATTAACATTGATAGTTATAATTGAGAGATATTGACTCATCCTTGTCATGATGTTTTACTGTTGTTGGCTCTTATTTCTTTTTCCCCCTTTCCCTTTAGTTTCTTACCTTGTCTGGTGGCTTCCCTCTGTTGAGCCTCATGGAGTTGTGACCTTCGTTGCCTTTTTCTAGGATATTGCTTAGAATTGTTTGGAGTGCTGGTTTGGTGTTCATGAAATTTCTCAGGTGTTCTTTGTCATGGAAGTATCTAATTTCCCCATCAATTTTGAAAGACATTTTTGCAGGATTCAACAGTCTAGGTTGGAAGTTATTTTCTTTTAGGGCTTGAAATACTTCACTCCAGGCTCTCCCTGATTTGGGTGTTTGTTTTGAGAAGCCTGCCATGATTCTGATGGGCTTTCCTTTATAGGTGGTTTGTTTCTTTTCTCTAACTGCCTGTAGGATTTTGTTCTTCTGTTGGGTTTCTGGGATCTTGACTATTATATGTCTAGGTGTAGATTTTTTTGATCATGGCTGGGTGAAGTTCTATATGCCTCGCTTATCTGTATGTCCTATTCTCCTCTGTCTGGGAAGTTTTCTAGTATTACTTCTGTGAACAGTTTTTTTATGTCAGTTGTACTTTCTCCTGTTTTTTTGTGGACTCCTATCAGTCTTATGTTATTCTTCTTTGTATCATCTAGCAGCTGTTGAATTGATTTCTCATGGTCCCTTACTATTTTTAAGAAATCTCTGTTTTCATGGTCCTTCACCACAATCCTGTCTTCTATATCTTCTATATCTAGTCTATCTTCAGATTCTCTTAATCTGCTCTGCATGCTTTCAATGGGATTTTTAATCTCCTGAATATGTGTTTGAATCTGTTTCATGGATTCCATTTCTTTCTTATGTTGGGCATTCCTGGCTTCCAGCATGTTTCTGAGCTCATCTATTTTTTTTATCAGTTTCTGTTCTAAAGCCTCTAATCATGTCTTTCACTCTGCTCACCATCTTTGTAGTTATCTGGGAGATTATTTCTGTTTTGAATTTTTCTAGAGCCTCATTCATCTATTTTGTTACTTCCTGTGCTATCAGTTCATGGTGTCCAGGTGGTTGATTATCAGACTTTTGCATTTCATTTCCCCCAGAAATTGCCTTTTGTGGGGTGGAAGTCTGGGTTTGTGACTTGCTTAAATGCCTTCTCATTTTTGTTTTTGGTACTGTCCCTGGTTTAGTTCCTGGTTTGATATTATGAAGTTGTTTATTGTAAATATCTTTGTTGATGTATTTAAAACCCTTATGGAATGATTGCTTCTCAGAGGTGTCTACCAGATATAGCTGATCTTTAGGTTTTGAGTCTCTAATGACTCTGAGGCTATCTCATTTTCATTATACCAGGAAGGAAAACTGTTTAGATCAATCATGCCACCTTAGCCCAAGTCATACAATCAGCAACACTGTAGCATCAAATACCTCTTAAAGAATGACAATTTGTGGTAGTTATTAATCTATCACCTTTAAAAAATAAAGGGCCTCCTTCAAGGTGTGTCTCTGCTGTCACAATAGACAATGTGGGCAGCAGTGTGCAGTTATAAGTCAATGAGTCTCAGTAAGCTAGTCCCAGACCTGTGAGATTCAGGCAGATTTCTGGTTGCAAGTCCCAAGTTGAGCTCCCTGTCCTCCTGCAGGGTTGCACTCTGCAAGTTTCTACAGCAGGTTTCAGCTGCTTTTCCCCTGAAGAAAGTCCAGTTTCCAATGGGAGCTGATAATCCCTCCAATTTACCAATCACGGTGGTCTCGTGTGCCTTTATTGCAGAGATTCCCTTCACTTTTCCAGTGGGCTTGCTTTCATTAGGGAGCCTGAGATAGGCACTCTCTCTGTCGTTCACTTCTGGAGCTCAGGACAATGGATTTTGTTTCCCTGTGCCTCTGCAGTGTGTAACCATTAGCTGGACAGCCAAAAGGCCAGAGGCGGGGTGGGGTGGGGTGGGGGGTGGTTATTGTTGGAGGCTCCCGAGCGGCCAAGCGGTCAGCTGGTGGGCCTGCGGGGCGGGGTGTGTGTGTGTGTGTGTGTGTGTGTGTCCTCCTCACCTGTCCCGGTGGCTGGTGGAGCAAGCCGGAGCAAGCAGGTCTGGGTCAGCCTGCAACCGCTCGGCCCCACTCGGCCCCGCTGGCTCTGCTCTGCCCAGCCGTCAGCTGCTGGGCCTGCCCGGGGTGGGGGGGTCCTCTTCACCCTGTCCTGGTGGCTGGTGGAAAACTGAATAGGACTGCTTAATGATTTATTTCTCATCACATTTGTTATTGGAGTACAAAAAGCTACCTATTTTCTGCTTATTTTGTATCCTGCTACTTTATTGAATTTGTTTATCCTGATAATCTTTTGGTGACATCTTTAGGTATTTCTATGTATAGAATCATATCAACTACAAACAGGACTAGTTTAGCTTTCTTCACATTGTGTACCTTTTTTTTCTTTCTCAGACCTAATTGCTCTGGCCAAAACATCTAATACTACCTGGAATAAGAAGGGCAGGAGTGGACAGCCTTGTCTAGTTCCTGGTCTTAGGGAAAATACTTCCAGTGTTTCCCCATTCAGTACTTAATGAGCTTGGCTATATTTCTTGTCATATATTATATGTGTTTATCATGTTGAGGTATGATCTTTCTACACCTAATTTTTCAGGGCTTTATAGTTAATGAAAATTGAATTTTATCAAATACTTATTCTGTATCTATTGAGATGATAATATGAATTTTAGCCTTCATTCTCACTGCATTCCTGGAATGAAATCAGCTTGGTTATGGTGAATGATTTTTTGATAACCTTTTGCATTAAATTTGCTAGCATTTTGTTGAGAATTTTTACATCTATGTTAATGAGGGACATTGTTGTATTTTTTTTTGTTGTGTCCTTGTGTGGTTTGAGTAACATTGCAATTCTGGCCTTAAATAATGATTTTGAAAGTTTCTTTTCCTTTCAATTCCTTGAAATCATTTGAGGAAAACTGCCATTAATTCTTTTTTAAAATCTTTATAGAATTCATCCAAAAAGTCATCCCATCCTGGGTTTTTCTCTTCTAGATGTCTTTTTGTTACTAATTCAATCTCATTACTTGGAATTAGCCTACGCAGGCGTTTTATGTCCTCCGGTTCAATTTTGGTAGTTCATTTGTGTCCATAAATTTATGCATTCCTTCTAGGTTTTCCAGTTTGTTAGTATACAGGTTTTTTTTTTAATAGTAAACCCTAATAATCTTTTTAATTTTGTGGTAAAATTGTAATGTCTCCTCTTCCATCTCTGATTTTATTCATTTTTTCTTTTTTTTCTTAGTTAATTTAGCTAAGCTTGTTGATTTATCTTTTTAAAAACCATCTTTGTTTCATTAACGTTTTTTAAAGTCTCTATTTCATTTATTTTGACTCTGTTTTTATTACTTCTCTTCTACTAATTTTGTGTTTAGTTTTTTCTTCCTTTTCTAAGTCTTTGAGGTGCAGCATTAGCTTGTTTATTGAAAATCTTTATTTTTTATGTCAGCACTTATTGCTATAAACTTCTGAGTACTGCTTTTGCTATATTCCAAAAGTTTTTGTAGGTTATCGTTCCATTTTCTTTTGTTTCAAGAAATTTTAAATTTTTCTTTGATTTCTGCAATCACTCATTGTGTATTCAAAAGTGTGTGGTTCAAGCCCAGCATGGTGATGCCTGCCTACAAGTCTCTGGGAGGGTGGGGTGAGAAGATCCTACATTGGATTCCAGCCTTGGCAATTTAGTAACTTAGCAAGACCCTGTATCAAAAATAAAAAAGATCCAGGGATGTAGCTCAGTACAAAGGTGCTGGGTTCAATATCTGGTTCAGAAAAAAAGTGTTGTTCAGTTTCCATATAGTCGTATAATTTCTAAAGTTTCTTCTGCTGTTGACTTTTAGTTTTATTCCATTCTCATCAGAAAAGATGCAGAATATGATTTCACTGTTTTTGAATTTGGTGAGACTTGTTTTGTGGCCTAATGTATATCTATTCTTGAGAAAGTTCCAGGAACCAATGAAAAGAATATATATCCTGTAGCTGTTGGAAGGACTATTTCTCTTTCATTTCTGGAGGACAGCCCTCCTAACTGGTGATTATTTTGTTTCAGAACCTGAAATGTGTTGTCCCATTTCCTCCTGGCCTGTAGGGTTTCTGCTGAGAAGTCTGCTGTTAGTCCAATAAAAAAGACCCTTTAATATGTCTTGGTAACTTTCTTTTTTCAATTTTTTGATTGTTTTTCTGTGTCTTGTACTTTTAACAGTTTGACCAAAAATGCTATGGTAAAGATCTTTTCTGGGCATGTCTATTTGGGATTCTATGAACCTCCTTACATGAAAGCCCATATCTTTTCCCAGATTAGGAAAGTTTTCTACTATTATTTCATTGAATAATTTTTTTATGGCACGAGTTACTATCTTCTCACCTTTGGGTATTCCAAAAATGCTGATGTTTTTTCATTTAATGGTGTTCCAAAGGAGTCTTCAATACTCTCTTCATTATGTGTGTGTGTGTGTGTGTGGTTGTGTTGTTTGTGATATTTTTTAAAAACCTATGGTTGGAGTCAGATATTTTTTCTTCCTCTTAATCTAATATGCTAAGGAATTCAACTGTATTTTTATTAGAGAAACTCTTTCTATTCAAGCTGTGCAGCCAGGGTGGCAGGTGTTGGGGTGTTTTGTTTCTCTTTCTATGCAGTTGTCCCAGTCTTGAATCTTACAAGGTTCTAGCCTGTGTTCTTGATTTGCAGTGTTTTCCCCATGGCCACTCACCTCCAAATGCAGCTATATATTTGTTACTTTGGTTCTTCTTTGCAGAAAAGGTGAATGCTGGGTACCTTTGTTCTGCCATCTTGGATGTACCCATTGCAATCTTGCTTCTTGTCTTCCAGAAAGTACTCACTTTTCCTGTCTTTGTCCTAGAGATCTCCATAGTTGTAAGCATCATGAACTTAGTCTAGAAAGAGAGGAGCTGTACATCAGGAAGGTGCTTTGAGGTCTGGCCCAAACTCCCTCCTGAGATAGGCCATACAGTCTCTTTCTGAAGGTTTCTTATAAAATGCAAATTTCCAAGGCACAAGGCAACCCACTGTTGGGTAATTAGCATTTTAAGTACCCCTTTCCTATCAAAATGGAGTCTCCTATCTTGCCACTCTCGCAGCACTTTCCCTGCCTCCTATATTGCCAGTGGATAGTCAGATGCTGTCTCGACCATATTCCATCTCTCTAAACCTAGAAGAAAGCTACTGCCTGACTCTGGTTTCTCTAAAGAAGCCCAAATGAAAAATGTCCATTTTTTTCCTAATTACTCCTCATGTAACTTGACTTCTAGACTTCTGTATTTGGCTTCCCAGCAGCAAACACATTCTAGTTTATTAATGTCTCCCATAAAATGTGGCTTGTGTGCCAGATGAGGCCTGACCCATGCAGAGTCCTGTGGGGCACGGCTTCCAATGATTGCTTAAGGGTTTTTGTTTTGTTTTGTTTTGTTTTCTAGCTGCTGTGTCATGATCTTGGCTTACATTGAGCCTGACTTCAATAAAACCCCTGGATCTTTTCACAAGACTCCTGCCAAGCCACAGCTCCTCCTTCGGTGCTTGTGGAATTGATAGTTTTAAAAATAACATTCACATTTTCTCTTATTACCCAAGCAGTGCATAGTAATTGTAGAAAATCTTAAAGATGCAATTAGGTACACAGTTTTTAAAAATCAGCAGTGGTTCAGCTCTCTACCATGACTTGCAGCTGATCAATGCTTATCAAGAGGAGCAAACTCAAATCCCAACAGGGCCTTGGGAGGTATGATAAGGTGTGAAAAATAAGTGTTAGGAGGAAACAGAGGGCCTGAAGGTGCTGAGTGCCCCCAGCATGACTGTCATTAATCAGTTCCTGGTTCCTTCTTGCTCTATAGAAGTGAGGCTCCAAAAAACTAGAAACAAATATTGTAAATTTAAAAAGAGATTTGTACGTGCAGAATTTCATGAATTTCCTTATTAAGCATTGGCATCTAATTGTGTTGGCCAAAGAATTCATGTCTTTGGATTTTCTTTAGTCCTTGACCTGCTGCTATGCGGTCCCTCTGCTCTATATCTATCCACTCATCCTTCCTCCTTTGCTCTGTCTCTCACAAAACAGATGTCCTGATCTCCTCTGTATTGTATGACGAGTGGCAGTGACCTGTGTCCACCTAAGTTAACTTGAGATATCTCTGCAGTGAGCCGCTCCTGTGGTCTCTCCTTGTCCCTTTTCCCCACTTCTCACTTTTTCTGTCTTCCACAGAGCTTTTTCTTCCCACTGAGCCTTGCTGGGGGAGGTCTCTGCCTAAGCTTCATTCCTTTCTCACAGGATCACCCCAAACCCAACATTTTTAAGAAGGCTTGGCCTGGCACCCTCTCTTTTGGCTATGTTCCCCACACTCATGCTGAGGAAAAACTCTACCCCTGGAGTGTGAAGGACTCACGTTCATGTCAGGTAAAAGGGCCGAAGACCAAGACCAGACCAGGCCACAGCAAGCCTTTATTAGGGGAATAGATCTGCCCGGCTGTCTCTGAGCAAAGGAGAGACAAAAGCAATATGCCTGGGGCAGGGAGAGTCTTTTATAGAGACTAGGGTGGGGTTTGTAGGGGCTGAGGTGGGGTTGAGTGAGGTAGTGACTAGGGAATGGAGGAGCCGGTGATGTCACTAGGTGGTAGGAGGTGAGCGAGTATTAGGTTACTTTCTAGGTGGGAACAGGGGCATACTGGGAAGAAGGGTTTATTCTTTGGTGGGAGCAACCATCTTGGCATGATGTCACACAGGGGAGGGGGCAAGGCACAATAGGAAGAGGGCAGCTATGATACATAATAGCTGCTGAGGTGGTGGGAGACCTATCAGTTCACACCCAGTTTTGCACGTTGCCAGCTATGTAGCTCTGTGGAAAATTGCTTTGACCTCTCTGATACTTACTTTTCACAGTCATGCAATTGGGAAAAAAAGGCTTCCTTGAAAAGCAGTTTAGGCGATTAATAATAAGGTACATGAAATACCTTAGGACATTGCAGCTGTGTGGAAATATTGTTGATTTTAATCATCACTGGCCACTTACAACTGTTCTCCCCAACCTGATTAGGAAATAGTGGCTATTCAAAAATATCCATTGGATAAGTGAATAAGGAAAAGAATGAACTAAGTGAAAAGTGATGAGCAGGCTAGAGGATACAAGTTGTCCCCCCCCTCATTTCAATGTATTATGTGCAGTTTAAAGTGAAAGCTAAAACATACAAACCACAGAAGTTTTAAATATAGTACTGACCAGTTTGTAAAAGACTGAATGATTGTTTTGCACACATCCTTCATCTTTAATTTTACATCTTGTCCTGTAGAGGTACTATTAACACACAATTCTGATTCCTTACAAACTTCTCCTACTTGTGGTTATAAGTGGGATCCAAGGAGAGACTCCCATCTGGGAGAGAAGCAGAGCTCTTACCCGAGGAGCTGTTTCTTTCCTAGCTAAGCCTATCTTGTTCCAAAGAAATGTTGGCATCGAAACAAGTGTCTCCTCAGAGTGGTGTTGGTTTTAATGATTAATTATTTAAGAGCTTGTGTATTCTGTGATTTTTTAAATATGTGGGAAACAGAATTCTCAGCTCAGCCTTCTGGGAAATGTTTTCTCTTGCTAGCGATTTGCCCCTGAGCTATCCAGTGACCGACCTTTTCCTGAATGCACGTTGCAGTGCCAAGTGCTGGGCAGGCACCCACTCTACCCAGAGGACAGGAGGGCCACAGGGTCTGCCAAATGTCATCCACACCCAGAGAGTGCTGCTGCTTTGGATGGGCCTCTAGTCTGTCTGTATGGTGTTCTGCAGCAAACTTCTGTCCCAGGACAGGATGGCGTGGGATCAAAATATACAGTAAATGTTTAAAAAAAATGCATTGCAGTGAAAGACACATTGCCATTAAATCCCCTCAAAACAGCTCTCTTTTACTTCAAATATACTTATCCCACCATTCTTGCTACTTTCTTAAGCAGTTCTGGATGTTCTCTTTTGTGAGTGTCTTTACAAGATGTGATTTAAAAAAAAATACAGTGAATGCTGCTGCTGAGTGCCATCCAAAGGAAAGTTAGGCTCCTAAAAACATGACAGTGTGTCCTCATCCACCTTATTCACTGGATCTGGCACTGTGCAATTTCCAGCTCTTCCCCAAAGTCAAAATGGCCATGGAAGTGAAACATTTTGAACCCATTCAGGACATGGAGGCAGCCAGGACAGCATAAGTAAAGTCACTCAGGAAAGGACTCCAGAGCTGCTTCAGAAAGGGGCAGGAATGATGAGGTAAGTGTGGTTAATGCAAGAGGGAAGATTATACATAAGATTCATGGCAATATGTCTTTTTCTGCAATAGGGTGTAGGAGACCAGAGGAGAATTGAGGCCTAATTGACCTCCTCTGAAAGCGCAAAAGAGAAAGGCTGCACTCAGGGGTGATTGCATATTGCAGGTTCTAGGGCAAAGTTAAGACAGCTGAGGTTGCCTTGTTTAGCAGAGAATGTAGTAGTGGATATTGGAAAGCAGATGAATCTTGTGTCATTTTGTTGCTATGCCAGTGTTTGGGTGAATAAAGGCAAGATGAGCCAGATACGTGTGTGTGGGGGGGGGTTCCCTTTGCCCTCTGCCTACTAAGAGGCAAGAGCCCCCTGGCTGCCTGCATGTTAGTTAAAGTGACTCCGTGTCTCTTTGTCATTCATCCTCATTTGACCCAGGGTCAGGGAGAAAAAAGTAGCGAGTTTGGTCCCTGAACAAAGCCAAGTGGGTGGATCAGCTACAGGTGGTGCCCCAAGGTAGGACTCTGGATGGGCTTGGGTACAATAGGACTTTTCTGCATATAGACAATCACCGTATTTTATGATCATACCTCACTTTTGTACATTTGTCAAAACTAAGAACAGTTCTAAATTAACTAAACTTTAGACTTCATTCAGATATCATCAAGTTTCCCACTAATGTCCTTCTCTCTTCCAGTATCCATCCTAAAATATGTACTACATCGCACTTAGTCTGCAAGCATTTCATTTTGAAGCTTCTTCATCACTTTACCCATCTAAATGCCACAGAGGATGAATCACTTATGTATAGACAATTTTTGTGCATAATAATAATAATCTTAGAATAGCATTTTCCAAGCTCTAACTATGTGCCAGACTCCATTCTAAGTGGTTCATATTTATTACCCATTCTATCATCACAAAAATTCTATAAGGTAAATACTCTTATTAGCTCCAATTTGTACACTTAACTAGTAAGAGGCAAGATTAAAACCCCAGGCAGTCAGACTTTTATGTTATATGTAAATGTGATGTTTAAGGATAAGCTGCCGAGATGTGAAGAGATTATTAGATGGCTGGTTTTAGTAGTATGTGATGGTGAAAGATAAGAGCAGAACTGAGGCTGTTCCTTCTAGCCTTCTTTTAGGGGCGTTCTATTTCCCATCCACCTGTTATAAATGGAAGAAGGGCCGTGTGACTTTGGCTAAGATAGAACTGAAGGTTCCAATGCCTTGTCCCAAGCTCCCTTCCCTTCTCCTGTACTACAGGGTTCGGTCCCCAGCCAGGGATATAAATGATAAATGAATGTGCTCGGTCACCATCTTTCCCTGTTGTCCTCTCTGCCTGCGGCACTCATGCTGGAAGAGCAGAGGTGTTGAAAGAATGAAAGCAGACTGGCAAGGGCACCCGGGCTTGAGGGGCAGGCTGGCGACTCTGACACTGGCCATTCTAAATGTGTCCCGGTCACAGTCACCAGGCTCAGCTAATTCACAATGGGGAGATTAGTACAACATTAAATAGCAGCAAAAGAAAGCATAAAATGCTACAAACTCAACTATTATCCTTTGAACTCACAATTTTTCTATTCTTCTCACTCTTCAACACAGTAGTCTGCAGGACCACTTTCCATTTGAAAATTCCTGTTGAACACAGACTCATTACCATAGACTTACAGTCAAGGCAGTGGCTGGGAAGTATTGCATAAATAGGCCTGCACTTTAAAAAATTACATCAGTGACGCCAAGGAGGTCAGAGGTAGAGATAGACAGGTTGCAAAAATAGCTTGTACCAAGATCCTCCCATCCATTCATTATTCATTCAGCAAACATGCTAGGTGCCTCTCTGGGCCAGACGTTGGAGCATGTCCCCTGTACCTAGAAAGGAAGAGCGAGATGAGACTAAACTGTCAATCAGGTGCTATCGTTCCTCTAAAGAAAATACTTAAGTATAGGGGTCTACACATTGCCAGCCATGACCCATTCGTGGTCCTTCAGTGAGCTCTACAGGTCGTAGGAGCAATAGCTGAAACAGCAGAGTAAACGGGAGAATCTGAGTCCCTCTCACTTGCTAGCGAGAAGGGTTCTTTCGTGACAGTTTCAGTTCAGTGACATAGTGGGTGTGTGTGTGTGTGTGTGTGTGTGTGTGTGTGTGTGTGCGGTTGTAAAATATATTTCTTATCGTGGGTTTTATCCAAAGAAGTTTGAGGAGCGTTGACCTGACATTCAGTGGGAATGGGAGACAAAGGTAGTAGATGTGTCTGTGACTCTGGAGCTAAGCCTGGAATTGTGGTCTCACCAACTGGGTCCTGAGACACAGGGTTCCCAGAACTAACAAGAGCATGCCCTGAGGGCACAGAGGGGCTGTCCTGCCTCGCCCCTAAAACCTGCACACTGTGCACCAGAGGCTGCAGTGGATCACTGCCCTCGTGTCCCCGCGGGCAGGACTTCTCACGATCCATGTGCACGCAGGTCACAGGGATTTGTGCTGTGCACGGTCTGACTCGGGAGGCCTGGGGCGGGGTCCTGACACAGCTTCCCAACAAGTCCCCCCGTGACAGTGAGGGTGCTGGGGCCAGGAGCCCCCTTTGGAGCGCCAGGCTCTGTTCTTGGAGGAGGAGATCGTAGCATTCCACACATAAAGTTCGGCCTTGGGCTGTCTGTGACCCCTGTGACCGCTGTGATCAGCCCCGATGCAGGAGGCCTTCTGGTGTGTGGGACACAGGAGTCACCAAACCAGGTCCCAACACCGATGTCCTGACACTGTCCCAAGTCGGTTATGGAGAAGCTCTCTGTGGAAGTCCGGGCCAAACCTGAAAGATAGGCACTTTCACAATTCCCCTTGAATATGCAAGGACACCCAGTGGGTTTGTAGAGAGCAGAGACAGGTGGAGAAGGATTCACAGCTCAAGCTCTTACTGATCTAGAGACACTGGGTCATTTGAGTGATGGGCTGAGATCACTCTCAGTCCTGTCTTTCAAGGACATATCTTCTTCCCCTCTGAAGCAGAAGTAGGTGGTTACTAAGGAAAGTAGCTACAACATAAATTTCACTAGGTGGTTTCAAAGATTAGCAGAAAAAAAATGATCAAGATATGGTGTACCTATGGATTGAGTCCCCAAAACAAATGGAAATAGCAAACATATACTAATGTTGCAAACATATACTAATAAAAACGGAGAAAAAGTTTAAAAGAATGCATATTAAACCCTCAGGATACTCTCTGACACAGTGGAAGGCCTATAAAATGTTAATCTCGGTTGAATCGTTGGTTCTGGAGTGGGAAATGTCAGCTGTTCTAGAAACAGACTTCCTCCTTCCTATGCCCCATAGAATTCCTGGTCTAGTTATGCAGCTGGCTGAGCAGATGTGGGGGCCTGGGGGTGTTGTGTAGTATTGGGGGTCATTTTTTGCTCTCCCTTTTGCTTGGATATGGCTTTTGGATTATTTTTTAAGGAGATAGAAGCAAAAGTTTCTTTTTCTTTTCTTGGCCAGAGAGCTGAATCCCATTATGGCTGTGGACGTTACCTTGTCCTTTGGGATGTTCCTGGTGACAACTGGAGGGATGTCCCCAGCACATCACAAGGGCACCTTAGCCTCACCCAGAAATGGGGCCTCAATGCCACCAATCCAAAGCATAATGGGTTGCTGGGATCCATACTTTCTCATTTTTTTCTCCCCTTGTAAGTATTGTCGGGGCGGGGGGGGGGGGTTCCTTTCAAAAACAGTGTGTTTTTCTCTAAAATATACACAAGTCCTTGATGGTGTTTGTTGAGATTAGGTATATTAATTCCTCTGAAAGGTTTAAATACTCCTAGATTACTTTCCTCTTATAGGAAAAATAGAGTGCCCTAATCCTTTTCTTCTTTCAATATTCACGTCAAAATTCTGGTCAGTTACTGTTATTGCTATTTTTATTGTTATTATTAGCCACACCAGTCCTTAGCTTGCTGGGTGCCAAAAAATGTTTCAGTGAGTACAGGGATTAAAGTCAATGAGCTATCACCTAACTGAAGTTTGGTTTGGGGGCAAGTAAGCATGAAATGAAATAAAATTTAATTTATAAGAATTAAAACTCTAACTTATCAGCTTTGGTTCTTGGTGTATGAGCCTGAGATGCAATGAAGTTTCAGTTTTTCACTGTTAAGTATGGAAAAGGCTGAATAGCTCTTAACCAACTGGCAAATCTTCTCACCAGGGAGTAGAGAGGAGTATTTTTATCAAATTCTAGAATGTTAGATCTGGAAAGGACTGTAATGATTTAGAAACCATTCATCTCCCTTTTACAAATGCAGAAACAGAGGTCCAGAGAAATTGGTCTGATGTCACAGAGTGAATCAGTTAATGGCAAAGGGAAATTAGATGTTTGATTTGCACTTTATCAGCTGCAATTTTATTTATAATATTTATTCCATGTTCTTCTCCAAACTGTTATGCTAGGTATAGTAGGGAAGGTGGCTGCAGCTGTCTTGAAGTTGAAACCACAGATTGTGTAATGTTTCCAAATTTGAGTAAGAGCATATCAGAGCTTAGGGTAGAAGCACTTTTGGTTATCTAGTTCAGCAATCTTGTTATCAATAATCATGTTCCCCGGAGTTCTGAATGTCTGGGCAGCTCCAGTCTGCATAGCAAAGGGAGAAAAGGTTTCATTTGGCCTGGGTGTTCGCTGAGCAGCAATTTTGTCCTCCCGTGAAGTGGCACTCACCGCATATATGATGTGTGTTCACGTGCACATGTGTGCTTGTTTGGAAGAGGGCTCCTGACTTGGACACAACCCTGTCCCACCAAGACATTGCCACACTCCCAGAATCCCCAGTTTCATGTTGGGTGGTTGCCACATTTCCCATGACTGTCCACGTAGCCCATCTGAAATGCTATTTCAGAGTGTTCTAAATCAGTTTTGTGTCTTGGCAGAGGACTGGAACCCTCTTTTCTAATATTACCTCTGTGGGAAAGTGTTTCTGAGCTCTAAGCAACTCAACTTACAAACACAGTTTTGGAATATGACCCACTTCTGTGCTGAGGGCTGTCTATTGGGGAGGAGGAGATGCTTTGCATGTGCAGTTTGGTGGAACCAACTACATGCAGTTCTTATACTGATTTTATGTTTTTGAAAAATCATGTAATATATGTAAACTCTGGAGCACACTCTGGCTTTCATCCAGAAACGTTGGCAGTTCCTCTATGAGGCAGGATTTAAGAATCAAATGAGACCCCTATGCTCATGGATGCCTTCAACCAAGGCCTCGTGGGGTCATCTGAAATTGTCAGTATCAATTAAAGCAGAGGGTACAGGTGTGCAGAACCAGTAGGTTGGGCACAACTTTTTGTTAAAACCAGGTTTTTATTTTTGATTTTTTGAAAATACAGATTCTCAGACCCCACTCCTGGAGATTCTCATTCAGTGGGTAAAGGATAGGATTCTCTAATCTGCATTTTCTAAAACTCTTCAGAAAATTCTCGTCAAGTTACCTCTGAGTCATGACATTTATTGATTCACTGATCAATTTAGTCAATTATTCATTATTTCCTTGTATTCTGAAGTTTGCTCATTGCAATGGAGGGAGTGGGTACTAGGAACAGAAAGACAGGAAGAACCCACACATCCTGAAAGAAAGAGGTGTGGCAGATGCTGATATTGTCTGGTGGGATTTAGGGGCTTGACTCCGGAAAGGCTTTCCAGAAGCATGTGTTCCAGATGAGAGCAGCTGAGCCCTAGCATATCTACATGGCCGAGCCAGATACGGGGTCAAAGCCAGCTCTACCCCTCACCAGTGGGGACCTCTGCCAAGGCGCTTGACCTTCTTGTGTCTCAATGTTCTCATCGGAAAGTGGTGCAATCTGAGGACCTCGTGTGAGGGCTGCTGTGTAGGTTGTATGTGTTGATATAGAAAATGTGCTTAGAATGGTGGCCTCAAAGTTCAGCATATGTCAGAATCTCCTTAAAGTGCTTTTCAAATACAGGTTTCTTGATTCTCCCTCCATGTTTCTCAGTTAAAATATCCAGAATGTGTCCAAGAATTTGTATATCCAAAAATTTCCCAGAGGACATCAGGGAGCCCTGAGAGCAGGAGGAAGCTCCAGGGTAGGGGACACTTAAGAGGGGACAGCATGGCCTATGGTGTCCTATCCACGTGTCCCAGAGGACCTATTAACAGCCATTAACACCTTTGGTTAAATTAAACAGAGCCCTTGCCCAGCCCCAGGGAATCTGACTCCCATCAGGCAAATTCTGATGCCCCCCATAGACTGCTGCTCCTTCTTCAGAAATCAACCTACACCAATGAGTCATAGGCATCCATGGGCACTTGGTCATGCCATTCAGTGGAGAGACTCACCTCACCACAGGACCTGTGGTTCTCAGTCACTCCTGGAATCACCTGTCAGCACCTGTGCGCTTATGCTGCCAAGCCCCAAACACTTCCCTGAGACTCAAAATATGCAATAAAACCACAGAGCTCATAATGTCCTATCCATCTATCTGTCTATCTCTTTATTCACCTAATTCCCCACACTATAAATGACAAAATATTTATTAGGTGTACCTATTTTCATTCTATAGACAGTCCAAAGAGCATTAAAAACAAACACAAACCATCCATATTTTTGGTTGTTTGTTTTGTGATTTCTTTACCCCCTCTTGGGGAAACAAACAATGCAGGAGCTTCAGTTTAGCAGGCAATTCTTGTACCATAGCCCGCACACACTCTTGCTCTGGGACAGAGTCAGGACGGCTTAGCTGCCCCATGGCTGTCCCTGTGTGTATTGGCACTGCCAAGACTTTAACTGTAACTCTGCATGCTGTGGACACGGCCGAGCCAGATCAGATCCAGAGGAGCCCTGTGGCTTCATCTTGGCATGGAGAGCAGGGGCTGCTGGGAAGGCAGAGGAGACTATTTCGGGCATGGCATGCGGTGGCAAATGGAAACAGGGAAACCAGAGACAGGCAGTTTTCCTCTGCCATCTGAACAATATGATGTGTCACGCTGAAAGGAAGAGGGAGCGTTCCATGCTGGGATACTGCTCCTCTGCTGATCAAAACAGGAGGAGGAAGAGGAGGCTGGGGTATAGAGAAAATACTCTGGTAGGTAGGATTTACAAACAGAAAGCCTAATGATTGACTTTTTTTAATAACCAAAAATAGAAAAATGCAAAATAGCTTTAGTTTTTGTTCATTTCTCTTGTTTTACAGGTACAAGATTTATTAATTTGCTCAAGCTAAGAAAGCTGTACTTTGTATAGCGTCACTCTAAAGCACAGCTCTGCTTCCCAGAACTCTCCCCAGATCACTGAAGCCAAGTCCAAATCCTGCAAGAACGATTCCTTCTGTCCCCTTATGATAACGTCCCTCCCTGCCACAGTGTGCTTTCCCTTCTCTATAGGAGTGACAAACTTAACTCAGTGGGCTCCAGCCTCTGCCCGGTGAACACTTCAGATTCCTTGAGATTTATATATGCAGCCTTCTCTTCTTGACCTTAGTATTTTTTAGGGAGTTTATATGTTCTTTGGTTTTTTGTTTTTTGTTTTTTGTTTGGTTTTGTGTTTTCCTGTCCTTTCCAGGAAAATCTCCACAGCAATTGAGAGCAACTAAAAATTCTAAAAATCACTCACCCTTTGCCCTGCTTTGGTGGCCCAGCCTCAGCTCAATGTTTTAGATGTGTTTCTTCCTTCATTTCCAGTTTCACAGGAAATAGAGAAAATCCAGAATTAATACACATGGTAGCCTCCATGGTCAGTCTAGATATCTAGCCTGCTCTAGCTTATTTTAACTTTAAATCCAGCTCTTATTTATTTATTTATATTTATTTATTCATACTTAAGGCACAGACTGGGGCATAAAGGAAAAAAAAGCAGCTTTTTCCTATTAGTCTTAATGTCTGTAGGCTCTCACACAGGTCTTCTGGCAGTACATGCGGCACCAGGTGGGCTGGCTCCATGCAGGGAGGAGAACAGTTATGGGATGGAACCAGGAAGACTAGACTTTCACTCTCCACAGACTTGCACTGTGACCTTGGGAAAGCTGTATCCTTTAAACCCAAAATCTTTATAAATAATTAAACACTTATTGAAAATCTACTCCACGCTGGGTAGCCAGATAAATTGCTAGCCTTGCCCTTCAGGTAGTTTTTAAATGATACAGTGTAGCAAGCATTATGCAGGGACATGAAAAATAATGCCAGGAATTGGGGAAGAGGAAGATCTGTCCTACTCTGCATACTCGCAGAAAGGCAAATCTATGAGGAAATATTTCTCTAGAAATTATATGCCCTGTAAGACTGAGGGCCACGTCTTACTTGTTGCTATATTCCTAACACCTACAGCAACTCAGTGGTATTGGGTAGTAATTGCAGGAGAACTACAGAGACAAAGAGTAGTGGTTGCCAGAGGCTAGTGTGAGGAGTGAGATAAATGGGTAGAGCTTGGAGGATTTTCAGGGTAAGGAATCTATTCTGTATGATACTATAATGGTGAACATATGTCATCACACATTGGTCAAAACTCATAGATGGTATAACACCAAGAGTGAACTCCAATTAAATTACAGTCTTTGGTTAATATGCTTTTGAATAATATTATGCATCCATGTAGGTTCATGCACCATAATGTAGGACTTTGATTCTAAGGGAAGCTGTGTACACAAAGAGGCAAAGGGTACATGGGAACCCTCTACACTTTCTGATAGAATCTTTCTGTAAGCCTAAAACTGCTCTTTAAAAATAAGGTTTGTTTTTTAAAATAGGCATAGGACATAAAGAGACCTTTCTCCAAAGAAGATATCCAAATGTCCAATAAGTAAAGGAAAGCTAATCCATTTCATTAGTCATGAGGGAAATCCAAATAAAAAGCACAATGAGAAATCACTTTACACCACTAAGACAGGTATATTTTTAAAAAAGGAAAAAAACCCCTAAGTATTGGTGATGATAGGAAGAATTAGAACCCTCTTCTGTTGCGGTAAGAATGTAAAATGTTAGAGAAAAAGTTTGGCCATTCATCAAAAGATTAAACATGGAATTACCATACTACCAGGCACTTCCAATCAAGGTATTAGGTGAATTAAAAGACATCCAAAAAATACACCTGTACATGCACATCCATAGCAGCATCAGTTGTAATAGCCTAAAGCCATCAACTGATGAATACATAAAGTGTGGTGCACCCGGACAATGAGACATTCTTTAGCCATGAAAAGAACATATATAGGCTGATGCACTGCTATAACATAGATAAACCTTAAAAACACCATGTGGAACATGAGAGGTCACATAGCATATGAATTCATTTATCAGGAATGTTTAGCATAAGTAAAGCCAGAAGCAGAAATCAGAACACTGGTTGTCAAGGAAGTGGGATAGAGTGGGGGATGGAAATGACTGTGTCATGGGGATGGAGCTTCCTTTGGAGGTGATGAAAATTTTCTAGAATTAGACAATAGTGATTGTACAATACCATGTGGGTACCACAACTCCGCTGCATAATTAAATAATTAAAATGATGAGTTTTACAGTATGTGAATTTTACTGCAATTTAAACTTTTTTAAACGTTCAAACCAGGTAAAGATGTGAGAAAATACTTAACTCATAAAGTTACCATCACTATGTGTACAATAACCCAGGTTCATTAAAAATAAACTAGCTGGGCTGGGGATTTAGCTTAGTGGTTCTGGCGCCTGCCTCACAAGTGCAAGATCCTGAGTTCGATTCCAGGTACTCCCCCCCACAAAAAAATAAATAAGAACTAGCTGTCTATAGATAATCTCAGAGGCATGTAACCCATATAAATTCAAGTTGCCTTGGGAGCCAGTCTCAGCGAAGTGTTAGCCACAAGAGTAGCAAAAAACAGTAACCTAGACTCAAAATAATATGACATTTTTAATCTCTTAGGATAATCCCTTAACAAGTGAAAAGAAGTTTACCTCCATCCTGTCATATGAAACCATTGAGTGCGGTCTAATCTAATGCAGAGTCCAAATCCAGTCTGGGCTGAATTTAGCTTTTCTATCTGTTCCTTTGGGCAAGTCATTTATTTAACCTTTCTGTGCTTTATTTTCTATAGGCTAATTATAGTACAGTGGGCCCTTGACTTACAAACTCGATGGGGTCCCGAGGGCTGGTTGTAACTCAAGTCAGCTTTAAGTCAATACTGCTGAGATCTGAATGTTTACCTGGGTACACGCTCTAGATAACAAGAGACAGATGACTCTTCCATTAACCTAATTAACCTAAGTTGTTTGTATGTTTGTCAGGTTGGTCATAACTTGAGGGTCCAATGGACCTATGCTACCTAACAGGGCTGCTGAGGGTTAAATACATTAGCGGAGCTTGGCACATCCTAAGCCCTCCACAAATGTTCACAAGCAAAGCCTGTCTTCTCGTTCCCTGTCACCCTCAATCCCTGGCACCTGTTAACCTTCCTGCTTTTGCCCCTAACCCTACCCAAATCATCGCCATGAAGTCTGCTTCCATTACCATTTAGGTAGCTAGTAACTTTTGCTTTTTCTGAGACAAACCCAGTAAGGCCACCGTGGTCCCCTTCTTTCCTTCTTTCCTCTTCCTTCCATCCTCCATAGGAGCTCAGCACTCAGAATTTCCCTTGGCAGGAAAAGGAGGAATTGGTGGCTTGGCTATGTGAACTCATGGGGAGCCCCTAGCAGGGCGAACATAACCCATGTGAGTTGGGAAATGGCCAAGTTCCATTCTGCAGCATCTCACAAGTGTCACTGTGTGGCTGGCATTGCACTAAAGGCGTCACACATCATCTCATTCAAATTTTGTTCTTCCCCAGATTTGCAAAAACATCCACAATGAATATGATACTTCTATAACCAGAACATTTTACCTTCTATAAACATGTATTCACAAAATATAGGTGCTATTAGGATGACAGTCAATTTGAAGATTGTAGGAACTATAGTAGCTATTTATTTACTTATTTATTTGAGACAGGGTCTCAGTATATAGTTTAGGCTAGTCTTGAACTCACATGTGGTCTAGATTGGCCTCGGACTCATGGTGATCCTCCTGGCTCCCGAGTGCTAGGATTACAGGTGTGCGCCATCACACTAGGCTTTATGGCTGTTTAAAGTGTGGAAGATGTTTTACCTGGAAAGGGGAGTCCTGGTGGAGTAAGACACCACAGCCATCTTCAGCTTTCTGAAAGACAAGGGGAAGAGAACTTGAACTCGGTTCTGGGGCCATTTCAAAAGGTGAGTTCTAAGCACTGAGAGAAAATTCTAGGGAAGGAAGTTTTTGCTCCATATAATAACGTTCTTTAAAAAACTCTTCCAAATGGGAATTTATCTAAATCAACAAGTATTATGGATCTCGAAAAAGACTGGAGAAGTCTAAGATCATTTTTAACTCTGAAAATGTTTATTTGACACTGTTTATAGTAAAGCGGGCCAATCAGTAGAATGAGAGGGTTCGTGCGTTCGTGCGTGCGTGTGTGTGTGTGTGTGTGTGTGTGTGTGTGTGTGTGTGTGTATGTTGTCTGGGTAAGTGAGGAATAACTGATGCTTATGGGCTGCTTCGTTGCAATGCTAATCTTATTATTAAGTAACAGTGAGGCTTTGCAGGAGGGGCCTGTTTTTGCAGCAATTAGGGAGATGACAGCCACAGGACTGTCAAGGCTGCTGTCCCCGCTCAGGTGAGTTACACCGCAGCACCCTCCTGGGGCGGCTCCCTATTAGGGTCGTTTGCATAATTCCTTCCCTGCCCGAGGCTCGCCGGCCGGCCGTGCCCTGGGAGCCGGTCTTCCTGATCCTCCAGTCGCTCTCTTCAGAGTAAATCCTCTGCCGGTTCACTTTCTCGGGCACTGATCTTCCCGGATTGCTTCGCCTCGCTCCCAGCCTCCCCGCGCCGCCGGCTGTCACAGACAGAGTCCTTGTCGCCTAGCGAGTGCTCAGCTTCCCATCTCAGACGCACAGTGGGTCCCTCGGGTAGGTACCACGGTCCCTGCCGCCCCGACCCCGACCCCCGGAAGCCTGATGGCGCTGGGTTTGTTTGGAGCAGCCCGGGCGGCACTGGGGGGCGCTGGGGGCGCCGTCTCCACCGCCTCCACCGCCGTCCCCACCGCGCGAGGCCTCCGAGCTGCTGCGTCCGGGTGTGCCGGGGCGGACGGGGGTGCGGCCACCGCGGACCCCTGGAGAGCGCAAAGGGGACGTGGCCAGGACTCTCGGACTCCGCCCCGACCCTGCCGGACCCCCGGATCCCTGAACCCCCGGGACCCCAGGTGAGCGCACCGGACCCCTCTTCCCTGTGCACGCACAGCTGACCCGCGGGTCAGTGGCTGTGACGGTGACGGAAACGCAGCCTCGCGCCAGGTCTGGGGTCTCGGGGTCCCGGGACGGCTCCTGGGGTCAGGTGCGGAGGTCCCGTGGGAGGTCTTGGCCCACCCTCCAGGGGGCGCAGCTTTCCGGAGCCCTCGCCTCACCGTTCCGGGCCCGGCTCGCGTCCCCCTGGTGGCAGCAGGTGCGGGGAGCTCGGTGGGCTTGGATGGTGGGGCGAGGCTCGCACTTGGAAACCCCGCCCAGGCTCCCGCCCAAATCGGGGCTCTGGCCCCTACAAATTACCCGGCTGGACGCAGGCGGAGGGCGCTGCACGGCCGAGGGGTCCTGGGCGCCTCGAACCCGCCTACCGCTGGGCCTGGGGTTTATTCTAGTTTAGGATTTATTCTGGGTACACTGTCTGTCCTGTCCCCACGGATGCAGCAGAGGGTGGCTTGGACACCTCCCTGCGCTTTGCAGGGAAGGGACGAGGGTCCAGGAGTGTCTAATGAGTGCACTGCCTGGCTGGTTGTGTGTGTGTTTGTGTGTGTGTGTCTTGTTTTGGTGGGGAAAACATTTTCTGGGCTCCTTTGGATCAAATATCCCCCATTTTTCTGCGCGTGCAGATGAAAGGGATGCGACAACTTTCAGCTCCCACCTGGTCCCCTCCAGCTGGAGCCACACTGAGGCAGGCTGAGGCTTGAGGAAAGTAGGACATTGATGACGTCCAGCTCAACTTCCACGCCAGTACCACCTCAGTGACACCGACTTCAAGACTCGGGGCAGATGTGGCACAGCCACAGGGTGACACTTGCTAGCCAGCCTCCTACATCTGCTGGCACAGGGACACTCGGAAGCTGGAGGCTGAGAAGCAGCTGAAAGCTGACTGGGGCCGGCAGGGAGTGGACATTTGGCTGATTTCAGTGCAGCCATTGATTTCCTGAGCCTCAGAGCTATTATATTAAGTATGATCAGTCTTTGATTTCAATTCATGTAAAATTCGAGCAGTGCTTTGCTTTCCAGTCGACTGCAAATCAAATCAGCATTTGTTGAGCAACTATTGCCTGAGTCCAGGCCTAGATTGTCCTGAATCAAAGGGACAGGATGTCAAAAGCATTGAAAATGCCTAGTGCACACGGCTCCTGGGGAGCCTGGGACCAAATGGCCCTTTCCTCGGGGACGAGCATTTAACAGACCAAATGGGGACTGTGGGCTCCTCGGGTGCAACTCTTCATCACACGCTTTGAAGAGCCACTTGCATACGTGTTTGCACATAGTCATAACGAGTGCATACTCTTTTACAAGACCAACTCTGACCCCAGGGAGATCTTGTCTTCTGTGCCATCCACTCAACCGATGCCACTGACTGTGCCAGGGCTCAAAAGAATGCGGTCCATATTCCCCAGAATGGAAGGATGAGGGCATAGAGGATAATGACTCTGAGTGGTGAGCGTTTAGTGCTGATAAAAGCAAGTAGTGGGAGCCCAGGGAAGGCAGGGTGGCAGGGATGGGAAGAGTCTGCAGCAGGCACAGGTTTGGACTGGATCCTAGGGAGTGGTCAGAGCTCCCAGAGCAGGCGCTGGGCGTCCCACATAGAAAGGTCACCTAGGGGTCTGAGGTGTGGGTTTCAGGGAGTCGGAGGAGGTTGCACTCAGCTCAGATCAGCCTCCGCCTTGCCCTGCAGGAGGAACCCTGCAGACCTTATGAGAGAATGATTTAATCTAATGGATAATTTGAAAAATGACTCTGTAGGTGGTGAGGAGGTAGGGTTGCAAAAAGAAATGAACTCAGCTTGGAGTGGGACAGGCAAAGAAGAAAAAGAAAAAGCCATAAGATACCAGAACCAAGAGACAGTGCAGAAGGGGAGAGAGATCTACAGAGACCTGTGCAGAGGGAGAATCCATGGTACTTGGTCACCAGGCGAGCAGGGCACTGGGAAGAAGAGTTTAGGTATTGAGAAGGCTGCTCAGGCTTTTAGCTGAATTAGAGAGCAAAAGGGAAAGAGCAAGTTTGAGAAAGATGGGAAATTTTTATTTTGAATATCTGAATGAAATTGCTCAGTAGGCACTTGTATTTCTTCCTACCTGGCGCTTACCCTTGCCTGAGGTTCCTTACCTGCGACCTTTGAAGAAGGAGAAGGTGAACCAGGGAGCAGGAAGTTGTTTCTGGTTTTATGTCCAAGAGTGAAGGTATTAACTCAGTCGTTCTGACTACAGATCCTGGCCATGAGTGAATAATGATAATAGCGTCTAACAGTCACTCAGGGCTTCCTATGCGCTGAGTACACAGAAGTTAGACTTGTCCATGGATTATTGCCTTGGTCCTGCTGGTAACTATGGCAGGCACTGCTGTCATTCTTACATAACTGAAAAGGAAACCAGGGGGAGGAGAAGGTGCCTGTTTGGGTCACTTGATCAGTAAGAGATTCCTCAACTCAATGTTGAAGCCCAGAGCTGACCAACACCCTGAATGGCTGGTGTGACTTACATAGTAACATTGAAATCATTCCTACTTAGCCTTGAATGTGTTTTGTCCCCATATTTGAGTATTTGTGGCTGATGCCATAGAATAGAATTGGGACTGAGTCAGGAGGCCTGGTTTTGGGCAGGGCTTTGGAGCTAATATACTGTAGCTTTTGTAAGCTCACATCTTGGTTCAGGCTCTAGTTATTTTAAATCTGTGTAACCCTAGGAGTAGACATCGGCTTGATGCTCTCTAAGGAGTCTGTATCCTGAAATCTTGCCACTCTGTTTAAGATTCTCCTAAGAGACCCATTGGTTTGGGTTAAGATGATGCCTACCTGGTAGCTTTTATAATAGGATACTTAGGAAAGTATTAGCTCAAATATTGGCTTGTGCTTAACAGCTTGTGTGAGTCAGCACACAATGCAGACCTATTGGAAGTGCCTAATGTTGGGGAGAACACTGCGTAGTCCCTAAAGCAGGGGAGTCTCCAAAGTCACTGACCACATTCTTTACTTTAGATGTGTTCCTTAAACTTAGAACATTTCCTCATCTCTGAAAAACTGGACAACTAATGCACATGTCATAAAGTTGATGTGAGGATTGGAAGAGAAAAGGTAAACGAGACACCGTTTAAAAATTGGCCTCATTGACCATAACTCAGAAAATGTGAGTCCCCACCCTTGTCCCGAGGGTAGCAGACATGTAGAAAGGGAAGGAAACTTTCCTACTGCGAAGTTTCCATAAGAGCCACCCCTTTGTTAAGTATCATCTGCCCATCTTAGAAAATGACATATTGGGAAGATAAAAACAGACAAACAGATTCAAATGTGAATCTCTCCAATGCTCATTAAAATATTGCCCTCTTGGGCAGGGGATTTAGCTCAGTGGTTCCGCCGCCTGCCTCGTAAGCACAAGGACCCGAGTTTGATTGTTAGTACCAAAAAATAAATATCGCCCTCTTACATGTAAAGAACATTTTGCCTGACTGAACTTTGTATTTTTCTTCTAGTCTATATGGAGGCCAAGCTGCTGTAAAGAAATGTTACTGCCTATTGTTGAGAATTCCGGATTTCATTATTGTGGTGTAGAATCCCGAGGGGCTACATAACTCACTGTTCTGTGTGCACTTGTATGCACATTTGCATTTCCATCATTTTGAGGCCCTTTCTGCCTCTGACCATAAAATGCTGACTGTCTTTGTGTTACCAAATGCTAGGTGTCATATGTTGTAGGTTAAATTTATCTAGTTGAGGAACAAAAGAGTGTCAAACTTAACTGAAACTGGTTTTTAAATATAATAAATTATGTGACTATCGGTGGTACTTAGAAGTTAAGGAATGCTTCCCCAAATAGCTCCAATTTCCTGCAGTTCAGAATAGTCACAGAAATATTTTCTGTAATGGAGAGGGAAAGGGCTACATTTTCATATCCGATCTCCTCATGCTCAGCTCAGCACACATTGAAACAAGGGATGAAAGACAAGGTCCCCAAGCTCTGCAAAAAAATCACACATAAAAACACACTGTCATGATTATTTTTGGACAAAAGAATTATGTAGTTTTTGAGCTCCATGTAGCTTTTATTACTCGTTCCTTGGTTCTTTGTGGAAATAACTGCTTTGTCCATTCATGTGATGGTTGTGCCTGCTGCAAAGCTTTATAAAATATTCTGGGGCCATGGGCTGTGCCTTGAACTTCTCATACCCTGCTGGGACACAGGGTGAAAAGCATGAAGTTGGCACGAAGAGGCTGGGATTCCAATCTCAGGACGGTCACTTCCTAGCTATGTGACCTTGAGCTTCCCATCAGCCTAATAGTCATAGGAGCTGGCATTTGTCACATTTGGCCCCTGTGCCAGATGCATTGCTCAGCACACTACATACACTGTCTCGTTTAATCCATTGGACAACTCCTGGCCGGGGTATTATTGTCACTAATCCACAGAGGAGCCCAACCTGAAGGTGAGGGGTCTCTGAGTGACCGTTATCTACCTGACTGGAAACTAATCTGTGCTCTCCCGCCTTACGGGCCATGTAGATGGGATGCCTACTGGATAGGAAATGCTTTCCTATAATACAGAGAAAACTGTGTCTCCTAGTACAAGGGACTCATTTCCTTTGAGAGCCACTGATTTGTAGTCAGCACCAAGAGTAGGCTGAGCTCAACTAGCATGGGTCTGACTCGGCCATTGCCTGGCTCTGGCTGGTGATTGGGAAGGAGAGAGGCTTGTAGAGAAGAAGTGAGGGTTGACTGGGCAGGGTTTCAGTACAGCAGAGAAGGCTGAGAGTGAGTCAGAGCCAAAGGCAAGGAAGGGAAGGGCCTGATGGAAGGGGTGAGAAGAGAAGTCATCGCCACGGTTCATGTCAGTTGAGCAACAGGGAGGACGCAGAGTCTGCTCCGGAAGGTAAGCACAGTCCCTAGGGTCGGCTAAGGTCTGCCCCCATGAGGGGCCTAACTTTTTTTTAGAGAGATCTTTTTTTCTTGCCAAATGTGCTTCCCATGAAACTGTTAGAAAACACAAGAAAGTCAGAAAAATTAAAATCACACATCTCACCGAGCAACTCCAATTAATGTGAACATTTTGTGTATTTCCCTTCAGTCTTTTTGTATGTATATTCTGACATAATTGGGACCAAGACATACAGAATTTTGCATCTTGTATATTTCACCTAACATTTTCAGTACATTTCACGTCAGGTGGACATTGTTTCAGTAGCTGCATTGCTTTCCCATATATAAGTCACCATAATTCATATACCCTCTTCCCTCCCGACAAACTTCAGGTGGCTCCCAGTTGACCAAAACATCATAAGTAATACTTCACTGAACATCTCTGAGCACAATGTTTTCCCACATTTCAAGTTATCTTCTTCAGATCGATTCTTAGAAGTGAAAATATGGCTCAAGTAGGTGGACCTTCTTAAAGGCTTTTCCTAAATATCAGCACGGCTTTTGGGTGCTTTTCCGGGAGGTCGTGGCAGTGATCACTCCCACAGCCAGGGCCCAAGCGCTCAGCTCATGCCTGCTGGATGCTATGTGCTCTTTCTGGTGGAGATCAGTGCTGGAGACACCCAGAGACACCCAGCCTAGAAACACTCGCGCCTCACTCGTTCGGGGAGGTTGGACTTTGGGGAGCTGCAGATGAGTGGGAGAGGGTCTTTTAGACTTGACTGGGTGAGTGTCTGCAGGAAGTGGATTTCAGTGGATGACCTTCTGTCCTGATGACGGTGGACAGCCGTCTCTGAGGTTGATGAGAACTGGCTAGGATGAAGTCAGCTCTGCTTAAGTGTGAACTGGCGCACTCTGCTTCTTCCAGCCTCTCAGTTCAGCACAAGGGTGTGCAGAACCTAGAATGTGAGTGTGAGTGTGGACGAGTGTTCACAGGGTGGTGTTGTTGGGCAGCTGGATGGGCTCCTCTCCCAGTTGGTGTCCTTTGGGTGAGCTTCAGCCGCACATGGCTTTTCTCACCTTTCCTAACAGTGACACCATGCAGAGAACACATGTAAGATTAATAACTAGGATAACCAGTTAAACTGTGTGGAAAACCACCTAAATCTTCATTATCCTAGAATTTCAATTTGATGACTAAATCATATTAGTCTTCCCAAAGAAAAAGTCTTACTGATGGGCCACCATATTGGTTGTTTTGACTACATCGACCAATTTATTGAGGTAAACAGCAAATTTGAGTTATTTCCCCCCATAAAATTATCTGAAAGACAGGGTAAGTTAATATAATTTATTTTTTAAAATTTTGACTTCTGCAACTATTAAAGCCAGATGTCTGGTAAACACTAACTGGCAAAGAGAAATCAGCATCCAAATTTTCCTTTTCTTTGGATGCTTAAAAATTTGTCAAGAAAAAAGTTATTTGATTGCAGGTATTAGCACATGAATTTTGCAATAGAAAGTGGTAAATTCAGATGAATTAATGCATAGTTCAAACAAAATTTTATTTGCTCAAGAAAAATCTCTCAGCCTTGACGAATGAAACTGAAGTACATTCATGAATATGTTCATTTTTTTCCTTCTGTGTGCATTAATGATACTCATTTGATCTTCTTATGATGTACAAACAACATTTATTAAAATAAAAGGTTAAGTGTCAAGGAAGATAGCAACTGGCATTTCACAAAAGTGTTTATTTTGTATCCTTTATTTTCTTATGTCTTTGTCTTGTGATTTCTGTTCCACATGCTGCTGTTTTGTTTAGCATTAAACTTCAAAATTTAACAAGGGTTCATTTAGAGGAAGCTCTGGATTGGAATATTTGCTCTGTCAGATTTGCCAGAGCTTGCCTTCCGACCTGTGTCTCCAGCCCAGCATAGGACACAGTGGGAATTCTCCCCTCACACCCTGGACCATGGTTTGGTTTTGGCCTTAGAGACCTCATATGTGGGGAAAGGGATTCCTTCCCACTCTGCTTGTGTGCACAGTGGGAGGCCCTGTGTCTGTTGCTCTGGGAGATTAGGAAGCTTGCACAGCCCCACATGTGTGCAGTCAACTGGAGTGGGAAGGGTCAGCCCCAAGAGGGGTGAGAGGAGAGGAACCTGCTCTACACTCCATGGGTCCCACAACCACTTGCTTCAGCCTGTGTGAAAACTGCTCAGAGGATAGCAGTAGAACCTGGGGACACTAAGAATGCAGAGTGGCCTTGGTGGATTCAGTAACTTCCAGTGAGTCAGTAGCTTGCATAGGACATGGGACAGTGCACAGTGCCTGGTGGGAGGCCAGGGGAAGGGTTTTGCTGGCCTGGCTTTCTGCTCCTTCATCCTTTTTCCTATTCATCTGGACAACTCCCAGGAAGCCACAGTGGAGAGAGCACTGATGGGAAGGAGTATGACAATTCAGGGAACCACCTTCATGGTCTCCAGATGTGGAAACCGCCAAACATGGTGGCTCCTCATGACATTTCCAGTTTTACTCTTTAAAATCTCACTCCCAAGTGTGACTACACTTATCGTCATCCCAAAGTGGATGATGAAGGTCTTGGGTGATGAGGACCAGACACAAGCTATGCCTGCCTATTGCTTCTGGCCCTGAATCCAGCCCTTAGTCCACCACTGTGGTGTCCTCACAGCCCCTCCCTGCTATTGTCCTGCAAGTCAAGCCAAGGCATTATGATAGGAGATTTATTTTGTCTGAATGAAATGAGAGATGTCTTCATGGATTTTCATGAAAACTCCTAGGTATTTTTAGGACAGTATAAATTTCAAGAGCATGTCTTATAGAAAATAAAACCCAAGCAGTGATACAGGTTAGAGACATTTACCTAACTGGTCATCAGGATCTAATTCCATATATTTGGAAAGCTGATGGTGCAGAATTTCCAGCTAATCACAAGGGTACCCCTCTCTCTCTCTCTCTCTCTCTCTCTCTCTCTCGTTCCATTTCTAGAAGCCACATCATGGCAGAGTTGCCCCTCTGACTCTGTTCAGGGACTGGCCTTGAACTCTCATTCATATCCATCTTCTCACATCCTTATTTCAGTTACCCCAATGCTTCAGAAAACTAAAATAATGCTACCCCCACCAAATGGGACAATAAAGATATAGGCATGCTTCATCTTCCCAAAAGGAAAAGTACCATTCAGATTTCCCACTTAGCAGAGGGAAATTTTAGAAATGATGATAGCAATAGTAATAATAAAAGCTATCATTTGGGGCCAGCTGACTAATACTTAACCTTGATTCATTATCTAGTTTGGTGAGAGATTATCTCTAAAGAGATAATTGTTTTGGGACCATTTTTATTGTTTTATTTATTCCTTTTGTAATCAAGTCAGCCTTTTTGTAGTGATTTTCTAACATATCTATAAAATTATGATGACTTTTGCTTTTGGGTTTTTACTATCATGAAATTTTAACACAGCCTCTGCAGTATCCTCATCATTGCTTAAGCAAACTGTTCTTATACCTTTTTCCTCCTTCTCAGATTGTTAATTTTAGAAGACAATGTGCTAACCCTGATGACATTTTTCCTGGATGGTAGGGATGCTGTCAGTCAGGCCTTTTGTCAATCATGGCGAAGTAAATGCTGCCAAATATATACATTCCTTTTCCTAACTGCAAATTGACTTATTTTTATGGCTACTTATTAGAGAACGCCAGGGGACCAATAGTAATAACCAAGACACAGCTTCTAGAGACCAGATATTATTTCTTCAGCTTCCCACTCTAATAAATAATAAGCCAACAAGTTTATAATAAAAGTAAGAAATAAAGAAGCAATTGTATACAATCTACAGATACAGAGTGTAAGGGAAATGCTAGCTATAATAACAATCAAAATAAGAGCTGTTTTACCAGTAAAAACCATTTAGAACACACTGCAGCTGTATATACATTTTTAGCTGGACACTGTTTCATCTCTGTTCCTTGAAATTCCTGTCTTCTTTCAATTCCATCCCTTCTATATTTCCTCCAGCTGTTGCTCTTGTTGCACCTGTGCTTACAGCACACACACAGCCTCACAGCTCTGTGTCATGCACTCACACAGTTGCTGACCTCTGCTGCCCACAGACACTGTTCTGGACTCAAGGGTGCGAGCCATTAAGACACAGTCCCTGTCTTAGCGAAATCGAAGTCCAATAGGCAGCAACCTGCTTCCTTGTTTGCCTGCGACCTCTCCAGAACGTTAAGCACCCTGGGGTTGAAGACCTGGCCAACCCTTCCCCCAGTCCCTGCAACCTGCACTGTAATTATCATAAGAGCTTGCATGTGGGGGCACAGGCTCAGTGGTAAAATGAACTGGTGACCCATTGTATCCACTCTAAATAATTCAGAAGTGCAAACTTGAAGATATCAACACCTGCAAATGTCTGTAGAGCCTTTGTTCTCTTTGCACAATTAACCATAAAAATAAGTAACTGCGCACAAGTTTGTCTCCTTTCTCACTTTGCGATTGTGCATAGATGTTTCCTTTCTGGAATGTGACCCTGTACCACCTCCCTGTCACATATCAGGGCACCAAGTGTGATGAATATTAGCATCTGAACTCCCTGCAGGCAGATGTGTTAAAGGCTTCTTCTGTCTCAGACTCAGATCATTTTGAAGTGCTCCTGTTTTGGTAAAGACAGTCTCCTCTTCTCCTTTGTGGAAGCTGGATGGAAAGCAAATTAACGGGCATAATTGTGGGCATTGACTGGACCCCTGAGAAGCCCAGGCACCGGACTAAAGACTTCTCCACATGTGTTGCGCCTCGGGCCTCTCAGCAACCCTGGGAGTCCATTCTATTTTTACCCTCATGTTATTTAGATGAGGAGGTTGGGATCAGGGAGGCTGAGGAACTTGCTTATGGTTTTGCAGGTAAGAGATGGGAGGATCCAGGACCAAAAATAGTCTCTTAGTCTCCAAGCAGCTGCTCCTTGTCCAAGTGGGATATAGGGGCATTCATAGGGAACGAGGAAAGACGTCTATAGGGTACCTTTAAAATTTTGTGTTTTCAAAATTTTAGTTGTAATCTAAAAATAATATCAGCATATTCTGGGTGATCACCTTATGAGGAAGAATACTGCCACATGATCTTGATACCTGAATTTGTGGGGGTTGTTGCTTTGTTTTCTTATAATCAAGTTGCTGCTGATGGCTGTTTGCTGCTGTGGGCTCTTGCAGTGAGCTGTAGACTCACATGGAAAAGGCTATGCCTGCACAGTGTGCCCGGGAAAGGCTTGCTTTGTTTGCCAGGAATGAGGAAGCATGGGAGAAGGGTCCTACTGCAGAGCAGGCAGCAGGGCATTCTGAAATCCAAAACACCCCTGTTGTAGCTTTCTGAATCTGAGTCGTAGTGAAAATGGAGAATAACTTTCAGCAAAATGTCTGCAGGTGAATAGTAAGTCAGTGTTGTTCATTTAAATTGAATTGGTTTTATAATTTCATTTGCATTTGATTAGAACATTCAGTTGGAGTTTGATGATTTTAAAGACACTGTAAGAACTTAGTTTTATGTTCATACATATTTAAATATCATTACAATAAAACCATTTCAGTCAAAACTGAGAGAGGAAGCATGTTTTTTCCCTAAGAATAGTGTTTTTTCCCTAAGAATAATGTTTTTTTTTTTCCCTGAGTAGTCTATACATTGTTCAAACTTGAGTTCTGTATGCTGAATTCCTCTGTGTTATCTAAGTGAAAACCTTTCACTCAACAGCAAAGCTCTGCCACCTACCAGGGGCCTGGCCAGCCCACTCGAGGTCTTTCTTGAGGACTAAGGAGCTGAAGTCTCCTTTCAAGCTGACCTTGGGGTGACTTCTCCATCGTTGAGGGTCTCAAATACATTCCTGACTGCCCCCATGAGCCAAGGTTCTGTTGGATTCTTTGTCTTTCTGTCCTGATTCCAGTGACCAACAGCTGTTTTTGCACATCCCCATGGCATATAATCATCTTCTCATCACCACTAGGAAGATTTCTGATGCAGCTAGTAAGCTGTACCAGGCCTGCCTAAGCAGGGGAGATAATGGCAGTGCATTGGGATTTCAAAGGCTTCTGGTTTAGAAGGTCCATGAGTCTGTCCAGACCCTGAGAGCAGGCAATCTCTGACAGTGTCCTCAGTGCTTTGTGTTGATGATAAGTCCTTTGCAGGACTGTGAAGCACCGGGACACAGCACTGTGAATGCAATGGAAAGAGAGGAAAGGCCAACTCCACAGCAGGTGGGCATGGTGTGAGACGGGGGAGACGGTTGGCAACTGGCAAGAAAAGGCTGGCTGAAGAGCAGTGGCAACCTTGGGTAGCCTGGGGACATCCTGTGAAAGAGGGAGCTTTTTTTTTTCTCTGTGTCTAACTCATTGCCTTCCTGTTAATTACAATTTTAATAAAATGTGTGAAAAACTGTCCAGCATTACAGGTGTCGAGAAGAGTTTATTTTCACTCTCCTTGGTATTATTCCCTGACAGCCTGCACAGGGAGAGTGAAGACTGCAGGGTGTGTGGAGGGGGATTCTGAGAGGGTGGACAACAGTGCCAGGGTGGCCTTGACTCCCCAGGAAACCCTGGATCTTCCCTTAGCAGCTTCTGCCTCACTTTCCCTGTTTACATCACAAAGGGGTCTGTCAATTCGCTCATCCTTTATAAATCCTGGTCTTTGCAGGTCATTATAGTAACCTCAGGGTTAGGGCTCATGAAAATGATCACTGGTGAAGATTTTAGCGTTTATCGTTAAGTTTAGGGCTACTCTTAGGCAAGGGTTAGGGGGGTTCTTTCTTTTGTGGTCTCCAATGACGGAAAGGTGTTTGATAGCTTTTCAGTATGTGCTCAGGAAGAGCTTGGACCAGAAGCTCAAAGTATTTCCAGGTGCTTCGTGTTCACGGTTTTATGGTAGGAGCTGTGCCATCCCTTTCTCTAAAGTTACTTTTAACTGTGTTGCCTCCTGCAAGGCCCTTCCCCTAAAAATAGCAGGATGGATGGGTCCTCCAGGGGAGGAAAGATAGCACCCACTCTGTAGGGATTGATGACATTTTTATACTTTGTTACAGTTTCAGGTGTTATGTGACAAGTTTGCGTTTATTTGTATTAATAAGTAACACTTTCCTAGCCTGGTTATGTGCAAGGTGTTATTTTAAGCCTTGTACCCATCATGTGACCTTTGGTATCACCTGTCTCCAGCCACATTTGACAGATAAAGAAATTAAGTTTAAATAACTTATCCACAGCCACTCAGCTAGTAAGAAGCACAGCTGGGATTCCCATCCAGATAGCAATGCTTAGCAGCTGTGGGTTTAACACTATTTGAGGGTATTTTTTTTTAATGTGCATTACACAGAAATGTTAGACTTGATTGGATCATTTTTATAAGTTGAATCTTAACTCATCTAGAATTTTATTCTTTCATCTCAACACAGCACAGGACACTGCTCTGCCAGATGTTTGATCCCCCTGCATCAACCAATTGTCTCACACCTGCTGCATGTCTTGTAATTTAATTCAATTCTAACATATCTGTTGGAGTTAACCTCAGAGCGCACAGTTCACTGTCACTGAAGATGTTCCTCCCTTCAGATGCCAGAACTTCTGACAGACCCGCTGTAAATCAGGGTCTCTGTGACCTGTTTGATCCTCTTGTGGGGTTTGACCATTGGCTACCACAGATTACAGAATGGGAGGCAGCAGTTCACTTAGTAAATCTATTTATGATACAGGATATTAGCAGAGTGTGGATGCCTCACCAGATAGAAACATAGTGCAGGCCTGGAGGGGACCTATTAACAGGAGCTTTGTCTCAGTGGGTTAGGGTGCAGCACATTCTTGGTCTATGGATACGGGTATGTTCAGCAACCTGGTTCTAAACCCTTTCTTTTTGGATTTTTATGGATGATTTATTATTTAGGTGTATTTGGTTATATAACTGTCCATTGTTGATCAACTCCATTTTCTGCCTCTCTTTCCTCCCTAGAGGTAAAGGGTGGGGCTGGAACTCCCAAGCCTCCAAACACAGGTTGGTGCCCCTGGCAACCAGCCCCAATCTAGGGGTTTTCTAAAAATCCTCTGCTACTATGACTGGGGATGGTTGCATGGGCGTGCTATGAGACACAAGATGCTTTTGCCTTTATGGTTCTGAAGATGCCCTGTGCTCTTTTAGGAGCCTGGAACAAGAGACCAAATATAGCACTACTATTGCTCTGGTTGGGAAATTACTAGGGTTTTAGGAGTGGTGTGCCAGGAAGCTGGGTCAAGGCCAAAGTCCAAATTTTGTTTTATTTCACAGCAACATGAGACACAGAACTGGCACCTTCAGGTTCCAGCCTATGAGGCTGGATCCATGTTCGTGGCTCACTACGGCATCTGTGTCCACCATGGAGCATCCCACATATCAGAAGTGCTGTGAATTTCCATTGGAATTTAGGGGTGAATTAGATGGCTGTGGATAGTGTTTTAATTGTGACATTATTAACATTCACTGGGCTATTTCTTACCCAATCATCAGAAGAATGCTTCATAGCTTTATGGATTATTTGTTTCACTTCACCTATGCCCAGGTACCAAAAATGTTATTGGTTCATTTATTTTTTCTCATTGTTTTGAACTGGGAAGGTGGAAAGATGGAGATTCTGGGTCTTGACTCAGGTCCTGATCCTGCTATTCTGTCTGTGAGCTGAGCCTCAGTTTCCATGAATTGTAACCACTTGTGATTTATAAGGCTATGTGGAGGGTTAGTGTCACACTTTGGGGACAACAGATGAAAGCCCCTCCTCACATTGCTTTCTCACTGTCTGCTCCCCATTCTTTAACTGTGTCACCTGGCCCATCCTCTTTGGCTTCAAAATTCACAAAGGAGTTCATGAGAAGACCTGTCAGATGTGCCCTAGAAAAGAGAAACAAGATCCAGGGGGTGGGTCCTGACATCCCCACTTGACAGCTCTGGATGTGATGAGGGCAGGGATCATGGTATCTCCACTGTGCTGTATTTTGTGCGCTGTGTACCTGGTTGATCTGCATAATTGTTGGCTAAATGAATAAACATAACTCCTAACTTCCAGAATATCATCATGGAGTCGTATTTCTGCTCCCCACTGAGGTAGAAGTGTCCATCATCACAGATTCTGGAGATGATGACATTTTAGCTACTCTGTCTTAAGGTCATTATAGAAGTCACATTGCACGGAGAGAGCAAAGATCATGGTGAAACAAATCTGAGGTTGACATAGCTGAAGATTGTCAGAGTTCCTGTTGCTCAGTTTCTTTGGAGAGAAGCGGGGCCTTGGAAGTCAGGTGAGTTGACCCCGGAGAAGAGAGGGGAGGGCCGCTCATCTGTCCCCTGTCATCTGGTCCCTTCCCTGTCTGTAGGCAGCACTTCCCTCCCTGGTTCCCAACTGTAGTAGATGTAATGATTCACTGCCTACTTCAGGTTAAAAATACAGCCCCTGCTTTGCATTGTCAAGAAATTGGTTGGCCCCAGGAGAAACTGACTGTCAAGTACCAGAAGCTTGCTTGGTGGCTTAATCGGCAGAGAGATTATTCCTGATGTGCAATGTGCTGGCCATGCTTATCCATGGCTTTGCAGTGGAGGTAGTGGCAGGTGACATGCAGCTGTTAGAGATTTCTCTCCTCAATCAATAGCCACAGAACCCCGGGACAGAGGCTGGCCATGTGCAGAAGGACTCCAGCTCCATCCCAGTTTCCAAGTGGCAAGGAACAACCAGTGGCCATTGGCCTCCCTCTAGGATATAGGGAGGTGCTGGGAATGAATGGGTTGGATCCATGTTTGCTTCTTGGTCAAAGGGGGCTCCTCCCTCTGAGATCATGGATGGAAGCAGAGGGAAAAGAAATATTCAGCGCTAAACCGCTTGGGAGATGATGATTTTAGGTGCTGAAGCCAGGATCAGCTCTGTGCTCGGCAAGAGAATCTGTGATTCCCCGACATGAAGGACACTGTGCCCGTCGGGGTTCTCTGGGGGTTTCTGAGTGTAGACAATCTCCAATTTATGATGGTTGGACTTAGGATTTTTCAACCTGAATGTGAAACATGCATTTAGTAGACACCATGCTCGGAATTTTCATCTTTTCCCAGGCCAGCAATATTCAGTGGGATCCTCTCTCGTGATCCTGGGCCACAGAGTCTCCTGGGGCAAACAGTGAGGCTCTGTAGTGTACTGCATTGCTGTGCTAGGATGCTGGGTGGCTGGGCATATGGAAAGTATTTTTGATTTCTGGATATTTCCAATTCATGTTGGGCTCATCTGAACATAATTCCATCATAAGTCAAACAGCATCTGTACTGCTCAACCTCGGTGAAAGAGAGGGCTTTTGGGTATTTACCTGGATCAAGAAGAAACATTTCCAGGGCTTCTGGAATGTTCTTGAGTGAAAAACCAGGAAATGCATTTAATCCAGCATTTGTCAAAAATTGAACACTGTCACAAAATAACCCCAATGAATCCTTGGAAATTCCCAAGAATGCTTACAACAATTCCTTGATTTAAAAAAAGACAAGACCAAATACAGTGAGACAGATAATGTTTTCATCCAGGGAAAAATAAGCCTTGATTTATTCATAAGAACATGCCAGGGCGTTGGCATGTAGCCGCTTGAAAGGAAATTCTATGCATTCTTCTGTCTGTGTTCCTCTGCAGCCACTCATACTTGAGTCCTGCTCACTGTGTCTTCTGCTCTGTCTTTGGAGGTGGTTCTGTTGGATCAGGTCTTGGGCTCCAACCTGGAGACCACTGTTGCTTCCTACCCTCAGTTCCTCCAGTCTTCCCAGAGCATGGATGCCCCAGCCTTGCTGTTCCCCTAAGGTTCAGTTTCTATGGCTCTGCCAAGTATGTCTTTCCTGATTTTCCTCCTCCTCTGCCCCAAGCCTCCCTCTCTAGCCTGCAATGTCCCATGTGTTCTGGCCTTGTCCTGCCCTCTGAACTCATTTCTGACCACTCTTGGTTCCTCAGCCCTTTTCTTATTGATCAGATGCATCCCTAAGCACCCCTGCATTAGATGCATAAAGTAGCAAGTGCCCTCCCCAGGCAGCTCACATCTGCAGGCATCTGTGCCTACTGGTGGAGAGATGGACAGAGCGAATGAAGAGGGGCGGACTCACCAGGAGGGCTGCAACTGTGGAGCCTAGCAGCCCAGACAGACCTCACCCTGGGCACAGTCAAGAGGAGGGTGGCTTGCTGCTGTGACAAATTACATGAGACTGGATAATTTATAAAGTACAGGAATTTATTTTCTCACAGTTCTGGAGACTGGAAGTTCAAGGTCAAGGTACAGGTAGGTTTGGTTGCCTAGTGAGGGCTGTTTTCTGTTTCTAAGATGGTACCACATCCTCTACCCTCCAAAGGGGTGGGATCTGTGTCCTTGCACAGCAAGAGGAGGAAAGGCAAGCAGGTCCAGTACTACCTGAAGCCTCAGGCACTTTCATAGCCCAATCCCCTCTGGCAGGCCTGCCTCTCACACTGCCATGGGCCACTGAATTCCAACACCTGCACTTGGGAGGGAGCACATTTACACCACAGCACAATGTCCCGTTTGTCTCTTGGACGAGTGGAAGGATCATATGCATCTTCTTCCTCACTGCTGGCTTGCTTGTTGTGATTCCATGCAGAGGCCAAGCATTGAAATTACCAGTTCTCAAAATGTGGACGAATGACCAAACAAGGCTGTCCCCACTAGTTTCCTCCAGGGCTCTGCCTCCTTGGAAAGCCTCTGTGAGTGTCCCCAGGAAACTGCCATGGAGACAGATCTATCCTTCATGAGCCCTGGCTGCTGTTCCTTGCTGGAACTGGTGAGCTGGCCCCAACTACCCCAGGCCACAAAGGACTCTATCAAAGGCCCTGTTCAGGTTTTCTCAGGCCTAGAATCTGGGTCAGCTCTTTCCCGTAAACAGCACATGGCATGAGAAGTGGGGGCTAATTATGGATCACCCTGAATTGTGACTTTCTGACAATGGAGAGGGAAAACCGAAAGTCATTTATCCAGCTGCCTGGCCTTTGTTAGCCTCTGAGTCTGGCCTGTGGTTGACCAGGAGGGGCAGGCAGATCCACTGAGACAGATGTGCTCTCCTTTGCAGTGGTGAAGGCCAATCCGAATTTTCTTCTGTAGGACCTTGAAGAATATCGTGATTGTGGGGGGAGGCAAAGAATGATAGAAAACATCTTCAAGTAAAGGATGTAAAAGAGGAATTTTAAAGTGACCTGCAGTAGTTTGGGCAGTGACTTATTTCAGATCAAATGTGAGCTGTGCCAGCGGGAAAGTTAAAGAAGAGGGGAGGAGGACCCTGCAGGCTGTGGATTTAACAGACCAGGAGAAGATGACAGTTTGTGACCCAGGAGCCACTCTGTTGAGGGAGTGAGGGTTAAACGGGAGCAAGGTAGGGTCTGGGCAGAGAGAGGAGCTCGGGCCGAGGCTGGTGCTGTTATGGACCATATGTCTCAGCTGCACCATGGATGGGGACCATACTGAGTATGGAAGAGCAAGGAGGTGAAGGATGTGGGGGATGAAAAACACCCAAGCGTGGGTTTGCTCTGGAAATGCTGTTAACGCAACGCCTGTGCTGCAGGAGGGTGGAGGGAGGGGCCGTGCAGCCCTAGGGCGAGGCCTCTTTGCTGATGACAGTGGGCAGTGGCAGGTGGACACTGTGCTCTGCCGAACCCAGGAGCTGTGAGTTTAGCCCTGCCTGCGTTTTTAACTAAGCGGGAGGAAAGTGTGGTGAGTACATCCACAAGCCCACAGCTGTAACTTGTGTTAGAAAGCTAAGCATTTCAGGGTGTGCTTTTAGTTGAAGATGGGTGATCAAAGCAAAGGGTTTAGGATGGAAGTTCGTATTCTTGGCCCACAGTCCACTGAATCCTGGGCCTTTCTTAGAATGTAAAGCATTTCCCAGAAAATGGACATGGAATGAAAGTCCAAGCAGATGGACCTGTGCCAGGAAGTTGTCACGGTCTGGATCGCCACCATCCCCTCCCCCCAGCCATGGGAAGGCCTAGCCACCAGCCAGTGATGCTGCTGGGGGTAGGGGACCTTGGGGACCTGGGGCCTAGTGGACAGTCACTGGGGCTGCCCTTGAAGGAGAGAGAGGGACATCTGCTCCTCCCTCTCCCTCTGTTCCTGCTGTCCTGAGGTGATATTATTGCTGCTCACCATGATGCTTGGTCTGGGACCAAGTGACCATGGACTGGAACCTCTGACACCGTGAGCCACAATCCCATCCTTGCTCCTCTATGCTACTCAGGCTTTGTCACCAGCACAGAAAAAAAGGGATCAGATGCCCAAAGTTCCTGCACAGTTGCAGCTGACTGGCTCAATTCTAAATCTTGGGGTTGTTCCATTTGGCTCTCACTGGCCCCAGTGAAACTTGGTTCATGAGGCCAATTTGCCTAGAAACACAGACAGCCATGGAGGGAGGATTTGGCCCAGGACTCTGGAGCCTGCTGTAACTGTCAATCCATCTTCTCATCCATCTCTCTGCCATCTTCAGTGGTAGCAAGGAGCTGGGGTGTGAACCCAGGTCTGTCTGACTTCAAAGTTCTTTTGAAGTTTTCTGGTAGGGAGGGCGAAGAACCCTAAGGTATGTCACCCTGAATCCATGTAACATCCCCATGAAGACAGTGCCTCGATGCTTCTGTATTGCAGCAGTGGCCCAGACAGGTTCAGTAACACACCTAAGGTCACACAGCAGTGCCAGGATCCAGACCCACCCTAAGGCCAACGCTTTACCACTGGATCCTACTTCCTCTCCTGACCCTAGGAAAGGGAGGGAGAGTCTTGGGTGCTGTAAGAGACGGGTGGAGTTGCTTTGCTGAGAACTCTGTGGTCGGTATTAATAGCAGCTCACATTCCCTGGACAGTCATGCTGTGTCCTGGCCACTGTCCCCTGCCCTCCATGTGGCAGCTCTTAAATCCCCAAGCAACTCTGTAAGGTGTAGGCCTCTGGGCTGAGCTTGAGGGCAGATGGGGTGCCTCTCTGGCTTCCTCACCTCCTAGCTTTTTTCCTCTGCTACTGTCACCGGGGGTGAGGGGGACTGGTCCTGCCTGGGCCTCCTAGCAGGGTCTGATGCCTCAGAAGCCTGCCGCCTGCTGCTCTTCTCTGACACCATCTTCTTGGCTCAGTTTCCTCCCTCTCTCCTTCCACATGGTGCCCCCCCCCCCAGCCTGCCTTGCCCCTCTGAAAGCAGAGGGTGGACAATGACAGGTGCAAGACACTGTGGCTGTCATAGCAACCTCCAGCAGCTCCTCTGCTCACTTTTGAAGTGTCCTCCTCCTGTGAGAGGTGACTTTGCATATAATGACTCGCTGCATCCTGAGGCTGGGGTTTTGCTTTAAGCTCCTGCTTGCCCAGGGCCTGACACTTCTTCCCTGTGGCCAGCCTTCTCCTCTGCCTTCCTGTCTCTCCTACCTCAGAACAATGTGGCCCTGAATAGTGAGATTTCAGTGGTATTGCCAACCCCTGGCTGGAGCTGTGCATTTACAAATGATAGCTTTATATTTTTTAAATGTAGGGTTCTACTGAAATTAACCTATGAAAAGTCCAGGCTCCTTCCCTGGGGCCCAGCGAGACCTCCTTCCCACCCTGCTCGGCCACCAGGTGTTCCCTAGGAGTCTTCCTTACTCTGGTCCCCAGGTGGGACTGATCCCGGCGGGGCGGAGCAGAGAGCAGGGCGGGGCCAGGGAGGCCTACGCAGCCCGCAGCCCGAGGTGCTGTTGGGGGCTGACTGCACTTCTAGCTCCTCCACAGACGCCAGGGGCAGCCCATTCTCTCCAGACACCAGGGCTCTTCAGGGCCAGGAACAGTGACAGCTCAGTCTGTGGACCCAGCCTGCCCTGCCCACTCATCTGGGAACAGCCTCTTTGCTAAACTCGCTACTAAATATCCAAACTGAGCTGTCCTCTGTTTCCTGGGTGGACCCTAACATGATGACCACACCGCTTCTGTTATGGTAAGTGCTTCATCACTGCTTATTTAATTCTACAGTATTGTGCTTGGACAACTGTTTTGTTTTGCAGTGTGTCCATTCCAGGTCTTTCTTTGTGGAAATGGATCCATCTGTCTATAGAGAACATCTTCACCCTCCCAACCCTCATTAAAGGTCTTTCCTCCCTCTGACTCTTGTCAGCAAAGCTGTCTTGGGATCTCTATCCCATTGGATCCTGGGTAAATCTGAACTCCATGTCCACCGGAAGAAGATACTGTACATTCTGCAGATCCTCATGGGAGACTACTGGCATTAAACTCTCCTGTGTGAAGCCATTATTATGTCAAGTTTGTAAATCCCCTCACAGCTATAGAATCTTGTGCACAGGGATGGAAACAATTCACTTTGTTTAATATGTGCTTCATAAAAATTCCTACGATGCTGCTTCCTTGGGGAAGGGAGTTAATTCAATTACAGTCCGGTGGGAGCTTGGGGTGGAACAGTGGCTCCAAAGCGGACCTGAAGACAGTGCTGAACGAGGCCTGTAGGTGATTTCTTTGAAAATCAGGAGTTGAAAACTGCGTGTTCCTGATTCTTTCAAGACCAATCCCAAATGGTATCAAGAATAGCATGAGGGTCACACAGCTTGGTGGGAGTGAAAACTCGGCAGCTGAATTAAATAGGTTCTGTTCTGTTTCTGGGTTCCTATGGAGCGCGGACTGAGAGTACCAGGCCATGCCTTTGGATTTCAGGAGGGCCTGGTAGGTCCTTGCTATTAATATTAAACTTTAGACAGGTGACAACCAAGAGCTCCATAGACGAATCCTTCAAATTCTAAATGATACCAGACACCCGTCATCTCTCTGGTCAGATAAGAAGACATACTTCCTGCTTCAAGGGAACTTCAAGAAAAAATTTTAAAAGGGACTTTTGCTCTGGAACTCAGAAAATCAATCTATTAAGAGCCATATTCTTTAAAAAAAAAGCTAGATTATATTATCTATGATATTTCAGTCCTCCATAAGCCAAATAAATATGTCAATGTTACTAGTATTTCAAAGAAGCAATTATGTAAAGTTGTTCAGTGTGACACAATAGCATTCTAATTGGTTAAGTAGCTTAATGATTAGGCAAACTAGATGAAGAGATTAGGAGCTACCTACACTGCATAGAGTACACATGTAGCCGCATATATGCACACAGGTGGGATTCAGTGAACCCCAAAGCCCAAATGCATAGGAACACATATTCTGGCTAGCAGAAACTGTTGTTTATCTTTCTTGCTTTATTTTGAGAGTGTACAGTAAAAGGGATTTTTCAAATTATTTTTATATTATTTTAGTTTTAACTGTGCTGTCCTTCGTGAAACCCAGTGGCTCCACTTTTCTGTCCGAGACAGCAAGAGCTTCGTCAGCATCTTGTTTATTGTGTGGAATTTAAAAAGAATAAAGTTTTATTCCATTCCATGTGAAAAAAAAATATTAAACTTTAGTCTCTGCAAGATGGACAGAAATGAGCAAAAGCTCTGTCTTAATCCCAGGAGGATCAAGATATTAAAATATCATGTAAGGCCACTCATCACACTTCTGTCCCATGATTTTACCTGACCATAAAGCTAGATTAAACAGCTCCGTGGATGTTTTATTTTTCTTTTCAAGGCTCCTCAGCTATCCTGCAGAAATTTGTGGTTAACCCCTTCCTTTCATACGCTATTTGGGGTTTAAGAGACCAGAGCTCCTACATGAAAATTCATGGTCCCTTTTCTCCTGAGAGATCCCCTAGAAAGGAGGAAGGTTTTAGGATTCTGCAATTTGGAAATCTGAATTTCATGCCCCTTAGTGGCTCTGTGACAATAATGACGTCCAACAGAAGCAGATGTCTTGTTTTTGCCCCTGGGTTTAATTGTACCATATACATGTTTGTCGGGCATGAAATCTAAAGAGTTTTGGCAAGATTAATTTCTTGTAAAGAAACTCAGTAATGTTTTCATCAGCCACATTTATTGGGACGAGGTGACTGCTTCACCCATTCAGTTTGTGTTCATTGGCTGTTACGTGAATGTTGAGCAGGTGCCTGTAAGTTTCAGGCAGCCCGTTTTCAGAGTGGGACATGTACTTTCTTCATTTTACATCTTTTAATGTTTAGTAAAGAAATGCTATCAGGGCGTTTGAAAATCTTGGCTGGAAATTACTTCCTCGTGTTAGTAAAGTTAAAGAAAGGTTGGAAATCCTTCTCTCCGGGCTTCCTGTTCCATCGAAATGAGTCTGGTTCAATCAGCTGTCTTTTCATTGTTTCTAACTTTGTAACATATCGATAACCCTCACTTTGTTGGTGTTGATGCTGAGAGGGAGGCTGGCTAGCTTTTGATTTTAATGATTTCTTTTGCCTCGGACCAAATATTCAGGCAGAAGGCCTTGGTGGTGGTAATGGTGCAGGTGTAACCCACATTGGCTTGCTCTTGATGAACCCAAAACAATCGTAAGTAGCTTTCATTCACATATTATTCTGTGGGCTTCCAAAGACCTTCACATAGACTCTCACAAGACAGATAAGGCTTTGCATCTCTGCATCAAAACCCCTTCCTAAAGGGAGGCTCAGTCCCAGGGCATGTCCAGGCCTTCTGGTGCATCCACTCTGTGTCTGCCTTCTTTATACCTTTCTGAGTTTCTGGTTCTTTTTCCCATGTAATAAAAGGCACGTATGTTATTTTTGCTCTATTCCACACATTTTAACTAGATGAATCCTTTGAGTGATTCTTATTTTTTATTTATAAAATTGCATTTTATAAATCAGACCTTAAATGTAAATGACAGGGTTATTTTCATTGTTCATGTACATATTTTAAATAGTGTATTATTAGTGTATTTGGAGTTGGCCATAACCCACTTGCTGCTCCATCACTTTCGGAAAATGACTCTTTCTGATATCATGCATTAATCCAAACATGATTTTGAGACTTTCTAGTAGAACCTGAAGACATGCAGATGAAAACTGCCCAGTGTCTGCTTCCAAGAAAGACCAGAGAGCCAGGCAGGGTGGCACACCCTTGTAATCCCAGCCCTCTGGGAGACCCAAGCAGGAGGATCAAAAACTCAAGCCCAGCCTGACCAGTTTAGCAACTCAGCAAGACCCCATCTCAAAAATAAAACAGTCTGGGATGTAGCTCAGGGCAAAGGCCTTGGGTTCAATCCCTAGGACAGCAAAAACAAAACGCAGTGAGCCTGAGACACAGACCAGTAAAACAGGAGTCGGTGAGGAGGGTGGTTTCATTGGAGAGGCCTCAAGGGGTGCTTAGGAGCTCAAGGAAGAGGGCTGCAGCCAGCGTTAGGATCAGGGCCACAGCGGTGGGCTGGCTGTGCCTCCGAGTTGTGGTTGCCTTCAAACAGCACACGCACATTGTATGTTAGGCAAACAGTGCCTGTTTTATTACGGGTAAGAATTTTGAAATTAATCTAAAAAGGTAAGCCAGTTAACATGGACTGTGGGGGCTTTGCATTTCTTTATTAGAAGGTCCACCTATATTGTTTCCCTTCCTTCCTGTTTAATTGGGTTTCCTAAGGCTGCCAATAATCCAAACGTGTCACTGCTTGGTTCTGAGAGAATCATAAGGAAGTGTGTTTGTATCATCCTGTACTGCATACCCATACCCTTTTTTGTAGTGCTTAACACACATTTTGGTTACTTTTCCCCTTCCTCTCAGATTCCCTTGACTTCCTTCACTTTGCTGATGGAGACTGGCGTTTTTGTTCTGGTGTTATAAGGGTGAACTGAGTCACTGGGCAATCACTTGACTTCTCCCGGTGCTGAGTCCCTGAGGGACCTGGAAAGAGACAGCAGGGCTTCCTCTGTTCAAAGCTCTGGCTTCTGAAGTCTCTCTCCATATCCATGGGCTGGGTTGTCTGCCAAAAATTCACTCTTTCAATCTTTACTGAAAATAACGAGCTTAAGGTCTCATGAAGATAATTGTATTGTTACAGCTTAGGACAGAAGCTCAAGCTATTTGAGTAGATTAAAATGAGTCCTAAATGAGGCTTAATATTTAGTCTAATTAATTGGTTCAGCTACGAGTTTCAGTTTCTCTTTTGGAAAAAGTATGATTGAAATATTCCCAGGACATATCTGAGAACAGTTGAGATCAGTTTTGATTCATTTAAAAATTTTTAAATAAGATGCACAGGTTAAAAATAAAATCAGAATTGACAACATGTGTGTTTCATGCTACTGGCTGATTATGACTTCATAATCAAAAGGTTCTCCTGTAGTCTATTGGTGGAAATAATACTGCTTTGATGTGCTTAGTAATTATTTTTACAAATAATACTCTAATAATAAATAATGACCATTATGTATCTTACACTACAATATCTTCTTTTTTTTTTTTTTTTGGTCCCGGGGATCAAACTGAGGTCCTTATGCTTGTGAGGCAGATGCTGGAACCACTGAGCTAAATCTCTGGCCCTCAAATATCTTAAGTAATAATATAAATAAATATGAAAAAATAAATGGATATGTATTCCATGGGGAATGTCTAACAGTTGAATCCCATCATACTGATTTTATTGAATATTTTCCTTCTAATTAAAATTCATACATTTTAGGTTATTCATAGAATAAAGCATGTATCATATTTTTATTTTAAATAAGTATTTTATTGATTTATATGAGGAAAATTTTGCATTAATTGGAGTTTTAAAAATTTAACAGTAGAAGAATGATTTCATTCTACTGTACATAGACTCCCATTTTTATTTACTGCAAATACAGTGATTTGATTTTGGTGTTGTTACCTCAGATCACTTAATTTTTGGTTCCTATTTCAACCAGACTTAATATTTTGTATCAAATACTGCTCATCAAACTCTCACCCTGATACCTTAAGAATTTCAGATAGGGCCAGGGATTTAGCTCAGTGGTTTCGCTGCCTGCTGCGCAAGCACAAGGACCCGAGTTTGATTCCCAGTACTAAAAAAAAAAAAAAAAAAATTCAGAGATATAAGCTGAAGTCTACATGTGGCCTGGGGCTCCCACATTTGTGTGTAATTAGACCTGGTGATGGCACAGTAGCCTTCATGGTGCCCACCCTACTGCACTCACTCAGGTCTGGGTGATGGGTTTGAATGGAATGGAGATCCCTGCGCATGATCAGCAGCCAGGCAGTAACTCAGTCTCATCCGTGTGAACGTCACCTGCGGGGACCCTTGCTATTGAACTTCGAGCATCACAGGCATGAAAATAGACACAAGAGAAAAAAGAAGATGCCATCCCTGAGAAGTGAAAGAATACTGACTAAAGCCATTAAATTGTGTACCGATGTGAAAAAATGGGAAAACTCTACAGATGGGTGAATTAGGAATGTAAGGGGTAGGGAAGGACGGAAGGATTGAACAGAGCTCGATGAAGTCAACACTGGGTAGCTTCATGGGGCTGTGCCAGGAGAGGGATCTGAGGAGACAGCACTGAGTTTTCAAGATCTGGACCTGGTTCACCATTACTTACTCGCAGCAATTATTCCAAGCAGAAAGGAGGTACATGTAGGGTGTGCATATGTGTGTATTGTGTGTGTTGTATGTTCTCATGGGAGATAAGCTTGCCTATCGGAGTTAGCATAAACCAGAGTCTGACAGTGAAGAAGTAGGTCACACTTCCTTGCATGGAGACTTCCACTCATTTTGTGCTCCTTTATTCCTGTGGTGTAGGCCAGAGAATGCAGGTGTCGAACCTCTGAGTTTCAATCCTCACCCTGCCATTTTGTCCTTGACCTTATAAAAATTACTGAATTACTCAGGTACCGAACTCATAGACTATTGTGGAGATTAAATAGGTTCATTATGCCCACATATCCTTTAGAACAGTGCTGCAGCTGAGTGCCTGATAGATGATGGCGATCCTCAGTACTAGGGGTGGTGATTTCAACTATGGTCATTCATTCATTCATTCATTCACTCACTCACTCATTCAACTATAGCCCTAACTAGGTTCTTGCTGAGAAGTGGCAGAGCTGTACAGGAAATCCTGCTTTAGAAAGCAAGGAAATAATGTGCATTTGCTTTCTTCTCTCTTCTAGTAGTGGCTCCCTCTCCTCCTGATCATCCTGCCCTGCTCACCGCTGACATCCACAGCTGTGCCCTGAACATTGAATCCTGTACCGGAATCTCACCCACACCTGTCTTGGCATGCGGGGAGAGTCCTACTTTATCGGCATGAGGAGCCTGGGGCCGCCAGGTCATGCCCCCGAGGATGGAGGACTTTTCTTACTCTGCTGTATAGACAGAGACTGGGCCATCACACGGTGCTTTGCTGAAGAAGCCTTTCAAGCGATCACTGACTTCAACGACCTCCCCAATTCCCTGTTCGCATGCAACGTCCACCAGTCTGTGTTTGAAGGAGAGGAGAGCAAAGTAAGCCATCTCTTCTGTCTTGGAGATGTGGGGAGATGTGGTGTCACGGCTGTACAGTTGCCTTGTTCAACTGGGGTTGTTTGGGAGCTTTTGAAAATGTGTGATTGGCTCTGTTATTTCATATGCTGCAGGCTGAGAAAAGCCTGTTTGTGATCAGCCAGCCTTGGAGGTACCCTGATCAGGGTGGGTGCTGAAGTTGTGTTCAGTCAAGTCTGGTTCTCTTCGATCCTTGAGTCAAGCTGACAAAACAAGTGTTGTTAGGAACATGGACTGGAAGGGATGCCCCTTGGACTAGGAAGCAGATGTTTTAAACACTAAAAGTTTTCTTTCCTTGTCTTCTGCCAAAGACATAATTTGGCTTCCTCAAAACAGCACGAACTCTCTTTAACCCCTTCCCTTCCTGCAGTTTGATGCATGTTGTAAAAATGTCTTCTTCGCTTGTGGCACAGGTCCCACTGAGTCACTGAGAAGGGGCAGTGGTGGCCATAGGAGTTCTTTGCTCTCTGATACCATAGGGGTGGCATCGCTGTGTGTGCCCTGCAAGGATGTTAAGAGCAGAGTGACGCCTTGATTTGAAATAACTGAGGAATGAGATTTTCTGTGTATGAACATTTTCTAGGTGCAAAATTTAGAGACAGTATTCTTGGAAATCATAGTAAATATCATTCGGAGATCTTTCTAAAGTTTCCTTGGGATTTCTCTGACCTCTTCAGCAGGCTACTTGACTGGATCCAACCTTCCCTCCTTGGTGGGTGTTTTGTTGTAAATATCCACCACTGTACCATGTCGTAAAACACAGGTAGCCTTGTGGGAGGAGAGGATCCTTTCTCTAAACTAAAGTGCATGGTCTGTGTGAGACATGGAGCAGGGTTTATGATTGCTGTTGTATAAACCTGAGCTCTTTCTGCCAACTTCTGAAGCCTGGGCCTTGTTGACTGAACACCTTTAACTGGAAGTCTGATTTCTGGGCTTTAGTGATTTGCACACAGAGAAAACCATTCCAGAGGATTAGGAAGTTATTTCAAGCCATTGATGGCATAACAATATTATGGTACAGCTGAGCAATTGAAATGATGGGCTGGGAGTAGCTTGGTGTGGAGCCAACTACATGGGATTAGAGCCTCAGGGCTGTGATCCCCAGACCTCTTACAGTAAGAAAGCAGCACACACCAAGAAGAGACAGGAGTTCTGTTCTTGGATTATAACAAATTATGATACATTCAGGGTAAGTAATTTCCTCTAAAGTATTCCTACCAGCCACAAATTATGAAACAAGGGCCCATATTTTCTTGTATCTTTTATTTATCTGAGTATCATGATTGGAAGGATTTTCCTTGGAGAGTTAATGGTGGTTTTAATTCTTTCATAATATAGTACTAGATTGACACAATAAGATTTAGAGTTCTGTGTGGTCATATGTTTTTTAGGAGTGCTGCTGAAGAATAGCTCATCAACTGACTCAGAATTGGGGACACAATTCTGATAGAGGCTGGGGGGCCATTCCTGGGTCTCTGCCCACATTGGTTTTGGTTCTCTGATCTGTCTTGGGTGATGGGTTGCAAAATATTTTCAATAGGTTGGCATACAGAGTTGGTGTATAGCAGTATGAGAAGTAGTATTTGTTTTTAAAATAACCTTAACATAAGATTGAGCTGAAATAAGATATAGTACATTGGGACCAGTGTCAAATTATTGAGATCCCATGTTTATAGCCAAAGAGGTGAATTCTGTAATTGAACAATGTCCGTATCATGAGACATATTAAATCAGATTGAAAGTGTGATCATAGACCTCCATTTGTGTTGCTAGGATACCAAATAAGTGGATGGAGATTCAGCTTTGATTGAATTGTATCTAAACAGCTTAAGGGTGACCATGCAGGGTAATCAGACACCAGGTAAACTGATGATGGTCAGGAGGTTAGGGAGCCGCCCAGCACTGCATTTCCACGGCCACGGGCTTCCTCGATCCAGAACCTCCCAGTCCTCCCTGTAGCTTGGATCTGGAATTACCACCTGCCTCCCTGGGGGCCCATGTGTTGAAAGCTTGCTCCCCAGAGTGGGCTTTCAGGAAGCTGTGGCCCACCAGAGGTCTTTGGGTCATGGGGTGCGCTTGGGGAGGGGACCTTGGGGCTCCCAGTCTTCCTAGTCATCTCTTTCCTTCCCAGCCATGAGGTGAAAAGTTTTGCTCCAGCAGGTGCTTCTGCTGTGATGAGCTGTGAGGCCAGTGCAGTGGGCGTTCACAGGCCCAAACCGCCGAAGCTGTGAGGAGAAATCCACCCTCTTTTTGAGAAGTCCACCATGTCAGGTATTTGCTGTGCTGAGATGGGAAAGCTGACTCACACGGATCTCCATTTTTCCACTGTCTCAAAGTCCACATATACCTCATTCTCTCTGAGCTTTCTTTCACAGCATTCAGATTTTATGAATCTGAGGCTGACCTCTGATAACGGTTATCTTGCCCAAAGGGTGGACGTGTCAGGCACTGTGCTAAGTTGGTGGGGAGATATTTTTAGGCAAAGGGGAAAGCAGCAAAAATTCTTCTGTTTGTCTGTGGGCAAGGCCAGCCAGGGTCATTGTCTTTCTGTTTGGCTTTGGGAAGATGCCTTCAGCCACTGGAATGATACCAGGGAGATGAAGCCTGGCATTTATCTTGGCGGTCCAGGTGGGCAGGTGGGAAAAGCTTAACTTGTTTTGCCAGTCTCCTTTGTTTTTGGAAGAATTTACATTTCTTGATATTGGTGAATTTGAATTTAGTCCATTGCTTGCAATTGTAATATAGCATTTAAATTTCTTAGTTGGATCAAAATGAAAGCTTTGACTTTCTGATTATGCTGGATGATTTGGGCAACAATCTCTTCTGTTTTCTCATGGCTGAGATCCTTTCCCACAGCCTTTTCCTTTCCTGGGTGATTTGGAGGGTGCCGAGTTGGGCTGCTCACGACAAGGGCAGTCCCGTAAGATGTGATCTTCTCATGTGTGTTCCTGCTTATCCATGTGATAAGTATTTTATACACTTGCTTCTGTTGCCCTCCTGAAATTCAAAGCTCTGACACCTGAACTACATTTTTCAAACAGTTTTGCAAGGGCAGTGATGCTCACTCCCACTTCCGGTGAGGCGGAGTTCTGTGCCATCCTATTTTGATGGGATGCTTTTGTGATTATTAGGCGCATGGTGCAGCATGGCTTCTTGTGATCCAGATGGTTGGCATGTGTTTATATAACGCAGAGAAGAACCAGAGCAGGAGGAAATTGGCATCTGAAGCCAATAAGTACAGATTGCTGTTTGCATGCCGCAGCTTGAAATATAAATATTTTTGTAAGAAATACATTTACAACTTGGAACTTCACAGAATTCCACATCTCGGTGTTACTAGGTTCATTTCCCTTCCTGAGTTTGCCTTTCTGGATCCCTCTGGGCTGCAGAAGTCGTGAAACAGGTGAGGCTGGAGGGAAGCAGCATCCTCCAAGCTGTGTGTGTCTGTACCAAGTGTGGATAAGCGACTGTGTGACAGGGCTCTGAGGAAATGCAGGGAAAGGGCCAACCTGAAGTGAATTCCGCTGAATAAGAGAAGCAGGAAAAGTGATCTAATGGCCTGACAACACAGGAATCCATTTAGTTAAGTAATAGGAGCAGCAGCAGCAGCAATGTACCTATACAGCCTGTGGGGCAGTGCTGGGTGCTTTTCTAAGTGCTTTATACACAGAGTTCCCCATGGCCATGACAGCCCCGTGAGGTGACACATTCCTGCCTCCCTTGCTCCTGGGTTTGGGCCGGATCTTGCGCCTGGGCCCATTCTGTCCCGTGCATATGCACAAGTGGCTTGTGTCAGGCTAAGCATGTAATTACTAATATTGGGCCCTGCTGAATGCTCTTTTCATGCTGCTGGGGAACCTGGCATTGTGCCAACCTTCTGAATGTCTCTAGAAAGTGAGAATTTTTCCATAATTCATTTTGAGACAAAGCCTCATTTGGTGCAATTCATTTAAAGTCTGACCAGAATGGACGGGGAGCTCCTATAGTGTGAATTTCCATTTGATTTTCTGTGGCAATATTCCTGTTTTCAATTACTGGGGTTGCCCCGGACCTCGCGGGGATGTTATATAACAGGAGGCAGATGGGTTCTAGCACATTTCCAAATCTCCAAATTCAAATCCCTAAAGTGTCAGGCCCCAGGGGCCTCCAACAGTGGTTGTGGAGCTGGAAATTGCAGGCAATGAATTTGCAAGCAATGTTCAAAAAGAAGAACGAGATCATTACCAAAGCCTGAAACATCATCAACAAGAGCAATTACATGTATTTTTCCCATAATAGGGTGCTCAGATCTATTTTTTTCAGATTTTAAAACAATTTATTTTTCATTGCCAAATAAAAATTGTCCCTGTTATGTAGAACATGAAGTTTTGAAAGAGATTTACGGTGGAATGGCTAAATGAAACCAACTAATACATATATCGCTTCATGTAATTATTTTGTGCAATAAGAACACTTAAAATTTAACTTCTTAATGATTTTCAAAAAGTGCAATCCATTCTTTTTCATTCTAGTCCCCATGCTGCAGATCTCTTAGACTCCCTCCTCCTATGTAACTGAACTTGTGTATCCTGTGGTCGGCATCTCTTCAAACGAGCCCCTTCCCCAGCCCCTGGTAAGCCCTGTTCCGCTCCCTGCTTCCATAAAGCCAACTGGCAGGTTGCACATGTCAGTGAGACCTGTGGTTGCCTTTCTGTGCCTGAGTTATTTTCCTTACTACCATGTTCTTCAGGTTCATCCATATTGTCACAAATGACAGGATGTCCTTCTTTGTAAAGGCTCATCAGCATTCTATTGGGTAGATTGTTTTTTTAACCCATTCACCAGCTGAGGGATGCATAGACTGGTCCCATAGTGTGACCCTTGTGAATAATGGTCCAATAAGATGGGAGTAAAGGTATCTCTTTCACATGTTTATCTCATATCTTTTGGCTGTATACCTAGTAGTGGGATTGCTGGATCATATAGTGGTAGTATTTCCGCAAGGGAAACTCCTTAAAGACTGTTACAGATTCATCTTCCTACCAGTAGGCTGCAAGATGTTCCCTACATCCTCTCCAACACTTGTGCTTTTTTGTTTTTTTGAGATAAGAGCCTTTCTAGCAGGTATTATTACTGAGGTCTGAGAGGCTGTTGGACTCCTTTTAGAGATTCTTCCCAGGTTCTTGTCCTGAACAAAGAATTGGACAAGACAAGCAAAAAAAGTAGCAAGGTTTTTCATTTATTAAAGGTAAGAAAAGAAGTACACTCTGCAGAGTGAGAGTAGGTCACTATGAAAGAAAGAGACAGTGGCCACCAGGTTAGTGGCGGCCACCCCCCCCCCCCCATTTCTGATTGACATTAGACCTAGGCTGTTCTGTCAAAAGCCTGGTTGATCTCATGGCAGAACAACTGAAGATAGCATTTTTCTGATTGGTCCCAGGTGCAGGGCTTGGGTGCTTGTGTCCTGGATCTCTGTGATTGACAGCTGGCTGGCCACGCCCTAATCTCCTGCCTCTGTATGAAATGACATCTCATTATGGTTTTAATTTGCATTTCCCTAAGATGATATTGTCCATTTCTCCCTTGTGATCTATTAATCTTTTTTTTAAAAATAGATATGCTGATGTTGGGTGTATCCTGTAGCAGAATTAACTCCTTTGTTCTTATACAATGACTTTCTTTGTTTCTTTTTGTAGTTTTTAAAAAAATTTCAAGTCTACCTTTTGAACTCTTTTTCTGCATTTTCTTGAATTTTGTTGAGGTTCCGTGAAACAATTATTTTGGATTCTTTGTCAGGCAGTTCCTCAGTCTTCATTTCTTTAGGTCCAGTTACTGATGCTTTATTTTGTTCTTTTGGTGGCATCATGATTCCCTAATTTTTTCCCATCCTGTAGCCAGGTGTTGGTGACACATGACTGCACCTACTGCAGTGCATGTCTGGGCAAGGCATTCAGACCACTTCAGAGATCCCCTCCTGGCATAGTCCATGCTGGGCTTGGTGTGGAGGCCTGCTGCTCCCACTGCTCAGCCCTTCACACCAGCACCTGGGTAGGGGTCTGGTCTGGGCCTGTGGAGGAGCATCCTTGCCTGACAGATAGTCACTGCTGCATGAAGTATACTCGGGAACTAACTGTGAATCATTCATATGGCTCACCCACATGCGATGTCCCCTGCAGTCTCTGAAGGCCTTGACAGCAGACAAGATTTGCACTATTTTTTGTATTTGCAGCACCTCCCATGGGGCCCGGCCCACACTTGGTGCTCCATCAATATTGAAATGAACCTCCACTTCAGGGGTAGCCAAAGACCCAAGTGAATTTTCCAAGATTGTCTGATTATTTAGAAATACAGGGAAGAGTAAAGAAAGTGCTTGTGATTTCTAAATCTAGTTCACAATCCACCATGCCTGGTCTCTAAATTCTGTTGTGGGAAAGAGGTTCTAGGAACAAACTGGGCAGAAAAAACTCAGGTGACCAAACAGCCAGACACAAGGCAAATGTTAAGAGCACTGGACTCCAAGCCACACCTGTCGTTAAGACTCATAAAAACAGAGATGTTTGTATGTCAACTTATATTTATGTGGTGTTCATATTCTCAGAGGTGACTGACTTATTTAGTAAGCTGAGTAAAAATTAGAAGTATATTAAGCAAATTTGTTTGCGTAACTACTCACAGGCGAAGAAACGTGAGAGAAAAATAGAGAAGAGGTAGCAGTGAAACCCCAAATCTGGTGTTTCCGAGACCCTAGGAAGTAAGTCATGGAGATGCTTTAAGGCTGATTGAAAAATTCCTGCTAAGGATACATAACAAAGGGCAATGCGAAGACGATAATTTATTGTGGATTATGTGTCACTGTACATAGGTTGGAAAAACAGAAATGAAATGAATGTTGCCAACTTGAGGGTGAGAAATGGTAATCAAATATTAATTTTAAGTATTAAACCAAGCTATAGGTTTATGCTATATTAAACCAAGGAATACTTAGCAGTTCCATTTTCTCTTGTGTTGGTTTTCATTTTTATGTGAAAGGGACATTATTTACAGATGTTTGAGAATGTTTAATTTGTAAAAGGACAGCATCGATCTTTGTACTTAGTATGCTGGTTCTGTTTTCTTTTGCCTCTGTGTGAGGACAGGGAACCATAATTAGTCACTGCTAATCACTTGGGGCACCTGGCAGAAAAGAGGGCCAGCATGGGGCACATCAGAAAGCTGCTGCAGGGCAATCCCTAGAACCTTAACCTTTGTGGGAGCGACTGAAATATTCCAGAGGCACAGTTAGCACCTTGCTTCTCCACAGTCCCGAGTGAACCCCCAGGGCCAGGATCCTGGCAAGTCACTTCAAAGCTCCCACTTAACTACCTGGAGATAATTTAGGCAGTGGAAAGGATTGAGTCTGGTGTGTACAGAGTTGAATGTATTTGGGTTCTGTGCCAAGGAGCGGGTGAGTACATATTCTTGATGACACCCAGGGAACATGGCGGTCCTGTTCCATCTAGTCCATGATGATATTAAAGAAGGATGCTCCCCCGATCTGTTTCTGGAAAGATGAGGATACAGTACTTGGAACCCACTGCATATGGTTCCATCAGAGCTGCTTCTCACCTGCACATTAGCTCTGAATTATTAAAAGCCACCCAGTGGACAGAGGTAGTCTCAGGCACACTGCCTGGGCGCGGGAAGGTAACTTGGTGCCAGGGTGCTGTGTCCTCTGGGCTGACCACTGCTACATGGCAGGTGGAGGGGAGGCACAATTTCACCCTCTGCTCTTCTATGGCCAGGAGCTGAGAGAAATGAGCAAACAGCACAACCGTGCTGGTGGCTTCCTCTGGATGGGCTCATGTGGAATTCTTCAAATGTAAGCAGATGCATGCATGCAGAGAGAACTGTTGAGTCATGTTGCCCACCAGCTTTTGTTCTTAAGAGGCGATTTCAGACAGGGCCCAGAGGAGGGATGAGCTTTATCATTCTTTCCTTTCAACAGCTGAAGGTGCCGTGGGCTGTGCCCTGCCTTTCCTGAACTTTCTTGATCTGGGCTCAGTTTGGTGATCAGGAATCTCTTGACTGAGTCAGAGATGGCCAGAGAAGGCCAGGGAAACTTAGTGTGAGCTTTGCAACTCTACCCCAGCATCCATCATGGCTGTGTGGTGTTTAGCTCCATGGAGGAGGTTGGGTGTTGTCTGTTGATCTCAGATGATGTTTGTTCTGCCAGATGGGGCTCAGTTATGTGCTATATGCATTTCCTTCCTAACTGCTCATTTATGATTTTCTGTATATGGTTGTCTTAGGCATTTTCCCATCAATAGGACAAAATATCTGACACCCACAACTTAAAGGAGGAGAGGTTTATTTTGGCTTAAGTTTTTAGAAGATTCAGTCCATGGTTGACTGAAGGGCCTGGTAGAAGAAAAGTGCTCTCTCAATGACAGCCAGGAAGCAGAGAGAGCAAGCAGGAGGTGGGGACAAGAGCAAACCCATCCAGGCCATGTCCCAGTGACCTCCCCCAACCAGACCCCACCTCCCATCAGCACATTCAGCCATGAGCTCATCCATGCATGAACCCACTGTTGACTATGGAACCCTCAAGATCCAATCACCTTCCACACACATGGGACTTGTGAGGGACATTTTAGATCCAAACTGTGACACGGAGCCTAAACGTTCTCTGCTAGTTCTTCAGCAGCATGGATAGATAGAAACGGAACATGTGTGGTTTGTTTGTTTTAAGTTTGATCAGTTTCAAGTAGCATTTTGGCACTGTTCTTTCTTACTGGGAATGTTTTATCCTATAGTGTTACCATTACTTTAAACCATGATTTGTCATTTTTTTAAAAACAGGCTCACTGATCATGGTTAAGATTTTTCATCAAACATGGCAAAGCATCATACCTCTTATTTGTTCAAAACCTACACTTTCTCCCCCGTTTCATAGCTATTATGAACTCCAAATTATTCGGTAGGATACATTTTTTTATACCTAGAGTGCACTGCCTACTAGGATGGTCTAGTTTCCTGTCTGGGTGGGAGCATGCTAAGTGTCTTGAGGGTGGCCTAAAAGCGCATCACTGTGCTACATCCCCCAGCCTTCTGCACATTCCTTAGATGCAGGGTGAGCTTCGGGGGAGGCAGCCTTGCCCAAGGAAACAGTGGGTTCAAATCTTGCCTCTGCTGCCTACTAGTTACACAGTCCTGGGCAGCTCACTGAGTCACCTTTCCATGAAACAGGGTCAAGTATCTGTGTAGGAGTGGAGTATGATTAAACAGGATGCCCTGGGTACCAGACCTTCCTGGTCTCTGCTGGTTCCTTCCTCCACCTCCTCCTCACCTCCTCCCTCCTGCCTAGCCCATGACCATTTCTGTCTCTGCTTCAGAGTAGGACGGAGCTTTTCTCAGGACCACGTGCTTTTCTGGAACCATGCAGAACTGGAAGCTCTGTGCTCTGGAGGCGGAGGGGAGACTTAGCAAAGCCCCTTGCTGAATCATAGCACAGTTTTGCTTTTGTCTCAGAGCTGTGGGCTTTCAGGAAGCTTAATCCAGTCTTACCCACATGGGAAGTTTCCGCTTTTGAGGTGGGTGTCTCTTCTCCCCATATGAAATTCATGTCCTATTTTTTTTTAGAACAAGTGCCTGGAAAACTTGGTCTCTCTGGGGAACTGATGTTTTTTTCTCACTGGGACGATTCTGTAACATGTATTACTCTTCCCCTGGGTTCCAGGAAGCTCAAATTAAGGCTCAGTTATAATAACTCTACTTAATCTTACTGGTTCTAGTATTTTATTTCCCTTGTCACAATGCAATTACATGTACGTATAATGTAAGACACTTTTGGGTTAGCTCATCAGAACTTGTTCACATTTTATATTTGCTCACAAGTCCTTTAGCAATCATCTTTTTAATATGTAGAGAAGGTGGCTAGAGCTCAGTCAGGATATATAAATTTTTTTTTTTTAGATAGGATCTTGCTCTGTAGTCTAAGCTGGCCTGGAATTTGCAGTGATCCTCCTGCCTCAGCCTCCTCAGTGCTGGGATTATAGGCATGCACCACCACACCCAGCTTCACTCAGGATACACTGTATATTTTGCTAATGTTTCAAATTTCATTGCCAATGGAAAAAAAAGTCACCTAAATTGTAGATGGTAATGGCATTTTTAGAATAAAATACTATTTCTATTGGTCTATCCCATTGTTTAAAAGAACAATCTTTAAACATCTGCAAGGAAGAGCTTAACTAGATTCACAATCAGTACCAGCACCTCCTCGTGTTGTGAAGTACCAGCAGGTCCACGTGTTTTTGTTTTTTGGTTTTTTTGGTACTGGGGATCGAACTCGGGACCTTGCACTTTCGAGGCAGGCGGTGGCACCACTGAGCTAAATCCCAGCCCTGGTCCACGTGTTTTTAGAGAAACTGCATAACTGCCTCACTGTTCCTTCAATGTGAGGCTTGAAGCCAATCGTTATTCTAGTACTAGTTTGTGTGACAGTGCGCACCTGGAAGCCAGCTGAGGCTTGGGTATTTAAATCCATCCTCACAGTAACTCAGTGTGATTTCGAACCCGGAAGACCTGGAGCCAAACTACTTCCAGGAAAGGTGCTGTAGTTTCAACACCGCCTGGGTCTGATGCCTGAGAATTTGTTTCTTTCCCTCCAAAGGACTGATTTCTTATTGGCATTAAGTTCTGTCACACTGCAAAGCATGGATGCGAAGCCCGTGGAGAAAGTTACCATGTTGTGGCTGAAGTCCAGGCTCTGCAGCGGGGAGGAGGAGAGGAGAGGCTGCTCCATGGTCTGTCCAGATGTTTTGCAATGAGACTTCAGGGTCTGATAGTTTTCCCTGACAGTCTCCATCGAATCTGCTTCTCCCTCACAGTCTTGCTCTAACTGTGGGAGCAGTGGCATCGTGATTTAGGAAGAAGAGCCCAAGGTGGGTGTGGTGATGGACACCTGTAATCCCAGCACACTGGGAGGCTGAGGCCTGAGAATCGCAAGGTCAAGGCCAGCCTGGGCAACTTAGTGATTTAATGCAATCCTTCCTCAAAATGTTTTGTTAAAAGGCTAGGGATGGAGATGTAGCTCAACGCAAAGGTCCTGGGCTCAATCCCCAGACTTGCGGGGAGGAACTTGAGGAAGAGGAAACAAAAGCGGTGTCCATGTGGTCTCCTCCCCCTACTGTGCCTGGCTTCTTGCTGGCACCTGGGCTTAGTGCCCATGGGCCTCCAGCACCCCTGAGGTCACATATCCAGTGAGCATGACCTGTTCCACAGGGACTCACTCCCCTGCCAGGCGCCTGAGAGCACATCCTTCACAGTATTTTAAGTGGTGCAAAGCCCTTGTATTTAGGGTGGATTTGAATTTTGGGACGCGATCAAATTATTTAGAGTTCAGTTGGGAGACTTGAGTGGGTAACCAGCCCGAGTAAAGCAATTTTCATTTAGGAAAAACAAGCACATAAACACTGGGCTGAGTAATAGCTATGGAATAACAAGAATGGCTTACTTTGGAAGCTTGGGAAAGGACTCCTGGGAATTTCAGAAATGCAAAGCACTGATGCAACGAAGTCACCCCTTTGGAAAAGAAACTGCTGTATGTGGAAAACTTAGTGCATTTCATCGATGCAGCTTTTGGTTTTGATTTTTCACCTCTACTCCTGTATAAGTCACCCAGCCTGGACTCTCTGACACCCACTTCCTGCTAAACAAGGTGATCCCGAAGAACAGGGAGATGGGTCTGTGGTGTGAAGGGCTTTCTGTCCCCAAGTGCTCCTGAGATCGTCTAGAACCTTTCAGATCTTGAAGGCTGTGTTATTTATGGAGCCCCCTTTGAATGCACACACCCTTAGGAGATATTATATCTTTTTTGTTTTTGGTACGGGGATCCAACCCAGGACCTTGTGCTTGTGAGGCAGGTGACAGAACCACTGAGCTAAATCCCTGGCCCCAGGAGATATTATATCTTGATGCACACCTAAAATACACTGCAAAATATCCTAAAGGACTGTGACTCATAAATACACTAACAAGGGGGAAAGGATACTGCATCAATCTGTCCAGCTGTCACTTATTTAATGATGATGGAAAATCTACCATGTCCCAAGTGTTGCTCTCGACACTGGGGAGATGATGAACCGATATGACCCTTGAGAGGCTTAGTGTCCACTGTCACATGATTAAAGGGTAAGCCAGGGGGAGAGGAAGATGTCATGGAAGGGGCAGATATAAAAGCTCAGGGAGTAGGGTCGGAGCCGGGCTGGGGGACTGCAGGTTTTTATTGTGTACGGTGGGAAGGGACCTCATCCCTCTCCACAGCGTCTCTCCTCTAGGGGGTCAGGAGGCCGCTCCAGCCTCTTGCTTCCTCCTAGCACAGAGCTTGTGCACCCTTTGAGCCCTCTTGTCCTGGGTGACCTTGAGCAGCTGCATAGTGGAAAGCCACAGGCATCTCAGAATGTGTCCTGCCTGACTGCTTGGAAAGGTGCCCTCGGCAGTGTTCCTGGTCACCTAGGGGCTCTTACTGGTCCACAGTCTCGGGGTGTCACAAAGCAGGGCTACAGTCAGAGGCTGCTGTTGGGGGCCCCCTGGGTGGTGCTTTCTTCTGGGCTTTAAGGTGCACCTTGTACCTATAGAAGAGTTGCAGATGGGCCATCTCCTGCCCTGGAAAATGCTGGCTCCAGGAACTGGAGGAGAAGGTTTGGGGGTTTCCTTTGGTGTCATCAGTGCCTTCCTGCCTCACAAGACCTTTTTTGAAAGGATAGCTTGAGGGAGGGTGGCAGGGGAAGAGCTGTCTTTGGCTCCTTCTCCAAGCCACCCGGGCTATGGTGGTGGCTATGCAGGGGCGGCCCATTTTTATGCACACTGCACACCACTGTTTCCTTCTCCAGCAGGTGAAATCTCTGCCCTCTTCAGAAGGTGAGCTGTGAGCTTGCTTATTTTAAAACTGTGACCTGTGAGGAGGGAGGTGTTCTTTGACAACGTGACATCATCCAAGCCTCTATGTGTTGAGTCATCATTATTTTTAGGCAGCTCTGTGCTTTTTCTGGCCATTCTAAGAATAGCCCAGTGTCTGGACTCTGCAGAAAGTCACCTCGGTGACAATCCTGTCACCACACCACAGTTGGGATGGACGGACGGAATGCCTTCTCAAATTCCAGGTCCCGGGCATGCTTTTCCACCTCCAAATGTTCTGCCTTTTTAGGTGTTCTGCAACCAACAAGATAACTCTTGTCGGGGATGTCATTTAAAGTCGTTCAGCCTTGTGTCAATGTACTCATGGCTGCAAGCAGAACAGAGGCTGTAAAGTAACAGCCCACTGATCTCTACTTAACCAGTACCTGCTTGGGTCATGAAAACCTTAATCCCGTGACTTTACCCAATGTGTAAACTTGTCAAGGCATGTTTCCATATGTGCACGTTACAGATTGACTCACACTAGATGCCTGGTTAAGATGTGGGGTAGGGGGTACTGCTACCGGGATCCAGGCCAGGTCAACTAAAAACAGCACACACAGACATCGTTATAGCTCATCACATTTAGCAAGCAAACAAGTGGCTGGATTTGGTGACCTGGCGGTGGGTGGGAGGGGTTGAGCAGACCCGTAAATGGGACTCTGTGCACTACCACGGGGTCAGCCTCTCCACTGCCACTCAGAATGTACCCAAGTATGATTTGTTTATTTTCTGGGGCTCTCCTGAGCTCATAGGGGCATCCATGGTTTGCGAGTATAGACAAATGCTTTTCCAATGAAGTGGGAGTGGGAGCAGCAGCTCGGGATAAAATGAGACCGTTGTCTGGGCTGTTTTTTATGACATCATAGTGTGTCCGTGGGACAGAAGCACGGTTATCGTATGACCAGCGCCCTGGTGTGGTTGGAAGGACCAGGGCGGGCTGTGAAGCTGGGCTTTGCCTTAAGTCCCAGGACTCTGCAGAGCTGGCTGTGGCTCCCTGTCTAAGACTGAGCCTCCTCCCCAGCTGGGTGGTTCAGCATCTCCTGAGAGAAATGGTGTGGCACAGTCTTAGCATGGCAATTATCAGCCCATGCCCCCAACCAGACACCAGGTCTGGAGTTATGGGACACAGGCAGTTTAGTTAACCCATCCAAAACTTAGCTCCCCATCAGTAGAGAGCACTGAGACCTTGGACTTACCTCACAGCATTGGTGAGTGATGCAGCTGACCTAGCCCATGATGGCTTTGTCCTGGAGCCTGAAGGTAGTGGGGCAGTCATGACTGCGGTTTCTGCCACCAGCTTAGAACTCAGGAGCCTTGTCTGCCTTGTCTGTGGTCATTCCTGCCATCCCAGGGCAGCATCCTGGTCTACTCCATGGTCTCTTCTCACCACCCACAGAAGGGTGTCTATATCCAGGTGGTGGGAAGGGCAGTGAACCTAGGACTGGCTTGGAACCTGAGCACATAGGTTCCCAGAGCACAGCCCATTGCTGTCCCCTTTGCACACAGCATCTAGAGCAGGCACAAGAAAAGAAAAAAGAAAAAAAGCCAGTCGTGTCTTCCTTCCCTGGCGCTCTCCAGAAAGGTTCCTTGCCCGTTGCATTGAATGCGTGGTTAAAGACCAGATGTGGGCCATGGGCAATTCTGTTCCTCTTCTCCCCTGTGAAGCCAGACGTGCACTGGATTTCTGTTTCAGTCGAACGATTTCTTAGACATTTCCGGGATAGACAGTGCAATTTTCCTTTCCTACTGTGCTCTTCATTCTGTTTATCTTTTCATCTGTTTCTGGGAGAAAACTCATTTGGTTGGCCCTGCTTTCTTTGTGAGCCATTAAAGTCATTTCAAATTTTAATTTTAGGAAGCAGAAGTCTACTTGAATGCAGGACGCTCTTCTCTGCTGCTGTTTCCTCCTTGCCAGGCAAGTTTTGAGTGAGAGTAAATTGTAATTGGCAAGTTAAGTGGGTCCAATCATTTTAGAAGGGATTAACATTTACATTAGAAAGAGAAGGTAAATGAGAACAGAGCCTTTTAGAATCTGAATATGATGTATTTTTTCATATTCATTAAGTCCTTCAGGAGTTTTCCTTTGAAGACTCTTCATTTAAGCCAGCACATTTTTGTGAAGAAAATAGTATGGCAGGCATTGTAGTACAGTAGCTGAATGAAAAGTGACACTTCTCTGGGAAAGAAAAATGATTATTAAAAGAAGATTTGAGTGTGTATGACTGACTTTAAAACACTTGATGCTTCATATGATTACAGAAGTGATTTGAAGAATAATCCTCTAAAAATCCTATATAATCAGTGTAGAAAGAATTATAGCTAATGCCATCTATTATAACCTTTTCTTAAATTTTCTCTTGGCAAAGGCTGTCATTTCTGCAATACTAATTATTGCTTGGCACGAAAGTGAGGATTTATATTCTGATCCATATAGAAATGTCATCATTAATAAATAATACTGCATGACAACATATTTAATTGTCAGAGGCTCCATTGCCAGGAATAGAAATACTATGGGAGGTGTAGACACTCTCGTGGCGAGACCCACTCCACAGCTGCTCCCCTAGGAGCTGTTGACATTTGGGACAGATAATCCTCCAGATAATCCTCAATGTAGGGGCTGCCCTGTGTACTGCAGGGTGTTTAGTAGTGTCCTTGTCCTCTACCCACTAGATGCCAGTAGGGTGGCCCTGTTTCCAAGTATGATCACTAAAATAGTCCCTAGATATTGCCATAAGTCCTTTTGGGGGCCAAAGTGCCCCCAGGTAAAAACCGCTGGCCTTGTTGATTGTTCCGAAGGACCAATAGAAGAGATTCCTGGGCATCCTTAGTAGCCATTCTAGGACCTCATTCCACAGGATGAGACTTTCAGGGTGAGTTTCTGGAAGCAGCACTAAACAAAATCAGTAAGGCTTTAATCTACTTCTTAACATCTCCTTTTGATTTTTTTTCTTTCTTCCATCCCAAGTGAGGAGACTGAAATTCTCCAGGTCCTCTCTGGCCATTTCTGATTAGTGGCAGAAGGCCCCCGGGAGGCAGCTTTGTCAGGGCCCTGAGCAGGTCCCCCTGTGGGCGGCAGGAGGCTGTCCCACACCTAGGATGCCAGACATTGTGGGATTCAGGCCAATGTGAAGTTTTATTCTGAGACAGTTTGTTCACTGGGTTATCACTGGGCCAAGTAACTACCTGCAAGTTTAGACCCAACACTTTCCTCATTTTGGTAATATTTGGTGTCCCAGGAGGAGCAAGTGTCTTTGTTAGGTCTGTATCTACAAGGCTGGAAGGAAGGATGCCTTGGACAATGGTTGACCAGAACTCAGGCAGGATGGAGGACTTTCTAAAAAAATATGGAAGATAAATTAGTGACCACAGGAGGCTCATGCAAAAGACATAGGTCCAGTATTAACAGTGATATGTGTTGGGGGATCCCAGCTGAGCCAGCTGTGGGCAGCGTAGACATCATGGTTTGAAATCACCCGGAGAGCGTCCGTAACCCAGAAATGAGTGGAGTCCATTGATCAGGGTATGCCCCTGCCTCCTCAGCTTCCTGATGTTTCTGCAGCAAATGACCACAGGTTTAGTGGCTCAAACAACACAAATGTATGACCTTAGAGCTTTGGGGTCAGAAGTCCTCACACTACCGTACAAGCATGGCCCTGTTCTACTGTTTTACTATGTTGGGCCTTGAAGTTTCTCTGGATTTGGGAGCAGGAAAAACCCCTTTCCCCCTCCACAGTTTACCTCCCCCCACAATTTTCAGCACTGTGAAACACTGCAATTTGATCTTCTGTCGCTGATTGTTATTACTGTTCACTTCATTTTTTATGATGCGTAGAGGTAAAGAAATCACCCAAGGTTATACAAAGCATGCATATAATTTAGAGTTTTAATCAGTAAGACAGGGTGGAGTTTTCCCTCCTCAGAAGTAAAATAACCAGGGCACCTTAAGGTTTAGGGATTGCACTATTGACAACTGATGGAGCAGAAGGATATATACGTCCACCTTCCTCATGATTATCTGGTAAAACCTCAAAATCAAAGAGCCTTCGACTAAGATGTCTATCATGGCAGACAAGGGTGTTGGATTGCTAATTCTTCAGTATGTGCCAACTGTCAAATTATGATGCTAAGTTGATTGAGGGTGACCAGGCTTGTTGGGCGTTAACTTTTTCCATGTTTCAAGTTTGTTTCTAAAGATTCCAATGGCTTTTGATGAAGCCTGAAAAATAAATACATAGCAACAGGCCATAAAACTCAAGCTGACACAAAATAGTTATTGTGGTAAATTAAACCTTTGTAAACTGACACAAAGTACGTTTAGCACTTGTGAGTATGGCTTATAAAGATGGATGGTGGGGAGAGAGAAAAGGGGTGGGGTGTAAACAGATGTAAGATGTGTGATGTATATATACCAACACCTCACGATGAACGTAATCATTATGAACTGCAAACATGCACTAAGAAAAATTTTTAAAAATTATCTTAAAAATAGTGTGTAATTCACTATTAGAAAAGTAGGGTAGCAGAGTAAATGAGATCATTTACTTTAAGGCTTCTATCTTGTTTACATTTTTGTTTTCCATTTTCGCTTTCCAATATATTTTGATACTCCATATATTTAATTCTGAACAGAATTGCCATGATTTTGCTGTATAAATATATAGGTAGATGTTGTTCATAATACAAACTCAATAAATATCTCTCACATTTTATTTGGAAATGGAAAAACTGCTTCACCTGTAGCAGGAATTCCTTGGGGTGCACCCCACTTGTGACTGTCCCATAGAATGTTGGACTGCAGCAATCAAAGCATAGTCCAGAGCATTGTTTTCCTTAATTCTGACTTTTGAATAACATTGGATTAAAATTAAAGGAGGCCAGGTAATAAGTGGTTTTGGTCTTTTGTTTGTTTTGCAGTACAGGGCATTGAACCCAGGGTCTTTGCAATGAGCTTCATCCCCAGCCCTTCCTTTGTTTCTTTCTCTTTTTTTGGTACTGGGGATCGAACTCGGGTCCTTGCGCTTGCGCAGCAGGCGGCAAAACCACTGAGCTAAATCCCCGGCCCTCTTTGTTTCTTATTTTGAGACAGGGTCTTGCTAAGTCACTAAATTGACCAATCTGGGCTTGAATTTGCTATTCTCCTGCCTTATCCTCTCGGGGAGCTGGGATCATAGATCTGTGGCTGCATCTGGCCTACCCTTGTTGTATTTGTGTGTGAGGACTGTAGTGCACACACTTCTCGTGGGCTTAACAGTTTTAGTGATACCCCATGATTACTTTTCTCAGCCCGAGGAATGTACATCCCCAGCTGCCTCACATCTGAGAACCTGGAGGCCTCCTCCAGCCTCCTGTTGTTGACTGCTGACCAGGACTAGGGTTGACTTTGCTCCACTGGTTTCCTTGAGTGAGTTCACTGAAGACTGATATATACAGTGGTATATTAAATGGTTACTTTTGCTGCAATCTTATTTTTATCTCTGGGATTTTTTGTTAACATTTAAAAGCAAGTCATTTATTTAGATAGAAATCTTCCGATATATACAACATTCAGGAAGAAATAAATATATGTTGTTGTCCACACAGTGTGGGAAAGATGGTGAGAAGAAAACCAGGAGCTGGTGCTTGAATTGTGCAGCAGAAAGCTCCTCCCAGCCTTCCTGGCCCACGCTGTGCTCCTCCCCCTGCCGTTCCCTTCCTGCCAAAGATCCTTTCCCTGATCGATGGATGGCATCCGGGGCCCTCTACACAAAAGTATTTTAAAGGCTACATCAGGAAGAAAGCACTTTTTTTTTTTTTTTTTTTTTTTGCCATTTTGTAACATTGTTTATTAAGAGGGAAAGTCGGTATTTCTAAGCTGTAAACAATGAGGAATTGAAGTGTCAAAAACGCAGAGATCAGATACCGCCATAACTCTTACACTGTCTTATTGCCTTAACCTATGCAAAATACTCAGGCAAAAGTGAGTATTAAGCGAACAATTTTGCATATACGGCCCCTTCTCTTTATCTTTCTGTGCCTTTATCTTTTGTTTGACTTTCAGCAGTTCTGCCTGGATAGCTTTATCTTCTGGTGCTATCTCTTGAGCTTAGGAAGAAAGCACTTTTTCCTCCACCTCCCTCCCTCCCTTTTTAAAAACCCAGAGTATCTCTGGCTAATGCTCTCCCTCAGTTCCTTTGTCTCTTGTCTCCTGGTTCATATGCTGGGTACTGATGAGCTGGGGATGTGCTTTTTCCTGTTCCCTTGAAGAAGGCAATCTTGTATTTCTTGGTGAGAATAAATAAAAGTGAAGTCACACCTAGCAGGCGATGTAGGCAGCAGATCCAGACTGTCCATGAGAAGGCAAATTTTGCAACAAACTAGGGGAGGAGGAAGATTGAATTCCGCTATAACTGTGAGTGTCTTACACTCTGATCTTCTCTATCTTCCTTCTCCAACTAAGCAGTTGTATCCAGGCCTTTAATTGCTAGCTGTGTATACACTGGTAAGTCCCAACACCCTGTACCTAAATCAGCACCCCCTCTGAGTGAGCCACCAGGCGCCTCCTTTAATGTTATAACACAGAAACTAAGATCCAAGACTGGAGCCCTGCTCTTTCCCTCTAACCACGTCCCCTGCCTCCTTCCAGTGTGCCTTGACCTCCTGCCCAGCCACCCACACCCAGTTCCTCTATCAGAAACTCTCCTCCTCCCACACCCACATCCCTCATGATCTAACCTCGGTGGCATTATTACAGGCTAAGTCAGACAGAAATTAATATACAGTCAGAGAGGGACTGGGCTGTCAAGGAAGCCAGTGAAAATCACAGATAGCAGAATTGTGGCTAGAGGCACATCTGAAGAAGACAAGGCCTCAAGATAGGGTCACAGTGCCCTCACTTCCCTAAGGGACAGGCAGAACTATGATTGGTACCACATGCATCAGATCCCCAGATGGGTAACCAGAACACCTGGACACATCCCTTCCCCAAATGCTCCTGCTTTAGAAGTCATATAGGACAAGGTTAATGACTTCAGCCACATACCCTTTGCTACATGCCCCATTTCCCTATTGGATCAACATTAGCTAAGCAGCTATACCTGTAATCTTATTGCTTGATTATAGTTTGACCCACGTTGTACCCACACTGAGACTTTGCTGTATAAATTACCCCTGACAAAGGGTGGCAACCCACTCAGGACCCCTCCTGTCTCTCAGGAGCTAACTCTCCATAAACCTCCTTTGTCCTTTGAAATTTATTCTTTGATTTCAGGGCACACAAACATGGCACGTCTGACACATGGCAGGTAGGCAGTTATATTTTTCCTATGTCAGCGTGATCTAGACATCTCCCCGGGCTCTGGGTGCCTCTCGTCTGGAAACTGCGGTTGCATCTGTCCTGGTCTTTGACTGGTTCACTCTGGCCACATTTTGACACATTTCCTTTTGTACATTGAGTACTTGGGGGAGGGGGGTGGCTTATTTCAAAGGTCAAATCTGTTAAGTATAAACATATCAAAAGCTTCCCATTCCTTTCTGGATAAAAGCCATATTCTTAGCCTGGTCCTTAATACCCATCCCACCCCAAAGATTTTCTCCCATGCCATAGCCCCTGGGCTCTGTGTCTAGGCCACATGAATGACTCTTCCTTTCAGTGTGCCTGCACTGGTTTGTTCCCAGGGCCTTTGCACATGCTGTGTCCTCTGCTGGCACTCATCACTTAAACCCCATCTCCGATGCTTCTGTGCCAGCCCTCACCTTTGCTGATCCCATGTTCCACACCATCACAGGCCTGGGTTTCTTCCTGTAGAGTGTTCCCCTCAGCACAGTGATCCATTTCCCCATGGGACTATTAACTAAGACCCTCACATTAGACCATATAGCTCCTGACTGCATCTGCCCCACTGAAACTCTGCCCACTTAGCACAGATCCTGGCACAGCATTTGTGGGGAAACTAACATGTGACTGGCACCTTTGACTGATGTCTGATGAAGACATGTCCCATGGGACCCAGAGATTTCTTCCAGAAATTAGAACTTTAGTTATCCTCAAGATAATATTCCCCTTCTTCAGTGTAATAACTAAGAAAACTCTGCCGAGTCTGCCAGGAGATTTCTGTGAGTGATTTCTTCTGACCTTTGCAGAAGGGAGGGAGGGAGAAGGTGCAGACCTGGAGCCATCTGTTGGTGTAGACAGTGATCTGTTGTGATCAGGACTTGAACCCTCATCTTTTACTATTTTTAAGAAATCTGTTTTCATGGTCCTTAACTGCAATCCCATCTTCTATATCTGATATTCTATCTTCAGATTCCCTTAATCTTCTGTGCATACTTTCAGTGGAGTTTTTAGTCTCCTGAATATCTGTTTGAATCTGTTTCATGGATTCCATTTCTTTCTTATGCTGGGCATTCATGGCTTCCAGCATGTTTCTGAGCTCATCTATTTTTTTTAATCTGTTTCCATTCTAGAGCCTCTAATCGTGTCTTTCACTCTGTTCACCGTCTCCATGTTATCTGGGAGATTATTTCTGCTTTGAATTTTTCTAGAGCCTCATTCGTCTGTTTTGTTACTTCCTGTGCTATCAGTTCAGGGTGTCCAGGTGGTTGATTATCAGACTTTTCCACCTTATTTCCCCCAGAATTTGCCTTTTGTGGGGTGGAAGTCTGAGTTTGTGCCTTGCTTAAATGTCTTCTCATTTTTTGTTTTTGGTACTGTCCTTGGTTTAATTCCTGGGTTGATACTTTGAAGTTGCTTATTGTAAGTATCTTTGTTGATGTAATTAGAACCCTTATGGAATGATTGTTTTTCAGAAGTGTCTTCCAGATACAGCTGGTCTTTAGGTTTTGGGTCTCTAATGGCTCTGAGGCTATCTCATTTTCATTAGAGCAGGAAGGACAACTGATTAGATCAATAACAACACCTTAGCCCAAGTGATATAATCAGCAACACAATAGCATCAAGTACCTCTTAGAAAATGACAATTTGTGGTGGTTATTAATCTATCACCTTTAACTGTGTGAATTAAATCAAAATCAAAGACCAACCCAACATATGTTTATAGTGAATAAACTCTTCAATATGGCAACTTTACCCTTTGGGGTGGGGAGTTAGAAGGAGTTGGGGAGGGTGGAATAGGTAGGCAGAAGGATAGGGGAAGGTTAGCAGTGAGGCCAGAGGGCACAGGCAAGAGAAGGAAAGAGAAGAGAAGAAAAATAAAGAAGAAATACGAATTGGGGCCAGAACAGGAACACAAAGGAAGATGAAGAACAATGTGGGACAGCAAGGGAGTGAGGGAAGGAGAGAGAGAAAGAAAAGAGGAAAGAAAGAAAAAAGAGAAAAATAAAAATTTTAAAAGAGTAGAAAAAGAAGAAAAAAATTAAAATAAGAGCAAAAAATAGTGGTAATTTTGAAAATAACAATTAAAGATAAAAGTGAAGGGCCTAAAAAAAGTGAAGGGCCTCCTTTAGGGTATGTCTTTGCTGTCACAATAGACAACATGGACAGCAGTGTGCAGATATAAGTCAATGAGTCTCAGCAAGCCAGTCAGAGACCCGTGAGATTCAGGCAGATTTCTGGCTGCAAGTCCCAAGTTGAGCTCCCTGTCCTCCTGCAGGGTTGAACTCTGCAAGGCTCTACTGCAGGTTCCAGCTGTCCTTCCCCTGAAGATAGTCCAGGTTCTGATGGAAGGTGATGATCCCTCCAACTTACCAAGCACGGTGGTCTGGTGTGCCTTTATTGCAGAGATTCTCTTCATTTTTCCAGTGGGCTTCAGTTTTCATCAGGGAGCCTGAGAGAGGCCCTCTCTCTGTTGTTCACTTTTGTAGCTTAGGCCAATGACCTTTATGTTCCCCTGTGCCTCTGTAGTATAGAACCAGGTAGCTGCATAGCCAAGCAGCCAGAGGCGGGAGTAGGGGAGTGGAGTGGAGGTAGTGGTGTGTTGTTGCAGGTGCCCGTGCAGCTAAGCTGGCGGCTGATGGGTGTGCCGGGGGGGGGGGCTCCTCACCATTTCCTGGTCTCAGGTGGGCATAGCGAGCTGGATGGAGTGGGGCTCCAGTCAGCCTGGGACCGCTCAGCCCCCGCTGTTAGGCTGGTGGCTGGTGGGAATCGAATCCTCATCTTTTGGCTTCGAGTCCTGAGGCTTTTGGCTCTGTTTGCTGAGCTGACTCTGCAGGGTGAGTTCTGCGTGTGTCCTGGGGACCTGATCTTGCACTTCTGTTCATTTATTGTTTGAGTTGGGTTTCTGCATGGTAAATGGGCCACTCTGGGTGCATTTCTATAGAAATCTCAGCCTCTGAGATCCTGGAGCCTCCGATCTGTGCTTGTCACTCACACCATGGGCCACCTTTGAATAATTATACCTTTGGGTTAGTCGATCACCTCACATTGTGTCTGAGGCTGGGGTCATTTGCCTTTCCCTTGTAAATGTTTCTGTCTTATGAATTTATCTGCTCTCATTCTTAATGTGAAGACATACTGAGGTACAAGCTGTGTGGAGGGAGAGAAGGGAGAAAAGCTGCCCATCAAGAGACTTCTGCAGGCTCTGAGAGGAGACCAGGTGGAACAGGGACTGATTGGGCAGATGGTGGGGACCCCGGAGGAGGGGAGCACCTAGGGCTCTGGGCACTCCAGGCTCTGGGGAGTCAGACCCAGGGAAGACGTGAGCTGCTTGTGTAGTAGAGGGGACCTAGAAGGACTGGCCATCTGTCCCTGTCCCTACCCCAGGCCCTTGGTATCCACATCCCAGTACTGCTTTCCAGGACAGAGACTGAAGATTCTTCTCTGCAGGTTCTAAGGTGTTGCTCCAGAGAAAATCTCAGGCAGACCATTTGTTTATTGGTTTCATCAACAAACAGGGAGTGAGTTCTAGCTGTGTCTCAGTCATTGTCTAAAGGATGATGGATGAGATATAAACTGGGCTGTCACTTGTGGAGCCAATCTCTTCGTGGGCAGAGACAGACAAGGAACCCGTGAAGAAATGAGTACTTAATATGACCTCTGATTGGGGTGGAGGTGACACAGTGGCACCAGTGTGGCGGGAGACCCTGAATTGCTCCCATCCTCAGTCATGGGGTACAGGGCTTCTAGTCCTGGCAGGTGGCACCCAGTCCTGAGAAAATGTAGCTCTTTTGTCATGGAGAAGAAAGGAACAGCCACAGGAGTCAGCTGAAGCAGTGACTTGGGCTCTGGTCACTTCCTGTTTGAATTGTCCCATGTTGGTTTCCCCCATCTGTCTGGGAAACTCTGGCATCCGCTGCACCGATGGTTCTGGCATGGAGAGATGTTGGGGTCCCCGGGACCTGGAATCAGAATCAGGAAGCTGGGTGCCATGCCAGGACTGGGCCCCAGTGTGTTTATTTGATGGACAGCTCGGCATTTCTTCCTTCAAAACACATTGTTGTCCAGTCCTGCTACGCACCAAGCCCTTGGGAGAAAAAAAGAATGAAATTAAAAAATCAATAAAAATAACAATGAAAAAATGCAAAATTAATGGAAACACTAGTTCCTGCTCTGTGCCTGGTGTATTTTAATTATTTGACAGTGTCAACTCATTTAACTTTAAAGAGCATGCAGTGGATTAGGTGCTACTCTTTGTGCCTATGCATGGGTGAGGAGACAGAGGGTGGTGACCAGGCCAAGGTCAGGTGTGGAAGGTGTCAGGCCCTCCCCACCCCCTGACCCTGGAAGAATCTAGAGCAAGTCTTACCGGATGTCATGGAGCAGGGTGATACCTATGATCATGCGCATCTCCAGAAGGTATGAAGTCTAAGGTTTGGAATTATTCATTTAATATCCCTGGAATTCTGGTTTACATGGTTCATTTAGTCCTTAAATAATGTTTAAGCATTCATCAACATCTCCTATTCTTAGGGATTCTAAATTCAAGTTACTCAGCCCATCTTGACCTATGCCTGGGAACTCAGGAAACTGTCCTGGGAGCAGAACCCTCTCTATTCTCCTACTCGAGGATTCTTACATAGTGTTCTTGGAAAGAGACATATTGGGGTGGTAGGGGGGTAACTCCTTCTAATCAAGGGCAGCAAAGGGCTGGCTCCAACCTTGTGCTCTGCTTGCTGGAGTTCAAATCCCATCTCTACCATTTACTGTGTGATGTTGAGCAAGTTATTGAACCTTTCTGGGCTTAATCTCATTACTGTAAAAAGATGTAATAATAAAATGAGGATGGAAACACGTAATTTGCATAAAGTGCATGACTTAGGTACACAGTAGGTGGTCGATAAAAAATACCTTTTCCCGCTCCCCACAGGCTTGTTTTCCTTTCCCCTTCCAGATGAGTTTGGCATTGATGAGAAATTTCCTTTCTTCACTTTCCCTTTTTTGTGTGTCTACCAGCCCTCCTCCTGCTCAGCCCAGCCATGACCTATGCTGCTGTCCCACATAGGCTGATTCAAAGGGTTAGTGCCAAAAATATAAGCCAGCTTACCTTTTCAGAAACTGTTTGAGGGTGGAACAAATTAGTTAACACAAAAAAGAAAGGAAAGATTGTCTCTAGAAGCAATTATATTATGGAACACAAAACAAAAATTGGAGCAGTTCCTCCAAGCACTGTGGAATGCAGTTATGAAACCATCTCATCTATGTTTAGAAACACTCTGCACAATTTTATTCATTTCAAGTAACAATAAAATAACGACAAATGTCTGTGGGAAGGAAAGGTGACACACCTCTGACCGAAGTCGCCAGTCTCCATCTGACTTATGTGTGATGTGTAATTTTCAGTAGAGAAGTAAATTTGATTTCAGAATGACCCTGTAGTCCCAAAGATTGGAAATTAAGGCTTGGATGTGGGCTTATTTTTTCAGGTAAGCAGGTGGGTGATATGTGACTCAAGAAACCAGTCACAGGCACTCATGCTTTAAGTGGTTCCAACTGCAATTTCACGTTTCTCAGCTTCTGATTGTAGAAAAACAGGCGAGAAGACATCAGCAAAGATGGAAAGATAAATTAGGGGTTTTTTTCTTTAAAGCTAGCAGCAGCCTAAGTATATTTTCACTGGAACCCAGTTGACAACAAGTAGGCAGCAGCGGGACTGGGGGTTCTTATCATTGTACTCCAGTGTTGCCTAGGCTTGAGGGAAGCGTTCTGGACTCTGCTGGTGCATGGTGAACATGTTGCTTTGAGGACTATTGCTTTATGCTTTTGTGCATTCTGTGTTTTCACATTTTAATTCTTAGTATGGTGGATAGGTACTGATATCACCCACTTTTGAAAGGCCCTTTAGTGTCCTCAATCATTTTGAAGGCATGAACTGAGATGTTTAAAAACTACTGGTCCAGAAAAAGACAGTCCCCTAGGGATGAGGTGCGTCCAGCCTGCGACAGGCAAGGTCACCTCCTCAGGTTGCTCAGGGTCATTGTTTGGTGTGCATATCACATGATTATCTGTTCATGGATTTCCTGTTGGTTTCTCTGGTGGAAACAAAACCTCCATGAGGGCAATGGCTTTGTAAGGTTTTGTTCAGCCCTACAACTTACCCCATCCTTCTTGTCACTTCCCACAGCAGTTCTAGAAGTGCCCTTTCTCGAGTGTCTTTAGCTGCTCTGCGATGGCTCTCTTGATATCCTGAATTGACTCAAAACATTTGCCTTTTATGGTCATCTTGACTTTGAGGAAGCTGCACAGTGTCAGATCTGGTGAAGGAGGTGGATGGGAACACAGCTTGATGTTTTTGACACCAATCGCCTTACCAGAAGAGATGTGTGACACAGAATGTTGTCATCATGGAGGATGAAACTACTTGCTCAATTTCCAGGCCGTTTTCTACAAGCATTGCTTCTTAGACACTTTATTAAACCTAATAATATACTATCATGGTGTTCCTGGGTACAAACTCAGCTCCCACAATTCCACCAAGGTCAAAAACCTCAATCAACACAACCTTCAGGTTGGGTCTTGACTGACATGCTTTTTCCCCATGAGGAAAACTGGGTGATTTCCTGAGAACTGAGAACTCTGAACCTTGGTCCCAGGATCATAACTATACACCCAAGTGTCACTCCCGTGATGCCATTTGTTAAGAAGCTGACACAACCTCCTGTCAACTGTAGCTCACACTGACTAAACGCAACCAGTTGCAACTGGTGGCATACAGTCACTGGGGCTGAGCTTCTGGTGTTGCAGATGCTGCTTTCCCATTGCATGACACTCAGCAGTAGCATTCATGATATTGCTTGATCGCACCTCATAATATAAATATCGCCATTCAAAAAGTGCCTTGCCCTTATACTAAGTTCTCTGTAAGCCTATAGAAATGTGAGCAGGTTTCTAATGGTGACTGCTGGGTGCTCATGAAAGTGGACTGCGAGCAGCAGGAGTGAGCCAGGTTCTGCTGCAGCAAGCACAGGGTGTGGGTCCGTGGGCAGAGCAGCCAGCACCTGGCTCATGTGCCTCAGTGGCCCCTCAGTCTGGGGTGAGTTACTGTCTGTGGCTTCCTCCTCTGTAACATGCAGAAGGGCAGAGCGCTCACCTTGTTAGATTGTGTGAAATGGGAAGTTAATGGATATAAAGTGTTTAGCAAAGAGCTGAGACTTAGGAAGCTCTCGATACAGTACACACTGCATGATCACACCAGACCGTTAGTGACTGGGAAGGACAGTCCAGTCTCCAAAATCAATCAGAGGTGGCCAAAAATGTAGCCAGGACCACAAGACTTTAATGATTCAAACACAGTAAAAGCAATGAAATAATGCCACACTCATCATTTGTGCATGAGGAGATTAACATGTTCACAACAGGGCTGCACATGCACGACTGTCCCATCAGGGGGCTGGTACTACCCAATTGGACTGGTCCCCTGAGGCCCAATGCAACTGTCCTGAATGTACCACTGGTGGTTTGAGCCAGTGGGAACTTGTTAAACGATGGATGGATGTGTCAATTCCACAGAGGAGGGGCCAGACCACTCCTGTGGCTGTGGGCGCCATTGTGGCCCAGGAAGAGGAAAGGGGTAAGCTGGGCGGTGGGAGAGAAAGTTTGTTCTCATCACTTCTTTCTGCCCTGCCTTGTTCTTTCCCCCATCATCCACAGCATTTAAAGACCTTAGGACTCACAGCCTGGGGACTAGGTTTGGTCTTGGTCTTTGATCTGCTGGAACCAGCAGTGTGACCTTAGATGGCCTCTTGACCTCTTTGGACTCCAGCCTCCTCATTTGAAAAAAGAATTAAATGATTTAAAAAGGCTCTTGGTAGGTTTCTGGGAGTTCATTTAAGCTTTTTTTTTTTTTTTTTTTTTTTTTTTTTGGTACCAGGGATTGAACTCAGGTGCTTGCACTTGCGCAGCAGGCGGCAAAACCGCTGAGCTAAATCCCCGGCCTTTAAGCTTTTGAGAAATACAAGGACTTCCTGGAGTGAAATTAGGAATAGAGATGGGTTAGCACTAATTCTAAACTCACCCTCTCCATAAGAGATGGGTGTCGTGGTGTCCCAACCGGAACATCTCAACTCTCCGGGAACAAAAGTCATCTGGGTTCTCTGGGCCTGAGGCTCTGAAGGGCAACTCTAGAGCGGTGTGGGCTTCACAGTAGCTGTTTATCTTCACACAGCCATCCTTCCTGAGGAAAACGCCCTTGACAGTCCCTTCCTGCGTCCTCACTGCCTCTCGCCAGTAGGACGCACTGACATTCCTGTTGTTCGTCATGCTTTAAAATTAGCACCCTAAGCCTTTTAGGATCTTCAGCCTCTCTTCCCATGAGCTGCACCCCCAGCCCAAACTTGGCTCCTGCGGCCTTCAGGTGGCATGTAAGTAAGAAGAAGAGCCTGTTCCCACAGCCTCGGGCTCTCCACTAAATGAAGTGCAGTTATTCACTGCTCTTCTCTTAATTCTTAGTGGAATACACCTAAAAATTTTCCAGTAAGTCTGGCTTTGAAAGTAATTTATTCTTTTGATTTTTATTCTTCCATTCCCTGGGTACTCTGTCCCCAAGCCCCATTTGCTAATAGCTTCCCATCCCCTTTGATTAGAGGACTCCGAATCTCGCATTTTGGTACCAAGGTTGATTTTCCTCAGCTGCTCTACTCGGTCACTTCATAGCCATTTCACAGTGCCTGCTTTGGACGTGAAGGAAAGCAGAGGAGTGACTTTCTGCCTTCAGACTTCTGCTGGGCTCTGACTGAAGTGATCAGTGCAGAGTGAGATAAGGCTAGTGCTTTGCAGAGTATTAAACAAACTGTATTTGGAATGCAGAAGAGTAGCTCTCAGAAGCTAAATAGGAAAGACTTCCTGGAAGAAAGGGTGTTGGAAGTGGGTCTGAAGGCTGAGTAGGAGTTTGTGGGTTGTGGCGTCTGCCTTTTCTTTGCTGTTTGCACTCTGATACTTTGCTTCGCCTCCAATCCAGCATGTCCGAGGTTCCATTCTTTATCTCTTCCTTGATCTTACCCACCTGGCTTCCCTATTGTGCTGTCCTCACAGTCACTGGGGAATGCATTTGAGGTATTTTGCCTCTTCTCTGTTGCACTACTGCCTTTATCTTTGTGTTCCATCATGTTCCCTCTGGGTTACCACAGTGGGGTCCTCCTCGCCTAGGCTGTAGGGTTTCACTCCCTGCATTAAATTGGTTTTGTGCACCATAGCAGCATTAGTCTTTCCTGAATACTGGTTTGGCTTTGACACCTCTTTAAAAATAATGGCAAATGTGTTTCATGCTTAGGTGTTTTGTACAGGGCTTTTCTGTTTTTCTTTTTCATTTCAAACACCCTGCCTTCCTGCATAGCCCTTCAGTTTACACTGCTGTAGTCTGCAGATCCCTGGAACCCAGGGTCAGCGTCTTGTTAACCTCAGCACCTTCCATGCCTGGCACAATCCTGGATCACAAATGATGCTCAGTGAAAATTGTGTGATGTATTTGTTCCCTGCATATCTGCATCTCTCCATGTACCCGATGAAAATGAGAGAGTCAGGAGACACTGGAAGTTGAGTCACAGGAAGAGATGGGACAGTGTCCCAGGATTTCCCCTGCTGGTCCAACTCTTCTACACCTTCCTCAGAATTGGTCTCAATGCCCCGTCACTGTGGTTGGGGCCTCTGGGTTCCCCGTGAGCCCTAACACTCAGTGTCATCCACCCAGAAGCATCCCTGTAAACTGCTCTCCATTGTGCTCCCCAAGACCTGTGTACAAGGCAGCTTCTCTGTATTCTTTAAAGCAGGTTCAACTGTCTTAAAACCAAAACAATTGTCTTACCTAGCTTTCAGTGATACTATGTGATGATTTCATTACTTGAATGCTCTATTTTTCTTTAATTCTGTGACATAATTTGTACTTTTTATCTTCCTGTCTTAACTCAGGCATTTATAGGAAAAGCTGGTTGTAGAATAATAAAAATACACTTTAAAAGATATTAATGAAGTGAAGTAATTTAAATCTGGCTTGTGGAACTTTGGAACCTGGCAGTCCCATAATACTTTGCTGCTCTTGTCTGGCATGGGTCCATTTGGATGAAATTATTTTGGGGGTTGTGATTGTTTTGATGAAAGCATAGAGCATAGTCCATCCTGCATCTGAAAAGGCAGCTTTGTTGGTGCGGTGAACGTGAGGACGCAGCGCAGTGTTTAGAAAGGTGCGCGGCTCTGTGGCCGCAGGGCTGCGCTCGCTCGGCCTGGTGGCTCGAGGCAGGTCCTTCCCAGGTCCGTGCTGCCCCCTGCCGGCTCCTATGGCTCTGCAGCCACTGCGAACTGCAGAGTGGGTGGCCTGGAGGGGTCAGTAAGATGTGATCTCAAAAAATCTTTTGTAATTTCGTTATGCGTTTAAATAAAAGAAAGTATGAAAATGAGATTAAATAAACTACTTGGGGAAATTTCTTTTTGTGGAATCTTGAACATTAACCTAGAGACTGGCCCCGGCTGTAGGAACGGACAGAACCTCCTCATTAGGACAAACTTCCTCGCGGGACAGTGGATTGTCTGACTGAGAAGGATTTGAACTCAGGCTGTGTGTCCCCTGGGACGGGGTAGCAAGAGGGAACTCGGTGCCTGGAGAGGGGCAGTTAGGCCTTGCAAACCAGCGGCTCTCACGTCCCTGCCTGTGTCACATTGCTGGGCCTCATCTGGTGATGTGCTGGGCACCACTGAACAGCCAGGAATCAGCTCGATTTGTACATTTGCAGATTTCCACAGTGCGAAGGCCCCATTGTGGCCAATCTCAAGCAATCAACATGGCACCACTGACCGTGGCATCACTAGGACAAGGTGCATCAAATGCACCCGGAGGGTGCATTTCCATCCTGTGCCAGCAGGGGGTGCGAGCTCCTTAGGAGCACAGGAAGTAAGAAAGTGAGGGTGTTTGATTAGGGAGAGCTGCATTGTAAATATTCATTAGTTCTGTTTTATTTACTCAAAAGTTTATACAGTTTAATTTTTAGGAAAGGTCATGTTAACAACCAGCTTGTAAAATTCTTGGAAAGTGAACAACTGTTCAATGGGGAGCTGGATCCCAGCACAGTCTGACCCTACCATAGAGAGTCTGGGTGATTCATGGGTTGAGGGATACCGAGCTGGTCAGGTAGAGTGGAGAAAGCTCCAGGGAGCCTGGGGGTGCTGGCCACAAGGGTGGGATGTGGGATCCGAGTTTGGGAAGGAATTGAGAAGGTGGGGTGACCTTACTTCTAGGTGGTGGGAAAGTGGGAGTCTTAATAATTGGAGGGGTTGTGAACCAAAGGAATTGGAAGGACTGGAGAGAGTGAAGCTTAGGGTTTGCTTTAAAAATTCGGGTTCTTTCTCTCTGATCTCATCATAACAGATACCACCAGTCAGTGAAGGTGTGAAGGTATTTTCTTGAGACAATGTTAAGTTACTGTATTGTTATAACTTTGCTTTGCTGAAGTGCCAATAAGGATGATAACAGGTTGTCTCAGAGATTATTGAAGTGAAATGACACACAGAATAAGGGTGGGCCTTGTGTGAAGGGCAGTGGCATTAGCACCAGATAGCTGGATTCAAGGTCCAGGCTTTATTTAATAGCAGTGTGGCTCTGGGCCCAGCAAAATATGAACCTCTGTTTTCTCATCAGCAAAATGGCTGTAAGAGTTTCTTTAGTGATGTGTTGCTATGGGAATTAATTGTATATGTCAGCCTGCTTCTCCAATATACATTCCCCCCACGTGCAATCGAGCATGTTGGGTCAGGTCAATGAGATGGACCTCAAGAATCGGGAGAAATGAGCACATTGATATTTTAGCTGAGCTCCTGTGATTGTGCAGGGAATGGAGGCTTCTGAAAGTGACCCAACGAGTTAATTGGGATGGGAGAGGGATTCCTCCCCTGCGGCTTCTTGTTATCCCAAATGAACAGCCTCTTTCTCTCTGTCCAGAGTGAGTCCCTCAGTTGGGTTTATAGAACTTAACCTGAGTCCAGTTTCATAATCTGTCTTCGTCAGAGTGTCCCTCAATGCTGCCTTGGTAATCAGGATGCTTGAAAACAACTCACAGCTGTTAAAGAAGAAATGTACGTGGGAGCTCTTGGGAGTAAGATACACAAATGAAAACAGTGAGGTACCACTTTATCTTTCAAATAGGTGACATGAATAAAGCTACTATTCACTAGTGGGGACCAGCAATAAGCCCTCACTGGGAGGACTGTGACTTCAATCTTTCTGAAAACCCACTAGCTAACATAACGAGAACCATAAAATGCTCCTGGATTCTGACACAGCAATTCCCTGTTTGTGCATGTAATCTAAGGGAATAGTAAAGTTTTAAGAGCAAATATTACTCATGGCAATGAACATAGCAAAATAAAGGAGAAATTAAAGTCTAGCAATGTGAAGATGGTTTTAAAATGACAGGATTTGTACAACGGTAAATCATTCACTTTTTTGCAAAAAGATAGAAAACTGAATGCTTTACCTACTCCCAATTCTAAAAATAATAAGCACAGAAAAATTAATTGAAAGAGTTAGAAAGGCATTAACCATTGTTATTTTACACAGTAGTATAGCAGACATTGAGATAATTTAAATTTTGTCCTTTAAAGAAAACTATGTTTCAAATACTGTACAATAATGATGCATTATTTTCATATTAAAAGCAAAATTTTAAAATATGTTAAATTTATTGGGAAAAAGTATAGCATTACACCCTTCCACTCTCTGACGCTGTACTTCTGCTGACAACTGGGTTCTGGTCCTTTGACCTCAGGAGTCACTCCCTGGGGTTATTGCTGCCTCACATGGCCCACTCCAAAGACCTCTTGTCACTTGTAACTTTGGTGAGGGGCCTTACCCTGCTTTATTGGTCCATTTGTTTGGAGAAGTCACTGGGTGTCACTGGGTACCAGTTACCTAATTGTCCTTTTTCGGTCTCTTTTGCTAAGTCCTCTTCCTTTGTTAAGCCCTCAAATACCAACATCCTTCAGCTCGACTCCTTGCCTTCCTTGCTAGCCTGTCTCTGCACATGGTCTTCCCTTTGCCTTCGCCCAGGATTTCTCCCGGATCTATGCCCTCTGCTAATGAGGCATTAGCGCCTAAAAGCCTATGGGCCAGGCCGGGGATTTAGCTCAGTGGTTTCGCCGCCTGCTGCCCAAGCTCAAAGACCGGAGTTCTATCCCTGGTACCAATAAATAAATAAATAAATAAATAAAATAAAATAAAATAATAAAAGCCCATGGGCGAGGGGCCACAGCTGAAATTCCCCCCCCATCTGTATCCTAACTTTGTCTGTGGGGTCCCCAGTCCTGCAATTCAACCGTGGTACAAATTTCAGGGAAGCATTTGATTCAGACCATTTTATTTTTTTTTATGAATCTGTGCATTCACTCGTCAGTCTCACCGGTTTTAAGTACCTTGATTCTGTACCTTTGACCCATTCCTATTGGCAGTGCCCTGATTCCGCCCCATCAGCTCAGCCCTTTCTGTGGACAGCAGTGGCCCCTGAGTCCCCCACCTCTGTCCTTCACAGCCTGATGACAGTCTGAATGGGGTGTACTTTCTGCAGAATAAAGCTCAAGGCCCTTGACTCCTGCGATAAGAGATGTACATGAGCTGGTGGTGCCTGGCAGGTTGATGTGCCTGCATCTCTAGATGGCAAAGACTGGCAACTCCAAAATCTGCAGAGTAGACCAGCAGGCTGGACATCCAGGGAAGGTTGCAGTTGGAGCCCTAGCGCCACCTGCTGGCAGAAGGTCCTCCTGGTCCAGGCTGGCTGGCTGTCTTTTTCTAAAGCATTCAATGGGCTAGAAGAGTTCATCCTCATTAGGGTAGATGATACGCTTTACTTAGAGCCTACTGATTTAAATGTAACCTTATCTACACAAAAGCTTCATGAAAACATCTAGAGCAGTGATGGCAAACCTTTTAGAGATGAGTGCCCAAACTGCAACCCCAAACCCACTTATTTATCACAAAATGCAAACACTGCAATTAAACCTGAATTCCGAGTTTTTAGTTTAGAGAAAAAAACCCAACTTGTACATGAACATCTTTTGTCTTAAAAGAAAATCAAATAACACACGTGCCATAGGTTCACCACCACTGATCTAGAGTAATGTTTGAACAAGGATCTGGGCACTGTGACCTAGCCAGCCAAGTTGACACATAAATGTGACCATCACAGCTGTCTTTCAAGACAGATGACCCAGCTTCTAAGAAGTTCTTTGTCATGTCTCAAACCATAAGTAACCCTTCCCACATGGCAGTACCAGCCACTGGCCTGAGAACTATAACCCCTTAGTACCTTCCTAAGGTCCTTGGGATTTGTGTTTGTTTCTCACTTCTACTAGTAGTAGTGATTGTGCTTCATTTATGATTCTGTTATCCTGGATACCTGCAGAGGATTCTGTGCAGAATGGACACTGAATAAGTAGATTTAGAACAGAAAGTTAATTTTGCAAGTTCCATTTGCAGGATGTAAGTCTGATTGTCCAACACCCCCTTTTGATGTCTAAGTTTGCCCCTAATCCACAATGTCTGGGCCCCACATTGCTTCTACCTCCTTGTCCCTCTTCAATATCTCTAGATGTTCTCACACCTAAACAAGCACTGAATCGTTCATCCTGAGGACCAGGTGAGGGCACTGGCCTCACCCTCACAGCCCACTAGTGGGTAGGGACCTTGAGTCACCATGTTGGCTTGATGGTGGCCCCATCTGACTCTATTCCACAAATGACATCAGGCGCCACTTCTCCCGTCATGGGAGCCTCGCCTTTCAATTGGCCAGGGCTTGGTTGGCCCAGTTTGGTGAAGGGAAGTGGTTCAGAACTCTGTGGACACAGAGATTTTGTTTCCCAGGATCCACCTTAGCTTGCTTTACAGGTAGCAGAAAGCTTAACAGCACCTCTGGTGTTCATCCTTGGTCACTTCTCCCCAAGGGACCTGTCAACCCACAGGAAATCTCATATTTGTATAGGGTCCTATGCTCTCAGTGGTTGTCATTAACTCAAAATTCAAACAAAACCAAACCACCCCAAACCTCATATAAAGGAGTTTGGACTCATACGTCCAAATTAATGATTTCCTTCAGTGGCTCCCAAATAAGCTAATCTACAGGTATGGAGAAGACTGACCATAGTAACAGAACTGGGGGGAGTTTTACATCAGACAAGCTTAGCAGGAAATCTTTCAACAGAGCTGCCTACAGTTCCCAACTTAATTAGCCTAATTAATAGATTTAAGTACTGATGAATTATCATCGGATTTCCAGGATGTAATCTGTTCTTTAACAGACACACAGAGTTGCTCTGGCTTTACTTTCTTTAGTTTGTCTCTGAGAATCCAAGGCCTTGTGTTCCTCATGTTGCTTCTCTCTACCTGGGTCAAACATTTTTTAAAATACACTGAAGTTTTTATTCTCATTTTCTACTTATGAATTTCTACCAGTATCAACGAAAGTGATTTTCGTTAGTAGAAAAGTTTGTAGTTCTTCCTAGAATATTCATTGTGTCTTCTTAGAGCAAAAATTTTGGATAAAGAGCATCATTGTTAATATGAGGAAAAGAAGTAAGGAGCAAATATAAGAATACAAATGAAGAGGTTGTTCCGTAATTTCCTCTTGCCTCACTTGGCACTAAGTTAATTAGAGATTTATAAAAAATGCACAAAATTGAGTGGAATGAGCATCAACTTCTCTTGATAGCCGCATGGTTAAACTTGATCAAGGGAATGGATTGTAGTAGCAGCTGGAGGTGTGCAGGTGTTGGCAATGAACCAGGAGAAGCCTATGTTTCTTTCTCAGGCCATGAGCTCTCAAGTGGCCCCTTGGTAACAAAGACTCAGCAATTCCTGAGTTCTTCAATCGAATCCTTCAAGGGGTCAACTCTTCTCTGCCCTCACTGCAGCAAGCTGCAGCTTGGCAAAGCACTGCCCTGCCTTGCTACTGCAGATGCCTATGTTTCAGTGTCTAAAGTGGTGGCTTCACGCTTTGTCACCTTTCTTCCCAGTGCTGTTTCAGATGATGTCTCCTGAATTGAGAACACAGAAGGGAGTTGGCACTGTCTACCCACACCTTCCCACTGCACAGCACCACCCCGGCCCCTGCCACCCTGTGCTCAGAGCCCCACCCCTCCTGTTTCCCAAACTCTGTACCTCCCATGAACCCTCTCTTCTACAAGACAGTTGCTACCAACCTTATAGGTGATCCCTTCAGCATATAAAGATGTCTCCTGCTCACTGTTCCTCTTGCCCACCTCCCAGAAATCTTCCTGAAGAAGTCTCTTTCTTTTCATTTAGCTCTCTGCCTGAAGGTGGGACTTGCTCTCATATCCTGAATTTTTCTTATTCTCTATTTGGCAATGATCTGATACAAGAACAACTGATTTATTGATTGGTTGGTGGCTAATTCATTTTTTTCTCTCTCTCTCAATGCTCCATGAGTCTCAGGCTCCCTGTCCCACACTGATTCCTTCAGCCACTGCCACTCAGCCACCCCCGCTCTTCCTCTAAGACAGCTTTCATCAAGGTGATCATGACCTTCAGGTTAGCAGGACTAAGAGCCATTTGTTTCTGTTCTTATCATCCTTGACCTGTGTCGCTCGACAGAATTTGCTATGACTCCCCTTCTCCACCCTCTTGGCTGTCAGGATACTGCAATCCCCATTTCCTCCATCCTCACTGACTTGTCTCCACGACCCCTTCTCCTTTTCCTCTGATGAACATGGACTGCCCCAGGGCAAGTCATTGGCCACTTCCTGTTTTCTATTTTTCCAGCCTCCATAACCGATGTGATTCAGCCCACAGCATTTAGTATCCCTCCACACCAGGCCTCCCTCCATCTCCAACTCTCATCTTGACCTTGGCCGGGGCTCCAGGCTCCCAGATACAATTGTCTGCTAGACATCTCCAAGTAAGTTGGAGCTTCTCCTTCTCAAACATAACAGGGACAAAGCAGACTTCTTGATCACCCCCAGGATGCCCCACCATATCTCAGAACACACTGTCCTCAGCTCTCAGCCACACATCCAGGCAACACTCCTCAGTCCTTCCTTCCCCTCTCCCTCCCATGTCCTGTGAAACCTCTCTCTCACAGATCCTGGATAGATTTCCCTGGTCTCCACCACTGTCTCCGTAGGTCCGACCTCCCCTCCTCCCCTGTGTGGTGGTCTCCTGGTGGTGTCTCTGCTTTCTCTCTAAGATCTATCCGAGCCAGGAGGCCTGCACACAGCACCGTCTGATGATGATGCCGATTCTTTAACCCCTTCACCTTCTGGCACATCAAAGCTCAGGTCCTGGCTCTGACTGTGCCCTGCAGTCTTGCAGACTTCATCTCCTCTTTGGCCACAATGCCTCTGCCACATGGTCTCTTATTTTGTTTCTTGAACCAACTGATATTTCTGCCCAGGACATGGTTCTTCCTAGTCTTCATAGGACTGGGTATTTCTTTTCATTTAGCTCCCTGCCTGAAGGTGGGACTTGCTCTCATATCCTGAATTTTTTATTCTCTATTTGGCAATGATCTGATACAAGAACAACTGACTTATTGATTGGTTGGTGGCTAATTCATTTTTCTCTCTCTCTAAACGCTCTATGAGACAGGACCCTTATGTGTACTGCTTTCTGTATTATTCCCTGTAATGGTCAGGGCTCACTAGAGAAACATGTTTAATATATAAAAATATAGATGGATTGATCGATTTACAAGGTAGGCTTACAATGGTCACCTGTAGAGCAGGTGTGGGGGAATGCCAATGGACTATCAGAGCATTAACGATCTGAAGAGTCCGATCAAAGACCTGGAGCTCACTGTAGATTCCCATACGAGTCTGAATCAGGAAGCTGAAGAGTCGGACCTGAAAGCCTGGAAATGGATGCCCAAAAGGCAGACTTATTCTTCTTCCCCTTTTTATTCCATCCAGGCCACAAGCCTATTGATTGGTGTCACCCACACCCAGGGGCATCTTTTTTAATACAGTAAGTCCCCGACTTATAGACATTAAGGTTGTGAACTTTCACAGATACGAATGGACCTTGCATTCCGAACATTTGTAGAAGTGAACCAATTGCGGAAGTAGCTCACATGTGTGCTGGACATTGTCACAGCTGTGCTGCTGTGTGCTTACTGTACATGCGATACTGTGCAGCAGTACAGTGCACTTGTGCACATATGTTTTTGTGTGTCTTTTTGTGGTTTATGTTGTATATTTGTGTCAAAGATGTATAAGACTCACTTCGTTGGACTTTCTCCTGGAAGGGAACTTGTAACCTGGGACTTACTGTAAGCCTGTCATTCAGCCACACCCAGAACTCCACCAAATCAATCCACTGGGTGCTTCTGATGCAAGCTGACATCACAGTTAACTGTCACATTCCCTGGGCCTGTATTTTGTTGATGAATGAATCAATACCTAGAAATGAGAATCTCCTCACAGGTCTTCCAGTGGACAATAAAAAGAGTAGTTTGCTACACAAAACATTGAAACTGTACCCCTGTCTTATGTATTATAATGTCTGACAGGCATGAAATGCATGAAGTAACAGTAACGACCCATTTTGAATTACAGAGTCAGGCAGGGAGAGGGTTGATATGAAAACCACCTTGAACCAGCTTCTGTGTTCTGGCTGTTTAGCTGTAGTTAAATTCCACATTCCCTCTCAGCATAGAAGGGCTGGAGAACAATGAAATCTCACAAGTAGGAAATGGTAACATTAGTAACAATAGCAACATTAACTCAAGTAATCTGCAAATGAAATCATCAGCCTTTATATAACAGAGTTTACTACAATTTCTGGAATTTTCCCTGTAACTTCGCTCCCTGCTGTAACTGCACAGCTGGTTGAAGGTCCCAGTGGCTGGACAGGTGCAGGCACCTGAGCAGAGTTTTTATCTGGACAGCCACTTCCAGGCTGAGTGATGCCCCTGACCCACAGAGCGATGCCACTGAGCCTTCAGCACGTGCTGGCTCAGTGCTGGCCACAGGGGGGCTGCCTTCCCAGGACTCTCATGCCCTCAGGCCCCTACCCAGTCTGTCCGCCAGCAAGCAATCCAGTGCGTAGTGTTTTCAACATGAAAACATGCCTGGGGCAGAGGGGATCATGTCATTCACTGATTGTTCATGGAAGTGGCTGTGTGTGACCCTTAGGAAGTGGTAATTTCTTGTGAGAACCTTTTATATTTAGCTCCATTGAGCCAGTTGATTGATAACTGACTCTATCAACATTGTTTAGTAAGTGTCAGGTACACGAGACCCAGAGGTAGAAAGCTGTAGGATGCTGGCTTTGCCTTGGAAATTAGTCCAGTGAGGGAAACCGTTATCTCCACATAGCTTCTGAAAGGTCCCTAGCTGATGTGCTGTGTGACCTCCTGGGAAAGAGCGAGCGTAGATTGTGTAGGTAACAGTAGGCTTTGGAGCAGGAAGACGTGGGTTCGGGAGTGGGTAACACTGTCATAGTTTCTTAACATCTTCGACCCTTGGTCCTTCCTATGTTGAATAATGAGAGTTAGACTATAGGAAACCACATAGAATAGGTGGTTCACAAATAGTAGCAAAAACTAAAATAAGACATAACTCTTATTTGACATTCTTATTTAAGTACCAGGAGATCATTAAGAGTTCTTTAAAAAGACAACTTGATATATGGGGGAACAAGATGATAGCAAACCCCTCTGAGCTTGTTTGTCTGTTGGGTTGTGTGAGGGCTTTATATCTCTAATTGATGCCTTCTGAAGGTTATGCTCACTGTACACAGAATCTTAGACTCCTGCAACGAAGTCACTGGTAGCCCCCAGGTAAGTGGGGTACTCCAGTTGTCCCTTATAAACCCTGGTCTGCAGTCCTAAAAGGAGGGTGTTGACCACTTTACAGCTCCATCGGCCATCCACACAGCTTCCCTGTAACTGATGGTTTAGGCCGTTTCTGTAACTACAGTAAAATACCTGAGGCAGGGTACTTACACAGGAAGGGTTTACTTAACTCAGGGATCCAAAGGCGGAAAGCACACGCAACATTGTTCCGTCTCTGGTGAGGGCCTGGCTGGGTCACATGATGGCAGATGGCATCGTGGCAGGAATGCATGGGAGAGGGGAAATCCCATTCAGGGCAGCAGGAAGACAGAGAGAGGGCAAGAAGCGGCCTTGTTCTTGTAACAAGGGCCCCTGAGAATGAGCCAGTCCCCGTGGGAACTGTGTCAGTTTCTCCCACGACCTCGTCAACCATGCTAGGCTTTGCCTCTTAAGGGTTCTTCCAGCTCCTCAAGTCATGACATCGGGGGTCCAGCTTCGGACACAGGAACCTCCAGGGGACAGACTTGAACCCTTGCCAAGCCATAGCAGCCCAGTTTCCTCCCACACGAAGTTCAGTTCTCCCAACCTGCTCATGGGCCTGGTCTCTTCCAAAACATAGTCTGAGTTTGCTGATGGAAGAGTATTAAAACCTCATCATGCTAGTCCACAACTAAGGGTTAGCTACCTTTCTGCTATGGTTCGGGCCATGTCCCAGACACAGCGGCGACTGTGCCCTGGGAAAACTTGTGTTTCTGTGTGGCTGAGTTTGTGAACCAGACACCTGGGAGGATGCCATCCCGGCTCAGCGCAGGAGTAAGAGCAGTGCCCTGAGGACCTGTGTCTCTCCTAATTCCAACAGCAAGTGGTGAGCACCGCGTCTCTGCAGACTCTCCGGACGATTCAGAACGTCGAGACATCGTATCATGCACTGGGGCACAAGCTGCTGAGCTCTTTCGGAACGTTAAAAACTCCAGTGGAAAAACGCAGGTGGTTCTGGGGGAAGGGCCTGGTGACACTGCCCAGGTGGTGGCCCAAGACCTGTCCCGGGAAAGCCCGCCCGTGTCTCAGGGGGGTGAATGGGGGAGGCGGGCACTGCCCTGGTCCCCAGGAGCTCTTGTTGGTGTTGGGGCAAAGCACACATGGTGCTTACTGTCTCAGCCTTTGCACAGGCGCAGCTCAGTGGCATTGAACACAGCCCCATTTTTGTGCATCCATCACCACTGCCCCTTCCAGAAGGTTTTCATTGTCCTGAACTGAAACTTTATGTCCACAGTACGGTAATTCCCCATCCTTCCACCCCCTGGCCCTGCCCTAACCTCACTCTGGTTCCTGACTCTATCAATCTGACCAGCGTGGGTCCCCGATAGTAGTGGGATCCTATAATATGTATCTGTTGTATCTGGCTCATATCCCACCGCATAATGCCTTGAGGACACATCCAGGTTAGAGGCTCTGTCAGAATTTCCTTCCTTTTTAGGTCTGAATGATATTTCACTGTGCATCTATACAACACTTTGCTTATCGTTCTAATAGTAGACACTGTGTACTTTTCCCCCTTGCTACTGGAGATTAAATGCAGGACCTTTGCACTGAGCTATATCCCTATCCCTTTTTATTTTTTATTTTGAGACAGCATCTTGCTAAGTCACTAAGTTGCCCAGGAAGAATTTGAACTTGGGATCCTCCTGCCTTAGCCTCCCAGTATTTTTCAGTATTTCAGGTTTATGCTACCATGCCCAGGTTCTGTGTACTTGGAAGCAGACTGTTCTGTGTGATCTTCCCAGAATCCTAACTCTTCTCCTGCTGTTTAATATTGGAAGTAGTGAGGACCCCAAGGTTAAGGTACTTATTCAAGGGACAGAGTAGCAGATGGCACCTTTAGCCCTGCCTCCCACAAAGCCCCTGGTAACCTCCAGCTTGTCGTGAGCACAGCCAAAATCCTGGGTAGAAAAGAACTTTGGCCTCTTGAGTGTAAAACCACAGATTGCTACATAGCTTAAGATCTTAGCCTTGATTACACTGAGTATTCCCTAAATAACATTATTAATGTGCTTTTGAATTGTTCACAGAATATTTGCTGCTATAAGATAATTTTTCACAAAATAAGAAAATATCACATTTCCTCCGAGCTTTGCCTGTGGGTCAATTTCTTGCCCGGAGCTTCAGCTCTGGTGCGGCTTCCTGCAAGTATCTCACTCACTCGGGGCAGCAGGCAACGGCCCCCAGGGAGGAGCTGCCTGCCCCCAGCTGGGCGGTGTAAACTGTAACCTTGTCTCAGCCTGCCTTACGCCTTCTGGCCACCAGGTGGAGACGTAGCGTGGCGAATACGTCTTACTCTAGGCTGTTCTCAGATTCCGTTCAGCTGCTAAAGCTCAGCCCAGCAGGCTGCAGCTGTGGCATTGAGCACCGGGTCTAATGCCGATCCGTGCTCTCAGGGCTCTCTGGCGAAGGGAGTAGCCGGAAGTAGCTGGGTCCTGGAAAGGGGATGTGTTAGCCCTGAAAAGGGAGAGGTTTCACCACCTTTCCTCCCATGCCTGGAGCCTGGTGGGTTGTTTAGGAGCCTGTCATAGAGGCGGTAATCTTGGAAAGGAGATCTGGTACTTGCGTGTGGCTGCAGCCCAAGTCCACCTTTCTCAACCTCCGCTGTCTTGACCATGGGGGACAGACGTGGGGAGCCTGGTTGTCCCCACCCGAAAGCGCATTAAAGCTGTAACTCCGCAGAATCCACCATACAGTGCCCAACTGCAGCTGCTGCTACTGTGAGTCAGTGCCACTGAAAGCTCATGAAAAAATTAATAAACCTTTGAAAGGGCAATAATGCAAGGACAAACTCAGTGTTTCAGTTTTCCTGATTTCATTATAGAACCCTCCTGCACTTACTAAATGCTATTGGTGCCTGTGGCACTCATATGTGCTTGTACTATTGAAGGCAAAACAAAGTTACTAAGCAGACTCTGGGGTGGGGTGAAGACTTTGCAAAATCACTTTACTATTATCTCTCCTTGCACGGAATTATTAAAATTGGTATTCTCTGCTCCTAAAGATAACCCCGGGGGCAGACAGATTTCCCTTTCATATAAATCAGGATAGAGGGAATCTATTTTATGGGTATAGTTTAAAAAGCTCCCTTAGTAACAAATGATCTGGGTTTGGGTTTTTGCAGCTTGATATATCTCTGCAGAGTTTATAGACCCTGGAACGTCTCCCAGGACCTGTGATTTTATTAAATGCTTGGCCTCTTTTGGCTCTTCCTCAGCTCCCTGACAGACCAGAGCCACGGGCGGGGAACACAACACCAGGCTCTTTGGGAGGTGGACATTTTGCTTGGCCAAACCATCTCCAGGGGAGGGAAAAATAAAAGCAATAACACGTTAACAGGTAGAGATTTTAACTTTGTTGCCAAGCCTCTCTGATCCTTCATATTCCTTACATCTGGTTCATGGACATGGTTGGTGACTCAGGTAGAGGCCTGAGAAGTGAGGTTCCATCTCCCCAGGGGTGGCCTTGCTTTGTTGGGGGGAGGAATTGTACTCTGACCTTGGTCCTAATTACAGTGTGCTCCAGGCAGGAATTCGGACGATCCTCTGTCCAGGAAGGGCAGCACCACCAGCCAGCTCTTCCTTTGCCACAGGGAGGCGAGGAGAAAGTGCTCAGGTAATTATTCGCTGTCCTCCAGGGCAGGACAGGGACAGCCCACAGTGCTGCTCGAGCCACCACCAGCTGGGACCATCTGCAGCAGGTGGCACCAGGAGCCTTCGGCCTCACAGCTATGTTCTCCCTTGGCTGCCACTCTAAACACGTGAATGGGTACAGACTGGTACCTGAGCTACGCAGCATGGAGCAGGGCTACGACAGCCGCCCTCGAGGGTAGCGGGAATGTTGGAGTCTGCTCGGTTTGCAGGGTTTCATGTGGGTCATTATATCTGCTTGAGCTCAGTGGAATACAGACCAAATTGTCTTCCGTCTCCTGGGAATTGTGATTTTTTGTACTGGGAACATTTCTGTCCCAACATGACCTCCAGAGGACCCCAGAATATAGCGAAATGTGGCTTCCATTACTTACACTAGAGAGTAGCTACAAGGTGTCTACCACATTTCTACTGGGAGCTCTTTCTATGTGCAAGGTACTGATTTAGGTAGTTTCTGGGTACTTGCAAAAATATCTCTTGATGCTTTCATAACTCTGGGAAAGCAGCTATTAATTGCATTGCACAGCTGTGTGCATTCTAGCCTGCAGAAATTAGATGCATTATCCAAAATGCAATTCTAACTCGCCTCACCTGGCAATCTGATGCCCAGCCATCCCTACCGTTAGCTTTCTCACTGGTCTTTATTGCATTAGCATGTAGAAATCCGGAACTGTGAAGGGAAAGGTTTTACATTCTCGGGAGCTTTGCTCCATGGACGTAATGGGAACCATGACCTGCATAAGAACCAGCCGGTGGTGACCCTGTGGGCAGTGGCTCCGGCCAGGAAGCCCTGGAAGACTTAGCCTTGCCAGATAGGACACGAAGTGCCCAGAAGGCTGGGGAGGACAGCTGGGTGTTGTCACCTGGACCCAAGATGACCAGGCAGGAACAAGAAGCAGTGGCCTCAGCTGGGATTCACTCTGGCCAGGACTAGAGGAGGATTCCTTTATAGACAGAATCCTGTGGCCTTCGCTGGGAAACCTTTAAAATAATAACATTAATAGCAATGATGGGAAACTGAGGTTTTCTTTGCCTGGGTAGCCAGAATGTCTCACAGGGTGACTGTGAGGCTGGACACCCCAGGACATGATTCAGGTAGTGTTTTGTCCCCTGCCTGTCCTGTAAGAGGAGTCAGCTCATGTCACATTCCTCCCCGCCCAGATGCTGCATCATTACACAGGCCCTCGGTTTACAGACTCTGACCTCAGGAACTGAGGGGTGGGTTGGTGCTTCAGCTGCAGACAGGTGTCCAGAGGCCAGCACTGCTCGCTGGGGGCGCTAGGCTGCGGATTCAGGTCTCCCCACTCTGTGTCCCAGGGCTTCCCCACGGGCCTCTCGGCCTGTCTGGAGCATCCTCTCGGATGACATCCACGCGGCAGAACATGTCCTCCTCTACCTTCCACACCGTCTTGGATCTTCTCCGGGTCGAGATGGGCAGGGCATACAAAAGCGCGATCCCACATGCGCCGCACTGCGTGTGTCCGTCCTCCTCGTCAGATTTGCCATGTTTTAATGTGAGCTGGTGGAGAACACACTTTTGGGTCTGCCTGAGATGCGAAACCCAAGCTGCTTAACACTGTGAGGTTATTTTCCTCTTGTCGTGTTTCCAGGCACAGGGGTACATTTTACATTTTCAATTCATTTACTTTCTCTAGTTACATAGCATTGATTAGCTAATTAATTTTTGTTCCATTTAAGAATGGTATTGTTTTAGTCTTGTATAAAATAATATATATGCTAAATATGTATGTAATTATATACACATGTACATAATATGCATAAATTAATATATGCATTATATATATAGTATGTGCACACATAATTTATGCCTTATTGATAAAACTTTTTGCATGCAGTATCTCTTTACATCTGCATACCAGTCCTACCAAGCAGGAAGGGCAGAAACAATCAATTCTCAGTTTGCAGCCTGGAAATCAAGTCCTCGGAAATTACACCTAATTAACCAGGGCTCAGTCTCTATCTCAGGCTGGTATTTCTGTGTGACCGACCTCCTCCATGCTGTTCTACAACCTGCAGTAGGTTTTAGGGTCTCAGAATTTCGTGGAGAGCTTGTTAAGCACAGGTTTTGGGGCCCCAGCCTAGAGTTTCTGACTGGGGGAACCTGGGGAGGGCTCCAGGGCTCAAATTTCTAACCTGGGCTGGGTGGTGTTGATACAGCTGGTCTAAGGCCCCTGCTGTAAGAACTGCAGGCTGTAGCTTGGCCGTAGCATCACTGAACATCTGCCAGGTAATCCATCCTTCAGCCGAAATACTGAAATCCAAAGTGCCCTGAAAACAAGGTTCTTTTGTGAAGGCTGGTGCAGGCTCACTTGGCAGCAAAGCCTGAGCTGAGCAGAGGTGAGGCTATTTATAGTTTGCTTTGTCCCTCAGTGTGACTGCTCCTGCAGTTTGCAGTGTTGAGCTGCAGGGGTGCCCGGTCTTCCCGAGATTCCACCCCGATGCATCCCGTTTCCTTTCTGATTCGGAACAACTCTGAATCTGAAACACATCTCTTGCTACAGATTTCAGAGAAGGGATTGTAAAGTTGTGCAGCCAGTTGTCCCCGACCAAGGGACTATGTGCTTTGCTTTTGATACTGCAGAAAAGTGCCAGTTTTTGATAGCCACAAACTCGTACATGCTTGAACTCCATATACTCCCCGAGCAGTCTTTTTGGAAGAGTCTTGAAAAGCATCTGCCTCAGGCTGTAGCGACTCTGCTGCATCCTGAACGGCAGGAAAAGGTGCCTGGCAGTTTCTGGCCAGTGCCCTGGGCATAGTGCAGGGCAGATAGGAAGTGCTTATTCCCCAAAGCTGAGTCACAGTTAGGAGGAACGCCAGCCAGATGCCCTTCACACTCCTGATCACCTCTCCATAACGCTTTGATTGTCCACCTGGCAAAGCGATGCCACTCAATCTAAAGGATTAGGGTAAGGAGGCAGACGAGAGCTTAGTGATTTTACTTAATAATGAGTCAGGAGACAGTTGTTCCAATCTCCCAAACGTCACTGCATTTAAATGAGAATGCTTCTTAGAGCCATTATGAAACCATCAAAAGCACATTCATCAGGAAACACATGTTGTAACTGGATTACTTGCAGCTGAGCTAAAATGAGGTGCACAGAGAAAACATTTATAAAAATTTCCCAATTCATTAGCTGTTCTGTTCCCAGGGCTGCTGACCTCATGGCCCCTCGTAGTCACCCCAGACCCCTCCAGTGCAGTCCCCAGGGGCCCCAGGGGCGGGTGACCCTTCGTAGATTGGTGTCTCTGTGCAGAGAATGGTTTGCTGCAAGCAGTGACCTCTGTGCCCAGCAGCAGGGAGGTCCTTCGTGTCCATGTTCAAGGCCCCTGATCTCCTGTACCCGGGAATCTGCACCTTCACCCTCTCTCAGGACCTATTTCCCCAGCCCTGTAACTCTCCCTCCTTCTGTCTCCTACATTTGTGGATGCTCCTCCAGTAGGGCCACATCAAATTGAAAAAGCTTCTTAGCCATGTGTGTTGGTGCACACCCATAATCCCAGCACTCAAGGAGGCTAAGGCAGTAGGATCAGAAGTTCAAGTCCAACCTGGGCAACTTAGCAATTTATGGGGAACTTGTCTCAAAAAAAAAAAGGGCTGGAGGTGTCAGAGGCCCTGGGTCCAATCCCGTCTTGCAGCTGATCAAACTTCTGGTGGCTCATTTGCCTAGAACATGGTGGGAGGTCTATTTTGCAGAACGGGTCATTATTCTGGCCAAGCAGTTGGATTCAATGTGCACGTCAGGTTCAGAACAAAAACTATGATCTGTGCAATTTTCCAAAAACAATAAATCACTTACTCATTTTTCTGAATAGAGTCCTCAAAATTGACATCAGCATTCTTCTTGGGGAACTTCCATCCGGGCAGGGTGTCCCCGGAGAGGAAGGTTACATATTCCCCAAGTTGAACAAAGCTGCTACAATATCCATTGGCATCTCTGGGAGAATTCTAGTCCCCGAAGCCAGCTCCCTTGAGGCGTGCATGGTGCACAACCTGCACAACTGAATGTGACAGTTTTTTCTAGTGTCCCACACATCCTAAACAAAATCCCAGGACTACTGAACCATCATGAGCTTCCTCCATCCCACAGTGCAGGTGATTTACCTTCCTGCTCTGGTAAACCTGCACTTCTGTTTCAACGGGTCCCCATGCTAGACCTACGTCAGGCTGACAAGATGCTGCGGTGACAGTAATGACAGCCCTGGCGCTTTAGGAGTGGCCCGGGCGCTGGTCCAGGTGCTCCCGTCAGCTGCCTCCAGCTGAAGGTGTGGGTGCTGAGCAATGTGTAACGTACTGTCTTCGGCCTTCACCAGCCCTCTCCTGTTCACTCTCTCTGGAGAAGCCACTTATAAGGGACAAGTTTGACAAATCTCAGAACCCACCACCTCGTGGAGGCAAATCATGGCCTCTCTGAACTGCAACCATGATTAGCAAATAAATGGCTATCAGCCTGACTGCAAGAAATCAGCTAGTCAGTCAGCGAGCATCTAGGCAGTGCCTTCTGTGTGTCGCTCCTGTGACAGTCAGCAGAGAGCACAAGTGGTTAGGGGGCAGCTGGCACTTCTGGGGCTCCCATGCTGACACAGGGTAGTCTCCTCATCCTGCGGCAGGCGGTGAGGTCGCTGTCATGATCCCTATTTTGTAGGTGAGAAAACTGAGGCAGGTAGGTTGTGCAGCCTCAGGTGACACCACTGAATGAGTGATGGCGTGTGGGTTTGAACTTGGATCTTTCCAATTCCAGATTTTGTGCTTGGAACTAGTACCCTTGTTCTCTTCCCTCCTGACCTTGCAGACTGGTCTGGGCTCAGCCTCTGTCTTCGTAGCTTGGAATATAAAGCCCTGGTGAGGTTTGAGAGGAGGGAGCGGCTGCACTGTGTGACTCCGACTGCTGAGGTGTGCTCCCCACCCTGATGACACACAGAAGCACTGCCCCTCAGTTCACAGGGTTGTGACCAATCAGGAGCACCCATCTCTGAGATTATTTTCCCCTGGAATACGTAGTCCCTAATGCCCACTTCCGGGATGAGATACAAGAGATACCATTTCATTTTTATTTTCCTGTTAGTTCAGAACACTTATCCTGGGGCAAATGTTATTTTCTTTATTTTGCCTATGGGGCAAATGCCTGGCAAAGGAAGATTTTGCTTCAAAATTAGCACTGCACCTGTAGGTGTGACCAGACCAAGCCCCCTGTCTATTTTGCAGATGCCAATATGCAAGATCAATTGACAGGGGCACCTTCTGCACTGTCCTACTGCAAAGAATTCCAAGTACTTGGTGATTTATATAGCAGATGGAGCCTGGAGTTCTTTCTGAGGAAGAAGAATCCTTTAGAATTTCTGTCTTTGAGTAGCAGAATGACTGGAGAGGGAGATAAGAGGAGCCCCTGAGCTGGTCTTGGGTTATGGCTATAACTCTCCCTTAGGGCTGTGGTAGGACATGGTTAGGAACCCAGTCTATGCCAAGTGGTGCACTTGGGTTTACAGCTAATCTTGGGCAACATGGTTCCCCTCTAAGCTTTGATTTTCTGCTCTGTAAACTGGAGACAGAATATCTACCTTGTGGAGTTGTGGTGATGCTTACATTAAATAATAGACTATGTTTCAAAGTCCAGCAGAGAGCCTGGTGGAAAGGAAGTACTTGACAAGTAAGCTGTGTCTGCCGTTGTGGCCGTGGCCACCTTATTCTATTCCATCCATTCTGTGTCTCAGCTGACGGCTAGAAATTAGAATTACTGCAGTTATGCACAAGCATCCAATGTGACCTTTTTAAGGGTGATGGGAACAGCACTGGGTGGTAGTCCTGTAAGAGCTACTTCCCTGGTTGAATGCGATTCCCATCCAGTTCCTGCACATTGACTTGGAATAGAAAGTGGAGTTCTGGGCCATGCACATATGGTTCAGTACATTTGGTTTTTATTCGACACATGTTTACGAACATCTGTGATCTGTTCCCTGTTTATGAGGTTAAACAATCCAGACCAGATCCGATGACAGACTAAACAGTGGTTTGCACAGGAACAATGGTCGTAAATGGAGGAACCATGTTAACAGCTCTAGTAGATATTGTTGGTTGCCCACCCCGTGTCTCCTTTTCTTCCTGAGAACTCCATTTGTTTCTCAGGGTATGGCCGCTCCTGCATTCAGTCTGTGTGTCTCAGGGAAACTGGCCCCACCCCTACCTCCACCTTGGTCCAAAATAACCTCTCCACCTTGCCAACCATCAGCCGACTGACTGTTGGCATCCAGGCTTCGAGTTAGGCCACACACCGATCTGCATGTTGTCTGTACCCACTTTCAATTGGGTTTTCTGTTATGTCCCCATACCCCTACTTGGCCTGCATCACTTCTATTTACAAATGTTTTGGAGTTTTCACTTAGCATTTCTGTTGCTGTCATGCGTTGCCCTCAGTATCAGGTATCAGGTATCAGCTAGGGTGTGGCTGTGGCCTGGAGCCCCTCAGGATACCCAAGGCAGAGTGGCTGAGGCTGTCCCTTGGGAAGCTTCGGGCCTGGGCAGCAGACCTGTGCTTCCATTTCCAAAGTGTCCCCAGAAGAATGCTATTTAAACTCTTAGGACACTCAGGGCAAGGAGCAGAGAGAATGGCACTGGTCATCCATGGAGGAATCTCCTGACTTCTCCCTACCCGCTGCTGGGGACTGGGAGTGACACAGCAGATGGGGAAAGAAACTGGGCAAATTCAGTTTAGCTCAGCAGGAATCTCTGCTAGCCCCGGCTGTGCATCTCACCCGGACAAAGCTATGTGGAAGTGTCCGCCCTGGCCCAGCTGTAACGGGATGAGCAAATCTCACCCTCCACGACCCGTGCCTTCCTTTGGGGCCACTCCAAGCTCGCCTCTGTGATTAATAATGGTGACATTTTGGTCTCCATCTCTACTTGCTTTTCTCGTTCCTAAAATTGTTGAGAACTCAGGCTGTTTTTTGGACATCCAACAGAGTCAATTTTCATTCTAGCTGGGGAATTGTCAGAATTCATGGCCTAGGGTGAAAACGCTGCAAGAATCGAGCATCACTAATTAACATGGTGAAATTAGCCCCATCGTGCATGTCTTCCCTTCCAGTTTGAGTTAGAATTAATTCTTAACCATTTAGAACACAGGACCTGAGAAGGTGATGAACACTATGGGGCTCCTTCCCCAACATACGCACATGTACACTGGGTGGTGTGAAAGCACTCACTGTCCCTCCGCATCCCCAGACCCTTGTCACCTGCATGGGTCAATGTCCCGAGGGTTAAGACCCCACGTGATGGCCTGTTGGGCATAACTGGAAGGAGAAAGCCTGCAAAGGACGGCAGTGTGATGCTGAGAGTGATGTCCAGCGGTGCCCAGGCAGTGAGGAGAATGAGCTGTGGTTCAGACCTGGGGATGTCACAAGGGGAAGGGTGAGGATTCTAGCAGGAAACAAAATGGTGCAGAAGGTTCAGAGAGGCTTGGATGAAGAGCCACCCATTGAGACACAGGCAGGCTTGAGACAACAAGCCAGGGTGTGGTGGCATCCAGATGATGACACAGTGGCACTGCCACACGTAGGGCCAATGAGGGAGTGAGGAAGCTACAATCACCCAGGAACAGCAGACAACCCTGACTCCTCCTGTCCCTGGCCACTGGTCTCCTGCTGGTCCGTCCCATCCGTGGAACTTAACTGGAAGCTGGAAGACCGGGGAGTTGGGGAGAGGGGAGGGGTACATTCCTCAGAGGCCACTTCCTGGGGCACAGAGCAGGGTCCATAACCAGCATGAGAGGACAGAATAACAAGCCCGTGGGGGTCAGGCAGAGCTCAGGAAATGAACAAGGTTTGTCGTCTGAGTCTGAGGGGTACAAGGGATGCTAAAGAGTCTGGCAGAGGGAGTCAGGGTGTGCAGATGGGGATGTGTTGAAGCCAAGGGCAGAAGGGAAGTCATCCGACTGTGACCGTGGAAGAGCAAAGGCTTCAAGGGAAGGGAGTTCAGACTAGGACTCCAGAAAGAGTTCTGGAAGATGCTGAGAAGGCAGGTAGAAACCGGGGCCCTCGCAGGTCAGTCCACAGCTGTGAGCAGCAGGCTGGAGATGACTTACTTGTCCAACATTCAGTTGTCGTGCACTCCACAAGGGGGCGCCCACCTGCTTTCTGTGAGGCCTTGGGACACCTCACTTTTCTAAGGGTTCCAGGTCTTGCTTACTCCTTTCTGTTGGTTTGCAAAGACAGCAGCTAGAGGAGGTGAAAGCAAAGGCCACTGGAAACACAATTAGCTGTTCTTGCCACTGGAAACAAAAGGTTCATAGCTTTTGTTTGCCTATTTTGGTCTGCACACCATGAATGATTTAAAACTCCAAGAGCTGGGTTTCATTTCATTGACTTATTTTTATCACATTTGATTCATTGCTACCCTTAGAACCATTTTTCTCTAAACCCTATATAAATATATGAAATTTCAGATATCCTACACTAGCAAATGCAGAAGACTCATACGATTAATGCTGGAAGTTGGGGTGTTTTGCAGCTCATTCCAGCAGTTTAGTAAGGGGGGTGTAAGACTGAGAACCCAGAGTTGAATTGCTTGGATATAAGATACTGGAAAGGTAGTAGAGTTCACATGCCTCCTTTAAGTCCACTGAGTTGTTCTCACTCTAAACTGCTTTGCCGAAAATCTGCCTAAGAAGCAATTCCCGGGACACTTGCTGTTTTTGTCCATAAAGTTTTATTGGAACACAGACTTACCCATTCATTAGACAGTTTGTATAGCTCCCTTCGCCTTAAATGGCAAATGAGACAAATGTTCTCGGCCAGGGATTTAGCTCAGTGGATCCGCCGCCTGCCTCGCAATTGCAAGATCCTGAGATCGATCCCTGGTACCAAAAATAAAAGTTCCACACGCTCTAAAATACTTACTCTCTAGCCCTTTTCGGAAAAAAAAAAAAGTTGGCTAACTCTAGTCTAGACAGAAACAGCTGATGGCTACTATATGCAATTTTCAGCCCAGAGTAAAGGAAAGTTTACTGGAACGACTTGAATTTGGAGAGGAATTTGGGAGATCGCAAGCCAAATACTGCAATTGTTTTGAACTATAATTTCCTTTGTGCAACTTACCAGAATTAATTGGGTTCTGTGCAAATAAAAACTGGAAATTAAATATACAGAGAATATTGGGAAGGAAAAACAACAGATATGATTTATTTTTATGATCTTATACTCTGAGATTATATGTATTCAAAGAATAAGAAAGGTTAAATCAGCAAGATAAATCCTATACTTAATTGAAAAGGTGATATGTAGAATAGATTACACTGCTGTTGATGAGAAATCCAGCAATATGAAAAAGAAAAAGAAAGAATGACTCTCCACCTTAACCAAAATAATGGGCCGGCATAAGTCGTGATCCAACCTGATCCTGCACTGACATTTCAAATTCCTCTTACCCAGCCAGGCCTTTGAAGTTGTACAGAGGCATAATGTTAATGCAGGGGTTTTCCGGAGCTTTCTAACAAGGCCAGCATCTCGTGTGATCTTCAGGCTGTCCTTGGATACTTAGGATGTTTGTTGGGAAGCGCAGGTGTTCTTTTAAACCTTCTCCTTTGAAAAATAAAAACAAAATCAAACCGTAATCCCACCCAGTGGTGTGACTTCTTCAGCCTAGAATTATCAATGGGTTGTTAAGAAAAATAACCAAATAAAATGTACTCTCAGAAGTACACTCAATCAAATTTCTTCCAATTCTTAAACCATACTTAAAATAGCTTGATAGCGGGCTAGTGATGTAGGTTATTAATGGAACATTTACTTAGCGTGAGGGTGAGGACTTGAGTTCCTGGGTTTGATCCCCAGCACCACACAGAAAAACAAAACCCATGACAACATTTTTTTTTTTGTACCAGGGATCAAACTCAGGACCTTGCCCTTGCAAGGCAGGCAGCAGAACCACTGAGCTAAATCCCTGGCTCACAACATATTGATACAGTTGCTTCCCTCCTGATTGGATTCCTCTACAGAGGTCCCTCTGTGTGTTGCATTTCAGTTTGTAGGTACTTCTATAACGGTTGGACCATTAGGATGGATGGATGGATGGATGGATAGGTGATACTTGTTAAAGACAGATTTTATTCAAGCAGAGAATTGAAATAGATGCAGGGAGCATGGCAGTGAGGTAGAGAGACTGGCTCAACTCTCTATGTAGCAAGTGGGAATCTAGAACAAAGAAGGAGGGTAGGGGTCAGCGGATGGAACATCAGAGATAAAGGGGGATCCCACCTGAAGGGGTCTAGCAGGATTCTTACAGAAGGCAGGCGAAGATCATGAGAGGTCACAGGGCAGGGAGGAAGGGAAGCCTGACCAGCGTCCAGAATGGTCAGTAGCAGAATGGGATTCTAGCTAAACCAACTTAGCAGGATTCTTGCTAAAACTGAACAATGCAGAGATGAGCATGGATGTCCAAAAGGCATGGCTTCGTTGACAAGTTCAGGGAAGTCTGAACAGTTTGGTCAAGAAGAAAGTCTTTGTCACTGGAAATAAGGAATTGAAGGGAAAAGTGAGAGAGGAAGTTGAGGATGGTTCAGATTTTTTGCCTGGAGGGGAGCAGAGAGAAATTACTTTTCCTAAGGGTTTCAGGAAGGTGACTAAGGCCTGAGCTTGAAGGTTTTTGCCTTGGCAGCCACTTAGGGAGGTCTTGAATTTCTCAGAATTCAAAATATGTAATAGTGGGATTTATTTGGAAGGAAAGTAGGCTTCTGGAGCTAGCAATCCAGAAGCAACCATGCTGTGTTGATTCTGAATAATTGCTTTAGACCTGGAAAATATTAGCTAGAATTCCAGATCCTTGAATCACCTGACCCAAGGTCATATCCTGGCCTGAAGCAATGCTAATGTATAATCCTGAGAAACTTTCTTAGGCCTTTCACACCTCATTTCTTCATGCATATTCTACCTAACAAGGGGTCCTTCTGGAAGGTAGGTCAAATAATGCAGAGTGTCCAGCTAGCGCACTGCTAGGTACAGAGTCCTGCTGATGCTGGCTGTTACCACCTAACGCATGCTTATGTGCAGTTTGCCCTCTGAGAGTTAACTAGCTATTGCTCATCAAACAACTAGCCAAGCGCTATCTACCTCATGAGTCACAGTTATGGAAAGGAAATGGAGAATGATCAAATGTGTAGTGTGCAGAGAGTTTGAGCCAACAGAGATCTGATATTCTTAAAGAAGTGAGAGGCCATTGGAGGAAATTGACCTCTTCCCACTCAGAGTCACCAGTACTTTGTTATGTGGCAAAGGTAAACATGACAGGAATGCTCAAGGTTCTTTAGACAAACCATGAAGACTGGTCTGGGGAGTTGGAGGAAGGGGCCTGGTGGGAGGAGATGGAGAGGGTGTCCCACCTGCTGGGGTGATAGCCCAGCCCAGGGCCGGTGACTCAGCTCCCAACTCTTATAGGAATCTGTGGGCAGACAGTGGGGAAGCTGCTTATATGGGAGAATGCTCTACTAAACACATGCACACACACACGGTGCTGAGAGGGGTACCCTCAGGCAGCACTAACTAAGCACAGTGCCAGGGCACAGTAGTGAACCAGACACAGTTCCACCCTTTGTGTAATTTAACGGTGACTGAGGAAGCTGAGCAGGAAATGAGATAAACGTGTTCTCTCAGACCGTTCTCTCAGACCGTGATAAATGCCAGGGTGAAAAACCAGCCCAGCAGGGGGCGAGGATGTGCCTGGGTGGCCCGCGCAGAGAGAGACAGGCAGAACGGAGGTCCTTGCGTCCTGGATCCTTGGCAGGGGCACCGGAACTTTCAGAGCAGCCACCAGCAGCAGGCCACCACCCTCCTGATGGGCCAAGGACATGGGAAAGTATGCAGCACACACAGAGCCTTGGAGACTGGGAGGAGAGCTGAGCCAACCCCACCATCTTGGGTGGGTGGGTGTATAGAGCTGGAAGCTCACACATGACATAAACTCCTGGAACCAGGGGGCCGCAGAGGCATCTGTGCCTAGAGATGTAGCAGATTGTACAGTTTATTGTCAACCCTGTAGCAATGCTCCCATCAACTCCTAAGTTGAAAATATCCTAAGTCAAAAGTGCACTTAATGTGCCCCACCTACCAACAGCATGCTCCGCACACCATAGCCTCGGGGGTGACTCCCTGTGACTGTGGGTGGCAGGAACTGTGGCTGACTGCCGCTGTTTGGTGTTAGGTACCGCGCTGCATATGGCCAGCCAGGGAAAAGATTACAATTCAAGATTCAAAGTATGGTTTCTACTAAGCGCGCATTGCTTTCGTAGCATTGTAAAGGCGAACCATGGTGAGCAGGGGCTGTTTGTACATTAAATTTAAAAGACCAATTTGCCTTTCCAAGCCTCTCCCCTTACTTTATCTGTGCACTTTTGGGAATGACAATGCCAGGCCCTGCCAGCTGTGAGTTCCAATTTGACATCCAGGAGGAAACTCACAATGCCAGTGTGACCTGCTATGATGTCATAGGCAGTCAGGACTGTACTCAGTTCTCTGGAAAGATCAACCAGGCCAAGGGGAGAGAGTCCCACAGTGTGTCTATACTCGGTGGAGAGATGTCAGGGAAGTCTCTGACAAGAGTCAGAATGATGGCTGGGACCAGTCTGCAGTGGACCCTGCCTGGCACTGTCTAATTGGAGATAATCTGAGTCCATGGGTTCTCTGGAGCTTTCACTGTCCTTGAGCTCTGAGACTCAGTGATTTGTTTTTTCTGGTGCAGAATTGCTTTTTGGTTTGTTTTCCTGTCCTTCTGCAGAAGAAGACAGTTGCCCCTGCATTAAGCAAACCCAATTCAGCTTTCCTAATGTATGCATATGTATGCATCAGCTCCTTGGAGTCTCCTTTAACCTGCTTTTAACATCTTACTGGTTACCTTGCTAATTAATGAGTTAAATGAAACTTTTTATTTTATACATTTTATCATTGTATGCACAAGAAGCATGATTTTACTTTTTTTTTTTTTTTACAAATAGTCATCTTTCAACTGGGCTTCATAATTGTCAAAGATACTAGCAAACGCAGATTAAATATAGTCATTTTCCTGCTGCACTACACTGTTCACTTCTGTGGTTTCAGGGAGTGGGTCCCCAGAGGCTTTTGTAACTAGAAAGAGGATAGAAGTAATAAGTTGTTAGCAATACCTAGCCTTTCAGCTAAATTCCTATTCATGTGTCTTTTAGAATTTTCTTATTGCTTCTCACTGTTTTTTATTTACTATCCTCGTTTCTTGGGGTGAACATGGTTTAACTCCTTCTCCCTTTTGGTAAGAAAAATATGTTCCTAAATTGAAACTCATTTCATTTGAAAATTTGAAAGTTAGAAATGATATGGTTCTCTCCAAAATCCCTAAAGATTCCAGTCTTAGGCTCAGCTAAATTATGTGACACACATATTATGGAACCTGGACCTGATATTCACCAGGACAGAGGTGCAGCAGAATAGCTGGGCACTGTGGGGTTCTTCAACACTCTTTGAAAATAAGCAATGAGTCCTTCACTCCTCACCAGAAAAGACAGAGCTCAGCAGCGTAAGCTTCCTAGTCCTTCTCTTTGTGTTACTGGATTTCTTTGTCTTACAGATTAGTCTATTATAAACCATCCAATAGGGGCCAATTTTTCAAAAAGTATCCATTTTGAAAGTCTGAATAATTTCTGTGTCATAAAGTGCAGACATGGAGTATAATTCATGATGGTTCAACATCTGTATATCTTCAGTGCCCACACACTGAGAGAAGGAAGGGGCTAATCCAGGCTTTCCCAAGGGCACACATGAGCTCTGGATGCCATGGATGTATGTTTTGGAATGAAAAGTGTATTTCTTCCATTAGCAATGAAAATGCATATGAGAGAGATTACTGCAGTGTAAATGCTTTCTCTCTGTCATCTTTAAGGAAATACCCACTGGTCCTATGTATGGTCATCCTGACTTCCCTTGGTTATTTGGACTTCCTGGAAGTCCAAAAGTTCGAGAAGGAACAACTACAAACTGAAAGTACAGAACCACGATGGGTGTGGTTACTAGCATGACACAGGCTATGAAAGAGGAAGGGCCGGCCTCCATAGGAGGAGTTAATGAGGGCATAAAGGCACAGGCTCTTTGAATATGTTCTTGGACTGTGAGCCAATGGTCAGCATTTCCCTTTTACAAATGTATGGTTCACCTTGTAATACAGGGAAAGTCCCAGGGCATTTACAATGTCCAGAAAATCTTGATTAGCCCACTCAGGTGCCCTAAATAAATCTGCGGATTTACTCCTTTTGAACAGGAAAAAAACAACCATGATAAATTTTGTTATTTAAGCATAAAGACATTAGTCACTTAGATTCCTGGAATAAGGGACACACCTGTACACATGCATTGTCCCCACCCTAAGTTAGGTCCATGACAAATAACACTTCTCAGCCATGGAGCTGTTTGGTGCTAGATCACAGAATCCTGAATCCTGAGTATACCAGTCTGTGTGAAGTAATCAGAGGCAGATGAAATTATTTCCAGTTCTGAAACTTGGATGACGGTTTCAATTCCAAATCCCTCATGTTTTTCTCTGTCTCTTAAATTTTGATCTCTGTTGAAATTCTCCAAACCGTGGTGATAAAGTGTTTGAAAAGTTCAGATAAAAATATATAAATTCTCAGTATCTCATCTAGCTAAAAAATATGACCACAGGATTAGCAATAAACCTCTCTTTAGGGACCAACAATACCTCAAATCTTCCTAATCTCTGGGATAAAATCTTGAGTGGTAGGGACTTTATAATAGCAAAGGACCTCCCTGTAATCCGTCTGCTAAATAAGTTCAGACTAATCCAAATGTCAACAAATTTGGGTGTCATTACACTCAAATAAAACTATAGGTAGAGAAATAGATTGATTTAGTGATAGCTAGATGGGGACCTAGTTCTGGACTAAAGCACGTTATAAAAAGTGTTTATTTGGCAGACTTAAAAAAGAACATTGCCTTCATTGAGTAGACATGTAGTTTTATTGAACTCCAATTTAGATGTATTTCTAGGCTCCTTTGGTAAAGTCAGGAGCCCCAGGCAGCACAACATAACTTGTCAAGAGCTCGTCCAACTTGTTATGTCAGATAGCAGCAATAGTCAACTGGTTTTCTCCTGAAAACAAATCAAAACACAAAACCTGTTGATGGATTCGACCTTTAGCTGGTGCTTTGGCATTAAGGGAACCCAGTACAGGCTGAAGGTCAGGCACCAGGCAGACTGTATTGCTCACCATTTCTTAACAACCATGCTCTGCACAAATCACTCCCATGACCTCTATATGCCTACTGCTTCTGTCCATCTCCAGCTGCCCCTCCCTTCGGCTTCTTGCCCACAGAGATTTCAGCGTATTCACTTTGATTTCTAGTTGCATTATTTGTGGCTCTGTTTCTTCCCATCCTTCCCCCAGGATGAACTTCACATAATTTCTCACTCTCTGGTCTTGCTGGGCAGATAGACTCATCTTCACTTTCCTACATCAGGGCTGCAATCCATACAGAAATTCCGGAAGTACAGATGTTTAGCATTGATTTGGACCAAGATCTAACCTAAAGCTGCTTTGAGATTTAAGGAGCATCCTGATGTTTTGATGTAAAACATTATCACTGAGTATAGTTAGGTTGTTTTCTGAAGTCCAAGTTGAGTTGTTTTACATATATGTGGGGGGAATGGGAAAAGCTGTTAGCATGCCACCCTGTCCAACCACCCTTGTGCAAAATTCACCTCTTTAAAACACACCTTAGGACCATGTGTATAAGCCACCTTACCTGCATTCTTTCCTTCTGCATCAAAAGGAAGCTCACTAGATTGAACCAGCACAGATTTTGGTACCAGGCAGACAGAAGCCCAGCCTCTGCTCCCTTTGACCCTTATTTTCTTAGACTGGTGACATCTTCTTCAAAGTAGTTTCTTGGGGTGTTCTTGTCACCCTCTCTTATTCACCTCAATATCTTTGAACCCAGGTCTCTGAAGACTGTAGGATAGAAAGTGTGTCTCATCATAGCTGTATCTGTGCTACTGGGAGTTGGAAATGCGCAATCATGCGCCCCTCCCTGGAATTTTCATTTTAGCAAGATCTCCTGGGGATTCTTGTCACATTCAAATTAGAGAAACACTTGATTAGGAAGGATAGCAATTTTCCAGAGCTATTAATAAGTGAAACAAAGGGATAGGGCTTGTGTGGCATGAAGAACATGGACATACTGTCCTGACAGCACCAGGCTTTGGAGTCAGATACACCTGAACTCAAATCTTGGGTCTGTTCCTTCCAACTCTGGAAATTTAGGCAAATTATTTGGCTCTAGAACCTGAACATTGTAACTTAGATTACCAAACTATTTTTTTGTTGAGAATTAAACAGGATGTAGTCACACAGGCAGGTTATCCTCACCCACAGATGATGTTAGCTTTCTGATCCAGCTGCCACCGTATGCCTCTTCCTTATTCTGGATGGTTCTGTTTTCTGAACATCCCAAGTCATCTGCAATACAATTATGCAGTTTCTATATATGCAGACATGGTTTAAATGTATCAGAATACCGATGTCCAGAAAAATAGACTCATAACTCAATTCATACAACAGAAATACAGTGATACCTCAGTTCACAAACACTTTTGTTTGCAAACAATTTGGTTCACTAACAGGCGCATTTGGAAGAATGTTGTTGTTTGCAAACTCTTCATCAGGCGACCTACATGACTGTGGCAGTCTTCCTCATGCAAACATGAATGTGGCCATCTTTTCCAAAATCATGGGACAAATTAAGTTCATGAACTGAGGCACCACTGCAGTTAAAAATGTTTGACAAAATACACAAGAGAATACAGATAGAATTACAGTGAAGTTATTGGTGAAATCGGACGTGCTCTTGTCTTTCTGTCTTCACCTCCTACCACCACCAGTTCTGTGCTCTGAGCCAAGTGTTGATATAGATGGAAGGCATCTTCATCCTCCTCTCACTTCCCAGGTCCTTGTCATCTTTGCATTTAAGATTCCAGTATAGACATGGTCTATAGACACACCTTCATGGTCCCAAAGCTGCCTGTGGAGCAGATTCTGCTAGCACCGTGCTGGCTGTTAATGTTCTCTATCTGATTATTCCTTTCCAGCAACATCGACTTGTTCTGGATTCTCTTCTCTCCATGTAATGCTCAAGTGTCCATTCTGCTCTCCAGGAGTGGTTTCCAGATGTGATTTCTAGACCAGGACAACATCACTTGGGAACCTGTTACCAATACACATTCCCATCTTTACCCCAGACCTGATTTGTTGGGACCTCTGGGAGGGGGGCCACAAGTCTGGGTTTCAGCAAGCCCTCCGGAGGATGCAGAAGGGAAGAGACTGCAGGGCTCCAAACACAAGAGTTTTCCAGCTGTCATCGTCCCCTGGACATCACCAGGTTTTGTGGTGTTCCAACCTGGTTTTGGACTAGAATGAAAATATTGATGCTTAGATCCCATCCCTGCAGATTAGGATTAACCAAATTCTCTTCAGGCCTGGGGAGGAGTCCAGGTATTGAGATCTTCACATTTCTCCAGTGGTTCTAAAGGACAGCACCTCCAGTCATGTGGGCCAACCTGGGGCCGCTTGGAACCAAATCTCATGGGCCTGGACATCTGGCAGGTAGACAGGGTGCTCTTTCCTGATAAATAGGAAAGGTGGAGAGTTGCTCAGTGAGCCTGACATCCTTGCTTTCCAGGTGGGAAAACTGTGAAAGATTCCTCTCCAGTCCACTCCCAGGCATCTGTCCTAACTAACATTCACACTATCTGGGAACATCTCCATTACACCTAGAGAAGAAGGTTGCGGGTAGGAGAATCCCCAGATCCTTCCACCAGCCTTTGGGGATACCTAGGAGCCTCGAGCCACCTTGGGGTGTCTTCCTGTCCTTGGCCACATCCCTACCAGAACAAACTGCCACCCAAGTGTTCAGACCCTCTGTACTGTGCTCATGACAGCAGGCAGCAGGTCCCGAGCACACAGTATGACCAGACCAGAAGATATTTTCATTGATTTGATAAATTCTGCTTCATCCTATAAATTTACAAAGCAGAGAAAGAATTTCTGCGGCAGGGCAGAAAGGAGCTTTAACATGCCTAAGACCACAAAAGTGCTTTTGCTAGATAAATATCATCATAGACCTCGGGCATCACCAGGATTATGACATTATTAAATTTTCTGTCTGTACTTCTAATTTGCATGTTGGAAAAATAAATATTTTGCACAAAATTAAAGGTGATGTGATAGATTTTTCCAGTTCATAGGAAGGCAGTGTGGCCTCTGGTGAAGGAAAGATAATGCCTCGCCTGGGAACTGGAAAAGACACCAGGACATCCCTGAGCTCTTCCTGCCCTGGACAAGGCAAGAGCTGAACCACTGTAAATAAACATTACCATGCCCTGCCCTCTTCAGTTGTCTTCCTTTCCCAGGCCATAAGCATCTCATTGCTAAATCCTTCCAGGCTTTCTTACCACCCCTCTTAGGACCTTCCTATGAGCGATTAGCATCATATCAGCATCCATACTTACTAGCTGTGTGACCAAGTATCCACCTCCCTGAGCTCCTGCTCCCATGCCTCTAGGCATGGAGGACACTATGCCTTGACATAGGGCTCTTGAGAAGATTAGATAAGCAAATATGGCCTCTACAGCACACTGTGCCTGGCATACAATGAGCAATAGCTAAATGTTTGGTTTGTTATTACTGTGAAGCACATTTCCTCTTGTCATCTTCTCCAAACATAAGGAAAACAACAACTAAGGGCTTCTTCATTAAAGTAAAACAAGAAGGGCTATGGGTAACTCAGTGGTAGAATACTTGCCTAGCACACGCAAAGGCCTGGGTTCAATCCTCAGCACCAAGAAACTAAGGAAAGAAGGAAGGAAGGGAGGGAGGGAAGGAGGGCTGGCATGTGGACAGACTCTATGTATTAAAAACATTCACTAAACCCATACCTAAGGCCTAGTTTCCATTCTACAGTGTTCTTTAGTGTTCTTTTTAAAGAGCCATCTCCAAGTTCCCATAGGAATTTAATGGAATATGAATGTATGTTCTGGTGAGAAGTCCCCAGAGCTGGTCCTCTGAACTCCCAGGCATGAGTTTATTTGCAGCTAGGATGGCTAACCTTGCTGGTTTGGCCGGAACTGAGGGACACATTTTTCACCCAATCTTTACCCTAGGGCCAGCTGGGCCTCAGGCCATGGCAGAGGTAGCTTGGGGTGGCAGCCTGCTCCACCACAAGTCCTTAATGCTTAGAAACCCCAATACCTGCCAATGACAGCTTGCACAGGAGAAGGATCAGATCCATCAGAGCTGACTGGTGACGAAGGGCTTCAGAGTAGATCCTGCACTGGGAAGGCTACCATATTCTCTGGATTTGATTGTCTAGCTGTTGAGCTTGGGTAGGTCCTTGAACCTCTCCGAGATTCAGTTTTCTTCCTTGGTAGAATGGATATGGTCTTCATCTCCCAGGAAGTTGGACAAATGGCTCTGGGTGTGAGGAAGCAATGTCTGGTCTGGCTGTAGACAGGCCTTGGGTTAGAATCCTGTTTTTCCCGCATACTCATCCCTGACCTTCGGCTGGGGTCCTTGCCTTTCTGAGCCTATCTTTGCTCACTCATGAAACGGGGAATCACTGGTCTCCCTTGCAGAGCTTTTCCAGCCCACCAAGAATATAGACCTCTCTCTCCTTGAGGAAAGGTTGTATAATGTGTTGGCGTAGACTTGTGCCTAAAGCCCCTTATGATCCTGTATTTCTGAGGCATTTGTTGTACTGTCTCCATTTGGCTCTTTTGTGGTGCTTCTTCTTTGTCTACCAACACATTGATACATGGAAGGAATTTTTTAAATGTGTTTTACTAACTCGCATCACATTGGTCTGACACAGCACTGAAGGCCCAAGCCATGGTGTTTTAGCTTGAGGGACAACTTTATCACAAACCCACTGGCGTTTCAGGTTTTATCAAAGCAAGGCCTTTTGCCTTTGTTATAGGTATTGGAACGGATGAACTCTGGTTGTATATTGCAAAAGTTTTGAAATTCAAGAATACTTATTACACAAGCAGAACTTGCTTTTATTCGTGACTAACTTAATTGTTTCAAAAGTGTTTATACTTTTATTTACAAAGATAATTATCCAAGCCTTCTTGCCATATATGTTGTATTTCTGACACTAAAAAATTGATAGGAAAATTCTTAGGGTTAGGGTAATTCCTATTCAAATGCAATCTCAGAATTATTTACCACGTTAGCATTTTGGCTGATGCATATATAAATTTTCTCCTGGGATGCCTCTGTGGGTTTTTCCAAAATATTAAGAAGCTCACAATAAACATTTTTTCAGTAACTGAAATATGCTCTATTGTTATTAACATAGTAAACTGTGTGTAAAGACTAAAGCATTTCAACACTGTGGGCCAGTTGGACAAGATCAGGGACTGTCTACCTTGGTATCACTTTGGTGTTGTCTGAGAGCTTTAAAAGAGTGAGTCTGGGTTCCCACCCATAAAGACTCTGATTTAATTAGCTCAGACTTTGGCCTGTGCATCAGAGTTTAATTTTTTAAAGAAATTTGGGAATAATTATAGATTTGTAGGAAGTTGCAGAGACAAAACAGAAAGGTCCTTTGGGCTCTCTGCTTGCTTCCCCAGCCATACCAGCTCATATAACCAGCTGAGCATCAAAACCAAGTCGATGACAACAGAATGATTATGCAAGCTGTAAGACCACAGAATGTATTTAAATTTTACCAGCTTGAGCTTCAGGACTTTTTAAAGCTGCCCAGGTAATTCTACTAAATAGCCAGTGCTGAAGCCCTCTGCTGACAGTGCTAATCTTTAGCAATCCTTTTACCTGGGATTCAGTGATTCAGTGATTCTGTGTCCACACACAGACACGCAAGGAAGACACATATATGCCTTGTGCAAATGAACACCACACACATACACATCTTAAAAAAACTTGAAACACTTAATAACAGATGGAAGAGTTAAAGTGAGTGACATTTAAAAAGCAAATTTAACTGTTAGAAAACCCCACTTTGTAATTGTACAAAATACATCCTGGTTTAGATCCTATGTCAAACAAAAGATGTTTTATACTTGAGAAAGTAAATTAAGGTTTATGATTCTGTGAGTTAAGGTTCCTATCAGTAATGAGAAGAAAATTCCACGGGTTTTGAAAATGTCACTTATGCACACAATTAAAGTTTTAATGCCTAATAACATGGTAAGATATTTCTTGTGCACATAATTATATATCTATCAAATCCCTATTTATCATGCTGCAAATGCATGTCAGCAACTGTGGTTCTCTGTAAATAAATCAGTGTTTCCTTCTCTGCTGCCTGGGAAATAAAACGCTGTCCTGGCCAAGTTTCCTGCTTTCTCTCTTTAAAAAGACTTGAAATAGGTATTAATCAGTGAAGCAGTGGGGATGATAAATGAACCTCACATCCCACCCTGGCATCTACTCTGCACTAACTCGCAGTGAGGTTAAATAGGGACGTTTACACTAAAAGCCAGTTCTAAGATGACCATGGCCCCAGGTGCTGAAATGGGGCTGCCTTCACCCTAAGCAAAGAGGAGACTTCTCCTTATTTGGGAGGCAACTTTCAGGATGTTGGTGAAACCTTGCCTTAGTCCTCCTGGGTTTATTATATTTACCAAGGGCCCTCTGTGCAGGACCTGTCAGGTGCCACCTGGTGTCTTGCAGTCTTTCAGAAAGCTCCAGATGTGGAAGGAGTGACTTGCCTCCAGCGACCTCCCCAGACTCCCTTTCTGTGCCAGTCATGGAGCCGCCTTTTTCTCTGATGCCCCCAGTACTCGGTGTCCCCATGTTAACCCGATAGCTTTCTGTTCCTGGCCCTGTGCCTGATTCTCTTGGGAGATTTCTTTGGATGGGTTCCGCAGAGTCACAGAGCAAAATGAGTGTTTGTATCAGAGTTCTGATGAGGTTCTTTCTACCTGATATTTGGGGAGAGGTTCAGATGTGACATGACACTTCCAGGTATTAATCAGGGAGGTAGCCAGAGTGACCTTCAGCCAAGGGGGAAGGGGGTGGTGCAGCCTCTTGATGGTGATTATATCCCTTTCCTGTGTTGGTCACAGACCCTGAAATCAGGCCTGGGAGGGGAAGGGGGATGGGGTGGAGGGAAGGGGATCCTCAGAGATTCTGAGGCTAATAATCATGTCTTCCTCTTTCCTCCATCAATTGATCCATCAGTTTGTACTTAATTAGCTGTGAACTTATAGTGGCCTAAGCAAAGTCATTTGAACACATTGATTTTACAGATATTATAGATGGATTAAGACATCTGCGTCCTGAATGCCCCCCACACACACTCAGGCCCTTCCCCGAAACAGAAGGTGATTGGCCAGTCATGTGACTTCCTGCATCCCAGGAAGGGCCGCCCTGGAATTTCCTTGCCCACTGGGGCTGCCTTACACCTGAATATTTTACGCTTGTAGTGTATGTTTGGTAGGGCGCTGCTGAGACTCAACTGTATTCTGAGGAAGGTCATGTTATTTCAAAGATAAGAGTCATTTATTTACACCCAAAGAAGAGGGCTGGACCTTCCCAGAAGCAAGTTTTGAAGCAGAAGAGGTAAGAAGAGCAGATAAGTACATGGAATTCCTAAGACTATGAGAAGGGAGCCACAGAAAAATGTCAGCCTCCTCAAAGTTTCCTGACTTTCCAAAAGCTCACTCTGAATATAAAGATAGATAAAAACAATCCACTCCCACCGGCTCCCCAGGCCATCTAGGACTGCATGCAGGTGTGGGCTGTTCTGTTCATCGTCACTGCCAGTGGCCTTTATCATCAGGGTCCGAGGGACTCACTTGCTTGCCTGCCCATGAGCCGGCCTCTTTTGGCAGCTTGACAATGTGTGCTGTTTACTAGAGGAGCTATTAAATTTCTCACCTGCAGGTCTTGTGAGAGCTGCAGCTAGAAGATAAAGCCTCCAGAGCTTGCAGCATTGGTATGCAAGACATTCTCAAGGACATGGCTTGCTTCAAACCCAGCTGAGGAATCTGGATTAGAATCAAAATGAACTGCAGCACCGCCCTTAGAGAACTCAGCAGCCACCATAACCAGGCCAGTCCCAGGTTTGCAGCATTTCTGCCAGAATGTTGGGTCATTAAGAAGTTCACATGCAGAAATAAAACTCAGATGTCACAAAGAAATGCCTGGAATGAAACAGAAAACACTGGCAGGTTCTCCCCTGGAAACAGTGGACAGGAGTATAGTAAGTTTGGAGGCCACACGTAGCTGGATTGAAATGCTGGCCCCATTGTCAGCCAGATGACTCTGGGAAAGTGATTTGACTTCTAAGGTGTATCTAGAAATTCCATTGCCAAGTATTAATCCTGAGATAAAATGATAGTAGCCGGAATGTTGGCTGTGTGCCAGGCCCCTAAGTGGTCACTTTATGTGTGGTGACTCAGTTGAGCCACCTCCCCCAACCCCCCCACCTCCCCACCCCCCGCAACAACCTGGAAGGTAATACTGTTATTATCCACAGGAAATGGAGGCAGAGAGAGGAGATGACTTGCCAAGGTCAGGAGGATGACTTGCCCAAGGTCAAGTTCATGGGCTGGGTGACAAGCAACATGGGGACACAGAGCCTCAGCAATCTGCAGTGATGGAGAACAGACAGGGGCAGTGATTGGGGGAAAATCTCTTACCGGAGGGGTGTCATTTACATCCTGCATTTCAGACTCAGCAGGCGTGACGTCACCACCCTGCGCCACGGCAGCAGAAGACTCTAATGGGTTGCTCTTCCCTGGGGATTCCGGAGGTGGCCTTGGGGTCTCTCTCATGCAAGGTGCCACCCCTGGATGACCCAATCCCCTCAAGTAGCGGTGAGGAAATAGCCCAGAGATAACAATTGACTTTTGCCGAGTTCCCATCTTCGCCAAGAAGTTGGGGGCAAAAGCCAGAGCTGGACCTGAGCCCTGGTCCCAGTGGCTGAATAAGAAGGGTCTGGCAGATATGACAGAAAGAAGCATTAGGGATGTGTGAAGGGTGCCATGGCAGGGATTGCCCCAGGGGGTGGCCAGGTGCCTCTCACTGTGAGTGTAGGTGCTTCCTGCACCTCGGAGGAAAGGCTGGCTGCTGCCTGGGATTCCGTGTATGGACAAGGTGCATCCTTTAGCTCCCGTACCAATCCTGACATTGAATATGGATGGTTTTCTTCTTTTTTGTTAGATACTTCAAGAATTAGAAAGCACTGTGCTGTTGTCTGCAGAATCTGAGTTCGGTCACATTGCATACACCACAAAATAGTCATTTAATTTCATCTACACAAAAAGCAGCATGAATATCATGGGCATTGTTTTATTACGCATGCAGTCGCTGGGCAGGTGGACTTTATGGTTGAAGCAAGGGCTCCACCTGTGAAGTCCACACAGGGTCTTCTGCTCAGGGGCTACATATGCCAAGCATCTCCTTCAGACTGAGCAGTAAGAGCTTCATCTAATTTCTTCTCACTTAAGTTTCATTTATTCATTATGATGCCAAGAGAGAAATATGGCTTTTGTTCTCTGAAAAATCTTCTGTCCAACAGATGTCCTTTCATGACCCAGCTCAGACGCTGGGTGTGACAGCCACCCCCGAGTGTGAAACTTTTCTCTAGGAAAGCTGGACACTTTGAACAAGGGCTGTTTTTCTTCTTCTTCTTCTTTTATTTTTATTTTTTGCCAGATTTCTTTGACAGACCATTAAGCTTTATAATGCAATTGGTAATTCTAATTTTAATAGGTTGTCTTAAATTGAGATTTTAGTAAGTATATTTTACAGAAAATATTATTAAAATTTAGAGAGGGAAAAATCCATTCGCCTATAAAATATATAGAAGATAATTTTCCTTTTCATTTTTTACTGATTTTTTTAATAGTATACTTGTAAGTATAATTGTAAAGACATTTGAATTTATGGCTTAAACTAGAATAAATCTTCTGGGCTTTGGGGACTAACAGCAGGGATTAAATGTGAAGAGTTTCATGTGTGGATGCAGTGCCATTTGCCACACTCTGTGCTCCAGTGCAAAGGGCGTGTGTATCCTGGATGCCAGGGTAGATTTGGCTCTGTCACTAGCCCAGTGGATGACCTGGTGTATGCCAGTGTGTCTGCCCAGCATGGAACTCAACCTTCCATTTATAAAATTCAGGTACAGGACTGATTCTTTCCAAAGGGTCTACAAAGAAGTACCCTTATGTGAACTATATGGTTATAGTTTCCAAATGTTTATTTAAAGAACTAGTTGGGTTCGCCCCCAAACCATTATTAAGGTGACACAATTACATTGCAGATAATTTGGGAAATACAGCAAAATCCAGAGTTTAGCACTACTATATTTTGATACATATCTTTGTAGGCTTTTTATATATTTGTGTGTTACATATAATAGGAACTGACTATATACATATTTTGCTTAATGTACATTTTTCCCATTGCATTAATTTCTCTGAGAACATACTTGTAGCTTATGTGTAGTGTTTCATCCTGAAGACTTATCATAACTTATTTAACTAGTCCTTAATGCTTGGGCATATATACTATTAGCATTTTTACTATTATAATTGTGCACATAAATATTTATCTATATTCCCATTGATTTGTTTGAAATGTCTTCTACCAGTGAAAAATTATGCATATTTAACGTCTTTATCAAATTTGTGCATCAGCATTATGTTTCTTCACTGTTTCTCAGTGAATTTGTATAAGGTTGGTGTATGATTACTTTATACTCTCCTTATTGACACAGCCGTCTGCGTTGGCTTTTCACTGCTGTGATAAAATACTTGACATCAGCAACTCAAAGGAGGAAAGGTTTATTTTGGCTCATGATTTCATAAGTTTCAGTCCATGGTCCTCTGGCTCCAAGGAAGAAAGCTCATGGCAGAAAGGCCTGGTGGAGGAAAGCTGCTCACCTCATGGCAGACAGGAAGCAGAAAGAAAGGAAAAGAACAAGAAAGAAGGGAGGCTGGGGACAGATCTACTCTTTAAAGGCACCTCCAGTGACTTACTTCCTCCTGAGAGGTCCCACCTCCTAGTAGCCTATTCAGCCAATGAACTCATCAATCCTTTGATGAGGTCACTGCTTTCATGATCCAGTCGCCCCTCCATCCTCCACTTTGGAACATTGGTGCATTTAGAGATCAAGCCTTCAATAAATGAGTCTTTGGAAGATGCTTCACTTTTAAACCATAGCAACATCCAAAGCTGTACAACTCCTTTCAGAGCTGCTCTAGGTATTTATTAATTTTGATACATAGTTTCATTTTCATTTGGTTTAAAATATTTCTTAAAATTCCCCGTGAGCTTTCTTCAATTGAAGAGTTACTCACAATTCTGAGTATAGTTTTATTTCAGATACCTGAGATTTCTAGTTATTGTATTATTACTGATTTCTAGTTTATTTCTATATTATCAAGACCATCCTTTGTATCAGTGGTTACCAAAATGCTGATCTCACTACCTTCACAAAATTAATAATTATTAAACACCCCAAAGAGCTTCAGTTTATGTGGATTATAGTTATTAATATTTATCAGACTAGAAATTAAAACTGAAGTTTTAAAAATACTTAACAAAATAAGAATTTGTTACCATAAATAGTATCTTTATGGAAAAACAACTATGTTTTCCAAAACAAAAAATAATGAAAGGAATGACTTTGAGTTTATATTTTTGCAAACCTCTTTAATGTCTGGCTTAATTTGAAAACAACAGGGTTGTCCCATTTTTTCTTTCATTCAGTCTTGGTGATAACACACATTACAGTAGACCCTTGAATTATGACTGGCCTGACATATGAACAACATGAGTTATGACCAGAATTTTAGTTTTAATTTACAACCAAACTCTTGAGTTATGATCCAAATGCCAGCCACTTGTGCTTCCACATGGTCTCCGATACAGATTTAATCCTTAAAGACTTCTGGAAGGAACATTACAACATCCTTTCCTGTGTGGGGTTAAGTGAGACATCCTGGGCCAATATCTGTCTAAGGACACTGAGATCTCCCTGTATATAGGAGAAAGACTTTGAAGGCTGTGTAGAGGAGCCTGAGCCTCCCATTGACCAACTTGAGTTACAATCAGCCCTCTCGAACAAATTGAGTTTGTAAGTCAAGGATCCATTGTGTTTGGCCTCTGTAAAACTCCACTCTGCACTAATATGACCATAGGACATAAAAGGCAAGTAATGCCTCAATAGTTTGAAAATAGTTTTGACCTTGTGGTCCTCCTTCAGGTGTCTGGGTTTCCTGGGTCATATTTTGGGAGTCAGTGAATGACCTGATTTCCTTTTTGGTTTATCCAGCTTTGTTTTATTATCCAGCAGCAGTCTATCACAGTGAGTGCTGTGCATGCACATGAAAATAATGTGTGTTCTGTCATTGTTGGGGACAGTGTTCTATAAATACCAATTAGGTCAAGTTGGTTTGTAGAGTTATTCAAATCCTTTATCTTTGCTGGTTTTTTCCCTATCATTTTCTGAGACAGAGCCGTTAAAATACTCAACTGTGATTGTAGATCGGTATTTTCCCTTCAGTTCTGTCAAATTCCTCTTCATGGATTTTGAAATTTTGCTACTTATGCACTCACATCTAGGATTGTTATATTTTCTTGACTTTATAAAGCATCTACCTTTATGTCCTTGTCTCTGGTAATTCTCTTCATTTTAAAAACCTATTTTTTCTAGTGCCAGCACTCCTAGTTTCTTATGTTTGTATGTTTAGTCTTTTACTTTCAACCAGCTTGAGTCTTCAGATTCACAATATACATTTGGGAGTCAAGGAGAAGAAGAGGAAATGGAAAGAAAGACTTTAGCTCTTTTTATCTAGTGGTTTTGTGTGTGTGTGTGTGTGTGTGTGTGTGGTGCTGGGCATGCCAAAGCAAGCGCTCACTGAGTTATAGTACCCACCCTGATAATTCCTTTTAATTAAATGTCTACAGCCCATTTGCCTTTAAAGTAATTATCAGTATGGTTGGGTTAAATCTATCATCTTGGCATTTGTTTTCTGTTTGTTCCACCTGATCTATATCCCTGTTCCTCCTTTTCTGCCTTCTCTTTAAATTATTTCTTGCTTTGTTTTGCTTTCCTATCCTGTTTGATTTCTTCTATGGACTTTTTAGCCAGTTCTTTTGTTATCTTTTGGTGGTTGCTTTGATCTAGAGGAAAGAGGAGGTATCTTTGACCTGTCACAGCCTACCTTTAACTGATACAGACTGCTTCACAAAGTAAGACCATCGCAACAGTAGGATTCTATTCACACTCCCTTGGTGTCTGTGCCCCTGCTGTTATATATTTGACTTCTGCATACATGTGCTGAAAACTCCACAGTTCATTATTGGTATTTTCCTTTAAATGCTTTTCTGTTCGCTGATGAATTTACTCATTCTGCTCTCATCGCATCCTTCTAATCGTGGTTTCTGTTGGGTACCATTCCCTTCAGTCTTAAGAAATTTTTAATCATTTCTCGTAGTATGGATGGACAGTAGGCAAGCCACTTCTGCCTTTTTATGTTAAAATATTTTTGTCTTTACATTAATAATTGTATCAAGGCATAAATTCTTTTCACGTGTATGATGCAGTGATTGATAAACATGTGTGGTTATACAACTATTATCACTGTCAAGTTCTAGAATAATTCTATGGCCCAAATGGTCCCTCATGCCTTTTAGAGAATATTTTTTTTTTATGTCCACAGTTTGAACAAACATTATTCTACTTTGAGAGACATTTCAAGTCTCTCAAATTATGCGGATTATGCACTATGTGGCCTTTGACTTCTTTTCATGTAGCAGATAAGGCTTTGGTCCATACATGAAAGTTGTTCTTTTTTTTTTTTTTGGCTGTATCTAGAAAGCTAGATTGGTAGTGTATCTTTTTCTTCCTTTTTTTCATTTTTTTATTGTTTATTGGCACATTTTAGGTATACAATACAATTACATTCATTGTTGGGATCTTGTACCTTTACATGAGTATCTTGGTTCTTATTTTTTCCCCATTTCCCTGCCCTCCCTTCACCCCCCCACCCTTCCCTATTTACAAAGACTTTGTTTCCATTTTTTTCCTGTTCTCATATTTTTTTCTTTTCCCTTCTTTCCTTTCCCCTACCCTTCCCACTTCCCCTACTCCTTTAGATCTTTTCTTCCTATTTCACATTATCACTTATACCATTTGAACCTTATTGACACTTCTAGTTTCTCACACCACAGAAACTATATGGTATTTACACATGTGTCCTATTTATTTCACTTAAGAGTATGGCCTCAATGTGCATCCATTTAGCTATAAATGTCTCTAGCTTCTCTAGAGTATCTTTTTCTTTCTTAACTTTAAAAATATTATTCTATTACAGTATATTCTGGCCACTACTGTTTCTGATTGAAAAGTCAGCCATAATTCTTATCATTGTTCCTCTCTATGTAATGCCTTTTTCCTCTTCTTTTAAAATGTTCTCTTTAATTTTAAGAGTTCATATGGCACCTAAGTCTGGTTATCATGGAGTTTAGCAGTCTTCTTAGATTTATGCATTGGTAATAAGTTTGGAGGAAACTTTTGTCATTATCTCTTTACATATTTCTTCTGCACTATTTTCCCACTTTAGGATGCTAATTATACATGCACTAGAATATTTCACAGTGTCCCACACATCTTTTTCTTCATGATACATCAGGTCCAGGTTATGGGCTTGTTCTTTGGATGGAGCTCTTCGGGATTCTAGTCCATTTCTTATAGCGCACGTGAAACCATACAAGTTGGCTGTGAGTTGACACAGTTTCCCTGCACCTGTCCATGGTGGCTTCTTTCTCCCACACCTACACCAAAGATGGAAGCAAATCTGTGCCTCTTCTCCTGTGGGAAACACTCCTCCATGGGTTTATGGAATTTAGCTCATTTGCGTTTCTTTCTTCAGTTCCCTGAGGCCCTTTGTTTCATTTATGTTAACTTGTTGTTTCCTACAGCCCACCGTGCGTGTGTGTGTGTGTGTGTGTGTGTGTGTGTCTGTCTGTCTGTCTCAGTGTGTTTTACAAATGAAAGAAAAGATAAACAGTAAAGTGTGCAGGAGGGAGACAGGGAAACGTGGTGGAAGAGACCAGGGGTAGAAGCTAGATTTATTTGTAGACTTGTAGTTTTGATTTCTGAACCATGTAAGTACTTTATATAATTATAAAACAAAATTACATGTCAAAGAAAAAGCAATCCTGAGGAATTAGAAGTAGTAAAATGAAACAAATGAGCCTAACTTGATATCTGCTTAGTAGAAAAAAGGAATTATTCCAACAACTATAAAACAAAATAATATGTACTTTTTAATGGAGTATGTCCTGAGGCCCAGAAGAATTAGAAAAACTCCTTATGCCCTTCCTTTTAGCGTTTATACTGTGATTCTGCAACTGCTGTTCATCTAGTATGGGACAAGGCAAATGTTGCTGGTAAGAACTGAGATGGCTGGTGTGCAAGGAGGGGACACAGAAGTTAGATAATGTTGAGCTGAAGCCTTGTGGTCCTGGCCTTGAATTGGAATTATCAGTCTGAACTCATGAAGTATGTTATCTTTAGAATATATTTATATCTTCCCTAGCTCTGTCCATGGAACAGGCTTGTAAACAATACCCAGCCCAGTACAAAGATCGCCTCTAAATATATAGATTGTGATCTCAAAATAGGCTGAAATATTTACTAAATGGAACTGAGAATCCTTGGAGAAATGCCTGACTCCTTATCTGGGGCAGGAAATGAACAAGATGAGATTGGAACATCTTGTCATGGCAGAAGGCAAAGACTGCTGGGATCTGCTGGAAAGACTTGGGAGCCACCTTATTACACTTCCTCCAAGATAGCCCAGGCAGGCTACTGAGCTTCAGTAAGATAAAACCACAATAGATTAAAAACCATCAAATCTGTCTAACCCGAGTTTATAACAATACTTTCAAAAGAAAGAAAGAAAAAAAAACCTTCCATGATCTTTGGAAGATAGTAAGGAAGCACAAACGTAGAAAGACAACCATCACTTGCAACTTCTAGCAAATGGGCAGGTGCAGGTATTGAACATGAAAGTCCACTAATGTCACAGGAGAGGGACAGCGGGCATTATGCACACACCGAGGGCCAGATACCATGCTGTCCTCACAGAGCCCATGGTGGCCACTGCTGCCATCACCATCTCTAGGAGGGTGGAAGGTGGCGGGTCCTGCTGCCCAAGTGGAGAGGACAGTGCCAGCTCAGCTGTCAGGCCTCTGAGAATGGCCAGCCCGAGGGGAGGGAAGCGGCCCTGGGAAAGGTGTTTGTATCAGGCCTGGTCCCTTCCCTTCCTGAGGTCAGGCAGTAGAAGGGCAGTGGTCTGGGTGACTGCCAGGATACTCTGGCCAGGTGAGCTGAGCAGGGCTGTCCACACCAGGGCTCCACTGTCAGATCAGCAGGGTGATCTCTAGACACATGCACATGTGTGCCCTGCATGGGCCACTCTGTCCCCAGAGGTCAGCAGGCGTCTCTATTGGTCTGTGTCTCTGTATTTGCCTTTTCAGATTCACTCATTTACAGTATTTATCCATTTGTATTTCCTGTATTTATGAGAGGACCTCCCAAGTGTCAGACATTCTTGTGACCCCTGGAAATACACCACTGGGATCGGAAACACTACACATCAGGGTACTTCTTTGCAGACAGTGGATTGCTGGGCATTTGTCAGTAGGCCTCTACGGGAAAGCCTTAAAAAGTAAATTTCAGGATATGAAAAAATGTTTATTTCAGTTTGGCTTCTTGAACAGAAGCCAGTGGTATTGAGAATCATGCTCATATTTGTGTATACTTTCCATTTTGGCTGTAATTATGCAAACCCCATGTACCTACTCAGCAACTCTGCCTGGTCCTCCACAGTCAGCCAGGTGGGCATTGCAGGGCCCCTCAAGGTTGGCATCACCTGGCTTTTCCTTCCTTGTAAATTTCAGGCTTCAGTTAAATTTAATCCTTAATGTGGCTTCCTTCACCCCAGGAGCATTTCCGCTCCATTCTTCTCTGGCCAGAGGGCTCTGCTTACTCCTCTGCCTGCCAATTGTCATAGCCATATTTCAAGGTCAGAGCCAAGGCCAGGCCCCCCTTGCTGCCCACCTGCTGGTCTAACATGGCATCTAACATTTCGCAGTCACGGTTCCCTCATCCCTCCGAAAGTGCTATTGAGTTCTATGCACACAGAACTTCCTGTTTCCCACAGTGCTCGAGAGCATGGCAGCCCTGTGAGCACACCCTGAGACACTCTAAGTGTCTGTCTGCGGACAGGTCCCTTTTAGCATGGAAAAGTCCTAGTTGAAGGGAACGCTGTGCTCAAGTGTGATCCAGTGACCAAACTTCTACTCTCCTGCTGAAATGTCACCTGTCTCATCTGCATGTGAAATTAGTGTTTTGTCCAACCCTGTGCAGGAGAGGTACCAATCCATTGGAAATCACAACATTCCTGCTGGGTGTGGTGGTGCACGCCTGTAATCCCAGCATTTGGGAAGCTGAGGCAGGAGGATCACTGTGAGTTCAAGGCCAGTCAGGGCTCTGTATCTCTAGACCCTGTCTCCAAAAAAAAAAAAAAATCCTAATGTTCCTATATGGCTACTAGAGAGGCAGCTGTGTTCCTCCCCCAGTCAGCTCCTGCTGGGATGTCAGGGAGATCCACTGGGACTTGCATAAGCAAGAGTAAAATTAAAACCAATCTGATATTCCTTTCTGCTCACTCCCGCTGTCAAAGAAGTCTACTCCTGTTTGATTGAGTCATTACACGTATATCATCTTCTCTCTGTTAAGGGCTCAAAATATAAAGTGCATTAGCCACAGCCCTGCCCTTCAGGGTTTTGCAACCAAGAGAAGGAGGTTGAGAAAGCTAAGGGATCCATCCAGGGTCTCAGGCAAAGTAGCGCCCGAGGATCTGACAGTGACCCACATCAGTGATTCTGCCATCTGTCCCCAGGCTCGGCGTTTGCTCTGACTCCTTTCTACTGCCTGCCTGTGGTTTGAATGACCTTGGAGACAGTCTGAAAACCTGAGCTTATAAGGGTGCTTTTAGTTACAGGTCTGCACTTGTGTGCTTCAAATAGAATTTCCACCAACTGCTAATCACCTCCTCTTACCAGCCTGCCGAAATGACGAACAACCAGCTCTTTAGTCACCCCAAGAATGGATTTCTATTCAGCCTGTGCCTGGGATGAATTAAGGATGCCCAGAACATGCGCAGCTGCTTTGAGTGGCAAGGAGCAATTAACAGGAGCGAAGTAATTTGCAAAATGCCCCAACTTCCTGCTGCTCATCTCTGAGGCAGAAAATTGTCCAACCTGAGCCCCAGGAGGCTCCTTGTGGCATTTCGCTCACCTATCCTGCCAGAGTGGAACCTCTGGTGTCAGATGCCCCCAACCAACCCCTGCTTTTTTTTGTGCAAACACAACCACTGGGCTGAAACAACAGCTATGACTCAGTTCCTCGCTAACGCTGCCTGAATTGATTTAGCCGGAGCTCAGATTTAGCACATAATCATGTTCAATTTGCTCCACTGCGCTGCCTGGAGATAAAAGGCTTGCAGGGAAAAAAAAAAAAAAAAAAAAAAAAAAAAAACAGCTTCAGCTTGTGTCAGTCTCGGCGGTGATGTCATTGCCATGAGCGAGCTGGTCCTCCACTGTGCGCCTCAGACACCGAGGGCTGTGTGCAGCGGGAGTGGGCACCAGGTGCCCGAGTTCCGGAGCAGGGCAGTCCCCGGGCCAGCCCTGCACCGCCAGAGCCTCTGCCCTCCACGCACAGCGCAGGGTGCCTGGCTCTTCACTGCAAACTCAGGAGGGGATGCCAGCCCCTAGCATGGACTGTGATGTCTCCACGCTGGTTGCCTGTGTGGTGGACGTGGAGGTCTTTACCAACCAGGAGGTGAAGGTATGCACCTGCAGTGTTATTGTTCATGGTCACTGTTGCTGGACCTGCCTGGCGGAGCCTTTTTCATATACAGACATAAGACTTTAGTTAATAGTTTTCTGCTCAGAGTCAGCACCAGAAATGCATGTGGTGAAGGCTGTATTAATTAGAATTAGTTAGACAGGGGCCAGCTGCTGTTTTTGAAAATGAGATCAGCATTGCCTGCTTTCCCTGCTCTTTTCTGTTATGTGACCCTCTTGGGCATCTCTTTCCCAGTAGATTCGTTCGCATTGTCTTTTATTTAATGTACCTTTGTCAACAAGGAGAACTTGCCAGTCCTTCATTTCTAAGGGTTTGGAATCAATGATTAGCCAAAGAACATGCACGTATTAAGCACTGCGATCCGGAAGCCCTGCCAGGGGGACAGTACCCCTTTGTGGTGTGTCACTTAAATGTCCTGGGAGGTGGGCTTCCCTTAGAACAAAAGCTTTTCTGCAGACTGCAGATTCTGTCTCCAGCCCTCCGGGAACTGAAGTTAGACAGCAGCTGCCTGCATTTTCTTTGTCATGTGAAGGAAGCAAGTCATTTTCCATGCATGGTGGCCCATCAGGAAAGTTCGGGCAAAAATAAATTTTGTATCCTGAGGCTCAGCATCCCACAGGCTCGATTTCCCTGAGGGCCTGCAGCAATTGTTTTAATTGTCATTCCTGCTTCCTGATGATGTGCATTCTTGTGTGTTTTTTTATTGATTGTCTATTATGAAAAAGATTCCATCTGTAGAATAAGAATTTTTATTCTCTCACATTGAGTATAAGAACAAGCTGAAGCTTCTTATCTAAACAGTTCGCACAGGCACGTGTGTGCGCACGCACACACACACACACACACACACACAAAAGGACAGTTGTTTGTCATGCGGTGGGAGGAAGGAAAGGCAAATTATGTTGCATAACCATTTATTATCCTTACATACTTTAGTCTTAAAATCCTTGAATTCCTCATTGTCCGAGGCACAGGGGACATGCTGGGGCCCCCTAGGGGAGTGTTATATATTATAAGCACAACCCATGGCCGTGTTGTTCATGATTGCAGTTCTGAGCCATCTTTTGAAATGGATTCAGTCATCTGGTACGTGGTTCCCACATATTTTAAACATTTCTCTGTATTTCCCAGTTCTTAGCTAGTGCAGTAGAAGAGTCTACCACTTGTCATACGGTATGAAGGTTTAAAACATCAGATCAGAGAGGCCTCGAACTGCCAGTGTTGGTGTCTAGAGTGAAAATATGCATGTGAGGACTGCGTGCTCCAACGGGGATGACAGTCACCAAATCATCCGAGTTTAAAGCTGACCTCAAATCCCCTGTGTGTGACTGGGGAGAGCCATTTCCAGAAACTGCAGAAACAATAGAGTCAAACTTCACAGCTTTCTCCTGGCCTCCACCTCTGTCTTGTTTATACACCTTCCCAAAGAACATCACGAGATGCTCACAACTCTTTGTGGCTCAAGACACTATAGTGAAGAGCTATTTATCAGAGACCTCAATTGACCAGGCACTGTGCTTGTGCAGGAAGGAATTTAAAATAGGCTTGTATGATACATACCTAAAACAATCACTTGCCTGATATTCCTTAAAGACAGAGAACATTTTGTGGAATTAAAGGGACACAGAGTTCTTAAAGATGGTTGTATTTGAGTGCTTGGGATGGCTTCATGGAGATACTGGTATTTAAACTCGAAGAGGGTAGATTTTATACAGCAAGATGACTGCAAGGGACTGAGTCAGTTCATTTGTTCTCCAGGAGAGATGGGGCAGTGGCGAAGGAAGTGCTTTTGGTCAGATAAGAAAGCAGCTGATGTGCTTCAGAAATACAGGGGTTTTCTGGAAAGACTCATGGGTTATATGTATTTTTCTGCTGATCGCTCTGAATCATTAAGGGCAAGTTATCCTGGTTGTGCCTTAGTTTTCTTATCTGTAAAGTAGGGATAATAGTAATACTTACCTCACTGGCTTAGCAGAAGGATTAGATAAATGTATGCATTTAAAACAGTGAACACCGAGCCTGACTCATAGTCAGTATTTGGTAAAAGTTAGGATCTCCAGCATCATCACTGCCCTCTTTTCAGGTGGTCTCTGAAAGTAACTGCTTTTACTAGTTTATTGGAATGTCTTTGCTCCAGCTGAGTTTCCAGGCCACAGAAAGTGTTTTCCCTCCCACCCTGTCCCAACACACACACAGAAACATGGCCTTCCATTTCAAGCATGTAATCACTTAAAGCAGTGGCACTGCAACTATGAAAGATCTCTGTTGTACTTCTTAAAAATGAACCAATTAAGGAGGCCCAAGAGATGTGTTGAGAAAACCTGCAAATTCTTTGTTCAAAACTGATCATTGCTTATTATCATAAAGAGATTCAAACGTAAAATTCAGGACACCAAGCAAAGTTTCCCAGAAGAAAAACCTTCCTCTCAATTTGTTGCTAATGACAGTCAAGCATGGAGCTGGGAGCTGCTTTCTTCAAGGTCTTCGATATGTGAAGACTGTCAAATGGGAGGCAAGTGGTAGGGTCGGCCTCACCTGCCTGTGTTGCTGCTGGCTTAGTCTCAGCTCCCCTTCTACATGGAGCTCCACACAGGAAAGCAGCCACCCCAGGGAGAGGCCATCAGATGCCAGTGTTCACAAGAACGGCCATTGGCAGGGGCAGAGGCAGATACCAATGCTCTTCCTGGTGGTGACCTTAGAACGTCACTTCATGGTTGTTTTAGCTTCTGCAGTAGTGGCCCTTCAGACCAATTTCCTAAATTTTGTTGATGGCGCTAAGCAATAGTACTAAAGTGAAGAAGAAATTAGGGAGATGGAGTTCTGCCATATTCATCTTTCTCTGGAAATTCCATTGGTGGCATTGTGGACTTAGCTGTCTGTTTTGTACCGGAAGAGTTCTCAGAAAAATCTAGAAATTTGGAGCCCTTAATAGAAGGGAAATGATATCTGATGAGCTGCAGGGCTTTGTGCCTGTGTATGGCACATACAGGGTTGGTTTCCTTCCACTTCCTTCTCAGATTTCTGAAAATAGTCTTCTTCCCTTGGAAACATGAAAGGAATCCAAAGATGGGTAATGAAATTTACACTGCACTTGATTCCAGTGGTTCATAAACCAGCCTGCACATTGCTATACCCTGGAGAGCTCTTAAAAATATTGATGGTGCCCAGGCCCCATGCCCAGTACTTACCACACAGCTGGTCTGAATGGAGTCCAGGTGGAGCTCATTGTACAAAGCCAGTGCTGTCTCTGCTTGTCGCAGTGGATACACGTGCGGTAAGCCAGGGATGGCTAGAGTAAACTGCTGCTGAAGTCTTTCGATTCATATCCCCCAAACTAAGCCTGATGTGTGCAACTTTGGTCTCTGAGCTGTGTTGAGACTCTCCTCACATTCTCTAGCAGCTCACTCTAGCCACAGCCCCTCCACCTGTTTTGAGGTCACAGGAAATGGTTTTCTTGAGCAGTGTCCCCCCTTCTTTAGGGGAGTCTGAACCTGAAGTTGCCCCTGCTCTGCAGGGGTGACTTCCCTCACTGAGAAAGAGTGGGTGCCTTTTCTGGGGCTAGAGGGCCCCTGGTGCATGTCCCAGCATCCAGCCTCATCCTCATGGGCTGCCATCTTTGGAGATGGGACCCACACAGCCCCATTTGCTCATGAGAACAGACGGGAGGCATGGCACATTCTACCGGAAGCACAGAATCCAGTGGTATATCCGCCCAGGCATTGTGGAGGGCACTTCCTGCCTTCCAGGCTAAGCACTGGGCCCTAGAGACAGGCAGGGCAGAGGCCCCTGCCCCAAGGAGAGCCCCTGCTCACAGGAACGGACACTAGACAGCAAGGAATGTCCCCAGGAGTGTCAGCGGTGACCACGGCTGTACAGAAAGCTGGAGCATGGTGTGGAGTGAGTGACCATCCCAGGGGAGAGGAGTTTTCTAAAGGTCGTTGTTCCAGCGTCACTCAGAGATCTGAATGAGTGATGGCACCATGGGTAGATCAGAGAGGGAGTGGCAGTTGGAGAGGCTCCATCATACCCAACGTGTTCCCACCCAGTCCTCCATTTTAGCCTTTTCCCGTCATGCCTTCATTCAGGGACTAGCAGAGTCTGTCCTTGTCTCGGGCTGTAATTTATTTCCAGAAAATCATACTTAACCTAATAACCTCATCCTACAGTTTTAGCCTGTTGGATGATTTGACAGAGGGGAAAATATGAGCAGAAGTTTGTTTTCAGCATAGTAATTCTTTATGTGCTTGGAATCTTGGGGTTGTCATACATCAGGTATTTCCTCTTCTGAAAGGTATTCTTCCTGATTTACAGTGGTACCTCACAGAATTGTGGAAAGAATTAAGTTTGCGATTATAGTGAGATACCACTATATTTTTATTTTTGACTGGCATGTAATTGTATACCTGATGGGGTACAATGTAAAGTTTTGATTCATATTTGCATTGTGTAATGCTTAAATCAAGGTGATTGGCATAGCTAGCAACTTAACACTGATCATTTCTTTGTGGTAAGCATTCAGAATCTTCTCTAGCTGTTTGGAAATATGCAATGCAGGATAGTTGCCCACCTGTGCAGCCAATGTCAGGTCCTACTTCTGTGGGTAACTGGAGGATGGGACCTATTGACCTGTCTTTCTGCATCCTCCCTCCCCAGCCACTGGGAACCATTGATCTACTCTTAACTTCATGGGATCAACTTTCTTAGATCCTACCTGTGAATGAGATCATGTAGTATTTGTCCTTCTGTGCCTGGTTTATTTTACTTATTAGAACATCCTTCAAGCTCACCCATGCTGTCACACGTTGCAAGGCTTTAAGGTCACTCCTAAGTCTTATTTCTGCCCTCTTCATTTGAGCATTTTCCAATATCCTTCCAGTCCATGTGACCTTTGACAAGTCTCTTAACTTTTCTGGACATCTCATAATCATGCTGAGAAAAACAACATTTTGTATATTTTGTGTTCCTTTAGACACAACAACACAGGGAATGACTCAGAGTATGTCTGTCATGCTGCTGAGTTATGAAAAAGACCCACACATTGTGGCCCCTTAGTAGAGTGACACATCTTTGTCACTTGAAGCACAGGAAACCTCAGATCACTTGTGCCATTTGGGAGAGTGGTAGGGGACAAGGATGGGAGAGCAGATGACTGGGGGGTGTGGGGGTATCGGGTGTGGGGTGCAGTTTGGAAGATAAGCCGGGGAGTGTGTGTCAGGAGAGATGGCTGAGCTTTGTCCCTGTGTTTGAAGAAATTGCCAGTGGTGGGCGATGGTCTGGGAACCTCACAGTACCGAGACCTCTAACTTGTTTCTGGGATCTTCAAACCCACACATCCACACCGTAACTTAGATGCATTTGCACTGCAGAGAACTTGATACTCAGAAATGGAAAACTCTGGAGTTATGCAGAAATGAAAAACTCCAGTAAGCAAATTGTTAAGTTGACCAAAACCCTCATTCCTTATTCAGTTGAGTATAGTATTAAATAATAATTTGTTACCTATCTGGTTAGTTTATGGAAATCAGAAGGGAGTAGGTAGAGTCACACGTACTAGATTCTAATCTGCTCCCAAACAAAAGCTTGCTCTTTCTTCCACAATACCACGGACTAGCACTGAGACCATTTTGAAAATAAAGGAATTAATGTGAAATGTAGAGTTACAAATAACTAACCTAAAAAAACCTGAAGGAATGTACCATTCTCAAATATGCAGATACTGAGCATTTTACTGCATCTGAAGAAAGTCGCAAAAGTCTTTCGCAGAGCAGGAAGAAATGATTTCATGCTGCTGACAGGTGCTCCCCGAGAGGGTAATTAGGCAGATTTCCCAGACACCTGTCACGCTGGGAAAGATGGGGCAGTGCAGATTCAACTAATGATGGTGTTCGGTGGAAAAGGCAACCACAAACCTGCTGTCTGTTTAAAAAGGCATTTAGCTGCCGAAAAGTGAGCCACTGTCAGTTTCTACCTCTCCTGAATGCCAGATTTATTAAAAAATGAAACACAGCATCTTCATTAAAATTGGTCTCCAAAAGAAATGGATTATCATACGAAACTCAGAGTATCACTGGTTTCCTAGTGATTCTGTCTAAATAAAACTATCAGGAATTGATAATGGCCTGTCTTGGTATTCTCTGATGAGACTTTGAATTAACACATAAAAAAGAAAATGACACCTGAAACATTTCTTATCCTTTGTGTTTAAGTTGCAAACTTAATAGGCATTTCAGGGAGCAGCCCAGTTCTCCACAGAGATCATAAACTTCCTAACCCATGCCTGGCCTGGTGTTTCTTTATGAAAAGGGGCAGATTTCTTTATGTGAAAGACTCTTGTCTCTTCCCAGCTGTCAACCAAAGCTGATTCCATAACCTTACCTGAGCAATGATTTCAAATGGAGATTTCAAGCAGGTGCAAAAGTTATACCTTGTCCACACCATCTAGATGGAGGAGTTTAAAATGATTAGAGAATAAAATACCTACCAAGTTAGACCTCCCCCATAGAATATTCAATATATGGGCCTTCATAACAGTACATATACACAGGAGTTTTACATATCCAAATGTATACTTACATATGTAGACACATTATATATACTTTTTCTTTTTAACCATGGAAGGTTTTTTGGTAGATATTCTAACTGTTCTGCACTGACCTATCTAAGTAGTTATTAGGAACTATATGGTTTTTTGTTTATTTGTTTGTTTGTCTGGCTTTTTGAGACATAGTCCAAGCTGGCCTTGAACTCACTATATAGCCAAGGCTGGCCTTGAACTTCTGATCCTCCTGCCTCAGCCTCCTGAGTGCTGAGACTATAGGCATGCACCACCACTCCCTGCTAAAATCTGCATGTTGTTAACCATGCCAAAGAATCAAAGATAGTTTCTGGCCAGATCTTCCCATTCACTAAATACCAGGCATGGGGCACATACCAGGTAGTCCATGCAGTGCCCAAGCCATTTATTTATCTGCCCATTGAAAACAAGTTCCTGATATTCAGAGAAGTTAATTTTTTTATACAACATCACATAGCTATTCATTGGCATAAATGGGACTTAAAGTGTTCTTTCTACTCTGAAATACCTCTAAGGATTAATGAATAAGTGATTAATTAAATTTTGGAGTGTGAACCTTAGAAGGTAAAGGATTGCATTCGAATATAATATTTATCTGATAATCCAAACTCTGTTATTGTCTTGTGTTTCTCATGGGTGACAGTGCTGCTACTTTTCTGTAAGTCAGTAGTTGAGATCATTTTCATGTTTCTCAGTAAGTCTATTGTCGTGATGATTGTAGGCATAGCATCTATTTTAGGTTCTGTTTTAGAATCTGTTTCAAAATCCAGTTGTGGCGTATACTTGCGGGAAAGCTTTCTAGGGCTCAGCAGGAGCCTGTCACACCTGGCTGCACAGCTTCTGTCCCTCTTTGTGTCACCCAGCAGCTCCCAGCAGCTCCATGGGGCACTGACTGGGAAGAACAGCAAAACACCAATAGGAAAACAGTGATGATGATATTTTACTTTTGGACATTGCTTTCCAAATACGCAATACTCCCTTTTTCCCCCAGGAAACCTGCAAGGTAAACAAGATCACAAAACTCAGAAGGGGAAAACTTGGATACAAAGCAAGGTCTCCTAGTGCATTATCCTCGCGGGCACCCATAGTGCAGCTAAAAGAATCAATTTCCTGTTCACTGACTTCCCTATAACTTTCAGTATTGACCAAGAAAGGCATCTCAGGCCACCTTTTCTGGAACAGGATGCATAAGCAATGAACAAACTTAATAATAGCAGCAGAGTATCGAACACTTGGTATTCATTGGACCCTACACAAAGCAATTTTATTCATCCATTCATTCATGCATTCATCAAATATGTATCAGTGCCTTCCATAGTCAAGGCCCGGGACCCTGGAGAGACAGAGATGAAGGGCAACTTGGTGAAAAGCCTGTGCAGTGCTGGCCTTTATTCCACTCAGTTCCATTTCCCACAAAGGACAGCGCTGCTTGGACCTCTGCAGGGCCTCCTCTGCCGACACAGGCCACGTGAGACGGAAGAGAGCCTGGGGTCTTGGGTCGGACGTCCTGGTGCAAAGTCCCTACCAGGCATGACCTTGAGCAAGAGGAGCTTGACTGCCCTATGCCTCACTTTTCCCCACTGCAACATGGTGAATGGAACTCAGAATGGTGCTGGCCTCAGAGGTTGGCAGAAAGGGCTAAGTGCCCTTGAGGACTATTTAAACCCTGGCATACCATCTGGCCGATGGGGTGCAGCGATGTCATCTGTCATTGTCATCACAGTTATGAATGGTGGACATCTTACGTGGAGTTTGGGCTTCTTCCTGCATGCCCCTCATTGGAGCAGACTTCTGTGGTAGTGGTCACCTGGTCTTCTCCCTGGCGCAGCGGTGCCCTGACCTCAGGACGTTCTCAGTCACAGAGGGTGGAGAGGGAAACCCCAGCTCAACAGAAAGGAACCACAGTCCCTCAGGGTTCAGGAGGCTGTAGCTCCACCAGGCTGTGCCTTCTCCCCATAGGTAGGAGGCAGCAGGATTGGAGGGTCCGGGTGGGCAGGGCGTGAGTCCACTCTGCAGGCTCAGTGGGGTGTGGCAGGCGCCCTGGAGGACAAAGACATGAGGGAGGAGCAGGCGCAGGGTTGGAACCCAGACACGAGAATAAAGCCCAGGCCTTGCCATGGTCCTCAGGGTCTGTCAGACCTCGACCAACTCCTTGCTGATCTCCTCTCCTTGCATTGCTGCCCTTCTCTCGGGCTCTGATCACTCACTCCTGCCCATCCCAGGTTCCTCTGTGCTGACACCAAGTCCCCTGCCTGTGGGCATCCACACAGCTTAGCCTCCACCCCTTGTCTGCTGAACAGCCCTGCCCGTCAGCCCTTCTCCACCTGAGCCTGCCCTGTCCCTGCACAGATGCAGGATGGCACATTTTCTTTTGTGGTCCATCGTCCGTCTGCCCAGTAGAATGCCAGCTTCATGAGGGCAGGGGCTTTTCTCTGTCCACACGGTGCCCCAAGGGACTAGTAGGCAGTGACATGGAGAAAGTGTGTGCTAACCCATGAGCCTGGGGCTCCAGTTCACTCCCTAGAACCGTGACGTCGAACCTGTGGCACGTATGCCACAGCGCACACACAGAGCCCTCTCCACAATGACATCATGAGTAGTGTGAGTTATTTTCCTAAACTAAAACCTCCGTATTCATGTTTAATTGCAGTGTCAGTACTTTATGATAAATAAGTGAGTTTTAGTTTGGGCAATTGGTCTCTAAAAGGTAATGCCATCGTTGTCCTTGAAGGACAAGGCTGGCTGAAAGCCCCAGGTCAAGGCCAACTTGAATATGAAGCCAGGGAGTGGTGTGGTTTCCAGGCAGCATGCTCATAAGGGAAAGAGACCGAGTTCAGAACCTTCCAAGTAGATCTGAGCACCTCTTTCTGAGTGGGAATTATAGATGGAATTATAGATTGATTTCATTACAGTCATGCTAAAGCATAATTGAAATACTTGCAATATTAACCTCCAGTTCCCATTTCTACTTTAAAACTGTGGAGGCAAATAGAAAATACATTAATTACCTAAACTGAGTGCAATTTCTCTTTCACTTAACAACCATATTGCCCTAAAAATTCTGTATTCTGCCATGCATACCTCTCTTTGAATGTTCATCTATTTGTATCATAAAACTAGTAAACAATGCTGTGATATTTCAAAAGAAAAATTAAACCGAAAGCCCTATTTGTTGGCTAAATGAATAAGCAGTGGATATGAATTATTGATGAAGGGAAATGGATGGCCTATTTTGTATTCTCACTTTGTAAGGGGTATTGAATTTATTGTGCTCAGCAAAATAATACTCTACATTTCAATAACTCTGCATGTTAGTATCAACAATTAACATTTATGGAGCCTCAGAAGGCTTGAGCCTTTTTGAACACTTCCTGGTGACTTCTCTCCAGTGCCATTAGAGTATTGTTCTCTCCCGATAGAAGAGTTCCCAAATCATGTCACAGATCTATAGAGAGATTCATGTTTATTCTTTTTAACTTCTTAATTGCAATTTGTCCTTACAGTAGGGTGGAAAGCAGCTTGGTCTTTGGAGGCAGGCAGACATAATTCCTCTTGCTTATGACTTGCCTGTGTGTTAAAAGAAGATACAAATTTAGACGAAGGGTTCTTGGGATGTTGGTGATTAGTAAATGGAGCTGCTATTAATAGTGCCTTCGTGTGGTGTTGGTGAGGCATCAGCATTCATAGTCACCAGGGACCATGGGGGTGCAACAGGTGGTGCCCCCAGGGGGGACAACGGGGTGAGCAGTGCAGCTCCTGCCCTGGGCAGGGGGTTCCTAGGCTTGTGAAGGAATGGTTAGAAAATGCCATGGTGGTGTGAGGAAGCCCAGGGCTCCTGGACCCTGTAAGGGGGAATCTGGTGAGGCAGGAAGGAAGGATTTCCAGGGACAGGCAGGGTGTAATGCCAGAATTATGGCTCTGTGGTTCCTGTAAGCTTTTGCAAGTGGAAGGAGAAACATGAGAAGGAAAGGGGTGCCAGAGAGGAGGAGTCTTTTCCTGGACAGGAAAAGCCAGAGAGGGGGCATCGAGGAAGTAGAGTCTGGGTGGGTGTGAGTAACACAGAGCTGGGTCACAGTAGGAAGGGGGATCCCTATGCTCTAGCCCAGTGAGCCTGGAACCCGGGAGGCATTGTCAGCAGAGTGACCTGTCCACCAGGTCCTCTGTGGTGGCTTTGTGTACTGTGGCTGCAGCAGCAGCAGTGTCCCAGCCTGACAGTATGAGGGCAGGTACCTGTGAGTCATGCCAACTGCCTTCACCTTATTCCTTTATCTTTTCTCTTTAGAGAGAGAAGCAGCTGAAATAGGAATGCAGTTAACCTAACCGTGGGGATGTGATCAGGTTCTATTCAACAGAGTTCCAGGGAGAGGCAGCAGTGCTTATGGTGCCCCTAAGACTCTCGGGAAGCTTGTTCCACTGGGCACATTCGTGCTGATCCTCTTCTAGGGCCAGGGCTCCAAACCCTCCCTATCCTCTCTGTGGCGGGCAGATAGACTTGCAACCACAGATAGACATCGTCTGGCCGACTCTCCTCCCTACCACCCCTCACACTGCTGAGATGGGCGGAGACATTCAGCCCTGGCAAATGCTGGGTCTGGAGGGCTCCAGGCTCCTCCTGAGAGCAAATCCACATGCTCACAGGAAGTGGCGATATCTTTCCTGATACTGTGCTCCCAGACAGTCTCCATCCTGCAGCAGGTGCTGCGCAGGGGTCACGTGAGGCAGCAGGTGGAGGACGGATGAGTCCTTCTGCTGGAAGGGCTGGCTCCAGATGTCCCACGTGTCACCTCCCCTGAGACTCAGCCAGACACGATGTGGGCAATGACCCATCTGCACAGGTGGAGAATATCACCTTGTTCCTGGGGCCCTGCTGAAAATCAGGATTCTCATAAAGAGAGGAGGAGAAAGGTAAAAACTTAGAGAGACCAGGAGGAACCACTTCCATGGCAGCTGACAAATGCACCCTTAAATGGATGTGAAGTTGAGTCCCAGGATTCACATTGCTAACGACAGTCCAGAAGGAGTTCTGGGTCCTTGAACACACAGCTGTGGGGCACACTGGGCAGGATTTCATGAAACCGGTGCACTTTGGTCGGGAGTTTAAAAGGCATGGCGGGGACCAGGTCCCCCGCAGTCTGACTACTTCCTTCTAGGCCAGCTGATGAGATGATAACTCCGCAGGCTGCTGATGGCCTCACCTCCAGGGCTCAGCACTCACTGTCCCTCTGTACCCACTGAGCATCCCACACTCCCGCTCCACATTTTGTACCTGCCACCTCCTTGCTGGTTGATGTATATTAATGGACAGTGAGACCCTTTCTAACTAATCCTGAGTATCATCACACCCTTTGCACCATTGCACAGGGCTTGGGTTTTATAAAAACCAGCAGCTTTCTGCCCCTGAGGGGATGAAATCACCATCAGTCTTCACCACCCCTTCCTGACCAACCAGAGCTGTGACCCAGACAGAGGCTGTGGGGAGACAGGAGAAAGTCTGAACCAGGGGACGGAGTGCTGGGTGTGGCCTCAGGCTGCTCACTTGGGCCAAGCAGTTGAGTTTCTTTTTAGTGCACCCCAGTGCACTAAAATCTGCCTGGATGACCAGTGGGCAGTGCCACCAGGGGATGGGAGTAGAGCGGACCAACCAGGTGGACCCCTGGCCCCAGGAGGCACTTGCTTTGCAGTCCTGGGAAGTCTTCTTTACCTGAGTCATAGTTTTGTCTGTAAAGTGAATATATGAATGCTACTCTTCAGCGTGTCATAACTGGAATAAAAATGCACTCAAAGAATATAGGAGCTCAATAATGGCTGTTGTTTTTCTTGTTTCTTTCAGCCCTAAACTTTCAGTTCTTAAATTTTACGGATCTGTTAATGGCATTTAGCTCTGTCAAACACAGAGCAGTTCTCATATGTTAAGGATTCAACATTGGTGCCATCCATAGCATGCTGTCATTTTTCTGAAATCTACACAGATTCTGAGTAACATTCCCACATCAGGCATCATTTGGTTTGTGAAGAAATAATATAAAACCCATCAAGACATCCCAGGCTTAGGAAAATGATAATTCTTAGATAAGTTCTCTTGCGTGGTCACTAATGCTGATGTTATCCGCTGCTTCTTTTGGGGCAACATTGGCAAAAATCGAAAACCATTCAGAGCAGTCATTTATTTGCCAGGACAAAGGAGAGATAAGCCAGTAGTAATCTGGGGTTAGGTCAACTAAGAGAATTCTTTGGAGAAAATACAAGGGAGTCTTTATTCTTCTTTTACAAATATTAGGAAACAAGATTCTCCTCTGTGTGTGGAGAGAGGATGAGACACGTTTCTCCTTCCTGTCCCCAAGCACAGAAGCATGACTTCCTGGTGCATCTGGGCTCTGGATTCTCTTTTGGTCCTGGCACATGCATTTGAGGGTGCTTTGAGCTCTTGCTTCTGAGAAGCCTATATGATGCACTCTGAATTCCTCAGCTCTTCCTGGATCTTTAGCTTGATCTACCGCTACAATTATTCCAGGGCATTACTGTCACCACCATCTTTACCCCTGAGGCCCTTCAAAGAAGCAGAATCAAACCTCTTCTGATCTTATACGCTACGTCAAAATTCATAAGAAATGTTCTGAGGGTCTAATGTGGTACTGAGGATTGTACCCAAGGCCTTCACACTGAGCTACACTCTTAGCCCTTTTGGATTTTCATTTTAAGATAGGATCTCATGAAGTCACTGAGCTGCCCAAACTCGTGATTGGGGTCAAACTTGTGATTGTCCTGCCTCAGCCTCCCCAAATGCTGCAATTAGAGGCATGTGGCACCATGCCTGCCTGCATTTCCCTTTGAACTGGGCAGATGAGCCTCCTCTGAAAGGTAACATTTTTAGACCAGAAGTTTAAAAATGTCTACCTGCAAGCTGACCCCTAGGTGGCTTTTACTTGGCTGTACAGTGTTACTTTATTAAATTAAATTCCTTGCTAGCCTTTAAATGTTAGGGAGGTTTTACATTAAAATCTACATCCAGCTTCTCTTAAAAGACAGGCAGAGCTGGCATCACTAGGTCTTCCTTCCCACACCAGGCTCAGCCCCTTTTCAACTGAGCCTGCTCCGGTCCCACCACCCTTGCTGTTTGCACTCGGCCTACTCCATGCAAAGCAGAGGGTGATGAGGCTGGAGAGTGAGGAGATCAGGCTGTGGCTGACCTTGAGTCCAGTCCATTCATTTGCAATGAGTTCTGGGAAGCAGGGGGATCATCAGGGTACTGGGAGCCATCATTTGTCATTTGGGGAGATGTTGGCACCCCAGGAGCCCTGACGGCAGAATGGAATTGAGTTAGGAGGGCTGTTACAGTTCTTCAAACAACCATGTCCCTGTCTTTTATCCCTTTCTCTTGATCCTACATGGAAACGGTGCAGGGCGAACAGGAAAGAGCGCTGGGCCAGCCAGCAGAAGGCTCTGACTCCATGTCTGCCCTTGTTAGCAGGATGATGGCAAGGCCTGAGCTGCATCTGCAGCACCTCCTGAGCTCAGTTCTGAAGACTTCTCCTGCCCAGCAGGCTTCCCTGGTCAGTGTTAAGTTGTTCACAATCTCGGAGCCTCCCGGCTTCCTGTGACCTTGTGCCTCCCCTGTTGAGGCTTTCAGAGTTGGAAAGGGCTTGGAGACAATAAGCGGACTCTTGCTTTCTGTAGCCATCTCCCCTCCAGCACTCCAGCCTTCCCTCGGATTGCTCCAGAGATTGCTCACGCCTACTGACGTGATTTTCATGCTCGTTCCACTTGTTTCCCTAAAACCTCGTAACTTCACCTCCACTTATCCCGTGTAACAGGTACCATGTAAGAAGAAAACAGAGCAAGTTTGATCTTTCTCGCCCAAAAAGATGCACTTGCTCTTCGAAGACAGCAATTTGGCCTTCGCCCTAGATCTTCTCCCAGATCTTCTTGTCCAGCCGAATGTGACCTATGTCCAGCTTGCTGGGTCACGTGACAACATTGCCATTTCCCTCCTCCCGCCCTGCCCCAGTCCCCAGTGTTTTGCAGGATCCTCCCTGTCCTCTTTTTCCTCTCTTCCTCTCCCCGCGTCTCGTGCATAGATTCTTTGGGGTCCTTCCACCCTCAACCATGCCTAGAAAGTGCCTTTAGCCGCCCCTCATTTGCCTCTCCCCTCCCATTGTTCAAACTTCTTTTTTTTTCTACAAATGCGCCAATTTGTCTAAGCTAAGAGTTCATGTTCTTTAAAATCATTGGTGAAAGATCTGAAGGATCTTAATAATTACACGTCAGAAGTCTGTATTTGGCTATACTAACACTCAGCCTTTACTGTAAGTTTACTTTTTTTCTTTGAACAGTACTTGGGATTGAACCCAGGGCTTTTGCACTGAGCTACATCCCCAATACTTTTCTTTTTTGAGGACAGAGTCTTACTAAGTAAGTTCCAGGCTGGGCCAGAACTTGCAATACGCCTGCCTCAGGCTCCCAGAGATGGGCTTGGCTGTGCTTTGCTCCCTGTCCTCCCTGTGCAAAGGTATTCTCTCTCTATCTCCCACTGGGACCTCCATACTTCCCTCTAGAGCAAGAACTGTTTGTTATTGCCATCCCGGCTCCCTGGCCGGGACAGGAGGCTCTGTGACACGCAGGCAGTGCCGGGTCAGCCAGCCAGCCAGTGTCAGCAAGGCCCTAAAGCCCGGGTCCTGGTTACGTGCCTGCGCCTGGTCACATGGCGTGGGTCTCATGCGCTCCTTGCTGAGGGTCTTCTGCTTGTGTGTTTCTTGGCAAATGACTTTAAGGCTTTCACAGGATTTAACAGAAAGTGTAGTTACTGTTTGAAGGACTGCGGTGCAAGAAGGCTTCTCTCCTTCCTCCTGCTGGCTTTACGCAGCCTAGGAAGCCTGGGCCAGGGGGTTTCCCTCCCACAGAGCGTAAGGAGATAGCCCTGAACTGGGCCCTGTGCTGCCTGTGTCCTGCCACACCCTCCTCCCCTGCTGTTTGCACCCCCAGCCCTTATTTCCACTGTCCTGTTCCTTCCCAATTTTTTATGTTTCCCTAGCTAGAAGGCAAGTTCCCAGAAGGTGGACGTTCAGCTGCTCTGGTTATCGCTATGTCCCTGGTGGGCACAGAGGAAGAGCACAGGGAGTGCATACAAGCTGGTGGGTGAGGGGCACCAGGGATGCAGTGCTGTCCCCTCGGGACACTGATGATAGCACCACTGTGATTGCACATGCACGGCCCTGCTGGGGTCTGCCCAGCCTTGAAGCCTCAGCTCTCCCAGCTTTGATCTCCACACAAGTTATGGCTTAGACTTGAGGCATGCACGGGCTCCCCTGTGCCAACTGTGTTTGTCACTTATGTTTCACTCCCTGGCATTGTCACGGTCGCCTGTGTTCATAGATGTCTCCTCTGCAAACACTGAGCTCTTCAAAGGCGGGGACCCTGTCTTCTCCATGATTTTCCCCCTACACTCAACAGAGTGCAAAGTAAGTTGTTAATGAATGAAGAAATACTCCTATAAATAGTGATTTGGAACCCCAAGGGTGGAGACAGGCCAACCCTGAGTGGATGTGGAGGTGGAAGTCTTTATCCAGTAAGTATTGAGTGCTTGCTGTGACCCAAGTCCTGCCCTGGATACCAGAGACATCAGCACATAAAACAACCAGAAGTGCTTTTCATGAACATGTGGTGGGAGGAGAAAAGCAATGGGCAAAATGATGAAGTTAAAGGCTGTACTCAGAGTGATATGTGCTAGAAAGAAAAAGACAAGATAGGACAGGACCAGGGATTAGGAGGCAGGAGGGGAGGTGAAATTTTCAGGGCAGTGACCATCGTGGGGCTTATGGAGAAGGTGGCATTTGGGGAAAGACTGATGCCTTCCAGAAACTCTTCCTGAATTCCCACAGCAAGCAAGCCCCAGGGCTGAGGCCTGAGAATTCAGAAACAGAGTTTGCACTCTAGTGAGAAGACTCACATCAACCAGAGTTGGAAAATCTGAGAGCCACAGAAATACAGTGGGATGCCAGGAGGCCTGGTACATAGAGAGCCGGTTTTCCAAACGCGTAATGTCACCCGCATCCTGCACTGGACCTTGCCTCTCCCTGCCCTTTTCTATGTTGCCTCACAGCCTTTAGAAGATCCAGGGTACTCGAGATAATGCTGGAGCCATGCAGTGCAGCTCCCTGGGGATGCAGGGACTTGGGGACACTGCAGACGGCCATTGTTCAGGAACTGAGCATGTGTCTTTTCCACTTCTCCACCATTACCGTGAGGCTGGGGTTCCTGGAGGAAGAGCTCCATGCAGGCAGGGAGAAGACAAGTTCAGTGGAGCAGCCTGTTGACAGTCCCCATGGTGTAGCTCATTGGACATGGAAACAGGGCCATCTCCAGACCCCACAGCCTCTTTTGTACACACTGTGCCTGCTGCGGCTGGCAGTGGCCTCCAAGCTCCCTGCAGACCTGAGTGACATGGCCTGGGCCAGGCATCCAGAGTGGGGATCGTGACCCAAGTCTCCAGGGAGTGGGCGATGCCTGGCTGTGTGACAATGTCCTTACTTCAGGATGGTCAGTTTCTCCCCAAGTGCCTCAGGTACTGAGTTGGTTCAAGTCACTTCGCTGCTTTGATTAGCCCCTGAACCCACACAGATGTCGATTCTGGTCTTGGCCCCTCTCCAGCAGCTGTCTATGGAGAAATTTATTTGAGCTCTGTGGCTAACAGAACCACATTGATTCTGGAATAAATTACCCCTGCAGGCGATGTGTTTGGCTGATTGGTTGAATTTAATTCCTAATAATACTTTCCCAGTAAAAGGTTGGAGTTTTCTTCTGAAGTTGTAAAAGCATGAAATTGACCAACAGTTGAAATCTGATGAAGCCAAGTCAGGCAAGCAGTCTCACGTGATGCGTCTTTCCCTGAGGCAAAAGCGGAAGTGCAGATGACAGCTAGTGACAGGAACCAGGAAGCAGAAACAGGACCACATGCAGGGAAGCTGGAAAGCAGAAGACACCACAGAGGACAGGACATGGAGCAGATCTTGTTCCAGAGCTAGCCGTGGATTCCACGGGAGCCCCAAGGAGCTGTAGGGGTGAATACAGAACCTCTGTCCAGGGAGAAAGGGGGAGCAGCTATCCATTGGCTCCCCAGCCACCATGGGTCAAAGTTGCCAACTACCTCCTCGCCCTTTGAGACCATGCAGGTATGATTGCTAAGGGGCTTCTTGGGGTGTCTGCCTCCATCCGCAGAGAAGCTAGACAAGAACCTAACACAGTGACTGGAACAGGAGACAGGTAAGGACTAGTAATCGTGTAGTGATGCCCTAGATGTACATGTTCAAGGCAAGCTCTGGTACTTCCAACTTTATTTGCAGTCCGCTCTGTTCTGAGAAAGATGCAGATTATCTGCACCCTTCCTAATGGCCCATTGCTGAGCTGGGGCCCGTATTCCAAACCTGGACAGGAATCACTGCAGCTGTCAGTGAGCCATTGAACATCGCTGTCCCCAAGTGTGTGGGGACAGTGTCCACACTGGACTTGTTAAAGTCTGACGTATTCAGTGGTTGCTTTCCTGACTTCTCAACCTCCTTTCTGTCCTGTACCCGAAAACCCTTCATTATCAGCATCTTCCAATCCTGCCACATAAACAGACAACTTCTGAGTGGCTCGGAACTTTCTGAGTTTAAAGAGGCAAGATTTAAAGGAATAAAGATTTCTCTTTTTTTAGTATATGTGTTGCCAAAGCGAGCACTGGAGTAAAGATTTCTTAAACATGACACAGAAATAATGATGAGAGAAAGATGGACAAATTGAACCTTATTAACTATTAAGAACTCTTGTTCATCAAAAGTCACCATTTGAAACAAAAAAGGAAGGCCTCAGGCTGGAAGGAGATCTTCATTATATATAAGTCTGACAAAGGACTTGTTTCCTGAGTGTATAGAGCAACCATAAACATAGGTAAAAGCAAATAGCCCATTAAAATGAGAAAAATACTTGAACAGACATTTCATAAAGAAGATATCGAAATGGCAAAAGCAGCCATCAGGGAAATGCAAACAACCACACTGAGGTTCCATTACACAGCCAACAGGGTGGCTAAAAGCAAAGAGGCCACTGGAGCCAAGGGTTGGCAAGGGTAAAACAAGTGGGATTCCAGTGCAGTGTGCCCAGTGTCTTCTGGAACTCAGTGCATGTTCGTTCTTGAGATAAATGAGACAGCCCATGCTCCCACCAGAAGACAGCCTACTCATAACAGCCCCAAAGTGGAAAATATTCCAACGTCCACACCAAGGAATAGGTGAATGAGTTTGGGTACAGTCCCAAGATAAAGAGGGTAGATTTGCAAAACATTTATTTTCCATTTACACAAAGTTTAGGAATAGGCAAAATGGATCTGTGGTAACAAAGCCAGAACAGTGGTCACACAGGCTTGGGAGAGGTAGGTGTTGACTGGGAAGGGACCTAGTTTATGGGGACATTTCCTGTGTGGAGTGAGCAGTGGTCACACTGCTGTTGGTTACACCATGATATAATAATCAGTGAGCTCTATGCTTTCACCTGTGCATTTTATGTGTATGTGTTCTACCTCAATAAAAAAGTTAAGGCCAAAATTAAGAACAGAGAATTGATGGCACATCCCACTAGCACAGGTCCAAGACTCCACGTGAGACAGAAAGTGGCACCATATTGAGACTGGAAGTTGTTTGTTTCGACGTGGATTCAGGAACCCAAGTCTTCGGATGTTAACTCTATTCAAATCAGCCAGGTTCTCATCTATTAAAAGACAGATTGCTAAGGGTCCATCAGCTCCTCCTAATCGCAGGACTCTAGCACCAAATGCTGGGCCGAGGATGCATCTTGAGCTGACTCTGCCCTGCTGGGAGACCCCAAGGAGCACAGGCCTGAGTTGGAGAAGGCAGAGAGCTTTGAATGCTGTGCATTCCACGCAGAGCTCTGCACAGCAAGCTGTATCCTGGCCAGCGTGTGGTGACTCTGTGAGTGGGTAGCTGTAGTTCCTCTCCCACCTCTACCTGCTACATGGGTCCTGGGTTCCCTGAGCACCCTTATCAGGTCAGGGCATGCCAGCTTCTGACAGTGCCATGCTGTGGTCACCTGAGCCATTGGTGTTTGAGGCTGAGCTTTAGCACCTACTGTCTCTGGGACCTCCACAGTCACACAGGTTCCTGAGGCTCAATCTTCTCTTCCGTCACCAGTACCCCAGAGCTGGTGTTGGGAGCAGACAAGGTGACATGTGGAGAAGCCCCCGGTGCCTGTGCCCGACCAAGCTCCCCAAAGGGCAGTCAGGGTCCCCAGCATAGCTGGCATCTGCCACACTTGTCACCAAGACCCCAGACTCCAGTTCATGCCTTATGCCATGATAAAAATAGCTTCGTTGTTTCATAAGATAGTACAGTAGGAAACAACCTTCGAAATTGTCTTGTTCAACAGATGAATTTCTTTAAGGTCTTTTGGGTAACAAACAGTACAGGCAGAAAAGCTAGATTATGCAAAAAGGACAATTTATTAAAAGGATTCAGGAGTATTTTATGCAATCCCAGCAAAATCTAACAGTGAGTCCACAGCAGGGCAAAACCCAGGGCCCTGCTGTTGCCCAGGCAGTCGGGTTGGCAACTCCTTGGGCAACACTGTGAATGGGATTCACCTCCGCTGTCCCCTGGTGCTGGGACCCAGCACATCACTTGACCCCTAATAAAATGTTTATACTTAATCTGGCAAAAGAAGAACTCGAGAATCTGTTTTTCCTTACTATTTCCTCTGTTTTAAAAAATCGCACTACCAACCCCTCAGAGGAAGACCTCGAACATTTTCGTCTTGCCAGTTTTCTTCTCTGCACTCCCTACATCAGCACCTCTGCTCATTCACTGGCAGATTCCTCCTCACCCATCAACCTCTCGGACCCTGCAGGGCTTTCTAACAGCACCTCCTGGCTTCCACACGTCCTCTCTCATAATCCTGCCTCAGCAGCCTAATCAGTGATGTCAAACCTTTCAGAGTTTTCAACAACACAAAACAGCCCACTGCCAGACTGGGTTCACCACCCCTGGCCTAACATCTTTCAGAAATGCAAACTGGGTCCTGGTCCTCTCTGCCCTAAACCTCCCCTGACTCTCCTTTGCACTTTAGACCCAAACACGTTCCTGTGCCTCCTGTGAGCCCCTGCGTGGTTTGACCCATTGTCCTCTCAGCGCCCTCCCTTATCTTTGGGGTCTTGGCATGAACTGGCCTCCTTTCTGTTTCTGCTTGGAATATGTGTCCCTTAATTTGCCAAATGGTTGGGCCTTTGTGTCCCCAAGCTAAAGGAGCGCTCTTTACCCAGATATTCCTCCTCAGTGCTTCCTGGTTATGTTTACATATTGCAGAAGGTCTAATGTAGTGTTTACCATCTGTGTCCACCAATAAGCTCCGAGAGGATACCATCTTGCGGTCCTGCTGGACAGACTAGAACAGTGCTTTTACTGGGTATGTGGTGATGGGTATGTGTTGAATGACTAAATGAATGTGTCGAATTGGTTATAAAATGTCAAAAGCCAGGGAAGGTCTGATTACCCCAGCTTGGAGGTAGAAGGTCGACCCCTAGATCCCTGGCCTCTGGCCAAGGTCACAGGGCTCCTGTGTGCAGGTACACCTATCCCCAGGATCACCTCTGGGTATCTGCACAGTCCTAGGAGGCCTCTGTCCCCATTCACAGATGCAGACCCTGAGGCCCAGAGCAATAGGGGACAGCCTCAGTCATGGGATCTGTTATTTTCTACGCTGGCCATGCCTGCTTCATCTGTCTTTGTTGAAACAACCTCTATATCTGTTTTAAAGCCAATGGTGTGAATTCCGTGTTGATAAACATTTCCCTTCATCTACACCTACTCTGTTTGAACACTAGCATTGGAAATCTCATTTCCTCCCACTGGAAAGAAATGTAGCCCAGATTTTCACAGTGGGACAAGATGTTTCAGCTTTCTCACACAGATAGTTTTGTTGGTTTTGGCTTTTTTCCCTTCTGGTTTTTGAAAAAATACCATTAGATCCTCACCATCCCTTCAGTTGCTAACATCTTAGTAGAATAGCCTTTCTTTTTTCTTGTGTTTGCTTCTTAATTAACGCATGGCACTTGCTGGTAAATTCTGAAAATAGGATCCCATTTTAGTTTCTTTTTCTGGCTAAATGAAATCTTTAGTATGTGGCCATTTAAGAGTAAAATATGTTATCTGATTAGGGACACAAATTCAAACTTCCTTTTGGCTAGCTTGAACTCATATGCAGTTTTCAGTCTAATGTTCCTGATCACTTTTTTTTTTTTTTTACCTTACCCTTTAAAAAAAATTGGTTATACAAATTATACATTTTTTTCTAAATATCATCTAAGGAATAAAATGTCATAACATATATTTTCAAATAAAATTTAAAAGTGCTATAAATTTAATTTGGTAGCTATAGCACATAACAGGCAAGGTATAAAATAATTTTAATTCCATTTTATTTCCTAATCTTTTTCCTCAGGGAATGGTGAGATCTTTAATAAAAATATAGAGATAAAGATATTTAGATACAGATGAAGTATTGCATAAAGTTTTAGGTAGCATTTCTATAATAAAACTTTAATGTAGCTGCTCCAGCTGTTTTTGATTAGAGTTTACATGTTAAATCCTCCCAATTCTTTGACTTCGAATCTACGTGTGCTTTGTATTTAAAATGGATTTCACGTAGAGAGCAGATAGTTGAGTGTTGCATTGTAATAATTTGATAACCTGTCTTCTAATTCATTTCCTTAGATCAGTTAATTGAATATGATCATTGGTATGGTTCATTTGAAGTCTTCTGCATTTTTCATCATTTTTGTTCCAGGTGTGTTTTTTGGGGGGCCCATTTTTGTATTGAGCATTTTTAATTATTTCATTTTATCTTAACTATTGATGCTTTAATATCTTTTTAAAAATTTTTATCAACTTCCCTAGAGTTTATAACATATAGTATATATATTTGAATACTAAAGCTGTCTTTCTGCTACTGTTTGCTTTTCATTCGTAATTATATGTATAATTATAATAACAATAACTGAGCATTACCGTGGGCCAGACATCATTGTAAGGAGTTTTACCTTTATGGACTCAAGTTCCCTGAATATTAATCTCCAATGAAAAGAGGAGAACAATGAGGCCGAGGGAAGTCAGGTAACCTTGTCCATAGGGCAGTAAGGGGCAGAGCTATTTTTATTTGAGGAGAAACTAACAGCAGAGGATTTCATCCACAAATGGGGATGGGGAATAAAGGCTCCTCGGTAGCTCATGTTTTCATGCAAGGGAATGAGGAAAGGCTGTCCACAGCGAGGGGGCCAGTGACGGCCACGCTCAGTCCCATGACAGGAGGCTGTGCCCAGTGAGCGCTGTGAGGTGCTGCTGATGTGAACTGCACTGACTTTGTGAAGTGCATCTCATTGGAACATTTGTTTTGGTTTTATAATTTTACAAGAGCTATAAGAATAAGATGGTTATACCGAGTTCTATGTTCATGCATTCTTTTTATTTTCATTAGTATATGTTTGCAATACATAATAATTACATTCACTTTGGGGAATTGGAATACACACATGTTGCATCTTTTCTTTCTTTTTTTTTTGTTTTGGTACCAGGGATCAAACTCAGGACTCTGCGCTTGCAAGGCAGGCTTGTTGCCGCTGAGCTAAATCCCTGGCCCCTACATATTACATCTTGATCACTTTGACTCCACTTCCCCTTCAGCCTTCCCTCTCTCCCCCTTCCCCTTCCCATCTCCAAAAAGTCTACCTCTCTGTTTCCTACCATCTCTCCTGTATTTTGCTCTTCGTTTATATTTGGGGTTTCTCATATAAGAGTAACCATGTAATATTTAACCTTCTATGTTTGATTTATTTCATTAAGATTATAGTCTTAAGGTTTATCCATTTTTCTACAAATGACTCAAGTTTATCCTTCGTTATGATTGAGTAAATATATATAAATATATATTATACTATATAATTGTATATGTGAATACATATATGCCACATTTTCTTTATCCATTTGTCTGTTGTAGGACATATAGGCTGCTTCCGAGATGTAGCTATTATGAATTGTGCTGCTGTAAGCATGGGTGTGCATGTGTCATCGTGTGATATGATGTCTTTAACTTCTGGGAAGATACTCAGGAGAAGTATAGCTGGGTCAAATGGAAATTCTAATTTCAGTTTTTTAAGGAATCTCCATACTGATTTCCACAGTGGTTGTACTTGTTTGCATTTCCACAGCAGTGAAGAAGGACTCCTTTTGCCCCACAGCCTCATAAGCATTTGTTATGTTTTGAGTCCTTGATGATAGTTATTGTCAGTGGAGTAAGGTGGAGTCTCAGAGTTACTTTGATTTGCATTTGTCCTTTTGCCAAAAATGCTGAACTCTTTTCATCTACTACTGACAGTTTGTACTACTACTTCTGAGCTGTGTCTGTTCATTTCAATTGTACATTTTTTTGATTGGATCTTTTATTTTGCAGGGTCTCTCTTAGTTCTTTATGTATTCCAGATATTAGTCCTATCTGAGGAGTAGCTGGCAACATGTTTTCTCATTCTGTAAGTTGCCTCTTCACTCTGTTGATTGGTTCCTTTGCTATACAGAAGCTTTGTAATTTGATATGAACCCATGTATTGATTCTTGGTATTATTTTTATGTAACTGGGGTTCTGTTCAGAAAGTCCTTGCCTATGCCTATGTCTTCAAGTTTTGCCTATTTTCTCTTCCAGCAGATTCAGTGTTTCTGTTTTATAGCGAGGTCTTTGATGCATTTTGATTTGATTGTAGTACTGAGTGAGAGGCGTGGGTCTAGTTTCAATCTTCTGCACGTGGATAACCAGTCTTTCCAGCACCATTGTTAAAGAGGCTGTCTTTCTGTCTTTGCTCCAGCATTTGTAACTGTAGCTCCTTTGTCAAAGCTCAGATGGTTAAAGGTGTTTAGGCTTGCATCCATGTCTTCTGGTCTACTCCCTGGCTCCACCTGTCTATTTGGGGCCCGTGCCATGCTGTGTTTATTACTATAGCTTTGGAGTCTAACTTGAAATCTGGGATTATGATGCCCCTGCTTTTATGCTCAAGATCACTTTGGCTATTTGGGGTCTCTTCTGGTTCCATATACATTTTAGGATTGATTTTCTAAATCCACACTAAAAAGTTTTGCTTAAACCGCCTGTGGATTCTCATTCAAAGACACACTGGTGTGTAAAGGGAACAGGGACAAAGATGCCACCATCCAGCCTCCGGTGATGGCAGGTCACCTTCCCAGGCCAAAAGAGAGACTTAGAGGATGAAAAAGGAAACACAAGAATAAACAACTGCTGCAGGATTTTTAAAAAGTTTTATTCACTCCTCATGACTGCTCTTCTCATTCTCTTCTCAGAAACGCACATAGTTCTTTCATAGCATTTTTATATACAAGGGGAAACCAGGATTTACTAATCTGTTCCATCTCTTTTCACTCCTTTGTTGAGGGTCCTGACACCATTTCAAATACGTGCAAGGTGCTGTGGGAAGGGGTGACTTCAAGAAACCTTCACAGGGGTCCCAAGGGCGCTATCTCTTCCACCACACACCACTCCTCTCCTGGGCCTGGGACTCCTGAATGGGAAGGATTCCTTGTGACAGCCAGGGCTTCCATGCCAGAGAGCTGGTCTGCTCCCCACAGTCCCTGCCATGTTGACCGTTTCTTTTAGTTGCTTCATTTTCACTGACTGTTTTATTCATGACAGCCTGTGTGGAAGGCCCAGCCCCTTCCTGGCCAGCTCCTTACCACTGCAGCTTGTAAATGGCAGGCAGAAAGGGCAGAGGCCTGGCTGCCTCTTCTGAGGGTAAGAAGGACGCACAGCAGTCTATTCCTCTGCTGGCTAAGAGCAACACCCTCCCTCCCTGCAAGAAAGGAGGAGGGGATGGGCTGGCTATACTCGCTGGGCACTGTGCTTTGCCAGCTACAGAGCACTTTCATGTGCAGGAATTTTCTAATCAATACAATAAGTTAGTGAGGTGGGAAGGCCAGTATCTGCTTACCTTATAGATGAGGAGAGGGAGATCTCAGAGCAGCCATTTTTCCAGTATCTTCCTAGAGTCCCCTTGCTTTTCCCAGAACACTTATAAAAATCGGCCTCAAGCCAGCCCCTAAGAGAACCTCACAGTTTTGCCTCCAATTGGCTTTGAGTCTTCCCTAAGAGGTGGAATTGATGGCCATGAAAGTCTATTAAATGTGTCTGCTTATGGATCATGAGCAATTTACTTCTGCATAAGGCTTTCAGTCCAAAATTCAATCTGAATAGAATGTCATAGGACAGAGAAATTCACCGAGTGAAATCAGCTCACCTTAATGTAAAAGTGGAGGATGTGGGGGGCTTAGGGGTTCAGTGGGGGACACTGTGGTGAAGGGGAAAGGTTTGCATAAACACAGCCCTTTCCAGGGTAGGTGCCCATCTGGTTTGTCTTCCCCCCAGAGAACCAAGCATGGTGGCCTGCACTGGGCCCTGTGAATGTCTATGAAACTGAACAGGAAATGGAGACTGAGCCTCCTTGGAAAGGCCCTGTGAATCCCATTTTTGCTATGATGATGGCAAAGGTGTGGTCATTCACAGCTGCTTCCCAGAGAGTCCCATCCTCACAAAGTATCCCTCCTGGGCTCCACCAGGGCTCCAGGGAGGGTTTGCTAACCATGTGTGACGTGCCATGGGGAGGAGGGGTCTTCACCTGGTTGTAGACTTTGTCACACATCTCTTGTCTTCCGCCCCCACTGGGATGCTACTGGGATGTTCTCTAGCTTCCCAGCAGTTCTCTTAAGTGTCCTTCGCCTCTCAAGAATCGTGCTCATCTACCACATCAGGGGGTAGGGTCCATTTTTGTTCGGGCAAAAATGGAAATTGAGGCTTTTCCCTTCTCCTTTCTATCATATTTGTCTGCTAGCTGTTCTTAGAAAGCTGTGTCATTGTGAAAAGACATTGCATTTGTAAGGGAATTTTGTATCCTTATTTTCCAGCCCAAAGAAGGGATGCATGGTATATAAGAGGTATATACCACAGCTTCTACTTGTTAACATTCTAGGTGTCAGGCCCTTCATGCAGCTCATACTTAATTCTCACAACCACCAGGCAAGGTAATCAGCACTGTGCCACTTTACAGATTCAGAAACAGCCACCCAAAGAGGGGGCTTCTTATGTAACCTCTGAGGAAGTGGCATGCTGGCACCACATCCAGCTGTGTCCAGAGCTAGTAGAAACTGTAGGTGAGGAAAGCATTTTCCACAGTTAGACTTGGGATGTGCTTATCTTTGAGTAACTGGAACAGTGTGCCAGTTCGTGAGTGGTGGGCACCTCATAGCGTGGTCTTTCTCAAACCTGACCCATAGATCACTCGCGTCAGACATCTGGGACATCATAGACCCACTCAAGTTAGGACCTCCATATCTGCAACTTTGCCATCCATGTTTAACATCTCTCTTGGGTGATTCACACATTCCCAGAGGACTATGCCCGGCCTGAAGCCCAGCACACTCAGAGGAACATTTCTCAAAGTGTGGTCTGGGCATTTGTGTAAGATCTTAGAGCAACTGTGTAGGACACAGAGTTCTAGGCTCCATCCCTGGAAACAAGGAAATGCAAAGGTCAATCACTTTGTTAAACATTTCATGTTACCATTAGGCACAGTTTTACATACACACGGTCCAGGAGTTGGACAGGGTTCTAAGGTGTATGTGTGTCTATGAATAAAGAAATTAGGGCCCACTCCATATTAGTGAACTGATATCGAAGAAAGCAATACCAATACATACTGACTGATAAATCAACACTGTCGGACAGCACAAAGTCAAATGTGGACCTTGTGGGATAGAATCCAACTCCAGGAGGACTGGGAAGGCGACCAGGCCACAGAGGAAGAGGAGAGGGTGGGGAGAGGGGAAATAAGCAGGACTAAGGTGTGACATGTACAGGTACCGATTCCCACGGAGAGTGCATTCATTATGTATTGCAAGCATGTACTAATAACATTTTTTAAAATAAGGAAAAGCTATCCTTATACATCAAAAATGTGTAAGGTCTTGGAAATCAGGTTGTTTTCACAGAGGACGAGTCCTGAGTGGCCTCATAAAAGTTGGGTATTTAATACTTTCTCAAATCCAGTAATGAACAAAGACTACCATGGCCACTCCTTCTCCAAGTAAGCTACAGTGAAGACCTCTTCAGAGTCCAGGAGGCACAAGAGGAGCCAGCCCTGCAGTGCTGTCCCTGGATGCTCATGGTGACTCTCACCTGTGTGACTCACGGGGCACCAGCCTGCGTCACTGTGACTCAGGCTACTCCTGCAGTAAAGGCTTCTGAGCTACCAGGCCCTGGCAAGCTGCCCCAGCAGCACCTCCATCCACCCGGGAGCCAGGGCAGCTGGACAGCGCCTGGAACCCCATGTTTTGGTCCCTGGAATTGTATTAAAGTGAATTACGCCCTCTCCCTGCTATCAGTTGTGAGGTCATGTTTGCAGTCTCCAGCCTTGAGACAGTCACCATGTCCTGTCTTCCTTGCCATGTGGGTGCCTTACCACGGGAGTCCCACAGCAGGACAGTCCATGTCCACTTTGCCAGGACTTGGTACGTGCACCTCACTCGGCCTGATGAACACCTTGGCCTCCTAAGCCTTCCACCATTACAATTTATAATTATTATAATTTTTTTTGTATTTATAGATTATAAAGTGGCAGCTCTGGGTAATCCAGGCTTCCTCCTTTTTACTCCTAAACTCTACTCAGTGACTTAATCTCACTGCTTCCTGGGGAATTCCAGGGTTGCAGGTAAAATTCTCTGGGGTCTGAAGGTGACTTTGTCTGAGGCCCCATATGATCAGAAGACTTGAAATCAACTGCTTGCCAGCCTGGTTCCTTTGACGTCCAGACCCCTCCTGCACAGACTGGCTGAGCCACTGTCACCCAGCAATGCCATCACGCCTGTAGCTCTCTTCTGTTCCCAAGTAAGTCCACAGAACTCAAGAGGAGATGGACAGATGCTCAATTCTTTTCATGATTAAGCGTTCTTAACCCTTCACCATGGTTTCTGCAATGAACAGGTACAGACTTACTGCTCCTGCCCCTTTAGCTCCATCCCTTCATTCTTGAAGGCCACAGTTCAAGCAACTCCTTAATCATACACCGAAACAGTGAAGTGCATTCTCAATGTTATCACCAGGTTTGCCAGAATGTGATTTTTGATACTACACGCAGGTTACATCTGCCCGTTTTTCTAAGTCACCTTTCACCTGCAGTGTGAACAGCTGTCACCTGGATTCAGAATGGCAGGACTTGAGAAAGGGTTGTGGAGCATAAAAGAAACCAGGTATATGAGTAGATCTTTGACCAGAACTTAACCCTATGTTATCACCACTATTTTCTCCCTACTTTAAATCCCCCTGATGATTCTGTAATATGAATACTTACATTAATTTGCAGTTCTATTCCTGCACTACTTGTTCAGATTGTTGAAATATGTTGATGTCAGTTGAAAATCCCGTGCCAGAGTGCCCGCTAGGCTGGACTAGGACGTGGAGCCACTCCTTATGTCCCAGTCACTACAGACCCACTGCGTGCCCTCCAGGCTGCCAAGCAGAAAGACCCCTGAGAATGGTGGCATTCCCCTCATCTGAGCTCAAGGTTTCTGGGCGTAGGTTTTATATGTTTAACATCTAGAGAGAAGGACAGGCTTCCCTGAGGCCAGATCTCTGCATTTGCCTCTGCAGTTGGCTTTTGGGAAAGAATGTAGAACTCTATTTGCACTGAAGGCCGGGAAGGACCTGAAAGCAATTCTCTGCCATATTGATCTGGACTCTTGGGCCCATCAATAACTTCAAGTGTGAGATGGCTTATGGCACCACCCTTGAATCATAAAGATGGATTAGTCCTCCAAACTCTGGGTTGTGGTCCCGAAACCGGCTCTGGCTTCGCAGCATGATTTAGAAAGTGAGCACAAACATTTTCAATAGACGGAGACAGGGGACCTTCTCAGGGGACCTCAAGGATTTAAGACAGCATCATTTTCTCTTTAATAGCTCTGTGTGACCTACTTTGAGGTTGTCAGTAACCGCCATAATGGAACAATAAGTTGACTTGCAACACTGTGGCTATTTGAGTGATTTTTTTTTGATAAGTATATTTAAATTATTAGGGGAAATTGAGTTGTTCGTTCTAAAATCCATGTCATTCAATGTTCTTTTTCACATGATTAAAAATGGGGTGCTGGAGATGTAGCTCAGTGGTAGAACACTTTCCTAGCCCACATGAAACCCTGGGTCCAATCTCTAGCAATGTAAAACAAAAAGGGTGGGGAGTAATACCTACAAGACCCTGGGGGAGATAGAAGTGAATGAGATGGAAATGTCCCCTAACCTTGTGTTGCTTCCCTTAGATTTGATACTCAGGAAAAGAAAGTTATTGAGATGATGGTAGAATACAAATTAGCATAGTGATTAATGGTTCTGGCACTAGGGAAAAATTGCTACTCTTCATTAACTCTACAACCCTGAGGGTAGTAAACCTCTCTGAGCCTTAGTCTCTTTCTCTATAAAATGAGGCAACAATACTTACCTTGCAGACTATTAATAATGATAACATACTATATGTTTCAAAAAGCTAGAAGGATTTTGAAAGCTTTTACCCTAAACAAAATGATACATGTCTCAGGAGATAGATACATTTAAGCAGGTTTAAATGTACATGTATACAATGTATTGAAACATCAGCAGATACCCCATGAATGTGTAAACTTTTTATATTTTTATGTACTGATTTTAAAGGAAATTTAATTAAAAATAATATATGTTAATGCTTTATAGAATTTTTGAAATAATGCCTGACATATAGTAATCACTCAATATGTGATATCTCTTATTATTAGGACCACTAAAAAAAAAATAAACAGAAAATAACAAAAGGAAAATGTATAGCTCCATTCTCTGAGGCTCCCTCAGGAGCTCAGAGAGGGCCATTTTTGGCATGCTAATTGAAACCATTTGAAAGCTGTTGTAGCATTGCCAGCATCCCGCTCTGTGACAGGTAATTCAGATCCCCCCTTTCATGTGTTTGAAGTCTTTGCCTTCTTTCTGAGCCACCTGCAACTTCCTATTCTGTGAATACATTTTTTGACAGGTAGATCAAAACCTATAGCTGCTTTGTTATCACTTAGGAAGCTAGTTTAATATGCACCCGGGATTTATTTCTGATAGGAAAATGAAGAGATCTTCATGGAGGGACCTACTGTGGATGTGGCTTGGGACTGGCTCTCCTCCTGAAGCCAGCCTGAAAACCTGGGCCTAGGAAACACAGACAGACCCACAAATGGGACCTGTGCAGGGCTGCTGTTAGCCACTCACAACTGTCAAAACGCCAAGCGTTCCCTCCTACCTTTTCTAAATATCTGGGCCTGGACACTCTTATCCGCCCCTCCCTCCTTCACGCCCCAGCTGCCTGACCCTCCCCAAGGAATCTCCAGACCAGCCAGAAACTGAGGCGGTAACACCTAGACAGCGTGGGCCTCTGTGGTGAGGCCAGCACGGCTGCCTGCTCCAGAGCTAGGTGGAGTCATCAAGAGTGCCCTTCCCGCAGGCCTTCTGCTTTTAAGACAAGGTCTTGCTCAGTTGCTCAGACTAGTCTTGAACTTGCAATCCTTCTACGTCAGCCTCCTGAGTAGCTGGACTTACAGTTGTGCTCCACTGTGCATGGCTTGATAAATATACTTTTAACCTTGTCGTGGGAAATGAATACTTTGCCTAGCATGTGTGGGGCCCTGGGTTTGATCTCCAGCGCGGCATGCATGCACATGCACACACATGTGTACACACACACATACACACATATAAAGAGTGATTATAGGGAAAAGACGAGAGCTCTGTTCCTGGCTCACAAAGCCCCACCCCTCCACACCCTACCTGCATGCACACGCGTGTGTACCCGCTCACCTCCTGGGGGAGCCTGCAGCTTGCTCACCACCTTCCTGAGAATTGAGCTGCCTTAGTCCCCAGTTTCTCTCCTGAAGAGAAGGAACCCTGGTCACGAGGGATGACTTCTCTGCCCTCTTACTGTATTTCATACCGTGCCCCAGGGGCAGGGCTTTTTCTGGGCTCCAGTGGAGCCCACAGCATCCCCTGATTCAGTATGGCCTCTTCCTGCCGGGCTCCACAGCATGCTGAGGGGCCTGGGGACCCGGCTCTCGGGAGTCTAATGCACCTCATGCTTTCCTTCTCTTTTTAATTGCAGTTTTGTAACCGGAAGTGTTCATCTTCACATGTTCATCTGTGTCTGGGAGCTGTTGAGGGCTGGCATCTTGCCAAGATTCAGTGTCCCCGGTGGGCCGATGGTTTATGTCAAGAGATGAACATGTCCCTGAGAGTTTTCTATTCTGTTTTTTAAAAATTATTTTCAGGGGCTGGTGCTTCAGGAATTCCTTGCCTTTTGGGGTCCATTGAATGGCATTGTTCTGATTTATTTAGGATGATGTGTTGCCTCCTTGGGCTCCAAGTAACACATCTTTATGCTCCAAACCCTGGGTGTGGATGTTCCTCTACAGCCATTTCCCTTCAGAAAAAGCCATTTCCCTCCCACAGGAGAGGGATTTATCCCAACAGTCCTATTTTACCCAGATCACTGGGCTTCAGAGTAAGAAAATTGACCTGATTTGGGTAAATAACCATGTGGAAATTTGAGTCTGTTCAAGATGGAAGAGGGATGGAAGTACAAACAGAGAACAGCGGAGATTTGAGCCCAGTCAGTTGCAGGGAATGGTTTTGCTGATCTCTTCATTTTCCTCAACAACTACCCTAAATTGCTTCCCAGACAGAACAAAGCTGTCTCCTCCTTGTCCTTCCAGGCAGAGGCCTGGATGCTCAGCCTGCTCTCATGTTCCATTTCCTGGAAAGGGCCAAGGGTACTGATCATGCATGCTGAGAACTTAGTGGAACCCAGGCTGGTGTCCTGGGAGTGAGCCCAGGGGCTACAGGAGGCCACCATGTCCTTATCCAGCTCACAATGCCACATGCATATGCTGCCCTACCCAGCACACTGGGGAGACAGGTCCTCAGACAGGTCCATCGAGGCAAGACAGATGTCAGTGTAGGTTCAGCCACAGCAGGATTTACTGCAGGGCAGAGAATGCCCTGTGAATTGCAACTCCCAAGGTTGGGCACTGAAAAACTGCAGTTTAAATTTCTTATTTGTGAGACATGGAATGGCTCCTTTCTAACCCAAACAGGTTTTGTATTTAAAGTGGTCTATAAAGTAGCATTTGGAGGGGAAGACCGAGTATAGCTCACGAGGTCTAAGAGAGGGACAGTTGGTGACAAGAATAGAGTTAATTGCATTCCTCCTGTTTCCAGGTAGGAGATTCACGGGTCTCCTGGCTCCCTCTCTGGATGGAGGAACATTTAAATCTTGCAGTCACAGAGCTTAGAGCTGTGGATCCCTTTTCTGCTCCTGGACACAATTTCTGTTTCTCCTATGCAGGGTAGCCTCTCCTCTGAGGTTGCATTGTGGCAAAATACACTCTAGAATTGGCACCCCTGATGTCTATACCTTCAGGTGGCTGTTACAAGGAGGTCTGTCAGGTACATTAAGGTATCACATGGGATTTGGCCTGGACCCCACATGTTTCCCTCCCAAACACTTTCTGTGGGAGAAGCTCACGGAAACGTGATTAGGTCTGAGAGCGTCCTCTTGGTTTGAGGCTGTTTTCTCACCCTGTCTGCCCAGCCTGCTAGGGGACAAGAGCTTGTGGCCCAGGGGCTGCACTGCAAAGCAGAGGTCCTAGTTCAGGGGTCGTTCCACAAGCTTCTGGGCATCACTGGTCTCTGACAACCCAAGAGCTTTTCCTTCTCAAGAATAGCAAAGCAAGTGGTGCTTTTGGCAAGCATTCATGATTCTTGGTGACCGACAGTGACTCTGCGTGCAGTCTGAGTGGTTTCCAGGGGTCTCTGTTTGGGAGAGGATGGGGGAAACAAGTCCAGCTGTGGGGAACTCATGTCCTGCATTGTGACCACAGCCTTGTGCCTGTAGAGGAACAAATGTACAGACTTCATGGACCATATGAATCTAGAAGCAGTAATGTCCTATAGTTTTTGCAACAAAAAATATCTACAGTAAAACTTTTATCTGCTGATTTAAAAACTCTAAATCTCATCTACTTCTAGAACCTTTGTACCTGGTCAAGAATTGATCCCCGACTCCACCTGCTCCCTGTGACAACGCCATAAGGTGGTTCTTTCCTCCTTGTCCTGGCCACATGGCCTCCTTGGGCCTCTCATACTCTCTGCCTACATCTGTGGTCCTCATAGAACACAGGAAGGAGTTGGTCACACTTGCTGACACTATAGCTATGGAACATGCACTGTGGCCTGCCTGGACTGCCACAGGACATGATGTCCACCCTCCTGTGCCTACAGAAAATGGACAGTGGGAGGGGTTCTGAAGTTCCATGCTTTCCTGGTCACACCCCACCCTGGAAGTAAGACACACAGGTGCTATCTGGGATCTCTTCACCCACTCATCCTTGGGTCTCAAAATCCTACTCGTATCCCCTCTTTGTAGAGGAAAATAACTCGGCAAAAACAAAGAATTTGCAAGGAACAAGATAATCAGAGTAAAAACAAATGTACAGTAGCAAATGCAAGAACAAAGCAATCAACAGGAGTAATTATCATCATTCTACAAATCTATTAATGCAAAGCATCAAAAACCACTAACACCAAAAGACCAGCAGTCCCAGTACCATAATTATATAAATTCCTTTATTCACGGAGTCAGAAGATACCCAAGTCTTAAAGAGTCCATCCCATGTCTTCGAACCTGCTAGTCTCAAACTTAAATGGGATGTGAGTTATAGAAGGATCTTGTGGAAATGCAGATTCCGAATTAGTCGGTCTAAGGGCTTGGGACCCGTGATGATGCTTATCCACCCAGTTTGCAGGGGCTGCTGTCTTTGGTCTGTGGGCCACAGGTGGGGCTGGCAGGATGAAAAGCTCTGGGAGAATATCTGTGTCTAGGAAAGTCTTGTGTGTGTTGGTGGTGGTTATAATGTCTGAGAGGTGCAAGAATTCCTCACCATGTGCTCCTCAAAGGGCTGTAGTATGAAGGGCCGTGCAGCAGCAGCTGGACTTGGTAGCTGGATATATAACTAGAATCCTTTTTATAAATTCATTTAGGAATTTCAGCCACACTTAGCAATGTATTCCATAACTCTCATTAGGTCCCTTGATACCAAGAACACCAATGACCATGGATGGTGTGTACGTGATTGTGGCTGAAGATTGCAGCCAAGCCTGTGGGTTTGCACACGTTCCCCACCCACAGGGCTGTCTCCTTGTGGCCTGAGGGCCACCATTTAGGGATCACTGGTTCAGGGGATCAGCTGGTGGCCACATATCCAGTGTGCCAAGATAGTCCCGAGGTCACAGCATACTTAAAGCACCTTCTTCAATGTGTCCTGGTGGGGACAATACATTAAGCAGTTACCCTAATTACAGTGGACACTGGCCACATGTTGCTGGCTTCTCCCAGCTTCCCCGACTCTCTCCAACTTTCATCTGTACCACATGGCGAGAAATAATTCTACATGGAGTTCTCAGTCAAATCATTGCCACGGCTGGCAATGGTTTGGGTCCTAAATCAGGCTTATGTTCAAAAATCTTGAATTTGTGTGTGCAATATCCACACACACAAGGGTTACAGGTTGCAGCAGAAATTCAGTTCCATCCTATGATAACAATTGCAGCTCCTTCTAGTGCAAACTGCCCAGGAAGCTGTCATCCCACTGACAGATGTAGCTGCTTTTTTTATTTTTCTATTTCAGCCTGGGATTAAGACTGTAACTCCAGGTGCCAGGCTCCCTGGGCTGAACTCTGCAATCACCCCTGATTGGCTGCCCACCTTGGGCACAGTGTTAGATCTCTTCCACCCCATTCTTCCTCTGCCTCTTCAGTTTCCTGTGAGAATGAATAGTTAGCACATATCAGGGGCTTAGGACCTGGCACCTAGAAAACACTTGAACCTTCACCATTACTCATCCTACCTGAGCACTTGTTTGCCATCTCAAATGCCCAAGTGGAAATGTCACCACTGTCCAAGGTTATGCCCAGCATCAGCTACAGCTGTCAAGTCAGTTTTGGTTTCAGGTCATCCACTCTGGCCTTGATAGGTGTTGACTCCATGTTTCAGTTGGAAAAGGCTTTCTGGGGGTATCTTGTATCCTGAATTTGTGGGGGGTTGAGATAATTATCTCCTTGAGTTTCCAATCTCAAAGAATTTGAACTTGAGAAATTTAATTTTCTGAATGTTTTTATCATTTATGCACATTCTTTCTATGTCGTTATCTGAAGAACAGAGAAAATACCTAAATAAAAGTAGAAAACGTAAAAGGAAGAGGTGGAAAAGGGGTAGTGGAAAGAGCCATAGGAGGGCTTGGGGATGTGGTTCAGTGGTAGAGCCCTTGCCTGGCGTGTGTGAGGCCCTAAGTTCCATGTCGTGTGCATGCTTGTGCACACACACACACACACACACACACACTCTTCATCAGGAGCATAAAACCTGTGTACTTTCTTTTTAGATTTAATGATTGAGTCATAAAAATTGACCCTGTCTGCTTCTTAAAAGAATGGAAATGCCATTTCAATTTCATGGGAAAATAAGTGAAAGGGCACCATGCTGCCTTTGAAAAGCCGAGTTTGATCAGATGCCAAGTGGGAAAAAGAATGGATTAAATTTTAAATTGCCTGTCTTCAGAAGGATGTGACATGAAACATACTTCAGAGTTAGCCTTTTAATTTAACAGTAAACTTCCTGAAAGCATCCTCCTCAATTATTGGTGGCCTGGTGTTAAAAACAGCGGCTTCACCTCCCTCTGGAGAAGGGAGACCACGCTGGATTTTCAAGTTCATTGCCTGCCTCTTTCAGTGAGGACAAGGTGCAGCGTTCCAGAAAGAGTTCTTTCCTCAGCAAATCTCAGAGGTGACCTGTACGTTGTTCCATCCACGTCTGTAGTCCCTGACCTGTAGCTTAGGTTTCAAATGAGATGTATTCAGCGACACATCTTGCTACAAAAACCAGTATAGTAAGAAACACATACCTGCTGACTATTAGCCAAATTGCAAATCCCCTCTGTTTTACATTTTCTATAGTTCTGTAAGTGCTTAATAGCACTGGTCATTGCACAGCAAGGTCATTCCTTCTTAACTCCTAAAATACCTGTTTGGGAGGTGACATTGGAGTGACATAAATATACACATCGAGGCTTCCTGCCTGCAGGGACAAACTCCCTGAAGTCTCTGAGTTACTCACTTCCACATGTCCAGATTCTGCCCATCATTTATATCCACTGTCTCTCTCTGCCCTGAAGCCTTTCTTGACACTCCCGGACACACAACCCACACACACTCTGATGACACGTTAGCCTGAAAAGATTCAGAGTATTTGAAATACTCAAACAATGTGGAGATTAGAGGGAGGATTTAAATATGGTCAGAAAGTGGTCACCAAAGAGTTCAGGGGAGTTCCAGTATAGTATAAAGGGTCTTAATCCATTTTTCAAACCATAGTTGTTGATTTGACTGAAAGAAAGTTTTGAAGAATGAACAAATGTGTTACTTGGGAGGCCGAGGCTGTAGGGTCACAAGCTCAAGGCCAATTTGGAAAATTCAGCAGGACCCTATCTCAAAAATTAAAGAGATTGGGAATGGGGTTCCAGTTCCAGTACCAGAAAAAAAATTCACCAAAAGATATTGTGTGTGTATAGGGGGGTGTCGTTCTCTCAATACCACCTTGTCCATTTGATTGCCGAGTGAGCCCAGCTGGCAGCACATGGTATACAGTTGTAATTTAACAACAAATGCATCCACAAAGGCAAACCTGACACATTTCTGCCTTTGGCGCAGGATGCTAGGGGAACAGCCCCCCTGACTGCACTCTCCTGTCAGGGTTCAGGGTAGGGGGCTGAGTCCAGGGGACCCAGGAAGGGACACTCAGCTGTGGGGTCTAAACAGGGCCATGAGGGAATAGCTGAGGTTACCTGGAGGAAAAGGTGTCAAAGCAAGAGAGCAAGCAGGTGAGCAGGCTCGGGAATAGAGAACAGCCTGCCTCTGGCACCTGCAAGTGGGGGTATCAGGACTTGGGTGGGGCCTTGGAGGGATGCAGAATAGTGGTTGAGTGAGAGCCATTTTATGAAGGCCAGAATGCAAAAGCTTGGTCAGGAAGGAAGCTATGGGAACCCCTGAAGGGCTTTACAGAGGAGATGATGGGAACAGCACTGTCTCCTCATAGAAGACCTTTTGGGGTGACTCCAGGGTGGCTGGATGTCAGGTTAAGAGACCTGGTGCAGGTCAGGGCCCGGAGCCTGGTGGCAGGATGAAAATGGAGCTGCTCACAGAGGAGGGACAGGTCAGGAAACACAGGGCCTGGCACCTAAAGGAGGTGGGTGAGGGCATGGGCCGCGATGTGGGAGGCACATAGCTTCCTGGCTTGGGTATCAGGGTGGATGGGTGTAGTTCATTGAGATAGATGAGTGGCTAATTTCAAGGCCTGTCACAGTTCATGACCATGGCATGGTGCAGAGGGTGAAAGATTACTGTGAGTTAATGTCCAATTCAAACTCCAAGAAAGCCCAGAGGGACTGCCACTAACTGAGAACCCTCAGTGTGAGAGAGTCTCATAAAGACAACCCCAAACTGAAGCTTCTGTGGCTTTTTTATTGATAGAACCAGGAAGCAAAGATAAAAGGACAAAGGAAAGATGTCTATGCATGAACTCATGTAGGGGACAGGGAGAGGTCAGGGTGGTCTGTTACATGACTGCCCTTAGGGCTAATCTTAAGTAATAAATCACAGGATGGGGAGATCAAAGGCCAGAGCATTTATTCCTCAAAGCAATGTATTTGGATTTTACTTGAACTCGTAGCCCTGTAGGCTATCTTTTAATCTCTAACCATGCATTCTGGGAGGTTTTGGGTATGTGACTCCAAAAGTCCCTTACCTCTGCATATCCATCTCATACGTACCTCTGGTCAACATCCCCACAAAAGGCCCCTGCAAAAATCTGGCTTCCAGGCAATTAAGCTTAAAGTACCCACTGGACACATCAGGCAGCAAATGTCCAAGAAACAATGGATGACAAGGTGTGACATTCTAAAGACTTGGAGATGGATTTGTCTAAAGAGTAGCAGAGTGTGTTGAGGGGCAGTAGGAGGGGCTTAACTGACCTCATGGCCCGGAGCTTCAGACACTTTCAGTTGTGCTTGGTCCTTTACCTTCCCTGGCTGCCTCTCAGAGCTGTCGCCCCTGCTCATGGTGCAAGAGACCCAGTAGGAAAGGCTGAAAGCAGTTGCCCAGCTGATGTCCTCCTTAAAGTCATTTATTTAACACCTTGCTGCATAAAGGACACTTTTAAAGTGTCCCAGACAAGAATGCAAGATGGGCAGTCAATTCGAACTCTATATTTTAGGTAAATAATAACATCAATAAAAATCAAGTTAAAATAGAGTCAACTTTACTAAGTGGCATTATTCTAGCAGTCCTATAATTTCTCTTTACAATCTTTAAGGATTATTCTATGTGCATGTACAGATATAACTCAATAGATGTACACATGGATTTAATATAACTGGGTCTAGACAGAGAGATTTGTACAGCTAGAGCAAATAGGACAAATATAGACATAGAAATAAAATATGAGTTACATTCCAGACTGGAATTAATAACAGCTCATGTACAGTAATACCTCAGTTCACAAACTTAATTCTTTCCACGATTCTGGTCAAAAACTGAATTGAACAAGAATTGAATTTCCCCATAAAGTTAACATTGAACCTAACCATTGAATTTGATCGGTTCTCATCCCAGTTTGGTTTGCAACCAGAATAGTGGGAAGAATTAACTTCATGAACTGAGATACTACTGTACATTTATTCTCTCAGCATGTTTGCAAGTGATCTGAATATATGAATTCCCTTCATGCTTGGGACACTCCATGAGATAAATATGGTTACTCGCTCTATAGGTAAGGAAACTGAGGAGTCGGGGATTAGTGTGTAGCTGTCAGTAGGGGAAGGATCTGAGCTGGGTTGTGCAGGTCCAGGGTCTGTGCTAGTAACAGAATTTTACACTGCTTCTCATTGTGTGTATGTAGTAGGCAAATCACTATTTAGCAGTTGATTACAATGTAAAACACAATCTCCATCTTAGGATGGTAAGCCAGAAAGGAAGCTGTGAATTTCATCTGCTACACAATTAAAGCCTGAGTCTAATCTAGCTGACAACAGCCACAGTCATCCTTGCAGACAATATATCAGAGAGAGGAATTGGTGATCCACAAAAGAATAAAGCTGTCTCCGGCTCTCAGGAAGTGTCCCCAGCTGAGGCAGCCACTGATATGTAACCTGGAATGCACCAGCTATAACAAGACTGTGGTATCCTTCCTTTGCATAAAAATATTTATTGCCATGCAGAGAAGTCCAGCTTGGGGTGCGCAGCAGAGATGGGAGGTACAAAAAAGAAATACAGACTGAAAGGGAGAAGAGTAGACTCAGAGGTAAAGAGCACAGCTCCCAGGCCTTGCAGAGGTGATTGGGAGGTGGAGACCCCAAACAGAACCGGAAGACACACCAGCCTCAAAGACCAAGGGTCTCATCCTGAAACATACTCAGTGGAAATAAGAGCTGTTACTTTTTTAATTCCTCCCAATGCCAAAAATTCCCCGAGTTAATCAAACCAGTTAACTGGGATTTGACCAGTTCTGAGCACTCTCGCTGTGGAGAAACAAAGCATTTAATCATCAGGTTTCCTGCTCAGGAAAACACAGGATTGTGGCAATTAATTCCTTAATGAGCCCCCTTGGAGTGATTGCTGAAGCCCCAGGACTGGGAGCTGGCTGATCCTAAGGCTCGAGAGATGACAAAAACAAAACAAAACAAAACAAAACAGAAAAACCATCCTGCCTAAGATCCTTGTTTTATCCTTGATAGGGAAAAGAAGAACCGGGGAGAAGAAACCCCTCAAATCTCTCCCAAGTGTAATGAAACAAAAGCTTTCGATATTTTGAGGACTGGACTAATATATTGGTATAAAAGAGAAGAAGATGCGCAGACACGGAAGTCAGAACTAGGGGGACAATGCAGGGCCACAGCCTTAGAGGTTCCAGGGAAGGACCCCCAGGCATGGACGTGAGTGTCTAAGACAAGCTCACCTGGGTGCCTGAGAGGCAGGAAGCCTCCCACCACCTAGGACACTCTTCCCACACATCCTCAGAAGTCAGTGATTCCCAGCCCTGTCCTTGCGTTGATCCTACAACATGTGGTCATACTTTAGCCTTGGGCAGTTTGCAGTTATCCATTTCCTGCTCTTATTAACACCACCCACTCTTCCTTTTGGTCTAGCAGTGTAATTCTATATGGTCAGGGTCACAGCATCTCTGTGGCCAAGGTCATAGGACTTCGTTGGCCACGGCTCTGCTACTGATGGATAGTTCATGGACCCTTGGACGGGTCTGTCCTTCTATCTTCAGATCTCAGGATCCCAATTTGTAAAGTGGTGGAGATGAAGAGGGTAAGATTGAATTTGCCAACCTTTAGGGCAACTTCAAGTTAAACTGTAAGGATTTGCACTATTAATCGTTCAAGCATCATCCTTCCCATTTAGGTTCACTGTTATGACAAAGGACCTGGTGAAATAAAAGAAGCAGGTGTGTTTTTCTTAATAGAAGTTATTTCCTTAGTGTCAGTTTCCCTGTAGAGAACACACAGTAGCTTAATATGCCCTGCTTGTCTTACTTATAATAGGAATTATTTAAAGGCTAAAAGGAACCAGAGAGAAGGTGTTAATATACATGTTTTTTGCTTTGCTGATTCTCTTCTTATGCTTTTCCTAGTCTTCCAGGTCTTCTCTTGTGTCAGCCTCTCATGGAAAATTATTAGCTCACCAAAGGGCAGAACATACGATCTGCGGCTATGTCCCCCTGGGGTCTAGAGAGGGGCCAGGCCTTGTTCCAAGTGAGCATTTAATAAATAGGTATTTTTTTCAGTTGAATTGGAATTGTGCATTAAATCAAAATGTTTAAATTACTGCTTTGTATTTTGATAGGCTTGGCTACGCTGCAGGAGTAAAACAATCACCAAATCTCAGCATTTTAATGCAGTTGAGGGCCCTCTCCCTTGCCAAGACCAAATTTACTGTTGGATGGGGTAAAAATGGGGGAAAAGCTGTTTGTGCTCCATGCAGCTCCTTAGTGGCCCAGGATAAGGAGAGTCCTACAGGGACAACTGTACCTCCAGTGAGGCTGTTTCCTCACCTGGAACCCAAGTCCTCTTCAGAGGAAGACACAAACTCTAGTCGAGTTTCTGCACACATTTGGTTTTGTTGACCAGTGAATGTTTTGGAGATGACAGATTCCTTTGAGACCCTGATGGCAGCTACAATCCCACTCCCCAGAACACACACACACAGACAGAAACACTCACAATTTTGCACAGTTGTCAAGTTGTTTCATGCACGCTGAGTCCTATTCACTAGTCCTCTACAGAGCCCTTGATCAAGTTTGCCAGTCCTTCAACTAAATTCACTAGCATGTTTAGCGCCTGCCATCAGACCAGCAGGTGGATAAAGTACATTACTGGTGATCGATTTTAATTGTATCTTACAACCTACTTAGTTACTTGTTATTGTAAGATCTGGCAATATATGAGATGCGCAACCAATGGATTTCCGGTTTGTTCTTTTCAGGAAAAATTTGAAGGGCTGTTCCGGACCTATGATGACTGTGTGACTTTCCAGCTATTTAAAAGCTTCCGACGTGTCCGGATAAACTTCAGCAGCCCTAAACCTGCAGCCCGAGCCAGGATAGAGCTTCATGAAACCCAGTTCAGAGGGAAAAAATTAAAACTCTACTTCGCACAGGTAAGGTAATTCTTTACCAAAAGTAATCTTTTTGACTTACCTTTTTTTCTTTTAGTAATTTCTCTCCTAGGTACTGAAAACACATGCATACATAAGAATTAATATATACACACATATAAGACACATACACACTCGTATCTAATACAATTTCCCCAAAAATAAGGATGGAAAATAATCAGCCTCGCAAACTAGACGTCAAAAATGCCAGTCCCAATCAGCCTATCCTTGCCTTCCAGAGTAACCACCAAGCAAGAGAACAGGAATGGCAGGAGGATCATTGACACACATGTGCTCGCAGCCACACTATTCACAATAGACAAGAGCTGAAAACTCCCAAATGTCCACCAACAGAGGCACAAATTGCAGTACGCTCACACAGTGGAAGCCTATTCAGGTATAAAAAGAAAGAAAATGCGCATGGACACATGTGACAAAGTGATGATCCTTATACTAAGTGGAAGAAGCCGGTCCCAGAAGGTCACGTGTTCTGACTCCATGTGTGTGAAATATCAGCGAATCCACAGAGACAGACAGCAGCTTGGGGTGCCAGGGACTGGTGGTCATTGTTTAATCACGGGCTCAGGGTTGTCTTTGGAGTGATAGAAAGGGTTTGGAACTGGCAGTTCAAAAACTTTAAGAATGCCACTGGATTGCTGACTTTAAAATGGTTCATTTCATGTTATGTGAGTTTTACCTCAGTAAGAAGGAAGTCAGGGAGGGAGGAAGAGACAAGAGAAGAAAGGCTGGTTGATTTGGCCAGTTTGTGGTAAGAGTGGCCCAGGACTGGACTCAGTCACCCATTAGAAATGCAGATTCCCTGGCTCCTCCTGGGCCTCCTGCATCAGAACTTCCAGGGTGGTCCAGGTGGTGCTGATGGGATCCATTGTTCGGAGGACCAAAGGAGACAGCTGGGGGATGGTGTGTAGAAGCAATAATCACTATCACACTCTGGTCCCTTGGTTCCTCTGTCCCTGAGAACGAAGCTCCCTCTCAGGGACCAGCAGGCCGTCTTTAAAGCCACAGTGACCCAGGGTCTCACCCTGACTGTTGCAGGTTCAGACCCCAGAGACAGATGGAGACAAGCTGCACCTGGCACCACCCCAGCCTGCAAAGCAGTTCCTCATCTCGCCCCCGTCTTCACCACCCGTGGGCTGGCAGCCCATCAGCGACGCCACGCCCGTGCTCAACTATGACCTGCTCTATGCCGTGGCCAAACTAGGACCAGGTGAGCTGTCAGCAGCCTAGAAACGTCAAACAAGGTCACCCACCCCGAAAGCCTGGGTTGCAGTAACATCTGGGATTCTAGTGGATTTATTGCCATGTGTGGACAATGGAGGAAGGAGGAGGGATGAGAATTTGGCATCCAACTTTGCACCTGCTTAAAAGCAGTGCGGGAATGGTACTAAAATGATGCCATAAGATCTGACACTGCTACCTAATTTTTCCTGGTTTTCTGGGTCCCATGAGAAAGCTGCTTTCTCAGAACAGGCAGGATGGGCTGGACTGGCTGGACTGGCTGGCAAGAGGCTGCTCTGCTGGGGACCCCTGCCTTATTGCTGCCAGAGTTATCAGCGTACACCCAGGAGCCTGCCACCCCAAGACAGTCTGCCTGAGGGAGCCCCCTAGAAATTGGCTAGTTACCTGTAACTTTAGAAAAGTCCTGTGGTCCCTTTGTTCCAATGTTGGTATCTGTACCTCCGAGTCACTCATTCTCATTCCAGGATAGTATTCCAGTAGGTGAACATACCGCCACACTTCATTTCTAGGATTTTTCTATTATAAGCAAAGCTACCATTAACATTTTCATATGCATCTCCTTATGCACTTGCCCAAATAGTTCTCTAGGTTTTATACCCAGAAGGAATAATTGCCCTCAATTTCAGTAGATAGCACTTTGTACTCAAATTATAGTCCTCAGCACCACGGAGCCCAGGATACAGAGGTACCTCAGTTCACGAACTTAATTTGTTCCATGATTTTGGGAAAGATGGCCACAGTCATGTTTGTCACCCAGTGTAGAGTTTGTAAACAAAAACTAAATTTTACCAAATTGTTTGCAAACAAAAGCATTCATGAACCAAGGTGCCATTGTAATGGCAAGAAGTCAGCTCTGTCTACTGAGATTTCTGCCAAAGAGAAAAGGAGCTTTAAAATACAATTCCAGTGCTCTGAGCCCACCCCTAGAGATTCTGACTTAACTGATTTGGGGTAAAGTTCAAGCATCAGCATTTTTTAAAAGCTCCCCCAGCTGATTCTAATGGGCTCAAGAACCACTAGAAGCCTAATGTTAGATTCCAGGAAGAATAAATTCACAATGAGTTCATGCCAGTATTTCATAGTGTGGTCAGGAAAATGTTGGGGCCAGACCCATGTCAGAAATCTAGTTTGAATGGTCCCATGTGCTCATTCTTGTGGACAATGACATTTTCCAACCCAGTTCACTGAGGCTGGATGGGTTCCTGGGATGTAGGACAGTCAGGTCTAACACCAGGAGGCTTCCGGGCAAACCAGGAAGCACTTTGAGCCTGCTGGGTCCTCAGATAAAGGCAGGTTTGATTCATAAACCCTCCCTGCAACAGAATTGCTGGCTATCACTTTTGAGGCCTGAAATTAAATTACAAGCATCCTTCAGAGCAAGCTCCTGAGGATTCCTTGTAGTCATCCATGAGTCACTTGGCTCCTGGGGCCTTGGAAATGGCCCTAAGGTTCACATCCAAAGAGTTACTCTGTGAAGCTGTGGGTGTCTAAGAGGAGTCAGGGAAGGAAGTGATGTAATATGAGGGCGGAGTTTGTGAGACAGGACTTCCTGGAATCCTGAGCTGGAGCACTCCCTGTTGGGGAAGTGCATTACTGGCCCTGTTTGGATTCTTTCAAGCCAAGCTCTGGGAAGCCACTTTGGTAGCAAGCAAGTACGTCCCACCAGTGGCCTGATCAGAGCCCAGGTCCTTGGGACTACAGGGTGATTCCCCGCACCGACAGTGACAGGGACACACTGGAACACTTGACAGAGCTGATTTGAATGTCAGCAAATGGAACTCCTCACAGAATTCCTAAGGCTGCAGTCACTGGGGTGACTTGAATTTTATAGAATGGGAAACTGTGTTCCAAGAGCTAGTAGATAACTCACCCATGACAGAGCCCGGACCTCACTCTTTAAAAGGAGGCCCAGACTGAGTCAGACCTGCTGACCCTCAGAGCCCCGCTGGCCTCTTCCACTGCTGGACCAGCCCCTGGGACAGAGGAGGGAGGAGAAAATGGTCTCAAAGGCAGGAAAGGGGTAAGAGTTGTGAGTCTCTGGTCCCCAGTGCTGAGGTGCAGGCTTTCGCCCGCCTGTGCCCTTCACCTTCCCTTATCACAGCAAACATCCAGCTGCCATGAGGGGTTCCCCTGCTGTGTGCTGAGCCCCGAGACAGGAGCTGTGATTATCCCTGTGCCACAGATCTGGAGACTGAGTGGGAGAGAGAGGGATGCGTTTCCCGGAGGTGTCACAGCTGGTTGGTGATAGGCGAATTCCAGATCCTGGGTCTTCTGAATCCAGGGAGCGATGGGCCAGATGCTGGCTGCCTTGGGCCTGTTCTGCCTTGGCACTGGTAGCACATCTGTCCTCACTGCGGGTTGGCAGTTCTCTCTACTCCACCCGGACTTCCGGAAAGCCTGGGCTGTGTCCAGAGTGCGTGCAGATGGAGATTTGTACACTGCTGTGTGCGTGCATGATTATCAGAGCTGTTCTGCTTTTCAAGGGTGACTGATGTGTCTGTGGACAGATGCAACTTGGAAGCCTTTGGAGGTGTCTTTTGCTCCTGTACTTACGAGCAGTTTGAAGTTGTTTCTTTTTGCTTCCTGAGGTCATGTGGATAAATGATTCAGAGCCAATAATTGAGTAGTTAATGTCTGCTTTTGTTGCTGTGGCAGGGCTGGGGTCATGTATAGGGAAGGGGGTTGCTCGGCTCACAGGTCCGGAGCCTGCTTAGTCCAAGAACAGGGCACCGGCTCTGCTGGGCATGCGTGCAAGAGACAGCCTGGGGACGGGGAGTGGCCTTGCTTTATGTCAGCCTGCCCTTGTGATAACAAGTCCAGTCCCATGAAAGCCAAACCTGCTCCTGGGAAAGAAGCACTAACCCATTCCAGAGGGCTTGGTGCCTCCCAGCACTGCCACAGTGGGCATTAGGGCTCCAACAGTGAACTTGGGGGACACACTCAAGCCACCTTCTGCACCCTAAATCCTCCCACCCATGTCTCTGAGTCTCTCCAGAGAGAGCCCAGGGCAAGAAGCTCCTCCAAAGTGCCCTGTGGGTCTTAGCCCATATTCCCACTCCTCCTCAAAGTAATTTCCTTTCAGCTCCTTGTCTTCCCTACTTTTCAAGGAGAAGATGCACACTATTTTTCTTTTTGCATTCTCAGCCCCTGATAGCACCTGGCACACAGCAGATGCTCGGTAAATACTGGATGGATAAACGAATGCATAAGTGAATAGAAGACCTGTTAGCTGACTGAGAGTCCCTGTCTTCACTAGCAAAGTGTTGCCTCCTAAGGCTTTAGCCAGACTGAGTCAAGCAGCACTAAATTAATGTTTTCAATAATGAAAGGACTTCTAGCATTTCCATTTTTAAAAGGTTTAGTGAAGTTCATTCTTAATCCCTTGGTAGAATCATTCCAGTAACAATCATTTGATGTTAAGAGAATGGCTACTTTAGCTCCAGAAGCTGAGGCACAAATGAGAACCAGAGTAGAGAAAAGCAGCTCACGTGATCAAGGACTGGCGCTGGGGGGTGGCGTGGGGGGGAGGGGTAGGAAACCTAAGGCTGCTGGGACAAGTTCCTCTCCAGAAAAAACGGCATGGAGCAGGCATCTGGGGACAGGGCTCAAGCTAGGATTACTTCGGCCAACCCACAGGGTGTGGGAGCTTTCAGACGTCCCACTTGCTGCCCAGGGAGGCCAGGACAGGCCAAATCGGGACCTTGCACAGAGGACAGAAGGAAGGGTGGGGACACAGGGCTCGCTTGGGTTCGAGAGGGGCAAAACTGTATGCCTGTTCTTTACAAAAAGGGATGCTGGTGACCCTCTTGCAGGGAGGGACAGGTCAGGTGAGAAAGTTCTACAAAGGTCCTTGGAACCAGCCAGGAGAGAACTGTGCAGTTACAAAGCCCCCGACTGTGGGTTTCCATGGAAACCCTTAAGGAAATTTAACTAGAGATGATGGCCAATCCCATTTGAGAAGTTTCTGTCAGTTCTGTTTATGACAGTGGGAGCTAGTTCATAATCTGGAAATTGTGAGAGGCACAATATCAAACGTTTTGTTTTGAACAGTGCTGGGAATGAAACCCAGAGCTTCATATAAGCTGAACAAGTGCTCTACACTGAGCAGATTCCAAACATCATTAATCATTGCACATTTCATTTCTGATCCAGAAAGGAAAACAGATAAATTGGAAAAAAACTACAGTGACCTACACTTATATATATGGGGCTTACGATATGGCAGGCACTGTTCTAAACACCTTACTCTGTTATTTCATTCAATGCTCTCAGACTGCAGTGATTGTTACTGTCATTCCATAGCCCACAGGCACAGAATGATTCAATCTCCGGCCTCAGGCTGCACCACGAGGGTCAAAATATGTCCCTCTGTCACTAGCAAGAAGCAAAATGGACCCATCCAGAAAAACTTAAGAAACCAGAAGATCTCTTGAATGGTAAAATAATTTGTCCAAAAGAAATGCAAGATTGCTGTGAAAGGAAATTGTAAAAGTACAGAACTTACACATTGGTTCTTCTGCCCTTTGTGTTTGCCATGGGCCTCCTGACCATACCCCTGCCCCCTTAGGTTAAGGCACATCCCTTAGCCTCATCTGCTGGCTGGTGGTACCTGGAGATCCGAGTTTGCCAAATTCTGTTCTGTTTAAGAAACAGTTGCTAGGAAATGGAGGCTTACACATTTCTCCCGGTCCCCCCCCCCCCCCCACCGACCCCGTGGATCTGTAGTCATAGACACCATCACTTTCCAGGGACCTAAATCAACCAAGAAGACCTCTGACCTTGAGGTAGACAATAAACTGAATATTTATTGTATAGCATCTAATCTACTTCCAGAAGCAGTGCAATGTCACGTTCTTTTTCGATGTGAAACAAAATAGGAAAAAACAAAAAAACAAACCATAGCCCCTCAGAAGAGCTTCTCTGCTCCAATCAGCAGAAATGGCAGCAGCATGGAGATGCAGGTGCTGCTAAGCTGCTGCAGATCAGAGGCTGGATTCAAAGTGCCTGGCTTTGTTCTGCTGCCTGATGCTCTAGAAGGTCAAGGCCAAGGCCATTGTCACTGCAAATTCCTGCAGGGAGCAGTGTGAAAAGTCATTGTCTCTCCTCTTTCTTCCTTCTGCTATTTTTAGCTCCTGTTAGATCAATTTGAGTTAACTGCAGAGGAGGATTTAAAATGGTGCTCGAGTTTCAAGTTTGCGTCTGTCTGCCATATTTAGACCTTTTCCCAAATTCTGCTCCATCCAGACGTGCCATAGTAGAGCAGTTTTGCTGGTGTTACACTTGGTACTCATTGCTTCCCTCAGATGGAAAATACATTTCATTAATTAATGTAACTTAGAAGGAAGAAATATTTTCTATTCTAGGCCCTGATTCAGAGGTAGAAAAAAAGATCAACCCGGGTTCCATCCCCAGTACCACACACACACACACAAAGATAGGGCCGGGGATTTAGCTCAGTGGTTCCGCCACCTGCCTCAGGAGCACAAGGACCCAAGTTTGGTCCCCAGTACCAAAAAAAAAAGATCAGTTTTTAAAATATAGATGAGCCCCTATATTTTCGGTGCATGTGGGATGAATATTCCAGTAAGCCTCAGTTCTTGTTCAGCAATTGCTATACTATTCTGATCACAGGAGAAAGCACATGAGTCCACTAGAATCTGCTTTTCCAGCCAGGTCAGCTCCTATGTGCTGTTCCTCACCCAAAGGACTCAGGTTTGTGGTCCTGGAACACAGATTCCTCATTTCCCATTTCCTTTCCAAGAATTTTCCCCAGGAAAATATTTTAAGGAGCTTTTCACCCAGCATATCTCCTACAATTCCTCTCCAATTACCATGGAATGGTGACATAAAATACTACCTTATTTCATAGGTAAAATGTCCACGTGGGAGAATATTTGAAAAGATACACAAAAAATGGGAAGAGACAAATAGCAGATTTTACCCCTCCCATAAGTACTTCCAGTAGCATCACTGTGGGCTGTGTGTCCCTATAGCCCAGCCTATAGCAGCGGGAAAGGGAGGACAGCATGGCCCCATCCCAAAAAGAATGCGCGACCCGAACTTGCACACAAGTCCTTGCAGACTCCACCTCTTGCCTCTCACGGCGAGGAGCCTTCTGTTGATGAATGTAGAGCAACAGGGGAACTATATACAAGGGTGACCAAAGAATATGGCAAATGCTCAAATTTCAAAAACCGTATTACAATAAAAGATATGTTGCCATTAAACTCGCAAATACTCCTGCTCACTTCAGCCACACTCATCCCATCATTCTTGCTGCTTTCCCGAGCAGTTCTGAAGGTCCTCTTCCCTGAGAGTTTTTACAACATGTGAGCAAAAGCTGAGCCATCCAACAGAAAAGCAGGCTCTTAAAAATACGGCAGTGTGTCTTCATCCATCTATCTACCAAGTCTGGCACTGTGCAACTTCTGGCTCTTACCAAAAGAGCCAGAATGACCATGAAAGGTCAATGTTTTGAATCGATTCAGGTCATTGAGGCAGCCATGGGACTGACACTCATGAAGAAAGACTTCCAGGCCTGCTGCAGAAAGTGGCAAGAACAACAGGATAATCTTCCTGGAAGAGCCCCGGTGCCGAGGACGACAGACAGCATCTTGCACCGGTTGGGCTTTGCTGTACTTGGAATACCTCTAGCAGGGGTTCTGTGGGTTCCTTAGCAGAACAATGAAAGAACTTGTCCTGGGGGCCTCAAGTTTGAGGAAGATTTCTTGTTCCATCAGAAAAGTTGTGGCTAAGCATATGAACAATGAGTCACAATTCTGCATCAACACACACAGCTCTGTATCACTCTCCATCACCCCCACGCTGATTTTTAGAAATGGTAACCACACTGATTAGTACCTCAACTGAAGAAGGAGTGCTGGGATTGTACCGGAACCACATCCACGGCCCCACAGTCAGCAGAGTCCTCCCCGCCTAAAACAGGAAACAGCCAAGTACACCCACGTAACTTCCTCCACTCATGTGGGAATTGGGAACTGGTCACCAACCAGTCCCCAGCCACTGGAGAAGGGGAGACAGGGCTTCTCTTTTTGAGCAGTGGTCAGGCTTCTGATACACCCAGAGGCCTGGCTAAGAGTTTGTTTTTCAGTCAGTGCTAGAGGACTTTTTGTGTGCTTGCTGGGAATTCGTTCAGTGAGGATGGACAGAAAGCCCAAACCATGCATTTTTGATGGCTTTAATCCTGGCCTCCTTTCCTTGCACAGGGAAAGGACAGTTTCAATAGACAGAGGAGAGGGGATGTGACAGATGAGCACTGTCCTCTAAAGGAATGCTGACCCTGTCGTCACTGGACCAAGGCAGGGCCTGTGCCACCCTGGTGACACAGGGCCTGGCTGGCTCCATGTCCCCAACTAAGCCCAGTTGGGCCTTTTGCATGGTGGCAGTATTGACGTCAGTTCTCCAGGTGAAGGAATTAGCTGAAGCCCAAAGGGAAAAAGAGGCCCAAAAAAGAAAAATTCAATCCAGCAAGACCAAAGTCATTTCTTTTCATTTTGTAGGCTCTCAGCAGCTGTTAGGCTTTAGTGGATTCTGATAGTAAGAAAGTTTCCAAAAATAGAACAATGAAATGTCAGCCTTAATAGGATCAGGGCAACACAATACCTCTACTCCTGAGCGAGCTGACTCAGTTAACTTAATGAGGAAGGTGCTCTGCACCCTGCGGAGTCCTCTCCCATCTTGAAAGCCCCTGTCCCAACCTGGTGGGAGAGGGACTAGCCACTTCTGAAGTGGAGATATTGCCTTAGGGAGCTTTCTGGAACTGTGACAAAATAACTCAGAGGAGGAAAGGTTGGTTTTGGCTCACGGTTTCGGTCCGTGGCCAGCTGGCTCCCTTGCTTTGAGTGGTGAGGGAGGCAGAAACATCATAATGGAACGATGTGGCAGAGGAAAGCTGCACACTTCATGGCAGTCAGGAACCAGAGGGAGATGGAAAGAACCAGAGGAAGGGGCGGAGTAAAAAAAAGTCCCAAAGAGCATGCACCCTTCAACCGGGCTGCACTACTTAAATCTCCCTCACTTCTTAGTAACACTATCAACTTATAGCTCTGTTAGTGGATTAATTTGTTAATGGATTAATCCAGTTAGAGTCCTCCTGATCCAATCATCTCCCAACAGCACCACCTCTCAACACTACTACACTGCAGGCCAAACCTTGTTCCCTCGGGATCCAATGACAGGTCACTTTCATCCCATCTCTTCTGCCCCCTACCCCACCATCTGAGATCCCAGGATTTATGAGCCCCTATAAGACCCTCTTTTCACTTCCTGAACAAACCTTGCCAGAGAATCTGCTTTGAAACCCCTTCTGTCTGTCAACCCTGTGTTTCTTGCTTTTTAGGAGAGAAGTATGAGCTCCATGCAGGGACTGAGTCCACCCCAAGTGTCGTGGTGCACGTGTGTGACAGTGACATAGAGGAAGAGGAAGAGCCAAAGACTTCCCCAAAGCCAAAAATCATCCAGACCCGGCGTCCTGGCCTGCCACCCTCTGTGTCCAACTGAGCTGACTGCTCCACCTTGACAATAATATCTGTCTCCTCTTTATCATGCTTCCCCACTCCCGTTGTTTGTCAGAAAAATTAATTGCCTTCAAATCCCTGGGTATTTGGTTGTTTGAGATTCCTTCCTTGAAATCAAGCCTCTCAGACGAAAGGGCTAGGCAAAGGTGATGTCTCCTGCTCATATCATACTTGTGACATGTATAACCCATCCTCTAGAAAGTCCTAGGGAAAAAAGTAGTATTTTCTTATTAAATAATGAGCACAGCCGATATCTTCATTCTCGTGTTGACCTAAGCCAGAGACATCAGTAACAAATAGCATCAGTGTTGTTTGTGAGCTGTTTCAGTCCCCGTCCTGATGTGCCCGTTGTTTTTTTTTTTTTTTTTTTCCTGGCCACGTAAATAGGACCATAAGTAAGCTTGACTTTGACTGCATGAGATTTCCCTGTCTGGTCTCACTCAGTCCTCTGCATCCCGACATTCCCAGGACATGCATGATCACCAGCATTTATTTTCATGATTTGAGGATATTCTAACTCACAGATTGTTAGCATCCAGCCATGTCCTCTCTAGACTAGGAAGATTATCAGCATCACCCAGTTCAACGAGTCTGGGCAGAGTCACAATTTTGAATCAATAAATACTTCATAGCTCTGTTAAAATTCCCGGAGGCAAAACTGAGCTTGGCCCCAAAGATGCCCTCCCCAGATCTCCAACCTCTTCCATGCAGAACTTCCCAGTCGCTTTGGGGAGGCTCGTCCAGGGTGATGGAGACAGATTTCAGACAAACCTGTTTATTACAAAAGTCTTGCGGTGTCTGAACGGTTATTCTTTTCTCTTTGTATATTTGTACAAATATTTCAGCTGTGCTTTTAATATCTGGATGTTTTTTATTTAGAGATTGTCCAACCATTCGCTGCTTTAAAACATAATATGTGCATTGCTTATGAATGCATTCATATACTAACGCAGATAATCTGATAATATTACACAGTATGATGGAGAACACTGAAGTCTGAAAGGACACAAAAGCGTCTCGTGCCGATAGATAAGCGACTAGCCAACATCTTTGCTATCGAGACCATTTGTGTTTAAATAAAGTGTGTCAGTCATAGATAATTGGGAGGGAGCTAAATCTCCAGAATGCAGCAGCAGCTGAGCATATTAGAGTGGGTAAAGATGGCAGGTGTCTGCTGATCTTACTTGTGCAAGGCCCACATGCTCAGAAACGTTATTTGTTTGCGTTACATGTGGTTTTTCTATTCTCTAGCCCGAAGTGCATTACAGAAGATACACCTATAGAACCATTACCTTCCGCTCCATCTGCGCAGTAAACGACTTCCTTTAGATGCAAATGCTGGCGATCGAGGAGTGGGGAAGCACTTTCATTACCTAAGCCTCAGACACACAGGCAAGAACAATAACACAGCCAACCGATGGAAGGATTGTTGTGGTTTCTGACTAAGGTGTACGTTAGTTTCCTCAGAAACTTAAAGCCTAGACTGATTACTCAGAATTTAAAGTCCGTTCTACTGTGAATATAGCAATATAATACTGGATGCAGTACAGGTGAAACTGAGGAGAGCATCGCTTCTAAGATCCTGAGTTTCCATAGGGGAAATGACTCCTTTTAAAAATAAAATCTGAGGAGTGGATAAGTCTTTTGCAGGGGAGGATTAGAGTTTTGGTGGACAGACTTAGTGATGGATAAAGGGTGCCCTCTGGTGGAGGAACCGGAACTTAGCTTTTCAAAGGAACACAATTACATCAGGCAAGTGAGAGATGCTGAACTGTTGTCTCATGTGGGTCCTTGGCTTTTTAAGCTATCCTGTATTTCCAGAATGCAGATGAGAGAAAGTGTAGGGCCCCTTGCCATGCCTCAGTGGAACCTCCTCGCACTGTGAAAGTCGCAATTGATCGCCTCAGCATTTCCATGCCGCACATGATGCAACTTCTTTAGCACTATTGTAAGTTTGAAAAATTTTTCCTATGGAAGGGAAGTGGCAGACTCCCACCAACTGAATCATTTGTGCACGTGTACAGCTCAAAGAGCTTAGACTTCAAATATATCTGGCGAATGACCGTGGTCGTCGTGTCCTTTCTGTGCTGTGTCTGGGTTGGGTGTCCCTGAGGGGCAGCTGCTGAGGAGCAGGGCTCAGCCTACGCTCTAAGAAGGTCCCAGCATGTGGGATTGCCCCACTGGGCTGCCATGGCAGCAGCCATCTCCTGGCAGAGAGGAACTGAGCCAGGCCTGGAGGGGTGAGAAGGGCGGGCTCTGATGAGGGATCCGGAGAACCATACTTCACTGTCCTGTCTCATCCATTCCAAGGGTCCTGAGAATGTCCTGAACATCTCCATGTAGTTCTTTAGTTAAAAACACTCCCACAGATCTTAAGGAGAAACATTGATGAGACAGAACAGGAAAAGCATTATCGCAATGCAAAGGATGACCCATGCTCTTTATCCAAAGAACATCTCCCTCAAATGAGACCTTCAGGAGAATGAAGAGGAAAACTTTGGGCTGGGAGAAGACAGCTGAGATGCAAGTAGCTGTGAAAGGGCTACATTCAGAAAGAGATTTTAAACCAATGGTCAGTATATCTAAAAGGATGCTTGGTGCACACACACAGGCCTGAAATACCGGTAAGCATTTCAAACACACTCAGCATCATTTCTTGTCAGACAAAAGCAAACTAAAACTTCAAAGACATGCACCAGGCAGCTTTCAGCAGGGCTACAAGTACAGTTAAGTCTCTGACTTACGAACAAGTTCCATTCTGGGAGAATTGTTCATGGGTCAGATTGGTCTCTGTCTGTCAAAGTCAGTCTTATATAGTACACCCATGAAAGTTTGCAACTCAAATGTTCCTAAGTTGGGAATTGTACAGGGGAAGACCGGTAAGGATGCAGAGGGGAGGGGACACTGCTTCTGCCACTTGGAGCACTCTGCTGTGTCCTCGAGGTGGAACATAAGCCTGTCTGGGAGTTGGTTGGCTCGGAGCACATGCCCAACACATAGGAGTGGGACTCACATCTAGAGTGGACCCTCGAGTTACGACCAGCCAGACATACGAACTTGGGTTATGACTGGCATTTTAGTTTTAACTTATGACCAAAGTCTTGAGTTATGACCCAAATGCCGGCCACTTGTGCTTCCAAATGGTCTCAGATACAGATTTAACCCTTAAAGAGTTCTGGAAGGACCATTACAACATCCTTTCCTGGGTGGGGTTTACTGAGACATCCTGGGCCACTGTCTCTCTAAGGACACTGAGATCTGCCTATGTACAGGAGAGAATCTCTGAAGGCTGTGTAGAGGAGCCTGAGCCTTCATTGACCAACGTGAGTTATAACCAGCCCTCAGGAATGAACTGAGTTCATAGGTCAAGAGTCCACTGGATCCAGATACTCATCCGGCAGTGTACCTAGCAGGACATCCAAATGTCCTTCCATAGTGGCATATGGAACTCTGGTTCACTTACACAAAGGAACATGGCAGAGACACAGAACACAAACTCCTGGTGCAGATGACAGCATGTATGGATCACAGATATTTTTCAGCAAAAACAAAACCAGCTAGCCTGGACAGAATTCATAATGAATAACTCCACTGAGGGAGTTGAGGACGTCCCAAAGTCTGTGGCACCCTGGCCCACTGCATGGGCGCCAGCTCAATCAGTCCCCTCCCCAAGGTAACTGCTGTCACAGTTCCCACCAATCTAGGTCACGTTATCTACCTGATCTGGTTTTCACCCAAAGTCAAAATGACCTTGAAAGAAAAACATAGAATCCACTCAGGACATCATGGCAACCACAATGGTGCAACTAAAGCTACTCATAAAAGACTTCCCAACTGCTGCAGAAGGTGGCAGGAATGATGGCATAAGTGTGTTCACCATGCAGGGGAAGATTTTGCCGGGGACTAATAGCAGTCTGTCTTTTACTGTAATAGTTTTCTAATTTAATCATTCATAGTATCTTTTGATCACATCTTGTACGTGCTTGAAAATTTCCAGAATCAGAACTTGTTGCTGAACTTCCAGTGCTGGATGGTCTCTTGCTTTTGTTTACTTCTGGCAGGGCCTCTCCCTCACCCAGTGGTCTCTCCCCTGTGCCAGGAAGGCCTGCTGTCTCCTTTTGGATGTCAGCCTACCCCCTGCTCATTCAGACAAATCTCCTTTAGCTATGTTTCAAATAGGCTTTGTGGGATTTAAGTCTGGCTTCGCCAAAGTATGACTGTAAGTACCCGCCAAATGCCTGACCTTGCTCAAACATCTGAACTTAAGTTTCCACTCTTGTAACTCAGGACCGAGGGTGTCTTCAGGCCAGGTTCTGGCACATATCAAGTACCCAGCACATGACCCGGCACACATTATGTGTCCTCAGCACTTGGGCTGTTTCTGAGCCACCCTGCCTTCTGGGTATGGCACCTGGAGCTCCTTTGAGAAGCCACCTTGGTTTGTTGGGATTCCTTCAAGATCCTGAAGCAATTCTCCATCACTTTTCATTTCTGGAAGCCCCGTGTCACTGTCAATCTGGATTCTTATCGGCAAGCGAAGGCATGCTGGGGGCCTTGAGCAATTCTGTTATAGCTACAGGCCTGGCCCTGGGTGCGTGCTATGACTGAAGGAGCCAGAGGAGAAAAGCCCTGAGTCCAACCATCACAGAGCCTTGCACACACACAGCCAAAGAGGGCAAGAGGAACTTCACTCGGTACCAGCTGCAGTCTAGCCTCCAGGCCTGCAGAGCCACTAGCAGAGAAGACATCACCATGCCTGAGTCCACACCATGCATATGGTGACCACTGCAGTGCTGCCCTCTGTTGTCAGGACTGGGAGTGAGCACCACAAGTGGGTGCTACGGTTCTTGCCACCACCTCTCCCTGCTCTGTGCCTGGTTGGAGGACAAGTGTGTCAGGGCCCTCAGCACTATGGGCCACTATTGCCAGAGGCCCTTGCTAGTAGCACAATCAGCATCCAGTGCACATCACCCGATAGAAGCCATCAGTCCCATTGTGGGAATAGTGCACCATGAGCACCCCACACCCCTGCTGTCTGCACCACACCTGCCCGAATGGCTAGAACATCCCCATTCTTGCCTTGCCTACAGATGGTCTCTCCATTTTGGCCATGGTACATATCATTAACCACAGCCAAAGAAGCTACAGGGAGACTACACTATGGAAATAAAGCCAACACTGAATAACGGGAAACAGCTTTAGGAGCAAGTTGCTTTTTAAGAAGGTCACCCATGAGTTTGAGATACCTGAAACATCAAATGCAAAAACTCCATACAGAAGCACAAGAAATATAAAAGAACAGGAACACGATGCCTCCAAAGGATCATAATAACTCTAGCAACAGATCCAGAGAAATTGACATAGATGAAATGCCTGGTAAATAATTTAAAAGGATTTTTAAAAGCTCAATGAAATATAAGAGTTCATAGGCAAACCATTAAATAAAATTAGGAAGACAATGGAGGATATGAATGGGAAGTTCAGCAAAGAGAGATTTTGAAAGAGAACCACACAGAAATCTTGCAAATGAAGAGCACAGTAAGTCAAATAAAGAATAAAGATGATTCCCAACTTGTCCTGCTGTGATAGTTAACTGATTGTGTGGATTTGAATCAGAAACACCCAATTAAATTGGCTCAGCACAGTTCTGGGTGTTGAAGACCCACCCTAGGGAGGACTGTGGCCAGAATGGTTAAAAGGGAAACAAAGAAGGAAGGAATGCTTCTGTTTCTTCAGAGGAGCTCCAGTCTTTACCTTCAGCTCGGACGTCCTCTCTGCGCTTTCAGTGCAGACCCTTCAGCCTCCTGACATGGACTCGCACGGGACCCTACAGTGGGCTCCAGGCCTTCGACTGGATCCTTTGGATCTCCAGTGTGCAGACAGACCATTGGTACTCTTCCACACTTGACTCTGTGTGGACCCATTACAAGCCAATCTTGTAAATTCTTATATATTTCTATATCTTGCATGAAATCTGTTTCTGTAGTGAGCACTGACTGATATATCCACAGAGGCAGAGACCAGGCAGAAGCTGCTGCATACAGTCAAGGAGAGAGCTACAGGGGAATGCATAGATGGGAAGACTGGTAGGGTGCAGAAAGCCAGAGAGGAATGGTGCAGAGAGATGCTCTGGTACAGATACAAGGTTTGTTCTTTGTGTCTAGAGTGGATACAAGGAACAGCCTGACAGGGACTGAACCTAATAATACATTGAATCAGGGGAATAGGTGCTTGAGTCAAAGTCACACCACAGGATGATAACCACTAACCAAAGAGATCTCCACAGCAGTGACAGAACTTCTTACTCTATCTGCAACCCTCAACACAAAGAACATTAGAAATATGACTCTTACTCAATATAGTGCTTGATGTTTTAGCCAGAGCAATTAGGCTGGAGAAATGAATGACATATATATAAGAAGGAAGGAAGCCAAGTTGTCTCTGTTTATAGATAATATGATTCTATACATAGGAAAGCCTAAAAGCTGCACCAAAAGACCGCCAGAACTGATGAATGAATCTGGGAAATTAGCAGGATACAAAATTGACATACAAAAATCAGTTGCTTTTCTATACACCAATGACAGATTTGGTAAGAAAGAAATCATGAGAGCAGTCCCATTCACAATAGCTACACAGAAATAAAAATACCTAGGAATGAATTCAGCCAGGGGATTGGGAGATCTTTATAATAAAATTTACAAATCACTGGTGAGAGAAATTGAAAAAGACTCAAAAAGATGAGGAGACCTCCTACGTTCATGAACTGGAAGAACTAACATTGTTAAAATGTCCATACTGCCCAAAGTGATCTACAGATTCAATGTAATCCTCAGCAAAATACCAAGACTAGCCGAGTGTGGTGGCTCATGCCTGTAATCCTAGCATTCTGCAAGGCTGAGGCAGAAAGATAGTAAGTTAGAAACCAGCCTGAGCAACCCAATAACTTAGCAAGACCTTTTCTCAATATAAAAATTTAAAAGATGCTGGGGCTCAGTGCAAAGGCCCTGGGTTCAATCCCCAGTACAGAAAAAAAAATTAACAAAATAAAATATAAACACCAATGATATTCTTCATGGAACTAGAAAAAATCATAAAATTCATATGAAATCACAAAAGACTCAGAATACAATCTTGAGGAAAAAGAACAAAGTTGTAGGCATCAAAATACCCAATTTCAAGACATTCTACAGGGTCATGGTAACCGCAGGAGCATAGTATTGATGTTAAAACAGACGCACTGATGGAACATAATAGAGATCCTAGACAAAACTCACACAGCTTATTTTTGACAAAAGGACCAAAGAAATACACTGGAGAAAGGGCAGCCTCTTCAACAAGTGTGCTAAGAAAACTGGATATTCATATGTGAAAGATTGAAATTTGATCCCTGTATCTCTTGTCCTGTACAAAAATCAACTCAAGATGGATCAAAGACCTACGTGCAAGGCCTGAAATTCTGAAACCAGTAAAAGAAAACATCAAGGAAACACTTCAAGACATTGTAATAGGCAATGACTTCCTGGATAGGTCATCCCAGAGCACAGGAGAAACAGCAAAAATTGACAAATGGGATTGCATCAAATTAAAACCTTCTGCTTGGTAAAGAAACAATAGGGTGAAGAGACAACCTATAGAATGAGAGAAAATACTGCCCAGCTACTCACCTGACAAAAATATTAATATCAAAAATCTATAAGGAACTCAAAAAATTTAAAGCTAATAATCTAATTAAATAACGGGCAAATGACCTGAATAGATAATTCTCCAAAGAATAAACATGAATGGCCAACAAATGTTTGAAAAAAATTGTTCAACATCATTAGGTCTCAGAGGTAAGGTAAATAAAAACTATAATGAATACCAACTTTCCCCAGTTATAATGGCTACTATGAAAAAAAATGCTAGCAAGGATTTAGTAGAGTAAAAGGAACTTGCATACATTGTTGGTGGGACTGTGAGCCATCGTAGCCATGATGGTGAAAAATATGGAGGTTCCCACTATTCGACATCTATCCAAAGGAAAGAAAATCAGCATACTGCAGAGATACCTGCACAGCATGTTTATTGTGGCACTATTTACAACAGGTAAGATACAGAATCAACTGATGAATAGGTAAGTAAAATGTATTATGCATAAGGGAGTATTATGCATCCATAGTGAAGACTGAGATACTGTCATCTGAAGAAAAATAGATGGAAATGGAGGACACTACATTCACCAAGATGAGCTAGACACAGATAAAGAACCACACATTCTCAAGCTCAAAAGAGTTGAACTGAAAGTAGAATGGCAGTTACTAGAGATTGGTAGGGAGTCAGGGTGGAAGGGGGGGGTTGGGATTCATCAGGGCACATTATATGCATGTATGAAAATACCATGAGACCCCATTAATATGTTAATAAAAATGTATAAAAATAAATCCTCATTCTTTTATGTGACCTATGTTTCCTCTCTGGACGCATTTAGAACTGGTTATCTCAACGATTCTGAAATTTTATAAATAGGATTCTTTAAGGGTCATTTAACTCTCGAGACTTATATTCCTCAACTATAACATTTTTCTTGAACTAATTTTTGAAAATTTCTTTCTTTCCACCTCCTCTGTTCTCTGGAGATACCTATTATTTGGATCTTAGTTCTTCCAGTATTATGATCAATTTCTTTTTTCTGTATCATGTTCTATGTCTTTGACTTTTTTTTCTGTTCCACTTTTCTGGGAAATTTCTTCTGGCTTTATCTTCTAACCCTTCTATTTAATTTTTTCCTATTTATGTGCATTTGGTTTCTGATAGGATTTTTCATTCCTGGAATGGTTCCTTTCTATTGCCTTCTGTTCTTTTTTAATAAATACAATATTTTCTCTTATCATGAAGATTTTTTAAATTCTTTTTCTCTATTTTCTGCATAATCTTTCTTCTATTTCCTTTTTATTAAAAATGTGTGTGTGAGAGAGAGAGAGAGAGAGAGAGAGAGAGAGAGAAGTGATTCTTAATAGAAAGAGTTTTTCCCCCAGGGGGCACTCTAGAGACATTAACTGTCACAGCTGGGGATTTGTGCTACTGGTATCTGGTGCACAGAGGCCAGGGATGTCACTGAACATCCCCCAAGGGACAGTAGAGATCTCCAGAATTGAGGTTGGAAAACCGCCTCTCAAATACCTGATCCTAGTTCTTTAAGTGAAGCAGCAAAGGGATTGAATTGACTCCCCAGTTGCCAGTGAAGCCTGTTGACAGAACAGTGGTGCTGGGAGTTGATGTGGATATGCAGTTTCACTGCGGGAAGTCCGACTGTGCATCCTCACAGTTTTTCTCTCTGGTGAATCAGTTTACTCAGAGAAGAGTCCTCCACTTTCCTGCCTGCAGGCTTGAAATCTGGTGATCAGTTTTCCAGGAGCTTAAAGGCAGCCGCTGAGGACAGAGCACAGTCTCACTCCCACCATCTGCCTCAGCAGATGTGGATCCCCTGCTATCTGGTTGCTCTAGTTCAGTCTCTCTTTGAGACAGGCCTCCAGGTTCCTCCCAGGTGGGACCCAGGATCCTAATGACCTCTGACTGCACCTTTCAGATCACCTTCCTGAATCCCACTTTCAAAGAGAGCTGGTGCTTCCACTTACTGAGCTTTCTCCCCCACTGGCTGGGCCTCTGGGTTGCCTTGACTACCACCTGGATCTCAGCTTTCTTTCATCATTCAGAAGGAAGCAGCTACACTCTCTTCACCTTTCTAGCTTCCAAAATGTTCCCGCTATTCTCTTTGCCCATTTTCTTCATCATTTTTGGTTTATAGCTTTCTTTTTCCCACAGTATGATTTGGAAGACGTAAAAATAAATTTGTGAGCTTAATTACCCACATGCACCCGTAATTATGAGTGACTTTCATAGCCACTTCTGCCACCTAAAGATCTCGTTTCCTCCTAGACTGCCTGAGGACTCAGAGTCCTTTTTGAAGTTTTGATTAGTGCATGTTAATCATGCAGATTAATGGGCTTCATTTTGACATATTTATCATGCATAACACCCACTTTTATCATCCCACGATTCCTCCTTTCCCTCCCCTTCCCCTCCCCTCCCCTGTTCTCTTCCTCCTCTCCCTCTCCCCTCTGCTTTCGTATCTCCTTTATTCCCTGGATTTCATGACTCAGAATCCTCTTGAAAGAAACATTCTACACAGTCATTCATATTTCCGCTGAATTGCAAGATTGCTGAAGATGGGACTCAGGTTCATCCCTCAATTTGATATGCGGCAGTAAAAAATGTGTCACCAAGGTGCCAAGGTGCAGCCAGAGATAAGCCAATGTGGATTTTAAATCTGTCTCCCAGAAATGGTAACAGTGCAGAAAGAAAGTTTTCTGACAGCCTGTACTGTGCTCAAGGCCATACACACACTATCTTGTGGGGGAGAGGATCCACGTGACCCTACAGAAGTGTGTTTTGTTACCATTCCAAGGCCATTAGAACCCACTGATGGTTAAAAACAACGTGCTCAGAAGATACCAAAGAGAGAGGAATCAGAGAAAAAATGTAGTATCCAACTCTGTTCACTGATGAATAAGAACAGCATGTATCGAATACCAGGTTCCCAGGCCTTTGCCTCACTGAATGAGTCTCATGGAAACCTCATGACCATTGAATTCAGTTGATTTTTATCATCACTCCTCTATCTTGCGCATGAGGAAGCCTAGGATAAAAAAAGTTACAAGTCCCAAGTTCTGACCTGGGCTTTGAGCTCAGGCAGGCTGAGTTGGGAGCCTGTGGTTTATTTTTACCCTGTCAGGTGGTGGCAGCGACAGTACAGTGGTCACAGGGCTGTCACACGTGTTTGAATTTGTTTAATACCTAGAGAAACTAGCCAATGCCAAGGCAGAAGAGCCAACACCAAACCACTTGGTAGCTATAAAGCAAAGTATAAAATTTCCAGGGAGAAGAAAGGGACGCTCAGGTGCCACCACCCTTCCTGCCACCAGCAGAGCACGGGGCCCTGGTTCATATCTATTCCATTTCTCCAGGAGCAACATGCTCAGGCAGGGAGACCTCGGGCTGTGCTGATCTCCTGGCCATGCTGGTTTCTGGAATTGGACAGTGGTGGGTGACACTGATTCTTAGATCCACAGGCAGAAAGGTAACAAAAACTGGGGCTTCATCTCCTGTACTAAGTCAGGATCTGACCTTTTCAGGGTCCACGCTTATAAATTCTTAGTTACTTGGAAGAATCTTAGTAAGTAGGATCCAAAATTGTGCCCTTGGGAAACACGGGTGGTATTATGCTGAGATGACAGGTGACAAAGCAAGGCCAGCCCTGGGCTGTGTGGGTCTGGCTGGGACTCAGTGTCACCTGGTGGGGTAGCTGTGTTCTCAGCTTCAGCATAGATAGCGATGATTCTGGGCCCTATGGCCATCTGGGACTCCAGGACAGCAGCGAAGACTCTAGGAATCCCTTGATGGGTGTCAGAGAACTTTGGAAAGATCAGCCCAGAGGATTCTGGGAACAGTGGACCCAGCTCCCTTCTTTTCAGTGATTTTTCTTCATTGTGTGGTTACATAACCACTTCCTGTGTGGAACTCATCCCTGAATGAGCACAGGGCAGCTGTTTGAGAAGAAAGATGGCAGCTTGTCCTGCTTGGCTTGACTGCAGCCACCTGACCCTGTGCTGAGCATCCAGCAGCTGCTCAATAAATCTTTGATGGCTGAATAAATTAGATTAATTGAAATCCCAGTGGCATTTATAAATCTTATGATAAAACTGAAAATGACTTGATGCAGGACTGCATGAAAACTATATCCCTTTGATTTGAAAATACCCTTTTACCTGACCTGTTCTTACAATTTATTACAACCTGTTCTTATAAGTATCAGGGAGGTGGCCCTCATTCATTCATTCAGTAAACTTCTATTGAAGACTTACTATGTGCCCAGCACTGTAATAGTCTTTGAAAAGACAAAGTGTCTTGGTAAACAAGCCAGCCTAAGGTCCTATCTCCTCATGGTAGCCTCAGGAGCTGTGGGAAAATTAACCTCTGCTGTTTAAGCCACCCAGGCTATGATATGTTGTTATGGAAGATGAGGAGATCCATGTGGAAGACACTAATGGCTACCATGAGGAGATAGGAGAGGAAGGACAGGAAGAAAATGGCTTCCAGAGTAGGAATACTGAGTGGATGTAGTCATCAGTTCGAGCTGTTTTCATTTGTTCACAAGATCATGAATCTTTGTCATGTATTCCAGGAGAGGAGAATCTACACCTTCCTGGGTCCTCCTTTTCCTCAGGATGTGGCCTTCTCATATATCTGGGCCTCTGCTGTGCGGTTGTGTTGAGGGCTTTATTTCCCTCCTGGGAAATACTTCCCACAGGAGGTCACACTAGCTGCTGGGCTGAACATAGCTGCCTCTCTCAGGACTCTCTTTCCAGTGAGTCCTATACTTTGTTCTCAGTTCTGGCTTTAATTGGCCAACCAGGTCATGTGTTTCCAATCCATCTCCACTCCCCACAGACAGTCCACCTTCCCTTGACTTTTGGAATTAGGTGAACACAGAGTCCAGCTTCCTGCCACAGGGCCCGGCCTGGCTTCCTCAGCCAAACTCTGACGCTTGTATGTGTTATCGATTGCCCAATGATCCCAAACTTAATGGCTTAACCCACATACCTTTGTTATTTCCATATCTGTGGGCTAAATACATTTAAAAAATTAATTTTATTGGTACATTTTAGGTATACAATATAATGACATTCATCATTGGAAATTTGCACCTTTACATAATCTCTCTTGGTTCTTATTTTTCCCCCTTCCCCTGCCCTTCCTTCAACCTCTCCATCCCTCCCTATTTACAAAGACTTTTTCATTTTCTCATATTAATTCCATTCCCTTCTTTCCTTTCCCCTACCCCTCCCACTTCCCCTTCCCCTTTGCCCCTTTTCTTCCTTTTCACATTATCTATTATACCTTTTAGTCCTTACTCTTTCAGTTTCTCACACCAGAGAAACTATTCAGTATTTACACATGTGTGTCCTATTTATTTCACTTAAGAGTATCACCTCAATTTGCATCCATTTTGCTATAAATGTCTCTAATTTCTCATTTTTTATGGCTGAGTAGTACTCCATTTTATAAAAAAAAACCCAACATTTTTTTTATCCAGTCTCCAGTTGATGGGCAATTGGGCTACTTCCAAGTTATAGCTATTACAAATTGTGCTGCTATGAACATGGGTGCTCATATATCACTGTGGTATGATTCTTTTAATTCTTTGGGGAAGATACCCAGCAGGGGAATAGCTGGGTCAAATGGGACTTCCAGTCCTGGTTCTTTGAGGTATCTCCATACTGATTTCCACAGTGCTTGCACCAGTCTACACTTCCAACAGCAGTGGAGCTGTGTTCCTCTTTCCCCACAGCCCTGCCAGCATTTGTTTGATTGATTTCATGATAGCAGCCATTCTTTCTGGAGTGAAGTGGAATCTCAGCATTGTTTTCCTTTGCATCTCTTGAATGATCAGTGACGTTGAGCATTTTTTCATATGTTTATTTACCATTTCTACTTCTTTGTCTGAGAAATGTCTGTTCATTTCAGATGCCCATTTTTGGATTGGGTCTTGAAATTTGGGAGGTCTGATTTTTTTTAAGTTCTTTATAGATTCTAGATAGTAGACCTTTGTCTGAGGAATAGCAAGTGAAAATTTTTCCCACATTGTGGGTTGTCTCTTCACACTGCTGGTGGTTTCTCTTGCTGTGCAGAACGTTTTTAGTAAGAAGACATCCCACTTGTTTATTGTTTGTGCTAATTCATGGGCAACTGAGGTTTTGTTCATAAAATCTTTTCCTACACCAATGTCTTCAAGAGTTCTAACCTCTGTTCCAGCCAGTTCAGCGTTTCTGTTATAATATTTAGATCTTTAATCCATTTTTATTTTAGTTTAGTGCATAGTGAGAGATATAGGTCTCGTTTTAATCTTTGGCAAGTTGAAACCCAATTTTTCAAGCACCATTTATTAAAGAGGCTAACTTTCCTCCAGTGAGGGTGTTTGGCTCCTTTGTCAAATATGAGGTAGCTGAATGTGTCTAGAGTTGTTTCTGCATTCTCTAATCTGTTCCACTGGTCCTCCAGTCTGCTTCTTTGTCAGTACCATGTGTTTTTATCACAGTAGTTTTGTAGTATAGCTTCAAGTTGGGGTTGTGATACCCCCCCTTGCCATGTCTCTGTTGCCTAGAATTGCTTTTGCTATTCTGGGTCTCTTCTTGTTCCAAATGAATTTTTTGGATTGTTTTCTCAAGGTCCATGAAGTATGCGGCTGGGATTTCAATTGGGATTGCATTGAATCTATATAGCAGTTTTGGAAGTATGGCCATTTTCACTATGTTGATTCTTCCTACCCAGGAGCAGGGGATGTCTTTCCATTTTCTGATATCATCTTCAATCTCTCTTTTCAGAGTGCTATAGTTTTCAGAGAAGAGGTCTTTGATTTATTTTGTTAGGTTGATTGCTAGGTATTTCAGGTTTTTTGGATGCTATTATGAGAGGATTTTTTTTTGCCCTAGTTCTCTCTCAGTGAGTCTGTTGTTCGTATAGAGGAAAGCTATTGATTTTTGTGTGTTGATCTTCTATCCAGCTACTTGACTGAATTTGGTTATTAAGTCTAGAAGACTTTTGGTGGAGTTCTTGGGGTCTTCTATATAGAGTATCATGTCATCTGCAAATAAGGACAATTTGACTTCATTTCCTATCTTTATTCCTTTTATTTCTTTCTCTTGTCTAATTGTTGTGGCTAATGTTTCCAAGACTATATTGAACAGGAGTGGTGATAGTGGACATCCTTGTTGTGTTCCTGATTTTAGTGGAAAGGATTTCAGTTTTTGACCATTTAGTATGATACTGGCTGCTGGTTTTTCTTAGATGGCTTTTATCAGATTGAGGTAGAGACTGTTTATTCCAATTTTTTGTAGGGTTTTGATCATAAACATGTGAATTTTGTCAAAAGCTTTTTCTGCATCTATTGAGATGATCATATGGTTTTTGTGCTTGGCTCTATTGATAGTTACGTTTATTGATTTGTGTATGTTGAACCATCCCTGCATCCCTGGGGAGAATCTCACTTGGTCAGGGTGTATGATCTTCTTGATGATCTTCTGCACTCTATTTGCCAGTATCTTATGAAGAATTTTTGCATCTATGTTCGTTAGTGAGATTGACCTATCATTCTCCTTTTCAGTTGGGTCTTTCTCTGCTTTGGGGATGAAGGTGATGCTTGCTCCCAGGAATGAATTCAGGAGTATTGCTTCTCTTTCAATTTCACTGAAGAGTTTAAACAGTAGTGGCAGTAGTTCCTCTCTAAATGTCTTGTAGAATTCATCAGTGAAGCTATCAGGATCCAGGCTTTTCTTAGTTGGTAAGCTTTTAATTACATTTTCAATTTCATTGATTGATATTGGGTTGTTTAGAATTTTTAGGTCTTCTTCAACTTTGGTAATTCATACTTATGTAGGAATCTGTCTATTTCTTCTGTTTTCCATCTTATTGGTGAATAGGTTCTCAAAGTAGGTATTGATGATCCGCTGGATTTCTGCTGGGTCCATTGTAATTTCATCCTTTTCATTACTAATTGCATGGATTTGGGCCTTTTCTTTCCTTTTTCTGATGAGGTTGGCTAAGGGTTTGTCAATTTTGTTTATTCTTTCAAAGAACCAACTCTTGGCTTCATTGATTTTTTGTATTGTTCTCTTAGTCTCCATTGCATTGATTTCTGCTCTCATCTCTATAATTTCCTCCCCTGTATGAGCTTTGGGTTTGTCCTGCTCTTTTTCTAGAAGCTTGAGGTTCAACATCAGGTTGTTTAATTGGGCTCGCTCTGTTTTCCTAATGTGAGTATTCACTGCTATGAATTTCCCTCATAAGACTGCTTTTGTTGTGTCCCATAGATTCCGATATGTTGTATTGGCATTGCCATTTAATTGAAGGAACTGTCTGATTTCTTCTTTAATTTCCTCTGTGACCCATTGGTCATTCAGAAGTGTGTTGTTCAGTTTCCCCGTGTTTATGAAATTCTTGTGGTTCCTTTTGCTATACATCTCCAATTTCATTGCACTATGGCCTGATAATATACAGAGGATAACTTCAATTCCTTTGCACTTAAATATGTTCTATGAGTGACTATGTGGTCCATTTTGGAGAATGACCTGCGTGCAGCTGAAAAGAATGTGTATTTTGATTTTGTGGGGTGGAACACTCTGTACACATCTGTTAAGTTCATTTGTTCTGGAGTTTGATTGAGTCCTAGTATTTCATTGTTTTTTGTCTAGTTGATCTATCTATTTGTGACAGTGGGGTATTGAGGTCCCCCACTACTATTGTATTAGTGGCTATTTTTTATGGCCGTTAGTATTTTTTATATTGTTGGGTGCACTAGTGTTTGGTGCATATATGTTTATGATTGTTATCTCTTCCTCTTGGATCATTTCCTTCACAAGGATGTAGTGTACTTCTTTGTCTCTCTTAATCAGTGTTGATTTGAAATCTATTTGATCTGCAAAGAGGATAGCTACTCCTGCTTCTTTTTCGGGTTCCTGTTGCATGGAGTATTGTTTTCCACCCTTTAACTTTCAGTCTATGAGTTTCTTTTTGAATTAAGTGTGTTTCTTGTATGCAGCATATTGTTGGATCTTGCTTCTTGACCCATTCTGCCAGTCTATTTCTTTTGACTGGCGAATTGAGACCATTAACAATGATGGTTATAACTGATATGTATTGACTTATCATTGTCATGAGTTTTACTTTTTGTTGGATTCTACCCCTTTGCATTTAATTTCTTGTTGTGCCAGATGGATTCATTCTGCTGGGCTTCCTGGGGTTGTGATCCTCATTGTCTTTTCCTATGATATTGTCTAAAATTTTTTGGAGTGCTGATTTAGTATTCATGAAGTTTCTAAGGTGCTTTTTGTCATGAAAGTATCTTATTTCTCCATCAATTTTTATCTTTTTTTTTGGTACTGGGGATCAAACTCAGGACCTTGTGCTTGCGAGGCAGGCAGCAGAACAACTGAGCTAAATCCCTGGCCTTCTCCATCAATTTTGAAAAATAGTTTTGCAGGGTACATCATCAGTCTGGGTTGGAGGCTGTTTTCCTTTAGGGCTTGAAATACGTCACTCCAAACTCTTCTTGCCTTGAGGGTTTGTGTTGAGAAGTCTGCTGTGATTCTGATGGTCTTTCCTTTGTATGTGATTTGTTTCTTTTCTCTAACTGCTTGTAGAGTTTTCTTCTTCTGTTGGGTTTCTGGAATCTTAACTATTATATGCATATGTGTAGATTTTTTTGATCAAGGCTAGTTGGAGTCCTATATGCCTCACTTATCTGTAGGTCAATTTCTTTTCCCTTGCTTGGGAAGTTTTCTGCCATCACTTCTGTGGACAGTTTTTTTAAATTTTGTCTGCACTCTCTCCTGTTTCTTCATTGACTCTGATCAGTCTTATGTTATTCTTCTTTGCATCGTCTAGCAGTTGCTGGATTGATTTCTCATGGTCCCTTACTATTTTAAAGAAAATTTTCTTTTCCTGGTCACTAATTGCAATCTTATCTTCTATATCTGAAATTCTGTCCTCATATTGGCTCATTCTCTGAGTAAAGTTTCAATGGAGTTTTTAATCTCCTGGAAATCTGTTTGCATCTCTTTTATGGATTCCATTTGTTTCCTATGTTGAAATTCCATCATGTTCATCAGCTCCTCTTTTTATTTGTGTCCTCTCTAGATTTATTAATCATGTCTTGCACTATGGGCACAATCTCTGCTGTTATCTCAGAAATTATTTGATTTCATTGTTTCCAGATCCTCTTTCATTGCCAGTTCAGGAGGTCCAGGTGGTTGAGTATCAGATCCTTTCATCTTGTTTCCCTTTGGGGTTGTTTTAGGTGATCTGGAACTCTGGTTTTGAAACTTGTTTATGTGTCTTCTTATTTCAATGGGTGTTGAGGGGAGGAATGTGTGCTGCTGGTGCCCATGCAGTTCACCTCCTCGGCCCTGGGGGGTGGGGTTGGTACGGTGACCTGGAAGGTTCACTGCCTCGGCGCTGGGGACAGTGGGCTAAATACATTTTAAAAATTGATTTCACTTGCTTATGTTAATGTAAATAGGGCCACTAGCAATGTTTCAACTGTTCAGAGCTCTCTCTGCTCCTTATCAGGTAGCACTGCTCTAGAACATCACAGCACTTGTTAGCATAGTAGCCCAACTGATGTCCAAAGGGACCACGTGGAGAATAGAAAGGCTGGAAAGGACAGGTCTGACCAAAGTGGCCACCATTTGACCCATAGAGTGGATGCTTAATCAGGCTTCTGAGAGGTTGGGGAATCCTTAAAGAAGATGTGTAGCTCCAAAAGTGCATTTGAGCTATGGTACAGTTCCACACAGGGCTGTTCCATCCCTTATTGGGTTGTTTTCTGCCCTGCTTCTTTATTGTTTGTCCACATCTCAGGGACCTTCTGGAGGACAATTGCTCTCCCTGAACTGGTATTTTACTTGACTGCTTCTTCCCATCCCTTGCAAGACTCACAGTGTGATAAAGGACTTCAATGCTCTGGGGCCACTGCTGTGGAATTCTGGCTGCAAGGTGAATAAATGGGGTGGGGTGATAGATGTGTCCCTGCATAGCAGTTAGCTCTGCACAGAACTGCTGACTGAACCTGGAAATGAGCTGCATCCAGACAGAATACCTTATCCTCTGCTGCTTCAAGCCTCCAGGCTTCTGCCCCGTGATAGATCATCACCTTGCATCGAGAGTCTGGAACTCCACCACGCTTGCCTCTGGATCACATTGGCTGTGCAGGAGAAACCCACTCAAGGAAGAAGTCAGCCGAGCTTTAATAAACAGCCAGATTAATAGCCTAGTAGGAGAGTTATGATCCCATAAGTAGCAGATTTAAAACACGACTGGTCCCTCGTGGTGGGTCAGCAGAAGTCAATGCTTTTCGGGCAAAGAGCCATTACTTTCTCTGGTGGTCTCTGTGTGGGTTCCTTTGAAATTTAGTCCTATTTAAGAGCAGCAGAAAGGCATTTTCCAGATGTCAAAACCGTGTTTTAGAATGCTCTGTGAGCCAAACCCCAAACCTTCCACGTTTTAAAAATTAATGAAGCACAAAAGGAGATGGACTGACTTGGGCATGGAGCTATGAAGCTAGAAGTGGGGATGTTTAACCCCAACAGATGCCCTCAGTACAAAGGGCTCCCTCTCTCCACAGCAGAGCCAATCCTGGGCCTTCCAGTTTGCAGTCAGTCCAAAAGAAAGGCAAGTCGTCACACAGCCACCAAACCCTGGCTGCAAGAGGGTCCAAAATCAGTTGGCAAAATTGCCACCAAAAAGGTCACCTTCATGACTCTCCACGAATCAGTAATTTGGATGTTTCCTTTGAGACAGGATATTGCTATATTGTCCTGGCTTGCTTCAAACTCCTGAGTTCAAGTGAACCTCCTGCCTCAGCCTCCCAAGTAGCTAGGGCCACAGTTGCTGGCCACTGGCTTTAGGAATTTAGGATTGGAAGCTGGAAACACACCTTGCTTGTGTGTGGGTTGCATCAGGCAGGCAGGATGGGAGGTTAAGAAGATATTGTGGCTGAGCTCAGGACAGTGCAAACTTGGAAAAGGGTAAGAGCCTTTCCCTGGAAAGGACCTGTTTCCTCATCAGTGACTCCATCCATTTCCCCACAGAGCACAGATCTGTCAGCTGGTGTGGTAAGAAAGGCAGTGGATACCCAGGTGCTAGAGATGCTGCTGGCCCCACATTATGACCAACTCTGAATGCTTGGGTCCCAGAGTGGGGCCTCAGCCAGGCCAGGGAGATGGAGTTGGTCCTGTCGCTTTCTGCTGTTTGTGAATGGATGGCTTTCCTGCTACCACGAGGGGCCCTGTTGGTTGCTGTTCTCAAAACACTCACCTTGCTTTCTGCTTTGGAGAGGCTAAAGTGGCCAGCTCCTATTTCCTAAGCTCCCTGAAACTAGAAGTCAGTTCATCAGAGCAGAGCTACAGTGTATCACCTGGGATTCTTTCTCTCTAAAAGGAAACATAGGAGAAGAAAATGCCCCCTTTTTTCACTGTTTTAGCTTCCAATTTATTATTTCACAGTTGTGGAAGACAGAGGTCTAAAGTCATCATCGTGGGGTCAAAAGCAAGGTATGCATAGGACCATACTCCCTGCAGGGGCTGCTGGGAGAACTTGTTCCTTCTTTTCCAGGCCTGTCAACATTCCTTCCTTCATGTCTACGTCACTTCTGATTTCTGTTCCTGCGGTCTTGGGTCTTCTCTCTCCCTGCAGGAGCATCTCCTGTGCCCCCTTCACATAAGGCCACCCTAATGACTATATTTGGGGCCCACCTCCATAATCCAGGGTAATTTCCCCATCTCAAAACCCCTAATTTAATCACATGTGCAAAAGGCCCTTTTTTGTCATAAAAAGTAACATTCATGGGTTCTGGAGATTAGGATGTAGAGATCTTGAGGTGGAGATCTTGAGGTTAGGGGTGTACATTATTCATAGTCCCTGTGGACAAAGAGGAAAGACTGAGACAGGAGAGAAAGGCCTGATGCTCCCCCAAATTCTGTTTCTGCCCTAAATGCCTGTAGTTAGCCAGGCAGCAGCAGGGACCCCACAACCTCTCCAGAATGTCTTTCTTCTATTGCAGCAGCCTACAGTCATGGACCCATCACAGACAGCTTTATCCTGCAGCCCTCCTCATTCAGGTCCAAGCAAGGCCCCTTGCTCCCCATGACCAGTCAGTCTGACACTACACCTGCGTGAACTGCTGTTTTCCTATATAAGCAACCTCCCCATACCCTTAGCAGGTTAAGCCTGCATGGTTCCTCTATGCTGCTGCCTAAGTTCTAATGAAGCCCTTTCTGGATGGTGTATTCCTGCCTACATGTGACTTCTATCTCCAATACAGCAGGCTGAGCCAGTAACACCAAAGGCTGAACACTGCTCATAGCCAAGGGTAACAACAATGAAGGTGGCTAGCAGCAGAGTACAACAGAGAAACAAAGAATAACCAGCAGCCACCATCTCTGGTGAACAAAAGAAGCCCTGAAACCTGTCAGAAGCTGCTGGTTCCAAGAGGCAAAATATGTCATTAACACCAAAAGAGTGACAGCAGCCAGCATTCAAAGCCTAGGTCTGTTGACACTAAAGAGCTACACTTTGCCAATTCATGACTTCAATACAAATTGAGCAAAGAGCCCTAGGCTGACTGTTGACATCCTAGAAGTTGGTGTGAGGATCCTTCCTGCTGGAGGGCCCTGAAGAAGAGGGCGGACAATAGTGACAGTCATCAGCAGGCTCAAGAACCAGCCCACAATTGATTTCCATCCTATACATGGCTAAGAACTCAGGATGAGTTGTCCAGAGCTGTGGCAGCCAACTAAGAATCACAGGAGCACAAGCCTGAAGTTATCCGAACAAAGAAGGAACATAACTGGGTCCTTGATGACATGTTATTCATGCTCCTGACATAATTAAATCTAGACTCATCTAGCCTGAGCTGGCTTTAAATGGGACAACAAATCCCATAGTTTAAGCTACCTTGAGCATAGTGCTGCTTGCATAATATACTTTCTAATGGATACAACTTCTGTTTTTTTTTTTTTTTAACCTGATAACAATTAGAAGGAAAGTGATATATAGCTAAAGGCAAATGGGTCACTCTTGTCATTGTTCTCATAAAATATTTCCTGATTCACAAAATTCACTTTAATTATGTTCCCTTTGCAATGGTCTATAATTGTCTTTTGCATACATCTAATTATCCTAACCAAATAGGGAGTTCTTCGGGAACAGGGATGCTGAATCATTTCACTCTTACCTATGAGACACAGCCAGGACAAAGAAAATACTCTTTACATTACCAGCTACTTGGCCCATTTGAATATTTTAATGCCTTATTAAAATGGATTCTATTTGCATTATCTGTGATTTTAAATTCAAATAATAATGGATTCCCTACAAAAATAGCTACACTTGTCTTACATTTCTCATGCAGAATATAATTACCATTATTTCCTCAAGTGCTTATACTGCTCCAAGTATCATGCCAGGCAAATAGCATTTTTCATCTCTTCTCATTCTCTCTCTCTCACGTTTCTAATGCTTACAGCTTTCTAAAATATTATTTGTAGCTCACAAATGAGGAAACTGAGGCACATATTGGCTAAATCATGTACTCAGGATGATAAAGCTAAGCCCAGAGATCAGATTCACACCATTCCTATTTGCTTCCAAATTCTATGAGCTAATTCTCACCCATGCTGCCTCCCACAGGGATACACACTTTGCATAAAGCACCTCAAATTGATCTCAGGAAGATGTATACATAATGAATTTAGCAGAAGGAAAATAAAAAAGGAATAACTAACAGCTGAGCTGATTGCCTTGGCCCTCACTTAAAGTCTACATTTAAAAGAAGAGAAAATACTGTAGGAATCTCAGAGGAAATCAAGGAGACCTGCTCCTAGAAAATGAAAGTCACAGGAACCATGACCACCCACTCTGGTGGAAATTACCAGTTTCTGTGTGGGATAATTTATTTGTATCTGAACACTCCCCATCACCATTTCAGAATTAAGGATGGATTTGCCAACAAAAGTCACCATAGAAATGTCAGTTGCTCAAGACCACCAAATTTTCCCCCAAAGCAGAGGAGGATAAATCCTGTGATGAGAGTTAGGAAGACAAGGCTAAAGTTGTGCATTCATGTCATCCTAAGTCCTGCCTGTTCAAAATACTGACTGCATATATGAACATGCATATAGTTATGTACAGTTATATATGCTTTATAATTTATAATCATATAATTTATGTTTTATATACATCTCTCAAGATATAAAAAGCAGTCTGCAGAATAGTAAATAAAATATAAATATGACTAATATTTTTTAAAACTCTAGAATATTTTCATCTTGACTTATTCTACTTTGGAAATTTTCAGAAACTTTCAAATATCAAAAAATTCAACAACCTCATTCCAACAGCAGGTATTCTTTTCTTTCACATTTTCCTCTACCCAGTTTTTCTAATAGTATCTGACAACACATAATTAGTGATACTTACAAAAGCACTACAGAGAATGAAAATTAACTTTAAAGCAGATATGAGGGATTTTATGTCTAGAAATCCTATTTTAGCAAGTTCTCCATGACCAAGGTAGGTAAACTCTTTAATTCATGATTCAACATGTTTAGGTAATTGCTGTAGAAAATTGTGGCCCAGGAAAACAAGGGTGTGATCAATAAGTAATTGATTCTTATATCAAATCCTGCAAACAGCTTTGTCTGGACGAGAGCTTGCTTAAATGGAGAAGCAGTTCTCCTGATAAGACAACAGATTGTTCATCAGGAATCAGCTTGTTAACCAGTTTCCCTGGCAAGACGCACCCATCCAAAGTAGAGAACACCACAAACTGTCATGGAAAGACTTGACCCAAACAACAAAACCCTACAAACGCTCTCTCTGGCCCTCCCTGCTGGGATACTGCGACACTGTAAGATGGCCAAGGTGAGGTTCTCCCACTCCTGAGCACACTAGGTCTAATAGCTTTGCTTGACTAATAGGTTATCTGGTGATCTTCCAGGCATCAGCACCTCTCCCAGGCTGTGAGTTAAATGTGTTTTGTTAACAAATAAGATTCACTGAGCTCCCAAGGAAGCAGCTGTAGGTGAGTTCAGTCAACTGTCCACCCTCCTCCATCTCCTATTGCCTTCCTGCAGCTTCTCTGGGGTTCCTGCCCTCCCTGTCCCCCAGGAAGAACTGCCCACCAAGCAGCTTTTCTAAGTATCTGTTTATTTTGTCCTCCTGCTGCACAGCGCAGGCCTCTTTTATTATTGTATCAAAAATGTAGCTAAGGCCCCAATTCTGAGAAGACCTGGCCAGCCTATGTCCCGAAGGAGGCACTGGGCACTTCCTCCTGGAGTTCAGCTGCACCGTGTCCAAACTGGGCCTGAGCCCTTGAACCCCTATCCTTCCCAACCACCATGGGATGCTCGGTATTAGACAGTGGGCCTGGGGAACACCATCTGGGATGCAGTGGGCCCCAACGTTTTTGGCATCAGGGACTGTTTTCATGGAAAATAGTTTTCCCTTTTCCTGTCACTTCCTGCTGTGTGGACCCCAGGGGTAGAGGGCTGCTCACCAGCGAGGATGGCTTTTGCATTGTCCTCCTGGTACCACTCTGACTTTTTATAATTTGTTCATATCAAGGCCCATAACTGGAAATACCTTTTACATTGAGACTAGGTACAAATACCTACGTGTGCCTTGGGAAACAAAGATGTCATAGAATAATGCCCATTCTTGCTCTATTTGATGAGTGCAGATATTTCCATTTCTGATTCATCATATTCCATTTCATTTTCTAAACAATGCAGCAGCCAGCCACTGAATGAATTTAACACCAATGAAGCACAAACCCCAGGTTAAAAAACACTTCCAGAGATAGGACAGAAATCAGCACAGCTAGTAAAACAGCAGCCAGCACTGGAGTATGGGCTGGGTGGAAGAAATCTTAATTCAGAAAAATCACTGAGCCAAAGAGGTCAGGCTGAACTGATCTCAGGGCTTAGGAGTGGGCCAGGACCCGTGGAAGGAAAGCCACTCACCGAACCCAGGTGACTCCTTTCTGGGGTGGACGTCTCGCTGGCTGGACACAGGTGGTCGACTGACGGGGGTCTATGTGTGGGTATGAGCACAAACATCTTTGGTCGTTTTCCTCTGGGAAAGCCTTTGACCATCTGTCTCTCCTGAGAAACCACAAGAAAGAGAACTTAAGATTCTAGAAGTCCTAATAATATTAGGCAATATCATAAGTACACCCCTCGACCTCTGTTGAGAGAAAAGAGCAGTCAAGTCAGGAAAGTAACTTTCAAAATTCCAGCTCATACAAGGCCAATTTTCTATCTCTTCTTCTGAAACAGACTCTTAACAACCCACTTCCCAGCTTGCTTCTCACCCCTAATAAAATGTCACAGAGTTGAACAAGAACACATATGGTGCAAGCTTCATAAAAACCGTACACCAGGTGTGGTGGTGTTCACTTGTATTCCCAGCACACTAAGGAGGTTGAGGCAGGAAGACAGCCGCAAGTTTGAAGTCTGGGCTACACAATGAGTTCAAGGTCAGCACGAACTACATAGTGAGACCCTGTCTTTAAAGACCAAAAAAAAATTATATAAAAATTAAAAACCCTCAGAAGGCCCTAATGCTTGTTGAATGAGGTATGTCAGGGACAAGATGAAGAAACAGTAACCATCCATTCCTACTTTTGGCAGGACTAACCTGGCCAAAAACAGTGACTGGGAGGGAGTCAGGTTAAAGGTGGAGAAAGGAGTCCCCCAGAGAACAAAGTGACAGCCCAAGGGCACAGGGTCCCCAGCCGGCTCACAGACCCTAGGGCGCCAGCCATCCCAGCAGGTGAGCCAGGACACCCCTGCTGTTCTCCCACACCTCTGTCCATGCTTCATAGCCCCTTTATTCCCTCAGGGCCACCACCTATGTCTCCCTCAGTCTCGGGGTTGGTGGCTGCCAGGAACAGGAGAGGACTCAATGTACCTTTCTCTGCACGAATGTCCCCTAGAGTGTTCTGTGCCTTCTCCAGTGGTGCTGTGTCAGGGAGGCGAGGGACCAACACAGACACAGAGCTGCCCCAAGGGGACCTGGAGCTCTGCAGTGGCCCCAGCTGGAAAACGCTGCAGCCGGTGGCCGATCCAACCAGGGCACAGAGTTGGGCTCTCGGCTAATGCGGGGGGAATTTAAAACATAGCTATGCATTTCTTTATTGTCTCACCTCATGACAGCCCTGGAACTACAGGAATAAAAAAGGAACAAGGACTTGGTGTTTTACAGATAAAGAAACTAGCTCAGCAAGGAGGCGGTGTCCATCTAGGATGGCAAGACCGAGGCTTGTGCTGTGTCACCTCCCGGGTTAATGTCCTGCCTGGAATCTGTCAGGGGAGGAGTGGGCGGTGGGATCTGGGACAGGAGCAGTGAGGATGTGACAAGCATTTGGTAGCAGCCTGTGCCCGGGGCCTAGAAGCGTCTCTGCATCTCTCAGGGCTGAGCTCTGGTCTGGGTGACATTTCATCTCTAGCACGTAGGAAAGTATTTTGTCTCTGTGGTACATTCTATCAAACAGAACTTGCCTGTAAAGCTTCCTTTGCAATTTTTAAAAACATTTTGGGATGGAGGGGCTGGCTTCATCCTAAAGTCTTATATGTCTTTCATTTTGAGAAAGGAAGCACAGACTCTCGTTTTGTGTCCTCTCTCTCAGGCCATTTGAATTAATTTTAAAGAGATGCTTTAAAACAGGAGCATGCAGACACACATCCCATATCGCCCCAAAGCTTTCCTAGTGCAGGCTCTGACCATATTGGCATCTGGTCAGGTCCGGCTGCTCTGTGTCACATCAAGGAAGGAGCAGCAATACTGGCTGTTTGCACAGCCATCCTTTGGGGCTACTGGGCTTTAATCTATGTACTTGTGAAAGAAACAAGGGCAGTGGGATGAGTTTTAGGGACTCTTGGCCTCTGTTTGCAGCTTCCTCACAGACACATGAACAAGACAGACCCAGGAGAGACACTGCAAGACAGCAGAGGATTCTGAGTGCCCAGTTATGTGACTTCAGGCAAGACCTTGATCTGCAAAGTCAGTTTTCTCATTTTTAGAGGCAAGAAATAGCTAGATCTATGATGCAAATAGGCTTCCTGATAGGATTCCACAAGCAAGCACATTATCTTATGATGCTCACAACAGGGCTGTAATTCATATATCTCACTGCTGGGCAGATCTGAACCACCAGTGGTACATGCATGACTATCCCATCAGGCGGCATGGGACAGTCCCATCGAGTGTACAAGCTGCCCAATGGGACAGTCATGCGTGTACCACTTGTGGTTCAAGCCAGCTGGTACATGTTAAGGGGCTTTCCGTTGCTATATCGACACATCTGAGCTGGGGAACCATACAGCTTCATCTGGTTCATAACTTTGCAGGCTGAACATGCAAACAGCACAGCACCAGCTTTGGTGCGGGACCCCAGGCTACATCACACAGAAGCCGGCATCATGGAAGGGGCACGTGTGAGGTCACAAGGCAAGACAGGAAGTCAGGACATAACTGAGGTCCCATGAGAACCACGTTGATCCTTCCCAAAGGCCTAGAAACCCTTCCAGGAGACCCCACCTCTGAATGGGCCCATAACTCAGTGTCACCATACTAGGACAAAGCTTCCATAACATGAACCTTTGGGATGTGCTCAAACCATATCCATCCAAGCCTTTGGCTATGCGTAACCCAGAAAGAAAGGCATGAGCATCAGTCATCACTGGTGCTAGGTGCCAGGGAGGCTGAGTTGAGGGCATCTGACGTCCTGGACAGAAGGGGAGGGCAGAAAAGTTTCCCAAAGAGATGTCAGAGCAAGCAAAGGTGGCACAGGGAGCAGGGGCTCAGGGGCCACTTTTTGCCTCCAGGGGACATTTGGCAATGTCCACCCACATTTGGATTGTCACAGCTGGAGGGCAGGTGTTCCTGGCATCTAGTGGGTAGAGGCCAGGGAGGCTGCCAGCTCCTGCAATGCCGAGTCTCACCAGAGAGAGAGAAAGAGAGAGAGCGCCCACCTGGAGTTCGTACAGGGCAAGGCTGACCGATCCCAAATGAGAGCATGGTTTGTAGCGAGACGCCTAGATTTTAATCTTGGTTCTGTCCCTCAGTAGCTGTGTAACTTCAGTCAACGTACTGATTTTTTTTTGTAGCTCACTTAGCTCATTTGTCAGTGAAGAAATTAAGAAAAGGTTTTGAATAAGTTAACATTAGTAAATACCTAGAATGCAGCAAGTCCTGAATTCCAGTGTTCGAGTCCCACAGGGTTTTTCAATCAGGGGCAATGACCCACTTAACTCTACTTTCCCTACTCTCAGTACAGATCTTCCAAGGAGATCACTCTTGGTTCCCTGGGGTCCTCATAGTTCTTTCCTTTGGGCTACACAACTTGAGCTAAGTCTCACCTGCTTTACTTTGGCTCATTTAGCCTAATGTGACTAAAATCCACACCTGGGGCCTGCACTGCACTGGGCGCGTGGCCCACTTTGAGATTGGACTGGGAACCTGGGAGCCTGGCAAACAGGAGGCAGAGCTGGGAAGGGCCAGTACCCGCCCACCATCCCCTTCTGCAACCCCTGCTTGTACTGCTTAATGTTCCTTTTTGATTTCTTCTTCCTATTCAAGTCTCACACCTCCAACATCCCAAGACAATTCCCTGCTATTTTCCCATGAGCTCTTACGATAAAGTTTTATCACTTCTCACTGCTTAAGGGCATTTTAGAGTGATGGTTCATGCTTGGATAGTTCCAGCACAGGTGAGAACTCAGATACTTCTCAGGCATCTATCTGTGCCTCCTCTCCAGTATGATGTTCCACATCACTAAATCTCACTGTTGGAGCAGGAAGTTGCCAAGGCAGGACTAGGGTTTCCCTGGGATGTATCTCCTAACTGAGCCCACAGGGTCACTAGTGTATTTATACCAACACGGGAATCATCCATGCACAGAAAGAAAAGAATAAAGTCACCAGCCCCCGTGATAAGTGAGTTTAGGCTCTCTTATTCTGTTTCTTATGATAATCAAGACCTGTTTTTCTGGTTCTTTGCATTCAGAAATTTCACCTGCACTCCTCTCTAGATGTCTGGAACTTAGACAAGAATCCAGTGAGGGCTCTGAAGCCTGCGTTCAATCTGGGGCACCCTGAAAAGTGGGATAGTTTGGGGCCTCTTATAAATCATCCACTATGTTAGTTCTCATTTGTTTGGGTCCTCAGGCCAGAGACAGCCCAAAGGCCTGGTGCCACTGCGGACTGGGAGGCAGGGACACCAGTGCCACAGCCCTGGTGACACAGCGTGACACCAACTCATTTGTGTTCCTTTTCCTCAGACAGCTAGTCCAAGCAGGGACAATGTCTCCCCAGAAATACCTTCTCTGCTGCCCACAGCCACTTCCAGAAATGAAGACAAAGAACCCATGATTTATAAAAAGAAAGAGGTTGGTGTTGCTTTTTCTATCTTCTACTCTTATGGAATGATTTGTAGGATTGGAATTGATTACCCAGACAGAGTTTTATATATTTATAGCTCACCTTCCCTCAGAGCTGATTTTATACATAAGTTTAAAATATATCATTATACTCGCAAGTGCAAGGTCCCAAGTTTGATCCCTGGTATCAAAAAATAAAAATTAAAAAATATATATATCATTATAAAAGATTCCTGGGCAAATACATGCTATGATTTAATGAAATCGGACTGTTGGGCAAGATCAGAACATGCTTACTTATTTCTAGCTCAAACTTCAACCCAAGACATGAATTCTGTTTTCAGTAAACACTTAGGCAACCCCAGGAAGCAGCCCTAGGTTAACCTGATTTTTCATTTTTTTTCTGCTGCTTTTTTTTCTTACCCTCTGTCTCCTCATCTTCCTTTACAGAGAACTTTAAAAGATTTTTCTTGTTACTTGCTTGGAATTCTGTTCTTGAGGTTAATTTATTATATTTGCACTTTAGTAAAGTTAAATAGTTACTATTAAAATTTGAAATCTATGACCCATAAAAAAGATAACTATATAAAAACAAATGTGAGGGGGAAGAGGGAGAGGCAGGGAAAGGTTTTCAGTGGCCCAAAGCCCTAGAGCAGGGATCCCGGGCCAAACCCAGGATGTAGCCTGCTTTTAGAGAGTCATTGAACCAAGAAGGCCGTTATATTATCAAAGAAAGAAAAAAGGACAAATTGCAACAAAGGCCTTAATTTGGCTGCAATGTTTAAAATATTTACTATTTGACTTGATAGAACATTAGCCAACTCCTGCTCTATAGCATTTCTTTCCTTCCTGGCCTGATAATCTGTTCATGAAACTTATCTTCTTTTTATCAAGAACAACAAATAAAACTATTATAGTAAATATACATCCTTGTTATTTTATAACTCAAGAACTTCCTAGGAGTCCCCTTTGCCAAGGGCTGGTTGTCTGAGCTTTCCACAGTGGGCTTTGTAATCTCTCCTGCCTCTGCTTGCTCACATGGACTCAGTACAGGATTGCCTGGTTTGTCATCATAACCCAAACCAAGGCTGTTCTTGCCTAAATTCATCCTGCTAGACTTGTCAGTCACTCATCCCTCATCCTGGAAACACTCCAACTATTTCCACTAAAAATAAAACGAGCTAGCAGAAAGCTGCTGCAAATAGGTGGCTGCCAGATGTGGCAAACCATTTATACAGACTCCCAGTTTCACTTGATGACAGTTTCATCTTCAAATATTAAGGAGCAGGGAGTCTACTGCATTGAACAAGTCAAGTGCCAGGAGGGAGGCAAAGTCCTTGTGATCAAAAGACACTGAAGTTTGGAATCCAGCAAGTTAACTTAGCTCTGGGTCTTCCAGCACTCCTGTCTTCCCATTCACACAGTCACTCATCCATACATCTTGAGAACTCTACTGAGCAGCTATCGGGCATGACTGATCAGGCCCAGGCTCAGCCACCTAGCACATCCGCCAACCGGATGTAGCTAAGAGCAATGGCGGAAGTGTGCAGGGCACTCTGGGAGCCCAGAGGACAGCCAATGACCAGGCAGGGAGAGGAAGAAGGAGACTCCAGAGTTTGGTCCAGGAAGCCAGCCAAAGTCAAAAAGAAGTGCTCCTCTAGACTTCTCCCCTAGGTTATTTCATCTACAGCTGCCACTCACCCGAGGAGGAGGAGGAGGAGGAAGTTTTATTAAAAGGACTGCAGTTACATTTCTTGATTTTTTTTCCTTCACTAGACTGCATGGCTTGACGACAGAGAATGCATCTTATGAATCTTGCTTTTTGGTATTTTAGTCTCCTACTTAAGTGATAAATTCAAGTAAAGTATGTATCAAAGGGACTATAAGAGTCCCAAATTTGTCCCCAGGGTATTGTTAAATTTAGAACTAGTCTTTTCAAGAAGGAAGGAAAAAATTTCAGCTGCAGATAGACATAAAGGAAACACCACAGTGGCAGCTTGAAAATACATGCTAATGAATTACTTTAAAATGGACCAAAGGATATATGGGAGAAAGGCAAAAGTTTAAAAATGTGTACTTTAGAGCCAAACTTACTAGATTCAAATTCCAATTCTGGCATATCCTAGCTGTGTGAAATGGGCAAGATATTCAATATCCTTGGGCCAATTTTTTTCAACATAAAATGGTAAATAATAATTGTACCCACTTCACTGGGCCAACATCAGAAGCAAGTAAATGAAAACTGCTTAAGTGTCTGATATAGACTTTGTCATTATTAATCAATGACTATCTGCCCACAGTGAGAGCCTGCCAAGTCCTGCAGCAAGTTACATCTCCCAGGTCCTGAGGGGCTGTTGGTGTGAATGAATAGGAGTGGATTCAAGTTGGTGGCCAGGGCTGGGCCATCTTGAGGATGCCCCATGGCCCATTATTGAGTTTAGACTGCACTTGCATTTCTCTTTTGAACAGTTGCTCTCATAACCTGTCCTAGAGCTAGGGCTGTAGGGAAGCAGAACAACATCACTTTCAATACAAGTACTTGCAATCACTATGCAGGCTCCTCTACTTACTCCCTGTCAGGTAATACCCGGATGGGGGCGTGCTGAATCATCGGAAAGCTCACCTATCTTCCTGTGTACACACTACCTATCCTTGACTTCACCTCTACCTTCCTCTAAGCCCTGGTCCCTCCCTTCTCACCCTGCTGCGATGGATACTCAGTGAGTGAATGTAAGACACAGTGTTCAGGGAAGTTATCCACAGGTGAATGGAAGGTATGAGAATCCTGAGATGAGGTTAGTTCTACTTGCTTTCTTTTCCTGCCCGTTTACGCAAAAGCGAGTGTAACAGATCCATCATTTGAGAGTAATCAGAGCCCTGACACAGTCTGGTTGCCATTATTAGAAGGCCAGACGATATATCTAGCATTGCTTATAAAAACTCTCTGCACCCAGCTCTGGGCTACCAAACACAGCACTAGATGTTCTATCCAATAACGCTGTGATCCTCAGCGGAAATTAAATGCCCTTAATCACAGGAGCTGGCAAAATTGTTCTTGTCAGAGGACACAGCAGCAGAGAGAGGGAGGGGAGCACTCATCACAATCTGAGGGGACTTTGAGGTGTGACAGTCATGTTTAGGTGTCCACTGACAGACTAGGGGGTCCCCAGGTAGCTGGAGAAGCCTTCTTCTGAGTGTATGTGTGTGTTGGGGGGGTGTGGTTCTGAGAGAGATTGGCATTTGGGTCAGCAGGCTGAGTAAAACTCTGTCTTCGCCAACGCAGGCAGGAAACACCCAATCTGGTGAGAACCCAAACAAACAAAAAATGGAAGTGAGGTTTTTCTGTCTGACCCCTGGAGCTGGGGCATCACCCTCTGTTGCCCTTGGACACTGAAACCCCTGGTCCCAAACCCTTTCAACTCTAGACCTTATGCCAGTTGCCTGCCCTGCCCCAGGCTGATAGGCCTGTAGCCCAGGACAAGGAATTCTACCACGGGCTCCCCTGGCCCTAAGGCCTTGGGACTTGGACTAAACCCCACCACTGGCCTTCCTGGTTCTCCAGCCTGCAGACTGGGCACTGTCCTCCCACCCACCATGACCCACAGTCATGAGCTGGCTCCCATATTGGATGTTGAATAGATGATGTCTCTCATGGGCTCTCTTCCTGGAGACCCCAGACTCAGATGTAGGTGACCTAAGCAATGGTGGGCCACGGTGGGCGGTAGTGCCAGTTTGCCTCTGCCTGTCCCAGACTCTGCAGAAGAGCTGAACACTCGGTTAGGGCTGCTTCTCTGGGGACCCAGCTGCAGAGCCTGGCTGTTAGCCTGTGTCTGTCCCCCTGCCTTCCCTAGGGTACACTCCAGTGTCAACCACTGGATGGTGCGGGACACAGGGACATGTCCACAGGTGCCTATGGGGAGGACAGCATCACAGCAGGGCCACCTCCAGATGGATATTATGAAGGCTTAAGGTGCTGGAATACTGTGCCTCCTGGCACCACTGGTGATGGAAAAATTATCTCCTTGGCTCTGGTCCTGTTGCTGCCCCCTCCCAGAAAGCCTCCAGCTGTTCCCACTGCCCCAAGATGGATTGACTTCAAGTTGGGGGCCCAATTTTTAGGGTTTTCCAGGAAGAAAGTAACTTCAAAAATGACAAAGCCCTCAAGGGCTTTATACTTCATATTCATTTGTAGAACAAAAACTGCTTGAAGTGTTTAGCAAAAGCCCACCCAGAGCAGCCCATCAGCCAAGTGCTGCTGGGCTCGATGCTGGATGAGAAAAGAACCAGAGAGCACATCAGGAGGTACCTCCCCCCGACCCGGTTCACCTCTACACTAGCTTTGCCTGTTTTCAGTTTTCTCCAAAATTGCTCCCTCCATTTATGCACCTTAAAAGGACAATGCCCAGAGCTAGGCATGCTGGCACGCAATGTCTGCAATCCCAGCTCTCTAGGAAGCTGAGGCAGGAAGATTGCCAAGTCCAAGCACAGCCTAGGGAACTCAGCCCTTTAGAGAGATCCTGTCTCAAAATAAAAAAGGGCCAGGGATGTAGCTTAGTGTGAAGGTGCCCTGGTTCCATCCCTAGTACCACACACACGCAAAGACAGTGCCCACCTCCATGCCTCCCAGCATTCTCCCCAACAGGCCTTGCTAACCAGAGTCAGTCAGACTTAATCACTTGTGTGTAAACAGGCTAGCAGAAGTGGGATGGCGTCACTCCTGAGAAAAAAGCTTTCAAGATAAGAGATTAATTTCCAATTATGAAATTGCAGCCACCAAGGAAGGGCAGGGAGTTCCCTGCATGACACTCTGCCTTCTCCCTACCTAGAAAGCCACTCGGGCAGCAGAAAGCAGTCACTGCCTGGTTCACACATTCACTGAGTTCAGCACTAATCCAAGACCTCAGCACACCCTTAAGCTGCAAGATGCTCGCAAAAGATGTTTGCATTGGAAATGCAGATGCCTGGAGCAGAAATGATTTTTGATCTGGGAGTAGGACATTTTCCCTGCACTCTACTCTGACAATAAATCTGCAGCATAACAATATCCACAAGGAGCCAGAAGTTCCAAAATAAAAGTGAGGTTCACCAAGCTCGGGCATCTAAGGGATGGGACGTGTCACAAGATGAACGAATGGAGAATTTGGTTGTGACTTCACATTTTCACCCGAGCCCACAAACGCACATGCGGTTTCCTGTCTGCCTTCTGAGAAGGTGTCTTACAGAATCGGCCTCGAACCACACACTAAAGGCCATGTTGCTTCTGTACGCACTGGTGCATCCTGAACTGACTTGGTTACTCAGCAAATGACACGAAGTCCCAGCCTAGAAACAAAGTGGGATTTTGCTGTGTCATTTCCAGAGTCACTTCACCAGTGAGAACCTAGAAGTCAGTGGAGCTGGGCCCCCAGGACTCCCCACCGTGTAGGATCCCACACCCTGCAGGATGCATGGAGACACCAAATGCAGCCTCCCAGGCCCAAAACCATCAGGCCTGACTCATGAACTCTGGGGCATGGAATGAGTGCAAAGTGCATTTTATTTTTTACAGCTGTTACTTATTGAGGTATAATAGCCATACAAGAAGACACTTTCATTGTAGTTTAATGAATCTGACACTCTTAGTCACTTACCCACTATTGCAAACCTAGCAAGTGCCCCTTTGAAGCCAATCCCCTCCCCAAACTCCAGCTCCTGTCAGCCACCAATCTGATTTCTGTTTCTATCACTTTGCCTTTTTTAGGAAGTCATATAAATGGAATCCTACATAGGTAAGTTATGTATTAGGCTTTTTTCACTCACCAAAATGCTTCTCAGTCTCATCTACATTGCTACAGGTTTCAATACTTTCTTCCTTTTTATTGCTGCATAGTACTCCATTCCTAGATATACCACAACATATTTATCAGTTCACTGGTTGAGGAACACTTGGGGTGTTTGTACCTTTTGGTGATTATGAATAAAGCTACTATAAAATTTGCTTATAAGTTTTTCAGTGGATATTTCCTTCCCTTCTCTTGGATAAATACCTGGGAATGGGATTCCTGGGTTGTAAAATGAATGTATATTTAACTTTAGAAAAAACTTCCAAACTGTTTTACATAGTGGCTGGACCATTCCCACCAGCAGTATGTAATGGCTCCAGTTGAAACCTTGACAGCACAAGATAGTCAGTATCCTTGACTTGAGCTATTTTAATAATTCATGAACTCTTGCTCTAGGTTGGGCCATAGAATTAAACTTCCTGCTAGTTGTGTACACGTGGCTGAATAGTCTTTTCAAAATTCACCTTCACCTGGAACCTTAGAACCAGGCTTTTTGCATATGTAATTAGGTTAAAGTGGATTAAAGTGGGCCTTTGCTCTAAAGGTTGGTGTTTTCCGGAGAAGGCCAGGTGAAAACAGACACACAGGCAGAGCGGGACACCAGGTAACCAGTCAGGAAAGACCAGAACTTGGCTGCCATGAGCCAAGGAGCCCCGGGAGCTGCCTGAGCTGGGACGGGAGGCCAGGCTTCTTCCTTAGGGCTCTGGGGACAATCAACACCCAGGATGGGAAGGGGCCCTGAATTTTCCTTTAATTATTTTTCTTTTACTGGTGTTGCCTCCTTTTCCTCAAACGAGGTTTGCTAATAATTGCGTAAAGTGTAAATATATCATTAGGAGCTTAAATTGCTAGCACAATTAAAAATTCTTGGGCCAAGGCTTTGAATTATCTGTAATTCACATTTTACTCCTTCGTTTGAGCCTCTGCTGAGCCCAAACTAGTAAAGACCTGTTGTTTACACAAGCAAGGTCAGCTCAGAACCAGGGTCCCAGTGGGTCCCACCCGTGGCTACTGAGTACACAGGGCCCACAGTTTGCAGAATGTCTGTAAACAGTAAGAGATGGCCTTTCCTTCAGTTTGGTCATCTGTGACACAGTGTACTGGAATGCAACCATAAAGGTTTTTAAAATTGGGAAATAATGTGCCTTCCCTCTCATGAGGTCTAGTGCTAAACAAGACTTCAGTGCAATTGGCTATTTCATAAAGAAGAGCTCTTACTCCAGGGTTAGCACGAAGGAAGCTCACCCAGCCCAAGGAGACAGCCAGCCCTCGAATGAGACTTCCTTGGGGTCTTCAAAAAGCAGAAGGACTGCGCCAACCCACCTCACTCTACCCCCAAATCAAGGGAAAGATGCTTCCCTTATTCCATCATTCAGAAACAATGACAGTACTGGCTCAATTATGACTCCACTAATCCAATAACGTAAAATAAAAACCTGGTCATAGTCAGTGGTATTTTGTGGCTCGTGCTGAGGAGTTACTGCAAGAGGACTGGAGTTGAGACCACAGGCCAGGCACAGACAGCTTCTGTTGCAGGGCACATTTGCAATCTGACATTTAATCTCACCGTGAAAACCAGATTTCCCCCAGGAGCAACAAGAGTTGTATTTCAAGCCTGTGGGTTGATTAGCAGGTGTTACGAAGCTGCAATCCAGGAGGGGAGTAATTTGTGCGTTAAGAACTGTGGTTAACAGCTGCACTGTGAGACACAGGTCTCGGGGACAGTAGTGAGTACGATCCTGACTTCATGACAGCTCACAGAGCAAGACCCCATGTCCCCTAAGCAGTTCTGCAGTAGTCACTGACCCATGTGAAAGACAGGTCCGTTTCACTCTGCTAAGCCTAAGTTGTCCTCAGAATGTTTTGAGAAAACACAGAACTGGACTAAATGGGAGAGATAAGCACTTATAAGACTGGAACACCTCGTTCTGAGTCTGAGCAGTTTCAAAGGACGGGGCTTTGGGAGCTTGAATGATCTGTGCCACTTCACTGTCTTTGGGTCTGGCTAAACCCAGAAGCCAGCTTCCGCCTCTTAACCCATAGCACATGCTGCGAACCATAAGCCCAAACTGTACGAAGCAAAGGGCATGGCAGAGAGCCTGAATGCCCATTGGGACAGCATGACCCAGTTAGCAGGTAGCAATGGTCCCTCCACTTGAGGCTAAGAAAAGGCTCTGGCCACCATGTTGGCCTCATTTAATTAACAACCAGCAGCTTGGGTGGCCCAAGGCCACCGCCAGACCTGCTCCTGCTTTCTCCAGTTAACCAGACGTTGAGACCTAAACTGTCCCCAAGCAGGTATCCCCACTGGTTACAGGTGGAGTCTATCCCGCTAGGCCAGAATTAGGACCGGGAACTGGAGAGACGAAGGGTCCTTTCCACGTAGCTCAACATCACTGCTCTCACCTCTGGTAAACACAGGCTGGCTGAGGATGCACCTGTCCCCATGCCCTCAGGCCTTAAAAGTGCCACTGATCACAAAGAAACCTGAAAAATAAATTCACTCCCGTACAGGAAAAGCAGAAATAGGGCCCCTAAGAAACCAGAAGCTGGAAGACTTCCTGAAAGTGAAGCCAGACCTGTGTGTGTGGCCTTCATTTTAAGGGGGGCACTGCACTTGGAATCCAGGCTAGAAGCAGAGTCCACAACCACTGCAGTGCAGCTGCCTGCCTCTGCCTTCAGTGCAAACCCACACCCCCGCCCCCCGCCTGGCTCCGCTGGGGCCAGGGGGGCGGCACTGTTGGCCTAGCAGACCCAAACCGCGGGCACCAGGCCTGCGAGCCCTGGGCTGCAGAGCAGACTAGAGCAGCAAAGCCTGTTTGAGGAAAAGCAGGCAGCACCAATAAGAATTAAAGGAAAATTCTGCGCCCCATCACCCTGAGTGCTTGGGTGTCCCCACATTGAAGCTCAGGGTGTGGGGCCACCCATGTGGACAAGGGGTCATCAGTGTTCCACAACCGCAGTGGCGGTGACCCCCGCCCAGCTGCCGGGTCTGCCCCCCCCCCCCCCGTCCTCGGCCCAGGTTCCCCCCCTCGGGCCTTGTTCCCCTCCAGCTCCCCCCCCCTCCGGGGGTGACCATCGCTCTCAGCCAATGGAAGAGCGCGCGGGGAACGCGGTCAGGTGCCTGAGAGGCTGCGCAGGTGCAGAGTCCCCAGAAGGCGACACGGCCTGCTCCTCGCGGAGAGCCGGAGGCTGCAGGTAAGAGGGGGCGCCCCGAGATCAACGCACCCCGGAAGCCACCTGAGGTGCCTGGGAGCCGGGATGGTACCTGACACCGCGGCCCTGCGGGAGGGAACGCAAGCCGAAGCGAGGCAGTCCCCTCCCGATCCGGGCTCCCCTTTGTACCGCGCCTCAGACCCGGTGATCCGCGGGAGGCCGCGCCAAGGGCCCGGATCGCGACCCAGGCCTGGCCTCTGCGGCGTCCGTCCGTGCAGAAAGGAGAGGAGAAGAATCCGCTCCCTCCGCACCCGCCCCTACCTGCTGCCTCCGGAGGTCCCCGTGGCTCCTTGCCCCAGCCTCAGGCAGCCCCATTCCCTGCTGGCTCTGGTTTGCCCAGTTGTCTCCTGTTTCCCGCGATTACCGGATGAATTGACCGAAATCAGGTGTTCACCTAGTTACTGTTTTAGCCTTGGGTTAGGTGGGTGCTACCAGCGTCCCTTGCATTAGGAAGATGGAGAGAAAGCTGGGGGAGTAAGGAGAGGGGAGAAGGGCCCAGGATGCAAAGCCAGAGATGTAAGCAGGTAGATTTGCAGTTTGCTATTGCAATTCCGGGTGGCACCTATTTCTAATGTTGCTTCCTGAATCGGAAAAAATGTATTGCCACTAAAGAAATAGTTTTTAATTTTAATTTTTCAACCGTTGTCCTGAGACCAATATGTAAAACAATTTCAGCTTAAGTGATATCTAGTTATGGGGAAACTGGTTAAACAACAAAGGAGAAGTATTGTCCTGAGCTAGTAGATGTGGTTTACAGTTTGTACAGAAGTGTGGCAAGCAGTTCTTCTGACCTCTTGTCTGTGACATAACAAGGGCAGACCGATAGTGTCTCGTTTGAGGCTTAAAACCGTCTTCACTCGGGCTGGGGGTGCAGCTCAGTGGTATAGGGCTTGCAGGAACACCAGGCCCTTGGTCCATACCCAAGTACCCAGCACCACAAGTAAATAAATATGATTAAAGTCTTCATCATTTGAAATTTAGGATGATGTTAAAAGCTAAGTTCAGGAAAGTTAAGAAAAGTTAAATTCAAAAGATCTCTCTGCAAAGTATGGCTTGATCCAAATTTTAATATGCTTAAAAAAGACCTTCCTACAAGATGGATAGGTAAAAGGGGAGAACAGGAGACCCTATCTTGAAATGCAACCTGGTGGGAACTGGTACATGAACTGTTTATCCATAGGGTCTCTCGTTAGCTTTCTGGAGTAGAATAAAAGCTTTCTAGAAATATATGCAGGTTAAAAAAAGCAACCATCTGAAGAAATTTCACCTTGGGAACTGGTTTTTCTGCACACACCACTAAAAGATGAACTGCTGGCTAACTTGTACCATTAGGAAGCTTGACATCCATTTCAGAATTATGTTTCTGTTTATGCTTAGAATCTGTTTAGTTACAGAAGGTTGTGATTTGATTACTGAAAAATGAATACAGACTACATTTCACAACCATACTTGAAAGTCGCACATGTTATTTTACCAGTTTCATCTATTTTCTTCTCTCTGTAGTACCTCTTAGCATGAGGATCCAAACATAGATACTGACTTTGAAAATCAAAGTGTGTGTGTATTTTTTTTTGGTGCCGGGGAGCGAACTCAGGTCCTTGTGCTTTCGAAGCAGGTGGCAGAACCACTGAGCTAAATCCCCAGCCCAGTATGTGTGTGTGTGTATTTTTTGAGCACTATTATTGGATTTGCTAATGGTACTTTCTTATTGCTACATTCCTATAGTCATTCTAGCCATAATGATGAATATCTGCATAGCTCTGTGATTGTATAAAAGTTTCTAGTCAAAATGGAAACATTATATGTAAACCTAAAACATTGTATGTAACCTGAAAGGTTTTTAAAAGCTGTTGGGAGCTCACCGAAATAATTCCTTTGAGGATTATTTTGATAAAGTTTTAGAAAGCAAAAATGTTTTTTAGATGCAACTAAACTTATTTTTCTTATCCATGTAGGCCCAGGTCTCTTGTTTGACATTGAGTCCTGCCATATAATTCTTCCAGACTGAGAGTTAGGATGTAACTGGGGAGACTAAGCATTATCACTATGAGTTTGGGGTAAAGTATACAAAATAAAATTATTGCCATTAACTTCTTTTATGTTTATTCTACAGATTATCTTACACTGAGCTGATCAAGTTCTTTGAAAATGACTTCTAAGCTTCCCTCGGTGTCTTTCACAATTGCTGTCCTAACTCTTTCAACTACATTTTCTCTCCAACCAGACCAACAAAAGGTTCTACTAGTTTCATTTGATGGATTCCGCTGGGATTACTTATATAAAGTTCCGACACCTCATTTCCATGATCTCATGAAATATGGTGTTCATGTGAAGCAGGTTACTAACGTTTTTATTACAAAGACTTACCCCAACCACTACACTCTGGTTACTGGCCTCTTTGCAGAGAATCATGGGATTGTTGCAAATGACATGTTTGATCCTATTCTGAACAAATCTTTCTCCCTGGACCACATGAATATTTATGATTCTGAGTTTTGGGAAGAAGCCACGCCAATATGGATCACAAATCAGAGGGCAGGACATGCAAGTGGCTCAGCCATGTGGCCAGGAGGTGATGTAAAGATTCACAACAGCTTTCCAACTCACTACATGCCTTACAACGAATCCATTTCATTTGAAGAAAGAGTTGCCAAAATCATAGAATGGTTCACATCAGAAGAGTCCATAAATCTTGGTCTCCTCTACTGGGAAGACCCTGATGACATGGGCCACCAGCTGGGACCTGATAATCCACTCATGGGGCCTGTCATTTCAGATATTGATCACAAGTTAGGATATCTCATACAAATGCTGAAGAAAGCAAAGCTGTGGAACGTGGTGAACCTAATCGTCACAAGTGACCACGGAATGACCCAGTGTTCTAAGGAAAGGGTGATAGAGCTTGACCAGTATCTGGATAGAGACCACTACACCCTGATTGACCAATCTCCAGTAGCCGCCATCTTACCAAAAGAAGGTAAGTGCGACCTGACTCAAAGCTGAGCCCAGATGGATCCATCTGGCCCCGTGTGTGAATGAACAGGGACTTCCCTTGTCTGTTTTGCTAAAGCACACCTGCTTGTGTCATGGCAGTGCTCAGGGTCTAGTTTTCTTCCTAGAATATTAAAATCCATTCAGTCTATATTTTATGGCAGTAGCTGTCAAGTATTTTAGAATCAAAGATAATTATAAAAGTTACAACTTCCCTTCTCAGAAAAATGAGATGGAGGGACACATACAAAGTTTGGGTACAATTCCAGTGATTTCATGAGGCCACTCAAGTCTTCTACAGACCCTTAATGAGGACCTGCCTAATAGGGAAGCAGTAGAGTATAAGAAAGAGCTTTCATCAATCTGAATTGTCCTTATTTATGAGTAGAAAAAGGAATAACCTTAACAGTAGCTCTATTTTAAAGACAGGTAAGGTTTAATACCCCAAGGTCACAAAATTGAGAGGGAGAACATGACTCAAACTCAGTCCCCTGACCTACATTGTATCCCCTTGTAGGTCCCAGGCTTAGATCTGAATGAAGAGAACAGATTTGAAATGCTGTAATAGCTCAAGAATGAGAATTCTGTGCCTCCTAGGGGCAGCAAGAGAATATCATGACGCCATGGATGTCAGAGTAGGAGTGTGCACCCACACACAGGTCTCAGCAGCTACGAAGCATTTAAGAGTCACCTTAACCCAGCTCCCCTCACACATGGCAATAGTGTTCCCTTCCTAGGGTGTGGGAGCAGGGACAGAGCCCCAGCAAGGCAGCCGAGAAACAAGGATCAGAGCCTGTGCCCAGGGCCGTGCAAGTAGACTCAGAGGCCTCTGCACATGGCAGGCATGGGCACTGGCTGGGTCACAGCCGCCTCCTCTCCAGTCCTCTTTTCGGCCTACGTCTTTTCTTCTGGAGATTCTGTCCCTGCCCTCAGGGCACAGCGACCAGAACCTAGCTCTTCCTTTATGACTGGGTTGTGTTGCCATGTTGTGTGCATGTGCATATTGAAGGTTCTAGACAGTAGAGCCTTCTGGTTCTTCAAACAGCCCTCTCGCAATTCTGCCATGTGAATTTACTTAGGACAGTAGTAATTATTTGTTTCCCTGTAAGATTCTGCTCTCCCAGGGGTGGAGTCCTCTGGGGTCTGGCTTCCCTCCCTCCAGGGAACTCGAGGCTGCAATAGCAATGAGGGTTGTGGTCTACCTTCTCTTTAGGTAAACTTGATGAAGTCTACGAAGCACTGGCTGATGCCCACCCTAACCTTACTGTTTACAAAAAAGAGGAGATTCCGGAGAGATGGCATTACAAATACAACACGCGGATCCAGCCAGTCATGGCGGTGGCTGACGAAGGGTGGTATATTTTACAGAATAAGTCAGATGAATTTCTGTGTGAGTATGTTATCGTATTTCTTCCCATTCTGCATCGATTTTTGCTAACGTGGAGGCTGTGGATAATACAGCAGTTTACCTGCTGATGTTCTTACCTTTTCTTACTTAAATGCTGAAGGAACCATGTGTGTCAATACTTACCTATCTCTAGAAATGTTTGCTTTCTTTAGAAATGTTGGCAGTGGTCCTTGATGTGTACATAAGAAATGTACAGGGCTGGGATGGAGCTCAGTGGTACAGCATGTCTCACATGTGTGAGGCCCTGGCTTTGCTCCCCAGCACTGAAAAAAGAAATGTACAAAAATGTCCCTGTAGATAGACTTGGGTTCCTATCCCATCATGCTTATTAACTAGAAAGAAAGTAAGTGTATGGCAATGCTATTTGTAGTGTATTTGTGACTCAAAATAGCAGATATGTGCAGGTGTGTAATTTCTGGTTCTGAAAGATTGTACCTACAGATACTGATCTGCAAACCAGTATTTCACCATGTCAGGGAAACTGTTTTAAGAAGGCCTTTAAAAAGAATTTCATTACCATGAGAATAATTTTACCTGTGTGTTCTTTTCACGCGCTATGCTGGTCACTCTTATGTTAGTGGGATGGCTCAAGAGGACTGCTGTCTGTGGGGAGATTCACAGTTGAGTTATAAATCTAAAGAGGATCTCTAGAAATTTTGGATCTATGAGCTCCATTTACACAGTACAGCAGCCACCTTTATTTCTGAAAGCAAACCTCAACAGGATTCCTGTTTATATTATGCTCATTTGTTCAACAAATAATTAAATACTGGCTCCTGCAGTCCTTCTCAGCCAGAGTTCTGCAAGATAATGAAGCCCAAAAGACCAAAAGCAGTGGTTCCCCAAGTGTGTTCCCTAGCCAGCATATCTGAATCACCTGGTAACCTGTCAGAAGCACTCATTCTTGAGCCCAACCCAGCCCTGCTGAGTTAAGAGACTGTTGAGGGTTGGGCCCCACAATCTGGATTTCCCACACCCTCAAGGACTTCCATACACAGTGAGGTTTGACAACCATTGCCTTTAGACATCTGATACAAAACGCTGGCTACTGAATCAGGCATTGCTAGCAGGTGCTACCACTGTAAAACAAAATCCCTAAGAAGGGGAAAGTTCTTATGCAAGTCATAGTGATTTTATTTTAAATCTGATTTTCTAAGAAGTACCAGAGAGCATTATCTTTATATCCATGACTGAGAGCCTAGATCCAACATCTCACAGAAATACAACAACCATTCAATCAATTACAAATGATTTAGTAGCATATTTCTCAATATTATTAGTAATTATATTAGCATAGTACCCTGTTAGGTAATTACTATTGAGTCATAAGCCCACCATTATTTTTACTGGAATCATGGCAGTTAGAGAGACTTCCTTAGATGGGTTTGCTGGGTAGATTTCAAGTTGCTGTGAGTTGACCAAAGGTCAGCTCCTGATTTCCAGAGAAGCTGGCTTAGGATTTTCTTTTTCTGTATTTGTGTCCCATTGCCTACTTCCCTGTAGTGAATCTAAGCATTAGAGTTGATTCACTTGTACTCCCCTCAACACCTTTGAAATAAGGGTGCTTGTTTTCCTAGCTGCTTTCTCCTCAGCAGTCTTACACCATGCCTGTAAAAGGTAGTTCCTATCAGGCAGTGTCCATCCCTCAATTTTGTATCACTTGATACTGACTTCAGAAGACCCCTCAAGTCCTTCTTTATTGGCAGCTACCCTGAAACACACAGTGCCAGGCTGGACCTTGTTCACAGTCACCCAAGTCGTGATTTTTCCACTCTACCTTAAAGTCCTGACCTTTGCTTTATAGTGGCAGACTACACCTACATCTAAAGGTCTGATTTTTGTGATGTCTTTTTTCTTTATGTATTGTTTTCACCCTTTTTCAGTAATTATAAATTATTTTCATGATTAAGAAAAAGCATCATTATCTTCAGAACAATAATTGGACACAATAGTTATCCAGTAAGTATTGGATGAATATTAGTTTGCCAGCCACCAGGCAAAACAAAACAAAAACAAGAACAAAATAATTCACTCTCATATAGCCCCAGCTATGGCTCAGCTTTGCTCTCTGCCCTTCCTCCTGGGCTGCTGCATTTAGGAAGACTTGGCCTGTTGGAAAGATTCACGATCCTTCGTCCTTTCATTTCCTGAATTGGGTTGACTATAGCAGAGATTGTAAAACTTATTTTATTTTCAAAATCGAATAAAGATCAAGTATGCAATGAAGTTCAGAACTTCACCATACAACAATTAATTTCCATTGTAATGCCCTGCCAGTGGCTAACTTATTCATGCATTTTCTCTTCACAGTAGGCAACCATGGTTATGATAATGCATTAGCAGAAATGCATCCAATATTTTTAGCCCACGGTCCTGCCTTCCGAAAGAATTTCACAAAAGAAGCCATGAACTGCACAGATCTGTACCCCCTGCTGTGCCACCTCCTCAATATCACCGCCCTGCCACACAATGGATCCCTCAGCCATGTCCAGGACCTGCTCAGTTCTGCAGCTCCAAAAGCAATTCCTTACACACAGAGCACGACCCTCCTCCTGGGGGGTGACCACCTAGGAGAGCTTGGTCAAGAGGAGTCCCACCCTGACTTCCTCGGGGTCTCTCTTGGCTGCGTTATAGTGATTGTATTCTTTGTAATTTTCATTAAACATTTAATTCACAGTCAAGTACCTGCCTTACAATATATGCAGGCTGAAATTGCTCAACCATTACTACAAGCTTAACACCTCTCTGAGATGGAATTGCATATTGGAGATTGCACGATTATGTCAATGTTGAAGTCTCAAATTCTAAAAAACCAGTTTTAGACATCTGCAGAGGCCACCGAGTGGTTAATACATATTTTGGCTCGCATATTTTGGCGGGCACGCACACACACGCACCGCCCCCCCCCCCAAAATACTTGACCCTGCAGAGGATTAAAGACATGAGGGTATTTTCCCCATATTCTCTCTCCCTTAGCAGTAGATAAATCGCACTTTCTTTGAACTTGGCACATAACATGTACATATTTAGCAACTTTGCACTGAAGTACCTTATGCATTGCACTTTAAATTACTCTTGAGTGAGTACTTTTCTTTGAAATGCACTCTATAAATCATCCTGTCTCATAACTTGGGTAGAAAACTTCTTGCATCCAGGTCGCAGAATATTTGTATTTCATGGTCAAACTGAAGGGAATTTCTAATCATTCCTGAAGAATGTGGGAATCTCCTTAAATTGGTAGAAGAAGAAGAAAGTGAACTGCTGAAATCAATGAGATGAACTTGGACCCCTGGGTTTGGAGGGACACATCCCCAGCAGCAGTCCGCATCAGTGGGTGTTTCTTGTCATGGTTCTTTCCAAAGGATAGAGGTCTTCATTTATGTTTTTCCTCCAAAGAGACTCCAGTACTGACAGATTCATCATACATACTATTTCATATGTCATCAAATTAATCACTGCTGTTTCCTGATTAGCCATGTGCTCTGATTTTTATAATAATGAAGACTCCATGGTCAGAGTTTTATTTTCCATGTAACCCAGCATCAGCCTAAGAAGCAGAGTTCAGACACCATCTCCTCAGTGTCTCCTATTATCTAGAATTATTTGCTTCTTTGGAAATTAAATCTCTTAATCACATTAAAAATCAAATGAGATAAAATGATGTTTGGGTACTGTTTCGTTTTTGTGGTCGCAAGTGGTAACCGAACACAAATATCTTTCCTTTTGGGGCCTTGAAGATCCAGAGTTATAAAAGAGCACAAACCCTCCCAAGTAAAATACAGGCCACTCCACCCTTGCAAACTGCTGTGCAGAATTTGGCAAAAGAGGCAGGACCACATCTGAGATGTCACACTGCACTCCGTACAGTGGGTTCCCAATGGCAAAAATGCATGACATAACTCACAGTGGTAACAGGTATTGAAACACACAGCAGCCAAGATTAGTGAGCCCTGTTTTAAGAAATAGTTGAATCCCCACCTGCCAGGTGCTTACTGGAATCAAAGATGAAGCCACCTTCACGAAGACTTCTGCCTCCTGGGTGGTGGTTCCCACCTGCCTGGTCATCTCAGCCCCTCTAGTAACCCTAACAACCTAAAGCTGAGCTTTAGAGCTCTAAGCAAGCAGCTGAGGAGGAGCAGAGGGTTACATGTGATTTCTTAGAGGAAAAAGAAGCCCTGGGAAGTACAGCTTTCCTTGGGGGAAGAAAAAAAAGGAAAGCAAAACAGATGCATGGCCCACAAGTAATACCGTAATCTTTCTGCATATTCATGTACCAGTTAGCTAATAAGTAGATAAAATAGCTTAGCTCTGTCAGAAAGAAAGGAAGAATTAGATATGAAGAACAAAAGTGACATAGTTAACAATATAACTGAACTTAAGTGCTTCCTGAAATTAGGTGAGTTATTTTTAAATGATACCAATGAAAGTTTACACCTAATTTTTATTTCATTAAAAACCTCTTAATAAGATACAATAGAATAACTGGAAATGGCTTATAGATTTTTTTAAAAGGTGGAAAAGTTACATGTGGGTAGCAAAACTCTCATAAGTCTGGACTTTGGTTAGACTTCCCAGAATGTGAGCATTGTGCTGAAAGCTGATCCTCATTAATGGGTCAATACAGCAAGTCGACACAGCAACAAGTCTGTACAGTGCCTTGAAGACAAAATTAGTTCCTTTTAAAGTATTATCATTCAATACTGTCTGAACATTTAAATTGTCGTATTAAACTCATTTTAGAATTTGCTATTAGCTTAGTAAGAAAGTACATTCTGTAAGAAGGTAAGATTTTCTTTTCTTTTCTTTTTTTTTTTTTGTACCGGGGGGATCGAACTCGGGATCTTGTGCTTGCGAGGCAGGTGGCAAAACCACTGAGCTAAATCCCCAGCCCATGAGAAAGTACATTCTGTAACAATGACAGCGTTACAATTCTGAAAGAAAGACTTGATTCTTTTATGGCTTCTTTTATTTATCTTCTTATAAAACATAGGAGAGGACTGAAGGAAAATGTTAAAAGTTTTCTGGGAAAATTTCACTCACAACTCTTTGACAGCTGTTTCATTGTTTGGCTTGCATGTATTCATGGTCAGACTTTGTATGCAGTGAACACAAATCACCTCGTGGCAACATAATTTAAACTAGCTGATCTTACTGCTTGTAAATAAGAGATTTAAAAGTCAGAGGAATTGCTCCCTCTCTTGACCTGTCCCCAAGTTTTGCTCAACATCCTCCTTCTCTAGCTATTTTGTATAATTTATTGATGAATAAGGTTTTCCAAATTCAGCGTATGTTTCCCAATTTCTTTTTCTGCCACCTACCATTCAAGTTTAAATTGCTTTTCAAGTGTTTTCTGACTCTATAAAGCTATCATCCTATTATTAGTCTTAGTTTCTTACAAAACAAAACAAAACAAAACAGCCTTCCTAGAAAATCTAATGAAAGACCTAGTTCTAGTTCTCCAATTTTTTTCAGCTATGCATTCACTAACGGGGACAAATTTAATAATCAGAGGCTGGTAAGATCTAAGAGCTCTTTCAACCACTTGATGGAACAAGGGCACTTGCAGAGCTGTGTGGTGACTTGTATGACATTCGTGCCAGGGCTGGAAACAGGACCTAGTTTTCCTCATTCAGTCGGTACCCAGTCAAGCTGGGTCAAGGCTGGTTTGCCACTGGTTCACTCCTGGAGGTTACCTTTGGGGTCCAGCCCAAGCAGGAGGTGCTACCCAAGGCCTCTGCTTTTAGCAGGCTCCGTTCTACACTTCTGACCTTTGGTTGTGCACAATTCATTGTTTTCTTCCAGATGAGCCTGGGCTGCAGGACTGAGACTGTCCTGAATGCTGGGCTCCTCAGGATGGCTGTCCTCTCTGTACCTCACCCTCGTGATTCCTTATCACCTGGTGGGCAACTGGATGCTTTTTAAAAGGTATTTTTAAATGCATTTTAACTTCTGGAATCAAAGGTGTTAAAGTAACTCTTAGGAAGGCAAAAGGACCAAAATGAATGAGAACCAGGAGAACACCAAGAAAGTATGTAATAAAATGGCAGAATTAACTAACACAATAGTTACCTTAAATGTAAATAACCTAAATACATCAACAAAAGACAGAGATTGAGAGGTGGACCAAAACAATTTTTTTGACTGGATATAGTTTAGAAGACACTCATTTCAAATTGAAGATATCACTAGGTTGAAAGCAAGAGGATGAAAAAAATTTACTGTATAAACATTAATTTTTGAAAATGACAGCATCTGATAAAATAAATATCAAAGAAAACTAATAGAGATTACATAATGGTGAAAGGAATAATGGAATGAAAATTTCTTTTATTATTATTAAATGTAACACAAAACAGACATTATATAATGATAAAAGGAATAATGGAATAAAATTCCTTTTATCATTATGACATAAAACATATTTACATAATGTAATACTCAACAATATATCATGATTTTCATCCTGATGAAAGACATCATAGTCCTCAGTATTATACATCCTAAACAGCAGAACCTGAAAACACATAAAGAAAAATAACAGAACTGATACCAAAAAAATGCAAATCACAATTACAGTTGAGGATATCAAAACTCCCCTCTCAACAACTGACACATCTTTGAGGTAGAATGCATAAGAATACTGCAGATCTGTAAAACACAAACAAGACCTAATTAATTATTTATATAAAATACTTAGCAGACAACAGCATGACTGCAATAATATACAACAGGATACACATCTTTCAAGCATCCTTAGAACATTCACAAGACTGACTACACCCTGGGCCATAAATAAAACCTTCAACAAAATTAAAAGAATTTATACCAAGTGTGTTCTCTGACTGCAGTGAAATCACACTAGAAATCAAGAATAGAAAGACAGCAGGAAAAATCTCTGAATACCTGGAAATTAAGCAACACATTTCTAAATAATCATGGATCAAAGAAAAATTCTCAACAGAAAGCTTAAGAATATATAGGACTTGGGCCAGGGATTTAGCTCAGTGGCCCCACACCTGCCTGGAAAGCAGAAGTTCCTGAGTTGGATCCCCGGTAATGGGCGGGGGGGATATATATCTCTCTCTATATAGATACATATCTATATATCTATAGATACATATCTATATATATCTAGATATATATCTATAGATATATATCTAGATATATATCTGTAGATACATATCTATATATATCTCTCTATATATCTATATATATAGATATATATATCTATATAGAGAGAGAGACAGAGAGAGCTTAATGAAAATGAATACAAAATATGGGATGAAGCTAAAGCAGCATGGGAAGGGAAGTTTGAAGCAGTAAAGGATTACATTAGAAATGAGGAAAGGCCTCAGACCAACAACCTTAATCATACCTCAAGGAACTGGAAAAAATAGAACAAAATAGACCCAATGAAGGAAAAGGAAGTAAATAATAAAGATGAAAACAGAAGTTAATGAAGTTGAAAATAGGAAAACAATAGAGAATGTCAGTGAAATAAATACCAACTTCTTTGAAAAAAGGCAGTAAACCCAATAAAACTTTAACATGTACCCTCATGTAGAAGATTAAATCTGGTCCCTAGATCTTACTGTGCACTAAACTAACATCAAAATGGATCAGAGATCTAAACCACATACACTTAACATGCTGGGAGACAAAATAGGTAAGATTCTTGAAGTCACAGGCATAGGCAAGGACTTTCTAAGAATCAACAAATGGGATCATATCAAATTAAAAGGCTTCTGCACAACAAAAGAAGCAACCAACAGAGTGAAAAGACAATCTACAGAATGGGAAAAATATTTGTCAGCAATTCCTCAGAGGACTCATATCTAAAATATATAAAGAACTCAAAAAATTAGACACCCCCCCAAAAAGACTTAATCAAGAAATGGACAACTGAAATGAATAGACACTTCACAGAAATAGTACAAATGGCCAATAAATACATGGAGAAATGCTCAATATCACTGGCCATTAGAGAAATGCAAATTAAAACCACAATGAGATACCATCTTACACCATAAAGAACACCCATCATCAAGAAATCAATAACAAATCCTGGAGAGGCTGTGAAGAAAAAGGAACACTTTTACAGTATTGGTGGGAATGTAAACTAGTAAGGACAACCACTATGGAAATCAGTATCGAGACTTCTCAAAAAACTAAACCTAGAAATTCCATTTGACCCAACCATTCCACTTCTAGGTATCTTCTTGAAAGAAGTAAAAGCATCATATTACAGTGATCCATGCGTACACGTTTATAGCAGCACAATTCATAATAGCTAAATCTTGGAAGCAGCCTATATGCCCATCAACAGATGAACGGATAAAGAAAATGTGGTATACACATTGGAGTACTACTCTGCCATAAAGAAGGATAAACTTGAGTCATTTGTAGGGAAATGGATGCACCTTGAGACCATAATGTTAAGTGAAATAAATCAGACACACAAGCTTAAATATCACATGGTTTCTCTCATATGAGAAAACCAGAATAAAAATAATGAGCAAAATAAGAGGTAGATGATAATAAGTATGGAGGTAGACATTTCTAAAAGGGAGAGGGGATTGAGAGATGGATGAATGGGAAGGAGGAGAAAAAAAGGAGGGAAGGGAATGAAAAAGGAATTGGGACATGTTATGTACATGTACCAGCTCCACACAGGGAATGTCAAGATTATGCACCACACACGTGTACTAATAAAGTAAACTAAAAAAAAACTTTAGCGTGTGACAAAAATAAGACAATAAAAATATGGGAAATGAAATCGAGACAATCATACAGGTTTTAAAAAAATCATTACATGTACTAATAAAAAAGGCCTGAGGATGTTTCTCAGTTCAAAGGCTCTGGGTTCAATCCCCAGTAGCATAAACTCATGTGCACAAACAAATACAAAACAAAACAAAAAACCAAATGTGTCCCAGCATTTCTGCTATTGGGCATTTCCATCCCAAAGAAATGAAAACTCGCATTCACAAGAAAACCTGAACACAATGTTCATAGTGGCTCTATGTGGAATAATCAAACACTAGAATCAGATATCCTTCAATTTGTTGGACGGTTTCACAAACACACCATGGAAAATGAGCAGTGAAGAAGAGCAGCTTATGTATAAAAATGTGGGTGAACTACACTGAATGGAAAAACCAACGCAGAAAAAGTTAAAGACTGCAAAATCTCATTTATGTAACATTTCTGAGATGACAATGCTTTAGAAACAAAGGGAGATTATAAACAGGAAATATACAGTATTCTTCAGGCATTTAAACTATTTAAAATTAAATATTTAAAATATTAGCTCCAGATGCCGTAACAAAGAACTGCATACGGCATGGCTTAAACAGACATTTATTGCTCACAGTTCTGGAGAGTGGGAGGTCAAAGTCCAAGTCTGGTTTCTGGTAAGGGAAAAATATGAAGAGTACTGGTGAGTTATATCAATATCAGCATCTGGCTGTGATAGGAAATTACCATTTTCAAAATGGGAAGTAACCAGAGCACCCAGGGATGTCTTATTATTTCTTAGAACCCCATGCAAACCTAAATCACCTCAAAATTTTCTTAATTTTTAAATATCTTTAATCTTCCTAAAAAGTAGGGGAAACATTTAGCTCAGAACTCCTGGTTTAATGGTAGCTTTGATTCAACCCTTTATTTTACCATTGTTGGAAACAGAAGTTTCCTGACTCACTTTTAAGTGTAAAAAGCTTAATGACAAATACTGACATTATAGGGAACTTGCAATTTCCCAAACCCTCTTCCAAATGCCTTATATGTAACGACCCAGTAAGACTTGCAACAACCAAGTGAATTAATATTGCTTTTACTCCGCTTTATAGATCAGAAGTGAAGAGACTTGTCTCAGGTTAGGCAACGATGCAGAGATGGGATTCAGGCTCAGACAACCCCATTCTTCCCTGCCAGCACTCGCTAGGACACTGGGCCTTTGCAAATGGTAAATCTGAGCACCAAGAATAGACATCTTGGCTCTGTTCCCGACCTTAGGAGAAAAACATTTACTATTTTGCCATCTACTGCGATATTACCTGTGCTTTTGTTTTGTTTTGCTGTATGCTACTTAACAGCTTGAAGAAGTTACCTGCTAGTCTGAGTCTGCACTCTGTTTAAATGATAAACAAGTATTGTTTTCCCACATGCCTTTCTATGTTTTTTTCCTGAAATAGAGAGGATAACAGATTTTTCGGCGATCAAACTCATGCTGCACCGTCATAACAAACCCCACTTACGCACATTATCCTTCTGAATGCTTGCGGAGTTCCATTAAATAATACATTGTTAAGGATTTTTGTTCATAAGTATACTTCCTTCCTACATTCCTTTTCAGAGTGGAACAAGAAGTGGTTCAGGGAGGGGGCTTCACAAAGATTCTGTGAAAGTCATTCATCCTCTTCAGTGCACGATTCCACAATGTGGCAGCCAGGCAGCAGCACTGGGTCTGCCCTGCAGGAACTTTTTCAAAAACACGCGTGTAGCTTGTGGTCATCGTGATTTGCTTGGGGCCGATTCCTATGGATGCTTTACGTTGCTCTGGCCTATGGTGGTGAGGCTGAACATGGTGGGTATGAAAGGGAGTGATCAGGTGACTAGTAATTCAGATTTCTCCTGCAGAGGGAGATACATACCCGAGACGTGTGTGCCTTTTTCATCAGCACCGAGCTGTCAGAGGAAGTCAGCATCAGGTTCAGTATATTAATGTGAAATTAGATTTCAGGCATCGAAGCATTAGAAGGCGCGGGAATGCAGCAGCCTGGACAGCATTTGGCTTGCTCTGTGGGTACAGACTGTGCTTAGTTTCTAGGCAGCTCTGACTATGGGATGTGAGTCAGAGGACTGGCAGTTTCAGCACTCACAATCATCTACACACACACACACACACACACACGTCGTGTGACAGGGGCACAGGTGGCTCAGAGACAGGGCTGGCACCGACTGCAGGAGACTCAGGCCTGGAAAGGGTTCTGGAGACCAGCGTCTCTGCAGCAGGAGCGCAACCATGAGCAGAAACAAGAAATCTTCAGGTATAAAGTTTCTCCACTTTTCAGCGGACTCTTCTCCAGAGTAAAAAATGCAACTTTTATTGTTCTGTTTTCCCACAGGTCCTACCATTGTTCACTGAATTTTGTAAAAATAGCAAATGAATGAATACTGCTCACTGAAGGGAACTTCACTGACTCTAATCATTGAGTAAGTCATTAAAGGCCGATAGCCACATGCAAAACAAAGTTTAAATGCCATAACTCCTTCTGTTTTATAAACAGCTTATAAAATTTCCCTTCTTTGTAAGCCAATAAATTGTAGTTCTGGAGGCTCTGCACATTTACCTTGGCTTTCTTTCCAATGACAGCCTCATGCTGGACTCCACATTTTATACACTTTTAAAATTTTGGTTAAATGTTATACCCTTAATCTTAGGTTCTATATTAAAAAAGACCTGTGATGAATGCTTATGAAGGTTTTTGCAAAATTTCCAAAGTTCTGACAACACATCTATCACAGTATGTCTATTTTGCAAAAGGTGACAAATTTAAAAATCACCGATGACAGTGGACTTTATACAAAATAATTACAGTAAAATGTTTTGGTAGATTTTATTCACATAATGTAAAGTCATTAACTCAAACAATATCATCAAAATATATTTTTCTTTAAGGCACTACTTATGAATTTCTTTAAACCACACTTATTTTTAAGAATTGACAATACATACTTTACATCTAATCTTTGTCCTTCATTTGTAACCTTATATCTTAACAACGTAGCAAAACCCTACAAATAAAAATTGAACATAATCTTCCCTGAAGTATACAAGACACAGGCAAAGAAAGAAAACACCAACAGTGTAAAGGCATTTTAATCTTTTAATGTTTCAGCAACTCATTTGTGAATTCTTAAAGGAAGCCTAATCATATAATACCACAAAGTGTAGAGCACAAGGCATTCAAGTATTTTTATTCTATTGCTGTTTGCCAGAAAAACTTATTATACATTAATAACAGCAGCACAATTATTCCTACAATTAAACAGATTTATTCTGAATTTACCCACTGAATTAACAAAAAATACTCCATCAAGTTTTCCTATTACCTCTGTACTGGGTTCATGATCAGTGAACCCTTGGTTGGAGCCAAATACTTCCCATTCCCAGAAAACACAGCAGCATGTGAGTTAATCACTTAATGAGATACACACCGAGCCTCGGGTCAGAAGCTACTAGTTTTAGTAAAAAATTTTCTCAGTCACTACAGGAGTCATTGGCTTTCATAATGATAATTTTCTTAAAGACATCAGTGACTTAGTACAATGTTTAATACAATGATATATAAATGTCTCTGATTAAACAAATACTAATTTTATCTCATCAAAATATACTTTAAAATTTACCTAATTTATCCTTTTGAGAATGAAAGAAAAGATAATGAGGTAAAAGTCCCGTAGAAGAGTTAAGACCCTGACTGGACATCTGGCTTACTCCATTCCACACCAAATCCACTCACAGCTAGAAACCTTGTAAACGGATTTCTAAAACTCAAAACCATCACTGAAACCATTCCAAAGAACCAACTAGTGTCAAACATTCCACTGTTAGATATTTTGAAAATGTCCACCATTTAAAAAAACAAGACTTGAAATGTAGCAGTTGTTATTTTTTAAATAGAAACTGAAGTAGAAAGGAAATTTTCTATTTCATTTAAACTATTAACCTTTATTATAACTACTGTATGTGAAGACAAAAATCAGAAAATATCCAAAAGCAATCCAGTGTTCTTAATATCCTAGGGTTTATGACCTACTGGTAAATCCATAAACACATGGATTCTTTATGGGGGGTACAGAAACACCTCCCAAAATCCCAGTTTTTTAATTCTTCTTCTTTTTTGGGGGGGGGGGGGTACCAGGGATCGAACTCAGGACCTTGTGCTTACACAGCAGGCGGTGAAACCACTGAGCTAAATCCCTGGCCCTCCAAGATCCCAGTTTTAACAGACACCACAGGCCAGGTTCAGGAAGTTAGCAGTGACCCCTAGAACACGTCCTGTGTTTGATGACCGACACCACAGATAACCAACACCTACCTGGGCTGTACACTTACTGCAGATTAGCTCTGTATGTGAAAAAGTTACCAAGTTTGTGATCCAGATAGCCAGCCAGCATAAGGCTAGTCCACCACTTAACATATGGACGGTCCCAAGATCCGAAGACACTAAATTTCACTTTAGATTTCTTTGCTACTCTACTGTCTCAAAAGTAAGATATAACGTCCCAAAGGTAAATATAGAAATCTCTCTTCATCATTCTGATACAACCAAAATCAGGTTTGTATTCAGGTCCCACGTTTTCTACCACACTTGGATACTTCAGGTTACAATAAACAACATGAGAAAGCTAGAAATGATAACAAAAATTAATGAGTTTAAAAGTATGACTTTGTGAGTTAGGTAAAAGTAAATAAATACACAGTGCAAAAATAACCATTCCTGAGAGCTGTGTTCTAGGGGACTGGACGCCTGACCACAGTGGAGTCCCCTGGGGCCTCCTACAGTAAGTCACAGAACATCTGCATGGATACACGCAGCCAAGCACAAGCACACACAGGCACACCCGCATACACATGCGCACACACCACCCAAAGGCATTCAACACAAACAGAAAAGTATTTTCTCTCTTCTGATTTTCTTATTAGCAATAATCTCCAGAAGATTCAACTTTGGAGGCTTCAAAGGCTTAAGCATCTTAAAGATATAGTGGTGGCAACTGAGGCTTTGTATCACATGGTCCTCATGGTTTTGTTCATCTTTTCTTAAAATGGTTTCTTCATATGCAGGATTTGGGGCAAGGGGCTGGCTAACCAATTTTATTAACCATCACAGAATTTCCCACCTCTAAGATTTACTTGGGATAAAAACTAACACGTTCCAGCCAGCTTGAACCATCAATGGTACATGCACAACTGCCCCACGGGGCAGCTTGTACTACCCAGTGGGACTGTCCCATGTGGCTCAAGGGACATTCAGGCACAAACCACAGTGGTTCTGAGCCACCCAGCAGTGAGACATATGAATTATATGAATTATGGTGCCATTGTGAATGTGTTAAAGGAAACTATAAAAATATAGAAAACTTTTCCTCTCTGATACACAAAATTCACAAATTGCTTCATTTACAAATATATAAATTTATTAGAAAAACATGCCTACTAAACTTTGGTATATTTGCATTTTAAAATGTATCATCTTCACTGCAAAAAAAAAAAAAAGGTGGTACTTTTCCCTGGAAAAGCTATTTAGAGAAACAGATGGTATTAACTGATTTACTAGCAACTTTACTATAGTCAGGGTTGTTTGTATTAGCAATGCCCCAAAACAAAGCACAAGGAAACACAAAATACTTTCAGCATGCTTGGTCTAAGGTGTCTTTCAAAGCATACTTTTTCATGGTTGTAACACTATTCCTTGAATGTATCCTTAGTGTTGGGATTAATCAGACCCTGTAGGAACCCCTGCCCGTTACTCAATTAAAGGATCATCATCATCATCTTGTAGCTGGAGCCGGGAAAATGGGCGGGGTGCAGAAAGTCTTTTCTGCATGAGTACTGTGAGGCACGTGAATATGGTCAGCACCAAGAGCGAACCGATGACAATCCCAATGGCTTCTGGGAGATGAATGCACCACTGGTCAACTAGTAAGCACTTGGTGTGCCCCAGGGTTCCGTTATTGGGCTGTGCTTTTAATCCTAGGATGTGGCACATCATTGGGTAAATATCCACGATGTTTATGGTGCTCTGCTTGTAGCCTCTGTGAAAGGCAGGACCATGAGCAGCTAGAAATGGATGCATAGCAGGCAAAGAATTATCATAGCCATGGTCACCTACTGAAAAAAGAACAAAATGGTATTAATAAGATTGGCCTTATTATAAAATAACTTGCTTCTGGAATAAATACATTCACTTCATAAGCTGTATATAGCTTTAAAAATCCAGCCTAACTCCTGTCCATTGCAATTCTGGTTAGCTGCACCAGACAGGAGCCAGAGTTAAAATCGGCCTTTCCTTCAGTTTAGCCATGTTTCCTCTTACACATGCACCCCTCTTGCCCTGGGTTGGACATCACTCAGATTGCTAACTCTACTCCTCATCCATATTCACCCACCTCTCACCCCCAGCCCTACTGACTCCACCTGCCGACTTCTACCACCATCTGCAAAACTCACTGCTGAGCACTGGTGACAGAAAGAGCAGTGAGGCTGAGGGTTCCGCATGCCTGGGGAGAGAAGACCCAGCCTCCCTTATCTCCAGTGCTCCTGCACTAACCAGACAGCAGAATGCACCACTGGCTGACAGTCAATAAGCACCTCAACCCCAGGGGGTCAGATTCAGGAGATCACCACATAAAAGGCTCTGGAATTGAATGTGGAATGAAAGCATATGACACCAACTTGGGACTTGATCTGACTCAGAGAAAAGCAGGATAAACAGGTCCCTGGTGAACCTCCAATACCAGAGTTCCGATTTTTAGCTTTATTTTAATAAATGTTGTCTTTTTGTGTACTTCAGTTGCATTTAATAAATTTCCACTTTCATATTAAGTGAGGATAACTGTAGGGTTAAATGTATTGGGGTGTGTTATTCTTTAATTGTATTTGAAATATTTCATAATAAAAATAACGTGATCAATATGACAAAAAGAAGAATATAATGATTTCAATAATACAGTTTGCATATACAAATTATGGAAATAAAATGAGGAGGAAACTCCCACAATATTTGTCTATCTCTGTAGTGAGGGATTATGGAATGCTTTTGTTCTCTTTCTGTATTGTACAGGTTTGCAACACCGATTATATAAAATAACACAGAGATAAATAATATATCAACTCCTATGACTGTGAGTCTGTCTTATCCTTGACTGATGTAGCAGGGTCTGCAAACTTTAGCCCATGGCCAAGTCTGGCCCTCTGACTGTTCCTGTAAGTCAGTGTCCAGGGAGCAGACCACCTCAACTCATATACAGGCCATGGAAGCACAGCTAACCAGCTCAGATACCAGCTGGCCCACAAAAATCTAAAGTATTTACTATCTGGCCCTTCCAGAAAAGTGTGCTGACCCCTGCTATGAACTACGAAATCAGACTGAAAGTATTAAAAGTGAATGTAAATTTAGAAAACTTAGCTTCCTTGGAGGAAGACCTACAGTTCATCCCTGTACATTTCTGTTTTTGGGGAAATGTTGATAGGTCTATTTTATTTACCAGTGGATTTTTAAAATTTACTTTCTGGTTCTTGCTCAGTGGTCTAAATATAGGAAATACAGATCTAAATAGAGGAAATTAAGGAAATGATTTTCTCACTGGGGAAAGATTCGGGATTACAGAAAAAATTTTAACACACACCAGATAAGGATTTTGAAGTAGCTAATCTCCCTTGTTAGCTTTATTTCTTTACTTCCCCTTTATTTTTACAAATTAAAGAAGTGATCTTGAAAATTACTGACAGTAACCATAGTTTTGGTGAGGAGGTAAAACTATACCTTTAAGGTTACCCATCCTTATAATCTAAGGGTGTTATTGTGGTTACCATAGATTGCTATCAAATACTAATAATGGTAACCAATAATCCTGTGCAAACATATCTAAATCAAATTACCCTAACAAAACAATGTGTGGTGGATCCCTAGGATACAACAGAAATACCCTAAATACTTACATTTTGATAATGATTTATTTTGTACAATTGTCCATCCCTCATCAGCAACCAAAATAATAGGCTGGATTCGATCATTATGTTGGTAATAAAATCTGTTAGGAATATCTTCTTTGAGATAAACATTCATGTGAGAGCTACAATTTTTCAATTTGTCATAAACTTCTGTTATATCTATAAAAAAGAAAAGTCATAGTTGACTGATAAGGAAAAATATGTTTAACTAAAAATAAATTTTGGACAATATCATCTATTAAATCACTTTTAATTCTTAAAAAACCAGAATAATTATGTGATTATGTGACTGTGTTGGGGATAGAGACACACACATGTACATCACACACCTCATCACTTTTACCGAATGGATACTATTTTCATATTGAGCTTTTAAGTAAACAGAAACTAATTATGTATTACTACCCATTACTAATTGTAAAGAAAGGTATGTTTTACCCTAAAACAAAGATTTCTTTAACACGCTCCCGCTGGCTTGAACCATGAGTGGGACAGGCATGAATGTCCCATCGAGTGGCAGGAACAGCAGTGGCACAGGAGGATCTAATCATACATGTACTTCTGGGGGTTCAAGCTAGCAAGAACATAACACATTGAAAATAGAGTCACCCAGCAGCAAGGCATATGAATTACAGCCCCGTCATGAACATGTTAAGGACAAAAATTTCCTTCTTCCCTTAGGATGAATAATCAAGAAATACACCAAAACGCAGAGGAAGAATCACCGAACCTAATCCAGACGCCAGCTGCTCACAGCTTGTACATCCAGCGAGAGCACACAAAGTGTGCAGGAGTATGGGTCCCAGGCTGCAAGGAGCCAGAGCACCATTCTTCCATGCACACTCCCTCCTCAGTCACTGCCTTACTCGGACCACAGTGTCGCTCAGAGAACAATCCACTTACTTATTTTGGGAAGTATTGCAGCCACGGGGCTCAAGTCTATGACGCTGTAGTCTGAAGGATCAACACAGAGATCCAAGTTTATCAGTCTGCTCTCAGAACACTGGGCCATCCCGTGGTCACTTGTAATGATCACATTGAGACTTTCCCATAATCCCAACACTTTGAGTTTCTGGACCAGGTCCCCAATGTGATCGTCGATTTCCTTCAACACCCGGCGCATATTTTCTTTATCCTCAGGTCCATATTTGTGGCCACTTGCATCTGGTTCCTCCCAGTAGAGTGTGGCAAAGGTGACCGGTGGGTTGGAAGCACTGAGCCACTCGGTGATGTTGTTTAGCCTCTCCCTGAACGTCACCGAGGGGCTGTAATCCATAAAATGGGAAGGGGTGGCATTGTGAATGAGGACGTCCGTGCCAGGCCACATAGCAGCAGCGCTCGACCTGTTCTCCTGAAGCTGGTTTGTCACCCAGATCGGGACCGCCTCATTCCACCAGAAAGGATCCTTGTCATTGGAGTCAGAAAAATGTTTCTTTGTGACCGTATCATACATGGAATTGGCTACGATGCCATGGCTTTCCCCATACAAGCCTGTCACGATGCTGTAGTGGTTTGGGAATGTTTTCGTGATGAAAACATTTTTAACATGTTCTACCAAGACACCTTCTTTAATAAAATTCTGGAGGTGAGGGAATTCATAGTTCTGCAGATAGTCAGCTCTGAAGCCGTCAAAGGACACCAGCAGCAACCTGGGTGGCCAGCTATAGGAAGAGTTCCCTCCACAGCCAGTCACCAGGCTGGAAAACATGAGCAGCGCTAGGAACGTCATCGTGAGCGTGCCGGGGGCAAAGATCAGGGCTCCTAGATGGGAGACACAAGCCATTAAGTCGTCACGCTGTTGGATGCGTGTTAAGTTTCAGAGATGCAGCCAACAGAGGAAGAATATTGACATTCATAACCTTTATATGCCAGCATGATCTACAGTAACTTAAAATTAAATGTCATTTAAATAAGCTAAAGTTGGAGTAAATACTAATTGCCTGTGTACTGGCCCAATTTCCTTCTGACACATTCCTCACATTCTGAAGGGGAGAAGGCCATTCCCTGCCCCCAAATACTCCTCCTACTTGGCTGCCTCGCTTGTCCATACCAGCAGAAATTCTTCCTTCAATACAGAACAAATGAAGAAACAAACAGATTCTTCTGTACAAATACAAATAACACAAGTTTTCAGAGGCTCCAGGGAGACACGATTTTTCTAATTTACCGAATAGTGCCCTACAGTTCCTTTACTCACAGAAATAGTTGGTGGAAATCCAACCACATTGGCTCAACGGCCGTCCTTGTGGAAAACCACTGGCAGAAAAGAGGGATAAGAAATAAATGCAGTGGAGTATAAGGGCACGTGCCTGTAAGGTCAGTGCACTGTGAGGCTGAGTGAGGCAGGGCAATTGCAAGCTCAAGCCCAGCCTGGGCAAATTCAAAGTAAAAATGAAATATGGAAATACTGGGAATGTAGCTCTGCGAGAAGGCCCTGGATTCAGGCCCCAATACCACAAAAAAAAAAAAAAAAGAAAAGAAAGAGAGAGAGAGAGACAAAGAAGGGAGGGAGGGAAAGACAGAGAGAGAGAGAGAAAAGCAAGCAAGCAGGAAAGAAAGAGAAAACAAAAAGGAGAGAGGAGGGAGAGAAGGAAGGAAGGAGCTGTTTGAGAAAAAGGTCTCAACTCAGTCTCCACCTGGCCCAGTATTCAGGTGACAGTGACCAGCAAGTCTGCAGGAACATGGATGCCACAGTGACTTCTGAAGAAATGTGACAGCTGTTAAATAAATGTCATCATCTGATCCTTCTCAAATTGCCATTTTACTGTCAAAGACTTAACTGTTCTTAATAATCCAGGTTCAGAGGTGTTTGCAAATTGTTTGTTCCTTTTCAAAACTATTCATGGATTACAAAGCCACTTTCACCTAAGAGATATCCCTGACATCACACTCCATCTTCTTTGGTCTCTAGGAAAACAGGATACACAGCCAGGAGCAGGCGAGCACACCTTCAATCCCAGCTCCTCAAGAGGCTGAGGCAGGAGGATCACAAGCTCAAAGCCAACCTGAGCAACATGACCAGACCCTGTCCCAAAATAAACTAAAAAGGTCCAGGGGGTTCAGTTCAAATGTGGAGTGGTTGCCTATCACGCATGAGACCTTAGGTTCGATTCCAGTACCACAAAAAAGAAAGAACAAAAAAATGATGTACGGTTTAGGTGGAATGCTGTGCTCTGGAAGGCCCAAGTGCCCCCTCCATTGTTACAGAAGAGGAGGAGGAAGGCTAGGTCAGCTGACAGGTTTGAGGCTGGGGCTGGGGGCACCACATTCTCTGGGTCCGTTACTGAAAGCGAGCAGGGTGGTAGAAGGGTCAGAGGTCTGCAGAGCAGAGAACGCCAGGAACAGTCAGTGTGGGGATGGAAGGGAGGATGTGGATGCAGGAGCACTGGCGGGCCATGCTGAGAGCGGGTGCCAGGGGTTTTCATTAGCGACACTGTTCTTCCTATGGACCAAGTGGCCCTGGCACAGATGTGCACAGAGCAGGCAGCTGACCCTACCCAGGCTTCAAACACTGACGAAAATGGAAGGCTGCCTACGCTGAAGACGCTGGTTTGAGAGCAGCTGAGACTAGAGCAGCAGCCCTGGGGCTGAACTGGTAGATGTGGGAGAAGCCCGCAGGTTCTGAGGGAGTCAGAGAACAGATGTGTGATGCGTCACTGCCCGGCAAAGTTGCAAAGGCTGTGGTCAGACTGAGGTGTGGGGGTCATGACTGCAGTGAGAAGACCCTGGCGAGGCCCAGAGGTACCAGCAGCTGGCCACCAGCCAACTGGATAAAGATGCTCACCAGCCACGTACTGTGGATTCTTCTTTCTCCCAACTGCATCACAACTGCTTGAAGGCAGAGACTTTCTTTTGATCTGTGGTGTGGTGGTCATTCAGATACTTATGGAGTGAAGCTGTGATCCCTTTGAAAAACAGTGACTTAAAGTTCTGAAGATCAAAGACCAGAATTTGTGAGGCTCTTTGGGATTGGAAAACCTATCATTTTAAAGGGACACAGCAGCTTTCTGAGTGTGGGGCGTAGAACATCTGTCATTGGTGCCATCCAATAAACCACAAGTAATAAAAAGATAGCTCACATGCACACAGCCACGCCACAGCTCAACAATTCCAGCTATCAGAATCCAGACAGGGCTACTTCCCTTCCATTCAGCGTCGAGAGTTCTGCGGCACAGTGTTTATGCACAACTTAACTCCTGCCTCAGTTAGAAGCCAGTATTATGTGGGCTGATTTTAGAACTTCGGTCAAATGCAGGCAGGTCTCCAGGAAAGCTTGAAGTGAGCTGGGTGTGGTAATCTCAGATACTTGGGAGGCTGAGGCAGGAAGGATTGAAAATCAGAGACCAGGCAAGGCAGATCAGCAAGATCCTATCTCAAAACAAAAATAAAAAGGGCTGGGAATTTAACTCTGTGCTTCTGAATACAGCCACTTCCTCACACCCAAATATTTGCTTCCATTAACAGGGTAAGTTTAAAACAGCAAAGAGGTGACACACAGTATCTTTTCAAGAGGAAAAAACAGTTACAAATTTATTTTTAAAAACCTTATTTACTTGCCTAGCTCTTCACCTCAGTAACCATTCTACATTCCCACACAATCCCACTGCAAAAACCACTCTGCTGCCAAATCCCACTGGATGTATGTCAGAATGAGTACGTCATTCAGGCTCACAAATCTTTCCCTTGCCTCAGTTCTCTGATCCTTTAAAACAGCTTCCCATTCTCTCGGGCACATGGAGATCTCCCGAGTTCACCATCAGCTGCCAGTCTAGCCACCTTGCCTCCTGTCTTCTAACAGCACGGGACACACAAGAGTCACTGGAGAAGCTGGGTCACAGCAGAGCCATGGGTCTCTACACCCTGGAGCCTCCGATGCAGTGGTCCGCAGTGCAGTCCAGGACACTGCACTCCCAACAGCCACCACTCCCCCTCTGGCCTCCATGTGCTCCTTGGGTCCTCAGCAGCTCTGGCCAGGGCCCTGCGTCTCTTTACTTGCTCTCCTATCTTGGTCGCCTTCCCCTCTCTTACCCAGCATCTGCTGCCAACTTAATCTTCCTCAGCACAGCTCTGTCAGGACACTTCCCTAAAAACTAAATTAAAAAAGTTCAAAGGAACCCCTTCCTACACAAAAAGTCCAGATACCTCAGTCTAGCATTTGAGCCCTGCCAGTCCTCAGATCCAACCTGCTTGCAAGCTACTGTGAGAGGTACAGAAATAATTGCCAGCCTTCACTTTCATTCACCATTCCTCACTGTCACCATGACACGTAAGATAATTATCATTAGTCTTGGTAACCTACAGGTCACAGCTCTTCCATACTAGTTTGTGTTTCTAGAACACCCTAAAATTTATTTTCTAAACATGAAGTCTTACTCAGACACTTTTAGGTCATTTTAAAAAAAAGTATTCAACAAATATCTAACATAACTAAATCCATAACACAAAAATATATGCACATGTCATGTATCAGAAGAAAAATGCTGTACACAAATATCTAACACTCAAAACATGGCATAAATGATCGAAGTAATGAATCAGGCAAGGCAAAGACCAGCTTTACACTTCAATCAACTTTGTTCGACAGCATCAAGGCTTCTTTGTAACATGGTCCTGGAGATTCATACACTGTACTGACTTTTTGTTGAAACTAAACCCTTAGAAGAATTATTACAAATGTGACATCACAGGATGTTTTTCCAATAAAGTAACCTTTACGATCTGAGGGATGCCGAGACAATTCAACCCATGGTGCAAGAATTAGCTCAAAATTGACCACAGACCTAAGTTAAGAGTGATAGCTATAAAGCTCTTAGAGGAAAAGACAGGATCAACTCTTCATAACCTTGGATTAGACAAAAACTTCTTATAGATACCACATCAAAACCACAAGTGAGTAAAAAGAAAAGAGAAAGAAATGAATTGGATTTCATTTTTAAAAGTTTTGTGCCTCAAAGAATTTCATCAAGTAGAAAGATAATTCAATAATTAGAAGAAAATACTGCAAATTATCTGATGATGGAACTGTATGTAGACTATATAGAGAACTATTATTAACTAAGTAATAGAAAGTCAAATACTCAAATTTAAAAATAAGTAAAAGATCTAAAAAGAGATTTCTTACAGACAATACAGATGACAAGTACATAAATGGATGCTCAACATCATTAAAGACATCCAAATCAAAACCCACAAGGAAATACTACCTCATACTTACTAGAATGAGTAAATGTAAAAAACCATTAACAGTAAGTGTTGGAGAGTATATGGAGAAATTGCAACTTTTATAAACTGCTAGTGGGAATGTAAAATGGTACAGCCACTTCAAAAATCATTCAGGAGGCTCTTCAAAAGGTTAAATATAGAATTATTATAAGTCTCAGCAATTCTATCAACAGATACATGCCCATGAAAAATAAAAACATGTATCTGTACAAAAACTTGTACACAAATATTCAAAGCAGGATTAGCAGTCCAAAACTAATAAACAAATCAAATGTCCACAACTAATAAATGATTAAACAAAATGTGGCATAGCGATAAAATGAGATATTTGGCAGTAAAAAGGAATAAGGCACTAATAATGCGCTACAACCTGGATAAACCTTGGAACTTTATGCTAAGTGAAAGAGGCAGTTACAAAAGGTCACTTACGTATGATTCCATTTAGCTGAAATGCCTAGAATGGCCAAATCTATAGAGACAGAAAGTATATGAGTTATCTAGGGCTAGATGTTAGGAAAAGTAAATGCCAAAGGGTGTGTGGTTCTTTTGGGAGTGATAAAAATGTTTTCAAATTGACTGTGGTAATGGTTATACAACTCCATAAAGCCATACATTTCAGTGAACTAAATGACATATGACTTATACCTCAATAAAACTATTATTTTTTAAAAAGCAGAAGTGAAATTGTAATCTTAAATCCCCTACCACAAAAGAGGAAACATCTCTGTCATCTCATTATACCTCAAAGTCATATGAATTTTGTATCCCAAGTCTTTTAATGTGAAAATATCTTATATCACTTTACATATGCAAAATACCACCATAAAAAAACCTCAACCTGTCTTTGGCCTTTTCCCACAAAATCCAAATCCAAATCTCTTTCCCAAACCTTGAGTAAAAGGGGTCCTCAAGGGACACACACTGTTAATCCTAAAATTGAGTAATCTCCTAGCACACTGCCTGGATCCAAGTATACCGTGCCTGTCTTCAGGCTCACAGCATGGACAAAGCGGAAAGATGAAAGACTGAAGCCAGCAGTGTTCCGGAAGTGTGCTCACACTTACTGGACAGGTGACCTTGGTCAGTGCTATTTTCTCCAGCTTCAGTTTCCTTGAGCCTAAAATGGGGACTCACAAAGATTGCAGAACAGGCTCTCAAAATCAGTTTGCCCTTTTCACTCTAGCTACAGAGCTGCTGTTCTGGGGAGCGGGGGGGAGTCTGTACCATGACAGGCAGAAGAATAGTATTGTGAAACTAAAATAAATTATGAATAATTTAGTCTAATCTCCTTTTACATATGGTGAAGCTGAATTCTAGTGATTGGTTGAGCTCAGAAAGTAATCAGCTCTTACTAATTGCATGACCTCAGTAAAGCACGTAATAATCCCCAAACTAGTAACAGAGCTCCACTTGCCAGAATGTCTTCCTCTTTCATTATCAGTGCCTGGATCTAACACTACCACATTCTGTTTCATTCTAACAGCAAGTGGTGAGCTATAAACAAACAACCAGTGAAAAAATTCTCAAGTACTTTTAAAGAATGAAAATCAAGCTTTAAGGAATGAAACTGTTAAAATTATCAGGAGAAATTCTGCAATTTTTCACACCAAAAACATATAGCACAGGGAAGAAAAGAACTGCCCATGCCAGCAGCAACTGAAGTACAATGTGTCTCCCTCCAATTCAGGGGTGAAAACACCCTCTACCTCCTCTGGAATGACTTTGTTGCCCGGATAGAAGGCATGTCCATCAACTCTCACTGACATTCACAGCCCATGTGAAGTCCAGAAAGGATATGGTGAAAGACATTTGTCACTATTAGCATGTCATCTGCTCTGTAATACAATGAAGCTCCTAAATGGCTTTAAAATAACATTGTACATAAAGACAACTTTGCTCTAAGATTATGCTCGGCTGTTTTTAACAGTCTAAGGGAAAATTATAACCACTCCCTGAAAAACTATTCTCATTTTTAAAATTCTAGGATTCTGAATTATTCTCCAGTTTTCTGGTCTACACAAAATTTTCTGGCACCTTCAAAACAATTACACTTACTTGACTTTCTACATAGTAAAATACCCCTCCTCCACAATATCCTTGTGTTTTCATCAGAAATTCTTGCAAATTTTATTTTGTAACTAAAGAAGAGGGAAGGAACAAATAGGAGAACTTGCAAGCTCTTAGTTTCCTTAAAAACACATTGAAGCAATCCAGAAAAAAAGAAGACAAGAGAACCACAGTACTAAAACCAGCAGTTGATTTTCTGCAGGACCTGGGTCTCCCAAGTCGCCTAAGGGCTCAGCAAAGCCGGAGCTGGGCCTGGTGACCTGCACGCACCTGTCTATCGCCCTGCACAATCCTGGACACAATCTCCAACAGGTCCCTGAGTTTCCCTGCCCCAAACAGGACGCTATCAGTTTACAGCATTGTTAGGACTAGGGAAGGAAGCGTTGTTTGTTCAGGACTTAACCCAGTATCCGGCCATAAAAAGCACTTAAACGGTATCTCACTATCTGGCCTACTGGCGTTCTAGAAAACCAGTTTTACATATATTATCGAATCACATATACTTATTAACCTAAGCTCTGCTACTCAGGCAGGTGCAGCAGGGACCGGGAGCCAGGAGAGTCGTCGCAACCCAAGGTCTGGGCCACCGTTCCCGCCTCCACTCCCCCCGCGGGCCGCCCAGATCCCGTAACCTCCGACCCCCGCACGCGTCCACCTCTCCTCCCCTCCGGGTGCCCCCCGGACGTGACCACCGGCGCCCCGGGGACGCGGGTACCCTGCAGGACTGGGCCCGGGCCTCACCATCTGTTTCCGTAAAACCCCCGTGGACGGCGGGGGGGGGGGGGGGGCGATGACCTTCCCTCTGAAACGACTGCGCCTGCGCGAGGCGCCCACTCTCCGGGGCCAGTTCTCAGCGCGCGGAACCCGGCGCTTGCGGGTGCCCGGAGGCGCTGGAGACCCTTGCACGGGAAAGGACGGCTCCTCCGGCGGCGCCTGCGCAGTCGCCACACCCGCGCCGCGGTCACTACCTCCCCGGGACCTGAGGTGCCGAAGGCGCCTCTACTACGCGCAGCCGCCGGGCGCCGCGGGCTAGAACCTGTGGGGTCGAGTCTGAGACGCCTCCTGCTATTGGATGTCGCAGCTGGCATCGGATGTAACTCCCTTTCCGATTGGTTGGACTCACGTACTACCTGGAGACAGGTGCCACAGCAAGGCTGAATCAGTCAGCAGGAAGGACGTGTCCTGTATCGCACCAAGCCCCGTTCTTAACTCTAGGTTGGGTTCCCTTCAGGGGCTTGGAACCCAATGAATCCCTAAAAGCCCTTGCCAGTGGGCAAGCCGAAGTCACTGTCACTCCCCGCATTCCCTAAGGTGCTCGAGGGACTAGGGTCTCGCGTGTTCCCAGGCCGAACTCTATCCCAGATGAGCAGGTGCAGACGGCAGGACCAGGATGTCTCTTCTGACTGCTCGCCTTCACCAGGAAAGGAACTTTTACCTCGACGATCTGTCCATAAACCGGTTGGTCTAGCATTGCTTCTGGGCAGAACAGTGGTTGTTCACCTTTAGAACCCTAAAGAAAAACCAGCTAAGATCTTCAGGTTAAATTGCCATAATTTTTTCTTTTCACACAGCTGAGAGATGAACCCTTCTTGGCAAATGTGTATGTGCGTTGTGCTCCTGCCTTTCATAGGAAGATTGGTCCAACAGAACACTGCACTTAACAGAAAGACGCCTTACCAAACACCAGTAGATCTGTTTACATTCCGCTCCCGGGACACAGCTGACTAAGAGAGAATAGGATCTTTTTTGTATCTGCAGTGCCAAGCACAGAACCTGGCACAGAAGTACTAGTAAATCATTATTTAACTTAATGGGGTGTTTGAAGGTGCTCCAGGCTTGTTGTGCCCTGCTCCTCCAACTCCCCACCATTAAAAGGCGAGTTCCAGGAGACTATATTCATTCTTCTGTTCACTATCTTCAGCAGATGCTCAAAACAGTCCAATTAAATGAATAAAAATATTAACCATATGCAATATCCTCAGGTGTTGTCTTAGCCACTTTCTCCATTGCTGGGACAAAAGGAGGAAAAGTTTGTTTTGGCTCCCAATTTAAAAGTTTCAGTCCATAGCTTAAATACAGAAGTGGCATGGTGGGAGAACCTTAGGTGAGGAAAGCTGATCACATTATGGTAGCCAGGAAGCAGAGAGGAAAGGAGAAGTAGGAGAGGGAGCTATACCCTTTCAGGTCCCACCCCCAGTGACCCGCTACTCCCAACCGGGCCCCACCTCCTAACAGCAAATCAGCTATAGCACCCCCATGGCCCAATCCTCCTCCAAAAGCCCTGCCTCAGAGCCCAGGAGGCTCTTAGGGGACATCCAGGTGTAAACCATAACAGGTGTTAAGGACTTAATAGCTGTAAATCCAGTACCTGTATTTGTACTCTGCTGTAGCAGGCCTTAGCAAAATCTAAGGTTGGGTCCACTGGTCTGAGCTTGAGAGTATAGACGTTACCAAGAGTCTGGAAGCACCTGGGGAGACAATGGGGACTAGGTTTATTCTGTTGATTATTAGTTTGTGACTTGATCAGTTAATCCTATTGTCAAGCCTCAAGACTTGCCTATTCATTGGTGAACCAGGGCATCTTAGATCCATGGACTGTCAGACTGAAGGGATGGTGGAGGTCACTAGTTCAATCCTAAATCTTCCCAGGACTGAATTTGAATACTCTGCCCCTCATTAGTGGAGCCATCTTGGGCGATGTTCCCAACCTGTTTGAGAATTAATTTCCTCTTCTGCACAACAGGGCCTGTTACAGTACCAGCCTCCTAGGGTTACTGTGAAACAAGGTAAAGCAAGTTCAGTAGTAAGCACAGTATTCGAGCATGTAAGTGTTAGCAATTATCCTCACTATGACCCAAAACATGTTCTCTGATTTGAACAATAGGGTAAGACCAAGCTCCAAGAGAATTTATGTAAAACCTAGTTTAGCAGAAGTAACATTTTTTGGCATTTGGGGAATATGAGTATTCTGTTTATTCACTCACTAGCAGCATGATTGGTCAACGAGTAGATAAATTTGGCTGCTGTGTCAGTGACACATGCAGGGAAGATAGCAGCTGGCTGGTCATCTGAAGCGGTTCCCTTTATACACTGCCATTACCTATGTGGCTGGGTCAGGTCAGAGAGTCCCATGTAGTCTGGTCACCTCCTGTGTAAGATTAAATGGTCAGACACAGAGGGGCAAAATGACACCAGACTTCCATTATCCTCCCTCCCCTGCAAATATTTAAAATTTCAACGATCATTGAAATTTGTTTCAAATAGACATGAGGAAAAAGGATATGTGTGGTCTTGTGAATCACAGAATCCAGAGCAGGACAGACTTCAGGGCTAGTTGAATTAGCAACTCAACAATGTTGATTGTGTTCTGAGTTCTTTCTAGCTTTCCACTCAGCTCTTACTACTACAGTTGGCTTCTGGTTCCTTTAGTGGCAAAGATAACTACCAACCGAAAAGAAACCACACCCACTGGGTGCTAGAAGTGACTTGCAGGGTTGTTTTTTTTCTCCCTCTGAAACTTCCAGCAACCAAAGCAACCAACCCCATGATCACTTTGGCTAAAATAGTGTCACTTGCCTGAATCTAAGCCAACAAAAAAATGAAATTACCAATAATTCCATTCACACTTTGTGCAGAGCAGTGGAGAGGAAGTATTTTTTCCCAAACACCAAGTTTTTTTCTAAATGGGAATGAGATGGAAGGGGTCCTGAGAACCCTACACAAAGTCCACTAGAGTCCTTCTAGAAATGTATGACAAAATGGGACGGCAAAAGTCACATTTCTATGGTGATGTTTATATATAAATATTGTGTTATTTAGGTAGACAAAATAATAGCTTTCACCTATAACATCCTTTCAGCTTTTGAAAAGGGAATTTTATATGGAGAGGCTTTAAACCCACTCTGCCTTAGAGACTGAAGTGAGTTAGAAGCAATAGTCTGAATGTGTTCCTTAAAAATGAATGAACTGACTTGGCTAAATTCATGCAAACTAGCCCCTCTAGAGTCTTCATAACCATGGGAATGTCAAATTTGGAAGTAGAGGTAGTTTCTTTTCCTCTCACAAACTAGAACTTAGATTTAGTATTTATTCATTAACAATATTTTAAAATTTTTATTCTGTTTTCAAAGTTAATGACACACCTCTTAATGCAGCTAGTTCTTTCCGACACTCCTCATTGTGACATATTGTTGGTAGGAGTTAGGTCAGTTAGCAGCTACAGGAAAAAGCTTTCAGAGCAAAAGCCACACCCTTCCCAAAGAAAAATAGTTTGTTCCCAGTGCCCAGTTGTAATTAAACAACCACAAAACTGAAACTAAAGAATGGAATTTCAAATCACTAGGAAAGTATTTTAAGCTTCACTTTTTAATATATATTACCTGTGAAGAAATGTAATGCAGGCTTCATCTTATATATATGTGAGGGGAAAGGACCTTATGAATCCTAGCACGTTGGTGATTTTGAAATTTGAAGCTCTTCACCTACTCTATTTTCAGCAACATTATGTTTGAGTAATCACAATTAAGTAAGTTTAAGATTACACTACTTTTAAAAATTGTTCAGATGATCCTATATAATACACCCTGTACTATTTACTGTTACACATTCTTCACTCTAAGAGATTTTTTTCCAGAGATTTTATAAAAGGAAAAAAACAGTACAAAAATTTTTTTGAAGCTCATCTCTATAGAGGGCAAATTGCTAACTTTTTCAAAAGATAAAAGGGTTGGGGACTTAGCTCAGTGGCACTGTGCCTGCCTGGCAAGCTCAACATCCTGAGTTTAATTCCTGGTACCAGAAAAAAAAAAAGATACAAAAATAAGTAAGATTCTGTCTCTGTCCTCAAAGCACCTTGAATCTAGAAGGCTGAAGGGGTAGAATACCACTCTGTGCTTTTTTCTTCCCAGCATCCTCTCCTCCTTCTGTGGGGGTCCCTCTGGGAGACCACTACCTTCACTGTTGGTCTACAGGGTCAAGCAGCCTTACTTACTCCCCTCCTCTGCAGGTGGACTCCTAAGTGCCAGCTGTCCTGGATGGCCCTAAGTGGCAGACTTCCCCAGGGCATGGCTTTTTAATGTCAAATCAGAAGAGTCACCAGCACATCGGAGTGAAGTGGCCACTCTAACTTAGGACCTGGCTGTCTTGCATGCTGAGGTCCACATTCTAACAGTACAGCTTTATTAAAGAGGACAGTGAAGGGGCCAGGGATTTAGTTCAGTGGTTCCTCCACCTGCCTTGCAAGTGCAAGGTCCCGAGATCTATCCCAGGTCAAAAAAAAATGAAGGGTGAAGATCACAGCGTGGCTTTTATCTTATACCCAAGATTTTCCAGTAATTTCCTATTGGCTTTGAGCTGTGTGGGACTGCTGTTTCAGGCTTCTGTCCTGAAGATACCTGCCCTTTGTTCTATGCCAGGAGCTAAACTGGCTGGCCCAGCCTCAGCAGACCTCTCAGGAACCCAGCCTGCCTCAGTTAGGCTAAGTACCCAGGTTAGTTATGCACCTGGCCTTGTTAGAGACATGTAAATGTCTGCTCCAGGTGCTGGAGCACTATGTATTGCAATCTTTTCTAACATCGAATTAAAATAAAAGATATGCTTTCTCACTGGCACCATTTTCCAGAGATAAACAGAAGGCTATACAAAAAGTTGCATTGTGCTTCTTGGAGGTAAAAATATACCAAAAAATGGAACATTTTAATAAGTGTAACTCTTTATAGAAAACGATGGTTATAAAATCACAGGGCCAGAGTGGGACAGAGCATTTGGAGCAGCCGATCCATGCATCTTGCCCAGGCCTGGACCGAAGCCTAACAGACTTTGCAGACCAAGAGCCACTTAATGGGCAAGAAATTCAGTAAAATATTTTGTTTGAAGAGAAAGCCAGAATCTGTGCTCTACCCCAAGGCTTGGCTTCAGGGAAAAAGAGGTGGATTCCTGGCTGCTTTTCCAGGATCCTGTGGGGTTCTGACCTCATCACAGCTGCTTGGGCAGGCAGTGGGATCCTTAGCAAGTTCACCCACGGCTCTGGGCTCAGCTCCCCAAATAACACCAGCACTATGGTTTCCAGCGCCCTTCCGGCTTTCTAACCTCAGGCCCGGATGTTCGTCAGGGTCACCGGATGTGGTCCAGCCTCCGGGAATCCCCAAGCTACTCACCAGAACCAGGGTCCTCTCACCGTTCCCTCTCGTCCCTCCTGTCCAGCTCTTGAACATTCTCTCTCCTGTCAGTTCACTGTCACCCCTGAATTCTCACCAGCATCACCTAATGGTTTGCAGAAGCCCCAGTGACTCCCAAGCTTTGTATTCCTCTCTCAAGTCTTCCTGAGCCCCAGGACCCTCCCCAGGGAGCACGCAGACCCATAGAGGAGCCCTCAGGGGAGTCACAGAGGTTTTCGTGGAAGGCCCTAGCAGAGCCCCACAGGCTGGGTGGCTTTGAACACTAAAACTTATTTTCTCTTCTGAGGATCTCGGTCCTTGGCTTGCACATGGGCATCTGTTCCTTGGGTCTGCCTGTTGGTCCTCCCACTGTCAGTGTTTATACTCCAGTCTCTTTATAAGAACAGCAGTCCCATTACACTAGGTCCGGCCCATGCGACCTGGTTGCGATTTAATTGCCTCTTGAAAGGCCCTGCCTCCAATGCTGTCCCTGGCTGCGAAACCAAGGGTTAGACTCAGTGTCCCATGCCTGGGTTAACTGCTTCTGCAGAATCCACCCTCCGTGCCTGGTAACCAGCCTTTGTGCTAGGGACGCCCTTGGCTTCCTAACTCCGCAGCCTGGCTCCCGGCATGGCCAGCTTGCAAAGCTGCTTGTGACTTGACTTGTTTCTCAGCTCCTCCAGCAATGCTTCCTCTCCTTCCTGGACCCTGGCCCCCACCTCCCCAGCCCCTTGCTTTTTGCCTGCCTCCTTCTGCCCCGTCTGGGCAGAGCTCTTGAGTTAGGAGCCACATCCCGGGGCTCAGGGGCACACTCTGCACACAGTCTCTCATTACCTCTCATCACCATCTGACCCCCGAGTCTTTCTCAGGCCTCCATTCCCCCAGTCACTGCCCTACACATCCTGCTCAGCAGATTGGCTTCCTCCTCCTCATTATTTCTGCTTATTTCTCAGAGCTGTGAAGCTTATTCCTGCTTCAGAACCTGCACCTAACCTGGCTGTACCTGGAATCATTCTCCCTGCGGAGCTCTGAATGGCTCACATACTGAATTCATGGAAACTCTGAACAGAAATTGCTCTGTGGTGGTGAATAAACTCGCACAAACGTTAATAACATCAAATGCTTTGAAAACTGCGATTTTGTAAAAATAAAATTAGAGGGGTCCGAGATTTAGCTCAGTGGTACCGCCACCTGCCTTGTAAGTGCAAGGTCCCGAGTTTGATCCCCAGTACCAAAATAAATAAATAAATAAATTATAAAGATTAAAGATATTCTAATTAATGTTCTTTTTAGGAAGAGCTCCATTTGGGGCACCTTATATTGAAGGTCTACTCTTTTTTTAAAGGTATTAATTATGAGTTCTGCCAAAAGTAGTTATGCAACTAGGCAAATAGTCCATCCCTTCAAGTTTCTACTATTTCCCCTGTCAAATGGGGAGCTTTCTGTTTGGCATCCTTATAAAGCTGTGTGACACACAGGACATGCTCAAAGGACAGAACACCTGGAGAAATCACCGAGCAAGCCAGAGGTGTGGGACATGTTCTAACCGGTCTGGGTATCTTGTGCTCTCAGAGCCGCAGTGTCATTGTGGACAACATCATCATGAATCCTTCACACATGACAGCTTTGTTGGAATCTGTTTCAACTTCACTTTGCAAACTCCAACTCTGCTTTCCTTTCTTCATTTATTTTCAGTTTATGTCTCCTACATTCCCTCTGGAGTAAAGTGAAGTTTCACATAAATATATTTAAAAAGATCATTCGTTCTGTGTATTTGAGACAAATGTTTAAAAATCAATTTAGAAATTCAATGACACTTTGGACTCTGGGATATATATTATTAACCTGTTTATCAACCTTGAATTTGAAGATGGCTGGAGTCAGTTTGCAAATAAAGAAGTGGAACACATTAAAATACTGCACGATGTGAGTTTATTTGCTGTCACCTCACTTTTCATACCCCTCCCACCTCTAGACACATTGTTTTTCTTTATGGTTTCTCAATATGTCCAAAATGCATTTGGAAAGCACCTAAAAATCTTCCTTCCCTAAGAATGGTACAATGTGTGGAATGATTATTTCTGAGGACATGTAAGGTATTAAATGACGAAAGAACGTTAAAGCCAAAAGGACCTCAAAGGTGATTGAATTGGACTGTGCATTTTCCCCGAAAGAAGCTTTAATCATCTGTTTAGTTCTAAATAGCAGCTTTGAAACACCTATTTCTTCCCTGACAGCACTGTGGAGCTGACCAATTGTGTTGGACTCCCTGAATGGCTTTCTGAGCATGTTCCTATGCCCTTTTTGGGTACTTGAGACACTTTCTGGGTGGTGGCGCCATCTTGGAACCAAGTACCTTCAACTGGGAGGTTCGAATTCATTTAGAGGACTGGCTCTAAATTGAGGGGTCCTCACTGAGGGATCCTCCTCATTGAGGGGTCAATGAGGTGAGCACAGGGATTTTGGTCTTCTGTGGATGCATTTCCATCCCTGAAGCTTCCACACCCCCCTGGTGTGTAAGGGTGGACATGTAGAAGTTCTCCACCCAAACGTTTCATTCTATACATTATGGAGGGCCTACTGTGTGGATAGTAACTCTGCTAACTCAGGTCAGAGGAACAGCAGAGCCTTCGCCTATGGGTGCCTTATAATCTGTGTCCATTAACCAACCAAACACATGCCTGGATGGTGTGGTCGGATGCAGGGTCTTGATTCAGTGGACAAAGAGGCTGTTTCCTGCTCTTTGTTAGTCTGCCAGGCCTGCAGAGTGGCTTGGGTAGAAATGAAAATGAATGACTTCTCTTGTTTCAGTAGCAGAGGAAAACAGACTCACCAACTGCAGTAGCCGGAAAGCACCTTAGAGTGTGGGGTCTGTTGCCCTCAAGGAGGGGAGGCTGAGGAAGCCTGCTCAGGGCCACAGCTGTGACAGACCTGGGAGTGCTTGCAGCCCTGGCCGCGTCTGTCCTCCTTCCCTTCCTCAAACACTTCAGGGTTCTGCGGCAGTTGTGTGCAACATCTAAGGGCTAGGGACCGGGCAGACTTTAGGGGGTCCACACCAGGGTTGGGGTCCCAGGAGAGCACAGGGCAGGCTTCCTGGTTTCATCCGCCATCAGGGTTGTGTCCTTCATTTCAGGGATGCTCTCTGAAGTTGCTCCCCAGCGAGTAGCTCACTGGTCCTAGGGCGGCGTCCCCACTTCTCCCGTGATACGTGCATGCAGCACACCCTCAGGGGTCACACGGAGAGGAACACACCACCAGCCGAGGGGTGCTCAGTGGCACGCTCTCTGCAGCTGGTGCCATGGTTGCAGAGTGTGCCAAAAGAGCCCAGCAGTTGCTGGTGACCTAAGCTCCTTCCCCAGCTCTAAACAAGGACTCTGGACCAGAGTCCTCCGCACTCCTGCCAATGAAGTCAACTGACATGCAGAGGAGCCTGGTAGCACATGTCCGTGCGATACATCACTTTCCCGCTTGGTGGTAGCCATGCATAGGGACTTAGCTAGTCACCAGGGATGGCAGTGTCACAGAGACAAGCTCCAGATGCCAGGAGGATGTTCCCTTTCCCCAGGACTCAGCACTCAGTCCCTGTTGGGGCAGGGACATGGAGAGCCAGGACAGGCCACCAGGTTAAGAGGACCGGATGTGCTGGGCACTTTCCCAAGAATGTGATTCGTTGTGGACTCATCAGGCAGCTCTATGGTGTACTCAGGACTGGACCCCAGAGATCCACTATCGAAATCAGGAAGGAGCTTAGACCCAGACCTGAAGGCCAGCAGCCTTGATACAAGGTGCAGAGGGCTGGGAAGACCAGGTGGGCCAGGATGTGACCCCAGACACCCCGTGCTGGGTGGGTAATACCTGTCCTAAGAGCAGGCTATTTCCTCTGCCACTCAGACCTCAAGCTGTCATCCGTATGAGCTAACCTAGTCTGGGCCCCAGGACTAGACCTACATGTTGATGGAATATTATGCAGGAAAGAACTGGAAGAACAGCAGGCATATGGCAGCCACTGACTTGCCAGACGATCTACTATACCAATGATCAGGTGGTCACTGCCAGGCAGATGAGAGACCTGAGAGTGTTTGTTGAGGTAGGAGATAGGTGTGATCCAACTCAGTGCCCCCTGTAGGCTGGGCAAGCTCTTCCAGCCATTTCCTTGTACTGTATAATTTACAATTAAAAGTATATAGATTAGTTTTTTAAAAATCAGAATAAAGTGACTGCTCGTGAATGGCTGCAGTCCCCTTGGGTCCCCAGTAAAGTGCCCCCCCATGGTCTTAGTGAGACTGTGGAGCAGCAGGTCAGATTGAGCTGTGTGGGGAGGAAGTTCCTGTGCCTGTGCCAATGTGGATGGTGATACGGGCCACGCACCCACACCACCCGGGTGCCAGAGGCCCGGGGCAAAGTCTGGGCAGTGCATAAGTAGGACAGATGCCAGGACTTTTCCACAACTGTGTTTCCTCATCCTCCAAATGGACTAAGGGCCAACTCGCAGAGTTCCCATTGGGTTCTGCTCTCCATTTGTCTTTCTTTTTTCTGGTTACTTGGGATTTCCGTGCCTTTCCTCTCTGACCTAGCACCTGGAGGCTAAAACAAGGCAAAGAGTCAAAGGCAGACAATGAGTGACTGAAGCCAAAATGGGACCAGTTGCTAAATGGAACCTCTTCTCTGTGACTTGCTTCTGCCTGGGACCTCGGAACAACTGAAAACATGACCCAAATAACAGCCTCTCCAGCCCAGGAAGCAGCTGGCAATTTGTTGAGTGGCAAGAGTTGCAGTCTTGTTTTTATGGCCTTATGAATTCTGCACTTTGCAAGATAGAAATCTCTCCCTCTATCCTTTCAGAAGGCTTCATTGGCAAAATATTTTCGAAATCATCCCTGTCCTAACAGTCATGCTAATGAGGAAGTGTGTGGTTGAATAATTCTCCTTCCTCTCCCCACAGAGAGAGAATACAAAGACCAGCTCAAAGGCCAGGGATCCACACACCCACCCATAATTCACATTTTTCCTGAGTTTTAAAGACAGGAAGTAAGACAGGCTAGAAATGTACCAGAAAGAAAGTAAAATTCCTGCATAATCCTACTACCCAGAGATATTGCTCCTGACATATGCATATGCATTTCTAAAACAGTACATTTTCTTTTGCATAAATTTTCCATAGAAATGCATCAGGAGACATAGCCATACAGTGTCTCACCCTCGATGCACAGTGGACACTCGTGTTCCGGAAAGTCTCGCTTCTCCTGCCTGCCGCTCTGTTTTTTGCAGGTGCAGTAGCCGCAGTAGGCTGCCGTTAGCAGCGTTGTCCCCACAGCCCTGCTGCTGGGGGTCAGCTGTCCCAGCTTCAAACAGAGTTGTGACATTTGGGCCGGACTCCTGCTCCAGGAGAGTTTGCACTGGAGCTGGTGCACACTCTCCACCCTTGTGTTTGGATTGTTACCGGCCTGACTTTTCTGCATTTCCTGCTCTCTTCTCTAGTAAGACAAGCTTGAGTTTTTTTGCAACAAACATTGGGTGGAAGCTGCCCTGCATGTTTGTGAAGTTTCTAAACACCTGTTGTGCACTCCTGGTCCCCTACCGCCACCAAGCCAGGCAGGGGGAAGGAGGGCAGCCAGGCTGGTGCCCATACCTGGCCTGGGGCCATGGCAGCTTCTCAGGGTGGCCGGCACCACGCTGGCACCAGGACCTACAGTGCAAACAGAGAACAATCAGCTTGCTGTTCTCCGAAGACTCCCAGCGAGCACCCTAGGGCCAGGCACAGGCCCCTTCTGCTGCCCTCGGGCTCTGTGACCGTCCAGTCCTCTGGGTGCTGACACCTAGCTGTGGGGCGAACAGCACAGGCACTGCTTCCAGGGCCCATGCAGCATGCACCCCTCAGGCTGGGCCAGCTGGTGTAGGCCTCCCAGGATGGTGATCCTGGAAGAGGTGTGGTTGCCCACATCTCAGAACTGGAACGAGGGTCAGGGATGGCTGGGTCATTCTGACCTTTTTTCTTTGTACACCATCATGACTCCTTTCAGGCTACTTTTGAAACAGCCTATGTGAAGCTGCTCCAAAAATTATTTTGCTGTCTGCCTAAGCACATGCTTACACTTACCTTCTTGTAAAGGAAGCTGGAAGACTTGGAACGAGGGCAGCTTTTTCTTCTGCTGGTAGCATTTTTGTTTTGGCTTAAAGTAGACGGTACAATCAAAGCAATTTTTGCTGAAGAGGTCTTCTTCCTGAGGGAATCCCAAACTGAAGTTTGTTCTCTTTTAATATGAATTTCTTGCCCCATCACACCTGGATAAGTATCTCTAAGAACTGGAATAAGATTTGTGTATATCTGAAGAAACTTTGCCCTAAACCGCATTTTTAAAAAGTAGAACTATATTTTCTTTGCAGTCCCCCTGAAGATTTTTTTTTTTACCTTGAAGAAATTGAACATCTGAGTGTACTGTCCTGGCTGCCTCCATGTTCTGGATTCAAACAGTCGACCTTTCATGGTCATTTTGACTTTGGAGAAGAGCCAGAAGTCCCAGAGTGCCAGATCTGGTGAATAAGGTGGATGAGGACACAGTGTCATGCTTTTATGAGCCTGCCTTTCTGCTGGATGGCATTTGGAAGCAGCGTTCAGTGTATTTTTGTACTCACCTTGTAAAGACACCCAGGAAAGAGGACTTCCAGAACTGTGTCAGAAAGTATCAGGAACAATGGGATAAATGTGTTGGAAGTAATATTTTGTGAAGCATTTATGGCAATATGTCTTTTACTGTAATAAATTCTAAATATTTAAACATTCATTATATAAATATATTTTATATATATATATATATATATATTATTTTTTTTTGGTACCGGGGATCAAACTTGGGACCTTGCGCTTGCGAGGCAGGCAGCAGAACCACTGAGGTAAATCCCCGGCCTCATTCATTGTATATTTTGATCCCCCTTTGTAATTTTTGAGCTGGTTAAAAATGCAGAGTTCCAGGCCCCACCCCAGACCTGCTGATGATAAAGTGTATGGGTACTTTGTTAATGAGGAAATAAGACAAACTAGGAGAGGAATACAACACACTCAAAGCTAATTTGAGATTGGCTGGGGGAAAATCATTAAAGAGAGAAAAATAATAAAGAGACAAATTGTAGAAGGGCTGTAAAGGATTTTTGAAATTGACATTGTTTAAAAAATGCTCAGCCCCTTTAGTTTTCTAACAAGTCTAGGAAGATGTCGCCCGAATTTAACAATGGTTTGCCCTGGGGAACTGAGTTATGAAAAAGTGGAGGTTGAAAAGAACGTGCGGCTTGGTTCCAGCACAGTCTCAGGCCTGGCTTCTTGCTTACCACCTGCCTCACCTCAGGCAAATGACTTCAGCTACTTCCTCAGCCCTTTTTATGGTTTTCATTTCAGAGAAGGGTCTCGCTAATTATCCCTGTGGGACTCGAACTTGTGATCTTCCTGTCTCAGTCTCTCAGATGCTGGGATCCTAGATATGCCCCACCAGGTCCTGTTTCTTTTTATATTAAAATAGAAGAGTTATCGTCCTCTACCTGTACAAGTGGCTGTTATCAAAAAGACAAAAAATGACAAGTGCCAGCAGGGATGCGGGGAAATGGGAGCTCTGGCGCCCCGTGGGCACAGCCATTGAGGATAGCAGTACGGAGGAGGCTCCTGCAGAACAACGACCATGCGCCCCAGCTACCCTGCTGCTGAGCTAAGGTACCCAGAAGTGAGGAACTAAGTGAGCCTAAGCGGCAGCACAGGCACATGCGCACTGCAGCACCTCCCCCAGGAGCCACGCTGTGGAATCCGCCTGTTCCTACCAACAGACGAGTGCATAAAGGAAATGAAGTATGTGCAGAATGGAACGCATGGCTTTGCAGAAAGGACTCCTGTCATCTTCAACATGGATGAACATGGCGCGAGTTGCGTTAAGAAAACTAAGCCGGGCATAGAAACACAAATACCACATGACCTCACTTCAATGTGGATGAGAAAAAAGTTAAACTCACAGAAGCAGAGAGCAGAACGGAGTTAGCGGGGCGGGGAGGGGGGTGGGGGAGGTGGCCACGAGGTGTCAGTTAGCCGGAAGGGCGGCAAGAGCTCTAGCGTCCGACAGGAGGACTGTATTGAAAACAGTGTATGGGGCTCCATGCTGACGCACTTGCCCAGCATGCGTGGGGTCCTGGGTTCGATCCTTGGCACCAAAACAACCAAGATACTGTATATTTGAAAATTGATGGGCAAATCGATTTTAAGAATTCTTGTCTCACAAAAATAAGATGTGGTAATGCATATATTAAGTGCCTTGCTTTGGCCATTACTCAAGGTACATTGGTACCGAAGCATCACTTTACACACCATAAATATATACAACTTGTCAATCCTAAGAAATAAAAAAAAATATTATTATTTATATAAGCATTGTTCAATGAACTGTAGGGGCTAAGGAAAAGGGGAGTAGACCTCTAAGCTAATGTGACTTACACCGATAAAATATTTTTAACATATGTTTAGATTCAAGGCATGGGTTCTTCAAGCAAAACTATTGAAAAAATAAAATAAAAGTCACTAAACCAAGAAATATGTAAATTCCGATTTCTGCTCAGTTCTATAGCGTACACAGCTCTGGAGAGGAGGGCAAGGATGCTCTCTGGTGGACGCTGGGTGCAAAATCACCCAGCAGTTTCCATTCTGGAAGGTGCAGAAATTCATTCTCACTGAGTTGTCTGACCTTCTGGTTCAGGTCCAGAAGCCTGGCCTTCTCCCTGACTCTCCATATGCTATGTCACAACTCATAAATTGTAAAAAAATTTTAGTATGATGACAGCAAACTGCATGTTGAAGGTCTGAAGGGGATTTGGGGATGCCCGCCTCACTGCCCCATGCTGTGCACCCCACGGAACAGTGCCACCTGGAGATGCCTTTGGAAGGCCGAGATTCCACAAAATGCAAATGTAATGATCATGATTTAGAGCAGGAAGAAAGGAAGTCCCAAATGCACAATTATAAATACAATGTGAATTAGGGTTCCATTCAGGTGGTACATGCTGTGGTCACTTATGTTATTTCATCACCCCTCCCACTCCCAGAATTCCTCTGTTCTGAACTCTCAGACCCCCTAGGCTTGCGGGAGGGGGGAAACTGACACTGAGTTCAGCCTTATGATCTTTCCCGCTGCAAGATCTCACACACAGGGCTTTGTTTTGGTTTTGGTTTTGCAGTTCCGGGGACTGAACCCAGGGCCTTCATACAGCTACACCTACCTATAGCCCTTTTTGATTTTTTACTTTGAGACAGGGATTCACCAAATCACTGAATTGCCCAAGCTTGGCTTGAACCTCAGCCAACTCCTGGCTCAGCTTCCCAGAGTACCAGGATTACCATGTATTCCATCACAACCAGCTGATGCATAGTTTTTCTTTTCTTTTAATTTTTTTACATTTGTGAAGCTAGGAATCTTTTTACAATTAATATCATTGGTACATTTTAGGTATACAATATAATGACATTCATCATTGGGAGTTTGTACCTTTATATAAAGTCTCTCTTGGTTCTTATTTTTTTCCCCATCCCCCTGGCCTCCCTTCAACCCCTCCTCCCCTATTTACAAAGACTTTGTTTCCATATTTTTTAATTCACTGCTCACCAGCGCTCTGAGGAAGGGTCCTCCGTTTGTACAGAATGGGGAACCAAGGCTTGAAGAGCTGGAGGCTGTGCCTTGATTTCCCATGGGGAAGGGGTGCTGCTGTGAGGTCATCAGCAGTAGGAATGCTCAGCTCTGTCATACCCTTAGGTGACCAGGTCGCTCTTCTGCGGCCATGATCAAATTTCAAGCCAAGTGTGTGTTTGCTGTGGAGGAACTTGAGGGTGGGGCAGTCAGCTGAGGCTTACATGGGACTCCTGAGGGATCAGCGAGGGAGCCTGGTCCTGGGGCCACGGCAGAGGTGGATGCCAGGCCTACCCCAGTGAGGAAGGAAGATGGGACAGCTGGATGCCACCCTCCCCTGAGAGCATGCGTGGGACTGGGCAGTCCCAGCAGTGGAACAGGGAGAGGACAAGGCCCAGCCTGAGGCACACACATCATGTCGTCCTTAACATGATATTGGTGTGTGTTCAATTCTTTATTAAATTATCTGAAATGACCTTGCCACGCTGCCCATACTTGGCTAAAGTTTCTTCCTTTTCTTATTTGCTTTCTTCATAGTCTCATAGTAATGAAATGTCATAAATAGCTTTCACCTGGGCTCCTCCTAGACCTCTTACCAATATAGAATCTAAGAGAGGACTGAGGTCTATCAACCAACCTGGATATGATGACTACGTGGAATTTGGGAAATGAAGAAGTGGGGTAAAATGTGGGGATCAGATGCATGTAGATATTATGAAGAGAAACAGTGTTGGCATCTGGTTGCTGGGACCAAATACCTAGCACAAACAACATAAAGGAGGAGAGATTTACTTTGGCTCATGGTTTCAGAGGCTTCAGTCCATGGTAAGCTGGCTCCAAAGCAGAAACATCATGGCAGAAGGATGTGGTACAGCAAAAAAGCCTCGTGGTGACCAGGAAACAGAGAAGGAGGAAAGAGCCCAAGAAGAAGGGGCTTGGGACAAAGGCCACCCTTGAAAATCATTGCTCAGAGACCTGCATCATCCAGTTGTGCCCTGCCTTCCAATAAGCCCACTGAGTTATGAACTCTTAAATGGATTAACCCACTTAATAAAATTAGAGCCTTCGTGATCTGCCAAAGCCCATCAGCACAGAGAACAGGAGACTTACAGGGGACATCGTAGATCTAAACTGTTGTAGATCTATTCCTATGGTGGGTTACAGTGGCAGATTCTGGATCAGGAAGAATCATGAAGACACTGAGAGGGCTGAGCAGGGCAAAGAGGGCAAAAAGAAAGGACACACAGGTGGTGGTAAGAGGAGAAGAGAGCTGGGAGGGGGAGGGGAGGCAGTACGTGCCCAGGGACAGCAGAGTCCCCGATGACCCACCAGTCCCCAGGTGTCTCCTACATTGTTCCCTCTTTGTGCCCAGGCTGAAGTGAATGGGTGGCTGGGCGGTCATTTTTAACCATAGGGCCAGAGCGGCCTCCCTGAGACAGGAATGTGTAAGACACACAGGCACGCACGGGAGGAACTAACTGCGGAGCTCCGGAGCTGTGCATTCCAGCACAGCGGAGAAGCTGGAGTTGGTCAGCTGCAGGTTTTATGCAGCTGGGGCAGGAGGCAGGTTTTATGCAGGGCCCTTGGCCACCGTGAGGACTTTGGATTTTACCCCGAGAAATGGGGAGCCATTGCGGGTGTGGAACAGTGATAGGAACTGACTTACATTTTGACAGAATGGCTTGTTGCGTATTACAGCTTGGGCTTTCAGTCCTGACAGGTGTGTTCTGAGATAACAGGGTTACCTGATTTATAGCCTATGAGACCTTGGGCCCTAAACTACATCAGCCTCAGCTGGGTCCATGAGAGTCCAGGAGTGTGTTCTACATGTGTGCACGCCCTGGATAATGGCTCTCTGGTAACAATGCTGAGTGGCAGAGTTCAGGGCCTGCGTCAGGGCCAGACCCTGAATCACATGTTCCAGTGTTTCAGGAGCAGACACATATCACCCAAAGGAGCAACCTCATCCCCAGAGAGGTCACAATTGGGTCCTGAGAGGTAAAGGAAAATCTTACGGTCAGGGTAGGAGTAGCCAGGGTGTGTGTCATCAAGAAAAAATGGTGAGGGACAGGAAGGTAAGGAGTAGCAGAAAGAGCACTGAGCTAGGGTTTGAGAGGCATAGTTGGTGTCAGCTCTGTCTTTAACTCTGTGTAGAAACTTGGACCAGACACTTCTGCTTCTGGGTTCCAGGTGACTTTTGAAAGTGAAATAAAATCCTTGACTCAATGATCTATTGGGTCATCTCCAGCTCTAAGATTATGAGGAAAATGTGTGCTGGGGTCATTCAGTTGTAAATGACTGATATGGAACCCAAGGTATTTATCAGATATTTGTACCCATCAACTTCCCTTTGCAATAAGATAAAAGGCCAGTGTGCATAACTGACCTCTTTCCCTGTACCCATTCTTTAAGCTGTCCCCAAAGCTAGAGTTTTTAAAATGCTGCTCATGTTCTCTCTAGGAGATTCCCAGGTGCAATACAGGAGCCTGAAGAGTGAATCGAGTTTTGACAACAGGATGCCCATCAAATGCTTTGCAGTTTGTTATCCAGGGTCCCGGTGCTGCTCGGTACTCAGTGCTCTTAGGGACTGAAGTCCCTTTACAACCGCCAGAGCTGTCCTTCCAAGAGATAGGAGCTCCTGAGATGGGGTAGGGACACAGACATGGACAGGTAAAAGGGAGACACATCCAGCTCCCGACCTGGCCAAAGGCACTGAGAAATCTTCAGCAGGGTTTTCTCTGTCCACTAAAGACTTTATTTTTCTTCCTGGCCTTCCAATCATATTTAAAATCCCCTTGAGGATAGAGACTGCTTCTTTGGCCTGTTTTAAGTCGTGCCCAGTTCAATATCCTGTACATAAGAGGATTTAGAATGTTTGCTGACTGTGATGAACACAGATATTTAGGGGGGAATAAAAATCAATCCACATATTTTCAAGTCATACTCTGCAATGGCCCCAGAATCCAGAGCCTTTATCTTCTTTTCCTTCTGCCATTTAGCCACCTGGTTGCTTCCAGATAAGAGAAGTAAATGGAATCTGCTACCTAACTGGAGCGTGTCTAGCTCATTCATCACAAGGTGTCCATATGCAAGGAGTTGTTCTGTGTGATGAATTTGGCAATAAAAGAGATGGATTGGCATCGTGAAGAGGTATAGCTGTCCGTAGAGTTGCAGGGACTTCTTCAAGCTGCCAGTGTTTGGAGACAATTGCAGGAGCGAGCCCTACTAGTGACAAATGGCTCACTATTCAGAATTTCAGTGCACACTGGGAGAACAATCCAATTCAACCTTCAGTGTTGCCACAGGACCAGGAAATTACTGGCAGTGAGAAAAAATCCCATAGTCCAGTCGAAAATATGTTTAGGCGCAAAGGAGTTAACTGAGTTGTGTGAGCTTTGTCGTCTGTCCAATGGACTGTGGTTTGCATATTAAAGTCTCGGTAAATGATTGTTAGAGACCTGTCATTGATGGCTGTTGCTAGTCCCTGCATTCCAAACCCCGTCAATTCCTCTGTGAGGCACCACAGCACCCCCAGCCCGTAGACCTGTTGCGATCGGATCAATCAACATGAGTGAGGAGGAGGATTACAGCAACATGTACGACATGATTCGGGAACCAGGCATGTATGAAGTTGCAGACCCACCACAGGATGACGAAAGTCCTTATTATCATGATGTTCGTGAAGACATAGGGCCAGAATACGCTTTGTCCACTGCTGGGCTACACAACCAGGAATATGATTCGGTGTCGGTCTATGCCATTAGAGGTGAAGAGAACGGCTTGGCCTCTCCCCATCCAGAGGCAGGAGGCTACTTCCTGCCTGATGAGGTGTGTCCTGAGCCCCAGGACAGGGACATCGCAATGGATGAGTTATCATCACCAGCTCAGGACCCGGAGCCCCAACCAGCACAACCCCAGGAAGACAGCAACACAGGGAGCGAAACACTGCTGTCCTCCTCCAGCTTCACCATCCAGCACAGCTGGGACTTCTCCAGCAGGTGGTCCCCCACCTGCCTCTCTGAAGATGAGGGCTTGGAAGGAAATGAAGCTGCTCCTGGGAGCCCTGAGATCTTCCTGTTTGTAAAGGTAAGGCTGGCTCTGGCGGCACATGGGATATGTAGGTGGCATAACTGGTGCATTATTCTGCTTTGAGGACCAGGGGTGGATTAGATCAGCCATCCCAGGGCTTCTCAAGATTACAAGAATCCGAAAGTGCATTTAAAGTGTTTCCTAATCACTGACTTTTATAAACCATGGGGAAAACACTTTTTTTAGAGTTTGTGTGGGTGAGTAGAATATCATTGTTCAAGCCTTCACCTTTGGGACAAACATTCAGTGCATTTTCCTGCCTGGTTAAATCTCCGCCATCAACATAATCTTTAAAAGTGAAATCAAGACTTTGGGAGAAAGTTTGGTCCATGGCCAGGAGCTGCGGTTTCCTTAGGGTTTCGAGGCCACAGATGCTTCGGGTGTGTGGTCAATAAAGGCCATCTCTGTCACCCTGCTTGCCCTTCCGGCTCCAATGGGACTAAAATTCTGAAGTAAAATGGTTTCAGTGGTATTAAGATATGAACTGCGTGTTAATATTTAATGCTTGTGATACTGAAACAAAGAACTCTGGTGTCCTTGGCATTAGACCTGTGGCTTCATAAAGATGACCATTGGGAATGTTATCAAAATGAGATTCAGGGCTAAGTGATCACTCTTATCAGTCAGTTTGGCAGATTCTTTGTCTCCAACACCCCCAAGCACACAATATTCATCTTTACTTAAATTCTTTATTGTGAATCAGTAAATACTTCTATCTCTTGCTAATAAAAATGATTATTTCATGAACCTACAAAAAGGCTTGACCATCCTCATTTTTTCTCTTATTGACCTCCAATAATACTTCCAATGAAATATACTTACTCATTGAATACATTAATATATTCTACTGGGTACTTTGTGTGTTAATTGTGTCTTACTTATTCTACTGCAAGGTCTTTTAAAAGCACCCAGCCCAGTGCTTGGCTTGTACTTGGGCACCTGACAAGCTTTGCCTGGCATGGTGCCAGGCTTTGGGGGAAGGAGAGATAAGATGCAGCTCTTGCCCTCAATAAACCAACCCTAGAGTGCACGAGACAGATTTGCCCTTGGTAACTCATAAGAAACGTAGAAGATGGAACCAAAACAAGGGGGAGGACTGTGGAGCTGGGGAGCAAGACCAAGTGTGCACAGAGGAATAAGGGAAGGTTCCCGGGAGGCCACCCTTCGCGGGTGCACCCTTCCGTTCTCCACATTCACATCACCAATGTGGATCAGGTGCCTGTCCCCAGAGTCCTCCCTGGGAGTTTCCATAAGCAATGTGTTTAGTTTGCCTGCCTTCGAGGCAGAGATTTATCCCTGGAGGTGAAAATGGATAAATCGCACGAAAGCATCCTGGAGGCCATGGAGGGTAGCAGAGCGATTTTGAGGAGGAGATAATGAGCAAAGCATTGTTTTGGATGATAGATAAGCAATCAGAAAGCATTTCCACCTGCCCAGTCGGGCTGGCTTGAGCCATCCATCCTCACTGAGCTCCATTCTAAGATTAGTTCGAGGGTTTCAGTGTAAATTCCTTGTGTTTCGTTGATCCTGGGCATGTCCAAATATTTAGATGCGTAGCTCCGTTCAGACACAGTTCTAACGGACAGGCCAGCCAGTGTGATGCTGTGTATAGATTATCTCTAGGCATATCCGGCTATTTTATATTTTGGGGGGTGAAGGGAAATATGTGAATTCAGCATGAAGTCCCAATTATTGTTATTTTAGTGCAGTTTGCTGTAAAAACTGCTTGGATGGGCCTGCGGCAGTCCGGCCAGATGACCCCAAAGCTACATACCTGAATGTCTGTGAGGAGAACACAGAGGTTCCTGTCTCACGATCCTCTAGAACAGCCTGCTGTCACATCACATGTCAAAGATACCCTCAGAAATGTCTGCCACCAATCAGTCCCCTGGGTCCTTTGGTTCCCTCACAGCACCAGCAAAGGATGTGAAAATGAAACCACCACCAAGTGTAAACCGAGATCTCTGTACTTGTCATAAATTTCTTCTTAATTAGAGTGCTTGGGACACAAGACCCAGCTTTGCCCTAAATTGTTTCCTAAGTGCTCAAGTCTACTGATTTTCTGGGTATATTAGTGCCTTCCATCAATGAAGTCACAGAATCCTGGGGCTGCCACAAGAACACTGAAAACCAGAAGCTGCCAGCTGAGACCCTGGGCTCTGCATTGGGCACTCTTCTGTGTGGTGGCACCGGTGGCCTGGGCCATAGGACGTTCACCACTGTGCCCCGGGAGTTTCGGGATCATCCCGGAACTCTATGCAATGTCTGCTATGTAGGCGATCTGGGGGGATCCCAGAGCACTCAGAGGTTTAGCTGTGGCTGCTACGCAGCCCTTGTGCCCTGCTTGGGTGCCCTGTGGGAGCAGTGGATGTGTCATGGTGTGACCGGCTTCTCAACTTTGTTCACTCTGAGCCTTTCAGTGTCCAGAGAATGCCTCTAGGATGAAGGTTGAGAAGCGTTCCCCATCATCACTTGGGGAGGAGGGCAGCTGGGCAGAGGGGGGAACTGGTGCTCCACAGTAAATACCCACACCGAGGCCCATGGCATTGCCAAGCGTAAGTTTGGATGTTGGTTCCTGGGAACCTGATAACTAAATGTCCATTCAGCCACAGCTAATCCACCAACCTGATGGCCAGTGTCACTAACAGTACAAACCAAAACTATTTGAATAGCTTAGATTTTGGTTCTCCTTTACCTTCCCACAGTACAGACAACCTCACCTCCTAAACTATCCTTGCCTCTTCATCTCAGCTCCGATGGGCTTGACCACAGCCACTTGGTGCCCACCTGCTTGGACACTTACCCCTCCCGGAGTCCCACCAGCCTCGAGGATGGTCCACATGAGCTCCCCCGGAGCATCTGGCCATGTAGCCCTCCTTCCAGCTGTGCAGTGGCTCCCTCTGCCCGCCGGGGGATAAGGCCCTCTTGTTCCTCATGGGTTCTTGGCTCACCAGTCCTCACCCACCTGTCTTGAAGAACATCTTCCACATACCTGTCAGGCGTTTCTGATTCTGGGCCTTTGCAGAGCTGTTCCCTTTCCCAACCCCCTTCCTGGGGCAACCTGTCCTTTCAGATGCAGCCCAGCAGTCACCCCTCAGGAAGGCTGGAGGTGAGCCCTGCCCTGATCTCCATGTGCCCATTTGCAAGGGCTGCCATGGCACGATGCTGCAGTGGAGTGGCTCAAACAGTAGAAAATGAATCCTCGCCACACTGGAGGTTACTAGTCCAGGATGCAGGCTGGTTCTTCATGAGCTTCTCTCCTTGGCCTGTGGATGGCCATGTCCTCTCTCACAACCTTCCCCTGTACATGTCTGTGTCCTCATTGCCTCTCCTACCAGGGACACCAGGGATTCTGCATTCGGGCCCATCCTATGGCCTCATTTTAACTTAATTACCTCTTCCATGACCCTATCTCCAAACATGGTCCCATTAGGAGGTAGGTCCTGGGGATTATGAGTCTGGCAGCGGGTGTGTGTGGGTGTGTGTGTGTGGGTGTGTGTGTCCCACTTAAGCCTGAAACACTTGATGTTGTGACTATGTGTTTACACCTTCATATCTTTCTAGTTGTGAATTTTTGAAGGAAGGTCTGCCTTGTATCCACTTTGGTATACCTGGTCCGTGGTACACTTCACTGATGGCTGGATGAAGGAAAAGGGTGGGAATAAGTCATTGTCAGGGGTCTTTGGGGCAATGGTGGAGGAGGCAGGATTGTGCCAGGGCTTTCGACAGGAAGAAGAAACCCTCAAAGCCCCTGTGGGAGTTTGCAGGGTTGTTATAGCAACACGGGATGGCTTAAAACAATGGGATCTACCCGCTCCCTGTCCTGGAAGTCCTCTGTTGGATGTTGAGGTGTTGACAGAGCCACAGTGCCTCCAAAGATGTTAAAGGAGACTCTTTTGCTTTTTCCACCTTCTGGTGGCTCCTGATGACTTTGATTTGCAGCAACATGGCTCCAGTTTCTGACTCTGTTGCCCCATGGCCATCCCCTCCATGTCTCTGTATTTATATCCCTTTCTCTTCATTTCAAAAGGCCTGTCATTGCGTTGAGGACCAACTCTAGTCCAGGATAATCTCATCTCAATATCCCTACTGATATCTGTCATGACTCTTTTCCCACACAAGAGTCCATTCACTGGTTCCAAATGGGTTAGACATATATTTTGGAGGGCCACTTTTCAACCCACCACACCCATGAAGGGAAAATGAGTTGGATCAAACCACAGGAACCTCTGGACATGAACAATGCCCTGAGGAGCCATATTTCTCCCAGATGCAGGGAATTCTGGGAGGACTCAAGGACCTTAGTTCTCAGACACTCACTTCTTGATCCCAACAAGCCCTGAAGTCAGGTGGAAAACCGGTACTCTCAGTGCAAATTTGATTTGTTGAGCTCTGAAAGGACACCGGAGTCTATGGGCTTGAGATTTCATTTGCACAGCATTTGGGGCTAAAACACTAACAGGAGCTGCCTATGAAAGCAGAGTTGCCATAACTAATTCAAGCATCCTCCTCATTCCTGGGCCTGCCTTTATGTTTGAGCATCAGCGTGATTTGGCAAACACCATTCCATCAACAGACATAGAAGCCAAACTCAACATAATGATTGGGAGGAAGTGAGCAGAGCAAACTGGGGAAGAGATCAGCTGGCTGGGATGTGGGCCACTGAATATCCATGGTGAACTTTGCCAGGGATCTCCCGCTCTCTGGGAATTATCCCTGAAATAGGCCGGAAGAGCGGTTCTGACTTCTGACAGCAACTGCACACCTGCAGGGAGTCATCTGCACTGTTTGGGCCTTGGATTTCTCACCTGTAAAAAGAAACCATTGAATGACACAGCCCAGAGCCTCCTCTTTCGCTCTCAATAGGCTGGTTACTTGTATGATTCAAAATTTGAAAGGCATAAAAGAGAGTCTCCCCAACCTTCCCTCCTGAGATACCCCATTTCCATTTCCTGGGCAAGCCATTCTAAAAACATCATCATATACCCTTCCTGTGATATTTAGTACACATTTCAGGAAATATGGGTCCAAGTTCATGCATCTGAAATTTCCTTTTTGTTTTTCCTTTTATTTCTGCAGATGATGTTACACCATATGGCAGTGGTGGCCAACCTAAGGCACGAGTGCTGCAGCGGGTTGTTCTGTATCACTGAAAGCTCTAAAAGGTTCACCACCACTGCCATAGACCCTACTGTGCACCTTGCTTTGGGGGGGACCAAATCTTTTGGGATAGATTTATACAGGTTAAAATTCACAATTTAAGCATACCCTTCATTAAACACTGACTAATGTGTACAGTTGTGTAACCAACCCCACAGTCGTGATGTAGAACATTTCCATCACCTCAGAATGTCCCCTCCCAACACACCCTGCCTCCTGGAAGTCACTGGCTGTTCTATCGATATGAGTTTGTCTTTTGAAAGCTATTCTGTAAGTGGAACTAAACTCTGTGTGTGGCCTCTTTCATAACGCCTTTGAATTCACTTGGGTTGGAACACATGCCATCTGGCTTCTTCCTGCCCTGAACAGTATTCCATTGTGTAGACAAGCAACATATAATTTGCTTATGCATTCAGTAGTCAATGGGTACCTGGATTCTTTCCCAGCTTTGGGCCACTAATAATGAGACTGCTATAAACATATAAGCTTCTGTGCTGACATATTTTCATTTCTGTTGGGTAAATACCTAGGAGTGGAATTCCTGAGTTCAGGGCCAGTGAATGTTTAACCTTATTTTCAAAAGAACTTTCTGATTGTTTCAGAATGGCCATCAAAATGTGCGCAAGACCTTAGTTTCTCTCTTTTCAGCCTAGACTGTGCCAGTCTTTTCAGTGGTAGGCAGACTGGCGAACGTACGACAGAATTTCTCAGCAGCTTTTAAATTTCATTTGTCTGGTGATTAATGTTGCTTAGCATCTGTTTGTGTTTTTATTAACAATCCTTACATCCTCTTTGCTGAAGAATCTATTCAAAAATTTTGCTTCTTAGCATTTTCTCTTCTTACTACCAATTTTTTTTTTAAGTACTGGGGATTGAACCCAGGGTCTTCACATTGATCTGCTTTCTCAGCCCTTTTGTTCATGTTTTATTTTGAGACAGAGTCTTGCTAAGTCATTGAGTTGCCCGGGTTGGGCTCCAACCTCCAACGTGCTACCTTCTGCTTCAGCCTCCCAGAGTGCTGAGATGTTAGGCATAGAGCAACATTTATAACTTTATAAATCAAGTAAATGTTTTTCAAATAGCTTGTAAGTCTGTGGCTTGACTTCTCATTTTTGTAATAGTGTTTTCCAAAGAACAGAATTCTTTTTTATGACTTTCACTGTCTTAGTCTGTTTTCTGTTGCTATGACAAAATGCCCGACCCTGGGTTACATATAAAGAAAAGAAAAGGCTTATTGGGCCTATGATTCTGCTGGCTGCAAAGTCCAAATTGTGCATATGGGATTCGCCTTCTGAAAAAGGTTCCTTTGGGACTCCTCCTTTCCTTTCTCTCCTAAAGAATGCTGTCTTTCGAAGCGTTTGTACCTCAAGTTCTCAGCAATGAGGAAACAGTAAAGCAGGTGTCCCGGCCAGTCATTCATGGTACAAGCTAAATGTGATGTCACCTATCTTTTAATCTCTTTCGATTCAAGTCTCTGAATTCCTTTGGAAAAACCACAAGGAGTAGTGGGCTTTATTACTGCCACCTGGAATCCCATTCTCAAGCTACTCCAACACCCAGGCCCCAGGCTCTGGAACCCATTTGTGTGCCTGCTCTAATGTGCACACAAGAAAACACATGGACTGATGGCTCTGCCCTGGATAATAAGTCCCTCAAAAACATAAGACTTGCTCTGGGAGCAGAGTGGGGTAAGAGCCCTGAGATGAAATGATCAGCGTGTTGCTGTGAGTGTGAAGATGAGAGATCAGACTTCAAAGCCCTGCCCCACTTCCATGAGGTACCAACAGCACCCTCCCTGCTTCACAACCTTGGGTCAGCAGCAGTCCAGCTCTGCTGAAATAAATAAGAGAAGGCATTGTTTAGGAAACAAACAGTGCTCTGAGGTTTCACCGATCACACCCAAAGGCCAATAGTCAGGTGGTATCAGGAGCTGGCAGGAGTGCCAGCTGTTCACTGGACTGTAGCTGCTCGCCTTCTCTTCTGCAGAAACACTTTGGTTATGTTGTTCTGAGGTGGCAAAAAAAAAAAAAAAAGGAAAGAATGTGATGGGAAGGCTGTTACTATTTACTCTATAGCCTCTCTATACACTGGCTTAGTTCTTCCAGAACTGCACAATTCCAAAGGAGAGCCATTAGCCATGTGTGGCTGCATAAGATTAAATTGATTAAAATGGAATAAAATGAAAAACCTGGTCTTCAGTCCCATGAGCTATATTTCCAGTGCTCAACATGGAAAGTGTGGCAGGAGGTCAGTTCTGTGGTGGGGCCTTGCACAGGACAGACTGGCGCTCAGACCTATTGGTTATGTCTGAAGATGAGAAGCGGGTGACCAGGTAAGTGAGACAGAAGGCTTTCCAAGGAAGCACCCATGGAATTACTCACTTTACAAAGCAGCATCCACCTTATAAGTTTGTACAAATCTCACTGGTTTTTAAACAATGGCAATTTAGGCAAAGCTCAACAAGTACAACTGGCCCTTGCAAATCTCAATAAAGCTGTCCCCATCTCCTGGCCAAGCCCAGGCCCTACAGAGTCTCTCTGAGGTAAAGGTGAGTGTAGGAGAGCTGTAGAACCTGTGTGGATGGACAGTGCTGTCCCTCTGGCCACCAGGGCCCTAGGCACACACAGAGGTCAGGACCCTGCCTGTGGCTGGCTTCTGTGGTCAAACCTGTGGCCTGCCTGTGGTTCAAAAGAGCTTAACAGATGGTTGATGGTATCAAAGAGTTATTGGTCATTGCAAAAAGAAAATCTTACAAGTTAAACCTGGGAAGGTTATCTAGGGTGGGAGAAGGCATTGTTACAAATACTCAGAAAATACGAAGGTGACAGTTGAGCAATTCTCTTATGAGTGTGGTGAATTCCTCATCATAAAAAATTCACAGTTGTTAGGGCCAGGGATTTAGCTCAGTGGTTCCAGCGCCTGCCTTGCAAGGGCAAGGTCCCAAGTTCGATCCCTGGTACCCCCCTCCATAAATAAATAAATAAATAAAATTTTAAAAAGCTTCACAGTTGCAAGAATAAGTCTCTGTTCAATTTCCCAGTCTTTCTGCCATTAATGCGTGGCAAATCAGCAGGCTGATAAATGTTCCCTGAGCCCGAATGCTGTCCACCATGTGCAGACAGAGTGAAGGTAGAAAAGTAGTCCAAGGTCGTGGCTCCTCTGTGAAACTGACTAGCTGGTTCCGGAGGAATCATTAACACCAGAGTTTGAGTAAAATCGGGCTCTAGAATAAATGATGCAGGGTACTAAGTAAGCACAGCAGAGCTGCAAATGTGCAAGAGCTAAGATGACTTGAATTTCAACTTTGCGTCTCCAGGTGATTGAAATTATTTAGTATTCACTATGTGCAGGTGTCCTGCTAGGTTACTGAGGTTGTAAAAGCATACACAGGACTTGCACGCATGCTCCTGCAGGTGAGAGGGGACACCCCAACCCACAATCACCTGGCCCCACAGAGCGAGAGCCCTTGGGGAGGAGGGAGTGATCAGTCTCTCAGTATGAGTGAGGACACCCAGAATGTTGCCACAGCTTGACCCACAGGAGGGGGTCATAAAGGTCATGCAGAGATAGAGGAGGACAGGAGATGGAGGGCACCCCAGGAGGAATCTGAGGGTCCTGGGCTCAGCACATGGGTCAGTGTGCATTGGAAGGAACAGCAAGCAAATGAAAATTGGGAGTGAAAGGGATTATGGGCCCAAGGAAGTGAACCACCGGTTAAGCAGAAGAATAACTGGACTGCTTGTGTAGGCAAGAGAGTCAGGTACACTAGGAAGACAGAGGCAGGAGCCCGGCTGGAAGACAAAGATAGGACGTAACAGGACCCCACAGGCAGGAGATGACAAGGACATCAACACACACAAGTAGCAGTGGCAAGGCAGTGAGGACAGCTCTGAAAGCCATGAGGAGCAGAACTTGGGACCCAGCACCCAGCTGCAAGACGAAGAGCCTGGGGCTTTCGACTCCATTAAGGAAACAGAGTAAGGGCTCCATGAGGGGGTGGGAGAGAAGCTGTTTTGCCCGTGCCCTTGGACTGCAGAGGCTGGTTTCCCAGCAGGTGGGTAGATCTGGGGAGGAAATTCAAAAGAAGGGCAGGTTAGAGGGAGAGGTTGCCCTGGCTTGTGGAGAGAATAGCCATGGCCACTGATGTACACAAGATCACCCCAGAAGGCAAGAGAACATTGGAAATACGGCAAGCACAATGGCAGGGCAGTCGGTTAGCAGTGGGCTCTCTGGCATGGAAGTCACTCCTTTTTAGCCTTTTCTAGTTTTTAAATATGCCTGCCTCGGCTACATGTGCACCCAGCAGAATAAAGCCAGGCCAGCATCGTGGACAGACAAACTAAAGCCCCAGCACTGTCCCTTTGTACCCTGATGCTTTGCTCAAGCCACTTTACAGCTCTGCCTCCATTTCACCATTTTAACATTTTTGGTGAAATACACATAACATAAAATCTAACATCTTAACTGTTTTCAAGTGTTCAGTTCGGTGGCAAGAAGTATGTTTGCATTGCTGTGGGACCATGACCCCCGCATCCCCGCAGGACTCTGACCACCTTGCAAAACGCTAGACTCTTTCAACAGTAACTCCCCTTTCCTCCAACCCCTGGGAGCAGCCATTCTACTTTCTGTCTCCATGAATTTGACAATGCTGGTACTGCACAGAACGAACACCATACGTATCCCAAGTTTCACCATTTAAAACATGTGGTTAGCAATGTCTTCCTTGCAAGATGATTGTGAGGATTCCAGCAGGCTGTGTGAAACATTTCATATATAACCGGTGCAGAGGTTGCATCCCATGAGAGACAGCCACCATGTTCGATGCTAAAGACTGTGCTGGACAGCCACAGGGCAACAAAAGATAAACAGGTACTACCCCCGCTTCCAGGACCTTTGGCTCAAGGAAAGATTCATTGGTAACTCTAATTAAGCCTTTAAAGTAAAAAATTCAAAAGTACTGAACATATTTGGGGGGAACTTAGAGGAGGAAGATACCATCATTGATTAAGAAGATCAAGGAAAATGTCACAGAGAAGGAAACGTTTCTTTGGAGGGTTTGATCAATGGGAATGGTGAAAGGGATATTTTGTGGAAACACCTGCTCTGCCATAACAAAATGGCGTACAGCAAGTGGCTTAGTCAGCAGAAATGTCAGCTCTTGCAGTTATGGAGGCCAGAAGTCCAGGCCCAGGGTATCACTATAGTCTCTGTCGGGGCAGGGCTCCCTTCCTGGCTTGAGACAGTCACCAGCTTGCTGTGTCCTCACGGCCAAAGAGAAAGCCAGATCTCTATATGCGGTCTCTACTTCTGAGGACACTGAACCTGTCCGATTTTGGCTCAACCTTACAACTTACTTTAACGTTAATGCCTTCCTTCTTGGAGCAGCTCCAAATACAGTCAGCCTGGGGTTCCACCATATGAACTGGGGTTGTGGGGAGGGCATAAACAAACAGCCCATAACAGGCATGGAGACTGGAGACAAGTTCAACATACCTAATCTGGAAACCTGAATGCTTCGAACTGCAGAAATCTTTGAGCGTTGGCATGTTCCACAAGGGGCAAATCCACAACTGGCCTCCCAGGGCAGGTCACCAACAGGAGCATGAAAAGTGTCATCTAAAATTGCCAAGTCTATATATACAAGGTGTACATGAAGCATAAATGAATTTCTGGTTCAGTCCTGGGTCCCATGCACAAGATACTTCATTATGTATATGTGAATATCCCCTAAATTCTCCAAAATCCAAAATGGAACACACTTCCGGGCCCATGCATTTCAGAAAGCCTACTCAGCAAGAACCATGGGTTTATAAGGAGAATTCCATGAAGGCCTTGGGCAGCAGCTAGAACTTTTACAGGAAGGCCGGTCTGGAGCAGGGAGCCACGTAACCAGGCAGAGATGGGGAGATGTCAGGGAGTCCTGGAGAGAAATCAGTATGAAGGGCATCGTCTCCGGCCATTCCCTATCATGGCTCTCTAGGTATTGATGCCCAAGCACGACTGTGTCATCAGCGAAACGTTTCTCGTGGGACCACTGAGCCTCTGAGCAGAATCCTCTGGACAGTTCCTTAGGCTGCAGAGCACAGGCAAGGCCACCTGACCCCTGTTCCCTGCCTGGTATCTGTTCTCAGGTTGTAAATTGTCCAGTCTCAATGAGAGAGCTCTTCGGGGCAAGGTTACAGAGGGAACGCCTCTCCCCGGGGCAAAATCCTCGCCAGCCTCCAGGCAATTGGCCCTGGCAGCCACTAAAAATAGCCTCCCTATAAAACCCCAGTGCCCAGGAAGCAGGAGGAGTGTTTGCCAGAGAAACAGCAGGGCTGTGAGGAAGGGTGTGTGGTGTCCGTGACACAGCAGGGACGGATGTGTTTCCTGACACCACCAGTGCCAAGGACAGCAAGGACTGAGAGGACCCCCGGCGGGATGGAAGGCCCTCTTGAGACTGTACTGCCCCGGAACCCTCAGTATAGGGAGGACAGAGGAGGCATCACCTCATGCTTTCTCAGTGCTCGGGTCACGCGGGATCCCTGCTGGCTGTCCCCTCAGCACCAACCCCTGCCTCTGTGCCACCGTCTGTCACCCTCCTGTGCCCCTGGGAGCACTGGCTCTTGGCTCTGCTGGGTGCCTGGCTGTCCCCACAGAAGGTGGACAGCACCATGGAGAGGCCTGGCACGTGGATGGCAGCACCGGTGGACTCCGTGTCCGGCTCTGTCCCCTTCTCTGTCTTTTCCTTCTGTGACACCTCTGGTTGTCGGCTCTTCTTCTGCATTTGGCTTCTAGCTCCCATTAGTTCTTTTATGCCTTCTCCTTGACTCATTTTTTTCCTCTGTGATCGTAGCCACTGCCTGTACTTTACAGCTCTTCTATTAGGTGCATGATTTTTAACAGTTACTTATTAATTTTAAGAACTCCCACCTTGTTCTCAGACTTGCCTTTTTCAAAGCTTCCTACACCATATTATGAGGGCAGAGACAGGGAGGCCACACTGCCCATCCTGTCCTCGGTGTGGGCAGGAGGGTGGCCCCCCCAAGGCCAGGGTGAGGAGGGCTCTACCAGGCACCACCACGCCCAGCTGGGAGCTGAGCTCAGCAGGCCCACCCGCGGAGAGCCTGGGGTGCATTCCAGGCTTCTGTGCCCTCACGGAGCTGAGAGGTAGCTGCTGGCTGCTACTGGGCACTGTGGCTCTGAGACAGGTTCAGTCCCTCCGACACCATGGATGGCCACCTCCAACCCCGCCACTCCCTGGGCCTACATGGAACATGGCCCCTTCTCTCAGCCTGCCGGGATTACTTCTGGCAGTGGTGTTTTCTATCCTGTATCATTAGCCTCTGAGCTCCCAGCTGCTCCTATCTCCCAAAGTTTGTCTATATCCTTTGCACCCTTCTGACCTGCATCATTGTCTTTACTGTTTTGAGATTATTCCTCTTCATCCTTCTACATTTTATTTCAGCAGGCACTAAAAAGAACCTGTAGACAGCAATCTTTTAATCACTGTGCACAGCAAAGTGTTCTGAATAGCTCTGGAATTGGTGGCTGTCAAGTGTTCAGACAGGGCTCTTATCTGCAGGACTTCTCTCTGTGCCTTTAGTTTGCACGGGCCCCCAGGAGGCAGCCCAGCAAGAGGTTACCAGGCTGGGTGCAGATGGAGCCCCGCTGGGGGCTCCCCGCAAGGAGCTCACAATGCTGGAGGATCGGAGCAAACACAGGGAGGGAGGAGATGGTCACCACAGCCTGGCCTCAGTGGGGTGTCCAGCATTCAGAGAGGGGCAGTTGTGGATGGCAACACAGAATGGTGTTTTTGTGGTTGGTATTTTCCACTTTCCGAATTTCTGTCCCTTCACCTCAAAGATTCCTTAGGGAGGAGAACACACACACACACACACACACACACACACACCTTTTTGGAGCTGTTACTTTCATTTCTTACTTATCTTTAGAATACTTTGGGATATACAATTCAGTCCACATACACAAGCTGAAGAATCTGTTACGAATGTCAAGAGCGGGTGTCTTGGTTTTTTTTTTTTTTTTTTGTGGTACGGGGATGGACACCAGGCCTGGAGCACTTCAGGCAAGTGCTGTACCACGGAGCTATGCGCCAGCCTGAGGGCAGTTTCTTATGCTTAAAACTAAGAAGAAAGGGGCCCATGGAGAGCACCCTGCCAGAAGCGTCTGCTCCCCACTCCGCCATGCCACAGAGCACAAGGTCCTCTTGTGGCAAAGCAGCGAAAGGAAGAAAACACCCATTTCCTGGGCAGCAAATTTTATTTAGCTTTGATGTAATTATCCCTGCACTTGGGAAGCAGGTGGCTATTAGTGCTTTAATTTCTAAGGCCTCTAGAGCATCAGCTTGGTTTGCATCTGACGCTGCCCTAGCACAGATGACTCAGTCTGGCAGTTGTTGGGCTCAGCCTCCCATCAGGAGCCCTGAAATGACACAGCCGAGCATCTCAGGAGGCTGTGTTCATTTTGTTTGGACAAATGGTATATTTATTGTTTTGATTTCCATTTAAAAAGATCTTTCATAAAGCTGCCTTTTTTTATGTTAGAAATTCAATTTAACCCAACAGAGCACAGGTCATGGCTGTGATGGAGGTTGGGTGTGCCAGGGCTCAGGGCACTGCCCATGCTGCAGGGATGGTCACCATGGGCAAGCAGATTAACTCTGCTGGCTTGCACATGGGTGTGGTCCCAAGGACCCGGAGGACATGGCGAGGGGTCAGTGGGTGTCTGGCAACGTTGGACCTATGATGGTTTACAGTGTGGACAGCAGCCATGGCGGACTTCTGAGTATTTCTGAGTTCATCCTGCATAGCACAGATCCCTGGAGTCACCTCCCACATGCACACATACAAATGGATCCTCGAATTGGCTGTAGTGATGCACACTTAGAGTCCCAGCACTTGGGAGGGAGGCTGAGGCAGGAGAATGGAGTGGTCGAGGTCATTCTGGGCTACACAGTGAGCTTGAGGCCAGCCTGGAACACAGAGTGGATCCTATCTCAAAACACCAAACAGTGAAACAATGGGTCCTATGACCATAGAAATTTGAGAAACTACTTTCTTCCTCTTGAAGATTCACATGGCACATTAGCCTACCAAGGAGCAGAGAACTCAGTCAAGAAGCCTTGGATTTTCTTCAACTCAGCCTTTTCCATTCAGGAAAACAGTAAGGGTAACATTGATACAGCCTCGGCTTTCGGCCTGAGGCCACTTGCACAGCCTGTCAAAGCTAATGACAAAGAAGTGAAGATTTTATTCTGTATGAAATCTGTTTTTTGTACCTGAGATGGTTTATGCGACACAATATTCTGTCATTTGTTGAAATATGTTCTGCCTATTGCTACAGCCGGGATCTGGCCGGGATCTGAAGGCTGTAGTGAAACAGGGACTCCTGTCTAGATCTGTGGGTCCCCAAAGCCCTTGTTTTCTCCGTGTGTAATTCCAAGTGCTATCTATGTGAGTGCATTTAAACTCCTCTCTCTGAAAGAAATTCAGTGGTTGGGTCCCCTCACTGTCTCTTGTATGACCCACTTCCCCTGCCTGGTAGAATCAAAAAAGAGGAGAAGGGAGAAAGGAAGGGAATAAGGAAGGAAAGAGGAACAGGGAAGGAAGTGAGGATTAAGTTGTTGTTGAAGCATGGCTAAGACTTACCACAGGGATAGTTGTGAGCATTTGTAAGGTTTGTTTCTTTATTGCTTGTCCTTGATGCTATCACAACTCCCTAGGAGATGTTATGCTTGGACATAGGTTAAAACATTTACAGCATGAAAACCATCCATCTTCCATTACCCATCTACCCTATGCATCCATCCACCCACCCACCCAACTACCATACCCATCTACTCATCCATTCATCCATCCATCCATCCACCCACCCATCCATCCACCCACTTATCCATCCATCCATCCACCCACCCACCCAACTACCATACCCATCTACTCATCCATTCATCCATCCATCCATCCATCCATCCATCCATGCATGAGGAAAGGATGGTGGTAAATGAACTAGTCTAGGATTTCTCCCTGTTTTCCCCACAGAGCAGTCCTAAGCAGTCCTTCCCAACCTTCCTTTGCAAAGCAAAAGAGCATTCCTGGAATCAATCTCTTATCTTTCCCAATCTACCTTATCTGAGGAATTGCAGGGGAAATTCATGCAAGACCCCTTTAGGAAAGTTCTTTAGAACAGCAACCTCCTTTGTTTGCCTCCCTGGCCTCTAAGGACTCTGGTTTTCAAATTCTCAAATTTGAATTCTCAAATTAGATTTAGCCTGAACTTTCGCATCACGTCCCACCATGCAGAGGTCCTTTCCCTGTTCTGAGGTGAAGCCACCATGGAACCACTGGCTGACCTGGCACTCCAGGGTCTGGGCCAACTCTTCCCCCAGAGCTAAGTGACCTGAGCCAATTCCCAGCTTCTCATTGGTTGCACAGCTCTGTACAGTCCTCAGTGACAGCCAGGAAGGGGCTGAGCTCTGACCCAGCCTGGGGTCAGGAGCAGGGCCAGAGGAACAGGGCAAGGGTTTGGCAGAGGTTGGGGGTGACCACTGGGTGGGACGAAGCAGACAGCAGTCCAGGTGAGGCTTGGATCACAGAGCCCTTTACTGCAGGCAGAGAGGCTGGGAGGAACAGGGCCAGGAGCTGTATGTGGGGCTGGGACAGGCAGAAGTGTGAAGCCAGGAAGGTGGATGTGTTTCCAGACCAGGTGTGGTGGGCCGCAAGGGCAGACCCAAGATTTGTGGGGCCAGAGCTTGTGCTTCACAAATGTGTGCAGATTATAAAGATAAAATTAGATCCAAAACAAGTTTTTAGAAAAAGAAATCAAACTATAAACTTTACAAAGCTATCACATAGATGCCAAAATCTAGAAAAGTAAATTAATATTCTATTAAGTGTCCAGTATTTACCCATGATAGTTTTATTGTCTTTCATTTTTCAGACAGCACATACTTTGATTGTATCTCCATTTGATGATTTTGTAATATCCTTATTTATGGGAAAAGAGAAAGTAAATATATTTCCCTCATTAGCAGGAGCCATCAAAATCCAGTTTTAGTGTCAACCAAAATATTAGTTGGGATGCAAAATGCAAATATTTATAGTTACTTAGTTGCATTTTTGTAACTATTTAAGTTTACAATTCCCACAGACTAGGTTCTAGCTAGACCTTGATCCTCTTCCATAGTGCATACTTCTTTCATACCTGAGTACTTGTAGTGCTAGTGCCATATGATACATTATATTTCCATATGACCTGTGACCTCTCACCCTTGGGTCATGACTTGGGCTAAGTCAGCACAATGGGTGTCAATATGTTTCTGGAAGCCAGTCTTTCACCAGGACAGTCAACAGTAACATAGCTATTACCAGAAATGACTTAGAACCACACAAGTACATCTCGCTGAAACTGAACTACATCCCCCACTTACCTTCCCATTCAGTGATGTCCCCAAAATGCCCCTGGCCACTCCAACACCACCTGATGCTAGAGGAAGCATAACAGAAGCCTAATTCACTGTGTCTTAACCAATTGCACCTCGAACAGCTTATGTTTGCAAATTTTACCAAAGCCAATGATCACGTGAACACAATGGTAGGTCCCTTTCCGGGCCTTGGAAGGGACCAGTGCATGTGAGAGATCTGGGACTTTGAGTTGTAAGTGTCACAAGTCCCCCTTGGGTTAGGTCAGAGAGTTCTAAACTTCTTCCTACACTGCAAAGGCAGGATAATCGAACAAAGGAATGAATGAAAGCTGAACTTGGCCTCCACCCTTTCTCCAGGCACATAGTTAGTAAGGACAGGAGACAACACCCCGTGGCCCTGTGTGCACCCGTTAGGAGCACCCACCTCCTGTCTCACGCTTCTACTCAAGGAAATCACTCCTACTAACACAAGAATGCTACAGCGCTCTAAGTGGACTCTGCTTCCAATGGCCTTTGTCAAAAGCAGCATGGGTATGTTCCCAACTGCAAGTTAAAGCAGGTCTGGGGGAACAATGAGGTCTTTTAAGGGACCATGCTGAATGAACCACATGGGCTTCCGTGAAGTTAGGAAAATGTCTAATCCCAGAAAGGCAAGAGCAATGACTAGACTGATCAGGAAGTTAGAACTTCCATGACTACTGCTCTGCAGGAGGGAAAAAAATAAGAGATGAGACAGTAGTGTCATGGTGGAATCCAACTGGCAATACAGTATCAACCTGAATTTTATAAGGTATAAAAAAAAACACCTTGTGTAAAACCCACACAGGTAGAGAACACATCACACTGCTAAGGGGGCGGTATTGCCATAGGGACCTCAGATGGGCTTATCATTTTCTTCTTCTTTGTCTCTATCTTTATTTTTAACACTAGATATAATTCATAATCGTTTACTGTATTTTAAAACTGTATCATTTTTTAAAGAAAAAAATCTTGAATTTTAATAATGATTAATACATTTTTGACTGGCTCGGTGCTCTCGATTCAGGTGCCTTGTTTGATAAACAGGGAACCACAGACCAAAAGCAGGGAATAAACTTCCAAAAACAATCCTGAGAGACCACTTCAGTGCCCAGGAGGCCAGTGGTCCAGTCCCCAGGGTCATGGAGCAACAGGCCAGGGCTCTGGGTGAGTGTGTGCTCTGTGAAGTCACACTCTGTCCCCGCACCCCCACCCCAGGCAGGTGGTCCCCACATCTGCCAGCGGAAGGAAGGGACAGAGCAGGAAACTCCTAAGAACTTGGGTGTTATTGTATTAAATAAGTAAACGTCAGTCGAGTGGGCCAGATGGTGAAATTCTAGAAGCCAATCTTTTCTGAAAATGTGAGATGAAGTAAGTTGAAATAGAGATTTTTTTTTTCTCCGTACCGGGGATTGAACTCAGGACCTTGCCCTCATGAGGCAGGCGCAGCACCACTGAGCTAAATTCCCAGCCTCAGATTTTTTTTTAAAAATAATAATTTTAATTGCTTTCAAATTTGTCTATTTTCTGACCTCTTGGAACTGCCTATTAAAGAGAGGCAGTTGATCCCTCTGGCAACCTGGGTGGAAACTTGACACGGACTCTCTGGGTTGGCATAAAAAATGCAAGAGGGCATTTTACTCCCAGGGAGGGGGTGTGGCCTGCTCACGGCTGCAGGTCAGCAAACTTGGATGATTTATTTACGCAGAGTGTGCCGGGGCCAGCAGGGTCCTGGGAAGCCAGGTACCCAAGAGTGAAGTCTTTTTGAATCTGATTTTCATTGCCCAACGATTTTTCAAGATACATTTTTTGATTCAAGCTGCCAATCTTTCACTTTTTTTGGCACCCATGGGAGGAAAAATAGATTACAGCTTTTATTAACTGTGGTATAATCCTAGGAACTGCTGGATGTTCATTTTTATATGTTCAATGACTCTATGGCATTCAAGAAACAAACTGTGTGAGAGAAGCAGTAAGTATTTAATCAAAGTCCCCCAAACCTCCCTATCTGGGCTCCCTGGCAAAAAAACCTGCCTTGCTGCACAGCTAGTGGGGTCTGCTGTCCAGGGGGAAGCAAAGATCATGGAGTCTCCATTTTCCTTTCACCTTCCCCTGAAAGTTCTTAACAAAACCAAAAGCAAAAGAATTCACATCCACGGTGTAAAATTTTCTGACACACACATTTCTGGACAGGCTTGGTCTCAAACACAGTGACAATGCAGGTAAAATGTGCCCTCCATGGCCATAGACTCTGACCTGCTTCCTGCTTCGCTCTTCCCTGTCCACCCCTCCTCGTACACCCTCCTGGGTCAGTGCCCTTAGAAAAGAATTGGCTAAGTGTAGTCACATCAAAGCCTGACTGGTTCCAGGTAGTTGTTTTATAAAGGTGTTTGCTTTTTTATGAATCAAAAAGACTTTGACTTTTCCTGTCAAAACGTCAGTCTGGCAGATGAGGAGCAGTCCAGGTGACTGCCAAGCTCTTCCTTGGTGCAGACTCTGAGCACTGGCGTGCTCCAGCGCTGTGGCCATGGAAGTCTCTTCCCAGCTCCAACAGGAGCACAATCTCGGGCCACCTCAGCAGCCAGCACAGATGCCAAGCCCGTACCCCATACACTGGCGAACCAAAGGCCAGGCTGCCCTTCCTTTAAGCCACAGTGGCCTTGGCAAGTCCTGTATCAGAACTTCTCTGCCATCACTTGCTGGGCTGCCACCCTTCCCCTCATTTTCCACATAGGGAAACAGAGACGCAGGCCAGTGTGGGCCTGTCCTCAGGGAGTGCAGTGCCAGTGAGGGGTGTTTCTTTCTCCTTCTTGCCAGAACAGTTCAGACCTTGTTCTGGCAGCGCCTGCGCACCTGGCACATTAGGAGTTTCTGTTAGTATCTGACTTGGCAGCACAAAAGTGCCAAAATTAGTTGAAGTGTGACACTCTTGTCATCCCAAACCTTTCTCTACCTGAAGTCCAGCCCTACCCACTTCCTATACATTGCAGGTGTTTAAGAACATGGTAGATAGCAAGTAAAGACATTAACTTGCTGGGGGTTTTGTGGTTGGTTGGAGACAGGCATCCATAGGAATTTAGCTGAGTTGCTAACTTGCCCAGAATGGGCTCACATTTGTGATCCTCCTGCCTCAGTCTCTCAGAGTGCTGAGATTACAGGCATGCATCACCACACCTGGCTCATTCATCTGCTTTTACAATCTAATTTCTTATGCACCGGGTGTGCGATTCTGGGCTGGCTTCTTCTTAAAACTTCTAATCCCCACTTTTCTCACCTGTAAAATGGGAATTTGAAAAACTGCTCAGCTCATAAAGCTATAGCAAGGAATAAATGAACTGATGTATTCAAGTACCTAGCAAGTACCTTCGACAGAGAAGGTGCTTAGTAAATGCACACCGTAATCATCACCATTGCATCGAATAACAGCAACCCATGTTGTCGGTGCCAGTGGGACAAAGACATTAACTGTGATTTGTGGGTGAGCTAGGAAAGTCATGAGATAAAAATCCCCATGAATTACTCTAAAATGTACTTCTGCCCCTCAGGCAGCTGCCTTGCTCCTTGGAAACAAAGAGAACAGGTGCACAGTGTGGCTCTGGCCTTCCTGCTGGGTGGCAAAGGTGTTTTCTGTGCTGAGAGAGGCAGATGTGGAGTGGAGGGGTCTGGGGGTCTGAGGTCTGGAGCCCAGCTTTGTCTGTGTTAGTCACATGCACAGAGTGACCCTGATCAGGGGCCCCATCTCTCTGGGTCTCTGCATCCTGACCTGACAATTAGGAGCTGAGATTCAATATCCTACTATCCCCCTGGGCTCGGGGACATGCAGTCTGTCTCGACTGTGATAGAGCTTCTTCCCTCCTTTTTTTTTTCTTTCTATTTTTCCACCAAGAGGACTACAGGCAGAAGCCATAACAAGCTGGAGGACAGCGCCCTCTAGGGGCCCCAGAGGAGCCTGTACCCAGAGGACCAGAGTTGGCCGCCTGGCTGAGTCCTGGCGATGCACCTGCTGCTCTGGAGGAAGCTATGAGGTGTTGCATCTACCCTGATGAAATGCGAACAAACTCTTTCTCAGAAATTTTTAAAAAATATAAGAAAAACCTCACTAAGACCAACAACAGCCTATAAAATATACAGGTACAGAAACCTAAGTCATGTAAGAAATTATGAGAAAAAAAACTAAGTCCTGCTGGATAGAGCAGTCATTATTTCAAAGATACACTTAACATTCAATGCAGAAATACAGCCTTCTTAATGTTTTCATCGAGGTAGTTAGGAACACGTGTCAGAATTAAGCAAGGTAAATTTTAGTATTTTATTTAATCAACATTTTAATTTTTACACAAGTGTTTTTGGAAGCCCATTTTTGTTTATATGTTTGAGCTTATTATTCTTCTTCCTGACACGAGACAAACTCCAATAAAAGACAGCACATTCTCTCCCAGGCAGCAGTCACAGAAAGCCCCGGTCACCTGGTCTACCTCCCATGACATAGACAGCAAAACCAGGAACACGGGGCCTTGGCTTGTGGCTGAGAGCTCATGGTGCTTTCTGGAAGAGGAGACATAAGAAAGCAGCCAATGCAAGGGATACCAGCCAATGCAAATAAGAATAGACATTAGCTCACTATGTGCCAGAGGCTGTGCATGCGCCAGATGGGCACCTCATTTAATCCTCACAACAACCCAACGTGTTATTTACTCCTGCACCTCCCATCCCACAGCTGAAGGAATGAGGCCTGGAGAAATAACCAACTTCTCCAAAACAGGAAACTTACCAATACCTGTGCACCTTTCCTACACAACCACAAACCCAACTCATAAGCAAATTATTAGGAATACACTGAAATGGATACTCCAGGGTTTTTTTTATAACCTCTGGTTTTTTTATTTTGAATGATAAAATTTTTTTTGCATTTGAAAGTTCTTTCTAACCATCGCAAGGACAAAATGAGGGTGTTGACCAAGGGACACGTCATAAGTGGACTCCTGAGAAAGGGTGGGAGGTGGCCCATGTCGATGCCAGTCAGGTAGGGTCCAGTTAGCTGGACTGGTGTGGCCTGAAGTTCAACCGTGATGCCTGCTGCACAAATTCATGGGTTCACTGCACAAGTATTTACCAAAGAAAAATGCCTAACTTATATGAAACTTTCTTTAAACCTTACAGATGCACATGGGTTTGTATCCCCTTCTGGTTTTTTTCTCTCTCTCTCTTTCTTTCTTTCTTTCTTTCTTTCTTTCTTTCTTTCTTTCTTTCTTTCTTTCTTTCTTTCTTTCTTTTCTTTCTTTCTTCTCTTTCTTTCTTTTTTTGGTTCTGGCGATCGAACTCGGCACCTTGCGCTTGTGGGGCAGGCAGCGGCACAACTGAGCTAAATCCCCAGCTCCCTTCTGTTTTTTGGTAAAACACAAAAATGCACAACATGGGGACATCTAGAATTTTTTTGTTTTAACCCACGTTTTTATGACTCATTTTTCTCATGTGTCACTTGGAACTGCTACATGACATTATTCCATTATTCTGATGTATTTTAATTTGCTTAGTCATTTCCCTATTGTTGAGGCTCCTGGATTGGTCCCAGTTATAAATAATACTGCTATACTCTTTCTAGACCATTTTTAATTCGGGAGGTGTTTTCCTGATGGATATTCCCAAGAGTTTAATTTCTGTGTCAAAATGTAGAGCATATTATGTCTTTTGCTGTGTGTTGCTGGATTGCTTTCTAGAAAGACTAAATAAGAGATTGTGTGACAGGTAGCATTGAATTGTTAGCATGCCATTTCTGTCATTTATGGCTCAAATTTATCATTTTAGCTTTTCTACCCACAACAATGCTATCACTACTGCTCTTACCATCACCATCTCTTTCACCAAGAAAACCAAAACTGACAGTTTTACCATCACCCACCTCCATGCTGCCCTCTTCATTGTCACTGTCACTTAATCTATGCAACCTCCACCATCATCATCACCATTGAGACCAGAGCCACTGGTTTCCCACCAGCACCATCAATGAGATCTGCTGCCACTGCCACCACCACCACCTTTATACCACCACCGAGTTTCCCCAAAGATGTGTGACACAGTAACATAGGAGAAGGTGAAGATGTGGCCTCACGATGAAGACCCATCAGGATTCAGGGGGAGAATTCAAGGCAGGCCTTCAGTTCCTCAAGCTTAAATGTTTTATCCTCCCCCAGGTCCCTTGCACATGCTGTTCCCTTCAGTCTTCAAATGATGGCTCCTGTTCATCTTTCCAGTCTGGGCTTTCATGTCATCTTCTCAGAGAGACTTCCCCCTGGACCGCCCTGCAAAGGAGGGCCCCTCATTGTGTTCTTTCCCTGGGTCTCTTCTTAGCTTTTTGTCACTATTTACATGTATACATCTCTTTCTTTGTCTATGTCTTGTCTTGTTTCCCACAACAGACTGGAAGACCCACCAGACATAGCTGTCCACAACTGTTTCATTCCCAGGGTTACCCAGTGTTCCGAAGAGAGGTGACACATAATAGGTAGTTGTAGACAAATGAATGTGAAAATGGTAAAGAGAGAATGGCACAGGACTGGTTGTGTGAGGCGCCTGGTGTGTGCCCAGTGCTGTCTGGTCTTCCACTCCTGAGAGCTTCAGCGAGGAGCAGCTACTGTCAACACTGTGAGCTTCCTTTCTGGATTCTTCTAATGGTGCATTGCATCTGCTCAGCTAGAAGTGGGGTGAGAGCTGGGAGCACCCCATGTGCATTTTGGGGACTGTGAGCTCCTTGCCAGCAGGGCCTGGGTCTTTCATAAATTTACCTCCAGCATGGAGCACAGGGCCAGGCACAGAACAGCCTCCTGGCAAATATTTGTTGAATTTAGAAATTCAGATATTTGAGGGCTTTTCCTGCCTTCTCCCTAGAAGAAGCTAAAGTGATCAAGGGTGGGAATAATCTTTCTGGCATATCATAAAAAATTATACAGTTGGGTAAAGCGCAGGAAAAAACGGAATCAAAGCTACCTCCCTCTGTATGGATTAAGGAGAACCACACATTGCAATGCTACAGAAATAAATTTCCTCTGCATCTGCTTCACTGTCACCAGGAATGACACATAGAAAGGCGTTATCCAATTCTCTGAGATCCTAAATTGGAGAGAAATGTATGTGTATGTATGTGTGTGTGTGTGTGTGTGTGTGTGTGTGTGTGTGTGTGTGTGTATATACATATACATATATATACATATAGAAATGGGCTTAAGTAAAAGACATTCCTGCAATGCCAGGGGAGGAATTTTACAGTATTTCTCCACACCTTCAGGACAGATTATAGAAAAAGTAATGTTAAAAAATTTGGGGTTAGACTGATGACTCTATGTCCAAGAAGGCCTTTGCTATTTTCTCAATAACATTTTATGCCTTTCAGGAAACAGTTTCTTACTTACCTCTCAGACCTTGTGCATGGCAAGGAAGCAATGAAAGGAGGTGCAGGGCACTCAGCACCCCAGCTCCATCTGGGAGTATTTCTCTTTCAAATGATCCAGCAGCTGATGTTCAGCCTTCTATTCTGCACTAGGCCTCTACTGGTTGCAAGACAGTATTCACTATACTGTTCTAGTCATCTAAACACATTGGTAAAAAAAAGCAGGATGAACCAGTGTTCCCTTATGGGGAGCACAAAGAGCAGAGACTTGGGATCCAACTGGCCTGCATCAAATCCCAGTCCCAGAGCCTTCTAGCTTACAGACTGATCTATGTACTATATTGACCTTATAATCTGAAAAGTGGGGTTACAGCAGCAGCCACCTCATTCATGTGGAAAAGTGAGAGGCTGCCTGTGAACCCCTTCATGGGTCATTACCAGTGTTGGGTGTAACTCATAAATATTACTTAAACTTTACACGATCTTCAGGGAAGGTACTATTAACCCATTTCACAGAGAAAGAAACCAAAGCTCAGAGAGGTTGGATGACCAAATTAGAGGGCTAGAAAGTCTCAAAATGAGAGCTTGTGGATCTTGGTCCAGTGGTTGTCTTATTATACTGTAAGGTAGTTGAAAAACAACCAATTCATGGAGACATTATTTCATGAGTTTTATTATTTTATTCTTTGGCTATTGATAATCACCGTAACTTTGGGCAGATAGCCTTTTTCTGGAATTTTGGCAATTTCTGAGCACATTTTAATTTGTATTTTGTATCATAACTCAAGAGCCTGCAAATGCCATGCAGTATTTTTACAAGAAACTGCAGCTTTAAAAATAATACTTTTTACTGACCAGCATGCATCAGCTTTTAAAAAAGTGCATCACTGTGTGATTGACACATGCTCATCTGACAAAGCCCAGAGCGTTTTATTTTGTTTTGTTAATCATAGACCGACTCATACCCAGAGCCCTCTTTACTCTGTGAAGATTCTAACTGATAAGGATGTAAATCTCCAGTTGAAGACATCAGAAAACCCAGCTCATGATAGTCCGAGCCCAAAAGGGATTCTGATCATCAGGACAGGAAACCCTCGTGGTGTCAATTTTGGGCACCAGTAGATCTCATCACTCACACAGTGCACCAGAACTCAGGCTTCCTCTCTCCCTAGCTTGGTCTTTGCTTTCTGTCTGTTCTCTTTGCTCATGGTCAGGTCCTGTCTTAAGGTGGCAGGATGGAGCAACAGCTCCGAAGTCAACTCCTAGATTCTCCATAAGTCTAGCAGGAAGGAAAATGGTCTCGAGCACATTTCTGATGAATGTCTCAGGATTAACCAAAATAAGCCTGCTGCCCACTGCTGAAGCCCCCAGGACCCAGTGGGCTGTGAATGGAGAAGGTGCAAGTCCCCAAGGGAAATCTGCAGACCCCTTAGTTGACTTATCCTTGCAGATCTTGGTTTGGTCAGAGCATTTGCCCACTTCCTGCGTTTCTGTGCAAGTCACTACCACACCCTTGTTTAAATTATTGAAGCCCAGCTCAGGCCATTTGGCATAATGGGACACTCAGCCCAAGGAGAACCACATGCGCAGACCAGAGTAATACTAGTCAACAGCTGTGTGGATTTTTAGAAAATTGTGTTACATATATTTATCTTGGACCCCTTCCAAGATATTTTAGTATATATTTGTATAATCATTATATTTTTATGTCATCTTGCCAGTGCTAAAGTAAGAGCTTGGCCATTGAGGGAGGACAATCAGTGGAGCAAACACTCCTGCCCAAAATGCATGGTGACATAAGAGAACATGACCTCAGATCTCTCTTCTCCTGCCTTTGGCACTCATGGTTTTCCTTTTCTAGGACTGGATATTTTTAAATTTTTGTGTGCTATCACTTGGTCACCATGTATCTTGTCTTCAGTTTAACCCTAGTTCTCTCTTCCTGAAGCAGAATTCTAGACTCTCTAAGCCTGGCCATTCCTTTTCCCAGGCCAGCCATTCACTGATCCCACCAATTCCACAGGCAGCCTCTAGGTGTCCACAGCATGCACACATCTGCCAGGAACATCCCTGTCCACACGCACGGGAAGGCACATGGTTAATAGCACGGGCCTTAACGATGGAGAGCAGAGCGCCAAGGCTGTTTATAATTGTGCTTGGGCAAATTACTTAGTCTCTTTAAGGCTTTGCTTCCTCATTTGTGAAATGGGACTAATAACACTGCCTCATCTGGTTATTATAGCGATGAAGTAAGGGATTCAGAGCTTCCAGTGGACTCTTAGTAAATGTTAACTATTATTACTATTATTATGTCATAACCTTTTGCTAAATTTTAGTTCAAATTAGAATCTATAAAAACTGTGTAATACCCACTCCACTGATGTGAGGACAGAGCCTCAAATAGAAGAGATGAATAAAAGACTGCAAGGTGAAACAGGGCTGGGGATTTAGCTCAGTGGCACTGCACCTGCCTTACAAGCACAAGGTCCTGAGTTCAATCCCTGATACCAAAAAAAAAGGTGAAATAATCTTTTAGTCCATGAGAACCGTGAGTTTGAGGTCAGCCTGGGCTACATAGTGAGCTCAAAACCAGCCTGAACTACATACCCTGTCTTAAAAAAATGAGAGAGAGAGAGAGAGAGAGAGAGAGAGAGAATGACCAAGTCCCTCAGTCCCTTTCCTTTGAGGTTACCCGCAATGACCTAACTTTCTTACACCAGGTCGCAGCTCCTAAAACTTCTGCCGCTTCCCAGTGGTGCCAAGGGCTGCGGACCAAGTCTATAGCACCCAGTCCTTTAGAAGATGCTGTCCAAATGACAGCATCACCTTCCTTCCACTGCCTATGCCAGGCACTTAGTAGGACCACTGCAGCTGACGGGTGGGCTCTTAGCTGACTCAGTGCTTACTGACCATGACCGGGGAGGTCATGTGAAATCACAATCCCTGTAGCTCAGAAACAGTCAACATTGCCAGTCCCACATTGGCTCAATCAAGTACCTAGCACGCTTCTGTAAAAGTGGATGACACTGAGCTTTCGGAAGTATCTGTAGATGTTTTCGCGAAGTCCATACTCCAGCTAGGCCCTAGTCAGAGCCCACTGTTTTCTGGTGGGCTGCTCTTCTGGGAGGCAAGCGGGACCAGTTTGGGTTGTCCTAGACGAGGTGCCCTGAACCCAAGGGCTGCTGTTGGTATGCAAAGTGGTTTTTGGAACTTTTGTTTGTTTGCCAAAACAATCTGACTTTGAACAAATATATCATACAAATTTAAAAGTAAACACAACCATATGAGGAGGTCTAAGAAGCTCAAAGTCTCTATTTTTACTGTAATCTCTCTGGTGTAACCCACACTTGTAGGAATTGTTTGAAATTATATTCATTTCATTTAAACTTAACAATATCCAGTTCGTTTTGAGGGGGTTTTTTTGGTACCAGGGATCGAACTCAAAACCTTGCGCTTGGGAGGCAGGTGGTGGAACCACTGAGCTAAATCCCCAGTCCCTTCCAGTTAGTTTTTAACAAAATAACTCCAGCAATGTGTGATCATGTAAATATTAACCCCAAAATGAAGAAAAGTAGAGAAATACGGAGAGAACGAGGAGGAAAGAAATAACATTCAAACCCTGTAACCCTATGATATAAAGAGCTGAAGACAAACTCTTTTGCCAAATGGGTAGTACTTCAAAAATGCAAATATTCTTCAGAGGCTGAGGGGAAACTATTAATCACTCCTAATTTACTGGGGACAAATGTAATCAAATGCTTTCAGAACTGGATGTGATTTCAAAAATATTTTAGAGCAATCCTCATCCACGGGTGATTTTAACCCCTGAGGATGCTTGGGAATGTCACAATTGTTTGTTACAACTTAGGGCTGCTCCTGGCACCTAGTGAGTAGAGGCCAGGGATGCTGCTAGACTTTGGACCACGCCCAGGCCAGCCCCTCAGAACAAAGAACTATGGGTCCACAAGTGTCATTCGTGCCCAGGCCATTCTAGACCTGTTCCCTTAATTTCTGAGAAAAAATCCAGAGCTGGGAGATGCTTTGCATGAAATCATTCAGCCAACGGATGGTAGGAAAGAGATTAAATGGCAAAATGAGACCTGATGTTAGAGACAGGAAGCACAGAATATGGAAGAGATATGGAGCTATAAAGTGATGGCTTTACAGTGTTTGCAATTATTTAAGAATTTTGGTCATCTTAAAGATTGACACACAGAAAATTCATGATTTTTTATGTAGTTCTGAACATTTTAACACATCCAAAAATGCATGTAACCACCCCAAAACCAGGACACAAGCAGTTCCATCACCTGAGAAATCTTCCTGCCACCTTTTGCAATCAAACCGTCCCCTACCCAGCCCTGGCAGCTGCTGTCCTCTCTCCACCTTGAATTTTCTTTTTTTTTTTCCTTCTGATGAATGTCATGGATATGAAGTTATACAGGATGTAGCATTTGAGCAGGCTTCTTTCACCCAGTATTGTGCATTTTATGCTTTACACCTCTTACCAGTTCATTCCTTCCTATTGCAAAGCGGCATATCATTTATGGATGTATTCCAATATGTTTATTCATTTATTCATTGAAGGACTTTTGGCTTGTTTCCAGTTTGGGGAATTATGTCTAATAATGCTGTAAACATTCATATACAGTTTTATAAGAGTATAACCTTTCATTGCTCTAGGAGAACGCTCAGGGCACAGTAAATAGTTTTAGAGGAAGGGTACATTTGACTTTATATACAATATTCAAACTGTTGTTCAGGATGATTTTGCAATCCTACCAACAATGTAGGAGAGTTTTGCGGTTGCTCTGAATTCTTGCTAGCATGTGGGACTGTTAGGCATGCAGATTTTAATGATTTTAATAGGCATATTGAAGTCTCTCTCTTTTGATTTACATATCTCTACTGAATGATGGTGTGCATATTTTCAAGTGCTGATTACCAGTGAGTTTTTTGGTAAAATGTCTGTTCTGATCTTTTGCCCATTTTTTTAAGTTGGATTTTTTAAATAAATCTTTGAATTGTGAAAATTCTTTCCAATCCTGAATACAAGTCCTTTGTTTCTTTCTTTTCTCCTGTCTTAAAGAGATTGTATAGAATTATTATTCTTCCTTAAATCTTTGGTAGAATTCATTAATGAATACAGCTAGAGCCTGGAGGTTTTTGTTTGTTTGTTTGAAGGTTTTTAACTATGAATTTAATATCTTTAATAGATATAAGACTATTCATGCTATCTACTTCTTCTTGGGTGAGTTTTGTTAGTTTGTGTCTTTCAAGATTTTGACTATTTGAGTGATGTGGTCTAATTTATGTTCAGAGAATTTTTTCTAGTATTTCCTTAATATCTTTTTAGGTTTGTGAAGTTTGTAGTCAATAGCTCATCTTTCATACCTGAAATTGGTAACGTATATCTCCTCTACTTTGGTAAAATCTCTAGATGTCTATCTGTTTTATTGATCTTTTATGAAAAACAACTTCTGATTTGATTGCTTTCCTCCATTGCTTTAATTTTTTGATTTTATTAATTTCTGTTCTTGTATTTATTATTTTATTTCTTTTTCTTGCCATATGTAGAGACGGGTTTCCTTTTTGTAGTTTCTTAAGGTGAAATTTTTTTGAGACCCTATATTCTCAAAATTAAAATATTTTCAAATTATACTTGTTATGGTTTATATCTAGATGTAACCCAAGAGCCTCATGGGCTCATAGGTGGGGCTTTTGGAAGGTGATGGGATTATGGAGCTTCCCAGCTGACTTGCTGTTAGGAGGTGGGGCCTGTTTAGAGGCCTGGCTTGGGAGGGTATGTCTCCCCACCACAGCTCCTCCCTTGCTGCTCTTTCTGCTTCCTGTCCACCATACTGTGAGCAGCTTTTCTCTGCCCAGAACCTTCTGCCATGCTATTTCTGTATCTAAGCCTGCTGATGGACTGGAACTTCTGAAACTTGAGCCAAAATAAACCTCTCCTCATATAATTTGTGGGTGTCAGGTATTTTGTTCCTATGAGAAAGAACGTGACTAAGACAATACTTGAGGCTTCCATATTGATCAATGAATTTCTTAAAGAATGTTGCTTAATTTCTAAATTGATCTAATTGATTCCACTATAGTCAGAAAATACTTTGTGTGATTTTACTTTAAATTTAAAAGTTTGTTTTGTGATCCACAGTATGGTCTATTTTGGTGAATTTTCCATGTATACCTAAAATACCATATATTCTACTGCTGATTTGGTGGACTATTCCATAAATGTTAATTATGTAAAGTTGATTGATGGTGTTGTTTAGGTCTTCTCTGCATTTGTTGATGTTTTTGTCTGCTTGGGCTATCAAATACTACTAGAGAAGACACAAAATCTCCAACTATAACTGTGTATTTGTCTCTTTCTCCTTTCTTTCTTTTTTTATTCCGGTACCGGGGATCAACCTCAGGACCTTGTGCTTGCAAGGCAGGCATCAGAACCACTGAGCTAAATCCCCAGCCCCGTCTCTTTCTCTTTTCAGTTCTATCAGCTTTTGCTTTATACTGAAGCTGATTAGATGCCTACACATTTAAAGTTGTTGTATTATTTTTTGGTGAGTGGAAGTATCACTTTTTATACTTGATAATTTCCTTGTTCTGAAGTGTATTTCAGCTGATATTAACATGGCCACTAGCTTTCTTTTGATTCATGTTTGCATGGCAGTGTTACTTTTCCAATCCATTTATTTTTCACTTATTGATATCCTTGTGTTTGAACTGAGTTTTGTAACAGCATATAGTTAGGTCTTGTGTAGTTGTTGTTCTATCCAATCCAACAATCTCCAGATTTTAATTGATGCATTTAGATCATTTATATTTAGGGTTAAGTATTATAAGGTTGGATTTAGGTATTTCATTTTTTATTTTATTATAAACAATGTCTTGTTATGTTTCCCAGGCTGGCCTTGAACCTATGACATTCCCACCACAGCCTTCAAAGTGCTAGGACTACAGGTGTGTACTACTGAGTTTGGTTCCTGTTTTACTTTCAATTTGCAGTTTCTCTTGCTCTCACTTTCCTGGCTTCTAGATTGTCTGAATATTTCTCATCATGCTACTTTAACTTCCCTATTAGTTTTGTTTTTACTATATCTCTTTGTTTAACTTACATAGTTATTTTGGGGGATTACAATAGGTGTATCTAAGTTCTCAGTACACTTATAGTTAACAGTTTACTATTTCCAGTGAAGAAAATTCTAACGACTCACATCGCTTTATACTTTGCTCTTTATGTTACAGTTGTCATATTATGGAACCTAAATATATTAAAACCCATGTCAGATATAATTCTTGGTTTCAACAATCATATAAAACTATGGCTCTTATGAAATTCACATGGCATCCTTTCGTTGAGCCAATGCTGACCTTCTCTGTACAGTGCCAATTTTAGCATACCTGCTGTACAAGTAAGCAGCAAACATGTTTTTGCAGTGCTTTCTTGGTAAAGACTTATCTGAACTGGCACCAAGTTTGTAGACCTACAGACTAAAATTATAATTACAGACAAAGCTAGGATTGACTTTAATCATTTATGCATTGACAGTAAATAGTGCAAAATTAAGTCTTTTTATCCTGAACCAAGGCATAATATGAAATTAAAACTAGAAATACATGCAAAAATTGTTGGTGGGCAAAATATATTTTTTTCTTTCCTCCCTCCCTCCTTTCCCTCCCTTCCTCCCTTCCTTCCTCCCTCTCTTCCTTTCTTCTCTTTCCTTCTTTCTTTTTTGCAGTAAGAAGGTTTACAATATCAAAAGTATCAGTTCCATAGGGATGTCCAAATGAAGATATTTTCAAGAAATTGTGATTGGAAGGGGATTTTTCTATTTTCCAAGAAGTAGTAGATCTGTGGAGAGGATATACTAGTGAAAGTGAGCTCTGCCAATTCTGAAGTTAAGGAAAGGGAGGTCATACCACACCTTGCTTAGACCATAGCCAAGGAAATGACCTAAAATTCCTCTAAGGCAGTTTTCACTTTAAATACCTCTCAATGGTCTTTTGTGCCTATCATTTCATTTGCTCCTACTACACTATTAAAAATGCTGTCCACAGGCCAGCTCAGGGAAGGGATGAGCCTGTCCTTCACGCAGGGGGCACCGTCTCCCTCTGTCATCTTGGTCCTTCTCTGGAGCATGTCATCATTGGCCTGGAATGCTGGCTGTGGAGGTGACTGTTTATCTAAGGGCTTTGGTGATGTAAGCCTGAAACCAAGGAGGGAGGGAACAATTACACTTCACCTTGATTGAGCTATAGTGCACCGGAGGTTGCAAGTGGGCTTGGAGATACTTTCTTCGGTGAGCAGGGACCATTTGCATGTGGAAGCTGTGGAGAAACAGGCTGCATGCATGGTGCTCAGGATGGTTTGCCTCCTTTGCTAATTAGACATGGGACCATTTGGGAACCTTTATCTTTCCCCATCTCACTGTGATGAACAGTATCTCTACATGGTCTGTCTGTGTTAGCTGGCATGCCATCAGTGTGACAAAAAATCTGAGACAAGACAACATGAAAAGAGGAAAAGTTTGTTTTGGCTCTTGATATTGGAAGTTTCCATCCATGACCAATTGGCCCCATTGCTTTGGCCTGTGGTGGCACAGGCCGTCACGGGGGGAGCTGTGGTGGAGGAACCCCATTTTCCATGTGGCCTTCAAAAAGACAGAGGACGGGCAGCGTCCCTAGTCCTCTCAGAGGGTGAGCACCAGTGACCAACTTCCCCCCACTAAGACCCCCTTTCACAGTTGCCAATGCCTCTAATAGTGCTGTGGGCTGGTCACCAAGCCTTTAACGCATGTGCCCTGGTGACATTTCAGATCCAAACTCTAGCACCTCAATCTGCCCAATCCCCATGGCACCCCTGGTCTTCCTGTCATGTGATGTCAGCCTGATGTGGACTGTATGCTCCATGAGACCAGGACAGCCTCTGTCCTGGAAGTGACTTGTGAGATGCACCAAGTCTGGGAGAGACACATGGTGGGGTGGTTGAGCCTGTAGGCTCAGCAGCCTGTCTATGACTGAATCCTAACTACCATTTCCTAGCTGAATGACGAGGGGCAAGTCACTTCAGTATTCCATGCCTCAGTTTCCCCTCTTGTAAAATCAGGTGACTAACACTACTTGAAAGATTAAACAAGTTGAGACATGTAAGATGCTTAGCACGTCTGTCTGACACATCCTAAGTGCTATTACATTTTTTTAAGCAATATTTTTTTTTATAAAACTGTAGAACAGATATGTACTTATTAATAATGCAAAGCAAGGCACAAGCAGAGTTAACTGAAGAGAAGGCAAAGACAACAGAGAAGGTGACCAGATTCTGATGGCAAAAAGTGAGCCACTATTTTTAAGAGATACCAAGGCTGGGAATGTGTACTGGCATCACCACTTTAGAAACCCACGCCGTGCTGTGTGTCAAGAACAACCTCTGTCCAGGCATGGTGAGGCACACCTGTAGTCCCAGCACTTGGGATCCTGAGGCAGGAGGATCGCCATGAGTTTGAGGCAGCCTGGGCTACACAGTGAGTTCAAGGCCAACCTGAACTACATAACAAGACTCTGTCTCAAACACCCTCACCCTCTGGGATCCAGCAATCCCATCCCAGGTGTATTTCCAAGAGAAAAGGGTCATGAATCCAACCAAGGAAGGATATTGGCAGAGAGAACGTTCATCACACAAATATCCACAGGGCTCGTAACTGGACGCCATGCCGTGTCCCTTGGCAGAACAGATAGGTGACTGGTCACAGGGAAAACAGATGACACACAGCACATCACCCAGGCCACCAGCAGAAGGCTGACTCTCACCAGTGCGGTGGCAGGAGCAGCAGACACAGCACAAGACACAGGCAGAGGAGTGGGCACCGATGCCAGTGGGGATGCTGCTTATCCTTGGGGGGGAACTCTGGGGTGCAGCTAGCGGGGCATTTCTTCATCTGCTGCTCACTGCATGGTGGGACCAGGTCGGGAAACTCTCTGAAGTGTGAACCTGTGGTGTGTGTGTGTGTGTGTGTGTGTGCGCGCGTGTGCATGTGTGTGCCTGTGTGTGTTTTGCATGTGTTTCACATGTCCCTGAAGAAACAAAGAGATCAGAAAGGAAAGAATGACAAAAAATGAGAGAGAGAGAGAGAGAGAGAGGGAAAGACAGTGATTGAAAGATCCCTTGCTCCACTGCTGAGGGACACTGACCCATGGCTCACCCCTCTGTCCTCCCACCACCCAGCCCTACCCCCTCTTTGCTCAGCAGAGGATTACAAAGCCCCCATGTGCCAGGTCTCCTGTGCCAGTCCTGTGTGGCTGGCCCTTTCCAGCCTCCTTGGCTCTCACTGCCACTCCCTGCCCAGGCTAAATGAGACACAAAGAGCTATCCAAGGTGGGAGCCAGTAGCACGAAACTTCCTCCCTCTCTTGGGAGGCTGAGGCAGGATGATCATGTGCATGTTCAAGCCCAGTCTGTGGGCAACTTAGCAACTAAGACCCTGCCTCAAAAATTAAAAATAAATAAATAAATAAAAGCCTGAGGATGTAGCTCAGTGTCAAAGCCCTGGGTTTATCCCCGAACTGGGTGTGTGTGTGTGGGGGGGGTGTCATTTAAAACTGAAAAGCCATCCCTCCTGCCTGCCCTCCTCCTCTCAGCACTCCCTCCAGGCCTAGGTGGCGGTTGGTCCCTGCCGGCAGTGGCAGTGGCGAGCTGGTCCCCTCTGACCCCGCCCCCGGCCGGGGCTATTTTGGGCTGGCTGCGGGATCGCTGACAGTCTGGGATCCGGTGACTCCGCCGCGGCTGCACTTGTTGCTCAGGACTTGTCACCGTCACCGTCTTTACCCCGCGCTGCCCCCGCGTGGACCCTCCCGAGGGTCCAGGAGTGGATGGTTTAAAACACGACACTAAACACCCGCGGGGACGGGGACTGGGCGACGACATGACCGACAGGGCGATGGCCAACGGGGACGACAGGGACCCCGAGATCGAGCTCTTCGTGAAGGTAGGAGGGGGCCCCGGGCCACCCACAGTGCCCATGCGGAGACCCTGAGGTGTCACCCAGACCACCCCTCAGGGACAGCCGGAACGCCCCCCGGGCCCCCTCGTGGTGCCCCGCTCGCTGTCACCCGCTCCTAGAGTGGGCGCGACCAGCAGGTGTCTGGGAGGTGGCGGCAGGATGGGTCCCAAGGCAGCGTCCCCACGGACTCCTCAGGTAGCCCGGCGAGGGGACTTGTACCCGCAGGGTCCTCTTTGGCAAAGCAAAAATAACATTTCTTAACCTCCTTTCTCACTTGCACTCAGAGCCACTAAAATTAAAGCGAAGGGGACGAAGGTGTTCTCTTTTATGACTGGCTGAGCCGTGTTGGGCTCCACTGGGACCCGGGTCACAGTCCTGCCTGTGGGGGCTCAGGAAAGGCCGGGCCAGGGATGGGGCCAGTGTCACCCCGGGGCCCGGAGGCGGCTGGATCCTCACCTGCAGGAGGGGACAGGGCCAGGCCATTCCCGCCTGTGACAGGGGAACATTTGATCAGGGTCCTGCCCCTACGGCCTTGGAAACCTGAGCGCGGGCGGAGCTGGCGGGGGGAGGGGCGTCACCGGGACCTTTCACGGGGACAGAACCCTGGAAGGAGAGTTTCCTGGAAATACTGAGAAAGCCCGGAGAAGGTCCCTGGACCCTTGCAGGGGCCTCCTAGCTGGAAGGACAGGACACCTGCTCTCCTGGAACCCAGAGGATATGGCTTTGCGCAGGCCATGATACCTGCCAGCCAGTTCAATAGATTTTTTTCTGCAGAAAATTGGAGGTCTACTTTCACCTTGATAATACTCTTTGTCCACCTAAAAACGTAGAAAATCGATTGTGACTTTTTTATGTTTGCAAAGCAATCTGTCTCCTCGTCCCGGTATATCGAAAAGGTTTGTTAAATTTTACCTGCTGGGCTTTACAGTCTTTGTATTTGTTTTTCCAGATGACACCTGTCCTTTAGTGACCCTCATTTGGTTTCTAGATCCCCCTTGGTCAGGATCTGCAGACCCAGGGAATGCAAGAGCTGATGTTCTTTCCCGGGGGCAGGAAGGGAAGGGGGTGCCCTGCCCCCCATTGCCCAGGCCGGCCGCCCGGAGGGTGAATAGGTGGAGCTTTCACAAAGCCATGAGTCTGCTGCCCTTCTTAAGAAAGCTGTTCTAGGACTTACTCAGATTCCCCAGGAGTAGGTGGCGTTGAGGTGTCAAGTTCCAGAGGTATTTGAAACACAAATTGGTTCTTTAGAGCCCAAGGAGCCCTTTGCCCCGCTACTAGGGCTACTAGGCAAAGCGATCAACTCTACCCGCACCTTTGGAATTTCAGGTTGGCAGCCTGGGAGATTTCAACCATTTATATGAAAAGCTCACTGCACAGCTCTCAGGTGCCCCCAAAGAATTCTAAAATGCCCCATGTTGCAGTTTGCTTTGTTCCCTAAAGGAAAGCAATCCACAAGAGCCAGGCTGGACTTTGGGGCTGCTCAAAGGCCAGATTGATGGGGAGAACAAAAAAGTTAGATAGGAAAGCAGTTTCGATCCTCCCTCCCCCATTTCTTGAGCTTCTGGTTCGTGTTGCCATTTACAGGGACAAGTAAAGGCTGGAAAGATTGTGAAATAAAGATGCCGTCGTCCAGGCTTTGAACTGTGTCATTTTAGGGAAGCAATGTCCTGATTTCCATGTACGGGGTTGGGGGTTTCTCTGAGCTATGAGAGCTACGATTCCCATAGAAAGAAAGGCCTCCTGGCTGGTGGTGTCAGGTGGCTGAGGTGCTTTCTAGGATGTCTCCTAGGGGAGCAGGCCCCACCCAGCGTGGAGATGGAGACGGGGTTACTGAAAGCACCCCGAGGCTCAGCCTGCCTGCTGGGTCCATCATTCTACATCACCATCACGCAGGGAGTTTGTTGGGCAAGCGACCCTCTCAGGTCAAAGCAGAGTCACTACCTGTTACTGCTGCTCCTGTGATAACCACCATGGGCAGCACTGGGCTCCCATGGAAGGAGCACGTTCCTGTATCTTATCTCATTTGGTCCCCAGCATCCCTGTGTATGAGAGTTGCTTCACTGGTGTCAGAAATGAGCAAAACAGAGCTAACTCACAGGGACCTCTGGAGACAGTTGCTGTCTGCACATCTGGGGCACTTCGACTACCCTCCAGTGATGGTCCAGGGAACTGAGAACACAACTTCGGTCGGTCGCATTTTATGTTTGAACAGCTGGTGGGCTCAGAGAGGGTATGGGAAATGTCCCAGGGTAGAGGGCAAACAGTATTCATATTCATCCTCAAATCTCAAAGCTCAAATTCAATTTCTAGTTTTGAGCTTTCAAGTATCACTGTGATGACAATGATGTGTAATTTACTAATCTGTATGGATGTTTTCATAGGATGTTGTCAAGGAGACTGCTAAGCGCAAGGCTCAGGCCCTTGCAGGGAGCATTCTAATGGAGACTTTGAAGAGATAGTTTCCCTGCATTTTTAGTTTCTTCATCTATAATAAGAAAGGTTAGCTCAGTGGAGCTCTGATTCTAATGTTCCGTAATACCTCTGGATGGACCAGACATTTGGAGACAGAGGATTAGAGTTCAAGTCTTATTTCTGCCTACAATTAGCTAAATGACTCCAAACAAGAAAACTTGTGTGAGCCTTAGTGTGCCCCTCTTAAAACAAGAGAGTGGTTAAAATAAGGTGAGCACATAATTCACTGTCCAAACCAAGTTGCTTTTGAGAGTGATAGGGTGCTACCAGTACTTCCTCTGGGACAGTGGGTGTCACCCAGGATTGTTTGGAGCAAATCAGGAGGTGTGGTCACTTTGGTTAGGAAAATACTATCCCCACAGACTTTCTATAAGACTCCATGGGAGTGTATAGGGGGAAACACCCTGGGAATTGGAAATTGTTCAGGACCCTGGGCTTCCATCACGACGTGGATACCATGGCAGGATCAGGTGGAACCTCTTCCGCCCTGCATGTTGCTGACTTGCCTTAGGGAACAAAGGCCTGGCTCCTTCTCCCTCTCTTGCAGGGATATTTTGAGACTCAGTGAGGTCATACTCAGCTTGGACTTTGAACACAAAGGGAGGGTAACAGGTTAGAGAGTGCGTATTGGATGTGAGTGTGGTTTGTTGAAGGAAAAAACAGCAAGGAAGTAAAAACAAAACAGAAAGCAGTTTGGGAAGACAAACACAGGATGTGCTGAGTGCATTAGATCCAGACATTCCTCCTGCTCGTATTGTATGGCCATTTAGTCCCACCCCTGGGCCCCAGATATTGGAAGCCACTCAAGTGAAGTGACCACGGTGGACAAATTCTGTCCAAACATCTGGGGAGGGTCTTGGGTTTCACAAGAAACCAGCGTTCGTTCTCCAGCTTGGCTGCATATTTAAATCATTGTGGGAGATGCCAGGCTCTCCCCAGGCTGGTGACATCAGCGTCTCTGTGTGTGGGTAGGGCCCAGAAGTGGCATTTCCACCCCACCCTTAGGGCAGGGGACAGCTGGGTGGAGAGCCTCTGAGGCATCATTAGCAGTAGGTCTGGCAGAAGGCGGTTTCTGCCATGGCTGACACAGGAGCCTTGCTAGTGAGGCTTCACATCCACAGCCCCTCATGGCCTCGTTGGAAGCATTGTTGATGGAGAGCTGGCTCCCTCAGGGCTCAGCTCACAAATGATGACAGCTAGTGGGGCCTGTCCGCTGAGCTCCAGAACAATCCGAGCTTGTGTCGGTGGGGGAATGAACAGAGTCCCCTGACTGCCTCCTGCAAATGCCAGTTGCTTCCTTTACTGTGTGACCCAGAAAAGCTCTGACAGTGGCACAGGGCACCATCTAGGTCATGGGGGACCCACAGCGTGCCCATCTGACTTCTGGAACAGACAGGATCCAGGCTCCCTCCCTGGCCGCAGCTGCTCAGTGGCCCAGTCACCTTGGGCTGCTCACCTCAGCAGGAGCTCATTCGGCTGCCCACGCTCACCCTTCACCCTGTGCTCTTCCATCCCACCATTGGCAGCTTGGGATCTGCCAGCAGTGACCCACTCACAACTCTACCTACTGCGGATGTTGTGAGCTTCTTTTCCAGGCAACACATCCAGGGAGCATGGTGCACAAGAGCAGAGAGCACCTGGGTGCCAAGGCACCAGTGGTCTCAGCTCCTGCCTCCCACTGACCTGGGCTGCTCTGGAGGTGTTTTCTGGCTCTCCAGCCAGGGTAGAAAATCAGGCCCAAAGCTTCAGTCACTTTGAAGGAGTAAAGTCACGAAGACTATGGTTTATCAAACGCCCTCTGAGAAAGAAAGAGAGGCACAGGAGGGGTCAGCAAAGAGATGAAGCCATGAGGAGTAGAAAATAACTCTGATCTCCTTCGACTTGGTGGCAAAATGTCAGGATGTGTCTTTCAGGCATTCTACTCAGCGGGGGCTGTAGTGTGAAGGGGTATTGGGAAGGCGGATGGAAATATGTTAGATTTCTGGCCAGACAGTGTGAATGAGGTGAATTATAATCAACAGAAGCTCATTTTTCAGGCCTGGAGGCTGTGAACTCTAAGACCAAGGTAAGGCACTGCCTGATTAGGTGTCCAGCCAGGGCCTGCTTTCTGGTGCAGGGATAGTGCCTACCAGATGGGGAGCTGGGTCCTCACGTGGTGAGATGGGAGGACTCTGGCCTCTTCAGTCCCCCTAAGGCACTAGCCAGCCCCATTCTACGCTTCCCCACCCCCCCACCCCCCCCCGTCATCACTGAATCACCTCCCCAAGGCCCTACTGACCATTGGCTTGGAGATCAGTTTCCAATGTAGGAATATGGGGGACAGAGCAGAGTGGATGATGCAGCATCTGTAAGGGCAAGCTACACAGTCTGGACTTCAGTTATAATGTAGAAGACTTCGTGTGCTCCTTTCTGCTGGCGGAGAGTTACAGCTTAGAAGAGAGGGTAGGGCTTCGCCACCTAAATATGGGACCCTGAGGCCTTCGGCATGGAGGAGAGGTGATGTGGGATCTCCCCAGTATGTTAGGGTCTCCCACAGGCTGTGTGTGTAGAAGTTTGGTGCTGGTCACCCTACACCTGAATTGACCTCTCTGGACCTTAAGGTGATATTTTGACACTTCTGCTCATTGTTAATCCATGGTTAGGGGAAAGGAAACTGGAAAGGGCACCAAAGTGAAGGAGGGGAAGATGCAGCTCCAGCTGGGAGCCCATTACCTAAATGGAGAGCAAATGAGAGCCTCAGCCTAGTTACCAACTCTTAAGGAGCCGAGCTGGGGGTTGTCATGGCAACAGATGGAGGGTTCTTGACTCCTCTCAAGGTCTCTCTGCTCCCAGCGCCCATCCCTGCTTTTCAAGGCTGACCTGAGCAGAGGCCCCATACACCCACCAGGGGACAGGAAGCCACAGACTCGCCTCCCTCTATGCACGTCCACCATGGGGGCTGTGGCTTTTTACAGCGTCTTCGGGAGTTGTCTCAGAAAATAGAAGAGCCCTGTGTCTGTGGCCCTGTGTCACAAATGCCCCAGAGCTTTCTTGTGGGGATAAAGGGACTCCAGGAGAGGGGAGCCATGTGAGGAACACCAGGCGACTTTGTCTCTCCTGAGTACTCCAGAAGGTCAAGAGATCTGAGAGGATTCTTTGGAGGCTCTAGCCAGCTAAGGAGCATGCACACCCTTTGTACATGAGAGTTTTTACTGTTCAGACAGAAGGCGTGGTACTGGCCAGCGAGGCTGGGCGCTGAGACAACAACCTGGCCACTGCTTCACGGGACAGCTCAGGGCAGCATTTGGTGTGTGGTCACGTCTGCCTGGGTTCCTTCACCTGTTGTGCTGCCACTTCCCGGGGCACTGAGGCCTCCGCTGTGCCCCAATGGCCCCAAACAGAGGGAAGACCCAGGAGGTTCACAGGGTCTCTGCCCCGAAGGCCCAAATGGCTTTCACCCACTTCCCAGAGTCCAAAGCCCAATCCCGGGGCTGTTCTCATGTGCCTGGAAGCTGGGCAGTGCTATGCCCTGATCACCAGGACATGGGAGAAGCAGGCTGGAGAACCTCAGGCCAGCTCCACTGTAGGCACTGCATTATGGATGTTCTTGTTTCCTACCACTGGGTCACCTCAGAGACACCCCAAGCGGCACCCCATTGAGGTTTCTTCACCTCTGCCCACCAGGCCCAGTGCTTAGTCTCCCTGGAATTCTCTCACCCTTGCCTCCCAATGGTGGGCAAGTTCAGCTGTTTGCACCTAACACTGAAGTCGCCACCTAGGCCTCCCTTCCTTTCCCAACCTAATTTCCTAAATTGGTTTCCCTCATTTCTTAAAATGATTGCTTATGTGTCTGTGCAGTCTTTGAAGCATGTTTGGGTCACCTGCCCTTTAGGAAGGAGGGGATTTAATCCACTGGGCTGGGGCCACATGTGGGATTCCTCTATACAGAGTCACAGGGAAACCCTGGACCCTGAGTAACCTAGCTCTCACCAGCCCAGGACTCCCAGCCTGGCATGATCGTGAGGACCACCGACAGCATCTTCCAAGTGTCGGCCCTCACATATGAATCAGGGTTACCAGGGTCATTGGGGAAGCGGGCACTGACAGCTGCAATTTGATAAGAGCCCCAGGCAGCAGGTTCAGACGCCCAGTTATGGAGCTCTGCCCATAGGCTGCCAGGCTGTGGGTGCCCTGAGCCCAGGCAAGGATGCCTAAAATGGGAACTTACAGCGACATGATAATTGAATATAGGAGGGAAATTCAATAGCTGAGTCATCTTCCCATGGCTCTCAGGTCCCCCGAATGTATGGAGCACTTCAGGTTCTTAAATATTGGATCTTGATTTTAGAATCCGCTCTGTGGCTGGTGGAATTTTAAAAAACAATCACTGGCTTTTAAAGTTGTATTTCTCCCTATGAAGCTGCTCCTTTCCGTCCCTGAAGTATAAGGTTTTCCAAGTGGAAGATGGTGGGAAACAGAGGGGCCATGGTTGGAAGGGGAAGCAGAAGTGACACTGAAACCCAGTCTTCGCTCCTCGGTGCTCTCTGCCCTTCTGGAAGTCAGAGAATCCATCTGGAAACTGAATAAGCTGTGGGATGTGCTGTTCCGAGCACCTCACTCCCATTTGTTCCTGGGATTCCACGGAGCAGGGCCTGGCATTATTCCCAGTGCTCACTCTGAGCCCCCAATGAAGGCCACAGAGCTGGGACTTGGTAGAGCCAGGCCACGATCCTGCTCCCTGCCACTTTATTTGGTTCAGAATGCCTGGCTTTATGAAAAGAAAGGGCTGGGTGAAGCCTGGGACATTTCTCCCAAAGCCTGCTGAAGTACGGGGCATGGCCAGGGCTGAGGCTTCACCTTTCCTCATTCTCCACACGTCAAAGGCCAAGGTCAGATGGCTGCACGTAGGCAAAAGTGGCAGTTACCAGGCAGGAGGAGTTAGAGCACCAGGGCAGACTCAGGTGGCCTTGGCAGAACATGAATCCTGGAGATACAGGGCCAGGCCAGCTCCTGACATTCAGGGGACCATGACCCGAAGCCCAGGGTGAGGGCAAGGGATCCTGGATGAGGGGTGCCGGGGTCAAGAAGACAGAAAGCAGAGGTTTGCAGCACAGGTGGGGAAGGAGCTGAGGTTCATTCCAGGGTGGGACACATGGGCAGAGCCTGGCTAAGGTCGGGCAGAGGCAGGAAGAGGCCATCGACCTCTCTCCCTTCCAGAGACCTGCTGCCAGGGCAGATGCCAGGGCAAGAAAGGAAGGGACCCCAGGTTCTCTACCCCCACCAAGACCCCAAGGCCTCTGCAGGCACAGCCTTCCCCAGGAGAGTAAGGGCGCTGCCAGAGAAAAGCAAGGACCAACCCTTCATGCTCTCTCCCACTTCCAGTCACCCAAAGGACGGTATGAAGCTTATCTGGGAAATGTTTCCATCTATGTGCCAAGAATTGCTCTAGCAGGGCGAGGCCCCTCTCATTCCAGAGTGGAGATAATGCCAGCACCTCTGGGCGGGGTACATGGCCCATCAGTCAGGAGGGGACGGGTTACCAGACACACTGAGTCCATGGAGGGTTTGAAAAGAGGGGAAGAGTAGTACACAAGGCGCCAGGAAGAGAGGCTGGGGCAGAAGAGAAAGATCACTGTGTCACAGGTCTGCTCCCTGGGTGTGGTGCTAATTCCTTCATTTATGGATCCAAGTGAGTAGGGAAAATGATCAAATGAAAATGGTCTCAGGTCAGATGGACCCTTTCCTCTTGCTGGCTTTTCCTACAAAAGAATGTGTGTCCCATCGTTTCATCATTGCATGTATGCACTTTACATGTATATGTGTTTCATACATGCACACACAATGGATAGGATGTACATGGTATAGAGACTTTTGAGATTTGAGGTCACAGTCTGAAATGCCCACACCATATACCGTCTGACCCTACCACTCGTACAGGGATGGCGCCTGTCATGTGAACACGTGACCATCTTTGCGTTTACTCCACCAGCTGTGGAGAACAGCAACGTAATGGCATTCAGGAAACTCTATTTTTGGCTCTGCCTCCTGCTATTAGGTTATTTTGGACAGGTAGTTTGGGGTTCTTTGTCTCTAAAATAAAGAGGTCATGAATGGACAGCCCTGAGATCCCTTCCAGCTGTGCACGTTGATTCTTTGATCCTCCTGTGACCTGGCCCATGGGAGGGTCCCAAAGCCCTCTGCTCTCAAGGAGTGGGAATTAAACTGCATTGCTGGGGTGCCCAGAGCATCCACGGTCGGTGGTGGTGGGTGGGAGGTACCCGTTCCACCAAGCACTGCGAGCTGGAGTGAAGTAGTAGGACCAGGCATCGTGAGAGTCTTAGGCGATGTTCCTGTGGGACTCCCTTTTCTGCATGTGATGCTTCTGAGGTCAAGGACCCCGGTCCTCATGTGGGAGGAGCATGGGGTGGACGCTTTTCCTGACACCACCGCCCCGCCTGTCTCGCCGGCTGCACTCGGGGTGCTGTTCCATCAGGTGATCCGCCTGGCGGTCACTGCCTGGCCTGGTTCCCCCCGAGCCCCGTGCTGCTGATGTAAGCTGGCAGCCTAGGTGGTGCTCTGTCGTCTGGGTGTTGGGACACAGCCACCTGGCAGTGGGAAGACGCAGCCAGTCTGCACAGGGACATCACTGTGCCAAAGTAGAATGATGACCTCATGTCCCAACCAATTCTGCCCTCGCTCGTTTGGGTGAGAGAGGTGAGGTGTCCTAACAGGCAGGCTGGGCTGCGGGGCCTCAGACACTGCTGGAGGTGAGGCTTCCTGAGGAAGGAGAGAGCTGTCTTCTGAGGTCACACACTCTCATGCAAACACTTGATGGGTTCTGCCCTTGACTTCCCCGCACCCTTGACCAAGACACTTGGCCTCTCTGAGGAATTCTTCAACTATGACGCCATTGGAACCGCATTCCTGGGCGTGCTGGATCCTGCCTCAGCTCTAACTGTGCAAACTCACGGTATCCACTTAGGGACTCTGGCTTCTGTTCACTTACTTTGTTAACCTTCACATTAGCCAGTTTCAGTGTGTGTGTAAACGTCTAATTTCTTCATACCCTAGGCCCTCCTTTGCAGTAGTCTCAGATACCATGATTTGGCAGGAAGCTGGTTCTTTCTTATGCCAGTAAGTTACAATAAAAGACAGTTTTATCCATTATTCATATGTTTATATTTTGGAGGTATTTTAACTGTCAACATTGACATACATAGTAGACATTTGTCCTACTTCATTGCCACTCAGAACCCTTAGAATTCATTCGTAGGCCCAGTGTCTTCAAGGCAGAAGCCAAGACCTGGATTACTGGCCCAATTCCTTTTCTTTTTAAATTAGCTACAAGGAGTTGGGTTTGCAACAGAGAGCTCTGGTCATTATTTCTTTAGAAGAAAATTATACACAGGATCTTCTTTGCAGCCTCATATATACTATGCAATTAATTATAATATATAGGCTGAATGCTTAGAAATGTCCTAGTACTAAACTTATTTTGTAACTCCAGTAAATTCTTTGGGATGCTTTTAATAGGCAAGACAAAAATGTAGACCTACCATTGAATATTGGACTTGTGAACACAGAAGTGTTTGGACCAGCATGGAGGAGGCCAGGCTACATCCCATCGCAGGGTGACATTTTTCTACCCCCTCTCCATCCATCCCTTCTTGTCCTTCCAAGTAAAGCCTTTGCACTAAGCAAAATCAAGTTATAGGAATGAATTCTTAAGCACTTCCTTCAAAGAAAAATAACAACAGTAGTAATAGCTCACATTTACTAAATGTGATGTGTGTTCTAGTTGCTTTATATGCACTGACCACTTATTTCTCACAACTCTGTTTATTAAACATTATTAGGAGCATCCCCACTGTACAGAGGAGGAAACTGAGGCACCCACAGTTAAGTGACTTGTCTGATGTCATGTAGGCTGCAAGTGTTCCTAATCTACTGCTCCCTGAAGGAGAGACCCAAGGAGCCAGGAAGGAGTGGAGCAGTCACCGCTTGACCATCTCAGGCCTTTTAATACATTTCACAGCCATTTTGCTAAATACTATCAGCTAAGTCCCTGACTTACAAACAAGTTCTGTTACAGGAAAACTATTCCTAAGTCAGACTCATCCATAAGCTGACCAAGTGAGTCTTATACAGTACACCTGTGAAGGTTTGCAATTCGAATGTTTGTAAATCTCGGACTCACAGTATTGAATAATGTAAACAGGCAAGCGGCTGAAATCTGTCTGCTAAGTGGATGAATGAGTGAACACCAACTGCAGACTTCACTACCACCGAGGGTCGGGGGCTTCCATGGCACCCATGGGAGCTGGGGTGTAGGGACCAGGGCTTCCCATGAGTAGCTGCACACTTGGCTTCCTTTGTGTACCTAGATTCCATCTCCCACAGAAGTGGTGTTGGGTATTAAAGGTCTGATTTAACCCTAGGGTTACCCCTCGCTGACTGGGCGACACCACAGGAGACAGGTGGCACTCAGTCTACTGAAGCCCCAGCCACCCTTCACTGAAGTGTGGCCTGGTGGGGACTGTGCTGCCCTCGATCCGTGCTGTGGGTCCCTGTGCAGAGGAGGAGGGTGACTGACTCGTATCAATCCCAGGGAGGAGGGCTGAGGGCTGATTCTAAATGTTTAAGTGGAGAGAGCAATGTTGGCCTAACATCCTGGAGAGCTGCTGCAGCCAGAGCTGTCCCACAGAGGGATGCGGTACCCGAGAGAGGGGTACACACCCTATGAGTGAAATGGTGACCCCACAGGGACTGCTGCAGGACAGATTCCCATGTCCATGCCCCCACCTGGAACTTGGCTCATCTCAGGTTCCAGCAAACAGTAGCAACTGTTAGAAAAAGAGGTCCCATTCCAGGGGCCCATTGATCTAATCTCCTCCTTGGTTTACACCTTTGCAGTAAAGAGGAAGGGTGGGAGTACCTGGGGCTCTATCATTGGAAGGTTATGTGAGGCAAGAATGTGTGGCTGATGCTGTGCTTTGGAAATGCAGCAGTTATGTGAGGGACAGAGGAGCACTTTCCTACTCATGTCCTGCGCTGAAGTCTTCACACATTGTCTGGTTTATGTCATGGCAGAACTGGGCTGAAAGCCACTCGTAGGCAGAAACACTGACCCTATGTTTATCAGCCCTGTGCACAGAGCTAATCATTTCTCCAGTGCTCAATGAATTTTTCAGAGATCCAGTGCTTATTTGATAAAATCTTCCTACCCCAATGATCAGAGCTGTAAAATATAAAATATGCTCATGATTCCCTGTTGTCCAAATGAATTCTGCTCACTGTCAGGGCATAAACATCATAGTTTGCAATTGCAATGTAAACATGAGAATTTTGGAAAGTTCCCTTTTATAAATAAGTAGATGTTTTGGCTCACCTGGCCTCATAAAATCTCTCCCAACTCCCAAGATGTGGAAAGCAGGTCAGGCCCAGGGGCCTGCAGAACTGGCTGGAATCCTCAGGCTTTCTCATTGCTACAAGAATGCGAGAAGCACTGGAGCAGGGCTCCTCTCCTGGCCCTTCCAAGATCTCAGGTGCTGTGGGGGTCTCTTTTCAGCTTCAGCTGAAATCTGTATTTGCCCAGGCTGTCCCCCTTGAGGGAGGCACACTGATACAGACTTATCACAGCTACTCTGATATGTAAGTGGGCAAGTTTCTGGGAACAAACATACACAACACGTCCTATAGTAGGCTGACTTGCTGATAGGCAGGACTGAATTCAGTGTTCCAAAATCTTCTGTAGTTCAGAATGTCCCCAGGAAGGATTTGTTTTCACTCCAGTGTACCCCTTAATAGTCGGGTGATGGATGTGTATGTGTGGCCATTCCCATTTTGACTTGAAGACGCTGCAGTGAATACCTCACAGTCTTCAGGCACAGCCAGCATTCCGTGTTGCTTCTAAAACCTACAAGACCCTAACCTCAGCCCAGGAACTCCAGGGTGCGAAAGGAAATCTGTATTTCCTGCTGTCTTAATGTCAGACCTCCCGAGACATCATTTCTTTGCTGAAATGCTTCCCACCTTAGAAATCAACTAGGATTCTGTTGTTTCTAACTGACACATGCATTCTTCTGAGGAATAGGAATTCCTCCATCTCAGGTAATAGAACATGGATTTGCAACACCAACTCAATGGGTAATTACGATTCCAAAAATACAAAGAAAACCCCAATTTTTCCCTAATAGCACAGCTACCCACCAACATCTTGAATGTTTTAGCAATCCTTAGACTTTCATATGAATGAAGACTTTGGTGTCAGATTTGGGGCAGGAATACGGCAAGTGTGCAAGCAGAGACAGGACCCCAAATGGGGAATGAGGAGTCAATGACCCATGAGCATGTCTGGGGTCCCCCACATGCAGTGGCAGCTGCCATATGGCAACGGGACCCAGGAGCAGGACATTGTCCCTGCTCACAGCAGCTTGCGCCTCGTAGGGTATAGACAGTCAATCCATATTGCAGTGCCACTACCCCTTACAGGGGTGCTGAGAAGATCACTGAATCCATATACACAGATGTCTAACATTAGTATTATCTACCTTGTCTATAAATCAGAATTCAGTTCCAGGCCATGGCAGCCCCTGGAGGTGCCCACAATTCCTAGCCATGTGCCTTCTCCATAAGCGACTCACATCATAGTCATTTGCTTTTCCAGGGTCAGAAATGGTCTCCTCTTTCATGAAGTTTCACGCAGTTAAGTCAGGCCACCTGGCATGGTCTCTCTTTTGATGACTCAGAATCAACTGATTTGGTTATATCTGCAATACTTCTTAGCTTTCTCATATTCTGTTGGTCACACACACAAAAAATCATAGATCTCATCCACCCTCACAGGGAGAGGATTATATGCAAGGTCATGAAGCCCAGAAGTTGGGGGCCCTCGTAGGATCTGTCTCCCTCAGGTTAGCTGAGCTCACTTCGGTTCACACAGATTACCGTCTTGTCTTCACATAGACTGCCTGGGGATGGAGTCGACATGGGCCCACTTCATACAGAATGAGACCAAGTTTCAAAGACCCAATCTCTTTTCCAAAGTCACACAGCTAGGAGGGAGAGACTGGGTCTTGAATCCAGGCTTCTCTGACATCAAATCCGTCAACCAATGATCTATGCTGGACAGACATACAAAGTTGAGGAGCAGATAGGTCAAAGTAAAACTTTAGTTTCCGGTGCAATGACACCCTGGGAGTATTTTGGGTTATCGGTTCTCCTCAGATTGTGAGCATGTCTCTGACCTCGAGCCTTGGTCAGTGCTCTTTCTGGGGGAGAAGGTTACCACACCTCTCTGGTGTGAGTGTTGGTGTTCAGGGTTTTGCCACAAGGACACTCTTGGACAGAGTCCAGGAGGTACTGAGACACTACCTGTCTGTGGTTGCTGGGAGTTGGATCTGAAACCCACCATCGTTTAGTTCCCTTTGCTCATTGGGTGCTTGTTGGCCACCTCAAGTGATCTTCTAAAACAAAAAAAGTCAAGCTCCGGGATGAGGGTGGCATGTGTTTGCTTTAGGCAGTTATATTTTTAGCCACCTCTTTAACTGGCTGACCTGCGGTTCCAATGGAAACTAGTAACTTAAACACAAGTGGAAACCGCTTTAAAAAATAATAGCGGCCTCTGTGAAATTGTGGGCGAGGTTTTCAGATGAAGATGAATCACTTCCCTTGGGTTTGATCTTAATAGCACTTTTCACTTGTAAAACCCCTGCAGCCTTTAAAGACTATTTGCATAATTATGTAATTTAATTGACTGACAACTGTGCTTTGTAGATGAGGAAGGGCTTCAGGGGGAGGCTTCTTGTCTTCCCCAAGGTCATTCAGGTCACAGAGGAAGAGTTGGTGCTGATGCACAGGTATGAACTTCCAAATTCACACTCTAAACTCATCCCTTGAACAAAAGTGGGCATGTCACTGGGAGAACTCACCTATGTGAGGATCTGGGTGAATCCTGGGTTACGCCGTGCACATACCCAGGGGCGAACCGGAGAGGAGAGTCCAATATCAACATCCTGTGGGGGAGATCTTCAAAGTGCTAGGGTACTTTTGCTGTCGCCTCCCATTCTGAAGGGCGGATGTGACTTTCCCGGGTGTCTGCCCCTTGGAGAATGTTGGCAGCTTTAACAGCTGCATAGCTGGCTCCAGCTAATTTCTTGGGGATTTCAATATCCCCGTTTACAAAATAGAGCCAGAGCAGAGAATTCTTGTAGAGGAGAAGGGCCTTGGTCATTGTCTCATTAAGTGACACTGCATCACCTAATTCCCATGTTTATTGGCACTGTGAGTGTGATTTTGTGAAGGTAGCTCCTGAGATACTGGCCGGAGAGTGATGTTAAGCATAGAAAAGTGGTGAATGTGAAACACCACTTCCATATATCCATGTCTTAATCTGGGGGTTTCTTTAATGCTTTTGCCCAAAATTCAAACAGCCTTGACTTCTGCCAGCCAAAATAATTCCTTCCTTTCGGAGGTGCTTCAGGAGCTGATGTTAGCTAAATCTTAGGCTGTTTCTAACTCCTACAGGGTGCATTTTCAACAGACCAGGTCTCCAACCAGAGCTCGGTGCGGACCCATCTGTGGAGAGGGCTGCCCAGAGCCACTGAAGTGGGATGCCTGCCACCCAGAGCCATAGAAGTGAAACCAGTACCCAGAAGGTAGCACATCAGCCCAAAAAGGATGCTCCTCAAAACTTAAGATGTACTGGGATTTGCCCTGCTATGTTTTGCTCTGGCTTCTCCCTCCTGGAATGTCTATCCTGGCTATCCCCACATGGAATTGTGGAAGCACACAGCTTATCTGACTTCACTGGTATACAGCTCAGGGGGAATTCTTCCTCAGGATGAGCCACACCCCAGGTCTCTGCCTTATCAGATCTAGGTGGATTTGGCAAGAATTTGGACTTTAGACTTTAGAGTTGATGCTGGGATAAGTTAAAGCTTTTGGAGTCACCAAGAAGGAGTGCATGTATTTTGCATGTGAGAAGTTCTTGAATTCTGGATGCTATGGACCTGACTTGTGCCCCTTCTTCCTGCCTCATTAAATTCCTATGTTGAACCCCTAATGCTCAAAGTGACTGACTGGCGATAGTGCTTTTCTGAGATAATTAAGGTTAAATAGGCTCATAAAGGTAAGTTTATGAGCCTGCTGTTGTCACATAGGTAGGTTTTCAAGCTAGGAATATACTTTCTTTAATAGGTGCTATTCAAATGTTCTATTTCCTCCCGAGTTAGTTTCATTAATTTGTCTTCCAAGTTACTTCTTAGAAATTGTCAAATTTATTTCAAAAAAGATTTTTTGTAATATGCTTTCTATATCCTTTTAAATTTTGTAAAATCTGTGGTAATGTCTCCTACATCTTAATATTGTAATTTTAAAAATGTGTAACTGATATTGTGTAACAGGAAGAAAAGGTCTAAAAGAGCAGGGGAATTGGGAGGGGCAGGGGAAAGGAAAAAAGGGAAAAGAAAAAATATGAGAAAAGGAAAAAAATGGAAACAAAGTCTTTGCAAATAGGGAAGGGTGGAGGGGGTGAAGGGAGGACAGGGGAAGGGGAAAAAAAATAAGAACCAAGATACTCATGTAATGGTACAAGATCCCAATGATGAATGCAACTGTATTTTATACTGAAAATGTGCCAATAAAGTTAATGGGGGAAAAAAAATTAAAAAATTCAATGGACCTTGAAAAAAAAAAAAAAAGGTAGATATCTAATCCAGTAGAGTTGGTGGCCTTATAAGAAGAAGAGAAGAGATCTTTCTTTCTGTCTGTGAGGACACAGCCAGAAGGCAGCGTCCTGAAAGCACATCTCAGCAACCAAATTGGCCAACAGTTCAACCGTGGGTTTTCCAGCCTCCAGCTCTATGAGAAATGAACTTTTGTTGTCAGACCCATGGCATATGGTATTTTGTTATCGCAGCTGAGCAGAGTGAGGTGCCTCTTTAAGACCTTGGTGTAGTGATTACAACACTAACACAAATGCATCTTGCAGATCCCTCTCAGGTCAGTTCTTACCCTCAGCCCATAAACCAGTGAACATTTTCTCAGCTTTATCAGTAAGGTCACTGTAGAGAATGGGGCAGTAGGTACATATTCTTTCCGCCAACAGAGCCGGGTTAGCAGAAAAGCCAAAGTGTGGACCCCTACCCTACCCACCCACCCTGGGTCGCCTTCAGAGGCCAGCAGGAGACAGTGCTGTGGGTGAAGTTGGAAGAGAGTTGTGATGACTTCTGCTGGGCGGTTATCAGGAAGGGATTTGCAGAGTGAGCAGGCATGCTGATAAACATCTCCAGCAAACAAGCATCATGAGCGGACCCGCCAGCAGCTGGGTGAAGGGCCCAAGTGCCCTGTGGACCCACAGAACCACCCGTGCTACTCTTCCCACCACCCCGCTGGCAGCCTCTGGAAGGAGCAGATCTCCAGTTTCATGGGCTGCACTGGAGCCACACTGGCTCTCAAAAGAGAGACTCACAGCCACTGAGATGTGTGAGTCATTCACAGAAAGTGACTCAGGTCAGTGTCATCCTGGAATGTAGCACCAGGGTCATCTGTCCCTGCACAAGCCTCCCCTGCTGTGTCAGGCAAGGTCACCATCGTGGTTCTTTGTCATCTAAGCAGTTCCACGGTGGCACAAGAGCAGGAGCTCCTCGCTGCTGTGCTGTGCACTAGAGGGGAGGTGGCATCCAACCAGGTTCCCCACTGGGTGCACAAGCAGAGGGGAAATCTCAGCTCCAAGGCCAGGAAGACCTCACGGCCGAGCCCAAGAGGTTTCTAGTACTTCCGGGTGGCAAGAATCCTTTTCTTTGTCTCACTGCATCACACATGGACCTTCATTATTGTGAAAAGATCAAAGAGGACTGCTTTGGCTCAGCCTTCTCTCCCCCAGGGGGGCCCTAAGACACCTCCATGGAACATGGAGCTCTAGGGACCATGGTCCCAAATCTCAGGTCAAGCTCACCTTTCCTGTGTGTGGAGACCACTACCCTCTGTTCTTAGCAACAAGGCCCTTCCTTATTTTATGGCATGAGGTCCCTCAGCTACTGATGGGACTAGTCCTGAGTTTCCTGTTTCCCAGCCCATACCTGGGCTCATTCAGTGGCACTAAGCATCCCACAGCCCTGTATTCCAGTTACACCAAAGATTCCAGGGGCACAGGCTAGGCCAGGTTTTCCATGGAAACCACTGGAGCCCCAGCTGGGTACTTGGAAGAGATTTAATTAAAGGGATTCTTTGCAAAGGCCTAAGCAGAGTGTAGAGGCACTGCGAAGAGATGGTAGAGAGTATACCTGGAAGAGCAGCAGCGAGCACCCTTCACTGGCCAGAGACCTGAGCCTCTACCTAAGCACAGAGTCACAGGGTTGGCGCTGCATTTGGTTAAAAGGACACAGCAACCCAGAGTGGCCAAGAGGGACAGAAACCCAGGGCAGTAAACACCCTGGCTTCCCGCTCCTAGGACCTCCAGTCTCCTCTGACACCTCTCCCTGGTGCACCGCATCCTCCTCACCCAGAGCAGGGAGCCGCTGGAGGCCATCCCTACCAGGATACAGAGCAGATCAGAGAAAAGAAGACAGGGGCTGGGGCCTGGAGAGACAGAGGCCTCCAGCCAGCTGGTTAGGAAGCAGCTGCTTCCCGGCTTCCTGCAGCGCTTACTGAAGCCCTGGGTTTAAGAGGTGACTCTAACAAAGACACTAGCAAGAAGGGGAAGTTTGCACATCCGCTTGCTCTGCTGTCCTGAAGGGGACAGCAACATCTAGATTCTCCTCTGGGGCTGAGATGGAAGCCAGGCCCTCTGCATACTAGGCAGGTGTCACCACTGAGCCACACCCCAGCTCCTCTGCAAATTTTAGTATGTGAGATTAACTCATAAGTTTCTGCCCTGGATCAGAGATCTTTTTATCTCTTGGGCCTGTCTCTTACCATCCCTGCCTTACTGCCAGGCCACAGCCCCACTGACCCCGGGTGGTGGAGGGGCACGTGCTCTCCTGTCCCCATGGTTCTCTCCCTCTGGATGTACCCTGAATTCTCTCTCCCCTGACCTGCGCCCTCGGAGCCTCTCAGCCCCTCCCTCAGGCTGATGAGCCGCTGTGGAGTTTCCCAGTGTCCCCCACGTGCAGCCTCCTCACTGCTCTGACGCCTGCGTTAGAAGAGCAGACTGCTCTCCTGCCCAGCATCTGTCCCTTGAGGAATGAATGGGGTCTGACGGCAGTTACTGCTCTGGTTTCCTGAGCATTGAGCTGGCACCCAGTGCAGAGATGCTGGTGAGGCCTGTGGAGGACAGGAGGGTTCCTGAGCCTGATCTTCTTGCCTGTGATGTGTGATCTTTCCGTCGCTGCGTCAGAATCCCGGGAACAGTCAGTGTACATGGAGGAAAGGTTTGCTTTGGTGTGTGCTCTCTTGGCCCAGCTGCTCTGAGTCTGTGATGGTGCAGACATCATGGCGGAAGCATGGGGCAGAGGCCTGCTCACCTCATGACAGCCAGGAAGCCAGGAAGGGAAGCAAAGAGCAGAAGGGACCAGGCTCCCCAAAGCCTCTTGGAGAACTCACGCTCTGGGACCCAGCTTTACTTCCTAATAGTGCCACCGGTGAGGGACCATGCCTTCAACACCTGGGCCTTGGGGTCAGTCCAGGTCCAACCCATGGCCCCAGGGAGCCTCTCAACCTGCCTGGACCTCCTCACCTCAGCTGGTCCCCTTCTATCTCTCCCTGCGTCCCTTCTCCCCACAGCAGGATCCCCGCTCCCCCGTACAGGAGCCAAGCCAGCCTGAGCCAGGCTCTGTGCATCCAGAGGGTTGTCGAAGTCCCGCCCCACCCCACCCAGTCACATGCTGTGCCAAGCACCCACTTCTGTCTTCACTGCTGTGGTTCCCTGACCATCACTCCCATCCCCCACTCAGGAATGCAGGGGGCGTTGTTCTTTCAATGGCACTTGGGTGGCTCTGTGTGTGACTGCATGCACCCCATCCCAGAACATCTGGGTTTGTGCGGCTTCCTGGTGAGAATATTCACAAAGCTCTACCTCACCTCCCCACCTCCCTTCCTATGCTGCCACATGGATTTTAGATCTGGGCAACCAGGCTGTGAGAAAGGCCCCGGGGTAGGCCTGGTTGAGCAGATTTGTTGGCAATCATGGGCTCCCACTGAATGCAGGCCGCGAGGAAGCCTGCTGCTCTCTTTCACTGAATTTCATTTTCCTCCACCACCCAGACCCTGCAGGCTTTCCCCCATGCAGCCTATAAAAATAGGCAGCAGGTCTTGTGCTTGCATCTTGTCTCACCTTTATCAAGGCTACTCTGTTTCTGTACTTGTCATTATTCTTCTCAGTGCTTGTAAGTTCCAACTTTGTGTCATTTAGACTGATTCCCAGACGAGAGATAAAAGTGTCCGTCAGTACAAAATGCTAACCATGGACTTCTTAGCTCTCCCTTATTAAAACTGCTCATCTATGCAGCACACACAGAGGTGATCCAAGCCTTTCTCTCCATGTGCGAAGTGGCCGGCGAGCTTCAGGCAGTAGGTGCTGGGCATTTAGTTTGTACCTCAGATGAAGTGACTGTCATCTACCATGTCGTACCACGCATTCCCATCCACGTTGCTGCTTCACAGAGGAGTAAGGTGTGGCCAGAGAACTGTGCAGGTTACAGAGCCCAGGAGCCCCTGACTAGGGCTTTGGCCTTCTCTTTGGGGAGAGCATTCCCAGGGCAGCGAGCTAGGTGTTCCTTACCATCTGAGGACAGCGATGATGAGGGCAGTGTCATTAGAAAGAGTGCCACGTACGGTTCACTGTGAAAAGCCGGAGTGCTGTCCTGGGACAGAAGCAAACGGATCCAAAGGCCAGAGGGTGGATTCAAAGAATGGGGAAGCAATATTGTCCCTGTTACTCAGGGGCTTCCATCACCCTGCTTATTTATTTAAAATTTAATTGTGTGTTGTAACTATTGATTATAAATCATCAAAGAGCTTAAAGGCAGGTTATTTATAAAAGACAAAGTCCTGACAGGTAGTAATTTCCTCTTTTGCTGTGTAAGCAGAGGGTTGGCACACACTGCCCATTCAGCAGAGAAAAGCCAAGGGAGTATGGGAGTGTACTACGTGCACTGCACAGAAAATTCTGCCTGAAGAATCAGCAGCAAGGTGCTTTGGCTGTGTTATTGCTGTTTTCCAGACCAGCAGGCTTTTACTTGCTCTAGTTATGTTAGGGAAAGCCATAGGTTGGAATCACTGGCGTGTCTACCACCCACCTAAACATTTAAACTGAGTCTGGAGTGGACATCAATACTGAGAATCACTAGCTTAGATACCACAGAAGATAAAAGTGCAGTGCAATGAAACAAAAGAAGTGGGAAAGCGCCGAGATTTCCTAGCTCTCTGAGGTGAGCACCCTCTCCAAGCATAGGCACTGGATGATGAGCTTCTGAAATGGAAGCTGTGTCTAAGGGTCCTCTGGAATCCTCTGGGAAAGGAGAAACGTGCACATAGTGGGCGGCCAAGCTCCCACATACGTCCCAGTTTCAAGGCCCCAAAACCCTGCGGCCCCCTTAGTCCCAGGCACAGCAGGTAGTCACCCCGTGCACGTAACAAATAAATAAGCAGGCAGATAAAACAATAAGCCCAGGGAGCAAATGATGATGACAGAAGGACACTTACTTCCCCAGTAATGCACCCGGTGCCACACCTTTACCTGGACATGTGGCAAGGGCTGCCTACCCTTTACTGTACCTAAGGTTAAACAGGTGCTTCGAGAATTAGGATGGGGTTATCTCTGATGAACCCACCAGAAGCCAGAAGTGCATGTAACACGTGCAGCCTGTGAATATGGCAGGCTGGCCTGGCCTACCTGAAATGTATTCCGAACCCTTATTCAAAGCTATAACTGGACAAAATCAGCAAGTGCAAACTCTATTTTATAATAAAGTGTTGAGTACTTCAGGTGATTTGGTAGTGACAGTGAAAACCAGAAGGGTCAGGAGGGTTCACTTTCGTAGGTAAGGTAGAAAAGCTGTTCGGGTCCAGCCATAGTAAGCAGGGACTGTCTGTATTTTTATTATATTAATCTTTGTCTTCCTGTAGTGGTTAGAAGCTGTAACAGCTTCCAGTGGTCAGAGCCTTTCCCTGCACAGGATCTCACGGGGCCCTCTGAGAGATGGGCACCCGTGCCTTAGCGGGGGATCCGGACTGGATCCAGGCTTCTGGCTCCAGCCCAAAGGACTTTGCCATCACCCAAGCCTTGTGATGCTCAGGTCCTGATCCTTCGCCTACGTAACACAGAGCAATGGGCTGCGTATAGCTTACAGCACACAGAAGCCCAAAGAGTTTCAGCACTTTGAGTTTTACTGTGCACCCCGGAGTGAGGGTGGAGAGGGGCTATAGCCTCACTTCACAGTGAGAGAAACTGAGGCTCCATGGACCTGACTCAGTTTAGAGATTAACAGGTAAAATACTATCTTGTGCTCCATAATTCAATGTACATGAACTCATGGCACTTCTGAAGACATTTTTTTAAAAATCACCAACTTAACTATATTTAAAAAGTGATGTCTAGATTGAGGGGGACCCAGACAAAACCACATGCTGCCTGCTCAGGGAGACTCTGAGACCATCACTGGGGCCGCCATGTCCACATACACTGGGCGCTCCCTGGGACTTCACTGGACACACACGTGAACTCTGACCGAAATGCACTTGTTCAGGTTCCTGTAGAGTGACAGGGGCCTCAGGGGGGACCACAGTAGGGGACATCACTCCTCAGCACCTGGATGATTTTCTGTTTCATAAAAATCCTTTCTTTCACTTCAGGTCAGTGGGCAGCGTGACACTGCTGTGTCTCAGTCCCCAGGGCAGCCCACTCTGTCCCTTGGTCTCACCAAGCTGTGCCCAGGCTCATGCTGTGGTCCACACCCAAGCCCTGTGGAGGCCCAAGGATAAGTACCGGGATGTCATATGGGTTCCCCTCCAAGTTTTCTTTCTCATATGTCACTTTCCTCTTACTCTACTGTATTTGTCTTGAGATTACAAATATATGATCATTTTGAAAAATCAAACCCTAAGGAAATGCATAGGTCCCCAATTCAGGGTTCAAATGTCTAAACCCCGTAATTTAAGATGACCTGAAGACATAAAGATTTGTCATGAGTTGGTGAAAGTCCATTTGGATGTAAAACTGACCTGACTTTCAGATGTGACTTGTGTTTCCGAGTGTCCTACCTCGTGCTGTGGACTTGACAGTGGACTCAGGCCTGTTGGGGACAGAAATGGGGTTACATATATATTCACACATGCATCGTGTCACTTTTCTACATCCCAAAATATTTTGGATTTTGAAACACATCTGGTCCCAAGGGTTTCAGAGTTTCTTGCCTGGAACCATATAGCGAAAACATTAGAGCATCCTGAAGTCACCGATCTTATCAGCATGAGGTAAAGTCCCCATGTCCTCTTGGGCACACACCCACACATGGACATGGACACACCCACACCCACACCCACACACAGACACTAATGAACACACACAGGGTGTTTTTAACAAAAAAAAACAAAGAAAGAAAAGATACCAGCTGGGTATAATAGCACATTCCTGAAACCCCAACAGTCAGGAGGCTGTGCCAGGAGGATCACAAATTTGAGGCCATCCTGGACTATGTACCAAGACCCCACCTTAAAGGGGAGCCCCACTGTTCATATTTATGACTTCCCTTTCTCTGTAACCACAACACTCCCCCCAGCATAATAATGCAGAAAAACACTGTTCATTCTTTTCATTAACTGTATGATATTCCACAATATCAACCATCTGCCATCAGTGAACAGGCAGTTTGTAGTACTTTGCTTTTGAGGATCAAATATTAGTAATTTTTTTTTTTTTTGGTACTGGGGATCAAATTTGGGACCTTGCACTTGCAAGGCAGGCAACAGAACCACTGAGCTAAATCCCCGGCCCTTCAAATATTAGAAACTATAAAAGGCAAATTTATACTTAGGGTTAAATCATATATATGTTGGCAAAGAAAACCTTTCTCTCTGTGATACAGGTAGAAACCCTGAGACAGAGGATTTTCCTTAAAGTTATTTGCAGCATATTCTTCCTTGTTTTTCTGCAGCCTTGGGCTCTGTGTGCCCTGGGGTTTCAGGCAGTTAGACCTGGTGGATGTGGGGACCCTGTGGGGGACCCTCTGAGAGCCTGGGCCGCTCAGGACACAGCAGGGCTCTGTCAGGTGACCTGCATGCAGAGGTCAGCGTCTGAGTCCCACAGGGAAGAGGCAGGCGACCTGGGGGTGAGGATGGAGCTGTTCAGGACAATCCTGCTTGGTGACCATGGCACCACCAGCTTCTAGCAGACGGGCAAGTCATGGAATTTCCATAAATAATCCAACCGCAGCTCCTATTGCAGCCCAGTGTCCCCTTTCAGCACGTGGCTGCCACTCCCACTTGCAAGCAGACTCCTCCTCTGCACGAGGTACCGAAATTGGGCTGAGACTCACTGGCAACATTTTTAGAAACCAGAAGGGCCAGATTACTATGTGCAAAAGTAGAGATATTTTTTTCCCCTAAGCAGGAATTATGTGAAATCCAAATGTGAAGAGATGCACTTTTCAATAATCTGTTTTCGATAACTTCACTGATCACAGCACTGGTTAGGAAGGTCTGCGTTCTGGCACTGTCTGAGGTCGTTGTCTTCCGAACATCGCAAAGCGCTGTCTTCTCAAACTTGAACAGGCATAAATCACCCAGGGAGAGGGAGCTTGCTGAAGACGCAGGCTCAGATTCACCAAGTATGGTCTGGGATTGGGAATCTAGATTTCTAAGGAGTTCCTAGGGTGCGGCCTTTGTAGGTTCATGGACTTACTTTGAGTAGCAAGGCCGGAAACACCCTGGAATTTCCTCCTGTCAGAGAAACTTCTTGTTGGGGCCACTTCTGGGAGATCCTGCGGGGACTCCGTTGAGGGACAGAATCGTGTTCATCTTCCTAAGGGACCGCAGAGCTGTGGGACATTAAATTCCAGCTACGGACTGAGGAAGGGGGCTCATGGGGTGGTACCTGCTCATTGCTCTCATCCTTTCGGGGTGTGGCCTGTGCATTATCCTCGGGGACCCTCACGGAACTTGGAAAGCAGGTGGCAGTTGTTAGTTACTGTTCCCTATTGCAGACAAGGGAGAAGCTTTGAGGCCAATGCAAGCCATCTTTTAAGAAAATTCCAGATGAAAAGACAGGGAGAAGAAAACCTTGCTCACAGAGAGAGAGGTATCCAACTACAAGTGCTGTGAAGTCCTCAGTGAACATACACTCTGCTTGCTTTCATTGGCTGTTCCCAAGACCTCCTTTCTTTTTAGCCCCCACAGCATGTCTCTGCTGCCGGGGGCTCTGCATGCAGGCTCCAAAGAGTAGGTACGGCCCTCAAGTATGCGACACATTGAGAAGGGGGAAATTGTGCTTTCCATTCTAATTTTGCTCCATTTCTTCTAGCTCTTCAACAGATTTCTTGTCTTCTCGAAGATCAGCATTAGAAACAAAACTGGCAGTCACAAACAATAGTCACGTGGTTCCCTAAGGATTCTGGAGATCTCCGAATCTCCTCCAAGTGTGGGGAGATGGAGTGCAGTTTAAAACTTCTTTGTGGTTCTTTAGCATGCAGTCGCTTGCAGGGGCTGATCCAAAATACAAGGTGGATGCTGTTGTTGCTTCTAGGTCATCTCCTATTCTAAACATAGTCCAACAATAGCGGGCTTCCTTCCTTAGGAGTTTCTTGTAAGTAAGGGGAAGGTGCAGTGACTTTGGCTTGCCAGGAGAGGAATTGTTCGGTGGAGTTGGAGAGGGGAGTGGTTGGCCATAGCACAGTTTGTAGCAAACAGGCACAACTACTCCATGTGGTCCCCTGCAGTGGAATGGAGACCTTGTAATGCGAGGTAGCTACATGAATGTCTACTCCAGTCCTACACATGGGATGACTCAGAGAGAGCTGACGATGCATTCTGCATTAACATCCCAAATGGCTGCTTTTGGGGACCCACCCAGGATATAATGGACACAAAACAAGTTTTCTTGGTACTTGGTTCCCCGAGAGCATCATACCAGAAAGGATCCAGTGGGGGGAAGGAATAGTTCCTGCACATCACTTAGCTCGGAGTCAACCCCAGGGGATAGTTTTGTATCTTTGTGACAGCTACTCTGACATGACGGAGAGTGTTTATATGAAAACTCTTCACAAGCAAAGATCACATTCAACTTCTTCACGCCCAATTAACACGGCTGAACAGTGAGCAGACAGAGAACCAGAGGACTTAGGATTAGGCATTATGCAGGCATCCCTGACTCATGAGCAAGGATGCCGGGGGCAGACTGAGGCTGTGACTTGTGCAAAGATGCATTTATCTTGCAGAACAACTGGGAGCAGTATGCAGCATGCTTCGGGCTCCCACTGGTAGACAAGAAGCTGATGGGCAATCTGTCCCTTCCAACTACAGGGGGACTTGTGAAAAAAATTTATGGTAGGTCTTAGAAAAATTTCCTTCCTGCAGAGAAACCCACTTTCAGGTTGTAGCTTCCTAGGTGAACGCCTGGACTATTGTGTGTATGGTATAAGTACTGAGATAGGTTTATTTTTTTATGGGAGTACAATAAATAGAACATTTCCTGCCTTCGTCTGCCATTTGGAAAAGGTTTTCATTTCCTCTTTTGGCCTGGAGACTTACAAAAAACAGACTCCTTTTCAATTACAGTCTAGCCCAAATCTGCACATGTAACTCAGCCAGGCACAAGTTCATATTGAATTTTTTCAAGGCAAGAAAAAAGAAATTGAGTCTCCTTGTCATGAAACCTGGATCTGTTTCTATGTCTGTAATGGTGAGGTTGTTTTGCAAAGCCCCTTTCTAAAGCAGTTTTTCACTGAGTTCTCAGGTGCTTGTAGGCAACCAGGCTGATGAGCTCCATGATGAGGCCCTGGGCAGGCAGGGGCATTTCCTGTGGCCCAGGGGTATCCACCAGCTTTCTCTCCACCTGCGGTGGTGGCATAGAAGAGAGGAGGAATGTGAGATGGGTTCAGAGGGCAGAGTGCAGGAGGAGCTGGGCTGAGTGCTGCCCTCCACCGGGAACTGTGCTCCCTTTAGCTGTTACCTGGTCCTCATCCTCACTGGAGGACGAGAGGGGAGGGATCTAGTGCAGGAGCAATGGTGTGACTCTGTCTCTTGTCTTTACCTTGAGTGAATCCTCCCCATTAGAGAGGAAGAAATCTTGATTAGAATTCAGACCCTACCATAGCCCCATAACCTAGAAGTTTTTTCCTTTGTCTTCAGCATTTTGTTCTTTTAAGAGAGTAAATGATAAACAAGACTTAAAAGGAAGTCTTTCGAGATGACTTTCAGAAGGGCTCAGTTCTCTTTTTCACTGTCTGTGTTAGCCCATATCCTATTACTATAACAAAGTACCCGGGGCTTGGAACTTTATAAATGAGAGAGGCTTATTTAACTCATGGATCTGGAACCTCAAAGGCTTGGTGCTGGCGTGGCCCTGGCTCCAGGGAGGACCTCGTGGCAGAAGGCATCAATGGCTGAGCCCATGTGAGAGTAGCCACATGGCAAGACAGGAAGCCAGCGAGGGGTGAGGCCCATCTTGCTCTTTGTATAGCAACCCTCTGCCCCAAGCAGGAACTCATCTCTGGAGATCAGCTTCCATTGCTTCGCAAGACCTCCCTCCCTCCAGGGTCCACCTCTCAACAGTGCCACTCCAAGGACCCAGGATCAGGACACACCACAGCCTTCTGTGATCACATCTACAGGGCACACACGGACGCTCTGCACAGAGATTTCCACCAACCCTGCTCGGCTGCAACTCCATCCTACTTATTGCTTACATGCCCAGCTGCAGAAAAGTCCTTTGAACTCTGCACCTCAGCTGGCCCAGAGTAAAGAGTGAAGGGCTTAATGAAACTTGATAGACCTGGGTACTGGGGGATAGCTTTCGAGAAGGGATACAGCTCCTGCTGCTCCATAGCACAGTGTGCTAGAATATGATGGACAGGTATGGAGGGCAGCTAGGAGGGGCAAAGCTTCTGCGTCCTGGGCAGGGGGTTCATGTCCCCCACCCAAAAGAGGGGCATCAAAAACTATGGTGAATGTGTAAATTAAAACGTATTTATTATAGTAAGAAACATATTGCCATGAATCCCCATCAAATTCCTTCCCCTGGATTTACACACACTTGTCCTGTTGTTCTTGCCACTTTCTGAAGCAGCTCTGGAAGCCCTCTTTCCCAAGTGTCTTTAGCTGTGCTATCATAGCTGCCTCAATATCCTGAATAGATTCAAAACTTTTCCCTTCCATGGTCAATTTGACTTTGGAGAAGAGCCAGAAGTTGCACAGTGCCAGATGAGGTGAATAAGGTGGAGGATAGCCTGTCATGTTTTTCCAGTCTTGCCTTTCTGTTGGATGGCACTCAGCAGCAGCATTCACTGTCCTTATAAAGACACTGAGGAAAGAGGACTTCCAGAACTGCTTCAAAAGTGGCAAATGATGGGATAAGTGTGTTCCAAGTGAAGGGGAAGCCTTTGAGGGACCCCGGGCAGTGTGCAACACACTTTTAAAAATGTAAACATTCATTGTATATTTTGGTTGGTCCCTACCTATACAGTGCAGCTCCTGGCCTGCCATCCACCTGTTTGCCTTTTCTGGGTGGAATGTCAGCTTGCAGTTCCTTCACCTTGCAAGCATTCATGAACCCCATGCCATGAGCCGGGACAGCTCAGGGAGATGGTATTCAGCCACTGGAATTATTAGATGCAAATAAAAGATTCAGTGATATTCACCTTTTCCCAGCTATAGTTTAGAAATATTCCAGTGTCTTTCATGACTTTCTATTCTAATATCTCCACTTTGAAAATAACAAAGCTAAGGCCTGGGGGGGCGGGGGTGGAATTACTTGTCCAAGATCAAACTCTTTGTACCAAAACTCAGGACTCCTGGTCCTCTGCTTTCTACTGCCCTGCCACTCTTTAAAGGGCAACCTGGGAACTCAAGTCAGGAACCATCCTGCTTCCACTTGACTAAGTGTCTACTGTGCACATGTGGGAAAAGTCATTACTCCAAATTCAGTGCTTATGTTAAAGGCCTCCCACCTCCAAACTAATTAAAAAAGAATGTGGCGTTGTTTATATGTCTTGCCCTTCTAACCTTCTAAACAACTCTGTAGTCTTTTTTTTTTTTAATTTCTTTTTTGCAGTGCTAGGCATTAAACCCAAGGCCCATATATGGCAGGCAAGTGTTCGACCATGGAGCTGCAGCCCCAGCCCTTTTTATTTTTTGAGACAAGGTCTTGCTTAATTGCTCAGGCTGGCCTTGAACAGTGGGTCATCCTTCCTCACCTCCCAAGTAGCTGGAATTACAGGCCTGAGGTCATTGTAAATACAGAATTTTCAATGACAGGAAATGCAGCCCTTTGTCAGGGGAACTTGGTAGATAGGCTTCTCACCGTGAGCTGCAGAGGTACCAGGATGGCTGAGTCTTACCTAAGATTAAAGAGGTAAAACCCTACCTGGTTTCAAGATCTCTAGGATGCTCCTGTTGCCCACATCCCACTTTCTTGGTAAAGTCACATCAGGCTATGTCAGTCCAGCTGCCCAGGTAGCCAGGTGACCACGGTGGCTGAGGGTGGAGCTAAAGCCTCATACTCCAGACAGCCAGGAAAGCAAAAGCAGGGCTTTGTGGGATGCTGCATTTCAGAAGAAGCAAATTTTCTAATGATGGCTGGGAAGGCAAGTGGCTGGAGAAACAAGAGGTGGTGGAGCACCTATGGCCATGGCTGCACTGACCACAGGAGAGCTTGGCCCAGTGGCCAGGATGGCTGGACGTGGTTACAGTATTCTCTGCCACTCTGGGGGAGGACCACCTGGCACAGCGTAGGAGCCCTGTGAGGGGAAACAGCCACAAGGACACCCACTGGCAAGTGGAGCTCTTGGCATTGCCTATGGCAGCACTCACTTGAGCTTCTCCAGGTGTCTTTATCCAAGTGCTCTCTGCTCCCAGATGATTCAAAATGGTGCCCTCCTTCAGGGCCTATGCAGGAAGGGAAAATGAGGGAGGACAGTACAGAGTGCAGGGAGGAGGGGCCAGGTCACAGAGGAGTTTTCAGTGGAGAAAGGGAAACAGGAACCAGAGTTGAGGGAAGCAACACCCAGGCCTGGACTCCTAGCTCAGCCACTCACCCACGTCTTAGCCCAGGGACTCTGAGTCTCATGTCCCCAGTGGAATCAGGGACCTTCTGGTTTGTCCACTTTCCACCAAGCTCCTTGGGTGTATCTGTACACCCCTATTGGGCTGGAAGCCGTTGGTCCTGGCTGATCATGAGAATCACCTGGAGAACCGTCTGAGGACCAGGTAGAAATGTGAGCCCTTCTCCAGCTGAATCCTGTTGGAATAGCAGAGAGTGGGGTGGGACAGTGTGTTTTATGTCAAGCATTAGAGGTGAATTTTCAAGCTCTCTCTCTCTGCTTTATTAACATAATTTAAAACAGTAATTTTGTACAGATTTTGCCAAGGTCCTAGACTTAAGGAGCCCTTATTAAATCTAATGATTCTGATTTAATTTAGCACCATGATCTTCTAATCTATTATATTTCTAAGTTTGGGGCTAATGAGCACTTAACTCTGCCCAACTGAGAGGTAGGATGTTAGATTTTGTTATTTCTCTGATGCCTTTTCAGATCCGCTTATCCTATTAAGATTCTATGTACAAGGGCTAGGGATTTAGCTCAGTGGTGCTGCGCCTGCCTTGTGGGCGCAAGATCCTGAGTTTGATCCCTGGCACTGAAGAAAAACAAAAAATTCTATGTCAAACCTCAACCAGAGCAGAAGGAGGTTGACTAGTAACTGAGGAATCACAAACACCAAACTTCATAGGAGAAACAGCTCATGCCAGGATACCCTTATTCAGTACAGAGATTTTAGGAAATCACAGACTCATTCCACGAGTGTCAGAGAAACGGATTCATGATCAAAAGCTGGAACTAATTTCCATAGCATCTTGGATAACAAATAAAAAACAGGTCAAGGGAGGAAAGCATAAGTTTTGACAGTGCTGTAATTAAGTGGAAAACATGTTTCCTCCTCTAGGACTGGGACTGTCCATTGGAGTCTTGGGTGAGAAGATCCCTCCTTCAAGTTAAACTCATCAGAAAGGGGCTGTTTATTTGAGGCAATCGGTCAGCATCCTTCTTTGGTTTCTTTTTTGGGGGGTATGTTTCTGAAATTGAAGAATTCCAGCTTTCAGCTCTTCTGATCTGAGCATAATCAGGTCTAACACACAGCATGACAGTCCCTTAAATATTTGTGACAAGAGCCCCAGATGTTGAGAGAGCATAATGGCTTCCACTGGGCTTCCATAGCAAACTTTGGGGAAACCGTCCTAGGCCTGAGCCTTTAGCTTCACCCATCTGGCTTCCTTGAGTTCTAGCCCTTCTCATCCTTGACTCCAAGGCCCCTAGAAAAAAAATGTTTGGTTGGAGAATGTTGCCGTGCGCAGAAACTCAGTGGCCTCATGGAGAATAGACACGTGCCAGCAGCTAGGCAGATGTGAGCATTTTCTCGTCTCCCCTCATGGTCAGTGCATGGCTGGCCGAGTTGGAGAGTGTCCCCCCGGCCGGCATCGGAGGCTGTGATTCTTCTTCACATGTGTGCTTTCTCTGTGGGAGCTGTAGCTCCAGCACAAAACCCTGAACGCCAAGCTACTGCTGAGATTTGTGCTGTCACAGAACAGTCTCCCAACTCTTCTCCAAGGCACAGCATGTCACCAACAGGCATGTTTAATGAGGGCTTCCTAAATGTTTGTCTGTAGTTATCATGGCAACAGCTATAACTTTACACATACTGTGAATATTGTGTTTTTATATTTCCTCTCTCGGGTGTATCACCACCCTGTGAAGTAGATAATGGGACCTGTGGCTAACTGTGAGTGTGAGTGATCTTCCCGGTGACAAGCCACCAAGACTCAGTGACTTGAGTGACACTTATTTTGCACATGAACTTGTGGTTGCACTGGGGCACTGAGGCTTAGTGGAAGTAGCTAAATCTACTCACTAGGTGTCACCAGGGACAGCTCAAAAGTCAGGGTCTTCTGAAATCTCACTCTGTCACGTGTCTAGTGGAGATACTCAACACAGACTAGGTGATTACTAGGGGATATAATGTTCTGGAATTATCTGGAATGTTCTGGAATCATCTATGGTAGAGTATGTGCTGTTGGAGGTCCTTTCTTTGCCCTAAGATTCCAGGGCTCTGTAGTTTCAGGAAGTTGTGATTCCACAAACTCCCCATGCTTGAAACTCAGTTCAGTTCAGGGTAGGTTTACTGAGGCCCAGCACTGCCCTACAAGGGACCGGAAAAACAGAGATGAGTGACACAGGCTGTACAGGTGGGCTGTAGCATGGCTCCCCTCACACCAGCATCTGCACATTGTAATCTGATGTCCTCCTCACTCGGGGACATGTCCACTGAGTCTTCTGCTAATTGTCCCTCCAGGCGGGCATCGATGGAGAAAGCATCGGCAACTGTCCCTTCTCCCAGCGCCTCTTCATGATCCTCTGGCTGAAAGGAGTTGTGTTCAACGTCACCACTGTGGATCTGAAAAGGTAAAGGACACTGTGTCCCCAAGCACTGGACTCAGGGAGAGACAGGGAGCCTGGGTGACAGAGGGCAGAGCCTCCAGTGGCTCCTGCAGCCTCAGCTTGGACCTCCAGTCCTGATCCGTCGTGTCCCCCAGCTGCCCCAGGGATGAAGAGGCTGCAAATATGGTGTCTCCAGTCTGAATGGGTCCCTTGCTGCCCAAACTGTGAAAAAGAAGGGAGGAAGGATGTTGGGTACAGCTAGGAGTGTCCGGCAGAGGACAGGTGCAGGTGTCTAAGGACACACAGGTCGCCAGCGCAGGAGTGCAGTGCCACCGTCCCCAGGGCCCCAGCAGGACTCAGATGAGACCTAAGCCTTCATATCCCACACTGTATTCCATCTTCCCACGTCCCTAGTGTAGCAGATCTAGATTACGGGCCTGGGTGAAGAGGGGCTTGTGTCTGACTTTAATTTCTTCTTCTTTTTTGTACTGGGAATTGGATCCAGGGCCTTCATACTGAGCTATATTTCCAACTCTTTTTATTTTTCATTGGAGAGAGAGTTTTTCCAAGTCACTAAGGTTGCCTACACTGGGATCGAGCTTGTAATCCTCCTGCCTCAGCCTTCCAGAGTGCTGGATCAGCATGCCCAGCTCATGTTGTTTTTAAAGTGCTGTTTAATGGCTGTGAAAAGCACCATGCACCCTCCAGCCCCAGCGCCACATCTTTGCCTTCTACAGAGTGTGTCTGCCCCTCTCTTCACCTGCCCTTTAACTGTGGAACAGCTTCAGCCTCACTCCCTGAGCACTCAGCTTCTACCCCCACCTCCCCGGTAGGCTCAGCATGATCTCCCTGAATTATTCCATACCCAAGTCCCTGCCATCATCCAGACTTCCCCACTAGGATATTCTAGTGCTGCTTTAAAGTCTGTATGTGTGAAGTTGTCATTATCTCTTTTCCTTTTGGGTGGTTCCCATCCTGACTTCCTTGCCCTACCTTTTCCTACCTTTTCAACATTGCCAGCTCCTCTCTCTCCTCTCACAGGGCTGTCTTCCACCCCCATGGCTTCTTTTCCATCCCCAAAGCCCATGCCTGGTCCTAGTTCAGATCTCAGCACCACCAGCCTGACTGATTGCTCGTTTTTCAAACTGGTCTCCATCCTTCATCCTTCTAGATCCTTCTCTCTCCCTCCCTTCCCGCTTCCCCAGTCTTTTACATTATCCCTGCTAAAACAGTGCCTCAGTCAAGTGTCTCCCCTGCTCCAAAGCCTTCACTGCTTCCCCCTGTCCACAAAGTGGACACCCCAAAACCCTCTTCCTCCTGTCCTTCTTGTCCCTAGCCCTGTCTCCCAGTGTCCTGCTCACCTTCCAGGTGGACTTCCTGTTGCTGCTCTTGCTCCTGGCAGCCTGCATCCCTGTCTACACAGGCCCTCTCCTGTCTCTACAGAAACCTGGCCCCAGGCCGGGTGTCACCCCCTCCCCTCTCCACACCATACCAGTGCCCTGTGGAGAAGACCATCTCCGTCTCCCCAGTGTGACACACAGAACCGTGACAGGCACCCTCAGACCCTCACCCGAGGTGCCCAGCTAGACACCATTCCCACTCACATGGGAATCTCCCTGGGTCGAACCTGTGTCCCTCCTTGCACCAAAGTTAGGAAGCTCCTGTCATCTTTCAGATGAGACCACAGACCCCTCAGGGATAGGCAGGCCCATGTTGACGTTTCTCGTGTGTCCCCACTGCTTAAAGGCTCTCTGCTCATGTGTAAGAAATAAGTGAGCCCCTACCTGCCATACGCCTAGCATCTGCTTAGCTGGAAATAGCAGGGCTTGCGAACAGTTAGAAAGGACAGCTGCCTGGGTGGGAAACCAGGGATCTGGGATCATTGTCTCTAAAATGACACCTGTGTTTGGCTGGAGGCCAGAGAGGGAAGGAGGCCCCACCCAGCATCCTCCACTTGATGGTGCCTGGTCCCACTAGCACCCCTCTGAGCCCAGCATCTCCCCAGCTTTGTAGGTATGGAAGCTTTCATGCTGCTGCCCACACACGCAGACCTCTTGACTTCTAGGAAAACTGATTTCTTGTCCTGGCTCCGCCATTCATTGGCTGAGTGACCTTGACCTTTTCTGAGCCCCCGGTTCCTCATCCGTCCAATGGAGATAAAATAGTGACTACAGGATGGTGAGGAGGACTGGATTAGGCAGGCCATGGGGAGGACTTGCATTTGGGCTCACACCTGGCTGACCACAAGACCTCCCTCTGTGTCAGCTATTCTTAAAAAACCACACCACAACCACCTCCAATCCCTGCATCCTTAAGGCACAGAGAAGCAACCAGAGGAAAACAAAACTCTCATGGCCAGTGTGATTCCATGGTCTGCCAGGTGGTCAAATGCAAGAGCTGTGTCAGCACCAGTACCAGGAGGAGCCAGGAAAGAATGTGCTTTCTTGGGTTGAAGGAGGGACTCATGCAAAGTAAACACAGGGATGCAGTCAATTGGATTTTAATCATACTTTCCGTCTCAAGTTCTGAGCCACAGCCTGTGTGTTTGGGAGCAATCAGGAGCAGGGAGTCGTTGACATTCTTCTAGTCCCCTCCCCAGCTGACTATGCCAGGAATTTGTTTCCTTACAGACACCTCTGCCCTGTTGACCATTTTCTCCAGCTCCTCCTTCCAGTGTATTCCACCTGGACTCCCAGAGACAGGTGGCTGCCCCAAGAGAGCTTTGAGGCTTGGGGGGTTCCTTCAGGTTACCATCCTCCCCTTCCTTCCTCTTCTCAGTGCAGTTTCACCCTCCATTCCCATCTTCACATCTGCCAACACTTCCTCCTCCTTCTGTGCCATCCTTGCTCTTGAATTTGACCACCTGGTGGATCATGGAACCATACTGGCATGAACAGAGCTCCCACCAAAGCCTCCCTTCCATTGCAGTCGCCAGAAGTCAGCAGATAGCCAGGGTTCTGCCCAGTGGCACAGAGCAGAGCCACATTCAGCATGGCCGTGGCTGAGTGTGGACCCTCAAGCCATGGACTGTCCCTTCATTTGACCGGATGAGTGTCCCAGGAGTCTGTCCTCCTCTCCAGACTCGCCTCTTTCCCATTGGCTCTTCTGCAGGGGGAGATTTCCCTGTTGCCTTGGCTATCTTAGATTTAAGTGTCTGACCCAGAATCCTCCAAGCACACTGTGCCTTCTTTCTTCTTAAGGATTGATCGAACGTGCTCTTTATCCTGCAGTATATGCTTCCCATAACAGACCCCAGTGGTCCCAGCTTGCTATACAGGGAAAATAATGCTCATAAAGCAAGTACTCTAGTTGAGTCCCATTAGAAAACAGAAGATGTATTTATTTAGAAAATGGATTATTTATAACTTAAGGCAATGCTTAGATACCTTTATTCTTAAAATTCATAGTTCTTGAAAGCAACAGGGAGAGTGGGGAAGGGAGGGTATTAAAAAGAAAGAATTGGGGGCTGGGGATTTAGCTCAGTGGTTCTGCCATCTGCTTCACAAGTGTAAGGTCTGGGCCGGGGATTTAGCTCAGTGGTTTCGCCGCCTGCTGCGCAAGCGCAAGGACCTGAGTTAGATCCCCGGTACCAAAAAAAAAAAAGAAAGAATTGGGATGTATTATGTATGTGTACCAACTTCCCGAGACAAATGTAATCAGTATCCACTGCAAATATGTACTAATAAAAATAAGAAAAAATATAAGCACAATTTCTGACTTAGAGAGTACTTTCAATTTTTTATGTATAACACAATTTTTTTAAGTAAGGAAAACGACTACTTTACAGAAAAATTAGAACAGTCGTCAGGTGCTGTTTATGGGTGGAAAAGGTGCTCTTCTGAGTCTGCCAAGGGGCTGACCAGTGCTACCGTCAGTTAGGAAACAGTAAATTTAAATTATTCGCCATAAGGGTCCCCGACCTGGAACAAATAGCCCAAGATCCTCCCTTTTGTATCTGAAGATATTTTTTGGTATAAAAGTGTGATCCAACTCACTCCTTTTTAAGGTCTGGAATTATGCTTGGCACATTTTGTCAGAATAATTAGTGAACTTTTGAAAGCCAGGTGCAGCTTCTCTGCTGTAGAACGAAAGCTGGGAGCCAAGCTAGAGCCGCCACTTTCTCTGAAGTGCTCAGCTCTGGCTCTGGCCTCCCTGGGGAAGGGCTCCTGTCACACCAGGTCCACCCTCCAGTGCTTTCTCCAGCCCCTCTTCCCTACCCGACACCATGAATCTGTGTTGGACAGCACCGAGTCTGCTTTACAGTCAACTCAGGCCTCCCAGAACGGGACTCTGCCGGGCACAGGCCAACCCCAGACTTCTGCTCTCTCTGCAGAAAGCCAGCCGACCTGCACAACCTCGCCCCTGGCACCCACCCGCCCTTCCTGACCTTCAACGGGGAAGTGAAGACAGATGTCAACAAGATCGAGGAGTTCCTGGAGGAGACCTTGGCCCCCGAAAAGTAATGAGCGGCTTCTTTCTGGGTCGGACGGAAGGGAAGGGATGATTTCGTCCTTGCGCGTTCTTTCTGAGGAGGAGGAGGATCACCATCTTCTTCATCTTCCCTCCACCAGGTTGTGACGTTTCCACTGTCCAGGCAGGGCTAGACCCCTCCATCTCTGCCCATGTCACGTGCCCTGAGCTTGGCTGTGTCTGGCCCAGGTCCTTTTTCTGGACTACAGTTAAATGTGGGAAGCTTTACCAGCACACGTCTGCCATGTCAGTGATGGGCAGTGGGGGGCCCAGACTCCCCGAGAACAGGACCTCAAAAGTATAGACGCTCCCACACAGGACAGTGGCTAAGGCAGGACCCTCGCAGTGAGGCCATCATCTGACGCCTTTGTGCTCAGCAGATGGGGCCGGGTGACCTCCAAGGAGCTGTCACCAAGTCAGTGCTCAGCTCCCTGTAGATGTTGCCAGTCTGGCCACAGCCAGGCCACTTCCCCACCAACCTGGGCTGGGAGGGGGTGGGCCGTGTCCGCGGGCCCCAAACAGGGCAGTCTGGCCCCCTGCTTCTCCAGGAGGCAGCAGAGCCCCAAAACTGTCACCCACGTTCTCTCTCACATGCTTCTCTGGATTAAGACTGCCAGGGACCCGAGACATCATGGGAACCTTTTCCCCTCAAGCCACATCCAAACACTCCAACAACTCTTTAAAATCACATTTGATTCCACAGAGCATTTGGTGTCAAAATGAGGAATCCAGGAAGTCTCCAGTTGTTTGTAAAGGAGACTAATATCTGTCCCTTTCAGGCCACAGACCCAGCCAGTGCTGGACAAGGAGGGCTTGGGATTTGTGTGGCCTGGCAATGGGGACAGGCCGGCCCAGCATCTGCTCTCTGGGAGTGGCCAAAGGGTCTAGGATACAGAACCGAGTCAGGAGACCTAATTCGGGCCACCTCTCCACCAGGTGTAGACCTTGTCTTGTGACCACGGACGAGCCTGTCCCTCTCAGACCCTCCTTATTTCTCATCTCTCAAATGAAGGGTGATACTACCTGGTCTCCACGTCCCTTTTAGCCTAAGGTCTATGATCTCGGGAGTCCCCAGAGTTCTCTAACAGCTGGCAGCCTTTGAAATGAACCCTAATGATTCCAACGGGGGCATTGCCAAAGCTAAACAGACACTTCCCATAGCTCAAGAGTGACGGACCTAGCTAGTGAGCCAGATGAGGAGAAAAACACATGACAAATGACTAATAAACAAATAAAGCAACCAAACCGCTCCCAGTTAGAAATGTCACCCAGAGGTCACAGTGATCCACATCAGCTGATAACAATGCTGACCAGCCCACTGCCCCTGTCTTCCTGCCCTGCCTGGCCATGAGCGTAGAGTGCTCTTTCAGTTAGGGGTGCTCGTGTTCACCATGCTGTTGGGTTAAAGCTTCAGTGCCCTCATCCTGTCTCAGGCCAATGGTCTGAAGAGCAGCGTCTGGCACCAGATTGAGACGTGAACAGAGACACAAGGGGAAACTTGGCCCTGCAGGCGGAGCTGGAGGGAGCTGTCCTTACTGCACACAGCGCTCCCAAGGCAGGATGGTTCCAGAGGGGACGGTGGGGACTCCTGGAAGAGGTGGTTTAGTGGCCTCGGAGCTCAGAGATGGTGTTGCCTGGCTGTGAAGCTGGGATCCTGTAACAGCTAGCGGGGGACAGGCGACAGGCGCTGGGGTTGGGAAGAGGACCTGTCAGGCCACCCCAGCCAGCATCATGAGCTGGGCCTTTCCAGGGGCAACACTGTCAGTCCCAAGGAGAGAACGCATCCCAAGCACTCTGGGTGGCATTTGGACTCCTTGCCAGCAGGATGTGCCGCCCCTAGGCAATGCTTGGCTCCTCTCCAGTCTTCTTGGTTGTGAGCATGTGCCGAGCGCCCACCCTGAGCTTACACTCAGGGAACTGGGTCCTGCTAGAAAGGAGACCTAGTGACAGGGACAGGTTCACCTTTCCCCGGCTGCAGGATCATAATTCACAGAGCCACACTTCTTCCTTCCAGGTATCCCAAACTGGCTTCGAAACACCGAGAGTCCAATACGGCGGGCATCGACATCTTCTCCAAGTTCTCCGCCTACATCAAGAACACCAAGCAGCAGAACAATGCGGGTGAGTGACACGGCCCACCGGGAGTCCCCGGATGTGTCCGTCCCTGTGTGGGATGCCTTCTGCTTCCCACGGCCACATCAGGAACTCAGCCAGAGAAGCTTCTGGACCAACGTTGTTTGTCATTTGCCCCCAGCCCTGGACCTGGGCTTGGGGTTGGTGGAGCTGCTGCCTGGCAGGTGTGAGGGACAGGAGGGACCGCAATGTGGGCCTGCATGGTGGGCATTGCCCTCAGGGCCCGAGTGACATACTGTACAGGGGTCATCAGTACCGTGTGTTGTCCCAAACTGGAGAACTGTTCACCCGGGAACACAGCTGCCCGTTTCCTGCGAGATTTCCCGGTGTTTTCCAGGCCCAAGGCTGTGGCGGATCTGAGGGCAGGCACCGCTCTGCATATTCCCTCCCCAAGGATGCAGGGGGTTGGGGAGGACTTCTTGGAGCCTTGTGCTCTCCATCGGGCTCTCCTGGGGCCCTTCCTTAAGCCCACAGCACTTCAGCCTCTCGTTTGGCACAGGGTTGGAAGAGGAAAAGGACCAATGGTGGTGGTGGGGGGTGGCTCAGAGTCACAAAAAGCCAAATCAGATAGGAGGCATATGATGGGTGACCGGAAGGACCCGTGCCCTGTCGAGTGAACAGGACAAAGTCCTACAGAGGAATTTACCTGAGGTTCTTTGAGGAGGCTTCTCACAGCCGGGTCATAAAGACCAAGGGGACAGGTACGTGAGGTCACAGAATAGAGGACTCAGGGTGAGCAGGGCAAGCCAGGCGCAGAGCCTGGAGATGCCGGAGCCTTCGGTGCCAGCCAGCAGCTTGGCTTCCATCCCAAGAGCAGGGGCCGCCCTTACAGATACGTGTGGCCCCGCCATGAGAAAGGCGACTCTGGGGACAAGAAGCATGTGGAAATGTTTTAAATATCCTAGGTGCTTGGATCCTGTAGGGGGTTGGAGAGTGTCCCCCAAAATGCATGCGTAAGTGGGGCCTCGTAATATGACCTTATTTGGAAATAGGATTTTTGCAGATGTAATGAGTTAAGGATCACAAGATAAGGTCATCCTGGATCTAATGTGGTTCCTAAATCTCATGACTAGAGCCCTCAAAAGAAGAGGAAAAGCCAAGAGTGGTGGCACACACCTGTAATCTCAGTACTCTGGTAGGCTGAGGCAGGAGGGTCACAAGTTTGAACCCAGTCTGGGCAACTTAGCAACTTAGACCCCATCGAAAGAAAGGAAGGAAGGAAGAAAGAAAGAAAGAAAGAGAAAGAAAGAAAGAAAAGAAAGAAAGAGAGAAAAAAGAAAGAAAGAAAGAAAGAAAGAAAGAAAGAAAGAAAGAAAAAAAAAGAAAAGAAAAGAAAAGAAAAGAAAAGAAAAGAAAAGAAAAGAAAAGAAAAGAAAAGAGGAGGCCAGGCCAGGCCAGGGTTCAGATGAAGAGGCCAAGGGAGAGGCACATGAAGATGGAGGTGGAGGCTGGAGTGATGGAGTCCCAGGTATAGGACCCGTGGCTTTGCAAAGGCTGGGAGAGGCGCGGGGGTGACCGAGTGGGACTTGGGTTTGGATCTCTGTCCTCTTCTCATGTTAAGCCCCCAGCTGGCAGCATGTGGTTGTGGCAGCCCCTTGGGACCACCATGGGAAAGAACGCAGTTGCCCTTCCCTGGGCCCCGGCCCGACCTCCGCCTCCCTCATCTGGACCACAGATATCCTCCTCATACTTCTCAGAGCGCCCTCTGATAGTTTACCTCATCTGAGCTTCCAGACTTTTTGAATTATAAATGGCATTTGTGTATTGTCCATATTTACAGTTCTCAGGTCCCCAAAGCCGGAGCAACGGTTTTCACAGAATGCCGGGTATCAATTTCCCATACACTCAGTGCTCTCCGATTTTCATTGTTTTCCTCTTCTGTTTCACCCTGGCTTTGTCTGTAATGGGTTTGGCCCCTTGGGACTCTGTCCTTCCTGACTCTTCTGCACGTTTCTGAGCTCTGGGTTTCTGCTTCCCAAAGGAATAGCCGTCGTCCACTGCAAGGAGCCCCTTGTCCCTCCGTTGTGGCTGTAACTTCCCCACTCCTCCCACACCATGGTCACCAGGGCCCAGAGGGGCAGGGGTTCTGTGTTGCTCCTGCCAGGGGCCTGGTGCCACCTGTGGTCCTAGCCAGCAGGACCCTTGCCTGGGGAACAGTGTACAGCCCCCACCTCGGGGTGTCAGCCTGCACCCCAGCTTCCTCTGCAGGCTTTGCCATGTCTTCTCGAGGTCTCCAGCTCTGCAGCTGATTCCCAAATTCCTTTCTTCATATCGTCCCTCTTGCAAGTAGAAGTTTTGCTCCTGACCACAGCCTTCCCTCCAGCCAGTCCCCACACACAGGCAGGGCCTCTCCTGCCCCATCAACACGAAGGACAACAACAGCCAGTAGGGGACCTGGTTCTAAAGTGTGGGTCACACCGGCCTGCAGGGAGGGAAGGGAGCAGCCCTGGTTCAGATGTGGCTGCAATGTCCCCTTCTGTGCATGTGGTTCTGCCTTCCAGTGGGGAACAGCTCTGTCACCCGTCTGCTCTCAGCAGTTCCTAGGATGCTGGAGCATAGGACTGAGAAGGACACAAGCCTCCTGCACCCCCTGCATGGGTAGCATGGGTAGCATCCCTGGGTTCTAGGTCACCCTGAGCACTGCCCTGCCTGTCTGGTCAGCCTTGGGGCAGAGTCCAGTGATGGCACCAGCTGCCACCTCCCGAGCCCCATGCCCCTAGCAGCTTCCACCTTCTCATGTCCTGGCCTCCAAATGCCCTCTCTGGGACATCATTCTGGCTGTGGGGTCCTCCTTTTACTGCAGGGGGTCTCTTCTGCACCCTTTTTCGAAGATCCCCTCCACTTCCCGTCTCCTAAGGGCCTGTGACCTCTCCCTCAAATTTGTGTCTCACATTTTACATTTCTTACCCTCAAACTGCAGTCAGACAGAGTCCCCACACCAAATCTCTTGGCTTTCCAGAAATTCATTTTAGCCGCTTACCATAATTTAGGCACAGAATACCACATTTTATTGATTTTTCACAATCTCTCTTTCTCCTTATGTTTCAGTCCTATCGGTTCTCAGGGTTTATTTCCCATTCTGCACACATTGTGAGTTCCAGGCAATGAACAAGCAGACCAAATGTGCATCTTTAACTCTCTATTCTTATTAACAAATTTGAAACCTCCTTTTTATTTCTCCCAGCCCTATCCCTTTTCCCTCGGATAAGTCCACATTCCTGCCCAGAATCACCACCCTCGTTTTGGGTGGAAGTGTCAGATTTTCCTGTGTTTTGCCCACTTCCTCTCTGGCTGGAGAGGAGAAAGCATGCGGAGTGGCAGCCTGAGGCCTCTCCTGCTCCGGTCACATTCACCACCTCCTCACTTCTCCCTTTTGCAGTTTCCAAGATGTCAAGAGAAATCCATCCACTCCTCTCTTTTCCCCAAGGGGTCTAGCAAAGTCCCCATCTCTGTCTCTGTTCGTGCACCCGTAGATCGCCTGCTGCTGGGGCTTGGGCTTCCCCAGGCTTCCTGGGCTGCTGGACCACTTGTGTCTCCTGGCTGTGATTTCCCAGTTTGAGTGATTTCCATCTTTCTAGGCCTCCCTCCAGTTCCCTCTTCTTTTCTCCCTTCGAGTCTATTTTCCTCTTTTCTTCACCCACCTCCGTGTTCCTCAGTCTTGGGGCTTTCGTTCTGGCTTACATTTGTGCTCCATGCATCCTGGAAGGCTTTACAGCTCCACACACAGCACAGCACAGCAGCGCCATGGTGGAGGTGAGAGAGGAAAATGGGAAGAGGACCCTAAAGTGGAGCAGGTGGGCAGGGAGCTGCACTGACCCCAGCAGCTCAACCCTTAATGCCTGCCTCACCTGACACAGGGCCCCTGGTCAGCGACAGCCCCGAGGACACAAGCAAACTGACCTCCCAGAATAATTACACTACCCCTGACCTGAGCCACAGGCAGAGGAGCTGTTATTTCCATTTTCCTTGGCTCTTCCCTCCTGTGACTTCCTTCCCAGCCACTGTAGACTCCAGGCCACTGGCTTCATGATTTTTAGACTTTTCTGTACACCTTGCCTCTGGGTCTCACCCCCAAACCCTGTCGCCCTGCACTTCATCTCTGTTCTTTCTCTGCCCCTGAATCCCATTTGCTGCATTTTGCCTGTCTTTTCCTGAGGACCTGTGTCGTCAGGAATGAGCCTGGCCAACACTGGTGGGAAAGGAACGTGCCAGAAGCCCAGTGAGATCTTTTCTGCCCCACCAGACCCTCAGTGGTTTGGGTCTACACAGCACCCTGTCCTGCCCGGACCACAGAAACCTGGGGGGAACCACCTTGCTCCTCCCTGCCCAGAGAACAAGGTGCTTCCTCCCCAGCATGCACCCCCAGTGCCCTTTTGATGCAATCTGAGCAAGTCATAGGTCAACCTCTGAAGATGAACATGATACTTCCATAATCTCTTAAACAAGATGTGTAGGGCATTGAAGCTCACTCTCAAGTTTACAGTGAACTCTATGGAATGGGTGCCAACCAAAAAAATGAGAGTCCCAACAATGGAAAGGGCAGAAAGAGGCTGAACCTATAGAAGGTAGGAGCTGCCTAACCCAAAATGTCATCCACTGAAGATGCTAGTACTTTAAATACCACTAAGAAACAAAAGATGCTCAGACCAAAAAATGCTTTCACTTAAACACTAGTATATTGGCTCTAAGCCATGGCCTGATTTCAGAGATGTCAATGTGTGGAAAAAATAGACATTGTGGATTCTATGGACTATGGTGGTGATTCCTAAGTTTCTTTCCGGATCCAGCATTCATTCCTTCTTTGTAGCTGCTTAGTGGAATGTTGAGGCTTCCCTCTGCTTGACTTTCTCCTTCACCTTACTTGAAGCAAAGGAATCAAGTCCCAAAGTGCTCTTGGGTCCCTCTGGAATCACCACATGTCCTGTCCCCACATGCCGAGATGCATTACCCTGCTCTCCAGCAGACATGGAAGTGGATGGCCCTTCCCTCTTGGTGAACTTTTTCTGTGAAAGGTCAGCTAGTAAATATCTTGGGCTTTGCTAGCTTGATAGTCTCTGCCCAGCACTTCTGTAGGAACCATAAAGGCCCTACAGGAACAAACCTGCGTGGCCGGGTCCCCATGCTTCATCTTCGGACCCTGGGAAATGGGAACTTCACATCATTTTCGTATGTCAAAAAATATTCTTCTCTTGGCATTTTTTTCAGCTACCCAAAAAGGTGAAAACCGTTCCTAGCTGGAGTGCAGCCTCAAAGTGGGCGTGGTCTGGACTGGGCCCCGGGACTAATTCACCAGCTCTGTCTTGGGCGGCTCCGGCCACAACAGCGAGTTCTCTAGATCTCTCTGCCTCTTTCTTCTCTGTAATAGGGAGATCAGATCATTCCAGTGCCTTTTCGCCGCATGTATCCACACAAAGCATCGTTCCTGCACACAGCAGGCATATGTGATGGCTGGAGCTGCTGTGGACGTCGCACAGCGTCCTCCAAATACCTTGATGTCCAGCCTTTACCCGGCCAGCCCCGCTGTCTGAGATGTGGAAGTGTGTGCTGCCCTCTTCTGGCAGGCCGGGAAATCGGCTCTGGAGGCCTGTGGGTTTCCCAGTGTCTTCAAAGCGACCGGATCTACACGGGGGACTGCAAGGCTTAGGGAACAGCACATCCTCCTTGGCCGAGGGACTCTCTGGAGTCCTTAACTGCCTGTGACAAGCTGCCCCCAGCCGCCTCTCTCCCTTTCCTCTTCCACTTCTGCCACCTCCAGCCTGTGCATTTGTGAACTTCCGTGACCTAAAACAGCAAAGTGTTTGAAAGGGTGTGGGTGGCCTGGGCCGGCGCTAGCCTGCAGCTAACTAAGGAGGCCTTCATAGTCCAAGGCCAGGCCTTCCGCAGCGTCAGGAAAGCCAACGCTGTTGGGCAGTAGGAGGCGGAGCTGTTTCCCAGATCCCCGGGATGTGGGGAGCCGCGTCTAAAGGAGCACGTGTGTAGTTATTATTCCAAGCCACTTCAGTGCCTCCCCTTCCTCCCTCCATTCCGCCCTTGTCACATTGCGGTGGGTTCAGCCTGGGACGTCTAGCCTTTCCCAGGGGATGGCGTGGCCCCCACCCACTCAGCCTCCTGCCTCCGGGGCCTGAGAGGAAGCCAAGGTGATAGCGGAGGCAGGAGGAGCAGCACCCTTGAACCCAGTCTCCTTGCCATTTGGAGGGGCCCGCGGTCCCAGCTCAGGACAACAGTCCACCTATCTGGAGAATGCTCCCGGCAGGCCACATCCAGCCAATCTTTTTGGGCTCCGGGGTGGTCAGATGGACCCCAGGCTGGGGTCCCGGGCAGCTGTTTCACCACTTCCTTGGGAAGCGGCCATGGCTGTCTCTTTCCAAATGCCTCTGCCCAGATGGGACCGTCCTGCTGCCTTCCTGGCTGCCCTCCATGCCAACAGCCACCTGGCGGGGGTGTTTGTCGGCTGGTTGGGTGAAGGCTCTGCTTTGATTAGCATTCTTGCAAGGAAAAACAAACAACCTGACTGGGTGGGACCCAGCTCTGAGGCTCCCCTGCAGGCTGGGCCGGGTGGTAGAGGGTCCTGGAGGCAGCCTAGGGAGGAGATGGCGGAGGGGCTCCTTTGCATCACCTGGGAGCACCCAGGACACCCCCAGAGGGTCTTTGTTTTGGTTCATTATGGAACCGGATGCTTGCAATTTAGGATTTCACAGATTTTGCTCCTGAGAGAATCCCGGGCAGCCGTGAGTGGCATCGGGTGTTGAATGAGGTGGCCCAGGGTCGGGGGGGGGGACTGCGTGGGTGGGCGGATTCATTAGGGGAACTCTGCTGTGTGGGTTGCAGACGGCCGCGGAGCAGAGACCACCAACACCCTTCCACGGGCGGAATTTCCCTCCTCTGACCAGAATGTGCGCCTCTGGCCTGTCCTGGCCTCCGCTCAGCACAGAGGGATAAAGGAGCATTAAACGATCCATTTGCACACAAGCTAAACACTCTCCCCTCTGGCCACCGCGACCCCGTCCAGCACAACCGATACCTTGTCTTTGTGCAGCTAGCACTGGCGGCTGTGTTCCTCAAACTCTCAAGCGAGCGCACACATGCGCAGTTTGTATGCGTGCCGATGTCTCTGTGGACTGGCAAAGGCCGCCACGTACTCCTCCGAGGAGCAGGCTCACATACCAATAATTTGGAGGAGGAAAGGCTTGCGTGCAAAGTTCTGTCAGGATTGGTGCCCACCTGTGGACCTGACAGCTTCACGGTGGGCACGATGGTGTCAGGACCACCTGGTATGTGCCGGTGCCAGGGGGCGGGGACTGTCACAATCGCCTCAGTCCATGGACTGTACCCATAAGCCCCGCCCGTGATTCAGATGTAGCTTTGGTGAAAGGTCCTCCCACGTTCCCGTGATTCTCCCGGGAGAATGAGTGGCTCGGGGGACATCAGCACGTAGAAGGAGCCCCCCATTCCCACAGAGCCCCCCGTTCCAGCAGAGCTTGACAAGGCATGAAATCCAGCTGGTCTCCTGGACTGTCTCACAAAAAATCCAGACGTCCCACCTTATGTGCTCCCCCTGTCACATGCATCACTCTGCTGTTCAGACAGGACAGGTGGCATTCTCTCCACTCCATACAAGGACACTGTCCGGCCGACACCCTGGGGCCAGTGGTGGAGCCAGGATGGACACACCAGGCATTTCTCGGCTCTTGAAAAGCCCTCAGCTACAAATAGCTATGACTGAAGCATCAGAGATGAAACTAGGGGGTGAATCCGGTCTGTTATTCAGAATTTGTCAGCAGCATAGAGAGGATAATTTGTTGGGGGAAAAGCTGCTGCCTGGATGTTGATGGAAAATCCTGGCTTTCTTTGAGACTCTTCTCAGGGGCCTCTGGCCAGCTCCCTCTGCCTGTGTGAGGGTGACCCACGGAGCATCATGAGTCATGGATGCCACAGGTGCAGGACCTCAGAGTGTCGCAGCTCCGCCCGTGTTCAGCTTGTTTTTTGGAGCATTTTCTACCTTGAATGGACATTGGAATCCCTGGGGCTGGAGGGTGGAATGGCCTATATCAGTGGTGGTGCACCTATGACACGAGTGCTTGCCATCCCTGGTCTATATGGGCCTGGCAGATTAACTCGAGAACAACACACGGAAGCTGATTCACACATGCATTTCATCTGTCCCTGGGAGACACCCAAGACCCAGGGAGTTCTCCAGGTGCCCTTGAATCCCCGCTTCTATAGCATCTTCGGCAAAGGACAGAGTATCTGTAGCAAGATGACACAGACAAAGGACTTTGAGGCTGTGGGCAGCAACTTGTGGGAAGGCAAATGAGTGGCAGAGAGGCTGGCTAGTGACACTTGTAATGGTGGATTCTTCCAGGACCACCTCCAGGCCTGTGACCTCTCCTAGGTGGGCAACCTTTGGTCCCCTAGTCTTGGTGAATCTGCATTCTGCTTCCAGGCACACAAGGGTGGACAGGATCGATCTCTCTCTCTCTTTTCTCTCTCTCTCTCTCTCTCTCCATTTTTCTCCTGCTGCTTCTTAATTGTCTTCAGCACAACCATGCTTTGTATTTTGGGCAGCACATTCTGGTCCCCCACAGGGTGCTGTTACAAAGCAGACACGGGGACAGTGGGTCTGGGCAGGCTCAGGAGCCACCCTGGTGACTCTAAAGCTGACAGTGCAAGATAGTGCTAGGAGGAGCTGTCCTCCTGGCATGTCTCCCTCCTTGTCCTTGTCCCCAGATCCCTGCACAGGGCGGGTACAGGGGTAACATTTTAAATGAATGAAGAACCTCTCTGGAACACTTCTCCATGCTCCCATCAGCCTGTCCCTTCACCCAGAGGTGACGGAAGAGTTGTCACCAAGCCAAGGGCATTTCCTCCACATCATGTCCTGGTCCAGCCAATCCATTGCCACCTTTGAATTGCATGGGAGACAGCCCAGAGCCGGCCCTGTCCCCGTTCTGCACCTCCCGTCAGACAGGTGTGTGTTGCTGGCTCCTCTTTTGGGCCTGATGACACACCTGTGGGAGGTGATCCCAGGTGACACATGTGGACCCCTCCCCCGGTCTCAAGAGACCAGGGCTGACCTTATATAAAGAAAAGGGCCCTATGGGGGCTGGGGATTTAGCTAAGTGATTCTGCCACCTGCCTTGCAAGTGCAGGGTGCTGAGTTCAATTCCCGGTACCAAAAGAAAAAAAAAAAAGAAAGAAAAGGGCCCTCAAGAGCAGGCATCAAAGCACACAGGCGCAGGCAGAGTTCCATGATTTGGGGTTCTTCCTCTTTCCCTAAAACCCCTGAATAGCTCATTCTCTCAACAAGAGTCCACTATCAGGCTCTGTCCAAGACACTGGAGCAAAACCAGAGTAAGGACATACTGGCCATGCCTCTGTGTGTTGGCAAAGGCTGAAACCTGATCACAGCGGCTAAAGCAAACACTTATTCTGTTTTACTCAGCAAAACCGAAACCTATAAAGCATTTTACTGTGGACCATGCCCTGTTCTCAGCACTCTTGACAAATATTTACTTCTTAATAGGAGTTTGCTTTTCTTACATCGCTAGCAGCCCAGAGAGCAGATATTTCTGGGCAAATGTAGTTGCTTAAAGAAGTCAGGGCCCCAGGTTGTGAGAGCTCCCAATTCTTCATCTTCAGCGTGTGACTTTTATCCCCCTGTCACAAGATGGTAGCTTTACTTCCAGACATTACGCCTGAGTTCCAAGCAGTGACAACTACCTTATCTTTCCCAGGAGCCCATTCATACATTTTTTCTCCTTTTTCTTTTTTGTATTTCTGTCAGCTGAACCCGAGGCCTCAAGCATGCTAGGCAGCTGCTCTAGCACTGAACTGCACCCAAGACTCCATTGATAAATTTCTACTTGCATTGTATTAGGCAGAGCTTGGTCATTCACTGTCCTCTACCTGAAAGTATGAGAAGATGGGTATTTTTCACTGGGCACATTGTTACCCTGAAAAAAAAATTGAGTTCTGTTTTCTGTTAGTACCAAAGAAAAGGAGAGTGGATTCTTGCATATAATTAACTTTCAAGGTAAGATATTTTTCCCCTATGATGAAAATATCTGATGTAGCCACGCAAAAAAAACCCCCAAAAAACCAAAAAAACCCACGCTATTTCAGATTCTCCTTTGGGGTTGACAAAATATGAGTCATTCCCCCTCCTAGATTTTAAGAAACAGAAGGATAAGATTGCACATTTAATCTGCTACCTTCTGACTTCCAACTTTAGAAGACCTAAGACATATGGAGAAAAAGCTGTACAACTAAAACACCCCACCAGGACCTCCAAGTCTAAACCACAGTTCACGTAGCTTTGTGTACGCTCAAGGGGCCACTGCAGCCCTCTTTAGGTACTGACTCAGTCACTATTTCCAGGAAATGTAGAAGCTGTGATTCCATGGGAGCGCTGAACGGGTGCCTATCTGACAAATGAAAGACCAGACAATGGAAGGGAATGTACACACAATAGTCACAGAATCAAACCAAGCCAAGAAATATTTAAACTACGAGTTGTAGTGGGCAGAGTGGCCCTTTTTACCTTTGCAAACAGCTCTTCTATGAACGTCGTGGCATTGGAGGATGCAGAAAGACAAGATGTGATTCAATCACTTCAGCCTAAATGTTCTAGGGGAGGAGAGTTAGACAGCTCTGGGTCTACACATCGGATGGGGGACCGAGAAGTTAGACTGTCCCAAACATCTGCATTAAACCTAATCTAGATCTTGATGCTTAAAAATGACCTATTGTAAAGTAACCATAAAAATCCCATAGATATCACCCTGATTTGGTAGGCTACATAAAGTATGAGCGGCAGTAATAGCTCCAGTCAGTATTTATGTCATCCTTTCTATTAGCACAATGGATTTTAAAACTATTTACGAGTTTCTGGGAAAGCTAATAGAAAACACACGCATGGGTTCCTGCAGTAGCCACAGGGCGACCAGCAGAGGGCGCCACCGCCCCACGGCAGGAGTGGCTGGCAAGCTAATTCCTCTCCCACCCCGTAAATAAACATGTGGGGCGCTTGCCTGGGACAGATTGCAAGACCCAAAAAGAAGCATAAATTTGAAGGCTGTGTGATCATCTTTCTCTTCAGATTTACTGTGGCGTTTAGGAGATTTAGAATCTTATGTGGACCTGGAATTTGTCTTTCTTGTCCAATCCTCCCTTCATATTTTAGAAATAAGTCCTACGAAGGGCATGCCAAAGTGACCCTAAATTCTTTACCACAAGCAGCCAAATAGTTGTTAAAAGCTCTTGTCTTTAAAAAAAAATTGTGTGCGTGCATATATGTGCACACGTGTGCGTGTGTGTGTGTGTTGTGGTTGTTCTTGTAGTTTGGTATAATTCTTCTGAACCGAAACCAAATATAAGCAGACTTGTTGGGCTAATTGAAAATACGGTTCTTCAGGAGGTTCCACATAGAACTTGGGAAGGAGGTGATGGCGAGACTGTCTGTACCCTAAGCAGAGATCTTTGCATTCCTGGAGACACTTCAGAGAGTGTCCCACCTGCTGGGCGATTCTTGCAGCAAAAATGGGGCACCGCGTGCGCGTGAGGGGAAGCCAGGCCGACAGCAAGGCTCATCCCAGCTTCAGGGCCAGCCGGGCCTGGCCAGGGCTCACCGGGATCTGGTGCAGATGTGTTTTAAGAGCAGAAGGAGCTGGGAAGATCCGCCCACCACCGTCACCCCTGCTGCCACCTGTTTTGTGACTTTGCCTTCGTGCAGCCGTGGCATGCAGGCAGCCTGTCCATCTGAAAGGTGGTTGCTGATCTTTTTGTGGGTTTTCCTTCGGGTGGGGTGGGGGTCACACTGCCCCTCCCAGAGCCAAACATCCTCAAGTCCCAGAACGTCTATGTCTTCCTCAGAAGGGCACCAACCTGACAGGGGGCTCTGCTGCTTTCTTGGCGGTTTCTGCACCCCCTTCTGGGGGTCGGTGCCCCCCTCTTAAAGTCTCCCCTCCTTTCTCACAGCTGGGCACAGACAGAAAGTCTTCTACCCCCAAAAGGGTGAAGGAGCAGAACTCTTCCTGGTGGGGTTCCTGTTTTGTTCAGTTTATCATTCATATTTTCAGCTATCGAAAGTCAGCACGGTGTGGCCTTGAGTGCATGACGGGCAGAGAAATCTCTGCTGTGACAATCTCCCTTGAAACATGGCTACTTTTTCCTTCTCTTTTCTAATACTCTTTGGTTATATCCACAGGAGCTCCAATGAGACAGCAAAAAAGTAGACAGCTCATTCAGTCCTCCAGGTGTCTCAGAAGTGAGTTGTTTCCTTTGTCCTAGGCAAAATCAAAGTGGATCTCTTACTTTTTGTCCCACGGTGTCACAGACTGGTGACAGCAGTGGCGCCAGGCATGGGCAGAGTTAACACTTGCTGCTGAGAAACCATGTGCAGAGCCCTATCGGTCCCTCCACTCAGAGAGAGCCCCTTCTAGACTCAAGCTCACCACCAACAGTTCCAAGAATTCTGTCAACTGTTCATAGCTAAAAGCAAATATGCTATCAAATTAGCTGGGAAGCAGGACACAAGGAAGTGCTGTCCTCTGTCACCAGGGAAGTAAGGTGTACAAGGATGGCGTGTGTCCGGCCATGAGGATACTAAGGAGCGGTAGGACATCCCTTGGAATCCTGACATGGCCTCATGGGGTAGATGCTTAAATTTTGGAACCCAGCAGCCCTGCCTTTCAATCCTGATATTGCTCCAAACTCACAGAATAGGACTAACATTTTGAAAACATGTGTCTCCTTTCAAAGTATGGATTCTACTTCATCCCAGCCATCCTCCAGCTATGGGACTTCTGAGTGTAGATGGAATTGGAAGAGAGAAAGCCCATTCACAATTCAGCTTTTGACAGTCTAGCTAGTATTTCCAACCAGAGAGTAACTACTGTCTTTGATCTACCCCTCTTCACCCATCGAGTGTCCCTACCTGAAGGACTCGGAACTCAGAGAACTGAGCATGCTGCCTGTGTGCCCAGCCAGGAGGCTCGGGCTCTGGGCTTGATGGGTGGCCTGGCATCGAGAAGCCACCCCTCCCACTCAGGGGACTTGGGGACAGATGAGAGGAGAGAGGCAGGGAATCCCATGTCCTGTGTTGCTTGGGCATCTTTCCACAGTTTGGAGGGGGCCAATATCCCCTTCCTGCTGGAAGGAATCCAGGCTCCCAGGGCCTCCCTGCCCATGGATTGCAGCACCCCCACTTCCCCAGTGCATGAAGTCACAGCAACTCTGACCCCACCCCACCCCAGCAATGAAGTAGGAAGAGCAGGGAGAGGCAGGTTGCTCCAAAACTGAGCAGTTTTATGCAAAAGAGATGGAAAGTGCCCCAGAGGGACTGTTTGGATTATGACATCAGACTGGGTTACAATCCAGAGCCCTCTGAATGAACGCTGTTGTTTCCCTACCATGCAGGGGATGGGCGCCTGGAAGGAGGACCAGAGCAGCTGAAAACTGAATAGGGCACATTTTCACTGAACACCCAGGAATAGTTTGGTGTTTAAGGACCCATCTGGATGTGTGCTTGCATGAGGGGATGTGCCCTGTGTGATCTGAGACTTGGTTTCTCCTCCTGCTAAAAGAGGCTGTCATAGCTCCCATGTCAGCAGCTGCCCATCCCAGGGTCACCCCTGAAATTCAGCAAGTGCTGGGGAAGGAGGCTGGTGGGTGTCATGACGGGCACAGGAAAGGGGTGGGGGCTCAGCGGGTGACAGGAAACTCCCTCTTGGGGGGACAGTGGAACAGACATCCATCCTGCTGCAGAGTGGTCAGAGGTGAGCCTTGGTTCCTATGGAGAAATCATGCAGAAACCCACGCCCTTGTGACATCTGTCCCTCACTGTTCGGGCTTTGAGCCCCTGGGGTCCTGGTGGCCTTGTGTTCCTGGTGCTGCACCCAGCTGCCAGCCAACCCAGGCACCGTGCCTGCTGGCAAGACTTTGTTGGAGGCCAGCTTAGCGTCTTGGCTCCCCAGTCCCCACCCGGCCTCCATACCCTGGTAAGACTATATTATTTTCCTAGCTCAAATTGCCATTTCCAAGTCATTATTTCTCTGCGATGAGAAAACAATATTAGGTCTTATGTAATATCAACCTCAATGAATCTGGAAGTGATCATGGAATGGGTGGATTTTTTTCCTCCTTAAAAAAAAGAGAAAAATAAATTTTAGATTGTTTGCATATGGCTGAGAATATTTATGAACTATTCCCCCTGTTTCCTCATCGCATATTTTACCCGGTGCGTTTGTGTGTGGTACAGAATAAATCTTGATGGGGAGCAGACACCGAGTAGGGAGAAAGCAGTTAAGGGACCGAGGATCCGTCAAGTCCTGGGACGGAGGGACCCTGGATCTTGGGGTGCCCACCCAGGTCTCTTTCTGTGATCTGTGTTTGCCTGGGCATGTCTTTAAGAGTGAGAGCTTCAAATACAGACACAAAAGGAATTAGCATCTTCCAGTCACTCTAGTTTCTACCACATCCGCCTCACTCCTACCAGAGCAGAAAGTTCAACATGAAGTTTCCTGACAGGGGCCAGCACGCAAACAGATCATTCACTGAGGCTCCCAGCTTGAGCCCAGGTCCAAGGGATGAGTGGGCAGGTGTCGGGGGGAGCTGGCAGAGAATGTATGGGTGCTGCCTCGTGTCTTCGGATGGCGGTGTCTTAGCCGTGTTTCAGCACATGGACATGGAGCGCCTGTCAATGAAGCTTTTCACTAAGAAGGCAACCAGGGGACCTTAAGGGACAGGGTGATGGGTGTATGTTAAACAAGGAAAGGGAGCAATGCTTCAGGCTGTGGGTTCTCCCCCTCCGAGCTAGTGCCATTCTCTGTCGCCCACGGGAAGTTTCAGGAACACATTGACCAAGAGTTGGACAGGGAACAGGGTGATAGCACACTGAGGAATGCAAGAGCAATGACACTGTCACCAGTGTCCTGGGACAGGAGGGGCCCTGCAGTAGTCACTCACTCTGTGTCATCAGAGTTAATTCTCACGGTGGCTGAATGAGGCTTTAGAGATCTTAATTTCCTAACGAGGTGAGAGAACAGAAGCTCGGCGAGTGGAGGAACTTACCGAGGTCACCCTAGGTGCCAGGATTGGCAGGATTGGTGAGGTCTGAAGCCAACACAATAAGAACAAATAAGGGATTTAAAAAATCAGGTCCAAGGCCTTGGAAGAGCCCCGTGCAATGAAGGGACCTTCACACCAACGCCTGGCACCGTCACAGTGAGTCCCCCTGAGTGAGGTCAAAATCTAAGCCAGGCAAGCTCTGGGCCATGGTCCCTTCCTGCTGCCTTGGCCCATCTGTTCTCTACCGTGGTCACCACCAGCCCCAACCTTCACCTTCCAGACACAATTACACTCAGGCTAGGAGGACACAAGACACACAGAGGACAGCCTCAGGACACCAACATGGTACATCACGGGGCATGAGACCCATAGCAACAACCACACCCATTGCCAAGTGAGACCCCTTCCACCTCCAGGGACCACTAGAGAGGGGGCTAAGATGTGTCCCAGAACGAGCCACAGCTCCAGCTGTGGTTTTAGGCTCTGTTGCCAAGCTTCATGGCAGCTTCAGGCCCAGTGAGCTGGACAGAGACTGATGCTGTGGCTGCCCAGGTGGTCCAGGGGCATCTGGAATTAGAACTTGCAGTGTCTCCTTTTCCTTCTCCTCTCTTCACATCCCCAGGATGGGGTCAGTTGGCCAAATTTGACAGGCACTCTATTTAACTTTTCTCTTTCCTATTATAATCAGGACTTTGCCATTGCCTTTGTAACTGAAAAGAATAGAGGAGTTGAGTAACAAACAAGTCCAGTGCAAACCCCCAGAGCTTCGGGGAGAAGGACAATGTGTATTGTCTAGCCTGGTACCCACCCTCCCCCGAGCCGCCTGCTGATTCCATCGAAGTCTAGACAATCGCTAAGCGCTAAGCGCAGGCGGGATTTTCCCAGGCAGCTCACTGTTCCCCCAAACTGGGAACACAAAGCAGATGAGGCTGCGCATGGTCAATGCCACCCCAGGGAGAAAGAAGCATTGAGAAACCGTGTCCCGCCCCCAGCCAGCTCGAAATATTCCAGTAAGGGTTCAATTGATTCATCTTGGGCTGGGGTTGTTCCATTGTCTCCAACAAAAGGCATTCACCAAAAGGCAGTCTGCGCCTGTGAGAAGTGGCTAGGAAGGCACATCTAGGGGGATGTGAGCCGCAGTTCGGTCCTCTCTCTGCCTGATTTCTCCTCCCAAGGGGGACACCTCCTTGCCTCGGCTGGCCTGCACCCCAGGCCTGATGCTTGAGCTCAACTAGAGCCTGGGGACACAGCTCTCAGGACAAGGCTGGTGACAGAGGTGCAGTGGAACCTAGCTGCACTCTGTGCTACAGTGGGAGCGCTCTAGGACAGAGTCTGGCGATTGGAATGGACTCCATGTTTCTTGGTGGTAGTGACATCCTGCGCTGTTCTCTGGGGACTTTGTTCAGCTCCCGTATCTAAGTGAATTGTTCAATTGATAATTACTGGGGCAAGACTATGACAGTCTCCAGCCACACCGTCTTCCTGTGGGCATTCCTTCTTTGGGCTCCATCCCCAACAAGGCTCTGAGCAGCTGGGAATGCGCATCTTTGGTGACACTGCTGCCTGCTGCACTGGCCCTGTCCTTGGGGACACCTTTGAGTTGTAGCAACGGACAGGTCCTAGAATAAGCTGCAGGCTGCCTCCCGGGTGGGCACCCATGGCTTTTCTGAGAGTGGCACCCAGCAGAGCTGCCCCTGTTCCTACTGGTGGTGTCCCCTGCCCCTCTGGGGTTGAGTTAGCCACAGTGAACACTTCCCCAGGATCTGGTCCTATCTCTGTTTCAGGACATCTAGATGTTTCTATTGTTTAATCACCTTTTTTTCTACACAATTAACATGTGGGCCTATTGTGGAATGTGTACAAAATATAGATAGGCAAACTAATGTAAAAGTTGAGGAGCATTATGGCACTTGCGTGCGGTAAGCAGTATAAACGGGGTAGGAATCCCAAGGGCTGTGCTTCTGTATTGTGTACCGGGCCTAGTGTGTGTTCATCATGTGTCCCAGGTTAGCATGTTCCAGCTTGGGACACCTCTCACGGGCCCAGGCTGATGGCTCCCAGGTGTCCTGCATGAGTGGTGAGCTGGCAGAAAGGGGAGGACCAAAAGACCCCGGATTAGCTGCCCTTCTCCAGGGTCCCTGTGTCTCTATGCAGGGATGAGCGAGTGGGCTAAATTCCCTTCCTTTGCTCTGTCCACCAGCCCTGGAGCGGGGCCTGACCAAGGCCCTGAGGAAGCTGGATGACTACCTGAGCACCCCCCTGCCCGAGGAGATTGACATCAACACACTCGGGGACAATGACAAGGGCTCCCGGCGCAAGTTCCTGGATGGAGATGAGCTGACCCTGGCAGACTGCAACCTGCTGCCCAAGCTCCATGTGGTCAAGGTAAGAGAGCTCAGGCCATGGGGGCTGAGATGGGGTGCAGTGCTGGGAGCCACTGCTCGCTGGCTGTCGGCCTCTCGGAGCTCATCTGTGTTCATTAAAGGTGTGGATATGGCTCACTTTAGGGTTGCACAGAGAAAATGTGGTGTGGAAATGCCTGCATATTGTAGGGGCTCCACATATAGGAGTGCATGCTGGGTGCAGTCAGAGCACATCAAAGGCCTCTTCCTGGAGCTGCCCCTGCCACAGCCCACATCTCCATTGGTGCAGCCCCATGTCCGCATCCATGTCCTTGGTACACAGACCCTGTAGTGGCTCCCTGGGGAGACACCATCCTCTTCCCCGTGATCGGCTGCACCGCTGGAGGCTGCAGGGGCAGGGGATGGGGACCTCTTGGACCATTAGCGATACAGTGAAATCCTACATAGCAATCTGAGAGTCAGGAAGAAGGGAATTTTAAGTCAATCTCCAGATCCAAACTGGTCAGCTTTCTGCTCTGTCTGGGACAGGCTTCTGGGCAGGGTGGTGGCACGTCTCTTGGTGAGGGGGGGCCCCGTGCCGAATGAGCCAGCCTTACCACTTGGAACACCTCTGATTGTTACAGTAACCTTCCTTGTGGGGTCCCACGTGTGGTCCCTGCTGCCCCTCTATCCTTAAGAGCAACACAGGACGCCTTCGCCCTCCTTCGCCTCTCTGAAGAAGTTACTGCCAAAGTCTCCAAAGGACCATGCCTGCCACACCCTTCTCTGACGATACCCAGTATCTTTCTACCCTTCTCTGAGAAGAACCAGAGCCCACCATCCATGGGCGGGGTTTGGGCCTATTGTTCCCCAGCCATAGTCCTGAGCTGCAAATGCAGATTCTCCTGCTCAGAGCCCAGCCCAGCTGAAATCACACAGCCGGGTACACACTGGTGTTTCTGGCCTCGGTCAGAGACAGGAACGCATGGTTGAGCAAACACAATCATTAATATGCAGACTCTTTGGGCTCAGAGCCAAGCCAACGGTCACTTGTAGGAGCAACCAAGTGAGGTCACTTTGAGGTTATTAACTAGTGTGCACCCTGCTCCCCAGAGTGTGCTTCATTCTCCCTCTCCTGAGGGATATGCTGGGCCCCAGGGATGTCACTTTTCCCTCACTGGAGGGAAGAGTGCAGATTACATCTCCCCTTGCCTCCTTGTCCTTTCTCCCTTCCTCCTCTGCCGCTTTGACAGATATTAACCACACACTCAAGAATCATTGCTTGAATCAGGCAAACAAACGGCTCTCCCAGCCTGGTGTACCAGCCTGTGATTCCTCCGGCTCGTTCTAGCCACACATGGCCAAGTGAATCCTGTCCTCAGAGGACTTCAGTAGACTGCTCCCCAGAGCCTCGGGACCAGACGAGGATGGCTGGGAGGAAGGACGCTGTGCCTCACTGCTGTCTCCTTCCGTTTCTGCTGATCCCACTTATCAGATCCAGGACCTGGCAAACCTCTCCGTGTGCACAAGAGCAGAGGGGGAGCTGAGCGGCCTCCAGTTTGGCCTCAGACGCCAAAACTTAATCTGGGCTGTAGGAGCTAACTGTTTTCATATGAAAGAGCAAATGCAGAACATGAGCATGGACATCCCTGCGCCTCACAGCTGCATGTGTGTGCCCTCACCTGGCTGCCTTTCAGGTCCAGCCCTGGCCACGGACCTGAGTGGCCCTGGCCCAGAAAGCAGCAGCAGGTATCCAGCATGGCAAGGAGGGAGTCTGCAACCTGTCCTGGCCCAGCGCAGTGACCGTGTCCCCCTGAAACAAACAGGAAGAGAGACCCAAATATAAACACAAACAGATGCATTCATCTCATTTCCTCATTTCTCAAGCTATAATTTGTTCTTCGAGAACTTGCGCACTTGCCCAGTATGCACAAGACCCTGGGTTTGATCCTCAGCACTGGAAAAACAAAAAGGCCTGAGAATAAAATCTCCGCATGGACACATTTAAGGCTGTGCCATCAAGCTGTGAAGAACATCTGTTGCCGGACGGCTCGTTTTCTATGGGCTCTTCCATACCTGGCTCTTCCATGCCGGGAGTACAGCTTCCCATGGGTTTGCCCTAGGCGGAAGGCAGCTGCTTCTCCAAGGCACGGGCAGACCTGGGCAGCTGCATCTCACAGTGAACACAGTGGGGCTGCGGGACTGGCATGGGTGTGACTTCCGTTCCCTCCCATCCTGGGTGGCCTGCACTTGTCACAGGACTCTGATTCTGTCACCTTTGATCACTGGCCTCCTCTACACTGGACAGACATTGTGGGGGCTTCCTTGGTGGCCACCCAAACTCGTCATTTTAACAGAGGGGATTTTTTATAGAGAAGTTCTATGTGGAAAAGAATGGGAAGGCCTCGGTTTTACCTGCAAGGCAGCTATTGCCCCTCGTAATAGAACTGTCTCTATAAATGCGCTATATAATGGGTTCAGTGTAACAGTCTATCTCGAGTTCTCTAGACCACTGGATCATTTTCAATAGCTTTGTGGGTGCCATTGTACTTAGCGTTAATCACCCACTCGTATATCACTGGCCATTGGTATTGTACCGCTGTTTGCTATTTAGGGTGCCTGATCCTAGCAGTGTAGTTAAACCTTTGTCCACATCCATGATTATCTCCTAAGGAAAAATCCCTAGATGTGGAGCCACTAGGCTGAAGGACAAATTATATAAACGTAAGAAATATCAAATAAAACTTGGAGACAGCCCTGCCCCCACACCGCAGACATTTGGGGCATGGCCCGTGGCACTGCACGGGGGTCCTCCAGCTGTGTCCGTGCCCTGGGCCACCCCCTGGACACCTCCTGAGGGCCGCCTTCCTCCTTTACCTGTCTCTGTCTCATCTCTCTGTTTAGATCGTGGCCAAGAAATACCGCAACTATGACTTCCCTGCTGAGATGACAGGGCTGTGGCGGTACCTCAAGAACGCCTACGCCCGGGACGAGTTCACCAACACCTGTGCAGCTGACAGCGAGATCGAGCTGGCCTATGCTGACGTCGCCAAGCGTCTCAGCAGGTCCTGAGCAGCGTCCCCGCCTGCCTGCTGCAGCGGACGCCGCTCACCCCCAGGGCTCTGGCTTCACGGGCTCCACAGACTCCTCTTCCTCGCTGCCTTGGGAACATTTTTATCAGGCCACTCTTGCTGGCTCCCCGGAACCACAGCCTGCTGGCTTTGAAGGTCAGCATGTCCTCTGTCTGGACACCTGCGAAGCTGGCGGGCAGGGAGGATAGAAATGGCCAATTCTCACCTGCCAGCCGAGTCTGGGTCAGTGGATTTGGGGTCAGTCTGGGGATCCACCTGTGGGTGGTCACAGTGCTTTCTGTCCATATCCTAATATCTCTCAGATGCTTTAGCAAGTGCTAGACCAGCTCCTCCATATCGGACCCGCAAGGGCAAGCACCCATGCTGCTCTAGCTAGAGTGAGTCTGCCCCTTGCCAGGGAAGGTAGAGGGGCCAGGAGGACTGAGCTGGCCTGGGCTTTGGGCATCTGGCAGCATATTTGCTCTCAGCCGCTCATGCCCACAGATGCTCCAAGACCGGACTGCAAACTCCTCCCAGACATCCTGGCAATCCACAACCTTGGCCAACTGCGGCTTTCGCCTGTCCAGGTATCAGGAAGGAAGCTGCTGTGCAATTCCAAACTGGGGTAACTAGGATGGGGAGGGAGGGGAGCACTGTTGGTGCCAAAAGGCCCCAGGGGTCTGCAGTCATGGGTCTGCACGCTTAGGAGTGGTTGTGTGGTGAGATCGCTCATCTGGCTTGACTGCACATCAGCAAGTGGCTTCCAGGAAGCTGTGAGGAAGGGGGAGGGTGGAGGGGGCATGGGTACCGGCCGAGGGGCTCCTTATGAGGCTCAGTGCCCCTTGGTCATGGTCAGACTGGCTCCTCTCTCACGAGCTAAGCCTTGGACTGCTGATGTCACTAACTACCAACCTCATAGTGAGCACCCCAGACCTGGCCAAAAATGTCTTTCTGGTCTCTCTGAGCTTCCCTGACCATGGGTTTGCTGGTTGGTGCTCCCCGGGGTTTCCTGGTGGCCCAGGACAGGCAGAAGCACATGGAAGAGGTGGAATGATGGTGGGACGTCTTAGCAGAAAGTCATGGGCCCTCCTGACCTCGAAACCATGTGGTGTGAACTGGAAGAAAAACGGGTCCCCATCTGGATTAACTTTCCAACTGCTGGATGACAAAGGGCAGTAATGTTCCTGCTCATTGTCCCCCTTAGTCCTTCCCCTTGCCTGTCACCTCCTGGCCTTCCTCTTGCACAGAGGAAACAGAGAGAATGGACTAAGCCTCAGCTCCTCTTGGGGGAACACTGTGAAGAAACATCCCCAACCCCTCCCTCTGTGCTTTGGGAGGAGGCCGAGGATCCCCCTGACCCAAGGGAAAGCACACTGCTGGGGAGAACAGGATGGCCAGGTCCTTTACACAGAAACAGCAGTCCTAACCCACACACTCATCTGACCCACTGACCCCAGGAATCTCCAAAGAAAAATTCACTCACAATGAAACCTAGGGCAGGAAGCAGGGGGTCTCTTCCTACCCCCATGAAGAAGAGGATGCAGTCAGCAGGGCATTGGGTGAGCCCATTCCTGTCCCCCACTGGAGGACCTTTCTGCACCCCTGGCGATGTCTGAAGGGAGACAGGTAGAAGCTGTCAAATGGGCCAAACCAAGTCTGTTGTCCCTGGGCGTTCTGCCTGGGGCTGAGTGAGCACACATAAATAGCAGTATTAGGCATGGCAGGGGGTATTACAGATCCATTATAACCCTTCAAAGGCAGGCAGGAGTTATGGAGGCAAGGCCTTTCTGGGCCCTTTGTTCAGAAATATCTTTTCATTTCAGCTGTAGCTTATCATGTAACGCAACTAACTGACTACTGAGTTATTAGAGTCATGATGTCTTATGGGCAGATTCATCACAGTATATGAAATAACAGTAATATTACCTTCCAGTTTTATTCAAAGGAGATTTTTGTCCAAATCCTAGGGCCTCTCTGGGCACTGGCCTTAACTTTGCCCTGTGGCATCCTCCGTGCTGTGAGGCCATTTGCTCCAAGCACTCCTCACCTCAGAGTCCTGGATGGAGACATCTTTGCAATCAGTCCTGGAGAATACATTTGGTAGCACAGAAAGGGCATTATTTGTGTTGAGATCCTATTTTCTTTTGTATTTTTCTCTCCTTTGACTTTCATATCACCATTTTTTGGGCTGGTTAGTGGAAGGCAGAGGCAGAGAACTAGAGTCAAACTCAGCATTACAGAGTTGAATTTGTCCCTGCTCTGGACTGCCTACCTCTGCATGTGGCCGAGAGAAGTATTGGATGCAGTTTTAATAACTCTGCAAGAAGAGCTTGATAAATATAATCCTGATTGAGTCAGAGCACAGTTCCTTTATCTCTTGACAAAGGAAGGCAAATGCCAGGTGAATTTGGAATCACAGGAGTATGAATCACTTCTTCTAGCCTCCTGGTGGCAGGCAAAGCAGCAAAAATGGAGGAGATGCAGCCAGCTTGCTTGGCTACACGATCCCAAGCAAGTTCAGCTTCCCAGGAAAGGCCACCTCTTCAGTGTTCCCTCCTCAAGCTGCTGGTGCTGGAGAGGAGCTTGATCTTCTTAACACAAGGCAACACCGGAAGTGTCTTCCGGCCCTTCTCAGATGGAACAAGGGAGCCTTTCACTGCACCTGTGCTACTCGGTGGTTGCTCTGCAGTCAGACAATATCAAGCGTCTTAGGGTGGTCACACGAAGGAGCAGACACAGGCGGTCTAAGAGTCCCACGAGTCAGCAAGGCCTAAACACAGAATGGAAAGGAGGCAGAGACAGGAAGTTCTCTCTGGTGTGAGCTTACCATCACTGTGGCCGTCTCTGTCCGAGGGTCTCAAAGCAGCTTTGTCTGTGTTCACCTCTATCCCCAGGGCCCAGGGGCCAGCTCAGTGGTGCTGTTCCTTGGAAACTCATGGTTAAAAACTAAGCTCAATGATTCTCAAGGGGTCACTTTCTTATGTTCTTTATGACATTAAGAAGAATATTAAGAAAGCACTAGAGAAAGAAGTGTAGGCGTGAATACCCAGTCTGTTCTGACATCAGCAGACCATGAGTGATGTCGTCACTGGCCATCCAGCCCCTCTGCACCCAGGCCCCTGTTCAGACCACACAGCCCGTGTCCTCATGCAAATCCCCACTCTTCTCCCTTCCCTGTATCCTTCTCCAGCCTAACTGCAGACACTCAAGTCTCATAATCAGATATGACCCAAACTGTGCATAACCTCATTTAATGTCCTTTAAAGAAGTAAATTCGACTCCCTGTACTAACCAAAAGTAAATGAAATATTGCCTCTACATAAGGTCTGGGCTAACCTGTGTTTCTATTAATGCAATCTAGTTTTTGGGGAAACACAGTTTTAAAGATCTAATTAGTCTAAGGCATTTTGTATATAGTTAGAGATCTCACAATATTAACTATGCATATATTTAAAATATAAAATATCCAGCTGATGTTTGAATTTGTCTTTTTTTTTTCCTGGCCACTGAGTTGTACCATTTTCTAAGCCGGGGAGTTAACTGAGTTAGTAAAAGATGCCTAGCTTTTATAAAAGAACAAGCATTCATTTAATAAAGACACTCCGAATGATAGTTACTAGATTTTCCTGAGACCTTTAACTGTGGTGATAAAATAACAGGCCTTGCTTTCAAGCCTTAATGAATGTAAAATGCCTTTTAATGAAGATAGAGCTGAGTGCTTTCCTCATAACTCTGGAGCAATTATGAATTTGTTTCCTGGTCTTGATTGGAATGGGCTGGTTTCAAATAAAGTTGGTTTATTTTCAAATATTACCTGAGTCTGACCATCAGAGTTCTTATTTAAAGTGGGGATTTCCTATGCTGTTTTAAATGACAAGTCTAGAATACTTTCTTTCCAAGTAAAGTTTATTATTTTCCCATTATAAAATATGTTTATTCATCTTAAAAATTAAAAACCAGAGAAAAGAAAGGAAATGGAAAAAAGTGGGGGAAACAACCATCCAAACACCACTATTTTTTAAGCAAGGCCAACCCTTCTTCCGTAGTGCATGGGTTAGGTGACACATTATGGACACCCCTCGTGCCTCTCAGTTCTTGTCTATATTGTCACCCCTGAGGGAAGGCCAGTGGTGTTAGCCCAGATGTGACATGGAGCACATCCTGAGGTATCAGTGCCCTTGTGCCCCAGGTTTTGGCACTCAGAGCCTCAAGTTCCCAGCCTGACTGAGGGCCCTTAAGTTGCACTGAAGCTGCTATAACATAGGACGGAGCCATCTATGAGCATTGCTGCTGCTGTCCCTCCTGGGTCCTCCACATGCTCCAAGCATGAGAATAGAGAGTGATGACAGGTCCCCATGGGAGGGCAGCCTGGAGCTCAAAATGATGACCACTTTCCATCCCGCTGCCCCTTGTTCTCTGCAGAGCTCTGATGGGGTCAGGAGACAACTCTTCTCCTCCCCACTGCCCAGCCAGTCCCCCACACTGCCACCCCCCGTCACTCAGAGGACAGTTACTCCACTTCTGGTTCCATGGGAAGTCACAAGTGGTCTGTGCTTGGTTTCAGTGATCCTGGCCAAATCCTGCCCAGTGCTGTGTGGGCAGATCACCCAAGGACTTCTGGGAAAGAGCCCCTAGATTAGTTACTTCTCTCCTGTTGCTGAGACAAAATACCCAACACCCACAAGTTAAAAGGGGAAAGTTTTATTTAGCTTACAGTTTGTAGAGGTCTCAGTCCATAATTGGCTGGCTCCAAGACAGGGTGGCATGGCAGACAGGCATCACAGAAGAGAAACTGTTCATGGTGGGCAGAAGGCAGCAGAACAACAAGGGTGGACCACAGCTCTTTCTATCCCTTATATCTTATCCAGGCTGCTTAGGGCAGGTAGCACTCAAACCCTTAATCCTAGTGCCCTTGATCCTAGCATTGCACCATGAATCAATCCCAGTGTTATGCAGTCTAGATCCAGCTACCTCTGAAAAAGCCCCATCTATGACGGCATGAGACAAACATGGGGAAACTAAAAAAGGAAAAAGTCCTTATTGTAGGTAACAAAAGGGTTACCATCCTAGACCAAACCTAATGGGTGCTGTGCCAGTATGGTTTCAAGGGCACTGGGGACATATTTGGGGAAGAGGAGGGGAAGTTGGTAATGGGGAGGTTCTCTGACTTATAGCCTTAGAAACATTGTATTCACAAGTACTGGACTTGTGATGAGCTGTATTCTACCAGAAAGTTCCCCGGGAAATTCTCATGATTCGTGGAACTCTTGGTGTGCCAAGTGAGATCAGACCAGTCTCATAGGGATGCTCGGTGTGGAGGAGTTGAGAGAAAGATGGACAGTGACCATCCCAGAGCTGGGATTCAGGAAAGTGTGACATAGGCAAGTGAAGCAAGGAAACCCATAAAAATCCAAGTCTATATTTCTAGTAAAATGGTCTCCAAAGTACTATAGCATCTAAAATAAAACCCAAGAGACAGGCAAATCTCCAGCCTTAAATCCTAGATTAATTAATAGTGGAAGGAGATTTTACTCAGCTGGAACCAGAGGACTTTTGGGAAACAGTGGCCACCAATCTTTCCTTTGGTCCCACCACATTCTCACACATTGTACAGCTCCATAAGCACGATCCCTTAACAGACTGTCAGGGATGCTTAGATTCTCCAAAAATACAAACCAAGATGGCCCTAACTCACCAGGCCTTCATTTATCAAGATGCTGTGTAACTGGAAAACAAAAACTAGGAGGGAGGTGATGAGTGCGAAGGATCATGAGACTCTCACTAAAACACTACATAATAAAGACCACAGCAGGGCCAAGTTCAACATCCAGGAGAGACACAGAGCCCAAAGCTGTCCTGTGGTTATTTAATTCTAGAAAAGGGAGCTATGTCAGAGTGCTGAGGACGATAATGAAAGGAGCAGTTAAAATGTAAACTGCCCACTAGAGACTGTTTTAAAATGCTTTTTTGGAGTACCTTACAGGGAAATCCAAAGTCAATAATAAAAGGCTCCATAAATGCATCAAGGCAGAAAGCCAACTAGATAATCAGGGCAACCACTTGACCCAGAGCTGCCCTGGGAGACAAAATGGAGAAAACACGGAGGGGCAGGGGTTTTTCTTTTTGGCTCTGTAAAGATGAAGAAAGGCAACATGGATATTTTCATTTCCATTTTTGAAAGATTCTGTTCATAAACAGGGACTCAAACACAAGCAGGCCCAATGGATCGTGGGCCGTAATGACAGCCAGAAGTGGCCTGGGAGTGTAGCCACTGGATGAAATACATGGCTACAAGAAAGATGGGAGCAAGCATTCCTAAGAGTGACAGTTATGTGCCCCATACAGGCAAAAACAAGCCCAAACTACACCCACAGACTAGTGAATTCTGAATGGTCCCTAGCAGCCAAAGCTTTGATATTCCAGCATCTGGCCACTATGGCCAAAACAGCAGCCACACGCTGTGCTTCCTGCAATAGCCTAGCCATAATGCAGCAAACCTAACCTCTCCTGGTGCACAGCCTGGACATGGTTCCTCTGGCCTGCAGGCCCGACGGCCACACCATGAGGCGTGTTAATGGTGGCAATAGCCACCATGGTGAGACCAGCCTCGGAGCCCCAGGTGATAAACAGCACATATTTATATTTATATTCTCTCAAATTCTTACCACATCCCTGCAATGCAGTCTGTTTTATTTGCAGGTGGGATGTGGGGCCCATAGAGGTAGGGTGGGTCATTCATATTTATAAGCCAGTGAAGAGCTTTCATTTCAACTGGAAGGCCAATAGCAAGGCTAAAACAAAAGGCAGCCTTCCTCTTAGACAGAAAGGCAGAGATGTACTAGGACCAAAGCCAAAGTGATGAGAAGGGTGAGCTGGCCAACATAGAGAATGGGAAACAGGCAGCACATTGTATGGGGAACCCTGAAACACTGAAAATTAAAAATACTCTATAAATTGCTGTACCTTGCATTCTGTTCTGTAAAAGTACACAAAGAGAGTCCTTAGCTCTGTTTATGTTGCAGTGCATCATTTCCGTTGTATAGATGTGTTTTTATTTCTTTATAAATGTTTTTAGCTGAAAAAGAAGATCACGTACCACATAAAAGGCATCCAATTTGAAAGTGTTGCAATGAAACGTAGGCAATTTTCCTACCCGGAACATTCCCACGTTCATCCCAAGGGCCCCACTGGCAACACAGTATTCTTGCACAGTATTTATTTCCAGAAATTTTACACACACTAAGATATAGATGAGAGGACCTGTACGTGGTCTTTTTCAGTAAGAAAATAGGGTATGTAGGGAGTGTATATGGATGCATTGTGTTTATCAAAAATGGGAGCACAATGTTTTTATCTTGCATTTTTTTACTAAGTATCTTTTGGGAGCTTTTTATATCAATGTATGTTTCATAGTTTTTGTAACAGCTGCATGGTGTTTCGCTGCATGACTGTAACTTAACTCACCTAACTGCTCAACTTTTAGTATACATTCAAGTCATTTCCAGTCTTTTGCTGTGGCCAATGTCCTAGGAGGTATCGTTGGAGGAATATAAGAAAATATGTATGGGAGAGGTTCCTGGAGGTGTATGTACCAGATCCCAGGCATGTGCATTTAATTTGTTACTTTTATTTTAAATAGAAAATTTATTTCCATAGTTCAAAATTTAAATACTATAACAAAATAAATATAGGGAAGCCTCATGCCCTGCCTATCCCTGATCATTGTATTTCCTTCGGTCTCTGGAAATGCTTTATTTGTTCCTTCTAAATCCTTCCCGATTGCTCTTTACGCAGTCAGGATGCAAGGAAATGCACATATAAACTTAACTCCTCTTCTTGTGCTCAAAATGTGCACTGTACACCTTGCTCTGCATCTTACACGTTTCAATTCGTGTATCCTAGAGATCTTGCTGTGGACTGGATGTGTCCCCCAAATTCACACTGAAACTTCACCCCCAACGTCACAGTATCAGGAGGTGGGGGCTTGGGAGTGAGATCGCTGCCCTAATAAGCACAGACATAAGACAGGTGATCTCTCTGCTGTCTGCCATGTGAGGACACAGGGAAGAGGAGGCCCTCGCAAGACCCCAGATTGGCCAGGGCCTTGATCTTGGACTTCCCAGTCTCCAGAACTGTGAAAAATACATTTCTGTTGGTCATAAGCCACCCAATTGACATCATTTTGTTATAGCAGCACAAACAGACCTAGCCAGGTGTTTGCATACATGCATGCACACAGCACTGGCCGCCATCCTTTTTCATGGCTGCATGCTACTCCCTTGCACTGTTTAATTCATCCCCTTCTAATGGATACTAAAGCTATTTCTAAGATTTTACTATTGAAAACTACATAAATTACACTGGACCAGATTGTCTCTCTTTAGAATTAGCACCACAAAAGCCATTTCCTCTCTTAGGAGGTAAGCTCTAAACTGAAGAAGCAAGCTCCTACATTTACTCCAGAAATGTAGGGAAGCAGCTTTGATTTCCACTATATCCATGTGTTATAGCTTGAACTATGTCTCCAAAACAGACACGTTTGAGTCCTGTGTCTCTGACCTTCTTTAGGAACAGAGCTTTTCAGGAAACCAGGCTGAGATGAGGTCAGTTTGACTGGTGTCTTTATAAGAGGAAGAACGCTCAGACAGACAGGGGAGGCCACATGAGCACAGAGGCCGGGATTGGAGTTGTGTTGCTATAAACCAAAGGCCATAAACTTGGGGCCACCAGAAGCTGAAAGAGCAGGGGTTCTCCCCCAGGAGCTCTGGGAGTGTAGGGCTCAGACAATGCCTTGATTCTGGACGTCTAGAGTTGATACCTGTGTGAGAGTAACTCTGTTTCATGAAGGTGGGACTAGTCACAGGAACCTGATGTCCTGTCATCTGTTTATGACCTGGTATGTCCCGAATGCTGAAAAGTATGACAGTAAAAGACATGGCCATGCCTTCCCCTTCATAGACCTCCCCCTTGCTTTGAGCTCACTTACCATTCTTACACTTTCTGAAGTAGCTCTGAAGTCCTCTTTCCTGAGTGTCCTTAGTTGTGCTGTCATGGTTGCCTGGATGACATGAATCAGTTCAAAATATTTACCTTTCATGATCATTTTGACTTTGGGGAAGACCCAGGAGTCGCACAGGGCCAGATCCAGTGAATAAGGTGGATGAGGACATAGCCTCCTGTTTTTACGAGCCCGCCTTTCCATCAGATGGCATGCAGCAGCAGTTTCCACTGTGTTTTTTATCACACCTTAAAGGGCATCCAGGAAAGAGGACTTCCAGAACTGCTTCAGAAAGTGGTGAGAATGATGGGAAAAGTGAGTTCTAGGCAAGAGGGACTTTCTTAAATTTAAACATTGGTCATACTCTTTGATCACTCCTCTCATAAGCCCCTGTGCTGGCCGAGAACAGGGAATGTTCCAGGCATGCTTGGAGATCAAAGGTGGCTCCTTCCTGTCACTCCCTGTGACTTACACAGAGTCCCTGACATCCAGAGGCACTGATCTTGTTTCGCCTGCCTTCATAATCTGGAAAATGAGCCTTCCTTCCTCTGCCCCTACCTCATCATGCAGGGACAAACTCACCAGCTTCCTCCAGCCCACATGCTCTTGAGATCTCCAGTGACTAAGGCAGAAAAGACTTGTTTCCAAAGTCATTCGCCCAAGAAGCACCTGGAGTACTTAGCTGGCAGGTTTCTCCTGCAGACTTCCTTTCAGGTGATCACGAACTTGGCAGTGGGGCACTTGGCTAATCCTCAAAGAAGAAAAATCAAAATGCCTTGTTCTCCTGCCCCATAATTATGTTATCCAGTTACTCTCTGTTAGCTGGTGATAAAAGGAAATCTACCCAGGGTACTCAGCTGGTAGCCTTGACAGGTTTATATTGCCACCTGGAGCAGGGTTGCTGAGAGGGGTTGAGGGGTATTCTCCACACAGGTATAACTCAGTGCACAAGGACAGGATGCCCTTGTTCAGGGTGGGTGCCCAGAGCATTTGCACCCTTGGTGAAGGGCCAGGCAAATGTCCCCCCCCTGAGGTCACCTTTGATGATGGACCCAGATGCAGAGGCAAAGCTTGGGCCAGGGTCAGGATGAGGGCTGCACCTGGGGATGCTGTTGAGCGTGTCCCTTCCCTTGAATCATATGGTCCCTTCTACCACCTGCCCTGGGCCATGGGTGGACCTATTGGAGCCCCCAATGAGGCTTGGACTATTGAGTGCCTTGGTACATTGGGGCTTTAACCACAGATTCAGTTTTAGCCCATTGGTCCTGTTCCTTGGCATCCACCTTCATTTAGGTTCCCCCACTCTCATCCATAGAAATTATTTCCAATTCAGGCGCCATATTGGTTTCGAGGAAGAGAGCTCATGTTTCCATGATGGCTTCAGAACAATGAGGTCTCCATCCACTCTAGACTACACTGGAAGCTTGTAACAGCTGCATGGTGTTTTGCTGCATGACTGTAACTTCAATTCCCTTCTCTGCACCACTTGAACCTAAGTCTTTCTGAATCTGCTGCAGACATGTGGAAAAGCCCCACGCTTCCTTAGCTTTAGGTGCTCGCAGGAGAGGCTTCTTTTTCCCTGGGTGGCTATGACTTCGGCTCCCTTTGGAGTCCCTTTTGGTTGAACTTAGATTCAGAAGCTGTTCAAAGAGTTGAGGTTCTTGTCTTCTCACCTTTTCTCTGTCAAATTTGTATCTGCAGTGAGAAAGCTTAGTACACTTCCCCTCCATACATTTCCCTGGTCAGTCCTGTTCCTTTGTGAAAAATAAACAATGGTCATCTGTTGCCACTGGAAGCGTAACATGATTAAAATATTCCGGGGAGGCATCTTAGTTCAAGCTACTGTAGCAATCATCGTAGATTGGGTGGCATATAAATTCTCCATACCTCTGGCCAGAAGACAACCTCATCTCTCACTGCTAGGGTTACTTTCTGATGTAGACCTGCATGGCTAGTCTCAGCCTAACTCACTAGCCAGCCTCAGTTTCCTCCTATCATCGTGATTGTATCTTATTCTCCAGGCCACGGCCAACTTGTCATCATTCTCCCCTTCGACGTTGTTCACGTTCCTCTTGTGGTCTGCAATCCTCTCTTCAGCTTCAAGACCCCCTTCTGACGGTGCCCACTGGAAGCCATGGTGTGCTCTGTCTCCCGTGGGTACTTTCTTTTCACCCTGGTGGCAGGCCAGGCCCATGTTTGCCTGTAGCATGGGATTCGGAGTGACTTGAGATCTGGGCAATATTTCTCTTATTTCTGAGCTCCAGTCCCCCACACAGTACACAACAGGCACTGAATAAATGCTGTAAAGTTGTGCCTCATGGTGACAATCCCCTCTGCATGCCCAGCACATGTCATGGACCAGGATGCCCCCCTTTCTCTTCCTCCCTGTCCCACACGCTCTACTCCACATTCCTCATGAATTCCAGATCTTTAGAGATGCAAGAGACCATAGAGGTGCCCTCAGGTTGATGATGACAATGGCTATGGAGTGAGATAAAGCATTCCAGGGACAGATATGTTGGGGGAACCTTGAGCTAAATAAAATCTCAGCACATTTGCTGTGGTTTGGATAAGTATCCTCCCAAGACCTGTATATTAAAGTTTGGTGCCCACCCTGTGGCACTACCAGGAGGTAGTGGAGACTTTAGGAGGAGGGGCCTGGTGGGAGCAAGTGAGGCCATGGGGGGCATTCCTTGAAGGGGCTATTGAGACCCTGGCCCTTCCTGTCTCTTCCTTTGGCTCCTGGCTGCATGAGGTGAATAGCTGCCATGTCCCCCACCATATGTAAAGTGCCAAGAGAGTCCCAAAGCAAAAAGCCAGAGGAACAGGGCCTGAGACCTCTGAAACCATGAACCACAACAAACCTTCTCCCTCAGTAAGTTGATTATCTTGGGTATTTTGTTGCAGTAACAAAATACGCAAAGTCTGTCACAGAAAACTCCATCCCACTCTAGCTCCATCTTGATCTTCTCCACCACATTCTGGCCACACCACTAATTCAGCACTTTGCATGGTGGCTTATGTATGCACTCAAATCTGGGACAGAATTATAACTTTTTAAAAGGGAAAAGCCATTTCCACACCCTTCTAGTCTTCCCCTCACCATGTGCAGAGCCAGCCATGCGGTCAGAAGTGTGCTCTCACTGAAGAAGGAGTAAACTGATGAATGAGGGAGAGCAAGGTTGAGCACAATGTTTTGAAAGCGATCACCTCTCTTTGGGGACTAGAAGAGATGCGCCATTACTCCTTGTACCACAAAAATGGAGGATGCTTTTCATGATCTCATCACAACGCTTTCTTGTCACAAATTGTAAGGAACATCCGCCTTTCAGGGGTGTTTAACCAAAAACACGCGTACCTTACAATTAATGAAAGTCAGTAACTTTACTCAAAGCAAAACTCAGTTCTGTGATAACCTCCTTCCACTGGGAACACATTTCAAAACTGTCCAAAGTCTCAGAGTGGGAAGGGAGTGGGAAGGAGCCAGGCGGGGGGGTCATAGGGGTAAGAGGAACAGTCAGGAAGTTCTGCCCAGGGCCACGCGGTGAGTGCCTTGAGGTTTTCAAGGGTGGTGGCGGAGCTGTTGAGCAGCCTCCAGCTGGAACCCAACCAGCAGGGCACAAACGGCATCGGTTAATCTGGGATTGGTAATGACATGTTTGTTTTGGATTGGTGAGCGCCATTGTGGCTTTGAAGCCATGGTGGGTTGTTGTGGATGGAGGGTGGGGAGATGTGTGTTCTGGACACGGTCATGTCATGGCCCCTGGGAACCACCCAAGAGAATTCTGGGGTGGTTTTGGAGTTGGGAGTCTCTGGCTAGAAGTATTTTCTCCAAGAAGCTCAAAGCAAGGCAGTGACCACACACCATGACCCCAGGAGCCAGGGCCAAAGCTCACCTGCTGCAGCCATGAGGCACTTCCTGTGGGCCCTGTCTCTTTGTTGCCAGGGACTAATGTGCTCTAGAGTTGATGTGCACATTTCCACGTCATTCATTCACTCATTCATTTGTCCATCTGTTTTTAAGGAAGCCTTCTTTCTCTGACTGTGTAAACACAGGGGCGGGGAAGCCACTTCCCCATTTCCAGAACACGGTCCAAGCTCATGAGTCCGACTTTTCAACTCATTTCTACCCAAGCCCTTGGTGGTTTTCTTTTGGCCAAGTCCAACCTCCTGCCCCAGAGAGGGCAGCTGGGGGTGGAAGGGCACTTACGGGGCTTATTAAAGAGGGCACCGATGTCTTCTGAGAGAGAAAATAGCTCTTTCCAGAGAGATTTTCATGATTAAGTGCAAATGAACCCAAAACACATGGCTCAAATTTCCCTGAAATTACACACAGTTTTAAAAAGTAAGGGGGGATGGTTTTCTGGTAACCCCAAAACATTTAGGAAGAAACACACAAACTCATGCAAACAAAAATAAGCCCCAGGATGGTCTGTCTCGGAGGCCTCGTCCTGGTAGGCCGAGCTGCACCCATGCTTCTCGGGGAATCGGCCAGGGCCGCCCTCTCCTCAGGGCAGACTCTGAGGCTGGTGGCCCCTCCTGCCCCATGCGCTGGCCCATTGTCCAGGGGGAGGAAGGACCACAGGGGGAAAGCCCCTTCTCTGCCGGCTAAGCCTCTCCATTAGTTACCTTTACCTTTATGAATGCTGTTAAGATTTGGGCTTTCGCATACATAACTTTAAATCAGTAATATCCTTCATGGGCCATGATTTGTTGGCTCCATATGTAACCTCTTGGCCCATTAAATTGGCTCTGACTCAAATCCTGTTCCTCCTTTACGTCCAGCATTCTTTTTGTTGAAAAAAAGGGACATGGAGTGGCGGAAGGGGCGAGCAGAAGAAACGAGGAGAAACGGGCAGAGAAGAAAAGCTGGGATTTCTTCTACTGAAATTTTAAATGTGGAACTCATTGTCTGTACTGGCTTTGAGGCAGAAAAAAAAATAACCTAAGAGTTTAAATATTTGTTGAAGTCTGGATTTCTTGTTGTACCCGTCCCCCCACCCCCATTCCCTCTTGTAAAATTAAAGCTGAAGCTAGCAGTTTGCATCTAGCTCTCGAAATGTCACCAGCAATGCCGCTATTATGCTGGTTTTCTGGGCAACGCCCGTGCGTTACAGGCTGCAGCTCAATTAAACTCACCCTGCTTCTCTCAGCTCCAGCCTGACAGCTGCGCTGAATTTGGGTCTGGTGTGTGATTTATTCAGCCTGCTGATGTGCTGCCTCGTGATTTAGGAGGACGAAAACCCTGGAATGCACCAAAAAAGCAATATATGCATTATTATTAACAATAATAATAAAGATAAATGTCAGCCCCGAGTGAGTCTGGTGGCCCTTACCACTCCATTTAACATTCTAACGGTGGCAAGGGGCCCCCGCGTGGCACTTGGTTCTGTCTGGTGCCTCCACGGAGGCTAAGCAAAGGTTATTTGTCAAATGCTGGGTTGCACTGGAATGGAGGGGGGATATTTTCAAAGCTCTGGGTCAGACCAGCCCAGCTGCATTCCTGTCCTTGTCACTGAACTTTGTCACATTATTAAGCTGTCAGCAACGCCAGGGCGTTGTTTAGATTTCTGGTGGGAACTCCTCGCACATGCTCTGTGGCTCCGTGGGGATTTTATCAACACCACTGTAAAACGCACACAAACAAGCTGTGCTGCGGTCGCCCTGGGAAGACCTGGCTGCTCAGCCTCACAGGCAGGAGGGGAGGCCAGAGCTGGGCCTCGTGCTGCCCAAGGGCATCCTCCCATTGCCTCCCAGTACTCAAGCCCGGTGGGTCCCAGGGTTGCTCTCTGCCTGTCAGTGCTACAAATTTGGCTTTGCCCTTGGCCAAATTCAATGCTAAGAGGCCTGGAGTGCAGACCCTGGAGCTGAATGAGACAGTGGGCGATGTCCAGGTTCTGCCCCTGAGCTTCCCTGTTTGTCCCTCTGTCCCCTCCCCAGAGTTCCTCCCTCACCCCTGATATGCAAAGGTTCTCATCGTGTTCATCCTCTAGGCTGGCAGCTTGGAAAGCTCCAGGCACAAATGAGGGAGGGGTGCTGTCCCTGTAAGGAAGAGCCTTGCTTCGATTGCAACAATCAGCAGCAGACTGCAGGCAGGACCCAGCCCCGATGCCCAGCAGCCGTCAGATCGCAGTGTGCACCAAGCCCAGCTTCTGTCTGCAGAGCGCTGCCTCCCAGCAGTGAGGATGAGGAGGGTGGTGGGACACCAGCAGTGGAGCTCCAGGACTCTTAGAGTCTGCAGAAAGAAGCCTGCAGAAGCTGCCCAGCACCACCCAAGGAAAGAGGCACATTCAGGACTTCCTGGTCCATCAAAACAGCACCACAGCTTTGAGCAGTATGGGGAAAAACAGAAAACTGTGTCCCTGCTGGCTCTCTGACCTCAAGCCATGACCACCTGTGCAGTGGTGGGTGGAAGGGGCGATGGCTACACCACCTTGCCTACTTCTCAGCGGTGCCTGCTGTGTAGACAATGCTGAGTTCACTCTCGAACACACCGGATATTCAGTGAGCTGCGGCCCTTGTTACTGTTCCCACTGCAGGCAATGAGTCTCTCTCTCTGCTATATCGCATCTCTGGCCATAGGAAGGCAGGAAACAACCCCCTCAGACTGGACCCAGGAAGTGACCTTTCAGAAGACCACCGGCTCTAAATCATAGAGTACAGCTTGGAGGGGTAGGAGGTGTGATTAAAACAAACTACGGTGAGCACTTAAATTTATTAAATTATTGCAGTAAAAGACACATTTCCATGAATCCCCCTCAAAATCCTCCTCCTCACTTCGAACACACTTATCTCATCATTGTTGTCACTTCTGAAGCAGTTCTAGAAGTCCTCTTTCATGTCTTTACAAGATATGATCAAGAAGGGGTGAAGATTGGTACTGAGTGCCATCCAATGGAAAGGCAGCCTTGTAAAAATCCACAGAGTGTCCTCACCCACTTTATTCACCAGTTCTGGAACCGTGTGTCTTCTGCTTTTTCCCTAAAGTCAACATGACCGCGAAAGGTAAATGTTTTGAATCAATTCGGGGCATCAAAGCAGCCGTGACAGTGTAACTAAAGATATTCAGGAATGAGGACTTCTAGAACTGCTTCAGAAAGTGGCAAGAATGATGGGATAGGTGTTAAAAGAGAGGAAGGTTAATGGCAATGTGTTTTTTACTATAATAATTTTAAAAATTTAAATATTCACTATATGTTTTTATCACTTTGTGTATGTAATGGATATTGTTACTAATGCATATGTATATTTATACGTATGGGCACATTTCTACAGATGGCTGGCAGATGGATAGATAGATGGGTAGATGATAGATGACAGATTGATGGATGGGTAGATGATAGATGGATACATAGATGACTGATGGAGGAATGAATAGATGGGTAGATAGAGGATAGGTGGATGGATAGATGATAGATCATGGATGGATCAACACATAGATGGATAGTTGATAGACTGATAGATATTAGATGTCAGATGGATGGATGGATGGATTGGTGATAGATGACAGATGGATAGATGATTGATACATGAGTGGAAGATGACAGCTTGATGGATAAATGATGGACTGATAGATGATGAATAGATAATGAATTAATAGATGGATAGATCATAGATTGATAGGCAGATATATGCCAGATTGATGGATAGATAGATGGAGCGATCATGGATGGATGAACACACAGATGGATAGTTGATAGGTTGATGGATATACAGATGTCAGATTGATGGATGGATGATAGATGGACAAGCAACAGACTGATAGATGACAGATCATGGATGAGCAGATAGGTAAATGATAGATTGATATCCAAATAGATGTCAGATGGATGAATTGATAGAGGATAGATGGATAGATGTAGGATGGATGAATAGATAGATGAGAGACAGAGAGAAGAAGAGATCCATCCACCCAGGTGATACTTCATCATGTTGAGTGAATCCCACAACTCTGAAGAAACCATAACCCCAGCCAGGGGAGCCTTGGCACTCCTAGCTCTTTCTGCTCCGGTGTGTGGCTGCTACAGGTCCCGGCTGTGTGAAGCTGAAACACTTTCAACTCTGGCCTCTGGAGAAGGTGAGCTCAGGACCCCATCCTCCTCCAACTTCCACAGTTCATTTCAACCAACCAGAGCAAAAGAGCAGGAGCCACTGTTCAGGTCCACAGGCTACGTGGGGCTGGGGCAGTATGGGCAGTGACCACTCACACAGGGCCACCAGGGCCTAAGCAGGGACAGGTGGTGGCCTTGGGCACAAGATCCTGTGGTACAGAAAAGGTCACCCAGGTACGATGGCTCCAGCAGCATTTGCAGGAGGAACCCAAGCCACACCCTGCCCCTCTGCTATTGTGTCCTCCTCAGCATGCTGTCTTCATCCGCAAACCTGGCTCTATTGCAGGATGGACGGGAGGAGGTTACACTGCCCTGCGTACTCCTCAGTGGGGCCTGGGGTGATGAGAACAAGTGCAAGTGGGCTGGGAATAGTGCCTGTCCCCAGCTGCACTCAGTGACACCTTACACAAAGTTCTGGACAGAGGCGACGTGCAGTAAGGGCTCAGTGACCAAGTCTTGTTTTCATCATCGCCAATATATCCACCTTCTACATGTAGTCTGTGCCTAGTGCTCGGGCAGATGCCATAAAAACAGTGATGCATTTAGCCTCACAGCTCAAAAGGGGAAACTGATGCAGTTAAGCACACCACCAAGAGGCATGGGGTCTGCTCAAAGCCTCCTCTTGGGGGGCTGCTGAGAGTGCCTGACAGTCACAGGGTCAGAACTTCAGAGAGAGAGAGAGAGAGAGAGAGAGAGAGGAGAAGGCCAGGCTTTAAGAAGAGACCTCTGTTGCTACTGCTACAGAAGGAGCCACTCCATGCAGGGGTTCAGGATTCTACCTTGTTCTTCAACTCTAATTGGCATGGGAGAAGGACATGAAGAAATTCAGGAACCATCTATGAAAATGCACCATGACCCGGCCTCCTGAGCCAGCCTGGGGACAGGACACCAGGCCCACTCTGGCCAGGGAAGTGGAGGAGAGGATGCAGCTGGGCTCGAGTAGACGCAATGGCTTTATGATTTTTAAAATTCACAGTGGAGGAAGAGAGGAAAGAATGCTGGCCCTGAGTCACCTAATTCTTGCTGTATCTTAAGCACCCAAATTTTTAAGTGAACACTGAAGCTTTTTAAAAGTCTCTCCTTCTACTTAAGCACCCAAATCTATCCCACCAGCCCCTGAAAAAAGAAAGCACCCAAAACCCTACTTGGTGACCTCTTTACAGAGTGGGCACTCTCTGCTGAGACGCATGTGTCCCCAACAAGGTTGAGCACAGGGGCTTCGTTTCTTGTGTCTAGAGAGTGATACGCCAGCCAACTCAGCTAAGCATAAGAGGCTTGGTTTTCATCATTAAATGATAAGAGAATAATGTTCCAAAAGGTGGGTTACTCTGGGAGCCAAGGGAACAAAACTTGAAAATGAGAAATGTCACCTACAGGTGGGTCTGGAATGATTGTCTTTCTATGAATATGTGGTCCAGAGTTAGCTGACATCTCCCTTCCTTCCTTCCTTCCTTCCTTCCTTCCTTCCTTCCTTCCTTCCTTCCTTCCTGTCCCTCTAGGAATCACAGCACACCTCTTGGCTTCTGCAAGCAATACCCATCACCCATGTGCCAGTTTTTCCTCTATGGCTGCACCTAAAGGAGTTTGGTTAGATCTGATCAGAGTTAGATAAACACCCAGCAAGGGTTATTAGTGCAACCGTTAGCCCAAGGTAGATAGTACTGCAGTAGGAAAGAAATTCTCTTCTTTAACTTTGCTGGATGTATTAATTGTTTACTTATCTTTAATTTGGCTTGTTTGCCTTTGAACAAATGCAAAAGTCTCTTTCTCCTTTTTATTTCAGTAGGTAAAAAAGAGTAACTGGGAAATGAATCTGTGGAAAAGATACTAAATTAGCTATCTACATAATGAAAGACCAATTGTCATGATTCTATTTGTTCTTAGTTGTGTAAAAATCTATAGCATGAAAATGATAATAAAGTCTATGAATGTCAAGGAGAGAAGCCATCCTAAGTACCCATCCCACACCCAAAGAGGGTTTTTCCTCTTTGCCCATACTGGTCCCTCAAATCTGTGTCAGCTCCTAAAAACCATTTGTGTCCATGAAGAGTGCCCCAGCCGTTACCTTGGCCTGGGCCAGCCTCCCAGTGTGGGGGGATTTAGCTCGGCATTCAAGGGCTCTCAAAACCCAACTCACGCTGCAGGATCAGCATGGAGAAGATGCCCAGAGAAGACAACTGTCCCCTGACATCCGCGAAACCATGGCACTTGCATTTAAAATGAACATCTACCCTCAAGGACTCTGGTGGAGTGGCCTGAACTTCAGCAGAGATTAGGAATAAGGAAATGGGTCACAGTGCCACACTCAGGTGAGAAGCTGCTTCTTAATTAAAGGCAGAACAAGGTGTCTTTCCTGGGACTAATCTTAGCATATCTCTCAGACACAATGAATGATATAAACACTTGGGGCAGAGGGGAGAGACACCATCTAACGTAGTGGTGGTTCTCTGCCTCCTGAGACTGTGCTCATGAATTTCCCTTAATTTTGGTTTTTACCCTGATTTTAATATTTGAGATCTTAATACCACCAGAGAACACAGACATACATAACAGGTCACAATTTACTTTACCGAGGTTATACAACATTACAATTGTACTCTCATGTTTCTAACCCCTCCAAAAAGTAGTTTTTCTCTGGAATGCAAAGACACTGCGTTAAGAATTATCAGAACTGGGTGTGGTGACATACAATTATAATCCTGGAATCGTGAGAGGCTGAGGCAGGAGGATTGCAAGCCCAAACCCAGTCTGGGCAACTTAGTGATTGAGGAGACCCTGTCAGGAGACTAAAAAAAATAAGAAAATAGGCTAGCGATGTAGCTCAGTGCAAAGGCTCTGAGTTCAATCCTTAGTACAGAAAAACAAAATAACTAGCCCCTCCCCCCAAACTCAGGGTGCCGGACTATGAATGTTGAGCACTGGGAAAGAGAGACAGGGCTGGATTGAGCAGGGGCACTACCACCTTGATGCTGGACCTATGACCTAGACGAAATCCCTCAGTTTTTCCAAAAAGTTACTAGAAAATGAGAAATGTCTGAACTTCCGGGTAAGAAGTCTCCTGAGATCCTCTACAAAGGGCGTATCTTTTGCCCAGGGCACCGCAGGCCAATGGAAAGCTTGGGTCCTAGGCCTGGGGATCTCAGATACCAGCATCTCTGAAACCTACAGGGAGGATGCAGGTCCCGAGGGACTGAGCTTAAAGACAGGGGGCTCCCTCTGCTCCTCTCCCTGGAGTCACTTTCTGACAACGTCTTCCACACGCACGGAAACCAGCAAGCGTTGACAATAGGAACCTGAGCGAAAGCAAACGTGAATATTCAAGAGCAGAGAATGTATTTTCGCTCACAGGGCAGAGCTGATCTGGAAGTCATCTGGCTTCGATATGCCTCTCCGGCAACCTTTGGATATAAGAACTCACTATCTCTCGTTTCTTTTGTTGCAATTTTCCAATAAAATCTGTCAGGGGCCCAAGTTCTCAGAGGACTAATATGGAGAAGACTGTCCCTGATTTCCCTTCAAGCTGAGAAATCATTTCAATGTGAGAGTCTGGCCGAAGCTGGCCCAGTCCCCACAGGTACTGGGGATCCGGGAAGGAGACCCAGGTCTCACTCCAGCCCTCCCAGCCACGTCCCAGGCTTATAACTATTCAGTCAGCAGCCCAGAATTGTGGGCTACTTAGTTTTCTCTACAAGCACTTAAGGACAGTTTAATGAAAGGAAAGAGCTGAGGAGAAAGAGGAAAAATGCTTTTTTTAGGAACTGAACAAAATATCATGTTTTCCCCTCTCTCTCGCTCTCTCTCTCTCTCTCTCTCTCTTCCCTTTTTGCAGTATTTCTACTCAGAGAAAATTATAGTCTTTGGGGCCAGCAATGTGCTCTGTATGTTTTGCTTATTCCAGTGGTTAGAAGGAGACCCACGGGCGATGGCGTGTCAGTATAACATTCCCAATACTCCTGATAGATTTGTGCAAACAGCACTGCGGGCCAGGCGTGCGCACGATGAGTTCACGTTGTCTGGCGACGTTTCTCCTCGTCTTTGTTTATTTGCACAGCCTCTTGCCTTCCTCTGGAATCCATAGTTTGTATTCCTTTTTACAGTTTCTGCCTCTTCCAATGATGCTTTCCTTTAACTTATCTTCTTTTCCACCTCCCTCAGCCTGGGTTGAAGTGTTTCTGTGCCAAACAATTTGCAGAGGAAATGGCTCGAGTTAGAAATGGAGGAAAATGGAGGTTGTAATCACAGCGTAGGGTTTCCAGTCATTACCACTTCTTTCTCTTTGGTCTGTGTCTAGGTCTCTCTCTACTTTGTGTTCCTGTCAGGAGGAGCCCAGGAAGAGATCCTCTTGCCACCTGTACAGCAGGCCAGAGAGCTCCAAATAAAAATAAAATCACACTCCTTTTATAGCACTGAGCTGTGTGCTCTTGGAACACAAAGAAGCAACCCTCTTCCTCCCTTCCATTCCATACTTGAAAAATGTTTCTAAATGTGCTGAAAGATGTGAGCAGGCTAGCTCAGGGTCCCAAATTGGAGAGAAAGAAGGGCCCTCTGAGGGTTGGAGAGTAGTAGGAAGGCCCAGGAAGGCTCTGAAGGATGCGGGGGCTTATAAAAGCTGAGGGAGAGGCTGGGGATTTAGCTCAGTGGTTCTGGCACCTGCCTGGCAAGCTCAAGTCCCTAGTTTGATCCCCCAGTACCAAAAAAATAAAAAGCTGAGGGAAGCAAAGAAAACTTTCTAGAACTTTCCAAAACTTTCTAGGCAGGAGCTTTGGTAAGGGCAGCTTGGGTGAATCACCATGCTCATGGGTTGGCTCTGCCCTGGGAGCTGTGGCCTCTCCTGGGATTCTGGGCTCTCTCCTCAGAAAAATTAACATAAACACAAAGTTACAATTTTTGGGATCCATTGAAGATCCCTCAAGAAGCCCAGGTTAAAATGCCTTGACTAAACTGTCCTTGAAGACAAGTTAGCTTTTACTCACCTTAGGGGCCACTGCCCAGAACATAGTACCTGATGACCAAAAGCTGAGTGAATGATACAACAGTGATTTCTTCCTCCCCCCCCCATCTCCTGAGCTCATCCTACCTCCTGATGACAGTTGCCCATGGAAAGGGTCTCACAGGACCTGCTCACTGTGACTTCTGCCTCTTTCCTGGCACCCAGAGCTTCCCAAATCCACTTCATCATGGAATCTACCCATCCTGCATCTTGTGTCCTAAGTGTTGGGATAACATGGTAGAAAGAAATCCATGCTAAGGAAGGGCAGCCATACCTCTTGCTCTTCTGGTTTCATCGCCAGGTGCCTCAGCTTTACTTCCTAACCTGAAATATGTCCATGGGGCTATTGGGACCTAGTAGAATGGGATATGCATCCTTGGAAAGTTGAAGAAGATCCTCTGTAGTGGGAGGAAGCCTCCAGCATCTCTCTGCCACACACTGTGTTCATATAGTTTATCCAGAAGGTAGAAAAGACACCAAAACTTAGTGCACAGGCTCAGAGTTGAGCAGACCATTGCCTGATGAGTATTCCTGTGAGTCTCTGATTCCATCCTGAGACTGCTTTTCCTTCCTTGTTAAGTATATAGTATTGATTAAGAGCTCAGGCTCTGTGAAGTTACATAGTAACTTATAGGAAGCTAATAGGGTGCATGCCATTTTTATCTGCTAGAGATGTAAGCAATTTCTGCCTGATAGAAAAGATAACCCCCAAAGGTTATGGTTTTATTTTCCATACAACAGTCACTAGTTTTGTACATCAAGTCCCTCTCTTATTCAGCAAGCTCAGTTTTGTTGTCTATATTGACTGTGGTCTCTTGTATTCTCTTTCACACTGGTTTTGTGTCTTGCAGAATTCCTGATTCATGAGTGTAATACCTCTTTGACTCATGCTTGCTATATAGTTGAGCAGGAATTTTCATTTTAATTATTCAAAAGCTCAGATGCATTTCAGCTGTAGGCAGAGGCCAGCAGCAAAGTTTTTAACACCCAGAGTGCAGGGAGTACTACCTTGTACATGAGGTGTGGACGTAGGTCATGTGGGACCTTCTTAGACTACAGGTCTGACCAGCAGTCCTGTCCTGGGTTCCAGTTCCAGTCCTCAGGGCCTGGAAATGTCCCCTCAGCTGGTCGGTGACAACTGTCTGTGGGCATCTGTGGAATGCGCTGTCCTCACAGAGCTACTACGGCTCTGTCCCCTCTGGTCCTCTGCTCCCCACAGTCACATCTTCACTCCAAGGAACTGGACGTCCTGGGGAGTTTCTGGGAAGTTGGGGGGAGGTTTAAGTGTGCTGGAAGGGTGTGGAACAGAGGGAGAGAGACAAAGGAAATGGAATGACTCATGCTAGAGTTGAAGAGACTGTCCAGCACAGAGCCCTGGCCAAACAGCACAGCCCCCTCCCCTAGCTGTCACATGCACGGGCAGGTCCACACCCCAAGTCTCCTACCCACCTCCTCTGGGAAGAGGCGAGGGAGGCCCTTCTTTTCAGTGGGCCTGAGTCAACACCTTGATGGCCGGCTCTGCTGCCTGCTGTCTTTTATCATGGCGCACTCATAACCTTAATGCTTCACAGTTCTTGGAAATAGAGATCTCAGAGATGCCAAGAAACACTCCACTGACTTGTTCACTGCTACCTGGGGCCTTGACAAAAAGGAAGAGGCAAATGTTTGTTTTCAGGTGGTGGGATAGCTTCAGCCCTGGGTCTCAGACACCTCTTCAGAGGCTGAGCTGGGGAGAAGAGACAGCAAGAGGGAGAGGAGAGGGATGCAGAAGGAATTGTTGGTGGAGTTGGATATATTCCATGGAACGTCATTCTGCCTTTTGGGAAGTGGTGTTAAATACAACCTTTGTTAAACTGGCATTTTGTTTTGTTTTTGTTTTACTCATTCGGTGAAATTAAAAAGATAACAGCCTGGGCCTGGTATCACTAGCCTGTAATCTCAGCACTCCGGGAGGCTGAGGCAGGAGGATTGCAAATTTGATCCCAGCCTGGGCACCTTAGCAAGACCCGTCTCAGTATTTTAAAAAGAAATTTTAAAAGAGGTGCTGGGGAGGTAGCTTAGTACAAAGGCCCTGGGTTCAAACCTCAGTACTGGAAAAAAAGTTGTTAACCCTGTGTCAGTCCCCCAGTTTGGGGAGATGTGGTTCATTGGAAAGCAGCACCCCAAGAACCTATCTGAAACCTGGGCTCTCAGGCTGCAGATGAGACAGGACCCCCTGAATACCACAGTCAGCCGCAGTGACCCTCTTCCCTCTGGCAGGAAACCAGCCCTTTGTTCTAGGCCAGCAGCATAGGGTCCTGTGGGTGGCGTACCGCCAGTACCACCTCCTCTCTGGACAAACAGATAATGAGGGGTCACCTTTGTCCCTCACACGAAGGGTCAAGACTCAGAACTGAGTCCTGCTCTGCCACTTGAACTCCCTAAACTTCTGCAAGTAACTGCTGTCATCTTTCTGAAGCTAAAAAAACTTTCAGAGTTGCCAGATAATAAAATCAGTCGCCTATCCAAAGAGCTCTACAAAAGATAATGTGAAAGAGCTATGAAAATATAATTTATTGTTATAAATTCCTCCTCCCTCGTGCCACATCCATGTGAAATGCAAAGCAGGGAGGGGGTGGGTAGATTTCTAGGTCACCGGCACCCACTTTTGGTGTGGGACAGTTAAATGATCTTAACAATTTTTGTCAGCATGGGGTCTGTTGAAGCAGCAAGGGCATCCAGGTAACGCAAAGATGGATAACTGAGATCGATAACCACTGCTTTATAGAAAATGAAGTAGAAAAAGATCAACCTAAGGTGTTAAGTGACAAAATCTCATTTAACTCTAAGTAGAATCGAGTAATAATGTTTCCAGTCACACATGAAGAGTAGGACTCCTAGGGATTAAATTACTACCCCAAATCATGCAGGTGGTCTCTGTAGCCCTGCTCTGTACCCTGCTGACCCCCATTCCTCTCTCACTCATCACAGGAAAGTCCTTGGCTGGGTTCCTAGGCTTCAGATTGTCCCTACTCTGCCATCTACCCAAAGCGCGACCTTGGACATGTTCCTCCTGCTAGGCCTCATACACTTCACAGAAGAAATATAATATCTTCTCCACTCCCACCGAAGCAATGACACCATACACACACACACACACACACACACTTTGCATCTGTAAAAATTATAACCATTAGCTTTCTCTAATGAACAAACTCATCATTAGCCAAAACATACTGGTTTTTTGCTATAAATTAAATGTAAGTGAAATGCCATTTGTTTTTCTTGGTAGGGCTGGTCAATGGACTTGCCCATACCTGAAGGGTTAAGTAAAATACTTTTGTGTGATTTATGTTGAACATTAGCTAACTCTGAACTAATATTGGACATTTTCCCATCAGCACACTTTGAATGTAGCGTTCGCATCTGTTACCGATGCTAAACATTAATTGGGGAAGTGGAAATATAATATAATAAAGAGAACATATACTTGAGGAAAACCGAACTCCAAGATGCTTTAAATCACAACATGATGCCTTCCACCTGATTTAATCAAGTTCTTTTTTTATAACTCGGATAAAATGGGAGGGAAGAGAAGAGAGGGAAAGTAATACTAAAATTTATTCCTAATTTTAACTCTAAAGTATACAATAATCATAGTGATTTGGTGAAATGGTTTGAAGTTTCCAAAGCCAAAAAAAAAAAAATTAAAAAAGGCACAGCTCTGTGTTTTTCCTATAAGGCCTCTCTTCAAAAAGATACAGTAAGTTTACCTTAATTATCTTAATATCTTGACCTCTAAGAATTTGGATGTGGATGATGGGAACATGTATGCTGTAGAAATGGGGCATAGACCAGCAGTGACAGATCTGAGGGACAAAGGTCAGCCTAGAAGGTTCCTTGGAGTTCTCAAAGCTTTTAGTAAGTATCTGAATTAAATCCAGTGGTGTGACCCAGATGTAGACCCTAAAAGCCATATGCCCACACCCTGTGCTGATCTGTGATTAACCTAAAAGTACGCAGAGGATGCAGAAAATACAATCTGTGCATCTGACAAGCTCTTGACCCTGTCTACCTCACAAGCCCTCTCTCTGTCCTCAAACCATTCCTCCTGGGAAGTCACCAAAAATGGGAGGAGCCCACAATGACTGCCAGCAAGGACACATGCAGCAGTGAAAGCCACACCCCTCCTTGCGATGTCCCTGTCCCCAGCACAGGAAACTTTCAACTCCGGAGAGCTCTACTCGAACTGGGGTCAGCAAAACCCTCCCCGCTTTTCTACAGAAAGTGATATCAGACACAGCCACACAATCCGTTCACCTATTTCCCAGGGCTGCTTTTGCATAGCAAATATGGAGTTGAGTGGTTGCCATGGAGACCTAGTTCGCATAAAGTATAAAGTATTTACCATCTAGCCCCTTCCAGAAAGCATTTGGTGGACCCTGTGAGAAAGGGCTGTGGCTTTTCTGGAGCACCATTATTTGCATTCTATAAACTCAAGTTCTGGTTCTCAATCTTTCAGCAACCCTGCATATGGGAGGGGAAAAGCTTCCCATCAGGAAAGCTGTCCTACCCTGGTGGAGATGGTGCCCAAACACCCGCAACACAAAAGGGTTTCCATGAAGTCAGTGAGATGTGAATTTCAGGGATGCTCACCCGCTGTCCGCTGGCCTTGGAGGGCCCTGTGATGTGAGTATATGGTTGTGTGTTTTTGCAACATTTGAAAAATGAGATAGAGAGATCATTGTCTCTTTTCATTCCAACTTTCCCCACTGTGTCCTCCCAGTGGGGCTGGGACTCCTGAGGATCGAGGATCTAATTAAACTGGTGTTGAGACCTGGAATTGGGAATACTTCTTGTCTTAGTCATTTTCCTCCTTGCTGGGACAAAATATCCAATACACATCACTAAAAGGAAGAGAGGCTTATTTTGGCTCGTAGTTTGTGGAGGTTCAGTCCATGTGTGGTTGGCTGGCTCCAGGCAGAAGCAGCACAGTGGAAGGATCTGGTGGAGGGAAGCAGCTCACCTCGTGGCGTCTGGAAAGCAGAAGGATTGCAGGGAAAAGCTGGGAAGGGAGATATAACCTTCCACAGTGACCTGCCTCTTCCAACCAGGCCCCACTTCCTAACAACATGCCAGCTGTAGCACCAACTATAATCCAGTCACCTTTCTATGATCCCATAAGGCTTTATAGGAACATCTAGATATAAACTGTAACATTTCTAGTCTGGGTTTAGTGCGACATACAGAGACAGACTGATGACAGTTACGTATGTCATGATCACTTCTATCCACGGTCATATTTTTGCTAGTCCTCCCAAGATAGGAAAATCCTCAGAGCTCACAGGGCCGACTCATCCCCGAGGGGCAGACTCAGTGGTCCTAGAGCTGTTAGACCCTGTCCTCTGACACCATTTCTGAAAGCAGTGGGGAAGAAAAGGTCTTTGAGAGGTGGAGAGTCCAAAGCCAGTTCATGGAGAAGTCTTCCTTCCTTTTAGTTCATGTATGAAAGGAATTTAATAGATTTTCCCAAGTTTTAAAATGTTGAATGACCCTATTGATAACAGCTTGTGTTATTGAAACTTTTCTATCAATAGTAAAAAAAAAAACCCTCAATCAACAAAGCTAAAGACCAAACTGCATTTTTTTTTTGAGACAGGGTCTGGCTATGTAGTTCAGGCTGGCCTTGAACTCACCATGTACCCCAGGCTGGCTTCAAAGCAATCCTCCTGCCTCAGCCTCCCAGGTGCTGGAATTACAGGAGTGCACCACCATACCTGGCTAATTGCTTATTTCTTTCTGCCAAAATATTATAAGATTATAATTGTATGAAGATTTGACAGGTGTATGTGGCCAACAAATGTGGAAAAACCAGTATGACAGAACATGTAAGCTGTTCAATTCATAAAGCTGTAATGTTTTCTGAATTGTGTGGTGTTTGTGGCAAGCTTTTAAAAACTAGTTATTTCTTGTGATTTTATTTTCATTCTAAAATGCTACATCACAATTGTATATCCTTTTTCATCAACAGGGTACCCAAAATAAAGCAAGCTTTAGGCCTACAAAATGTATCCTACTTAATACGCTTGTCCTGTGCACCCTGATATGTAATTAAAACAAATATTTCTTTCTTTCTTTTTCTTTTCTCTTTTTCATGTTAGTCATCATAACTCCTTCCATGGGCACTGTGTGTGGCCTAGGAAAGGAGAAAGTCAGAGTCAAAAAACAGTACTTAAAAAAATCTCTGCAAATGAGCTTGGTCTGGTGACGCACACCTGTAATCCTGGCACTCTGGGAGGGCTGAGGGAGGAGGGTTACAAGTTCAAGCCCAGCTTGGGCAACTTGGTGACTTAGTGATCCTAGTCTCTCAACGTTAAATAAATAAATAAATAAATAAATAAATAAATAAATAAATAAATAAATAAGGGCTGGAGATGTAGCTCAGTGCAAAACCTAGGGTTCAATTCCCAGTATCAGGGAAAAAAAACAACTATGCAAATGAATTTGGTTTTGGTAAATGAATTTTTAATCGAAGTGAATCCATTACTGAACAGAACCTGTGCCACTCCAAGCGATTCCTCTGCATGGTAGAAAGAGCCCATTTCAGAGCTAGGCTGACCCAGGTCTGAACCTCGACTTCACCTTTCGGGCCTTGTGTGCTTTTGAACACAACATCTATTGCCCTGAGCCTCGGTTTCCCCAGCTGTTGAAGGGGAAAGTATGTGGCTCCCACAGGGTGCAGAGGGCGCAGTGAGTTCAAGGCAGGGTGCATCGGTCCCTACCCCAGCCACGCCCTCCTCCCCATCCCTCTCCAGGATGCTCCAGGAGCTCAGCTCATCACACAGCTGGCAGAGAGAGACTCGGAGGAAAGCCCCGTAATTAATGTCACATTCGTTCAATTTCAAGTCTAGACAATATTTTTCTAAAACAATTGCTTCTGAGGGCCAGGAATAAAAACAGAACAATGTCACTCATCAGCGCCCAGAAGGGGAGGGTAAACACTGCCTGGCAGGCCGTTCTGACTTTGATCAGGAACCCTGCGCTCGCTGAGAGGCCAGGAAATGACTTCCACACTTTGCTGCGCTGTGGTCCAGCTCTCCCCAGTCCCAGGGCTCAGAATGGAAGCCAGGACCCAGGGACCAGAGACCACCTGTCTCCCTCCAGAGATCACCGTTCCCCATCCAGTGTGAGATGGGGACTCCAGGTGCCACAGGCAGCCCCAAGCCTCAGGCCTGGGGCTCCCCAAGTCAGCACCCCAGGAACCTCGTGTTCCATCCACCTGCTACTTGGGGTGACCCTGAGGGCAGCCACCTCCTGCCTGGCACAGCAGCGAAGTTGAGGGAACTGGGGCTTCCTTGGTATTGGCCCCAGGCCTGAAAATCACAAGAGGGAGAAAATCACTCCTCCGGGATGTGACAGTTTGGTAGAATTTTACATAAATGGAAACCCCAGAAACGCGCAAGGTGGTAGGCCAGGTGTGGGAGATCCAGTCTCCCCTCCAGACGAGTTTCCTTCCGCACACTGCCCTCCTCGGGGGCAGCCAGAGTTGGGGACCAGAGACAGGAAAGCAGAGGGGAGGAGAGGAGAGCAGGGTGACAGCAAGCAAGCAGGAGACCGTGGTCTTCTTCCAGTGCCGAGGAGTGAACAGGAGGCAGGTCAGCAAACTGAGGGCAGCAGTGAGACCAGTGGACCGGGACAAGGCTTCTGGGACCCAGAGGAGTATCTGCACCGTCCCCGTCTGCTCAAGAGCTGCCAACTCAGAATGGTGCTGCTCATAGCAGGAAGGAGCAGCTCACCCCAGTACCACCAACTCCCATCCCCCAGGCACCCGGCAATCAATTACAAAGTTCCCCTCGGCCCTCCCCAGTTCGGTCTTTCTACAGTGGTTTCTCCAAGCCAGTCAAAACCCCTCTGAGAGTATGCTCAGCTAAGTACAAAGGAGAATCTGACTTAGCTAATTTTTACTCAAGTGTGAATGACTGATGATCTTCCTTCACTCTCCCACTACAAAAGGGCAACTTCAAACAAAAACAAACAAAAAACCAAGATGCATCTCTAACCGGGAAGGTTTTATACGAGGTGTCAAGGGGAAAAAAGGACTTTAGCAAGGATGGGACAATATAAGAGGTATGACTGAAAAATATAAGAATGTTAAATTCTCAAAAATGGATTCCTCTTAGAGACACATTTCCATGGATCCCCCTCAGAATCCTCCCTCTCACTTTGGACACAGCCCCTCCTTCTTGCCACTTTCTGAAGCAGTTCTGGAAGTCCTGTGTCTTTCTTTCTTTTCTTTCTTTCCTTCTTTCCTTCCTTCCTTCCTTTCCTTCCTTCCTTCCTTCCTTCCTTCCTTCTTTCTTTCTTTCTTTCCTTCTTTCTTTCCTTCTCTTTCTTTCTTTTTTCTGATACTAGGATTGGACCTGGGGCCTTCACGTGGAGCTACATCCCTAGCCCTTTTTAAAAATTACTTATTTTGAGACAATATCTCAATAAGTCACCAAATCTCCCAGGCTGGACTCAAACTTATGACCCTCTTGCCTCAAACCCCCGAAGTGCTGGGATCACAGACCTGCGCCACCGCCACCAGCCCTCCAGGGATGCTGGTGCACAGTGACAGCTGAGAGCCTCCTGCTCGGGACGTGGTGGGCTGAAAGCCCCCTCTTTGACTTGCTTGAGCAGCTCAGTTAATTACTGTGAACTCAGCTTTCCCAAATATAAAGTAGTAGGATTGCATTTCAGCAAAGTTCATCACTCTGTGAAAACTTATATTACCAAATAATGCTGGAAAATCTCTTCTCATAGAATCCTACTGCTTAGGAAACTGTTGAAGACTCCAAAAAATTCAACCAGGCATCAGGGAACTTGACTAGCTGTGCTTAACCTTGTGCTTGTCAAACACTTTTGAGTGTGCGTGCGCTGTGTTGGTCACACCATTAGCCTGGACAGCAAGGCTCAGGGGACCACTGGGATCTCTGGCCCTGACCGTGACCGATCACAGGTCTGCGTCATGTGGAGAGCCAGGGCCCGATTCCAAGGTACATCTACCTCATGATTTATGTACACTCACTGATTCCGTTAGTGCTACCTACGCTCATTTCCTTCCCTGTGATTTATAGAGCATCTCCATAGATAACTCTTCCTTAATCTTTGCAACCATGCAGCTGCAGAGTAGGAATTCTTTCATTTCCATTTTGCAAAGAAGAAAGTGGAGGGAACTTTTTCCAGGGTCCAATAGCCAGTCACTGTGGGTGCTGAGACCCCACACTCAGACCCCTTCATGGCTGCACTGACTTCAAAGGCAACCACTGCACCCTGAGTGCGGGCCCTGCCCTCCTGGGTTAGAACTGGTTTTCTGTCTCCTTCCCTCAGGTTGGAACCCTGGTCCTCATACTGGGTGGGTGATAGTGGTCCTGAGAGGCTCAGACGTCAGCCACACCCATCCCTAGAGGAAGTCAAATCTTAGCTGAGCTCAGGCACCAGTAAAGCAACTCTGGAGCCAGGCACTGGAGCAGTGAGATGCCACCCACCAGGCCAGGAGCCAGGGGAGAGGTTACGAGGCACACAGGGCATAGAACTAGGGGCTCTGATTGGAGCCTCCCTTTGCTCTTCCATCTCAGGTGATCTGGAGGAGACAACCCAAAGGCAGGAAACCCATTTTGTGCTGGCATCAACCTCTTGTCTGTGGCCATGCACGTGTGGGGCTGTCATGATTGGTCTTAGCACACGCGGTAGCTCCATACCTTCTACCAGCACCGGGTGGAGGGAGATTTAGGATGCAGTCCTGACTTCTAAGATGAGAGAGCAGTGTCCTCTGGGGTTGGGGAGAGGATGTCTTTGCTTTTGAAAAGAGGCATAAGAAAGAAACAGTATCTTCTTCCCCCAGCCATGGTCCTAGCTGCTAAGACCCTGGTCCTGCTGCTGCAGCTTGCCACCACACAAGGACTTGCTTGAGCACCAGGCCACCTCTTTAGGGATAGCGAGGCCATGGATCATGATCCTGAGTCCCCAAACCAAACCTGAAGATACTGTGTCTCTGAAACTGCCACAGGAAACATGAATTCTTTGCTAAATGCAGTGGAGTTGGGGTACTTATGTTGCTAGCCACCAAGACCACCCTAATATACCCCAGGCAGCATGGCAATATGAGGTATGGATACACATACATACCTGTGTGCATGATTATATTGATGGACATATATATAGTTTTATGTGTGCATATATATGGAGAGATATGTACATATAGTGAAATATTTAACAACAATTTGCATTGAATGCTATAAATGCTCTGCTCAAGGGTGAGAATACAAACAAATTACCGGGAGACACCAGAGCAGATTGTTCCACTCTGATAACAAGGCCCTGATCAGTGATGGGCAATAGGAGCTGGACATGAAATGGAGCCCACCTGAGCTTCCCAGTGGATTTTCCTTCCATGCTTTTTAGAGCTGTGCCTCTCACTTTTTATACTTAGCAAAGGTGACCGTCTTGCAGAGATGAAAGTCCCATATCTAGGCAGCACAAGTCACCAGGGCACTGCTCCTATATTTTAAAGTGAAATGGAGAGATACTGGCTAAATGAAGTATTTACTCTGTTTTCCAAACTGAATACTGTATTTGGCCAGTCCAGATGTGACCTAATCATGAAGATGCAGTTGTTCTGAAAGGAAGATAAAGGAAAATACAAGTAGTAAAAGTGCAAATTCTTACTCAACATCACATAGTAGGCATTTTCTTCTAAAAGCTATTTGTTCCCGCTGTCCTCTCTAGTTTGATGGCAAGTGGTAAATGTCTTCAAAATTATCTAAAATGGTGTGGGATTGTGTTTGTTTTACATTTTGGACTGGAAAAGCAGGCAGCCACTCTTGGTAATGGAGCAGTCAAATGTCTCAGGACTGCCCTGATTGAACTTGGGACTCCCAGTCACCATAGAGCCCCTTTGTTTCTGGAATACAGTAAATGCCCAACAAATGCAATTTTAAAAACTGAAACCCAATATCCTCCTTCTGAGCAGGAGACCCCAAGAATCAATAAGAGATGGTAGTTTTATGGTGCACAGACATAGCCAGGCTGGGGGGCACATTGTAATCTCAGAGCAGCACTGAGGAGAGATCTCGTCTCAAAAAATAAAAAAGGATTGGAGATGTAGCTCAGTGTGATGGCCTTGGGTTCAATCCCAGTACCACAAAAATAAACAAACAAGCAAAAGAACTTGGGCAGGCTTGAGATGTACTTTGTAATAAATTGTTAAAACACACATTGTATTCACATGAAAACCCTATACTCTTTCAAAAAATATATGACAATGATAATAATTGGCATCCATGATGAGTTGCTGGGATTTATGATCTCTTAAATGAAAACATTATTATAAAGAGTATGGGATTTGGAATCCACCGAACTGGCATTCTGTTCCTGGCTTCTCCGCTTAGGGGCTGCATGACAACAGGCAAGACATTCAAACTCTACAGCACCCGATAGCTTTTTCAGGGCCGGGTGGATGAGGGCCTACTTTATACGAAGGCTGTGAGGGATGGTGGAGGGAATGCATGGAAAATACCTTAAATATGTATCCTTCTTAGAATCACCCAAAATATAAAAATGAGTCGATGAAAGAAGTAAGGAAAGGGGGAAGGAGAAAGACAGGGAGGAACTAGGAAGGGGGGGAGGAAGACAGGAAGGAAAGAAGGAAGGAAGGAAGGAAGGAAGGAAGGAAGGAAAGAAGGAAGGAAAGAAGGAAGGAGAAAGGGGGATGCAGTTTCTGAATCCAATCTGTAATAGTACAGCCTAGTTCTCCATGACCAGTTCATGGATAATAAATACAGCAAGAATTCAACTAATGCAATCCTCCAATCCCCAGCATGCCTCCTATCGTGCTCACTGACTGTGCATCATTGTGATTCTTTTGCAGACTTCTCTATAGCTTACAGAGCAGATCACAGGGCATGACTAATACTCATCTTTTATCTTCGGTGCATTGCTCAGCTTTTGGCACATGGCGAGCACGTAATAAACATTTGTCAAATGAGTCAGTGAGAGAGTGAATAGAGAATCTCGCCAGGGGCCAGACCTGTCTTCCGTGAAATGTTAAATGATTGACAGGCCCTCCATTGGCAGGTACTAAGGCAAACCCCAGTGCAGCCGCTACAGAGCCCCTCTCAGGGCCAAGAGCACAGGCTCCGTGGTCGGCCCCGCTGCCAGATGAAAACCGCACCGTGTGGCAATTTACATCGCGTTCTGCAAACATCCACAGATCCAAGACAGCCTGGCTCCTGCCATCCGAGGACCAGTTCTGCCCCCAAACACACTGGCTACTGTTCTCTCTATTGAATTGCAGAGTCAAATTAGTACTGTTTACTGTCAAATTCAGATGGGAGCTGATCCTTTGTGCCCTTTGTTTACAGCGCCTGTGCTGCCTGTCCCAAACCTCCAAAGGAACTAGATGGAGTGAACAGCTTCCTACAGGGATGCTGTCCCAGATCAAACAGGAGGCAGATTTTGTTTGTCTTCTAAAGTAAACTATCTTTTCAGGTTCGTGGGCTCGGAATAACAGCTATCGGATTTCACCAGCTGTTTTTTATTCCTTCGCTAATTTTGCAGCCCGGGCTTTTAGAAGGAGGGCTCTGTCTTTGTTCCAGGCCTATAGTGCTGGGTCAGTGCCAAGGGGAATTGAATACCCACAGAAGCTTGGGAAGCCCATGGAGGGGAGAGCAGGGTGTGTTTGCGATTTGGATGTATGGAAAATGGTGTTCTGAAAACGTATCTTGCAGTAAACAGTGCTTACTGTCAAAACCTAAATATTGCAGTCATCTCTAAATATTAGATTCACATCCCTGGTCCTGTTATCTAATGTTCATTTTCCTCCTAAGCTCCTCCTCATTTGCACAGTCCACAGATCTTCAATGTATTCCTCTAAGTTCTTTTCTTAAAATACTGAAGGAGGGAGGGTCAACAGTGTGTCACTTAGAAGCCATCAGCAGGGTGCCAAGATCCCACCAGTCATTACTTTGGGGACATGGTTGCCACCCCCTTTTTCCATCTGTCCTGTTTACAGTCTTTTCATTCTTGTTTTGTTTTGGTTTTGGTACCAGGGATCGAACTCAGGACCTTGTGCTTTCGAGACAGGCGCCAGAACCACTGAGCTAAACCCTCAGCCCAACATTCTTTTCATTCTGGTTCATCGCTCCGTTTTGAAGAAGAATCGTAAGAAATGGCTCAGTGGGACCCAGACATTCTGCTTCTGCGGCATTTTCTGTCTGAGGACACAGGCAGTGACTGTGCGGATGCGAGGACTTCTCAGGGGAACTGTAGCTGGCTTTTGGTGACAACTGCTTCTTTATTTCATATTCACAAACTAATTTTTCAGTGGCTTGATTTAGAGTCTCACACAAGAGCCCATCACATTGCTTGTTCTGCAGTTAGAACCTACCATGTTTACTATCCTTCAAAATAGGACCCAGCTGGGTGTAGTGGCGCACACCTGAATCCCAGCATTCTCGGAGGCTGAGGCATGAAGGTCACAAGTTTCAGCTCAGCCTGGGCAACCAGACCCTGTCTCAAAATGTAAAAATTTTAAAGGGCTGGGGTGGGGGTGGGGGTGTGTGTGCTGGAGATGTAGCTCAGAGTGAAGGTTCTGGAACCAGTCCCCAGTACTGCAAAAAATAAAAAAGACCAATAATTTGTCAAATTTTATCTATCTTTCATTTCACAAAAAGTGATTTGACAACTCATACGATGAAATTTTTACCATGACTGTAGAAGGCAGGTGCCGTGTCCCACTTTATAAATAAGAAGCCAGCACGAAGAGCAGTTAATCCTGCAGCAGAGAAGAACAGTTTGCCTCCCAGAGTGGACTCCCAGAGTCACGTGGCTCCCTTCCTGCAGTTCAAAGCTCCTAAGTCCTCTCTGATGTGTCCCCACCCTTGTACTTCAAATGGCACTGCGGTTCGGATGTTTGGCCCCTGAATCCACGTGCTGGGGACTTAATCCCTGAGTTATACCTAATGATCTTTGGAGATTGAGTCAGGAAGACCCAGCCCTGAGAGTGGATGAATCCTTTGTGTATGGATTCACAGATTCGTGGGCTGGGCGGTACAGGCTGTTACAGAAGCATGACCTTCGTGGCTCCTCTGTCACCATGGGCTACACCTGCGCCACTTTGTGAGCATCCTTACTGACCTCCCAGGTGGGGCCTCCACCTTGGGTTCCTACCTTCGGAACTGTAAGAAGCAGATCCCTTTTCTTTATGAATTACTGTCTCTTGTGTTCTGTTATAATGACCGAAAGGGGATTGTGACATCCTCCACCGGAAGCTCCAGCCTAATCGGGCCACTCCACCTCTGCTTCTCGGCACCAGCTCAGGGTGCAGGTTCCCAGCGCAGTCCTGCCTTTCCTGGTCCCCACCTCCCAGCCAGGGTCTAGTTCAATACCATGGTGTCCACGGGTCTGTCCCCCCATGAACACACAAGTGCACATACACGTACACATGCACAGAGCTATGGCCAGGGCTAGCTGCTCACTACACAGGGACTTCAAGAGCACCTTGCTGGGAAGACCCTCAGCCCTCTGCTCTTCCAAACCAGCAAGGAAAGTACTGTGTGGCTCAGGCTGGGGACCAGCGAGGACATCAGGCCCTGCCGACCCAGAGAGCCAAGAGTTCATGGCCTTTGTCACCAGTGCTGCTCCAGGGACACAGACACTTCCATGTTCCTAAGAGCAGCCAGAGACAGGAGAAAATGGCAGTTCACATAGCACCTGCAGAGCAACATGGCTACCAGACCCTCTGCTCACCTGGCCATCAAGGAGCTTCCTCCTCTCCTGCTGCTCACCCCCTAATCCCCTCATGGGAAACTACTCACTGCCCACCACTCGGGGGCACAGAGGGGGAGAGCAGAAGGGTATGAGGTGGAGCCTCCAGAGTTTATGACTCAAGGATTTATAACTTGCTATCAAAGGCAACCTCAAAGATCCCAAACCAAGGCAGTAGATACCCAGGGTCTTCTCACACGTTGAAAACCAAAACACTACACCCTCCAGCTCAGGAGGGAGCACTTTCCCACAGGCCTCAGAGGCAACCTGGAAGTTGGAGAATGGGAAGAATTTTAGAAGTAAAATGTGGGGGAAGATCAGTGAGTGCAGGAGTTGCAGGAGGGACTGAGGCGATGGGAGGTGGATCCAGGGTGAAGGGCAACTTTCATGCCCATCCCAGAAACCAGCCGGGAAGCCTGCAGATGCCATGAGCACCAGGCTCATGAACTCTTCCTTTTCCAGACTGGTGATGGAGCCATGGAAGTTTCTCGAAGGGTAAAGACATCTATCTGTGTATGGTTCACCGTGTGAAATGGACCTTCGTGTGCAGAGCTACCTGTGTCCCCCACTCTGACCTGCTCTGTGCCACCTGCACCCCCTTTTGTGGGGCCTGTGGACTCCTCCCCTGTCCTGTTCACCTGTATGCAGAACAAGATGTAGAGAAGGCTTGGAGGGCTATCCCCAGCATCACTGTTTTTCTTAGCATTTTCATTTCCCTTTAAAGAATAATACCCAGTCTTGTGTTGCTTAAAGGTGGGGACTCTGTCACTGTGTGAAGGACTGAGTGCACTTACATAAACTAAGACAACCACGATGTCACGATGTCACCCTCTCTGTAGTTAGTCAGTCACCAAAACATCACTGTGCAGCGATAGCTCTGGTCCAGAGAAATCAGCAAAGGCGGGGTCAGAAAACTGGGGTGGACCTTGAAGCTGAGGGACAGAGTTCACCATGGGCAGCAACATCGCCTTGGATGACTATTGAACACCTGGTCTCTGCTACCATAGGTTTGTAATGTGGATTCATTGAACCCTTGTAACTAGAGGGAAGTGGCTGACTTTCCACAAGATCAATACCAACATTTTGATTTTAGATGTTTTTTGGTTATCTACAAAGGCTAGCCCCAGAATAGAGTTTTCAGCCTCCAGCCTGGAGCGGCTCAGGACTCTAACTGGGAATTTTGTACTTTGGGAGTCTCTCCTTGGACCCAACCAGTACAGAGACCTGCACTTCTTTCTCTCATTCTTCAAATGCTTCCTTAGCATCTACTATGTGGCTGCCCTGTATTTTGGTGAACAGCACAGACAGGGTTCCAGCTTGTTTTTTGGTTTTGGGGGTCTTTTGGCTTGGAAATTGGAAAGGTAGAAACATCCGCCCCCAAATCATGATTATAAAACTTGGATGTAAGTCTTGACTTCATTGATAATGATTCTAGGACTTGGGCCAAGCCTTTAAACCTCCCAGAGCCTCAGTTTCCTTGTGGTTAGAAAGAGAATTCAACTGGAGGCTCATAGCCTTGCATGGGCAACAATGATTCCCAGAGTCTCAAGGAATGAAGAAGGGCCACAGTCGGCCCCTCGGTCCCTGCCTCAGCTTCCTGCTCAGTAGGGCTGAAGGTCCTGCATGCCTATGTCCCCAGAGAGCCTGCTGGTTGTTCCATGTCACTCTGACCCTAAACTTGCTCCTTAGTGACCTGACATTGTTCCTGTTTACCTTATGTTAGTTATTTTTCTCTCATTGCTGAAACAAAATACTCGACACCCAGTTAGAGGGGAAGGGGTTTATTTGGCTCACAGTTTGTAGAGCTTTCAGTCCATGATCCGCTGGCTCCAAGGCAGAGTGGTTGCAACTGGAAGATGTAAAAGCAACAAGAGGGACCTTAAAACCATCTTTCTGCCCCTTTTATCCTATTTAGATTACTTAGGGCAGGTGGCACTCACGCCCTTAATCCAAGTGCCCTCAGGCCTAGCCCCACCAGGAATCAATCACGAACTCTAGATTCAGCCACCTCCAAAATAGCCCCACCTCATTCCCATGAGCCTTTGGGGGGACATCTAAACACAAACCATAAGACCTCACTTAACAAGCTAATCATTTACTCTTTAAAGAGCTCCTATTAGAGATGGAGGGAGAGTCTACATGTGTGCAGAAGAACCTCTCCTCTCAATGGTCCTACTTTGTCTCTTTTTTTCCCTCTTCCCTCAACTCTTTTCCTGAGTCCAGGAAATCAGACCAACAGAAGATGTCTTGAGAAAAGACACACATGGGGAAGAATGGTGGCTTTGGATTCCTTTGCCTCCCAGTACTAGCCCAAGAGGCCTAAGTTAATGTGATCCCGCAGACCTCTCAAAAGTGCCTATTAGTCATGCTGTTCGGCCACGTGGTAGCTCATTAAGACCTAGGTTACAGTCCCTTTCTCCCACTAATAGGCTTCTAATGCTGGCCAACCTGTGGCCCTCCCCTCTCTAAAGGGGACTGGAGCCCACGTCACTAATGATTCTTCCAGCATTAACATTTTAGGGTGCTAATGAATGCAGGGAAAGAACCCAAAACCCAGCTCCTGCAAAAATGGAAATGCTTTGCCATTTCTGTTCTTTATTTGACCACAATTGCTGGAATTATTTAGAACATATTTCCATGTTGAGGTCTAATTACAGAATTTCCTAATTTTATTTGTTGTTGTTGTTGTTCTTGTTGCCATTTGAATCCAACTTGTTTTGTTCATTTCCTCAGGTGGAAACTGAGCACTGAATGTATTTTCATGAGTGTCTTAAAAGAGAGATTTAGATACAGCCCCTCTGTCTTGGTGTGGAATTCCCTGAAGTTTGCTGGAAAATAAAACATCAAGTCACTTTGAATTTAGGTCAAACCAAATTTTAATATCCAAAGAATTTAATCAGAAGGCTGGAGTCTACATTACAGCTTTAAGATACCAGATTTGGCATGTGTTCTCTTCTGTTATGAAGGGCTCTTCCCATCTCAAGGCTAATGTGGGACATATTAGCCTTCAAGACCTCAGGAAATCATATTTGGGTTTCAGTTTAACTCTATGTATCCTAGCACTTGTTAGATAAAGAAATCCATGGTTCATATGTAGTCTCATAGATCATATCAGACTTATTTCCCCAGTTTAGGCTGATTCGAGAATTATCAAATTGCTCAACACATTCCAAAAGCAAATATGATAAAATCGCATTAATTTGGACCTGACTAATTTAGAGTTTATGCACCTGGAGGGAACACGGGGCTAATCTTAGCAAAGGGTAGTAAACATGGCTTTTAGGGAACATTTAACAACCTTAAAGAGACATTGTTCCACGTGCATTAAAATACATCTTATGCTTTTTTTTTTTTAAAAAAGGTGCTAAATACAAATGATCCTACATGAATCTCCAAAACTGACTTAGTAGCTCCCTTTGTATTGTATGCATTTAGCCTTTCTATGTGACATTGATTAGAACTGAAATGATTTTTAAAGATGCTAGATTTCTAGCTTTGCTCTTTTGGGTATATGATGCCACAACTTAACGGAAACGAATACTAGGGTGCAGTATGATAAACCACACTGGAAAACGGGATGTGTTTGATCACAGCGCAAAACTTGTCTCATGTGACTCACCCTGGGGTAATGGCGACAGCATTTGCGGTGGGAAGAATACTGGGGCTGGGAGAATTAATCAATACCACAGGAGTAAGGCCCAGCAAGGCAACAGGATGTGTCTAAGTTTCTCCGGGTCAGCGGGATTGGGGCGAGCGCTGGAAAGCATGGTTGTGGCCTGCGGGGCCAGGCTGTTTTACCGCCCTCATGTTCACTGTAGAGCTCGCTCCAGACCATGCAGATCCTCCTCCAAGGATCTTTCGCTGAGCCAGCGCTCGGCCTTCCCACAGCCCCTGAGTCACTGGGGAAGGCGCGTGCGGAGAGCCCGCCTACAAAATCGCTCAATTTCCCAAACCGCGTACTCAAGAGTCCAGGACTTGTTTTGTTCCGGAGCCTCTGGCTCAGTGGCAGCTCCCTGCAGATGCAGTTACTGCTCCGGGCCCAGGACACACGTGGCCTGCCACACTACCCAGCCTGCTCCTTCTGCACCTCTCTCCTCCGCTCACCGCTGCACCAAGGGCGGGGACATTTTAGCATTCGAGGGAAATGCACTGGAGATCACTAGGGCCACATGGATTTTCTCCCAGTGCAGCCCTAGAGCCACAGGCCGCAGTAACCCGACGCTTGACAAGTTCACCGTGCATCCTGTTGACAAGTTCACCGCGCGCATCCTGGAAGCTGTTTTCTTTCTGGTTTGTGCTTTTCCATAAGATCCCAAACAACCGGCGGGGGATGGGGGGGGGGGGCGGGGGGCAGAGCAAGCAAAGAGAAAACCCTGACCTTCCCAAACCAGACATTTATCATAGTCATTCACACATCGACCTCAAAAGAGGTCACCAGTACTTAAAAATTGGCTGTGGGGCTGCAGTGAGCACCCAAAGGCGTGTTCGGCCTAACAGACCAATTACCCAAGGATCAGATCTACTTCCTTGCTCCTTCTTGAATTCCCTAAACATGTGTTTCTTGGCGTCTACCCCTTTTGCCACATAGACCCAAACGACAAATCGTCAAACCAGAGGAGCCAAGGCTCTGCGACAAACCACTGGCGCGTGTGGCAGCTGCCAGAGGCCAGAGCCAGCGATAAGACAGATGACCAAATTTGGTAAAAGAGAAGGGGGGAAAAAGAAACCCTGTTTGTATTGGCGAAGTGGTATGCTCCAAAGTACAGTGATGGTGCTTACTTCTTTGCAGGCTGTTCAGAGATCTGCCGGAGCTCAAGGAAGTTGGAAAGGAAAGGCCTGGCATGGGGTAGGCAGGAGGCAGCAGCCTGATGAGGTTCCCACAGGTCACCCACTGGCCCCCAGCCTGGAGGGCCCACAGACCAAACCCACTGGGGGCCGATGTGTGGACCAGAGGCTGGTCTGTAAGTAACAGGCACACCCTCCCAGGGAGGATGCGGGGGCCTTCCTGAGAATCTTCAGGGGCACTGCATGGACTCAGCAAGGCCTTGGAGGACCTCTCACCCCAGCAAAGTGTCTCTGGTCCCAACCAGGTCCAGATGTCCAGCCTGTGCTGTCATTCCTCCCTGGAGCCCTAGATCCTGGGCAAAGTAGCACCATACAGTGATGTTTTGATGACAGACAAACTGCAGAGGTGGTGACATCGTGGCTGTCCTAGTTTACATCAGTCCATTCAGTCCTTCACACAGTGACAAAATCCCTGAAGGTAGAACTAGTGTTCAAGACCATGTATTCCCTGTCTCTCTGAAGTTCATGCACACAGCCCCTTCAAAGATGCCCTCGGTGAATCCAGGGTCTTCACGCTGAGTGAGCTACCTCCTCAGCCATTTTTATTTTATTTCATTTCTTTTCTTTTGAGATAGGGTCTTGGTAAGTTGCCCAGACCTGGTTTGAACTTGTGGTCCTCCTGCCCCAGCCTCCCAGAGTGCTGGGATTACAGGCCTGGGCCACCACACAGACTGGGCTAATTATTTTTTAACAGAGAAAGTGGAGAGAGGGCCTATTGGTCACCAGGCAGAAAGAGGAGAAAAGGGCGGGAGGGAGGAAGTTCATTCACTTCGGAGATAACTGGACACCGATGAATTGTTAACTGGAATCTATAGAGGATGAGAAGCTTTGGAAGCAGTTTTTTCTTTCCTGGTTAAAAAAAATAAAAATAACAACAAAAAAAATCCCACCTTTCAGGTGTTAATCTTTCTAAATTACTTTATTGATTTCCTCCCTTAGTTACTAAGGTCTAATAGCCTTTGTAGGTATCTGATGACCATAGACTGTTAAAGATATAGCAATCATGTTATAAAAGATTGTTCTGAACCCTGATTTTTATCTCTGTCTCCTCCTCCGATGCAAACTTGTTACTTCTTGAGGCTGACTGAAATAAATTCTAATCATTTGAAAACATGAACGGTCAAGCTCTAATTAGTTGGGATTCGGCAAGTCCACAGATTCACAGAGTCTCCTAATTTATAGCACGGGGGACTGGCGATATCATATAATCCAACTCCTGGTTTCCTAAATGTGCGCCAAGCTGGAAGTGACTGGTTTAAGGACACTCAGCCAATGTGTAGCAGAGTCAAGAAGCACATTGTGTCTAACTCTAAGGCCTTGTGTTTGTTCAGCCTCGATGGAGTGAAATTATCAAGGGACCAGGCAAGCTGTCACACTGATGGGAGAAAGGACCACTGGTCTCCCTGCCTGTCTAGGTCACTGTTGAGACCTCAAGTGCTAAAAAGTCCCAAGTATCACCACCTCCGAAGGAGTTAGAGACATTTCTCTCTCACCTTGTAAAGTTGCCTTGTGCACAGTGACATGTTTAAGGCCTCTCTTCCAGAATCCAGGGCAGTGAAGACCTGGAATGAGCTCCTTGATTAGTAACCAAGCCCTGTCCTTCCTGGAGGGGAAGAGTCCACGTGGCCCAGAGGCCGGGTTCCACAAGGAGCTGGGACTGGGTCTGCCCGGCTGGACAGGAGACAGAAGACTCATGACTGGAAAAGAACTGGTGAGCAGTGAGGAGGTCCCAGGCAGCAGGAAGTGGGGACATGTGACGTGGGAGCTGAAGAATGACCTGGGAATCTGGCAGGGATGGAGGAGGGCACAAAGCAACCCATCACGGGCTTCCTCAGGGCACCCCACACTGCTGCAGATGCCACAGATAAGCCAGTGGCAGGGATCCAAACACCCCTAACTCCATGCCCAGGGCGGACCCAGGCGATGTTAGCCTGACGCCACCAATCCAATTGGATTTTAGGGAAAAAAAAAACCCAAACAAACAGAGTCATGTTACAGATGGTGAATTTTGTTACAAATTCTAATGTGTTACAAATGTAAGTTTTTACTTAGAATGAGAAAAGGAATCACAACATATTACTAAAGTTTTCAAAAGCTATCGAATGCCACAAACATCACATAATTTAACCCTGGCACATTCTGTATTATTTTCCCACATTTTTGTCTGCCTATTCTTCTCAAAGCAGGGCATCTTTAGATAATGATGATTTTAAGTATTATTTTTCTATAGAGTGAGAAAAAGGCAATTCAGCCATCTAGGATGGTTGGTCAAGTTTTGAGTTTGGTTTTTGAGTACATTTGGAGTAATGGCTTGGGTTAGGGGTTAAGGAGAACTAAGTCTTCCACTGACCAGTTCGGACTTGTGAGAGTGGGCCTCTTCCAACACATGGCTTTGTCACTTTCCTGTCCTGCAGGACTCCTGTCCTCCTGTTGCATAGTGCCAGGTGCCTGAGGCACAGGAAAATGGCCGCCCTTTTATACTGTGCTGAGGGAGAAGTCCACCATGGGTGGGAGGGCTGTCCCTGCCATTTCTGCCCATTCCCGCCAGGGAAACAAAGGCAAACACGCTAACACACCCTCCCCAAGAAGTCCAACCCAATGTGTGTCCCCAACTCTGTCACCCTTTATGTAGATCTCCAGAATGCCCATGGTCCCTCCAGGGTCTTCTGACTGGAAGGGAGGTGACAGACAGAAATGGAAAGAAAAGATGGTAGCTGAGCTGATTCTGTTACAAGACCTTACTTCTGAAAACATGCAAAGACTGTGAGCTGCAAGGTCCCTCTCACACCAGGATCGGGTGGGGGGGTCCTCGAATCTTGGCACCATTGGCTTCACTGTAAATCCAGGCCTTAAATCTGGAAACACCAGACCTGCCGATAAGGCCGGATTCGACCCCTCCGAACAGAACAGTCAGGCTCACCTAACATCTTGGTTTGTAGCTAGGGCCTCGCAGTGGGGTGGTCCCAGATAATCCTTAAAATGAGCTCATATGTGGCTGGATTTGTCTGGTGATGTGGTGAGGAGGTGAGGAACCACAGCCGACATCTCTATCCAGTGGCATTTGGCTGTGTAAAGAAGGAGACCCCATTGGACCTTGGCTTCTGGAACACTCTCCCCACAAGATCTCCAGAGCTGTTATGTGGATTTGTCCATACTACTGGGTTCTGTAGCACATAATATTTTCATGATCACTGTACTTTTCATTCTGTGTACTGTTTTTCAAATTGACGAACAGACAAAATGTGGGAGATCTAGAACATTAAATTTCATCAACCTTAAGGTAAAAGTGAACGCTACAGTTTGGGGAAGGGGTGTAGGTGTGCTGATACCTTGTGTTGCTGTCATCCAGATAAGCACCTGTCATCTGTGTCATGAGTCATCCAGGTACGCACCTGCCTGTGTTGAGACATTCTGAGTCCTTTGGAGATGGAGGAACCAAAGAAAAACATCCCCAGCTCTGGGGCACTTTCATTCTAATGACAAGTTAATAGATACTGTTTAAAAATTGATGAATCACAAAATAAAGAAATGGCCACAAAAGTAACCACAAGAACAATTGAAGGTGATGTTAATATGTGCAAAAATCCATAGAAGAGACAAGGTAAGTGTGATACAATCAGTGTTGTGGTGGAGTCAGAAAGAGGGGTGAATGTGATTTGAACTTGGCAAGTTCAACACAGGGTTGTGTAAGAGAATGATCTCAGATCACGATGGGAATCACCAGAAGGAAGCTTGTGTGGCTGTGGAGCAGCATTCAGGGTGTGAGCCCAGGGCTGGCTGGAGGGAGACTGACTGACCAACAGCCTGACACTGTATTCATGTGCATGTATTACTGCTATAAATAAGCAAATAAAATGATTAAAACAACTTCATTCACCCTGGGAGCAATGTTGTGAAGACATCCTCATTCTATATGTGAACACACAGGCATCAGCCCCAACCACCTGCTTGGGGTTAGACACCAGGTCTCCTGTTTCCTGGCTCCAGATGCCCTACCCCTCATGCTTCTGCTTTGAGGTGCAGCCTATGGGGCTGTGTTACGTCTTATATCTAGATGTCCCACCAAAGCCTCATGTGCTCATAGGTGGAGCTTTTAGGAATTGTCTGGATCATGGGTGTGGATGATGGACTTACTGAAGAAAGAAGACACACTCTAGGTGTGGGTGGCACCAACCAATAGGCTTATAGACTGGATGGAATAAAAAGGGAAAGAAGAGGGCCAGGGATTTAGCTCAGTGGTTCTGCTGCCTGCCTCACAAATGCAAAGTCCCAAGTTTGATCCCCGGTACCAAAAAAAAAGGGGAAGAAAAAGAAAGGCTGCTGCTTCCTGCCTGCCATGCCACGGACTATTTCTCCTCTGGCACACCCTTCTGCCATGCCACCCTACCATGGAGCCAGTCACCTTATGGATGGAAACCTCTATAAACTGTGAGCTAAAATGAACCTTTCCTTCTTTAACTTGTAGATGATAGGTATTTTGTTTCAGCAGTGAGAAAGTAACTAAGTCAGGGTGCAACCCTTCATGCACTGCTGGGCACCCAGGCAGCTCCCTGCTCATCCTTGGAAACAGGGAGCATTGGGGTGCAGGATGCCCTGGCCCAGTACAGGCTCAGTGCATCACTGCCCCTCAAAAACATCACTTCCTTTATGTTTGGGTTTTAATCCATCCAAAATATTAAGCCCTAACCCCATGTGTCAGCCACATTGACTCTTCATGTGCATCACCACTGGTTCTGACAATAATTGACAGCCAGGCAGAGGCGCATCAGTACAAAAGGCTGTCACCACGTGGTAAGGTCGAGAAGCTTAGGTTCATAGCACCTGGTGGGAAGACATGACTGCATCCATCCAGTCAGTTTTGGTCCAGGGTGTGAGTCTTTGGAGCTAGGGAGACTTTGACCTTCACCTCCCCGAATGCCCTTACCACTTCCACACTGAGCCTTCACCCTCAGAATCACCCCTTTGGGCTTGAAGCATTGAGGATTACTCTGGTCCCCTAGGAAGGCTGGGGTTCCCCACAACAGTCTCCCAGAAGTGGTGGCCATCTAGCTCAGAGAGCAGAGTCCCTCGGACCAGGCATGGGCAGTGGCCTGGGGATGGTGGCAGAGAAGGAGGGAGAGGGAAGAAAGTAGGGGAGCTGATCACACCAGCTCTGCAGGTTTCTTCCCTTTGGAGCAAGGAGAAGCTGTGGTCCCCACAGACACTGGGTGGCAGAGGGCAGAGGGCCTGCACCGGGGCCCAGCATGGACTGTGCTGATCCCTCATGGCACTGACATTTAACCACCCCTGTGGCCCCCTCTGTGGTCGAAATTGTGGAGAGACTGAAGCACAATGGTTGACTGTCATAGCCAGGTCACAGATGAGGACACAGCCTGGGAATGAGCCCCAGCAGGGGACTCCCACACCATGCACAGTCCCCAGGAGGACTCTAGAGGACTCCTGGTGTCCAGGGCTGTCAGGTACCAAGTTCTGCCTTCTCGAGCTGGTAGCTTCAGCAGCTGTGGCTCAGGGGTGGACTCGAGGTCAGAAGAGATAAGAGTCCACATCTTTCTCAGCCCACAGCCCATTCATAGGCACTGCTCCCATCCACCTTGCCCAGCCAGGGCTGGACCGTGAGAGACACTTGATGGAGGAGACAGGACACCACCTCGCCAGAGCACATGGTGTGATCCTTGGGGTTCCTGGTGTCATCTCTGTGGTTTGCAGGAAGACTTTCATGATCAACACCTTCCTCTCCTAGGTGGGGTCCACCCCGACCTATGGCCACCTTTTTACTGCTCTGTCCACTTCGAGGCAGCACCATGAGGATCAGGACTTGATTTTTAAAAATGATAAAAGGTAGCTGCGTTCTGCATCTGTGCCTGTTTGGGGGAAACGCTTCATGTCACATTCGATAACAGTTCGAGGGGCAGCCAAGGGGGTTAAATGTCTTGATGCCCTCTCTCACTTCCCTCCAAACTCTCGCAATGATGTTGGCTCTGCACCTAGACAGTAAGAGGCCCGTTTCTCTGTCCAGGAAACACAGCCTTGTGGGACCAAGCTAGCCAATGTCTTAGAACACCTAAGGCTGGGTCCCGACACTGGGTTCTGAGCTGTTCCTGTCATGGGTGGTGAGGTCACTAACAACTCACAGAGTTTCTGGGCCTCTGCCCTGTCCACTGGGAAATCCAGAGCCCGGCACCCACCACAGCCGATCACTACAATGCTAGCAGAATCAATACTTCTGCTCAACTTTTCTCTGAAGTATTCATGGATCACATGGATCAGCACTAAGGAGTAGGCACTGTTGTAGCCCCACTGGTGTGGCTGTGAACAAAGTAGGCAATAGCATCTCTCGTCCTGGATTCTTGCCCTGGATTCTTACCCTCGATTGCCCGGGGAACAGACACATGGATGAGTAAGCAGCACTGATAGGATCTCTAAGGCCTTCAGTGAAAGACATGGCAGGAAAGGATGGAGATTCAGGGGAAAGGAAGGGGAGGTTCTAAGAGGTACCATGGGAACGTAGGCCCAAGGGGAAAAAGAAGCAAGCTCAGAGAAAATTGGGGAAAGTGCATTCTAGGTGGAGGAATGGCATGTGCAAAGGCCCTGAGGCTCAGGAAAGCATGGCACATTCAACACACAGGAGGTCAGAGCAGCTGGGCAGAGCAGCTGGGAGGAATATGGTGCCTCCAAGGTCAGGGAGAAGCCAGATATAGGGAGGGGCTGTGCATTTAGCGCTGAGTGAGACAGGAGCCAGGGAGGAGCTTTGGAAAGAAAGTTATGTAACCTGACTTGGGTGTCACAAGAATCTCTCCAGTTGCTATATTTAGACAAGAGGACCCAACAAATTCGCATTTCCCTGGATGTTTCGAATGGCACACAGCACACATGGAAGTGAAGAGCAGTAAAGCTCAGCCCTGCAGGTGCTCTGGAGACCACGAGTGGGGACTCGGCGTGGACCACTGTCCCTTCCCACTGAGGAGGGCTGGGTTAGGTCCCCTTCCCTGGAATCCACCGGGCTTCGAAACTGCTCATCAGAGAGCACAGTGGGAGCAGCACTGCAGACCCAGCCCAGCCTTCCGAAGTGCTGCTGTCTCCGCTCCCCCTCGTGGATCCTCGCTCTTGGGACAGTGCCGCCAAAGCCCCCATCATGTGCAAAGGCCCAGTGCAGGCAGCCCAGGGCCAGCCTTTCCCGGGGGACCCAAGTTGCCAACCTGTCCATGTTCCCTTGCTTCCTGACACAATTGGACCCTTGTTCTCACAGGCCCTGGGCCTGGTTTTGTCTTAGGTATTTGTCTTTCTTTTTGGTACCGGGGATCGAACTTGGTACCTTGCACTTTCGAGGAGGCGGCACCACTGAGCTAAATCCCCTGCTCTGGATTTTTTTAAAAAACCCTCTTGTCCTTTGTTTTGCTGTTTGTGTGCCTGTATGCTCGGTTCTTCCCCATACCCCTTCTAGTTGGTGCTTTCGTTTGCAGTGACAGAAGCTTCTTGGAGTGATTTGAAAAGTGTGAATAGACAGGTTCTGCGTGAGGGCCTGATGCTTGTGGGGCCGGTGACACCTGTTTCCCTCTGACCTAGTTCTTCCCAGGATTCCCCCTGAGCAGCCTGCCGAGTGTCTGAGTGAGGGTGGGGTAGAGGTTGTATGTTATCCTTACAAATGTATTTAGACTCTGCTCATAGAATCTCAGGGCTAGAAGTATCTTCCAGAGATCTCTAAGTTCCACTCCTTCCATTTACAGATGAGACCCTAAGGTTTGATTTGTACCAAGTTTAAGAAAGAGTTAAAAGCAGGAGCAAGATTAGAACCCTGGCTTCAGCCAGCTGCTGTGGGGCACAGCTGTAATCTTAGTCTGGGCAGCTGAGGCAGGAGAGTTGCAAATGTGAGCTCAGCCTGGGGAACTTAGCAACTCAGCTAGATCCTGTCTCAAAACAATAAAAAGTGGGGCGTGAAGGGAGGGCTAGGAATGGGGAAAAAATAAGAACTAAGATGCATTATATAAAGGTACATTTCCCAGTGAGAAATGTAATTGTGTTGTATACCTACAATGTACCAATAAAAGAATTTAATATGAAAAAAAAAAAAAAAAAAGCGCTGGGGATGTAGCTCATTGTGAAGGCCCTGGATTCAAGGCCCAGTACTGGAAATTTTAAAAAGTGTGGGTTCCACGTGATGGCAGTGCCTGGTGCCCTATTAGTGTTCCTTCACAGGGGTCCTTTGTCAAGACCGCATCAGGCCTAACAAGGGTGGATGAAGCTCCCCATGGGTTGGAGTAGAGCCATCATCAGCCTTTCTGCTCTCTGGCACCTCCCCGTCCACCTTTCCCGAGGCCTCTCCTCTGGGGTGGCCTAGAAAGGAGGGTGGGCAACTGTCCCCACGAATGCTCTGCTAAGGTGTGGCAGCTCCAGAAGGTGGAGGGGTCTGAGAAGAGAACCCAGCACAGGCAGTGTGTGGGCTGCGGGCCCCTGTGGGGTCCTGGCGGGGATGGTCTCCCCGGGCTGGGGACACTAGTACCTTGCCAGAAAGCGAATGTTTGAAGAAGAGGCAGAGCCATGAAGCCTGCAATGAGATCCAAACCCCCGTCCTCCATCCCCACTACCATCTGCTCCCCAAAGGCTGTGAGGCCCCCATGCTGTTTTGGAGAGAATTTACTCAGTGCTCGGAGCAAAAAGGAGGGGAGCAGAGAAACACAAGAAGAAGGCTGGCACATCAATACCTGATTTTTCTTCCTATCAGTTGGTTTCAAGTATTGAGGCCATGTCCAAGCAATCTAGAGTTCCTAAGTTGTAAATTAAAAATGTGAATGGTAAGATGATTATTGGAGCTGCCTCAAGAAACCCACTCTCCAGAGCTCTGCTTTGTCACCCACTCCCATGCAGCCTGAGGAAGGGGTGGGGAGCGGCCTCAGGCCAAGCCAAGGGGTTCAGTGAGGAGTTCCCATCCCTCCCGGCTCGGCTGCAGGGTAGCACCTAGACTGGACACCTCTGGGGGTCATCCTTCTTCTCTAACTTACTCCCCACCCTAGATCTCTTGCACCCTGAACTAGTCCTACAGAAACTTTCAGGCCATTGAAGAACATTACGGGACTCTGAACAAACTCACTGACCTGGATTACCCGGTCAGCCACATACAGCGTGCTCAGCACGGGCAAGGCACTGTGGGAAATAACAATGATACAACAACAATCAAGACAGCTACTGCTTCCTGAGCACCTACGATATGCCAGGCACTGAGCTGACCACGCTCCCTGTATCATTTCTGATTCTTCCAAAAATAACGAGACAATGTGATTATCAATATTTATGTTTTCTACACAAATAAACCAAGACTTTAAAAAGATAAATGGCTCAAAGCTCCATAACTACTAAGAATAAAGAGCTGCAGGATAATTTCCTTGTTCTCAAAAGAGCTTGGAGAAACAACATCTCCTACCAATGATCCAGAATGTTCTCTTGCCTGTAGCCTCACGATGATATTCAAGATATTCCAGATATTCCATCAAGGCATTTTTATGAAGTGCTCTTGCTTTGCAACTGCAAATATAGCCTTGACCACAGAGGAAACAGCTAGAATAATGGTTTGCTCAACTCTGTGGGCCTCGGGGAAGGTCAGAGGCAGGGGGCCGTGTGGACAGGGAAGCTGGGAGCTTTCAGCGAAGGAGGAAGGCTTGCGTTGGGCCTTGGAGGATGAGAAAACACCATTCTGAGGGAATCTGGAGTCAGGGAAACAGGTTAGGTAAAAGCACAGCATGAGGGGACATGGAAAAATGTCCCAGGGAAATAGGGCAAGAGAAAGACATTCTTAAATGTAATTGGGCTATTGCAACTGATAGTGCTCGTGCTTCAAAACCTTTATTCTCAGGAGGTCTCAGAGCACATTTAACACTCCAGGGCTCAGGTGCAGCTCAGTAGTGAAGCGCCTGCCTAGTGTGCACAAGGCCCTGGGTTCCATCCCTGGCACCACACACACGCACACACACTCACACTCACACATGCACAGCAAAGACACACAAGGCAGAGAGAAGCCATCTACCAAACCACAGTGTGGTTAAGAGACATCTCTGCTCTACTAGGGGGAATTTCTCTGAGAATTGACCTTTGCTCTCAGAAGATCTATATGTGTCCATGTGTTTCAACAATACCCTAGAAAACTGGAAAAAATAAGACACTATCTCTTCCTTACTTTGATGCGGAAATTTTACAGGCACTGAGGGATTGAGCTCACGCCCATGGGTTGGTCTGGGGCCCAGGGAGGTCGAAGGCTGCCCAAGAATTCCCCATACCCTACTTCCCCTCCGCCACCTCCCTAGGGCTGACCATTCCCAAGGGAGTAAATGCACCTAGGGTAAAGCTGCTGTGGGGTGAAGGATGAGTCCTATGGGGTCAGAAACTCCTCCAGGTGGGGTGGCCCTTCCCAAAATCTACAGATGTATACAATGGAAGAGAAAAGAAGACAATTCCTTCAGAAAGCAGCAGAGACCTGAGACCAAGACAAGAAACTGGGGATGCCTTTGCAGGGACCTTCATGGGATGGTTGATTGAACCCCTCAGTCATCCTTGGACCCAAGAGAGGCCATATTGAGGAGCAGCTTTAAACTGTTCTCTTTGGTGGTCAAGAGCTCACTATCTACCCCGTGCTCACCTTCCATTGGGCAAAATGATCTCTGGGAAAGGACTGCTGCGTGGCAGTGGGGTGCTTGTTCCCAAGCTCCCCTTACATCTAAGACTGTCTAGAGACAGCCTGGGACCACCCAAAGGGGATAAAAGGACCAAATGTTGGGATGGGGCCACATAGGACCGTGCCTAGTTTTTCTTTCTTTCTCTGTGTTTCCACAGCAGAACAAGACAAAGACATGAATGGGAGCCAGAGCTCACACACAGCCCCAGAATCATAAAAATCAACAGCTACTAACAACCTACTAGCACAGACCAGGGAAACAGCCAGCCCCTTGCATGCCTGCCCTACCCAAGAGCCAGGGTGGACCAAGAGCTGCTGCAGCTGGGCTCAGACACCGACCTACAGGGATGGAGCACACTCTGATTCCTTATTTGCATGGAGGACCTGGGTGGGAATTTTTCATAGCTAGATTCCCCTTCTCCGCAGCCCATCCTGTTCATCTGTGCTGTTTTCCCCTTTTCACCCAAGCCTAAGACCCAGGAGCCTGACCTGTGCTCATGTTCTTCCAGGTCTGATCTCATTTCTATGGGTTCTGGACCCAAGAACCTCACTCAGGTAACAGCAGGGCCCTGTGGAGTGTGCTGTGGATTAGTCTCCCAGGGCCCGAGTCCTGTCCTGGGCACAGAGAAACCTTATTCCTTCAAAGCCTCCTTGCTTCTGCACAGGGGATCCATTGCTAATAATATTTCATTCATCAGGACAATAATAGTAACTTTTGCAAATTTAATAACTTACAGTTCATGTATAGGATCTCACTGGATACCAACAAAATCCCTACAAAGTGGCTTTGAGGCCTCCTGCTATCCTCACTCCAAAAATGAAATGAGACTCATGTCTTACCAGAATTGAGTAAGGGACAGAGCCACACCTGGGCCTAACACTCAGCTGGACAGATGCGTGACAGATAGCTCATTCTCAGTCAGATCACTACTGTCACCGTCCTCACCTTCATTGCCTGCGGGTCGCTCCCCATGAGATGGTCCTCCCACTTTCATACTCAAGCAGGCAAAACACCAAGGAGAAGTCCCTGATGCCTGTGGTTTAATTCTTAACCTCAAATCAAAGAGATCATTGGAAATATAGAGAACTGTTCTAACAAAGGTCCAAATGTTCCGGCCGCTGGCTACATCTCTGGGTAGGGGAGCGTTTTCTCATGTTAGCTGCAGATGTAAACATGAGGCCGTGGGCACAGTCTGCCAGGCCTTCCCCAGGAATGCTCTATTGTCTCTGACCACAGTGTTTTTCAAACTTTTTGTTCTGATGACTCCAGGACTCTATAGACCCATCCTACCCCCACTCCCCGACAACCAATGTCATAGATACTGCATATTGTAGCCACAAACCATTGTACCACCTAAGTTTTTTTTCACACCTTCTGCCCTAAGAATCAATTTTTGTCCCTTGGGGGTACCACTACCCCACTGAGAATGCATGGTTCGGAGCACTTGCTGGGCATGGAGACACAAAGTGAGGAAATGGTCCGACAGCCCTCAGGAGCTCACAGTCCAGTAGGAAGTGGGCTTTGGTTGGAAGTGGGCTTTGTCCTGCACCATCAACCCTCCTAGAACAGGAGAGAGCCCATGACCATCCACAACACCACCGGTGACTTAGACCCTCTCGCCGCAGGACCTTGAGATTGGGTTTCAGTTCCAGCCGTCATCGAAGGGATCTCCACATACAGAAAAGTGGGCAGAGGCCTGTGGCTCACCTGAGAATATGACTGGGAAGTGCTCCCCACACACAGTTATGGCACGAAGAAGAATTTTTGCTAAAAGAAAAAAAATGTTTATAATGAAACACAAGACAGAATGGAACAAATTCCTCCAAAATATTTTTTAAATGGCTTTCTTCCATCACTTCTATTGAAAAACCATTCCACAGGATTTAAATAGCCAGTCCTACTCAAGGTATTGTTTCGGTTTCTTTAACAAGGGAAAGAATTGGAAGCCGAAAAGCCAACTGCTACTTCATTACTTTAATGGAAATCCCCTTGAATGCTATGATCTACTCAATCATGGGCTCATAGGTTGAGTCACAAAAAGGTAATGAAGGCTGAGAAAGTGGCTGGATGGGAAAGTCATTCCATTTCAGGTTAGCACCTTGGGACATGTTATTTTAATGCTTCTAGGGGAGTGGGAGAGAAAATTAAACACGTGCCACACGCCTTCCTTCAGCTAATATTTATTAAGTGCTTCTATGTGCCAGCCACTATGAGAGGTGTTTTCTTAAAAGCCCATTAGGAAAAGCCTGGGACCTCTCTAGCACCTGCGGGGCTCCTGGTCTCGCAATTTGTACGTGGGAGGTTCTACGGCTGTTATTGGAAAATAATTACACGGGGAGCAGGAGGCCTGGTGCTAGATCCATCTCTGTGTCTAGCTGTGTGGGCCTCTGTCAGTTACCGAATGGCTCTGGGACCTGATCTCCACCCCTGTAAAAGGTAGGGGCAATGCCAGAGAACAGTCTTTGGGACTGTTGTCAACTGTGAATTTCCAAGGAAATGCTAATGCTTGGGTCCCATCCAAGACCTACTCATTCAGAATCTCTGGAGGTGGGCCCCTGGGGTGGGGATTTTTAAAAAGTTCCCCTTTCCCTCAGTAATTCTTCCAGTCCTTTTTCCTTTGATGAAGGCCAAGGCCAAAACCTGGAGAGGGTACATCTAAGAAACAAGATGGCAGCTCTAACCTCCTGACCATGGGACGCTTTGCCATGTAAGGAGGAGGGCAGCGCTTGCCTTAGTACTTCCAATTCCTGTTTTTGCAGATTGTGCTTTCCTTCCTCCTTTCTCCCTCATTACCATCTGTTTCCTGATTCTCTTTCTTTCTTGACCCAGTAGCTATGGTCTAGTGCCTGCTACACATTTCTTCTGCTTTTGGTAAAACATATGGTAGCATTCATTTGCAGCTAAGAAAGAATTCATCTCAAGAATTCCTGCTCTCAGGAAAGATGGCCTATAACAGTGAAACAAAAGCTCTGTAACCTGGAGGAAGCAATTACAAGCTCCAGGTAAAGAGGTTAGGGTCCAGATTTCTAAGCATCAGTAGCAATGCTGAAAACAAACCACACTTTCCGTAGCTGTGTGTGAGAGTCCCATGCACTTGACCCCCACTGGAAATTAGGCAGCACTTCTCCCTAAGATTTAACCTAAGAACCCAAGAAATATGCAATGGATTGCAACATCTCCTAGGCAAAAACTATCTCCCAGTACTCGGAATCCCAGGCACATTGGGAGCACTTTCTATTTGATGTTTTCCAATTTATGCAGCAGGTGGCGAAACCACTGAGCTAAATCCCCAGCCCTGTTTTCCAATTTATAGATGTTCTTTAAAATGAAAATTCTATTAAATTAAAATGTTTAAAGATTTCCATACACTAAAAACTCCAGGTGCCTCTACAAGGCCTATTGTTTTATCTGCTTGAAGACACAGACACTGAGATTTTAAATTTCCTCCCCAGTAGCCAGAATATGGAAGGTATTCAACCCCATTGCCTTCTCCTTCTTATGAAAGAAGTCTATTTTACATTGTTAAAGTAACAATGGGACATTTTTCTTCAATACCTTTCTTTTGGTCCTCAAATCAAAAACACTTCATGGGAAAAAACACCCATTCAACTCTTATTTTCTATCATTTAGCAGAGTGTTGGCACTTTAATGAGTGAATGAATGAATGAGCTACTCCCTCAGTGAAAGCTTCTGCAATTTTTCCTTTATATAAACCATTCCCCCCTCCTTATTCCTCAAAATGGATTATTTCCCACCACAAGATGACCAGAACTATATCAAGTTTAAGTAACCCCACAGCCATGCCTATATGCCAATCATAACAAATGCCATCGTCCTTGGCCTTTCGTGTATCCAATAAAGTTGTGCCTGCATAATGGTGGGCACCTTGTGACATTTTTGCCTGAAGATCTTCTCTTTATATGTGCCTCTCTTGTGCACATGAAAGGTACCAATGGTCTCAGCTGAGAGTTTAGTTATTCATCCCCATGACATTCACTACACTGTTTGGTCACCTTTATCTAGAAATAGTTACAGATACAGGGAGTTCTGCAATGAAAGGAGAAGTCCCGCAAACCCTTCACCAACTTTTCTCCAATTCGCCAAACCAGTCTGCAGTTTGGCAGAGTAACTTTCTCTCAGGGGTGTTTATGGGAGAGAGACTTAAACGAGGTGACCAGCCTGATCTGCCCAGAACTCAAGGTGTTCCCAGAACATGAAACTTGCGTTTGTAAAACTGGGACGGTCCCAGGTGAATGGGGAGGAGGTGTGACTGTGGAGATATCCGTGTAAAATTGCTAAGCAAACGATCTTTGGGTATCTTCTCTACTGCTCTTTCCCTACCTCTTGCACAAGAGATTTCCCACGGCCTTTTTATTGTTAACTATTTAATTTCATCTTCTGTGTGCTGCTCCCCCACTATCAGGATCTATCTTTTCCCCCAGATGTCTATATTAGAATCATTCCCTCTCATTTTCCTAGTCCTTCTTTGCTATCAAAGTTTGCATTTAACCCAGTGCAGAGCCTTGGTCAGCAGGAGGAGGCAAACGTTTTAATCCCTTTCCTGCGATCCATTGGCTGAGTGACTTCATGCAAAGCATCTTCCAGCTCTGGATTCTTTCTCAGAAATTAAGGGAACAGGTCTAGAATGGCCTGGGCACGAATGACACTTGTGGACCCATAGTTCTTTGTTCTGAGGGGCTGGCCTGGGCGTGGTCCAAAGTCTAGCAGCATCCCTGGCCTCTACTCACTAGGTGCCAGGAGCAGCCCTAAATTGTAACAAACAATTGTGACATTCCCAAGCATCCTCAGGGGGTAAAATCACCCGTGGATGAGGATTGCTCTAAAATATTTTTGAAATCACATCCAGTTCTGAAAGCATTTGATTACATTTGTCCCCAGTAAATTGGGAGTGATTAATAGTTTCCCCTCAGCCTCCGAAGAATATTTGCATTTTTGAAGTACTACCCATTTGGCAAAAGAGTTTGTCTTCAGCTCTTTATATCATAGGGTTACAGGGTTTGAATGTTATTTCTTTCCTCCTCATTCTCTTCTTGTTTCTCTGCTTTTTTTCATTTGGGGGTTAATATTTACATGATCACACATTGCTGGAGTTATTTTGTTAAAAACTAACTGGAAGGGACTGGGGATTTAGCTCAGTGGTTCCACCGCCTGCCTCCCAAGCGCAAGGTTTTGAGTTCGATCCCTGGTACCAAAAAACCCCCCAAAAAATGAACTGGATATTGTTAAGTTTAAATGAAATGAATATAATTTCAAACAATTCCTACAAGTGTGGGTTACACCAGAGAGATTACAGTAAAAATAGAGACTTTGAGCTTCTTAGACCTCCTCATATGGTTGTGTTTGCTTTTAAATTTGTATGATATATTTGTTCAAAGTCAGATTGTTTTGGCAAACAAACGAAAGTTCCAAAAAACACTTTGCATACCAACAGCAGCCCTTGGGTTCAGGGCACCTCGTCTAGGACAACCCAAACTGGTCCCACTTGCCTCCCAGAAGAGCAGCCCACCAGAAAACAGTGGGCTCTGACTAGGGCCTAGCTGGAGTATGGACTTCGCGAAAACATCTACAGATACTTCCGAAAGCTCAGTGTCATCCACTTTTACAGAAGCGTGCTAGGTACTTGACTGAGCCAATGTAGGACTGGCAATGTTGACTGTTTCTGAGCTACAGGGATTGTGATTTCACATGACCTCCCCGGTCATGGTCAGTAAGCGCTGAGTCAGCTAAGAGCCCACCCGTCAGCTGCAGTGGTCCTACTAAGTGCCTGGCATAGGCAGTGGAAGGAAGGTGGTGCTGTCATTTGGACAGCGTCTTCTAAAGGACTGGGTGCTACAGACCTGGTCCGCAGCCCTTGGCACCACTGGGAAGCGGCAGAAGTTTTAGGAGCTGCGGCCTGGTGTAAGAAAATTAGGTCATTGGGGGTAACCTCAAAGGAAAGGGACTGAGGGACTTGGTCATTCTCTCTCTTCTCTCTCTCTCTCTCATTTTTTTTTTAAGACAGGGTATGTAGTTCAGGCTGGTCTTGAGCTCACTATGTGGCCCAGGCTGACATCAAACTCATAGTAATCCTCCTGCCTCAGCCTGTCTTTCTCTTTTTCTTCATTTCCCAGCCACCATGAGACCAGCAGCTTCCTCCACCATGCATTCTGACATGAGGCTGTCTCACCACAGCCCAAAGACAAGGAGGCTACCAGAGATGGACTGAAACCTCAGAACCAGGAGCCAAAATGAACCTTTATTCCGTATAAGTTGATTATCTCAGGTATCTCATCACAGCAATGGAAAGCTGACTGACACAGGGGTGGAACACAAGGATTTGGGGTAGAAGAGATAGAATCCTGGGCCTGCCTAAGCTGTCCTCTACTGAGTTATGGGGGACCACTGGGGATGAGGGGGACCCCATGGACTAATTAATGATCCATGATGTCACCAAGAGGAAGAGGTCCAGAGTGTGGCTCCGCTCCCTCAGTGTGTAAGCTCATTGAGGACAGGGACCATGTGCTGTTGGACAGGTCTGTACATGTGTGTGCCTCTCACACTGCAGGACACACAGCAAGGACCTGATATCCACTGTTGAGCTGTTACATGGGTAGGAGCAGCTCCATCATTCTGACCTTCATTCATTCCAGTCATGGTTCCTTCATCCAAAGCATATTTACTAGCTAGTACTTGCAAAGAAAAGCACTAGATGATGAGGTTGGTGCAATCATTTTGTCCCAACTCTCAAGTTATTTCTAGCTTATGAAAATTAGACCTAAGTGTGATTTCAATGTCAGAGTCTGTGTTTGACACAGTTCAGTGTGTCATCAACACAAGTGCACAGGGGACTCTCTGGAGGTTGTGCTATGACCCCAGGCCCTAACAAATGACAGCACAGACAGTTAAAGTGAAGGGGTGAGGAGAAAATTCTAGCTGGAAGAAAAGAAACATGCCCACTTTGTTAAGGATTAAATCTTCTCCAGCTTTGCAATGCTCTTTGGCCTCTCAAAAACCGTGAATTTGGCCCAATTGTCAAAAATACACATAGCAGAAAATACTTCAAAAATATCCCAAACTGCCAAAGTCAAACAGAAGTAAGAGGGGGGCTGATTCTATTTTCTTTTTTTAAAATTTTGGGTACATTTCCCCTTTCATAGCCCCTGTGGTTTCTGAGCAGAACAACTTGAAAGGGGCCTTCCCATCAGTTTGAAGCTACTGCGAGTCACCTTAGTGATCAGAGCTGCTGGATAGTGACTCCTCGATGCCCCCTCACATGGTAGAAGGACTGAGCTCTCTCTCTGAGCCTCTTGGAAGGGTACAGTCCCATTCCTGGGGCTCATCTTCACGATCCAGTTGCCTCCCACAGGCCCACACCTAAAACCTGCACTAATACCATCAGGGTTGGAATACAACATATAAATTTAGGATCAGGGGGTCGGGGAGGATGCAAACATTCAGACCACAGCAAAGTGGGTATTGTTCTTTCATTTTCTTTTTTTTTTTCTTTTTTTGTCTTTTTTATTATTATTAAATTCTTTTATTGGTACATTGTAGGTATACAACACAATTACATTTCTCATTGGGAACTGCACCTTTACATAATGCATCTTGGTTCTTATTTTTTCCCCATTCCTAGCCCTCCCTTCATGACATTCACCCTTCCCTATTTACAAAGACTTTATTTCCATTTTTTCCATTTCTCATCATTTTTCCTTTTCCTTCTTTCTTTCATTTTCTATTAAAAGATTCAACAAAATTCTCAAAGTCTAAGAACCTCACCTTTCAGTCATTTTCCTGTTTTGCCCTGACATTAACCTTGTGAATGGCTTCCCCCAACTTGGCTTTGACTGCCTTTTGTCCAAATTTGGCCCTTCCAAGGAGGCACAGCCCCACACCAGCTCATCACCCTGCTCCCAGAACGTGCTGATGCTGGAAATTCCACGAAGGGAACGCTTACCACTTGAGCTCAGTTCATCTTCTTTTCCTGAGAGAGTCCCACCTACTACATCTTGCTTCTCTAAATTCCTTCTTAGGTAGTCAAGATCCCCGGAGACAGAAGATTACAGAGGACAGAAGGAACGTCAGTCCAGAGCAAGCCAAAGGGGATGCTGAGTGCAACCCCACCCTCCTGGTCCCCGTGGCCTCGGGCTGGTCCGCTCCTCCTGCCTCACTGACAAACAAACATCAGAGGGGAAACTAGGTAACCCTGACATGGCTTCGAATTCGAATTCTCTGTACTTCTGTGGCCAGTTATGCAAAAAGTATGCTCTTTGCCTCTGCTCCCCCCCCTTCCTTTCTTCCCTTCCTTCCAATCTTTGTCTCCCTCTGTCCCTCCCTCCTCTCTTTCTTTTTCCATGGGGCTTGCTAAAGGCTGGCACTCCTTCCCAGCAGCCAGTGAGGACTCATTACCAGAAGCACCGCAGCTAAACAGAGGGAAATGTTTAGGTAAGCATCATAATGGGCATGGAAAGAAAGAGACCACAATTCCAAGCAGAAGTCATCATCGATGAGAATGCACATGTCTGGGGCTAGGCTTATGAGAACGAACGAGATGATGCCTATGCCGGCGGATCCCTGGGCTCGTGTTTTCTTAATGCCAGGAGTGATTTATTTTCTGGTAAACAGTTTTGCTCAAGTAGGGCATCCAATTACTACAAACTTTGTTTAGTATAAAAACTAACTGCATAGAAAAATATTGCCTTAGCAAGGTTTAACCGGTTGTTAATCCAAATATGTGGCGGGGCCCAGATTCCTGGGCTCCAAATATCTTCCTGATTCTCAGCAGCATCCGAAGTCCAGAGATCACAATCATCAGTGGCAATGAGGCATGAGCAGCACATGCCAAGAGGGTATTTCCAGAACAGCACTGCCACGGAACCCAAGCCTCCCTTAGGTGGAGGTTCAGCTGGGCCCCTCGAAGTACGGGGTTGGGTTGCTTGGGGGAATGTTAAGAAAGATGAAAAACACCTTTCAAAGTCTCCTTTCCACACAAATCCCTTCCCACACAGTTCTGTTCGCTGGGACGTTTCATCACCTTAAGAAATATATTTAAAACAGACACCAGCACGAGTGTCCTTTGATAAGTAAAGCAAAACACCCGACTTATATTTTTGACCCCCCCTCCTAAAATATTTTTAATTACCTCCTTCAAATTCTCTCAGTTTGCCTCTCAGCATCTGTAGGACCTAATTGTCATACTTTAAATATTTTGTTTTCAAGTTAAAAAAGAAAAAAACTTCGGAAGGACTTAAGAGAGAAAGAAGTAGAAAAATGAGGGAAAAAAGGAAGAAAGAGAGGGAGGTGGGAGGTGGGGGGAACCTGGGCCTTAAGTCAATTCAACTTCTGTAGGTTTGGAAAGGAGGCGACCTCAGTGTGGGATCAGAACCTTCTCTCGCCGCCTCTCCTATCCATGGGCTCCCACTGGGCTAAGAATTTTCGGGGAGGTGTCCGGTGACCAAGCAGCACAAACACATACCCTTCCTGCCTGCCTGCCTGCCCTGCAGGATTTGTTTAAAATACTTTCCCTGTTTCAAGGTGGCAGTTGGCAGTCAGAAGGGTCCTAAAAGACTCTGGAGCCAGAGGAGTGGAAGGAACGTGGGTGTCAGCTTACCCTGAACAGGCCAGCTGCCCACCCCACAGGCAGCAGGCTCCTGGCCCCACGCTCTCTCTGGTCCCCACCACGGGCCATCGGCTCAGCCCCAGACACAGGGTGCACCAGGGGCCTTGGCCCAGGGGACCGCTGCCTCCCATCCCTCCTCTCCAGCCAGCAGGCAGACAAGGAAACCATCTCACCATGTTGATTCTTAAAGATCTCATTCATTTCAGAATTCCAGAGAGAAAGGTTTCCTAATTCTCCCTGGTTGTTCATTCCAGTCTCGAAACCCTATCAACCAAGACCTGCTTCATCTCCCACTCTAATCTCCCCTGATGCAATTCTAGCCTCTTGTTGTTTTTTTTTTCTTCTGTCTTCACTAGAAATGAAAAACAGCTGGACCCCATCTTCTGCATAATAACCGTCCATAAACTGGGAGGCCGTTATTAAATCAGCCGGGTCCTTGTCTTCCCTAGGTTAAACGACGCCAAAGCCCTCAGCTTCCCCTCGTGGTTGCTGGCTTCTAACTCATTATTTTCATGACTTTCTGTGTCACTCAAATTGTCAAAGCCCAGACCAGAAATTTTATGAGGACTGGGGTGGTGGGGGGTGGTGTATACAGGAGGCAAGTTTCCCTCACAGTTTCTACAGTTGATTTTTTAAACTTTTTCATTGTAAAAGATTTCAAAAAGCATTTATACAACATACATGCACAGTTTAAAAACACAAAATCAGATGAGAATTTATTTACCCACCACAAGTTATTTTTTTCTCTGACTTTGTGTATGATTTTGCTCTCTTTGAGAGGAGGCACAGAGCGATTAGGTTTTAAATCGCACTGACATTTAATTTACATCAATTATATTTGAAACCAGTGATACTTGTTTTTAAACTCGGACATCCATGTTTATTAGAGCATTTTTCAAGTCTGACAATATTTAGTGGAGACATCAGAAGTTTTATATGATGGTCTGTTCTAGAAAAGCTGAACCCAAATTAAAAAAAAGAAAATCTTTAAATGGGCAATGTTTTCAATGAGTCAAGTTTACTGAGTCTAGTTCCCTGTAACTGAAATATTCCTCTCTGAGTAAACACAATATTCTCATCAGCAAACGTCAGGGAACAGGTCAGTTGGTCACACTTCTATCACTTGTCTTTCAATAGTATCCTCGACATCTTGGACACAAACTGCCAAGAATCTAATGAGCTTGGGATACAAGAGAGTCGGACATTCAAAGCCCTGGCACATTTCGTACCATACATTTTCTGTTTCTTATTACTCAGGAAAATAGCACTTCGTGGAAATGTTTGAAATTAAGCAACATCAACAAATCACTATCATTTTGTATATTTTAGGGAAAATATGCTAATAAGATATTTCATCAGTGAGCCTCAGCTTTTGTTTATAGTCAACCTGAATCTCTGCTTGAGTCGAAGCTAAGAGAGAGCATCCTGGACATTAAGCCACAGTTTTTAGTTTCCTCGACGTGGAAGGGTTTGGGAGTACTTGCTCTCCACAGCCTGTTCTTGCTACTTTTCTCGACCACAGAGTTCTGGCCCAGACCTGATGAAAAAGGAGGCCTCAGTTTACCTCCTGAGCTCTTCTTCTTCCAGGGTTCCTGGTCACTACATTTTCATGTGTAGAAAAACACCAGAAGTGAACGAGATGCTCTGACCACCTGAGTCTCTTTTCTCCCAAGGATGCAGAGCCATTTAGTTGGAGTTTGGGTTTTCCACTCACCTCTCCTACCTGCTGGTTCGCTCTTGTGGCTGTGGTCACACCTTAACTCCCTCTGTTCTACCAGGTGCTTCTCTCAGAACTTGCTCGAGCCTTGTGACTTGCTAACAAACTTATTTGTGTTTCTTTCTACATTCCAGATCCAAAAAGGAAGCCAGTTTTAAACACAACCCTCCCTGAACCTCCTCTCGAGTTCCTACATCCTGCCCTTTATCTGATCCCCAGCCTCTCCCTTGGCTTTGAGTAAATTATGTGAAACCATCACCATGCTTCCTGGGAATTTATGAAGACTATTCATTTCCATTCTCTTCTAGGTAATGCCAACATAGTATTCTGGTTCTTATTGCCAGAATTAAGAAATATGCAAGATTTTTTTTTTTTCTTCTTTGATAGCAACTTCTCTGTGGACCCTACTAGGAAGTAAGGACAGATTGTTTTCCATCCTTATAGCTCTTTGGGACCCCACGCAGAGCTGAGCCCCAGCAGGTTCTGAGGATCCGAGGTGGGGATGAGCTGAATTCTACCTGTCCTAGGAAAGCCATCCCTGGGCACTGGGGCCACCCACCTGACACCATCCCAGAGCTTCAGGTTGGCCTCTAAGAGAGAAAAGAGGGGGAAAGATGGAAAAATAATGCAGCAAAACTGATCTCAGCACTACCCACAGAGTCATTAATGTGGTTTCTAGCAAACTGCTTGTAAAATTCACGGCAGCAGCTAATTGCTACCATGTTCTTCTTCATCTACTTCCATATTAAATTTGAAAGAAAGAAAGAAAAGCCCTTTCAAAGCCTTATTAATCCGTGCACAAAAGTGGAATGCATGATCTAAAGCAAGCCTCTCGAGTTGCCATGACTATGCAGGCTGGCTGTCAAACGGTGGGTTTCCTGTCACTCGCAATACAATGAACAATGACTCTCTAGCTGCTGGCTCCGCCCGGCCAGCTCCCTTCCCCAGCAGCACCAACCAGCGCAGAGCAGTGGGTGCACACACGTGTCGGATGTCGTGAGCTGAGCCCCGAGGTATAAATCTTTCTGACTCCACCCACAGTCACATTCACATGAAAGCAGTGGCCAGGGGCCACACTGCAGCTGCCACCTACCCCCATGACATGCCGTGGCCTCACCTCAGGGAAGTGTGTGTATGAACTGTCATCTCCACATGCCTGGCATGCACTCTGGAATTCTCCCTGGTAAAAGGATTCTATTGGAATTAATTGGGCCAAGGACCAACTGCATAAGGCTACTCCTCAGCTGGAGACCCTATGACTGTTGGGTCAGTGACTGAAGGTCCACGCCCATTCTTATGGGTCACGATGTCTGTCCTGATCAGGTATGGCATCCATTCCAGGGGTCCTGGAGCCCCTCTGATGGTTTAAGCCAAGTCACACTGGGTGTTCCGTACTGTCCATATGTTAAATGCAGTAAGCCTACTCAAGGTACCAGTGTATTCAAACCATATCAGAATAAGCGGGTAATGACTAGCCAAAGGCACACTGGACCTGCAAGAAGCAGTTCATCATATAATCTTTGGCCAGGAGATGGAGATTGTCCTTGCAGAATCCCTCCAGGTCGTCGCTGTCCCTTTTCTCAAGCCAGCCTGAGAGCTAAGCAGGTAACATAAAGAGGCCTGAGAGGGAAAGGCCAGCCCGCTGCGTCTCTCTGGTGAGTGCTTTATCCTTTCTTCTCCCTCAGCCTTGTGTCCCTTGACACCCCAGCATCATTCTGTCCCTGAGACAACCCTAACCGAGCCCGAGAGTAAATTAGAAACCTGCTGTCAATGAATAGGCACATTCAGAAGTGGTTTAGAATGAGCTGGTGGCTTGTGGGAATGAAAGGACCATTCTGTGTCCACCAAGCCACTGGCCTCTGGCTCTCTCAGTCACTGTCACTCCATATCCCACTGTAGCCATGGGGACAAGTGCTCATTCTAAGCCATAGCCCATGGTGCAGATCTACACTCTAACCATGGAGACCATGCCTCCTCACTTCTAGAAGTAGCTCAAGGCATCTTCTCCAACCATTCATCCTTGGGTCAGCTTCGAGATGCAGAATTCTGAAATCAAAGTCTCAAGACAGTTAGATCTCAGTCCTGGGCAGGGAAGTGTTGGATGGGAAGAGATTAAATGGGATAGAACATGACCAATATTCTCTTTCTCTTGGGTTCTTGTGCATCCTTATGTCAGAGTGATAATAAGATCAGATTTGGGCTCAGAGGAAGAGGGAAAGCCAAAACAAAGAGGCTTGACTGTAGTCAGTCAGTGGCTTGGAAAACAGCTTCTGCTTTGGTTCCACCATGATGGGTTAATCTGGGATTTCTTGCAGTCACTGCAGAAGGACTCCAGGGATTCTTGTGTTCTTAAACTCTTCCAGGTGGGATTTCAAGTTGTCCTTTATCTGGAGGAGAGAGGGGACACTCAGCTTATCAACCAAGATAATCTTTTGTTGGATGCATAAGCAAAGAGAAGTTAGGATGAGGACATGGACTATGTCCTTTTAGATATCCCCATGTTTTAGTGGGATGAGTCTTCAAACAGGAATTCAAAGAAAAAGACTGATTTTTAAGTATTTTATTTTATTTATTTAAATTATCCTATTTGTAGTAATAGGGATTGCACCCAAGACCTCCTCACTGAGCTACATCCCCAGCCCTTTTTAATTTTTTAAAATTTTGAGACAGGGTCTGGGCAAATTGCTAAATTGCACAAGCTGGGCTCAAACTTGTGATCCTCCTGACTCAGCCTCCTAGATTCCTAGGTTTATAGACCTGTACCACCACATCCAACTATAGACTGATTTTTTTTTTTAAGAAAGGGAGGCTACATGATAAAAGTGAAGGAAATGGACAGCAATGCACAAACTTGCCATTGAAAGTCAGCTGGGGAATACCTGATTCAGAGGACAAGGATAGGAGGAAGGACATGCTGAGGTCAGGTATGCAGTTGATGGGACACTCAGAGCACGGCATCTGGCACACTCGAGGTCCTGAAGGCACAGAGCCTGGCCTCGAAGCTCAGCAAGGGAGTGCATCTCTGGCAGGTTGGGAGCTCTTGAAAATGAGGAAGGAGGCAGTGATTTCTGTCATGAAAATTATCAGTTAATTCCAAGCAAAAGAGAGAGATACAGAAAGGCCTAATGTGGGCTGAGCAGTGTATTTGAGCTTTTAAAATTTATTTGTAGCCCATACTACTGATTCCTGTACCCCATTTTATAGTGGGAGGCCTGATGTAACTTGGAAGAATACTAACAGTGGGTTTGACTTGAGGTGCTTTTGGGAACTTGATCAGCCATTGGAAACCAAAGAATCAAGAGAGAGATGCTAGGTGGCTCAAGTCTATGTGTACATTTTGACCAAGATTAATACAGATCTCAAGAAACACCCTCAAAAGAAAGAAAGAAAAAAAGAAACAAAGGAAGAAAGAAAGAAAGAAAGAAAAAAGAAAGAAAGAAAGAGCCCTGTCTTGCCACAACACAATGGTCTTCTGATTTCAGGCCTTTCCCCAAAATAACATCACTACCCCAGAGGTGGGAGCAAGAGGCACAAGAAGTGGGCTTGGCCAACCGCTGGGTAGACAGGGTGGTGCCTGGGTCTCCTGTGAGTGCCGGGTGTCTTGTTAAACATTGCCATGTGCACTAGAAGACTTGAGGTCTGTGTTCTGTTCCTATCTGCAATGGGGATCCTACTTTTGACTAAAGGATTCCAAGACACTAAGGAGGAATCCCTTTCACAGACAGGGACAGCCAGCTAATGAAAGACCATTTCAGCAGGAAGGCCAGAGATCAATACCCGGCCACATTCCAGAGCAGCTCTGGCTCCATCCCAGGATACTCAGGGGGAAGTCCTGAGTATTCCTCCATCCATCACAGCTCCAGCAACCTCTCCACCTGGTTTTTAAAAAGTAAAAATCATGCAGTTGGAAAAAGCCAGGAAGTTTTCAGAGGGATGTTGGAGAGATGGGTACAAAAAAATGAATGTTCCACAAACACAAAAATGCAAGTTGGGTTTAACTGGAAGAAGAGCGACAAGGAAGTAAAGGTCCCTCCTGATGGGGGACCATAGGGACCCCAAGAATATGGAACTTTCAGTGCTAAAACTGGGAGAGTCCTAAACAAACCAGGGTAGGGGTCAGCCGATGCACAAAGAGAGTGTGGCTCAAGCAATGGTCAGAAAAGGATTTGTGTGGCAGGACTGGAAACAGGGTGAGGGATAATAGGCTGAACGCAGTGTTCCACACCTCTGATTTTTCTTCTCTTCTGTCTAGAAAGAAGTACGATCTTTAGGCCAACAGGACTAAAAGAAAAATTGGTTAAACATCTATCAAAACTCAAGACAAATATAGAGTGCATAAAAATTGATCCAGCTGTCCAAAATTAAATATCAGACCACTGGCCTGGACATTTTAAGCCGAGAGACACAGAAATGGAAACTACCACACCCCTCCTGGAGTCATTAAAGCAAAGCTCTTCAACTTGAGTGTTCTTGGCGATCACTGCAAAGCTGGCTGAGGAGGCACACTCTAGGGTCCACATTTGCAGAGTTATTCTCCTTTTCAACAAACCCTCCACCTGTACGGTCTCCTACAGGTGAATCTTGAGGGGACCACTCTTTGAGGAACTCTTTTAAAGAATACTGATGAACAATGAATTGATGGAACCCAACAATCAGTAAAGGAACAAGCAAACAAACAAAAAACAGATTCGAGATTTTTAAAAAGAAAATATAAATAAGGGTGCGTGCGTGCGTGCGTGCGTGTGTGTGTGTGTGTGTGTGTGTGTGTACTTGCCTGTATGCCACTTGAATTTTCAAAGAAGTCTCTAAGAAAGAGTTCCCAAAATACAGGCCTGTGAGTAGTGCATTCCAGAGAAAGGTAACTGCAAAGCCTGGCCCTGATGGCCCAGGTTCCTTAGAGATCTTTGCCCTTGACAAAGAAGTAGCATTTTGGACTATCTGGAGTTGATTCCCTTACATGAAAAAATGAGCCTCAAGGGAAAGATCAAAGACATCTTGGCGACCCAAGCCTAGTATAGCACTTTGGGACATTTTTGCTCATCAATGGGCTAGACATTTTCAGGTATGCAAATCGGAGTCCTGGAAACTACACTGCAAAAATGCCTGGGCACCCAGTGGGCCCCCATTCTAATAACAGCATTTCCTTCCTCTCTGGTGGCTAACCCTCTGAGATGCACACAAAAAAGAAACGAGAAAAAGAAATGACCTGCCAACTAGCAGGGCAGAAAGATTCCTCTCAGATCTCAGATTTGTATCTTTCATTAACTTCGGCTTCTGAAATAATAACTAACATGTGCACAGTGTTTTATTCTCTAAGGAAGTCCTCTCATGTCTATTATTATCTCATTTTATCCTTCAATCAGCCTGTGAAGTAGACAGGGAAGCTGGTTTCATGACACCTGAGCCCTAGGGGCTGAGACAGGAACAGAGCTCAGACGATCAGAGCTGGGACTCGAACTCAGACTCCTGATTGCAAATCCAAAACCACAGTGATCTGGGCCAATCAGCTCCTTAAATCCTTTGTGGAAAATGGAGTGGTGCAAATTACTTAATGAGCTAATTCATCCATGAAAGAAAGGCGCGGGTAGGGGTAGTGGTAGCTGCTCTCCTGATCACCACGATTTTTGTGTTTCCTTTTCCTCAAAATCTCAGAATTAACTTCATTATGTTCCTGAAAAGGCAGATGCCAACACATATCCATAGGGAATTACAATTCTGGGCCAGAAGGAAGTTCCTGCTTGGATGTCTGGTGAGACCCATCAAGGAGCGTGATGGAAATTGAGCCTGTCATTAATGAGACAGGGCAATTTGGCTCACGGGAAAAAATTCCTAAAGTGACTGTGTCAGCAGCCTCGTGGCACTGCAGGAACCAGATGCCACAGGGCAGGGACATGCGGCTGAGCTTCTACATGTGCCATGTGCCGGAGGCTTCACCAGCAGAGTGGGTACCGGAAATGTCTGGGAAATGAGCCACTCACGAAGTCTGAGAAGGAGGTGTGGGCAACAAAGCTGAAGATAAAACTCAGGATCTGAGGGTCCTGGCAGTGTCACCAGATCATCTTTCTCTTCTCCTGGATAAGCACTCTCATGAAGAAGCGATCAAACTAAGCACTTTCAGTCCCCATGAGCTCTGTAAAGTCCTGCAAAGGAGGTCAGGCAAGTGAGTCTCTAACCAAAGCAGGTGAACAGCAGAGGGGGCAGCAGCCCAAATTCAAAACGGAGAACAGAGCTAGAAGAAAAATCAGTGTAGATCACATGCCTCTGTAAAACGATCCTCCCACTAACATGTGGTTGCCTGTGTGTTTAAGGGTTAAATGCATTACCAGCTGGCAAGTGACCTTCTTGAGAGAGAAAGGGGAACCAGGAGAGGCCAATGCTCCAGAAGCAACTTGTTTAATAAGAATAATCTCCCCTTCCCGTTCCTGACACCACTGGGCAGTCGAAATGTCCCGCCTCAGGTCAGTGGATCAGCTCTGTGAACTTGAAGGAAATTATAGAAATCCATCATGGCTGCATTCCCTGACCTGCTTATGACTTGCTGCTTTTTATCTTCCAAACAGTCCCTAAATTTAATTGTCTCATTGTAATGGATTAACCTCTGAGGTCCACGGTAGCATTTATTTTGTCTTTAAAGGGAAGTTCGCAGATCCTGAGCCAGGTTTTGGAGGACGCTTTCATCAGCCCAAAGCCAGCTCTGCTCAGTGCTCACTGGTGACTTTGGCAAGCACTTGTCCGGGAGGCAACCCGGATGCTCCCGCAAAGAGAGACAGCATCCTTTGACCTGAAAGAATCCATGCTCCATTCCACACTGATTTGGGCAGAGGAGTGGGCAGTGAGCATGGACTGTGACCCTGTAAATGGTTATTAAAGGATCTGGTCTTAGAGGAGGGACAGCTGTAGTGTCACCTGTAGTCCTAGCACTCAGGAGGCTGAGGCAGGAGGATCACAGTGAGTGCAAGGCTACATAGTGAGATCTTGTGTCAAAATCTAGATAGAGGGATAGATAGAGGGAGAGCCATGATGTTGGTCTCTTCTGTCTCACTCACCCCCCCCTGCCTCGAGATCATTCCTATCAGCCAACATACTTCTCTTACCCCATCCAAAAAGAGCACTTCACTTCACCCACATCCCTACTTCTTTGCTTTTCCTTAAAAATAAAATTATGTTAAAATATTGCCTACATGGCAACCTGTTTCTTCCCTGCCAATCCATCCAACTCCTCTTGTGAGAATCACCAACTACCTTCCATGGAGCCAGATTCCATAGACACAGTGCTGCTCATTCTTGCTGCCCTCCTTGCCATAGAATTTGACGGATGCCAGCTCCCACCTAGAAATGCAGTTCATACAAGACCCTTGGCAGTGGCTGCTCCTAGGTTTCCTCCTGCCATTCTTCTTCTTGTCCCTTCACCTGTGTCCAGTGTCCTATTCCCTACCTACCCCAGTGTTCTCCCCTGGGTCCTCTTCCTGCTCCTCTCCTCCTTCCCTGGAGTCTCAACTGCTCCCATGACTTTAAATACCAGCCATACACTAGTGATTGTAGAATGTGTGTCTCTAGCTTCTGAGTTCTTTTCTGAATTTCAGACTAGCGTATGAGATTGTTTATTTGCTGTCCCCGAGGTATTCCAGACAACCAGATATATTTTCTTAAAGATTTGCCATCTCAGAAAATGATAATTACGTCCACACAGTTGCTTGAGGCAGATCCACCTGGGAGTCACCCTTGATCCCCTCCCCTCTCCCATGGCCAATTCACCACCAGTCCTGCTGATTCTTCCTCTGAAGCTCATCCTAATCCATCCACTTCTCTTCATGCCCATTGACTTCACAGAGTTCAAGCCACCAACTTCCCCCTCTCCAAATAGCACAAGAGCCTCCTAACACCTGGGATCCCATTCCACTCTCATGTTGCAGTGCAGCTGGTGACCCCCCAAGGACAGGCTCACCCTCTCTCACTTCATCCACTATTTCTTACTTTCCTGCTTTCTGTTCCTTGAACACATCAAACTCCTTCCCACACCAGGACCTTTGCATCTTGATGGCTTTCCACAAAGTTCCTGCTGTAGCTACTCGAGTATGTGCCCAGGGATGGGGCAGCATGGCATTGGGGGAATTGGTGGGCAGAATAGGCATATGAGTCAGCCCTTGCAGGTCACATTCAGGACTTTGGGTTTGATAATTCATGGAAAGCAGTTCTGGGATGCAGTGAGAAGCTGATGGCTTTGAGCTATGTTTTGGAGTTACAACTGAAAGTACTTGGTGAGACTTATATTTGGAAAAGGAGGTGGGAATTAAGGATAACTTCCAGGTTTCTGGCATGGAAGTCTGAGAGGATGGCGGTGTCCTCACTGAGATGGAAGAGAAGTCTCCTCCGAGTTCCTTCTTGGAGGAGATAGGTGTGGGATGTCTGGGAGATGCCCTGATAAATGGTCATTGGGCACTTGGTTGTGGGCTTAGAGAGCAGCAGAGAGTCTGTGTATTTCCAGGTCTGCAGCAGGGGCCTTGAGGTTGGGCATGATCAGCATAATTGGAAAATGAATATACAGTGAGGATAGAGCCAGGATAAATGCCTGAAGTGCTCCACTCTTTACAGGTGGTATGAAAGACAGAAGTCCAAAAAAGGAGACGACTGAGCAGAAATGGCCAGAGAGAGTAAGGGAGCCATGCACGGTGGGAAAGGCCAAAAGAAGAGAGTTTTGAGAAGCAAGGAGTGATCAGCAATATCCCACACTGCAGTGATGGTGAGGAAAGAAGTGCCCTTTGGATTTGGGACCATAGAGACATTGGTGACTTTAGCAACAGCAGCACTGGGCCAGTGGTGAGAAGAACACAGATTAAGTTTGGCCAATAAGGAAGGAGCCAGGGTGTGCAGGCAAAACTTTCCAAAAGCTTGGAGAAAGATGGCAATTGGGATAGGGTGGAAGCTAGAGTGATGGAGTCAAGAGAACATTTTAGTTTCCTTTTGTTTGTGGAGCCATTTGCACAAGTGGGAAGCTAACAGAATGATCCAGACAAGAGTGATAGATTGAAGATATGACAGAGAAATAAGATCATTAGAAGAGTAATGTCCCTGAGACACCGGGGAACATTGGGTCTAGAGCATAATGCAAGCCACATTCATCATTTAAAATTTCCCTAGTAACCACAGAAGAAAAAATAAAGAGCAAATGAAGTCAACGTTAAGAATATATTTTTTATTTCACACTGTATATTCAAAATATTACCATTTCAATATGTAATTAATTTAAGCAATTATGAATGAGATATTTTATACTTATTTTTCATCTTAAATATTTGACACTTGCTACATGTCTTAGTTCAGACAAGATTTATTTCAAGGGCTCAACAGCCACATGTAACTCTCACATTGGTGGTTACCATATGTCTACCATACTGGACACCCTTGGTCTAAAGCACAGGAAGAAGGCCTTTGATGAAGGAAAGGACATTTTCCCCTTGGAAAGATAAAAAGGAATAAGAGCATACCTACTAGAAAATAAGAAGATTTGAAGGTGGATGAATGTGGGAGAAGGGAGGATATATGTTTCCACCAAAAAAACCTTCTCCCTTCAAATTCCCTTGTACCTTCATATTAGAAGGTTGGTAGTCTTTATACTGGAAAGCCTCCCTTAATAGCTAAAATAAATCCCTTTCTAAGCAATGCAAGAACTTTTTCACACATTCTTTTCACATACATTTGAAGAGACAAAACAAAACACTATCAAATATTTACATGCTCACCTACATAACCAATAATGATAATTGTGACAGTGACAATAATGTACACAAGCCCAACCACTTCTTCCTAGCACTGGTGGTTCATAAGCCCTCAAACCTATTTTTCACTCAGATAAGGATCAGCAAAAGCCCAAGTGTGACTCCACCTAAGCCTTTTCCTCTTCTTCCTCCAAACCCCTCCATACTTTGCGGTAAATCTAATCCACGTTTCGATGCATTTGTACTTACCTCATCAAAATGTTGTTTTCTAACACTATTTGATGGCCAAGGAGTCTTTCTCAAATCTCTTCTCTTACAAATAGGAGGTTGTGGCTGTGAAAAGAGAAGAAACTCAGCCCCTAAATTCAACTCGAATTCAACTTGAAACTAAGAAATCATGAAGTTTGGGCCAAAAAAATCTCCTCCCCAACACCAACCCCCACCAGGTGATTTTTCAACTTTGTTCCATGGTGGACAGGGTGGAAATGCAGAGGTTAGGCTGCACTGGAGACAACCTGAACCAGAAAACATGGTGCACTCAGGAAGGATGTTTCTCAGTCAATTCACGTCCCTTCTCTTGAGATTCCCAACTGCCACAGCTTATTATGAGCCTCTTATCAACTCACGGCAGCCCTTTCCTCAGCCTAGGACACTATCCACACTGACCCACTGCTCCCCTCAGATGGGACCTGGGACTAGGTCTCCTTCTCCATTTTTGTCTTCCCAGTGAAGGTTCCATTTCAAATCTTCAGGCAAACAACCCCAGAGCAAGAAGAATTCGAAGGCCCTGCAAAGAAACTGAAGCTACATTAGGTCAGAAGTTGGACGGCTACAACCACCAACTCCCTTTAACTTAAGACTTTAATTAAAATGACCCTTGTAAGGGAGATTAAAAATAAACACTCATTTATGGTTTCTGTCTGGAATCCAGTAACATCTACATGAGAACATTACTTCTGGTTTATTGTCACTTCCTAAGACACCCTGCCTGGATGGATTTTATTCCTGCCATTTGGAATCAAGACAAATCTTTAGCAGGCCTCACAGGCACAGACACTGTGATCTTCCTCCTGTTTGTTTCTCTTTGGGAAGCTCCCAGACATGGGCCACTGGGCATGTGTCACACTAGCAAGATGAATTCATGACGTCTCCCTGCAGAGGAGCCAACTGTGTAGTCTGGCAGCAGTAAGTAGAATGAACAAAGGTCCAAAGATATGTGTTGAATTAATCTATATCAACAGAGCTCATGGATTTGTGGGCCTAGTTTAATAGAGGAGGGGAAGCACATTTGTGGTTTGCAAAGCAGTGGAAGAAATTGGGGGGCAGAGGAGAGTGGAATGAGGAGAAAAACAGAGAGAGGGCATCTAGCAAAGTCATTTAGCAGACAACCCTAAACACTGGCTCTGGTCCCCTTGAACAATGAATGGTCACTTCTAGAAGATTTTGCCAAGGTAACAATGGACAAGACAAGATGAAGCAGACTTTGTAAAATGTAAAATGTACCGACTGAAGGCCGTTTTGTTATTCTCTCCCAAGGACAATGGGAGAAGACCAGCATTGGGCATACGCATTTGGCATATCCTATCTGAAGAAGATAGGATGATGGAAAAATGAGGTACAATCTTTAACCACAAGGGAGTGTTTTCCTGTTTCTCCTAGAGAGCAGGAGTTCACTGGACCCAGGCTTTAAGACAGACAACCAAGGCCCACTCCAGGCATGTGAGCAGTCTCTGGTAAGGTGGAGGGAGCCAGTAGTAAGAGCAGATGGAGAGATGGCCCACACTGGGCAGCAGCTCCAATGGCTGCAGACTCCTCCAGGTCTACCTGCAGTTCTAGCACCAGAAGTGAGGGTCAAGAACAAGCAGTGTGAACTTCAGAGAAGCTGGGATCAGGTCACCGCCAGCAGACAACTGGAGGAGAAAGCAGGGAGGCTACAGCAGGTGACTGCACCCGGAGCCAGCAGCAAGATGCTTCCAAGCACAGCCTCCTTCAAAATTCTCAAGAATCCGAGCGGCATTTTAGAGGTAGCTTCTATCCAGTACGTATACAGGCATGAGGTCATGTCCTAAACACTCTGGATATTAAGAAAGCGGAGCTCAGTTCTTTAGAAAGCCCAGAAACATGTGAGTGACAGGAATAATGCCACCCTTAGACGCCCAAACAATCGGTCAGTTCCCTTAGCTAACACTAGCCCTTTAGAAGGTTTCCTCTGCCTTTGAAACCACCTCTCTGTCATCCTCTACCGTCATAGAGACTCTTTTCCCAGAGTAAACGGCTCAGAGCTGAAGGCTGATTTGTATTTTTAAAAACGTAAAGAAGAAGGCAAAGCTTGGGTAACTTGGGTGACACTCTCAGGCCTCCCACCTGGTGGGTGATCCTTCCATAAGAATAGGGGAGAAAGAGACCAAATTATCTTTATTCACAGATGATACGATCCTTTACACAGAGGACCCCAAAACCCACAAGACTCTTACAAAACCTCAGCAAGGTGGCACAAAATCAACACACAGAAATCAATAGCATACCAGCAATATTTTTCACAAAACTTGTTTTAAAATCCTAAACTTTATACGGAACAGAAGAGACCCAGAAGAGCCAAAGCATTCCTGAGCAAAAAGACCAAAGCAAGAGGCATCCCAATCCCAGATGTCATGTTATACTATAAAGCTACAGTAATAAAAACAGCATAGTACAGGCACAAAAAGAGACATGTAGATCAGAAGACAGAGAAGCAGTCTCATGTGCCTTCACAAAGGGGCCAAAAACATATTGTTGAAAAGATAGTCTCTTTAACAAATGGTGCTAGGAAAACTCGTTATGCAGAAGATTAAAATGAGGTCCATATCTCTCACCCTGTACTAAAATCAAATCGAAATGAATCAAAGACTTAGACATAAAACAGAAATTTCCAACTGCTGGAAGATAACATAGGGAAAACACTTGAAGCCGTAGGCACAGGTAAGGGCTTCCGGGACAGAACAATAATAGCACAGGAAATAATGTCAAGAATCAACAAATGGGATTATTTCAATTAAAAAGCTTTTGCACAAAAAAGAAAATAATCAACAGACAAAATTTGCCAGCTACTCTTCTGATAGAGGATGAAGATCCAGGGGACATATGTACATTTCTGTTGAAAATTAAGATCATATATCTGAAATAATGATGATTCCATAGCTTAAAACAAATAACACACTTATTTCTCAAAGGTGTGTAAATATTTTGAATTTCACAGAAAGACAAAGGATCTTACTTGAGCTAAGAAGTTCGTAAAAGAAATCTAAAGAGAACTCTAAGTGAGGAATGCATAACCAGACTAGAAGCAGAACAGAGCCGGGCTCTGCTCCATCTTCTATTCTGTAAGAATTGTTCACAGCACTGAGATCAGAGCTGCACACCTGATAGGTAGTTGAAATGTGGACCTGACTATTGACCAGTCACATCACACCAAGCTGTGTATAAGTGTCATGCACATATGTGCACACACACACCCCTCTGCAGTCAGATTAATGCTTCATTTACTTTACATTATTGTTAGTACATTTCCCAGATAAGTGAAGCTCATTCACTGAAAGTTGTATTTTTCAATTGGGATCACAAAATCTTTTAAAAGAAAATACACATCCCTCCAACTTTTTAAACAGAAAGTTTTCAACATGTATATAAACTGTAAACAATGACTCATGAAGGTCCTAATTATGAGCATTCGCTGGGCCCTTGGATGCTGCTGTGGCTCTCCTAGCAACATCCAGCTATTTGTTGTTGTTGAACTCCTTCTAAACAGCAGAGGCAGAGCTCCCTTTCCACAGTAACTGACGACTACTGGCAGCTTTTGCCCCCAGAATATAATCTGAGAGTTGGCTCCAGATGCAACCACATGTCAACTTAAGTCTGCATTTGTATAAAAATAAATCTTTTGGTATCTCTAACCATCACCTCAATTAACCTCTTATGGACACAAAAAGAACCCCCCTGGGGGTTCTCCAAGCTACTCCTTACCCACTTGTCCTATACAGAACCCCAAATCCTGCCCACTTAACCAGAGCAGGCAGCCTGTCCTCTGCAGCCCTGTTCAAAAGCCAGAGAATCCCACCAAGTCTCATCCAACAAGGAAAAGCTGATTCCATAAAAGAGCAGGATCAGGTGAATAAAGAGATCAACTGTAACTCAGAATAGAAATGAATTTTCTGCACAGAGAAATTTAAGAAGACAATGTCTGCAGAAACCATGAACAGGCACCTACCAAAAAATTTTATAAAAAGAAAAAGAAAGCAAAACAAATAAGAAAAGAATGAGTTCCTGGAAATGAAAAAATAATAATAATTTTTAAAATAAAATAGTCACACCAATAATAGCATGAAGTACCCTAAAGACCAAGATGGTTGGTCTAGAGTCTAGACTCTAGAATATGTAACTGAGCTAAAAATCACAAAAGTATGAGTAAGAAGACACATTTGGAGACTGTGAGGGCAAAGCTAAAGGCATGGAGCCTGGAAGTTTGTTGAGTCCAACAGCCATCCAGTGAGAGTTTTAGGAGAGAACAGAGAAAACCATCAAGGAAAGGAAGAGTAAGCATTCATGTCTCCTCCCTTCCCGCTCCCTGCATTTCTTAGCTCCCTACCCATTTCCAAAAGCTCTGGCTCCCTGTTTCCTATTATCTGTTTTTTATTTTGCTCTTTAAATTTAACTTAGGTGTTCATATGCTCATTGCTAGTATATAGAAATACAATTCCTTTTTGTATGTTTATCCTGTATTCAGTAACCTTGATGAAATCATTTATTAGTTATAAGAGGTTTCATGTGTTGATTCCTTAGGACTTTTTGCGTAGATGATCATTTCACTTGCAAACAGGCAGTTTATTTACCTCCTTTCCAATCTGCAGCCTTTAATTCTGTTCGCTTCCCTCCTGGCTCTGGCTGGCCCACTCAGCACTGTGCTGAGGTAAAATTAGACACCTTCACCCACTCTCGATCCTTAAGGGGAAAGAGTCGACCTCTCATTATTAAATGTAATATCAGCTGGAGGGTTTTCTGCTTCTTTTCACAGATAATCTTGATTAAGTCAGGAAAGTTCCCTCTAGTCCTACTTTTTGGAGAGTTTTTGTCATGAGCAAGTGTCAAGTTTTATCAAATGCTCTTTACAGAACCTTTGATATGCTCATGATTTTTTTTTTTTCTTTAGCTTGTTCATATAGTGAATTAGATTGGTTAATTTTCAAACAGTAAAACAGCTCCGCATCCCTGGAAGGTACACAGTTTATTGAAGCAAATGGGTTGTGGTGTCTCCGGGCCTGGCTAAGCCATCCTTCCCCTGATCTCAGTACCTTTCTCACCTGCTGGGGACATTGCCTGGCTGGACTGGACACCGACCTTGCAAAGGGTACTGGGCTGTGATGCTGGCATTGTCACAGGCAGGCAGTTCCCTGCAGAAGACGGCAGTGCAGATGGACCAGGCTGCAGAGAAGGGATGAGAGGCACCCAGGCCCAGAGAGCTACAGCCTTCAGTCAGCCAGCAGTTCCTACTGGAAAATGATGTGGCTGGCCATGCTAACTCTCCCCATAAACAAGCAAACCTGGGAGAGAGAATGCATCAAACCCTTGCCAGAATGTGATACTCGGGCACAGAAACGCTCACACTAGCTCACTTTACCTTGCTCTATAATCTGACGTCTCATTCTGCCTTTTTATTTGTGTGGAATAAATCCTCCTCATCCAATCCCAGACTTTGCCATATTCAGTTAGGGCTAAATCATAAAAAAGCCCATAGACTTTGAGCATGGCTAACAAGCTGGGAGAATGTGTCTGTGAGGGATGAAATGTGGAAACTATTCCCTTCAGCCCAAAGTCTCTGGAACAAGTGAGCTGCCTGGAAAACAAACAGGCAAGATTGGGGTGTGCAGGATCCTCCTCTAGGTCCAGGACCTCCCGGGAAGCCAGAGAACAGGCAGATCTCCATGACAAGCAGAGGCCATCTATAAATCTGATTCTCTCACATGAGTCATCAAGACAGGAATTTATATATGTCTAGGAAAGTGGAAAAACCATGTCCAGAAGGTTAGGGGCCCATTTTCTATTTTTCTTTCCTGGATTAGTGTTTCTTAAATTTTTTTCATTATACTCCCTGTAAGGAAAGACATTTCTTGCCTAATTGTTTCCCCTTGACCCCTCACCCCATGAAATTTGGATGCCACAAATAGACTGTGTATCTATTTATGTTGTCAGGTAAAGTTGAACTTTAGAGGTCCATGAACCTTGAAAAATGGACTTTCCGCCCCAGCCAGCTTTCCCACCTTGGGAACAATCATGACCCCTGTCAGCTCTGTCAATTGCAAATCCCCAACTCTATATTCACGGTGGAAGCTCTTTCCTTTATCCCCTCCCAAGCTCAAGGTAGGCTACACTTGGATGAAGCAGCAGGGCAGGGGTAGCAAGACATTGTCTGCTGTCACACACCCCTCCTCCCTCTTGTGTCTAGTGTCTCCCTCTATTCTTGTGTTCAGTGCAGGGCAGAAGAATGGAAAGGACACATCTTTGGTGAATGCTCAGACTTTTCCAGTCTTCATTTTGGTGGCCATAAGTGCTGACCTGGTTTGTTATCTATGGACTCATTGTGGTCCAGCAGTGGTTCTAACAGCCTTGCTGACATGAGGCTCAGTTTAGAGCAGCTACCATAGGCATAAGTGGCCTCCAGGGACACTAGCTCACATCTTTCATTTATCCTCCAGCCAATGGATTTTTCTCCTTGGTTTGATGTCCCAAACTGCTTGGTCAATAGCAAGATCATGGCCCTGAGTCCCAATTACCTTCCAAACCTCAAACCCAGAGCCCATGACACATTCAAGATCTATTTTCCACACTCCCCAGAACCAGGAACTATAGAGAGGCAGCCCTCATTTCTTCTGGTGGCTTTCTGTACCATCTCCTCCCAGGGCTCTTTCTGCTCTCAGGTATGGGCTCTCAAACCTGGTAACCAGACATCACAGTCAGGGAATGAAATGCCCAACTTTGTATACTTGGAGTAGCTTTCAAATTTCTCTGTGAGCACTTAGGAGAGTAGTTCTCTTGATGTCTTCACCATTTGACTTCAGAGGGAGAGGAAGGGCCCTGGAGAGGGAAGGGAAAATAGTGTGGAGAGCCCATGGCATCCCTGGAGGGGGGTGGGGAGTGATAGGAGCCACACTTCCTGCCAAGCCCAGTGTTGCTATCTGAACCAGCAACGACAAGAAAACAGGATCATCTTCTCCCTGTTGACTTCTTTCCAATGCCTTTGGTTCCTCAACTCCCATCGTGATGGCTTGCAAATATGTCCTCAGGTTGTTACGGCAGTAGATCAGGCCAGTGCTCCACAACTCCACAACTCCACAACCCCTTTGGCCCATTCCAGCCATCTCAGCCTCTGGGTCTCAGTCAGTCCAAATTTATCAAGAGAGAATCTGACTGGCTCTGATCTGAACTGGGGTTCACTACTAATTCAACCAGACGTGGACAGACAAGTAGGTCAGCAGGTAGAAGCATGTCTTCCAAGGTCAATTATTGGTCAGGTCCTGTGGTTAGGATGACATTAGCCACGCTGAGGCATCTGGCGAGCCAATGTTGGGGCTACTAATAGTCCCGTGGGACAACGGGCATAAACAAGGCCCTTGGTGAGGAGACCAGGATGCTCCTTTTCCCTACCTGGGGAAACATCCAAAAAAAGAAAGACCAAGTCCACTTGTGCTATAGTGGAGCAGAAAATAGCCCCTCGGGGGCAGAAATTTAGTTTTGTATATTCTTCATCTTGGAGTCTAACACAGTGTCAGATAAATGGTGCTCAATAAACACCAACTGAATGAATAAAATTTAACAAGTTCCAAGATCTGGTTGGAAAAAAAAATGCAGTTTTTACACATGAATTTAAAGCTTTTTTACCTTAAAAAATGCTTAAATCATTCACTTTGAGGGGCACGTTCCTGGCCTTGTGGATCAAGTTGCCTACATAATGGGATACTTTTATATGTATGTGCATCTTTTTTTATCTCCCCAACTCCCCTTCACATTTTGATACTACATTTTTTATATCTTTAAATCATCACACCTATTGTGGTTTTCTGTGTCTTAGACCTGTGAATGTTGACCCTGTTTCATCTTCCTTCTCTTTGTAAGGGTATATTATTGTAATTATTGTAATTAACACATGGGCTGAGCTATGCCAGTTTCTCCAGGAAGCACGGCCCCTTCCCCAGCACCTACACATCCTGCTCCGGCTCCCCAAGAGAAGCTCTGATACTTGGCATCCTCCTTGCTAGGTGGCACCTCCTGAATCTCAAAAAAGCCTCAGTGTATTTAACTAGGCTTCAAAGAGTCACCCTGCAAATTCTGACTTAATGAGGACAGGAGAATGGCTACAGTGTTGTTCTCAAAAGCATTAGGGGCCGGGATTTAGCTCAGTGGTTCCGCTGCCTGCCTTGCAAGCACAAGGACCTGAGTTCGATCCCCAGTACCAAAAAAACCCCCAAAAAACAGGGTTGTTCAAAGGCATTAGGGTAAGGGTACATTTGCTGTTGGTCAGTGACAACAGGATACACCCCACTCTGTGTCTCTGCCAACCTCAGGCTCCTGGAATTTCCCTGAGGGCTTACAGCCTCGAAAACTCAATAAACAGTCCAGGCTGTTTATTGGAGAGGGCCTTGTTCTCTTACCCACTGCTGTTTGCCACGGCCCTGGGTGGCCTGACCACCTTGCTTTTAGGCTAAGGAAAATCACAAATTCTGGTTTATTCAGCACACAGAGCTGTCATCTGTCAGAAGAAAAAGAGAGAGCAAAGGAAGCCTCAAGAAATCAGCCTGGATAGGAAAACATGCAACACATTTGATGATAAGGGAAATAGGATTGTAGGTTCTGTTTTGTATCCAGACTGTTTTGTAATAGTCGAAGCTCATACAAATACCATTTTTCAAGCCGCAAGTTGGCAAACAGTGGCTTGTGGGTCAACTCTGGCTGGCTGCTGGCTTTGTAAATAAAGATTTATTGGAACACAGCCACTCCTACTTGTTTACACACTGTCTACACTGGTTCAGGTGACAAGGTAGAGTTGAGGAGCTACAGCAGAGGCCATATATGGCCTATGTATTCCACATCCAGCCCTTTACTGAACATCAGCCAACCTCTGTTTCTGACCAATATTGACACAAAGTCTGCTTTCCCTCACTAATCTACCAGGAGGACGTTTATATATCAGTCCAGGAGAGGGACACAGGACCCTCCTGCAAAACACGGAAACTCACCCTTGTTTTTCTGCACCAAGAGCATTTCCGGGAATGGTAGGAAAGGAAAGAGTGAGCCCTGACACCATGCTATGGGACTCAGGGCAGAATCACTTGCAGCCATAACCTCTCCTGCCTTAGTTTCCCCCTCTATACATGGAGAGAGTATCATACCTGGCTCACCAGGTGGCAGTGAGGGTTCAATGGTTCGTACCTGGAGTCGAGGACGGGCCATATGGCCATATGGCCGTGGGCTCATAGCCACCTTGTGGACACCAGCTCAGTGAACATGCAGCTGCTCCTGCACACTCGGGGTCCCACTAAACACACAAGAGTCAGGAAACAGGCAGGAAGGAGAACACGGAAAGGTGAATAGAACATTTTGTCCTTTAGTAGGATCTAAGCACAGGCGAATCATCCCTCTTCTGAAGGGTTTGGGACCAGAAGTGTACCGAATTTCAGATATCTTTCTATTTGGGAATCTTTGCATATGCATAATGAGTTGGGTAGGGAATGTGACCTAAGTCTAACTGTGATCCTCATTTATGTTTCCTACACCTTATATCCACAGACTGGAGGTCCTTTTGTACAGATGTTTAATAAGGTGCCTGAAACAAAGTTCTCTGGTGTGGAATTTTCCACTTTTGGTCAGGTCGGTGGAGCACGTCAGACTTCAGGTTTCCAGATCGGGGTTGCCCAGCCTGTATCTACATCTTTTTTATTTTTCCTAAAATCTACTCATAACAATCCATGGACTGGACACTTGGGACACAGCCTCCTGCAAAATCCATACTGACATTATGGGCAAGGATAATGCTTGGTCATGCTGGAATCTGTTGGGTGCCCTGTCTCCTGGGCCCCAGAAGTTTCAGTTCCCTCTCAGCCTCAGTGGCATCCTTGTCCCTGGGGTAGAATCCCCACCTGGGCTCAGCACCCAGCCTTTTCCGAGAGCGTCGTAAACTAGTGGCTCCCCATGCATCCTCACTCTCGTGCCGCAGAGTCAGATACACAAGGTTAAAAAAGGCCACTTTGGGTCTGAAAACAGGAAAGCTAATCAGGCTGCTGTGCAAAGCCAACTCCAAACAGAACCAAAGAAATCTGCCTCAAGCATCAGCACCCTGCAGCCCCTGGACGGGGCAGCTGAATCAATTAGCCTAATTAAATGAGGTGGAAAATTACCCCCACAAGTAAGTTGCCATGAAAGGCAGTCTTAATTTGTTCTAAGGGAAAGCAAACAGCTCTTGCCTGTGCCTTGCCAGGGACTGTGAATGCGGAATAATTGGCAATTTATGTGCCTGTGTGTCTTAAGGCCCTGGTACAAATATGTTTTTGTTGACAAGCCTCAGAGGCTATCCTGGTAAAAACAAGGTTTCTAATTAAGGGACAGCATAATTGTGTGTGTGTTGGCAGGAATGCCCCATGTGTATGGTGGCTGCAAACCTGGGGACCCGGGACCTACTCCACCACCAGGGTCAGGCCGTGACAGCCCTGTGGAGCAGCCACTCATATCGCTCCTCATGGCATTGGCTCTGAGCTGCCTTAGAGATGTTCCCCAGGTTCCCACCCTAACAAGGGCTCCATCACAAGCGACTGGAAAGACGGGCTATGAAGCAAAAATAAAAAGCACCTTTGTCTCAGGGAGGCCACTTGGTACCAGACGATCATACTGGAGAGGGGTCGTTGTAGAGCAGAAAGGTGACCAGAAGTACCTGATGGGAGGAGGAGAGCTACACGGCAGGCAACATGAGTGTGGAGATGGGACACAGACGCCCCATCCCTGCAACCCGGGCCCCACCTGGTCTCCAGGAGCTTTAAGGTCCTGGGAGCTACAGAAAGGGGTACCCTCAAACCCAGCAAATCCTTGCCCACAGTGACCTCATGCAGTGTAACTTTGATAAGTTTATTGCTAAAAAAAAAAAAATCTCTTTTGTGTGTCATCCTCAAAGCTCTCTTCCTCAGAGGGGAGGCAGCATGAAAACAAGGAAGCTTTGGGAAGGAGGAAAATCCCAACTCTTCCGGAGGACTCAGATTAAAATACTAAAATGAGCACAGGATGTGAACCGTCCCAGAGCCCTCTTCCCAGGTGCCAGGGGGCACTCTTAGCCCAGACATCTCCGATGAGCAAAGCCACACAGTGCTGCTCCTCCCTTGTGTCCCTGGTCCCCCATACAGCGCAGCCCTGAGCCTCTACTCTCCCGAGTCCTGCTGGGCCCAGCTTATCCCCTTGGAGGTTGCTGGAACCCTGGACAAGTTGTGATGCTGTCCTTCCATCAGCTGGGGATAAGCTCAGGATGAGCATCACCCCAGAGCAGGGCTGAACCGGCAGACCTAAGTGATCCTGGAGGAGGGGAAGGCCCAGCATGTAGTAGGAGGCCAGGCCACGGCCATGCGTCTGGAGCAGCTGGACACGACCTACAAATCAGGAGACTTGTTAACCGCAGCAGCAGAGCAGCAGCACCTGGTCCTTGCCCGTGGTTAATAAGCCCCACACGGGATCCAACCAAGTGCTGCACCCAGTGCTGCATGAGTCTGACAACAGAACACGCCAAACCTGGCACCTGACAGCAATCTTCTAGCACGCGCTCAAGTGGTACCACCTGGACCAACTACGAAGAAGACATAAAAGGACGCAGCACTCACCCCTGCTGCTGCTGTCCTCTTGCTCTTCCTATGGTTTATGCTGCGTGCAGGACATCTCTTCTCTATACCTTCTCTTTTTCCTTCAAAGCTCCCTTTTCTCCCTGAGCACTTTTGTACTTTCCTTTTTTTAAACAACAGAAAAACATTTCTGTCCTAAAATAATTGGTAACCTTTCACATCCGTCAAATTTCTTGACCAATTCATAGCAGGGGACAAATAGCCTGGAAGACACTGCTGGTCTCTAGCCCATTCGATAGCAAGCAGACACCCTCTGACTGAGGACTGTGAGCCCTGCACGCACCAAGATAGTCCCTCGGCATCACCAAGGCTGTAGGGCTCGGTCTATGAGATGGGCTTAAAAGCAGTGTGCAGCCTGGGGTGAAGACCACTTGGGAGGGAGAAGGGGGGGGGAGGAAGAAAATGGGGGGGGTGGGTAAATGGGAGGGAAGAAGGGGAGCGCTCACGCTGAGTCCATGCTTGTCCCGCACTCTGCTCTTCACAGTGGCCCCCTTTGGCCCCCCAGCACCCATGAAGTTGTCCCCCCAAAGTGTAATTCAACAGGAGCCCCCTTGGCAAAACTCAGCAGTCCTGTGGCTAAACACTGTATCCCATTCGCTCTGTGCTCTCAGCACGCACCCTGCCTTCACCCCTTCCTGGAGTCCTTCCCTCCCTTGGCCTGGGCTTGGGGGCAGGGAGGGGTCAGGATTATGTGCCTGGTCTTTCCCAGAAACCATTTGATAATTTTTTTACAGCTGAGATATTTTTGAGCAGGTTTTGATTTTTATTAGATCTTTTTGATAACAAAAAATAGGTGTTTCTTATAACAAATGAAACAATGTAACTATAAATGAAAAACAATAGTTCTTCCCCCAATCCTGCCTCACATGATTAACAATGGCCTGGTTATTCCTTCAGTCATTCAAATATATATGTAATATCACTACATATATATATGTAGTGTGATCACAATATATGGCATGTGTTTTGGATACACAAGCTTAAATATCACATAGTTACTCTTATATGAGAAACCCAAAACATACAGAACAATATGATAGGAGGGAGATAGATGTTCTGCAAATGAGAAGGGGGACCAAGCAATGTGAGGAGGGAAGATAAAAAAAAAATTAAGATGTGTTGTGTACGTGTCCCAACTCTACGTGGGGAATGTGACCATTAGGTACTGCAAACATGTATTAGTAAAAGGTTAAAAAACACTTACAGAAAAATACCACCCCCCAGCTTTGAACACTTATCATTCTTGCCACTTTCTGAAGTGGTTCTGGAAGTCCTCTTTCCCGAGTGACTTTATCAGGTGTGATTAAAAAAAAATAGTGTGGGGCCGGGGATTTAGCTCAGTGGTTCCAGCTCCTGCTTTGCAAGTACAAGGTCATGAGTTTGATCCCCAGTGCCCCCCCAAAAAACTCAATGAATGCTGGTGCTGAATGCTATCCAACAGAAAGATAGGCTCACAAAAAATACATTATGCTGTGTCCTCACCCATCTTCTTCACTAGATCTGGCACTGTGCAGCTTCTGGCTCTTTTCTAAAGTCAAAATGACCATGAAAGGAAAACGTTTTGAAAAAGATTCAGGATGTGGAAGCAGCCACAACAGCCAACTAAAGACACCCAGGAAAGAGGACTTCAGACCTGCTTCAGAACAGTAGGACAAGTGTGTTTGAAGCAAAGTGACATATTGTGAGGGGGATTAATAGCAATATGTCTTTGCTGTAATGCTTTTTAAAATTTGCATATTAGCCACATTTTTTGATCACACTGCATGTACTTTTTTGGTACCAGGGATTGAACTTGGGACCTTTTGAGGCAGGCAACGGCACCACTGAGCTAAGTCCCCAGCCCCACACTGCACATCTTAAAGCTAACGTTTTCTTTTAATGTCATGGAATTTAGTATAGATGCCAAAATCTCCAGAGTGGCTACCAAAATGCCAAGCATAACTGTCACGTTCCCCACGACCAATCCCATCTGCAGATGGAGGGACCAGGCGGTGGTGGAGCTGGGGCCCCAAAGCACACTGGCTGGTCACACTTGTGCCTGCTGCCCTGCCCTCCTCCTAGGGGCAGACTCTGGGGCTGGCCTGAAGAAGGGCTGGAGAAAATGATTCTTATTCTCTGGCAGGTATATTTTCCCCAAGCACCTGGATTTTAAAGGGGCAGATGCTGCCTTTTTGAAGCATGAGACAAAGATCAAGTAGATGAATCTCAGGGGTGGTTTCCTGCTTTCCATTTCCTTTGAAGTTACTGGGAATAATGGGGTTAGGATCTGTGGGTTAGGGTATGGGGAAGCCCCCCAGGTTGAGGCACTGAGGCCTGGGGTGGAGCCACAGAGAGGGGCCTGGCCCAGCTTTGGGGCCTCTTCACATTGGACATTTCCCCCTCAGGCTCCTGCCAAAGCCCTGATTTTTTGTTTTACTTTCCCCCCTCCTTGCTCTTTATTTCTGAAATTTCTATTTGAAGCTAAGAGATTTCTTCCATCTAAACTCAAGACAGCTACAGTAAGCCAGGATTAACTCTCCCTTCAACCTTTGAGAAATGGTCTCAGGATAGGGGCAAGGATGTTTAGTTTGCCAGGGAGTAATAAGCATCTGAGGTTACTCATCAGTCCCTTAGGTGAAAACCCAGGAGGCTGCCAGAACCAGCCAGCACCTCCTGTCCTGGCCCTCAGGTTGCTCATGGCTCAAATGATAGTGTTTTCTTTGCCCCTCAAGGTCTGACAGGCATTGCTTGTCTTCTATTTCCTAGTTGCAAGGTATTTTTTTCAATTTGGAACATGTGTTCTAATTTGAAAACGAATGAGTTTTCTTCAGTAAAACTTGCCACCTTTCAAAGAGGTTTGCTCTAACCCAAGCTTAGACACTAGTGGCCAGAGCCAGAGGTTTGGGTGGAGATGGGCCTGCTGGCTGTGTGCCCCCACTTTGGACTCCACCATCTTTGGGCCCACCATGGCCTGATTATGACACACACATGGCCTTGCCCACCACGGATCTGGAGCCACTTCTGCCAAAGACTGGAGGAATAAGAAAAGCCAGTCCAGCCTGTTGGATCAGTAACACAGATAAGCAAGAGTAAGAAAGCTGTCCGTTCCTGAGTAAAAACACCAAAGCTCCACAACCCCCTGTACCTTCACAACACTGCAGAGTAAGCCATGGCCCCCAATTGTACCCCGAGGATGCTGCTGCCCTAGGTAGCAACACTGCCAGCAGCCTCTACCCAAGGTAGAAATGACTGTCATCTACTCGTTTCAGGAGAGCAACGGGGTCCCCCAAGAAATTAAGGTCTTTTTCAAAATAGCATTCTGGGGTCCCTTTTTGAACCTCTGTAGCTGTCAATTCTACATGGCTCTGCGGGGCTGGGATGAAGCCCGGTGGGATTAAGGAGACTTGGAGATGTTTTAGAATAAGCAGCTTCCGACTATTAGTAACTTCACACCTACGGCTAAGGCTCAACCCTCCCTGCCCCCTTTCTTAGCCCAAAAGGACATGATCATTCTGTTGTGGGTGTGAAGCAGCAGGTGCACCCATCTGTGCTTCTACACAGAATAGGACCACACACCCTCTCCATCCCCACCAAGCCCCCGAAGGAAGTGTATGACTCATGGATGCCTATAGAAGTGTTATCAGCCTGCGCACACATGTGTGTGCCTGTACATGTGTATGTGTGTCTACAAACACATGTAGATGCATATCCTCTCTTCCTACTGATTCTGCTCCACAAATTTTTGCCAAATCTGATAACCATGCTTTTTCAGTTCTGTCCCATCCAGGTCTTCAGGTACATGACTTTCAAAAATCATAAGAACAAAAGTCAACTTATTTAACCTCGACAGTTATAGGCTAGAGAGCCACTGTTTCCAGCTGTCCTTGTTGGCCCAGACCTCTCCAGGGTATCCCCCTCCCAGAGTTCCCCAGAACCACACCGTCAACCAGCACGCACTGCAGGACAGCCAGCTCCCAGGGTTCCTTCTGGGTTGTGTTATAAAGTCTGGCAGAGACATCAACACATGTCAACATGTTCCTTTTGGTGACATGTTTGTCTTTTCCTTGTTAGCTTTGGTTCAAGGCTGTAAATCCATAAGAGGAAGCGGTTTCCAAGCCTAAGCAAAAAGTGAGCAGATGCACTTCATGGACTTTGGGGTTTCTCTGTGCAGATCTTCCCCTCCATCACTTACCTCCCCATTATTTTTCTTAGAAATCCAAATAAAAAGGATATTTGGTGATCAAAGTGAATTCAACAGGCAGGGCATGAATGGATACAAACCACCAAGCTCCCAGTGAGCTATGTCTATGGTCAGATGTTGATGAGATCCATCCTGGTCCCCATATTTGTTGCCTCTGAAGGGATTGGATCCTTCTCTCTGCTTTTTCATCTGAGCCTCTGCAGTTCTCTTGTTCTTTGCTCTGTTCTGTCTCTGCTCTGGTTTGAACCCTGCTATGTCAGCTCTCTTGTCTCCTTTTTATTATTCAAACCGTCTTTGAGCTGTTGGCATTAGTTCTGCAGGGTGCCTGGGAGGGAATTCTGAAAGCTCCAAAATGGTCCCCCTCTACCTCCAGTGGAAGAGGAGGACCCAGGAAACCCAGCAAAACAAGTCCGGTTTTATTGGTTCTTCCTCTGAGTAAAAAACTGCTCAAGTTTTGAACAAATTCGTATACAGCATAAACACTTATCCAGAGTTAAATCTAAATCCATCCAGGCAGTTTCATGTTGACAAAAGGTAAGGATTTACCATGTTAGGGTATCCAAAAGAATTTGCCATAGACTCTGAAGAAATTTAAAGCAGAAGACTGCACATGGCAGGGAAGAGCATGTGACACAGGTGACCAGGTTCTGACCCACAACTGATTCTGGGCACCTGTGAACAAGTTACTACATCACTGTAAGTTTCAGTTTCCTCATCTATAAAATTGGGGTAGGGTTTAATCTTCAATTTCTATGGATTCCAAAAATGTTTTCCATAAATAATATTAAAATAAGTAAGAATCGGTCTTCTCCCAAGGCACTTATTCTGAGAGAAAAAGACATATTTATTGGGATACACATCTCCTGGTTTTTTATTTTCTAAAAAAGATTTTCATTACTTTATAGTCACACCTCATATATTCCAGCTTCTGTTAGAAGCCTTTTATGACTCTGTCATTCATAAATTTGTCCGAACTCTTTTTAATCCATTTACATTTCCTGTCTGCACAGCCTCTCAAGGTAATGAGTTCCATAACTTTATTACGTGCTAGGAGAGAAGTATTATTTCCTTGTTTTCCCTAAACTTACCTCAAGTTCCAAACTGCCTGCTTCCCCTAGGATTTCAGAATTGGATGACCAAGTTCATCCATAAAGTTCTCCTTATAAACTGAAGGTAAAATCATTTTAGGTGGCTTCGTAAAGTGGCAGCCCACCCCATACCTTCCCCTGACTATTCGAGTCATATGACAAATAGTTCATACCATGAACGGAGCTGTGGATGGTGTAGAGATGCCCTGGTTCCAAATGACCATGAGTCAGAAGAGCCTCAAAGTCTGAAGCACAGGCTGCAGAGCAGACCGATCAGGCATCCATTCCAGCCCCTGACTGTGTGGTGCCCTGGACCTGCACTCCCTCATTTGGAAGATGGAAAACACTACCTACCTCAGGACTTGCTGGTAAGAGTTGACGAATAGAATTTTTATAATGCCAGGTCCCTTGTAAACGCATCTCCAGCAGTGGTTAGTGATAGTTAATGAATTCCAGGATTACTCTAGACAGACTCCATCCAGGTTCACGTGGTTCTAGAGCCCTTGCCCCACAGAAATGGGTAGCAAGGACAATGTAAGCTTCCATACATGTGATGATGGAAATGTAAGGGTGGGCGTGAACTTTAGACTCCAGTAGGAATGGGTAGAGTTCCAGAGGTGATCGTTGGCAACAGATCCTTAGGAAATCTGTGCTCAGCTTGAACTAAGTGGCACCAGACATGGACAATAAATATTTATAAGGTGCTAGAAGAGATTTGGAACCAAAAGAAGGAAGAGGAAGCCAATATGCTCTTTCCAGGGCAATGGCCTGTGGTCTCAGGAGTAGAAATTCAGTTGCTTGCTCTTACTAACCAGCTGTGTGACCTTGACTACCCACCCTAGTGCCAGTTTCCAGATCCTAGGTTCCGATGTGCATGGAGTGGAAGTAACCTAGTTCCCTGACTTAAAAACCATGCTCCTGGGAACCTGAATTGGGGGGAAAGAGGGTAAGAAACAAGGACAGGATGTGTTTGTCCTTGTCCCGAATTTAATCCAAGCAGCCATACTTGCAAGATCCTAGAATTGGTTCACAAAGGAAAATGGCACAGAATAAAAATTCCTCTTAAACCCCAAATCACACAAATATACAGTATGAAGAGTAAAAGATGCCGAAACTGAGCAAGGAGAAAGCAGAATCACCTCTTCCATCTTACACATGTCTGGGTGCACCCTCATTCAGACAAGTGGCAGGCTGGGTCTCCCTCTCAAATCCATTCAGATGCCAACATAATGCAACTGCAGTGAGCATCTAAGATTTAAACTTTGGTTTGTAAAAAGGCTTCCTCAACTATGATGAAAAGTAATTGGCAGCATAACCTAGATGCTGAGGGTGCCTCCCACTGCAACAGACCCAGATTCCAGCGAGACGAATGTAAGCCTTGGATTCAGGAGTCCTGTCAGACGGATTTGGAAAGATTCCATTGGTAGAAGAGGAAATTGGGGCAATTTATTTGTTCACCTAATCAGACAACCAACAGGTGTGGGAAGTGGAAGGGGAAGTAAGCCAAAATATATCAGCATTTCTGAAAGCCTAACAACCACTACAGAAAGAAACATTTGGCATCTAGCAGGCCCATGAGCAGCTGGCATCCCCACCAGCAACTGGTCACCAGAGAGGAATGCAGGGGGCCCACAGGCTGCTCCCAGTGGACATCGTCCAGGTTACAGCCAGGGCCAAAGGCTGATGAGACTCCAGGGGCGTCGTCTGCTTCTGAGAATGCACATACTTCCTCCACCTCCTGAGTCCTGGCAGTCCCACTGTGGTAACTTGCATGTTCTCATTCTCCATCCCCTGAAGCATAATGAGCTGGGCAAAGCAACCCAGGAAACAAAGAGAAAAACAGAGCAAAAGATTGGAATAAGAGAAGGGGGAGTAACAAAGTAAAATATATCAAACAGGGAGATTTGAAATAGCTTAAAGTGACAGAAGATTCTTTAATCAGGAACACCTGGGAAGGATACTACCGGTATCTATAAAATATCTGTAAAATACAGAACGGGGACAACACAAGGTGGCTCTGGGCTTTCCCGAATGACTCCTTTCTGCCCTCCCTTCATAGGAGTTTAGAGAAAACAGTTTTGGGGACTAACAAAAATCATATTCTACTTATTCAATAAGCAACATGTGTGCAAAGGAACCATCACAGGTGTATAGTGTTTATCCACATGAAATTTGTTCTATCAAAAGAATCCAACCGATATTATAAGTGGACTCAATAAAGGTTAAAAAGTGTACATTTAAGAACTTGATTGAAGGAGAGAAGGTAGCTCCTCCTCTATCTTTGACCAAAGAGTCGGTTTCATGTGGAGGAGGGTTGTATTCTCAAACCTGAAGCATGTTCTGGAGAACTCTGCCCTATTAACAAATAGGTTTTGTGCTCCTTTAGATCCATCCAATGTTCCTGCTTGAACATTGCTTTGTAGATATTCAGCAATCGATGTCTGGTGAAACAAATCTAATTGCATGGATTCGTTGAAAGAGTTGGCAAACAAATCTCCTATGAGCCCTCTCCGTGCCTCCAATGTTCCGATTGGATGCATAAGATCAACTCCTAATAATCATATTACATTTTTTGTCATCTAGAAAATGTTCTTTCTTTTCTTTAGAAAACAACTTTTGAAAGCTCTAACCTATTTGGTTTTCCAAGTTTTTGCATCTAATAAGCCTTTTAGGAAAGCATGCAATTTGAATAACAATAGAATAATTTCAGCCTATTTGTGATACCAGCAAGCAGTCAGGGCCAATCAATTTCAAAAATCCCAGGGTGAGTACATCCAAATAAAACAGCAGTTAACTAAATTTTCATCAGCATGTCCAAGTGTGTGGAGGAAAATGGCTATTCGTGTACTATTGAGATTTGCCATCTCCAGTGAAGATTAACCACCAGGACCCCAAAGATGGGAAATCTTCAGTCCAGTTCAATCATGAATGAACTGTGTGGCCTCAGGTGAATGATTTCACCTTCCTGGGGCTCAGTTTCCTCATCTGTAAAAATGTAAAAATTACCAACTCGGGTCACAACACCCAAATCCCTGAATTCTATCCTCTTCCATCTATTGGTTTAAGAAAAGTATTGTTTTCAGAAACTGGGGTTTTGATTTTTGTTTTTGAGATGGTAGAATTTCAGTCTTACACTAACTTTTAATGTACAGTTCCATCAGATGTTTGGAAATGCAGAGTAGATTGTGAGGTGTGCATGCATGTGGAATGAGGTAGGGAAGATGAGCGTCATACAAGGCAAGAGTTTAATAACACTCCCCCTTACACTCCGAGTGTGGAAGGAAATGGCTTCTCTCTGATGTGACCAGACGTCACACCACATTTCCGTGTGCGGGACAGGCCTTCAAGAAGCAATACTGTATTCCTTCTGAGAACATCCTTAAGGGTCCACCCTTTACCCCACTGCATGAAGAACTACGAGGAAGGGGCTTCACGCCACAGCCCTTTAAATGGCTTAAGCAGCAGAGCAGACTGCAAGGCAGAACAAGCAAAGAGTGCTGGAAGGAAATGGGCTGCAGAAAAATACTAGCAGTCTTGTTGGAGACCTTGGAGACGGGTGGCTCATTCCAGGCAACTACAAGCCCACAAGAAAACAAAAGACCCTACAATCCTCCCAGAGCTCTAGATCTTTGCTGGGACACAGAACTGGGGTCAGTGAATGACTGCCACACAGTGACAAACCAAGGAGATGTGACAAAATGAGGAGGAGCCGGCTGTGGTGACACACAATTACCATGAGTTCAAGCCTAACCTGGGCTCCACAGTGAGTTCAAAGCCTGCTTGAACTACATAGTGAGACCCTGTCTCAAAAAAAGGAAGGAAAGAAGGAAATGAGACAGTGTATGCTTTTCGAAGGGCTAGTGGACCCCAGGGGCTGGTGCGTGGCACATGGTAAATGCTATCTAGATACTTGTAAATAAAAATAGAAACATTTATGGTTCAAAGGCCATGAGCCCCTGCCATAAGCACCTTGAAATGTTTCCATCATTGTTACCTGTGAGACTTTTTTTCATATAAATAAGAGGTTTGACCTGGGACAGTGTTGTTGTGAAGAGATTGGGCAGAGAAAGGTCTAGTTCACTGGCAGCCAAAGTCAGATGAACTGAAAGCAAACTCTCTCTGTGGCAATAGGGCATAACCGCAGAGTGTGTGGTCTCTGCCCCCCAGAAGACTGCCATCCAGCTGGTAAGGGGAATTATTACACCGGTGCCCATAGTTAACCATCTACCCAGGAGATCCCCTCAGACAGTGTAAGAAATCCCAAATGACAACCACAGACAGGTGTGCGATAGGCAGCAGGATAGAACGTGGTCCTGGCAGTCAGGGAAGGCTCCATGGAGAAAGTTTTGGATGGTGGGCATGAGGGCCACAGTGGAGAGGCAGAGAGAGTGAGTTCCAGAAAGTCAGCACAGACACTAGCACCAGATAGGAAGAGCAGCTGGGGCAGGACCTAGAGAAACACCATTTAGGGGCAGCAGTGAGGTGTAGGGTGTCACAATGACTGAGGAACTGGACTTCTTCCTGTGAATAGTGGGGAACCTGGAGAGATCAGCTCTTGGCCGTGGGGTTCCCTACATAAAATAAGCTGAGGCTCCTGTCTGTGTCCTTGGTCTATCAGATCTTCTTCCTAAGTTGAGGCCCCTGGTATCCTTGAGCAAGATCTTGGAACTGGAAGAAATTCAAGTTACTAAATTGTATTTCTTAATCAGTGTATAATATTCTTATGAGATCCTCAAGAATAATACACTGGCATGCTGTACAATGAGGAATTCGTGAAAGGTCAGTGGATGCAAATGGATCCACCCTTTTCCAGAGCAATTCTAGGCATTTGGATCTCACAGGGTCTACTCCTCAAAGTTCTGCCTTCCTGTTCCTGTTACCTAATGATTCTAGTTCTGCCATCCAAAGAATCACATGACATCTATTCCTTCCCCCAAGGGGTGCTTTTTTGAATATCTAGAGGAGTCTCCCTGGGCTTTTCCTCTCCAGATCAACATCCCCACTTCCTCTGCAGAAAGCACGGGGAACTCGAGGTGCCACCATGCATGATGCCCCTCTCCCCATCGCCTCTGTAATCCCCGGAGAAAGGCAGCTGAAGTGGGCCTGGATTCTGGATTCCGGAGACGGAGGGTCCTTCCCAAGGCCTGACCCATGAGTCCCTAGACTTTTGTATACACACCCTGTTCCTTTGGGGTGTGTTTGGTTCCACTCTAGATAGTGAGCCCAGCCCCTTCTCCCCAAAAGACCCTAGGAGGCCTTGCTTTAGGTCTGTGCTGGACTGTCATCCCTCCCCTGCTTTCATTTCCCAGGGCAGTTTTCTCAATGTCAGTTGGCAACTTTGGCCACTAACCTCTCTGTCCACACTTAATCTCAGCCATCACCATTTAAGCTCGCTTTCTCTGGCTTGGACTCCAGCCCCTCAATCAAGCAAGAGCAGCTGGCTCTTCATCCTCCACACCACAATTCAACTCTTTGAAAAGCTTCATTTAATCACATTTCCACCAAAGTCACCACATCCTAAGCTCCAGGGAAGACTCAGCTACAAACCAAACCTACACCTTCAATAGCAGGTGGTCAAAGCAGAGAGAGAGAGAAGATCAGAGTGCATCATACTTTGATAAACATAAATATTGTTTCTGGAACTCTTTTTATATGTAGTAATACTTTTGTTATATACATATGTATCTTATATCTATGTACATAAATATTCATGCGTTGAGATTAAATGTTAATATCTTTGCTGTTATGGTTTGAAAGAATTTGATAAATGGGTTTTTCCTGAGCCTAGAGCTGTGGCTGTCCCTAGCTAATGTCTGAACCTACAAGGACGTGTGATAGAACTCCAGGCCAAAGCCAGTAGACTCTGCTCTCAAGGTGTAGATATCACATCCCTCTGGTCCACCATAGCAGCCCTATGTCTAGTTTGGAATTAGCATAAAGTGTGGGTGTCTAATAAATGCTAAATGAATGAACACAAACCACTGGCTACATGGCCTCTGGACTCAGTCCCCTATTTAGTATTAGGGCAGGGTTTTCAGCTCTTCAAAATGAACTTGGAGTCAGTCCTCTGAAAGCCTGTCCTAATAATCCACGACTGTCTCTGGGTCCTGGGCACCATTTTTGCAATGGCAAATCTTGGCTGTGGTCCATTCTGTCTTCCCCCAACATCACGCTGTGCAAATAACCACCTCTGGGTAGGAAGTGTGAGGATACGTTGGCGCTGAAAACAAGCTAAGAAAAAAATGGAGCAAATGCTGCCCAGTGGATGTCAGGCTGTGGTTTGTACTAGATTAATGAGAGCCTCGCACGGCATAATTGTGTTTACAGTGAGTTTATAGGCGTATTCCCTCAAGGTAGGGAAAAAGGGGATCAGGTTAGACAAATTATTTAGCTTTATCTGACCCCACTGGCAACAAAGATGGTGAACAGTAGCTGAGGAGTGGTGTCCGTATTTCAGCCCAGGTCATGCACACCTCTGGCTCCTTTGCAACCAGGCACTGGTTTTCTACTAGGAAGCGGAAGAAGATTCCAAAGAGCTATCTGAGAAGCTCTAAGGCTCCAAATCACTTCCTGTGGGGAGTCTGTACCTTCTCTAATTGTGTGGAAATGATTTCAGCTACATGGCAATAAGCAGTCTGTTATGGCAGGAATTATAAAAGGACCTGCCTTTTTAAATGGAAAAAACTGAAGCAAGTAAGCAAATTTGACAGTCTAGAACTAGAGCCCACTATCTTTATTCCTATCACCTAGCTTCTTCCTGAAACAAACACTTCATGGATTTACATGCACCCCACCCCTAAGAGTAATACCCGGGGCTCCCATTGAAAACCATACCCAAATCCAATCTGGATGCTGAGTCTACACAGTGCTAAAAATCTAGTTTAAATTAACATTGTACCAAATTCAATGAATTACACGATGTACTGGCATATTTGACTTTGGTCTCAAAACAAATTAATTTTAACTACAGCTTGGGGAATGTGGATATAATTTTGCTTAGGTTTTATGGTTGAATTTTTTTTTGTCAATCTATAGCCTCTGCCAGCTTCTCTTTAGATTCAAGATATTTTTAGGTATGAGACTGAACTAACAGGATGTATGTAATTTATTGGCAGAACTTTTCCGTCAACCCGTCAGTCATTTTTGATTCCAAATTACAAGGGCCCAACTCAGGTCTGGGATGCATTCGCATTAAATGATCATGGCTCATTTATTTCAGAAATGATAGGTTGGAGAAAATGTGCTTTGCACATGAGAAATGAAACCCCACAGCACATCAAGTTTCCTGTTTGAGATCCTCATTTTTCCATTTAGCCCCTATTTTAACTTTTCCTCTCCCTTTCTCAGGTCTTAAGAGAATCCAAAAACAGTGCAGAAGAGGCCTCACCCACCCACCTTTGGCCCTGATGGTGAGAGACATGCTCCAAAGAACAGGAAGGAAACCATCACTTTCACAACTGACTTTGTGTAGCTCCCAGCAAGGACATCAGAAGAGGTGACCCACATTGCAAGAATGAAATGGAGGAGCCAGCCTGCCAGGGGACGCCACTCACCTGTCACCAGATCCTATGCTCTTGTGACACCTGTTTTCCCTAGAAATAATTCCTACCATTGGTGAAGCTCCTCAAGTTCCCATGGCCTAGGGAAGGACCTGTACCATGTGCCAAATTCTGTGCTGCTGCTTCTGCGAAGGACACAAGAACAGCACATGCTTGGGGATTGCCCTTCCTGGAGGAGATGGCACAGGAGCAGCTGGATAGGACAGTGAAGGGCCTGCAGTGTGGCTGGAGCTCTGTGTGTGTTCCCCAGGGTGGATGGGGAACCCCAGGAACTGGAAACAGGCCAGGAGAAGAGATGACACTCAGAGATATGACTTAAGTATAAGGCTGTGACAAAATGAGAAACTGGAGCCAGGGATTTATCTCAGTGGTTCCACTGCCTGCCTCGCAAGCACAAGGTCCCGAGTTAGATCCCTGGTACCAAAAAACCAAAAACAAACCAAAAAAATGAACCAAATAGAACCTCTTAGAAGGAGTAAAAATAGCCGAAAGAGTTCAACGTATCTGGCCATTAGAGGGAATACAAATTAAAATAATATTGATATTCCATCTTGCCCCAGAAAGAATGGCCATCATCAATAAATCAATAACAAATGCTGATGGGGGGTGGTGGTAAAGGAATTCTTCCTACACTGTTGGTGAGAATGTAAACTGGTACAACCACTAATGGAAGTCAGCATGGAGATTCCTCAAAAAACTGAAACTTGAAATTCCATTCCACTCAGTTATTTCCCTTCTAAGCATCTTCCAGAGAGAGTCATCATACTACAGTGATATATACACACCCATGATTACAGCACCATAGCTCACAGTAGCTAAATCTTGGAAGCAGCCTATATGTTCATCAACAGATGAATGGGTAAGGAAAATGTATTGATACACAATGAAGTAGAGTGGATTATTAATTTATGAACTCAATTGGTTCCCAAGGGCTGGTTGTAAGTCAATATAGCTGAGATCTGGATTTTTACCTGGGTATACGCTATAGATAACAGGCAGATGAATCTTCCATTAACCTAATTAACCCAAGTTTTTTGTATGTCAGGCTGGTTGTAACTTTTGAGGGTCCACTGTACTACTCTGCCATAAAGGATAAACTTGAGTCATTTGTAGGAAAATGGATGTGTACCATAAGACTATAATATTTGGTAAAATACAGTCAATCAAACACATAAGCCTTAAATATGGCATCATTTCTCTTATATGAGAAGCCTAAGTGTCTTAGTTACTTTTCTCATTGCTGAGACAAAATACCCAACACCCAAAGTTAAAGGAGGAAAGATTTATTTCACTCACAGTATGTAGAGGTTTCAGTCTATAATCGGCTGGCTCCAAGGCAGGGTGGCATGACAGACAAGCATCACAGAGAAGAAACAGTTCATGGCAGGTAGAAGGTAACAGCAACAGGGATGACCACAGCTCTTTCTATCCCTTATATCTTATCCAGGCTACTTAGGGCGGTAGCACTCACACCCTTAATCCTAGTGCTCTTGAGCCTAGCTTTGCACCATGAATCAATCCCAGCATCACACAGTCTAGATCCAGCCACCTCTGAAAAGCCCCACCTATGACCGTATGAAGCTTTGGGGTGATATCTAAACGCAAGCCATAACATTCCAGCCCTGGACCCCCGAGGACTCATGCATATCCCTTTATGCAAAAGGCATTTAGTCCATCTCCAAGAGTTGCCAAAGTCCTAACAACTTCAGCATTGCTGAAAAGTTCAAGTCCAAAGTCTCCTCTGAGATTTCAGGCAAACTCTTAACTGCAAGCCCTGGTACAAGTGAAAAGAAAGTTAAACGTGTCCAACATTCAAGGGCACAAGATAGACATTTCCATTCCAAAAGTTACAAAGGGGGATAGCAAGGAATGGGAACAAAGCAAGACCAAAATCCAGCAGGGCAAACATTAAATCCCACAGTTCACTTCCAGCGTCCGAGGCAGTCTGGCAAGTTGTGAACTCCAAAGGGCTTGGGTGCGTCTGCCCCTGTGGCACTGCTGCTTGTTATTGCTCTCTGGCTTCTTTCTTTGGCTGGCTTTGCTCACTCCGTGCAGCTTTCCTTAGATGATCCACATTCCTGGTTTCCTGCACCTATGGCTTCACACACTGCACCCTCAGAGGCACACTGCTTGGCCTCCCAGGCCTTTTCCTGAAATCTGGGTGGAAGCCTTGCTGACCCCACAACTCTTGCATTCTGCATGCCTCTAAAACCAGCACCATGTGGATGAGCCAAGGTCCAGCTGGAGCAGTAGCCAGGCTTAGGGGTCCAGTACCTATGAGCCAAATCCCGAGGAGCAATTTTCCTAGACTGCTGCCATTCTGGAACATGAGCTCTGGGTCTCTCTTCTCAAAAGAGTCTCACTTTTGCAACTTTGATGCTGCAAAGGGTGGAGTCCTCCTGCTTCTTATGCTGCCCTTAGGCCAACTTTTCTGTCATCTTCTGAAATACTTGACTTTTCTTGCTAATCTTTTTCAGCAACTAATTTCTCTTCTGTTCATCTTTGCAGGCTGAAATTTTACTGGAGCTTCCTTTCTGGGCTAACATTTTAAGTCATTCTGCTGGGCTCTTTGCTCTTGATTCTCAACGTAAATTGGGCTAAAAACCCCCAACAGTAGCCATGCCACAGCCTCATTAGACTGCCGTGAAATTTCTTCTGCCAGATTAGTTAGTCCGCCACCCTAAATCTGTTTCAGGCAAAGTCTCTGGACAACAGAAAAATGCAGACAAACCTTCTCCCAAGGCATAACCCACATCATCTGGAGTGCCTTCTTCCCAGCAGAAACCTCCTAAGCCTGTTTCTATCCGAATTCTGGTCTTCTGAGCTCTGGCCAGAATCTCCCATCAAGTACAGCCTCAGGCATTCCAGCTCTGTTTTCAGCCATCTGCAAACCTTTCCTAACTCTTCCCCTTCCCACAAGCCAGCTCCAAAGGCTCCTAAACCACATGGTCAAGTATAGCCACAGCAATGGCCCCACACACTGGAGACCGAAGGATTCAGTCAAAGATCTGGAGTTCACTGCAGTGTCCCATTGAAGTCAGTATTAGGAAGCCAGTTGGTCTTCGATGGAAGGCAGAAGAATATACACCAGAAGGCTGAAGGCTCTGCACCAGACCCTAAAGAGTCTAACCTGGAAGCCAGGAGATAACATCCAAGGTGAAGATGAAGACTAGAGCTCCTCTGAAGAAACAGAAGCAAATCCATCCCTCGTCATTTCTCCTTTATACCATCCAGGCAACAAGTCCCCCTAGGGTATGAAATTGCTGAGGCAATTTAGTTGAGCTTCTCTTACTCAAGTTGACACAGAGAGCAAAATAGAGAGAGAGGTCCTTTGGCCCTTCTCCATTGTGGAAAGTTAAGTTACACAGATGTCAGGGCAGGCAGTCAGAAATGGGAGAAGGCAATGACCTGAGAGGCCAGGGACAAGTGCAGCAGTGGGTGCCTGTCAACACCAGTCCTGACAACCTCTTTGCAAACCATTTCCTACCAAAGCATCTGTTCCCGTCACTGTCTAAAACATTCCAATGAATCCCATTCCTCTCAGGGGACAGGGACAGAAGCCCTTCCTGTGGTTTGTGGTGAAGCCATTGAGGTCCTCTGTGACAGGCACTGGACCTCCTCAGCACCTCCTCAGCACCTCTGCTCCAGCTGCCTTCTGCAGCAGGATAACTGCTCTAACACAAGCACCTCTTCTTTCCAGAACATCCTTTTCCCTCCCCAATTACTCCCCTTCTTTGTCTCTGCCAGTTCTCAGCAACTCTCCCTTAGAGCATTCATCCCAGAAGAAATTCCTTATGTTGCATTTTTTTATTTGACTTACTGAGCTCTTCCCCATTGTCCTCTCTATCCTGAGGGCAAGAACAAGGAGGCCATCTGGATTCTGCTTGCAGTCTTATCTCAAGGCCTGGCTCAGCTGGCTCCGAGAAGCTGCTCAGTAACCCTTTGTTGGGTAAATAAATGGAAAATGAAGAAGCTAAGGAATGAAGGCAGACTAAGATTGCTTCTTTCACCCCGCCGTGTTCAATCCACCTTCAAAATGAGGGTTCTGCCTATATCTGATCACTTCTCCCCATCACTGGCCAGGCGTAGGCCACCATTGACCTCACCAGGATGACCATAAGAGCTTCCTCTTGGGCTTCCTGGATCCCTAGTTCATTTCAGACCAGGCAATGAGAACCCTTTAATACAAACACCAAACTTGACCCCATCCAAGTACTCCCTACAACAGAGGACTGGGACATTTTCTTGCGGCCCGGCCCTTAAGATGCTTGGCTGTCATTCCCAACCCATCTCCTGCCCCAGCTACTCTGGACACCGTGCTGCTGCTCCACACCCACCGCTGCCTTGTCTCAGGGACCCAATATGCCTGCCCGGAATATATTTCCTCAGTTGCTGCCTTCCCTCTTCAGGGTCTCTGCTCAATAGCTACCTTCTCCAAAAGCTGCTCCTGGCTATATCTGAGCTAACATGCCCTGTCCTACCCCCAGTGCTTTGTCACCTACAGCTTTACTTTACCCCATAGGGACTGTGACTTTTTACATATTACATGTGTCCTGTCTTGTATCTCCAAGAAGCTTAGAAAGCCCCACAAAGCAAACGTCTATTGTTCTACACTATATTTGGAGCCAGAAAAGAGGCACATGACAGTTGTTGAGTAATTGTTTGCTTGCAGATTGAATAACTGGCAGGAGAGAGCGTGCACTGTGCGTTGTTGCCTGTCATACAGTAGTTGCTTAACAAACTATTAACTAACAGTGCTATTACATTTCCAAAGATGCATCATCATTAAAACCATGGCAAAATGATTAGTTGTGTGGATTAATTTCTAAATATTTGGGAATTTTTCTAGTCCTCTTTAAATAATTCAAATTGAATTCCACAGTAGTCAGAATGCATACTCTATTAGTTCAGTCCTGCCTTACAGAGCAGCCACTGAGCAAGAGTATGGCGATGGAAGGTAAAGCAAGGATAGGCTGATTGGGACTGGCATTTTTGATCTCCAGTTTTCAAGACTGATTATTTTCCCATTAGATCTTATTGGGGGGGAGGGATACAGGTAATACATATGTTGACTTGATTCTGTTAAAGTACCCGCATCCTATATCTTACATGAAGTAAAATATTAACTCAAGTGAAAGATTGGGTGTGTAATCTCTAGACCAGTCACAAGATATAGATTGGGTGTGTAATCTCTAGACCAGTCACAAGATATAGCCAAAAAGTGAATAGATAAATTATTCAAATAATCCAAAACAAGGCAGGAATGTAAGGGAGAAAAACCGAGGGAAAAACAAAACATAATAAAATGGTAGACCTAAATCCAAGCATATTAACAGTTCCATTAAATATAAATTGCCTATACATAACAGTTAAGACAGATTCACGAGATACATGATCTGTATCTCAGTGACAATCCTCGTGTGGTGACTACTGAGGAGTCTGGGGACAATGGTTTGCTGGGGGCATGTGTTCCAAATAGAGGAAAAAGAGGGGAACAGATTGGTCCAGAAAGAGTTTAATGCAGAGGCTTATTATTCTTGTGTGGAAAATTGACTCATAGTCACCAAATGTTGACCAACTTTAGTTGTTTTGCCAGATGACCACCTGCTGGATTGGGTGGTACACTGCCATTTCCCCCCTCTCTCTAGGCATGAATACCCTGGGACTTGCATAGCTGCATGTTGGAGGCCGAGGGAAGTCCTAACCGCTAAGCACCTAAGTCTAGGAGTTAGCCTCATTTAGCTCAGGTTTTGCCTCTGCACCAGGATGGGAAACTTCCTACAGTTACTTAACCCTCTGCTTTTGGGACTTCCATTCTTTGCCCAGAGAAATCTCACCTTCACTTCTTGCTGGTGCTGTTGCTGTTGCCCTGGCAACTGCCATAAGAAGAACTGGGCTTTGTTTAGAGGCATGATAGGATCTCACCTACCAGAAACTCTCACTAGCTGACCAAAGCTAACGCCCATGGTTTCTAGAGAAATACATATCATGATGGATGTGCTTTCTACACAGTCCAATGAAGACATTCATTGTACTTAATGGTCCTATATATCAGGCTCGGTGTAATGTTCCAAAATATTTTAGCACCACGGAAAAGCTTTAATTCTTTAGAGACATCATATTTCCCTTTAGGCTAAGGCTGCTGGGAACATTTGAGTGAACCTTGGTTATCAAAGGATTTTACTCTGTCTTGGGCATCTCTCATTCATATTTTTCTTAATTTTCTGACTCCTTTTATTGCATGACAAAACTGCAAGTTCAGTGCTCCACGTTCCAGGGTATGTTGCATAAGAAAAAAGCTGTCACTAAGAAAGTTCACTGAATGCATAGAGGATGTTATCCATAATGGAAATTTATCGAAACGTGTATAAATAATATATAACTAGAACACTACTCAACTTGTGATTAGACTGATCCCAGCTCATCTACTCAGAAATGATCCAGAGGAAGAAGAAAAACACAAAGAGGGCAAAAGAGACACAAAGACAAATCTGCTTGACTACCACACAGGGATGCCTAGGACCATGGCAAAGTATCCTAAGGCCCCAGAACATGTGAGAAAAATCAGACACCTGCTGAATGCCTGGCAGTGTTCTGTAGCATAATGGTGGAGATAACCAGAGGACACAGTTCCTTCATAGAGGAACTTATGATGCAATGGCTCCAAAGACGCAGCTTCTCCTCCCCACCTTATATTATTGCCAATGCTTAGCCCTTAGGAGAAGTTGGATGTGGAATGCAGGGAGCAGGCACTGATGGTTCCTCACATCATCAGGGTTAACACAGCACAGCCAACTATTCACCATCATTCTATCACACCAATGGAGAGAGACCAGGAAGGGGCACTGTGATATAAGAAGCTCAACTTGCCTTAGCAATTCCACACCCTAAGGTTGGAAGACCCAACCTTGGGTGACTTGTTGCCTGGATGGTGTAAAGGGCAAATGAAAAAGGATGGATCTGCTTCTGTTTCTTCAGAGGAGCTCTAGTCTTCACCTTCACCTTGGACATCATCTCCTGGCTTCCAGTGCTGATTCTTCAGCTTCTGGTGCAGAGCCTTCAGCCTTCCACTGCAGACCCATCGACCTCCGGATTCAGACTCACACAGAACACTGCAGTGAGCTCCAGACCTTCGACTGAATCCTTCGGTCTCCAGTGTGCAGACAGACCCTCTGCACTCTTCCACATCCGACTCTGTGGGTGGTCATTGTAAGCCGATCTTGCAAATTCTTAAATATTTGTATATCTTGTGTTATATCTGTTTCACTAGTAAACACTGACTGATACAAATTTTGGTACTGGGAGTGGCACTAGAAAAACAGAATTGTAAAGATGAAATTCTTTAATGGCTTTAGGGGTTCCTGGAGTTGGTGCTCTAATTTGATGACACCTAAAGACGCCATGGTCTCCTAATTCTATGGGGAACACTGACAGTCCTTGATGTAAACTGTTTAAAGTAATATGCAGTGAAGTTCCATTGGATTATCCTGATTTGAGTAGGATTTGATTACCACTTTTAGCAACTCCATTTTTGGCAGAGTGGGAAACATAATGATGCTGGCTGGTTGGTCTTACCATCTCTGGACAAACTAGTGAAGGAAAGCAGTGACTTCAAAACATCCATAGGAAATCTAAATTCTTTTGACTGGGACAAATTAAAAATAAAGGAGTCCAAAGATTTAAATTTCTTATGTGTCTGACGCTGGGAATTTAAAAGTTTCTAATCGTGTCCTGAAAGAAAATCCCCTCTCTTTTTTAGCTGCAGGGCTGAGATTCCAGAAACTCAAACACAGGCCCTCATAATTCAATTGGCTGAACTGCAGTGTAAGTTTAATGCTCAGCTTCAAAGGGCATCTGAAGCAAAGGTGAGGGCACTGATTGGAAAATAATGGGATCCCATAAAATGAGACCCAGAGATGTTTGAGAGGAATCCTGATGAAGCTGAGGATGTTGTGTTTCTAGAGGCTAATGAGATTATTTTGCAAGAGAAAAAGATTTACCCACTGACAGTGGTGGAGGCACCCCTACCCCTTGTGGTGCTGGCCTCTCCTAGTATACCTGAGGACACTAAGCCTGTGTTGACCAAGCATGATAATGCCAACGCTCCTCAGAACCCACCTTCGCCACCCACGTTTGCCTCTAGTCCTGTAATCAGGCTCAAGTCAGAAGGGTCCTAAGGGTGAGGTCCATAGTGTGACCCATGAGGGAGGATGTCTGCTGTTCTCCCAAAGAACTTCTTGAGTTTTCTAACTCTTATAACCAGAGGCCTCCTGAACAAGTTACAGGTGTAGGATAATGGTGGCAAAACTATACACTTGGACCAGGCTGAGTTTGTTGATATGGCCCGGTCAAGCAGGGATCCTGAATTTAATCTTGTGGCTCGTGGAGTAAAGAAAGGTGTTAGTAGTGTATTTGGCTTGCTGGCAGAAATATAGATCAAAAGGTGGCCCACTGTGAATGAGTTAGAGATGCCCGATATGCCATGGTTTTCTGTTGATGAGGGGATTCCAGAGGCTCAGGGAAATGAGAATGCTGGAGTGGTTCTGTCATGTTAAACCCAATCCTCCACACTGGGGTGATCCAGAAAATGTACCCTTCACTAACATCTTGAGAAACAGATTTGTGAGGAGAGCACTGGCACCCCTGAAGAGCCCTGTCATTGCTCTTCTCTGCGTGCCAGGCCTTACAGTGGGGACCGAGGTTACTCAATTGGGACATTTAAGGGCAATGGCTTGACTGGATCCTGGAGTGAGAGAGGGCCAAGTGGCAGCACTTAATCACCGAAGGCAGCAATAGACAACAGAAGCAGAACGATGTCCAGAATGGTCTGACACGTCTAGACGTATGGCATTGGCTGATCAACCATGTGTTCCCAATTTACTAGATTTATATAATTGAAAAAATTAAAGGGCAAATGAACACAAACCTACTTCAAGTCATGGTAACAAGGAATTATGACCCCTCAACCAGTTCCCAAATTTGAGCCAGTTTATGCCCTCTTTGAGAAATGTCCAAAAATGGGATGAATAAGAGAGCCCAAAGTCCTAGATCTTATCCTTTGAAACCTTCAATTCTACAGTAAGGGCATCATTTGGTCATGGAACCGAGGACAAATGACCTTCAGAGATGACTGAATATCTGCTTTTACCAATGGGAAATCCTCACGGGCATTGTGAGCATCATTTGTTACACAGAATCATGGACAGGGAAGGAAGACACTTTGCCCTGAGTTAAAGGTTGTACATTTTCTGGCACTTTAAATATTCTGGCCTCCCACGAAACATGTCAAGCACATGAAAGCAGTCTGAACCCCCTCTGCTGCCTTGGCTTCAAATGATTGCAGATCTTTGCCAAAGACCGGCTCTCGACCACTCTCAACCTGCTGATCACACCCTGGCTCTGCTCTCACAAGCTTAACTCCTGCTTTTGGTTCTGTGATTGCTGTTTCCGACTTAGAGGAAGCATCCTGGCTCATAGATCTCCTGGCTAGACCCACCCTCTCTCTTCAACCCTCCCTTCCTTCCCCTGGGCCTGTCACCGAGGAGGGGACTGGCTGAGAGTTGGCACTCCTCGTTGTCCTCTGATGCTATGTTCCCTCCTCCCCCACGATGGCAGCAACTTAGCACAAAGAAAAGGAGCAAGTTAATATTTCCCACAATCTGGGGGAGAAGGAAGGGTCTTTCTAGTTTGATAATGTTTGGAAACACTAGTTTTCAAGGTGTAAATCAATACATCATTATTTAATGACAGTCTAGAATGGAGAAAGATAAATGACATAAAAACCCTTAGAATTTACTATCTTGCTGCTATTGTTACCACTGATTATTAAAGTTTTCAAAAATCACATCACAGGATCTTACAATCTTAAAAGAATAAAAGTCCAGAGATAATGTAATCTTCATAAATTATTTTCAAGAGCCATCCAATTGTGTTAAGCTTTTGCAAAGTGCATTAAAATTCTAATTCTTTCGAAATGAATTTGGAACATTTACGATGAACACACCATATTATTTTGGTTGATTTGGTCTACCTGTGAAAAAGCAAAGTAGTCCAGCCACTGATTTAGAATTATGTGGATGCCACCAGAAAAGTAATCAAACTGATAATTTAAGGTTATAAGAATACCCTAAGAAAAGTAATCAGCAACATTGTCCACTTTTCAATGATTACACAAACACAATTCTATTAAGTCCATCAACCAAAAAGGAAAAAAAAATCTTTATATCTCTCTTCTCCATTGTACTGGAAGGCTGGTAAAAAGAACCTCAGAAGAGAAAAGAAACAGCTATTAAAAAGTTGAATTCCTGTCTACACAGGGCCAAAACATCTAGTGGCCCAGCTGTTTGGCACTGCATAGACAAAGCATCCAGATGACTGGCTGAACGTGTGAAAAAATTGCTGAAGTGGACCAGATGTTTTGCTTCTCAGGGCTTTTGGGCCCCGTGGTCCTTGGAGACATCAAGAGAAAGCACATGTCCCCATGGGACCTATGACACCTGTGTAGTCCCTGGAGACCACAGTGGGGTCTCCATTGCAAACCTCAAGGCCTACCATAGGGAAATCTATGGGCAGGCACTGAGGGACACGATGTGCTCTTTGAGCTCCCTGCTGTGGGAAGTCACTGAGTCACATCTATCTTGAGGCACTGTGGTTGAATTTCCAAACATTTCCCCTCGGGACTTTCTCTTGCAACCCAAGCTCCAGGCTCTCCTTTCCCAGCCCCAGTGCTGTGGGCTTTTTATAGCCAACAGTCAAAGCTGAAATCTAGAACTCTATTTTTCTCCATGTACCCCTTACCTACCCCTTTCTGTGTGTGCAAAGTGGGAAAGGGAAAATCAGAATCCTGCCAAGTGTCCTTCCACAACCGCCCCAAAGCCCAGCACTAGACACAACAAAACCAAGTGAGAAGGGACATCCAGCCCCACAGGGCACAGACACCACGGGGCTGGAGCACACAGGGTTAGCAGCACTGGGAGGTGACTTGACAGGGTGGGTCAGAACCACAGAATCGGGGGAGTCCAGTCCCACACATTTCTTTGAAACGGTGTCTTAAGGAAACTGAGGCCAGCGGGCAGGGAGACCTCTCCCCATCGTGTGATTACTCAGCTCCCAACTGCATCCCCCAAACAGCCTGGGCTTCCAGCAGAAAGCTGTGCTGTGCAATTACTCTGTTATATAACTTTTGTTTTCAGAGAAGGGATTTGTTTTGTTTCTTTTCTGGAAAGCAATTTTTAAAGATTTCCTTTATGTCAATGTTTTCGGAGGCCTTCCCTGGGACAGTGTGCTGTTTTTCTAAAAAGAAAAAAAAGGCAAAACTGCTGTCTCGCCTCCTCCAAGAGAGACTTATTAAATAAAGCAATCTCCAGCAGCCACCGGAGGACTGAATGCCTTGCTCATCAGGATGCAATTAATAGGACAAGGGAGTGATCATCAGGATACAATTAATAGGACAAGGGAGTGATGTGGGAAGGAAAATGGGAGAAGGAATAACACCCTGCTGCCCTGGTGAGGTCAGCCCCAGCCTGTGCTGGCAGAAGGAGTTCGAGTACCCACTGAAAAGTTGAAAGAACATCAGCCCCATGAGCCCCAGACATCCAGGAAGAGCACCCCGACTTCACTAATTCCAAAGGCGGCAGGGACCAGCATCAAAACTGATACACGAAAACAGAGTGTGATTTTCCTCTCTTTGGACTGAAAAAAACCCCTTCTCCCTTTTCTAACCACCTCCACCCCTGCCTCTCTCCCTCCCCCGTCGCCCCCTCTTCTCCCAGGGATTGGCTTTATTTAAAAAAACTATATTTCTGCCCAGGCATTCAAAAATGCTGAGTGCCTCAAGCAAAGTAGTAGAATAAGCATGTTTCTTACCGCTTCTTGGCAACCCTGCAGCCCAAGACCTGCTTCCAATTAGAGTTCATGTGGCTTCAGTTTAGTATTATCATGAAGTGAAATTACCACTTTAAAAAAGTCAAGTTATTTTGGAAGTGAAAACTACAGGTCAGAGCCCACCAAAATTCCAAAAAAAAGTTTGCTCAAGAAACATCTTGCTGAAGGGTCACAATGGCCCAGCTGATAAACATCCTGAGGGTTGTGACTTATGCCACTGACCGGCAGGCCTCTGAGGTCCTTTTGGGAAGGTCAGGTTCATCATCCTTCCAGGAAGGGCTTCTCCTGCTGGGCAACGCAGCCCGCCCTGCTTGTAGAGAGCTGCCCCCAGTGCCCTTGGCCTCCAGCCCACTGACCTGGCTGCCCTCTCTCTCCTCACCAGCTCTTCTCCCCTAAAGTTAATGCCCCCCACTCTCAAAAAGATCTTAAATTCCTGAAAGCAAGGGCCATGTCTTCACTTTTGTATAATTGCACAAATTCTTAGAATAGGAAGGGATCCCGTCCAATTACTTAGTTTTCAAGATAATAAGGCTTATTATTAAGTTGTTTCTGGCAATGCACTCTGGGTACTGAGGTCTCTGGCCACCTCAGGGTCTTCCCCAAAACCCCAGTGCCTTCCCAGCCGCACAAACCCCTATGTCAGCCCTGGATAACACCCTGGAAATGCCGGAGGCCTTGGTTCAACTCCACTCACTGGCGATCGGACACAGGTTGCTTTATTTATTTGAGCCTTTCTTTACTCATTGTTCAACCGGGGAAATATAAATATCTCCCTCCTTGACAAGCTGAGGATAAAATAAAATGATGTATGGATTTCGCCCGTATGTAAAAGCGCTAAAGAAGTGATTGTTTTCTTGTCATTATTATTATTTTTTGGAATGTGTCCGATGGAACTGGAACACAGAATTTTTATAGCAAGCTCCGCAGCATGTCATATGAAAACATGCGTTTGTTTAGGGGAAATGGCCTGTGTCAGCTTTCTGGAAGCATCTCTGTTATTATGAAATTCCAGGAACTGGAATAAAATAGCAAGAGGGGGTGGGGAGTGGGGAGAGAAGCTTTTACGAAGCCGCTGGAACCAGCCGGCAGGCAAGGGGAAGCCGCTCAGGGGTGCAGCTCTGTGTCGCTGGTGGAGGAAACACGGGGGACATTACACTCGGGCTCCGTCGCCTGAGTGCGCGCTCTGGATGGCAACTCCACCAAGTGCGAGGCAAGAGAACTAAAACTCCTGTGGTGCGCAGTGGGTTTCTGGGTCCTCTGCAACCAGGGCTCCGACGGCTTCTAGGTGTGTGGACCCGGAAGCACCAAGGAGAAGGCAGAGCTGAGGGCAGCATTTGCAGGACTGGGAAGACGCAACCAGGCAGGCGAGGAGCCAGTGCTCCTTGTTCTAAGGGAAGAGGTTGTGCAAACACCCAGGTGTAGAAATTGTAAGATGCAGTGAGACTAGACAGACTAAAGCTACTGGTGTAGCTTCAGCTAGGGACCCACTGTGAAGAGAGGTTTGGACTCACACGGTGAAGCACCTTGAACACTGCTTATTACACGGCCTCGGTGTGGTTTTACAGAGAATGATAAGCTGTAGCATTATGCAGTGTACCACCTAAACAACTGTACAGTACTTAGGAGCTTGTCTAACTCTTTGGAATTCAGTCCTGCAGGTAGCTGCGAGCAGCTGAAGGTTTTGGAATGTGATGTCAGGATTTGATTTCTATCTTGGAGCAGTTTTGGAAATGGACCACAAATCAACGAAATAACTGACCCACCAGCTTGGGAGTAGAGACAGGAGTTATGGTGCCCTTTAAGCCCAGCCCCTCGGCGGCCACAGCCTGAGAACCTATAGGGTTTGAAAAGTCCTTATACAAGTTCACAGTTCCTCTGAGCTAAAAAATAAATTCAGAATAAAACAGATCACAGTTGTCTGACATTTCTAAAATTCTCCTTATCTGGTGTCACGGGGTCTGCCCGGATGGAGAAGGGGCAGAGAGGCTGTCTGCACCCTGGAGTGGAGGGAATGGGAAGGCAGCAGCGGGTGGCAGAGGATCTGGTCACAGTTGCCCAGTTTCCTCTTTGCTGTCTCTGAGAACCATTGTTTTGTGGCCTGGGTCTAAAACAGAGAGATCTGCGATTGTGCCAAGAAAAACTCCCTGGGCCAGCTCTGAGACTACTGCACACACGGGCGTGGACCAGTGCAAGTGTGTTTCAAAAGCAAACAGTGGTGTGCAGTCCCTCACACGCGGGCAAAGCGATTGACCATGACTTGTGGGGTCACGGGCTCCTCCAATGCCCTTCAACCCGAACTCACAATTGGTCGTCCTAGGAAACAGAAGCCAGGGGGCTCCCAGTTACCCCTCACTCAATTCTGCTGGGAAGACTGACAATCGAGGAGATTAGAGCCGCTCTGCAAGCCCAGAAGGGGTGGAGCCGATGCTGGGGCCAGGGGTCGTGTTTTGGGGTCAGAGGCCTGGGAGCTTCTGCCATCGACCCCTGCCTGAAGGTTCAAGTTTGATCTGTCATTTGCAAATGCCTGTGTCAGATAATTCATCTCCTGTGGCCACAGCACAGTGTGACTTGGCTGGAGGAACGAAGCATCGTGGAGAAAAGCAGCACCCAGGACATCACAGAAAACTTTAAAAGATTCCAAGACGGGCCCTGCCCTAGGCAGAGACAGCAGAGGTCAAAAATTCACTCCAGGCCTGCTGGGGACTAGGAGCCTGGGGATAGAACGTGGCTCTTCCCCAAGATAGGGTCCCCATCTGGGGCACTCAGACACCCTGGACCAGCCCGGTCCACCCCATAGCTTCCCACCCAACCCAGCATCGACCTGGTCACCCTGCCTCAGATGAGAGAATGGAGTTGACAGCCAGGGGTGGGGCATGTGGACTGTGGATGCAGAACCGAGGAACAGAGATGGAAACATGTCAGCTGCCCAGGGGCTGTGGCGGAGGTATCCACAGAAGGCCACCAGGGAGAGCAGCCAAGTGCCACTTGGCTCTTTGCAGAGAGCACTGCAGCGGCCACATGTGCTGAAACTTGGGAGGGAGGCGAGCTCTGTGAGCACCACAGCATCACCCACTGGACACCTGGTCCTGCCCTCCTGGATCCCCTCTGCCTGGGCCCTCTCCTCACACACAGCCATGTGAGCTCCCAGACAGATATAATATTGCACGTGCAATGTTATGTGACACACAGGCCATCACAACCCGACCAACCAGCCCATCGTGAGTGACACGCGTAGTCCGATAATGCCCTTGTGCACAGCACAATCAAGACCCTTGAACCTGGCTCTGTGACGTGAGTGTTCCCACCCGGTATGCTGAGGTCCCTTATGGCAGGGTCCCTTGAGAGCTCTGCCCTCACCTCCATTTCCAAACAGGTTCCTGGTGGGAGGGGTGTCCCAGTGGGCATGTGCAGCACCATGTGTAGTTCTTGAACCCAGGCCACCCACACAGCCCAATGGGCAGATCCCAGAAGACATCCCCATATAGCAAGGATGGGTTCACATTGAGGATGACGGCAGGACCAGTCTCGGGGTCTCCCCTAGGTGCCGTGGGCCCACCTGTCTCCCCTCTTGACTGCTCACCTCCCCACCACCACCTGCTGGTCACAGTAGCAGAGGCAGACCCCCTCAGTGTCACCACAGCCCACACTCAGGTAGGTGCCGGCAGCTGCAGCCCTGCTCTGTGAACTGCTGATTCCTAACGCTCCTGCCCTTTGATATCCCTGGAGGTTTACAGATAAAAAGTCCCCAGAGTGTTGGAAGGCTCAAAGATCTGTGGCATTCAAGCCAACCACTCAGACCACAAATCTGAATTTGTGGATCACCCAAGCATCACCACCACCCTGGAGTCTCTCCCTGTCCTCCCATGACTGCCACACCTCCCAGTAGTCTGGATGCTGCATCTGTTTGCATCCAAGACGACCCTCAGGGTGTCGCCTGTCTTTTTCACTCCTCAGCAAACATTGATAGAGCCTGGCACATTATGCCTGTTCAATGTATTCTGGGCCCCAAGACTCGGGTTAATAAAACTGCCAGTCCCTGGCCTCCTAGGTCTTATATTCGGGTGGGGAGAAAGACATAAACAAACAGCTAATGGAGTGTGATGAGCACTAAAGATAAAAATAAAACCAACAGGATGGAGAAGTGACAGGGTGGGCAGCAGCATGGGGACTTTGAAGGGCTGTCAGAAAAGCCCCTGTGTAGGGGAAGCAGCAGGGGGTGCCTCTCAGGGACAGTGGGCCAGGAGGCCTCGAACCTTTGCAGAAAACAGACTCCATTCCCTCAGCAATGAAATTGAATAAATAGCAATAAGATCTCCAATCCCTTATGTTATCACACTTGGCCATATCATGTGCCTGTCCATCCATTTCTGCATTCACTCCTCATAACTCCCTGGCTATCATTCACACAAGATGCTGAAGCAGAGGTCCAAAGATGGGAAGGGGCCTTCCCAAGGCCGTACAGAGAAAAGCCAGTGGCAGGACTAGATTATTGGGACGTCTCTTTCCCAGCTATGTGCTCCCTAGGAAAATGGGTCATGCTGGATGACTCTACTATATTCTGCTGAACATTCCTACCCCAGGTGCCTGATTAGAACTGAGAAAAGCCCATTGTGAGCAGCCCCGATTCCCTCCAGTCTGACTCCAATATAGCTACATGGTTACTGGTGGGGGGATTAGTGGAGGACATAGCTACCCCACTCTTAGATCGTAGGAGCTGAAGCCAGCAAAAAAGAGCTAGAGAGCAGTGTGTGAACTCTGTGTACCATATTTGGCTGTCACTGCTGCATACATATCTACTCACCCTTGCCCACCTTTGTGTGTTTGAGTGAATTTCTTCTGGACTATTGACATATAGATCCCAAATTTGCTCATATCGACAGACTCTAAGGTAGGAAATCTCCAGTTTCATATGAGTTTAGTCAAATCTATTTTCCTTTATGACCTCAGTTTCTCTTGTGAAATGAACATTTTGAATTAGATGGCCTGTGAGTTTCTGGCATCCTACAATTCTACATGTGTAAACATGTACGATTGGTTGGGGACCCAAAGTAAGCCCTACTGTGAGGTGCTGTATCATACCTGGCTGGAGACTTCTGAGTCATTGTCTCAACAAAGATGTTTTTCCCAAAACAGAGCTTCCCGTGGTACAGAGTCCACTTGTTTCTTCAAAATCCGCAGCAGTTGCTCATTGCAAAACCAAGGCAGGGCAAAGCCTTCAGGATGCGAATGGGAACAAAAAGGATGCAGGAAGGAACAAGAAAGCAAGAGGAGGAGAAAGAGAAAGGCAAAGTGAAGAAAAAAGTGGTGGGTGGAAGGGATGCAGTGACAGGCTCAGGGACAGGAAATGTCTTAGTAAAAGATTTCCAGAGTTTTGTAATCTGTTTCTTGTATAAGGCATACGGGCTTCATTAATAAGAAGGTGGGTGGGTGCCTTAGTTATTTTTCTCATTGCTGGGACAAAAAATGCCCAACACTCACAAGTTAAGGGGAGAAAGGTTCATTTAGCTAAGTTTGTAGAGGTTTCAGTCTATCAGATGGCTCCAAGGCAGGGTGGCACAGCAGACAGGCATCGCAGAAGAGAAACAGTTCATGGTGGGCAGAAGGTAGCAAAGCAAGCAGGTGGCGACCACAGCTCTTTCCTTCCATTATGTCTTATCCAGGCTACTTAGGGTGAGTAGCACTCACACCATGAATCAATCCTAGCATCACATTCTAGATCCAGCCACCTGTGAAAAGCCCCATGTATGACTGCACGAGCCTTTAGGGGAACATCTAGACACAAACCATAACTCTGTGTGTGTGTTGCTGCAAGTATTAATCACATTGGTGACAAGCAGATGAAATCGGCTGGGTGTGCCACATGCATAATCTTTCCTCAAACTGGAACCCGTATATTCATCCTTCATGGGCTGATATCCAGGAACACTTGCCTCTCATGCTTACCACTTATTCTGGATGAACCCCCAAATTCTCTTACCCAACCCTATCACTGATTACTCCCTCTCTTAGAGGAGGAAGTGTTTTCTTCTCCCAGCCAATTTCAGCCAAAGAAAAATCTTAGTTCAGGTTCTTTGTGTTGCTCCACTTTCTTCTTTCTAGTTCTTTCCCCCATCACACACATAAGTCCTTCTAGTTTTCACCTTCACCCTTTCCTAGAGTATCCTAGTCATTCAGAAATAACCTTTAAAAGGCGGGGTACTTGTGTCCCAAAGAGACCCAAAGACTTGCTGGAGGAATAATGTAAGGGAAATCCTCTTCTAGATCCTCAACATCCACAAACACTAGTATGCTCAGGCCTGTCAGACAAAGTGGTGTCTATGTGCAAGTAAGGCAGGGGAACACTGAGGGAGCATTACTGCCAGAGATAAAGTAATGGAAGACTGTGCTGTAATCGGAATCAGAGGCCGCTGTGCCCTCAGAGATGTTGGGAGACATGGTCACAGAGCTCAAAAGACTGGAAGCCAGCAGAAGATAAACCTGTGGCCAGCCGACCTTAGGTCCCACCTCCCCATGTCTGTGCCATTGCATAGTCCTCTCCCTTTGGGAATGTGAGCACCTATGGCCAGCCCTAACCAAAGGAACATGGCAAAAGTCACTTCACAAGCCACTCTGGTACACAAGGCTTTGGAAGGACCAGTCCTTGGGTCTCCCTTTCTCTCACCTCCACTGTCAGGGAAATTGCAGGGAGTTTCTAGGAGCCCAGGCTAGTCTCAGACTTGCAATGCTTGGAAAGAGATTCTGCTAGCAATCCCTGTGAATCCAGGGGCTCCTTCCCATTGATCCCCTGAGGAGATCACAGGCCTGACTGGTGTTCTGCCCACAGCTAGCAGAGAACCAAGCTCTTCTGTGCCCCAACTTCTGACTCACAGAAACTGAGAGTGTAGATGGGAGTCGTTTAAGTCACTAAGTTCATGGCATCTGTTACACAGCAGTACAAAACTTAAGCAGCTGGAGATGGTGGGGAGGCTGGGCTGAGGAGCACAGGTTTTATCACATAGGCCACCAGGAACCAGGCTTGCTCTCAGCAAGGAAAAGCCACAGAAGTAAGTTTGGGGACAGTCACTCTGACCGCAGGGCAGGAGGAAACTCGAGAACAAGGTGGAAGCCTTTTATCTTCCAGGAAGTCAGGGATACACCAGTGAGCACGAGGCCTCAGACCCAGCAAAGCCATTCAACCTGTATTTACTGACTATTTACAGGGTGTGGTGTTCAGGGGAGAGGAATACGGGGAGAATGACCCAGCATGTTCCCTGCCTTCTGAAATGTTAGGGTAGGTTCAGAAATGTGTATTTAAGCAGGCAAAACTTGGTTGGTTGGCTCTGTTTCTTTTCCATTTGACAGTGTAGGACACTGCCCAGAAGGGATGGATCGAAGCCTCTTCCTGGGGGCAGAGGGCTCCTGCGTGGGGTAACGCTGAGGTCCATCCTGAAGGATGAGCCAGGACTGCACAGGCAGGGGTAGGATTTCATGGCCCTCCAATGATTGCTTGGTGTGAGAGAAAACTCGAGTTGGTTAGAAAGCGAGCCTAGAGCTGGGAATCTTGGAAAAAGAGCTCTTTTTCCCTTCTCATCTGCCTGGAGTGCTGAGTACTTCCGTGATCTGTTAAAGAAGGATCCACAGGAGAGCTGAGGTGCACTGGTTATGAAGGAGAGAAGGACTTAACTGAGTTACCAGGATGACTTAGATAAGGACGAAGCTGCAGAGAGAACCTTTGTTTGGGGAGCACCCAAGAGCCAAGAATGTGGCAGAGAGTTAGGGAGGGGGGTGTAGAGAAGACCATCTGCTGTTAGAGAGTATCGAGAAATTGGAAAGTTATTTTGGGACCAAATGTGTACCTCAAAAGACATGATCAATTCCATTCTAACCCTGATGTTTTTGGCCCACCCAGGATCCCAGTACTGCCTATTTATCTCCTTTGAATCGCTTCCTGTTATTTGGGATAAAATCCACGCCCCCCCCCCATCATCATACACAAGGCACCACCCCTTCCAGCCTCTGCTCCCCTCTTTGTCCCCCCTGTTCTCCCCCTCTCCCCCCGCCCTTCCCCCAATTTACACCCCCAGGCTCCCAGTGTTCTGGCCTCTTTCTCAGTTCACTCAGTTTCTTCTGTCCCTGGGTCTTTTCCATACATTAGGCTTGGGGGGGACACAGGCAGGTGAGGGCACATTCCAGGCAGAACTCCTTGACCTCACCCCAGTTTGAGCTCCCCTCCTTCGCCTGCTCCCAACCTGAATCCTGTCCTTTCTCTTTCAAATAAAGCATTGATCCTACTGTACCTCTTGGATGTCCTGCTGAATTCTTTGTTTGGGACAAGACCCCAGGCCAGCAATTCACCCTCTGTTGAAGTAGAACCCAGGGTAGATGGCAGGGTAACGATGTAACACTGGTGCCTCTGCCACTGACACAAGTGGACACCGCTAACTGAGAGCAAGGAAAATACTCCAGCCAGCCCTCAGGACAAGGCGGGCATCGTCACAGCGGGGCTGAACTGCACCCACTTCCAGCAACTCATGACTCTCAAAAACGCAGCATTGGAAGCAGGAAGAACTGGCTTGGCGTCCCTCTCTCCAGAGCCACTTTTTCTGGTGAGTCCTCGCAATAAACTCTGGCTTGTTTTTTCAATCACCATTGATAGATAAGAAACAAAGTGATTTTGATATGCCAGGGACATGTGACAAATTATCAGTGGCAGGAAGGTTCAAACTCAAAATCACAGGGGAGTCGACGTATTTACTGCGTAGGCACTTTCCAATGTGCACTCTTGGTTTCTCAGTGACTTCATTCCAATTGTATGTAGACAGAAAGAAACCTCAGTCTGGCAGAGGGCTTAATAATTAGAACGTAAGAGGATTTAAGACTTGCTGGGGTCGGTGCCAACTCGGTACTGAGGACCGACTGTGAGAGACGAGGACAGAGGAGCCTGGAAAAGGTGATCTTCTCCAAAGAGAAATGGGAACAGAAGAGCACTGGGGAAGTCAGCTGGGATGTCTGGGGGCATGGAGGTTGCTGTGCAGGTAGGGCCAGCCTTTGGTGTTTTTAGAAACTCACAAGAAGAATGGTTTAGAGATGGGGCCACGGGTCTGGATTTGGGTCCTGGGTCTAGCACTTCCTTATATAAATGGCCTCAAGAAAAGGATTTAATCTAGTTAACCTGGTACCTACTCTGTGGGATTGTTACACAAATTAAATGAAGTCAAACAAAGCAAGGAAGCACACCTTGAGCCCACTCCCAGGTCTTGCAAATAAAGTAGAACTGGAAAGGACGGCCCCCATTTGTTTGTGTGATCTACAGCTGTTTTCATACTGCAGTGACGAAAGTGAGTAGCTGCTGAAGGAGGAGCCAGATGGCTACTTATCAGCTTTTTGTTCCTTTGAACAAAATACCTGACACACAATTTAAAGGAAGGATTTGTTGGGCTCATGGATTCAGAGGTTTCCACCCATATTCAGCTGGCTCCAAGGGAGGAACAACATGGCAGACTGGTATGGGTGCACAGCTGCTCCCCTAGGAAGCAGAGCACAGAGAAAGAGCACCAAACAGATACACCCTCCAAAGACACACTCCAGTGACCACTTCCAGCTAGGCCACCCTCCTGACAATGCATTTGGCTGTGAACGTAAGTGGATTAATCCATGGACGAGTATAATGTAGACCTCATGATCCAATCACCTCTCCAAGAGTCTCTTAATGCAATCAAGGTGACAATTACAATTGACCAGCACAGCACACCAAGCTGAAAATATTTACTACTTTGATGATTTCCATGAAGTTTTCTGAGCTCTGATATATAAAACATTTAATATACACTAAACACAGTACATAGCCTGGCACAAAGTAAATGCTCAATAAACACAGGCAGTCCCCAACTTATGATGGTCCAACCTATGGTTTTCCTACTTCTTGATGGTACAAAGGTGATACTTATTCAGTAGAAACCACACTTTGAATTTTGAACTTTGATCTTCTCCCAGGGTGGTGATGTATGGTTGATACTCTCTTGAGTTACTGGCCGGTGATATGGAAAGGCAGCTCCCCTGGGCATGTGATCACAAGGGGACAGCAGTATACCCTTGTTGCTGAGCTGGGGTGTTTGGTGGGATTGGGGCATTCAATGTGCTTTTCACTCAGATTTTCAACTTACAATTTATCAGGACAGAACCCCGTCCTAAGTTGAGAGCTTTGTCTCCTATCTCCCAGGTATGATCAACAAATAGAGTGGATCAACTAATGTGAGTGTTTAAATTTTTTTAATTTACTACAGTAAAAGACACATTGCTACAAATCGCTCTCAGATATTTCCCCTCTCTTCCAACATTGTATTTGGTGCTTTCTGAAGCAGTTCCAGAAGTCCTATTGTCCTGGCTACTTCAGTGTTCTGAATCGATTCAAAACCTTTAACTTTCATGGTCATTTTGGCTTTGGGGAAGAGCCAGAAGTCACATAGTGCCAGATCCAGTGAAGAAGGTAGTGAGGACTCGATGTGATATTTTTATTAAACAGAAATTTCCATAAGCATTTTGAATGGATTCAGAACACCAAGGGAGCCACGAAAAGACTTTCAGGAAAGGAAACTTCCAGAACTGCTTCAGAAAGTGGCAAGAACCTTAGGAAAGTGTTCAAAGCAAGGGGAGGAGGAAGGTATTTTGAAGGAGATTAATGTCAATGTGTTTTTAGTGTAATAGGTTTTTAATTTTTAGTCACCATATTGTTTGATCACACCTTGTAATCCCTTCCTATCACAGGAAGGCACCGGGAGGTAGGTGATTTATCCACGTCTGCTGAGTGAAGATAGTAGGAAAGAAATAAGGTTCAAGAAAGAGGAGTAGGTGCCAATCCAGTATTATCAGGAAACCTAATCCCAGAAAAAGGCATGCCCAGGACACAGAAAGTTCAATTCAGGGAAATCTGCAAGTCCTAAGCCAATGATCTTGGGAGTAGAGCTAAATACAAACCCAAAATTATCTGTAATCAAGAACAAAAGGCTGTGGACAGCCAACTTTGTGTGTGTGTGTTTCCTTGAGAAAATTCAGGAGAAACCTAGATTTTTTTTCAGGAAGGATGCCCCAGGCTCCATAGAAAATCTTCATCTTCATTCCATTTGGGAACTATCTAGCTGTTACAGTCTATGATTTACATACCAGCAAAATAGATTAAAAACTTTCCATTGAAGTTTGTACTCTGTAGCCCAGCAAATCCAATCTTGAATGTAAATAATGGAAATAGGCACAGTTGTGTCAATGGTTCCTTTATATAATCAAATAGCCATTTGGGGTGTCTGTTATTGAACATCCAAATATTGGCAGGTTGTTAGCGAATATCCAAAGTTCTTAAGCATGTAGTTTTAACATAAAGCCACAGAAATCATCTTGTTTTGTTTTGCTTGGGCTTTTGCTCACCCGGGGTAACCTAACACAGGGGTGGCAAACACTGATTTTGGAAAGCTAGTCACATGTGCTTCCATTCCTCTGTCTATGACGGTATAATCTTAGCACATTTTTCTTCCCAATCCAGGCCACTTCAGAATGCTCTGCAAGGTCACACTCTATGAATCTACTAGGTAGTATTCAAGATGAAATAAAATTGTCATCCCTAGTTCCATGACACATGGTGGGTGCTTACTAAATGTTTATGAAATGATTGTATTAGTCAGCTTTCCCATTGCTAGGACACAACACCCAACACTCACAATTTAGAGGAGGAGAGGTTTAATATGCCTCATGGTTTCAGGGATTCAGTCCATGGTTAGCTAGCTCCAAGGCAGAAACAACATGATGGAAGGATGTAGCTGAGCAAAGCTGCTGAGTTCTTGGTAGCTGGGATCTGGGAAATAGCATGGGAGAGGAGAGTGGGCAGACACCATACCCAAGGTCACTCCTCCACAACCCACCTAGGCACACCCAAAAGTGTGCTTCAGGAATCTGCTATCGAAATTACCCAGAATTGTGGATTATGACAGGAAGCCTCCTTTGCTTATTTGATAAAAATTTCTTCAGTCGGGACCACAGAAGGATACAGACAATTAAGAAAATGGGTCATCTCAAATGAGTTTAATGAGATTATTGCAAAGGGCAATGCAGTATCCTGGGAGTGGGAAGTAGGGAGCTGCCATGGCAGGAGCTGTGACTGCCATGTAGCCTGGTGCCAATGGGCTGCTGGTACTGTGTCCACAGAGAAGCTGTGGGGGTGAGGGACTCACAGGCACTGTCCCCACACACCAGCTCCAGGAAACCCCACAGGGTGGGTGGGGTGAGAATGGACTCAAGAGGCCCGATAGCACTGGATGAGCCCTCATCCCAGACACTGAAGGTCCACAGTGAGTGGACAAGGAGGTTCAGGCTCAGAAGATATAGCTGTCTAGTGGGGGAAGAGAAGCACTGATCTGATGAACACATTTTCACGTGCTTGAAAAGCCCAGAACTTGGTGGTACAGTGAACCCTTGACCTAAGAACTCAATTTGTTCCCGAGGGCTAATTGTAACTTAAGTTGGTCAATTGAAGGCTCAGGCTCCTCTACACAGCCTTCAAAGTCTCTCTTGTACACAGGCAGATCTCAGTGTCCTTAGAGAGACGTTGGCCCAGGATTTCTCAACCCCACACAGGAAAGGATGTTGTAATGTTTCTTCCAGAACACTCTAAGGGTTAAATCTATATCTGAGACCATTTGGAAGCACAAGCGACTGGCATTTGGATCATAACTCAAGACTTTGGTCATAAGTTAAAACTAAAATTCCACTCATAATCCAAGTTGTTTGTATGTCAGGCCAGTCATAACTTGAGGGTCCACTATATCTCATGAGTATTGTTTCTGCTACCTTTTCCTAAATTAAACAAATGAACCACTACCAACAGGCAATGCTGATGTCAGGGGAAAGGACTTTGCCAATGGGTTGGTTTTGTCCTTAAAAAGAAAACGGGCGTGATTTTCGATATTTTTTTATTTATTGTTATTACATGCTCACTTCCAAAGTCATTCTCTCTTTGAAAAAATAGGTTTTTGGTTTTGGAATGGGTGCCTTGTTTAATCCTGGTTTCTGCAATCTTGGTAAATCAGAGAGAAAGATATATCCAGTGGGCTACACAAGAATGTTTTGTTTGCATAAGAAAAAAGATTTTTTTTTGAGTTGCAGGAATAAGACCTTGACTCTATTTTGGTGTTTAGCACCCATTCATCCCAAGAAACTTTTCTTTCAGTCCGTTCTGCATTCTAACTGACAAGAACCATGCCATTTTCTGTTCGCTGACATTTTAAAGCTTATTTTACCCTACCCTGTAGGATCTTCTGTAGAGACTGTAAAAGGAAGGCCTGCCTTGGCCAGAGCCTGAAGATTGTCTTTAGGGGGGGACCCGAGGCGGGGTTAGCAAGTGGGTGGCAGGGGCTTGGGGGGCTGGGACAGCGACAGATTCTCTTTCTATCCTAGAATCTTCATTATCAAGACACCAAGTCCTGGCCCCAGAATCAAGCAAGCTCTGTCTTAAGTTAGGAAAGTGGAGAAGGGCTGGCTACACTTCAGAAAGGCATGCAAACAAACTCGCAATATGATGGGCTCACAATATTAAATTAAGTATTCAGCAATCACAGACCTTGCTACACATTCCAGAACAATGAACAGAGAAGACAGACAGGGAGTCCCCAAGCCAGTATTTCAAGCCTTTTTAATTCTACAGAACCCGTCTCTGATGGTATCCAGGATGTGTTTCTGGCTTTTCAAGCTGTCACATGATCTCCTGTCCAGATGTGAGGTGCATATCTGGGACCGGACAGCCCCAAACCACACTTTCTCTCCGCTTGTAGCTTGTTACTGTAACTCAACCGTTCTCCTCTCCACTACAGAAGCCCCACATTAATGTGTGGTACAACAATAATAACACAGGGGGGATGAGCGAACCAAAACACTCGTAGGAATCTGGAACAGCCAAGGCAGGGAGGGCAGGGCGGGAGCTGGAAGCCAGGCCAAGTCCGTTCGGTTTCCCAGTCAGGTCCACACAGCCCTGTAAGGAAACCCTGCAAGCGTGTGGCGGGCTTGAACTTCCCTTTTCTCACCTCCTGTAAACGGTTTTCACCCTAGGACAAGGCTTCCTGGAGCGTTCTTCAGGAAATTAGCAAATGCCTCTGCTTGGAACGTCAGGTTGCAGGAACGCATGGCCAGGCCAGAAAGTGCCTCCAGAACCGCAGAGAGCAGCCTTCTCCTTTGCAGGAGCTTCTGGGAGCCCAGGCCTTGACCACAAAAGGGGCAGCAAGGAGCCAGCCACCAGCCCTGTGCCAGTGACCTTCGGGGCCCAACCCAGTGGGCTGCTCAGAAGACTGGCAGCAATCAGTTAAATTCTCGAAGCCTCGGTTTCTTCCTGTGCGGTGGAGACAATAAGAGAACCAGCCTGGAGGGACTGTGCCCGGGGTTGGCCCAGGCAGGGCACAGGGCACGTACCTCACCCATTCTTAAACCCTCACAGGCAGACTGGGCACCTCCTATGTGCCGTCTCCCTTAGAGACTTGGAGCTATAGCCAAAGAAAAGGGGGGAAAGGAAAGCCTACTTGGGGGGCAGTGTTTGAGGAAGAGGCACCATTTTAACTTTTTAAAAATTATTAGTCCCTGTTTGCAATACATAATGGCTACATTCATCATGAAGAGTGGCCACATGTATGTAGCACAGTTTAATTCTTTATCACCTTCCTCCCCCCTCACATCTCTCCCTCCACCATTTAATAAACTGGTAAGGATAGGCCCCGTTGAGAAAGTGGCTCTAAAATTAGCCAGGTATGGTGGCGTAGGGCTATGATCCAAGCACTGGGGAGGCTGAGGCAGGAAGATTGCCACCAGTTTTGAAGTCCACTTGGGCTACATGGTGAGTTCAAGACCAGCCTGAACTTCATAGTGAGACCCTGTCTAAAAAATCCCAATAAATATAAAAGTAATTCAATAAGGCAAATGTTCTTCCTGACCTTGTCTTCACTCATGAAGGACATCTATGTGCAGCTGGTCTCCCACCCTAGTTCCCCCCCTTGAAGTTGGAACCCAGTGACCCTATCTGGGTGGATGTGAGCAGGGACAGTGTAAGCAATCTCAGAGACCCTGCTCTCGCCCCTCTGAGGCTCACTGGGCCCAGAAGTTACCTCCGTTGATTCTGGGGCTGGAATTGGTCACCCTTTGCAGCAGACCTTGCACTCTGACTCTGGGAAAGTAGAGGGGTTAGGACCAGCAGAGCCCAGGGCCCGCCTCAGGCCACTGTGATGCCCCAACAGGGGTGAGGGATTTGGGGAGACTGCTCTGCCTGCCTACAAGTACAGCCTCGCCATGCCCTCCCACCCCGTCCATGAGCGGATACTTCTCCCCTCCCTCCGAGTGCCAATCCTTCCAAATCCTCTAGCTGGTCTCGGTTTGACTTCAGCACCAGCGGTGAGAGGGGAGATTTATGTCCACCACTTTCTGTGGAGAGGGTTTCACAGAAGACGTATTGTTCCTAGCAAGATTTTCACCAGGGCTGTGGAAGAGGCCAGAAATCCCCTCCCTGGTAGTAGTGTCACATTTCTTTGAAGTCGTTGACTCTGAAAAAGAAAGAAAAACGTATAACCAATTTCAGCTGAGATGTTTGCGGGGGTCTATATTTCATGTATAAGTACATGTGGGCATATGATGTGATACAAGAGTACACATGTTGAATCACATGATCGAAGGGTCAGAAGGGCTGGATGATAGGATTTTCCTCCGCTGCCCTGTAAGAGCGACATGGGTCCATCTCCCAAACTGAGGCAGAGGGGACTGACAACGCCAGACCTTCATCCCTGGCCTAAAGTGTTACAATTAATTTTAAAACATTCTATTTAGTTTAAGATGAATGTAAAGGCAAAGAAGTTAATAAAACCTGCTTCCTTTCACCAGCTCATTAGAAATCCCTGGAACACAGTGTTTATAATTCATACCTGTAGAGTTTTCCTCACCAAGTCATCCAGTGTTTACTATGCTAGGTTCATTTTTGCAGCAACAAAAAGATTCCACTTATAATAGTGAAAATTTGTGGCAAGGGGCTCACGTAATTTTCTCTTGATTGTATCTAAAATATAAATTAGTCACCCTCTAGGCATATTCTGATTTTAATTATCCTTCTTGTAAGAATGTGATGGAGGTGGGAGAATCATGTTCTAGGAAACAAGAAACATGGTCACCTCCAGCTCTGACACCAGGTGATTGAATACTTGTGGGTTGTTTATGGTTCTGGCCTCGGCCTGCTCTTCTGTGAAATGGGAGGATTGTGAGAGGTGACTTTGGAGGTCTCTTCCTTTAGAAAGAGCGTGTCCATGGGCCAGGGATTTTAGCTCAGTGGTGCCACGGCCTGCCTTGCCAAGTGCAAGGTCCTGAGTTCAATCCCTGGTACCAAAAAAAAAAAGCATGTTAGAGTTATGGAGGGAGCCTGGATTTGGGAAATCAGAGATGAGAGTTCAAGTCCCAGCTCCACCTCTCCCTCAGCAGTCGACCTTGGCCTTGTCTGAATTTCAGGACAGACATTGGTGACATTTACTGGGAAAATGGGGGTAGAGATGACAAATGGGGAGGGACACGCCTCTGCGTGAAGGAAACCAGCAAATGGTTTTTTCCTTCCACATGGCCCCTTCCTCCCTCCAGCCCCTCCTCTTGGCCAAGAGTCAACAGAGGCCTGGAGCAAGGTCCAGAGTGAGTATGGGGCATGTCCACATCTGTCCACAGGAAGTGTCTACCTGCTGAACACAAGGCTTTTCCATCATGTGGCCTAGGTCAGTAGGCCTTCTGCCTTCTCCTCACCTGTGGGGTCATGGAAGGGGTGCCCTGAGATGTCCCTGCAGGGGGACTTCCATGTCACATTCCCCACTTGCCTACCCATTGTTCCCTCCAGCTGAGCCCAGCTGGTCTCTGCCACTTCCTCTGTCCTCTTGGGGTCAGCCCAAGGAGCAGCTCTGGGTAGATCTGATGTGGGAAGAGACTAGTGAGAGGGGCAGGAAGGGAAGCGAACATTTTCTTGCCCTTCCCCAAAAGGCTTCCAACAGCCAGGGCATCCTGGGATTGACCAGGCCCCTGCCCCAACTGGAATAACCCCTGTACTTAGCCCAGCACGCTGGGCCCAGGGCTCAGGGCTCAGTAAAGTTCATACAACTCTGAGCTGCTCTTAGTCAGCTGTCCCTGCACAGTGCCAATTTGGGGTCTAGGTGGTTCCATGAGCCTAGCATTGGGAGGAAGGGGGGCTCTGCCTGCATTGAGGGGTGCAGAGGTGGAGGAGAAGCAGGGCTGGCGCTGTGTGAAACCAAGCGGTTTCAGTTCCCAGGGAAGCGCAGTTTCAGCATGGCGGGCAGGTTCCCTCCTCGGGAGCAGAGCTGTGACCTTCAGGTTGAAAGCAGCTCAGCTGGGCTGAAACCACAGCCTCTGATGCACTTTCAGGTCGAGTCTCGGAGAGGAATGAGGTGGAGAAGTTGTCTCATCCCCGCTTCTCTTACCCAAAGCTCCAGCTGGTCCAGCCTGCAGTTCTGGGAGTCCTGCTCGGCTTTCCTCCCCACTACAGCTAGGTCTAAGCAAGAACCAAACTTCCGTGTGAAGCTCCCTGAACCCAGTCCTAACCTGGGAGAGAGGAGCGTGAAAGACCTAAGGACCCTCAAATGTCATACTTTGGGCTTAATGAAATGCCCCCTGGGGCAGAGGCTGGTGGTCAGCAGAGACTCTGGGGTTGAACTCCCAGCTACAGCTTCCCATCTGTGCATTCTCGTCAAGCTCTTTCTTGATGCAAACATTAAAGGTTTGTTTTTAATTCCCAATATGTGTCCTACTCCCCAAAGCCACACGTTTGTGACGTGTTATTCACAAGTTTAGTAGAGACTTGTTCTATTGGTACTGCAGTGGCCATAAAAGTGTTGAAGGGTTTTTGAAGGAGTTAATAAAGGTTTAGGTAAGAGGTGCTCGGGAGATCGAGAGACTGCCAAGCACTCGAGAGCAGAGTGTATAGATGCCAGACCCCTGTTTCCAGGGCGAACAGGAAGGAGAGGCAGGTGGTCTACGGAGTGAGTTGCATTATGGGTAATCAGCCCCACCTGAGCCAGAGTTTGGCCCCAGATTTCCTCTACTAGAATGTGCTGTTTCTCTGAGAATAAAAGGCACCTCCCCAGTGGCAGTGACTGCAGAGTCCCTCTCAGTCCTGCCCTTGTCTGACTGAGGCCGTCCTCCAGTCCAAAGCACATCTTGTCCCCTCCGAGGGGAGCCACAACCCATAGCCTTGTTACACGAACTTCTAAAGGGAAAAAGAGGGAAATAGGGGAGGAACTCGCCAAGGTTCCTCCATCCAGGAAAGATAACCGCTCCCAGGGTCACTTTGATTTCCAAACATTAATTAGCATACATCCTGATAGAATCCCTGGTGCAGGTGGAACTGCTTTAGATAGTAATTGCTTATGGGAAGGAGGAGAGATCAGATGGGGTGCAGCCTGAGAGGAGCTCTACAGCATTCCGCCAGGCCCCACCCTTGCCAAGCAGAGTGACCAGGATGTCCACGCTATGCACCTAGAGGAGCCTTGGGGGATCCCGTCGGGTGGATTTTGTTGTGCTGCTTTGTTTTGTTTTGCACTGTTACTCTAGAACAAGAAACAGCAAGGTCTGATGTTGATTCAATATTGAATCAGTGGATCTTTGACCACGTGAGTCACAGAAGTTGATTCCACCAGCGTCAACCCAGGGCTGGCCAACCAGAGTGGGTATCCCCACTGTGAGGGACTCTGCCCTGCTGCAAGGCCCCAGAAGATCAAAGCTTGAGAGGCCGGGGTCTGGGTGGAATGAGGTCATCCAGGAAAAATCCCTGAGGTACAGAATCCACCACCTGGACCCCAGAAAGGCCATTACCAAAGCCAAGGTTGCAAGATGGCATTTCTCCAGATTCCACAAATCTCCTGAGCAGTTGCAATTGATTTTCCCCCAAGCCTAGTCTCTCTCTTCCATAGAAGTAAGGCCTGTGATTTTGGGAGGGCACCTGGATGATCCCCCAACCTCCCTTGCAGTTTAGCATGACTTTATAACACAATTCTCGCCATTGGGCTTAAAACAGTGTATGAAAATTCCAGAAGTGGTTTTATAAAGCAATGTTAGGTCCTTTTTCCCTGCCCCTCTCCCCAGGCTTTTCTCTTTCCACTGGCTCTATTGTAGATACAATGGCTGGAGCTCCAGCAGTCATCTGAGACAGTGAGATAACCCACAGAGGCCACACATAGTAGAAGGATAAGATTAAAGATGCCCAGGCCCCTGCAGCCATGGAGTGCCACTGTAACCATGGACTGACAACCTCTGAATGTCTAGAAGACAAGACATAGATAAACTTCTACCTTGTCTCCTAAGTCTGATCGTGACACATCTCCTTAAAAGTTTGCATATTTTTTCACTTTTTTAGTTATTCTAATATTTCCTTTTCTAACAATTCTAGTTATTCAGTTCATAGAAATAACATTAGCTAGAATTTACGGAGTACTTATACTTAGGCACTGGTCTAAGTGCTTTATGTGAATTAATTCATTTGTCACAGCAATCTTTAAAGTAGACACTTCTTTCTCTTCAAGGACGCCTACTCCAAGATCACTTCCAATACCAAAAGACGTGAAACAACCCATATTGGCAGGTGTCTGACTGGAAGATTGTGTGTCTGTGTGTGTTTGTATTAGGAGAATTACACAGCTTGATCTGCTGTGTATTGACATGGAAAAATTTCCCAGTTCTCAAAGCTCCATGATTCTGTGACTAGAAGATACTATAAGACCTAATTGAAGACTCACACTTCTCTTCCTAAGGAAAGCCTGAAATGGAACATTTTGATAGATTTTTTTTTTTTTTTTACTACCTTTGTTCTAGAATGAGTCTAAAGTCATCCAAAAACCCAGTCAGAATTTGCATTCCTCAAGCTTCTGGCTAACTGAGCCACCTCTCTCCCCACTCAGGATTCAGTCAGTCAAGATCAAACAAAATCCTTTCCAAGTTCGCATCATGGTTATACATGGTCAGGGAAATTTAAAAATAAAACAAAAGTAAGGCCCCAACTTTATCCATGTCCTCCCAAACCTATGCAATCTCAATATTAAAAAATCCTGTAGACGAGGCCTAGGATTAAATGTCCAAGACCATGACTTTAAGTCCTGCACCTTAAGAAAGAAAGTCGCTTTTCCCCTCTGTCTTGAGTTGGGATCTGTAAGACTTGGCTCACAAGGCTGCAGGATGGTTAAGCAGCACAAGTTAGGCACATGGTGAATAAACAGAAGATTCTTTCCTTTCCTTCCTGATCCATGCAACACCTCACACATTTTCTATCTCCCGTGATCCTCGTCACAGTTCTGTGGGGTGTGTGACATGGATGTCACCCTCACTCAATGGAGGAGGAAATGGAGACCCGGAAACAGGAAGAAACAAGTCCACACTAGGGCTTTGTACCCAGCAGTCAGCTCTTCCAGCTGACCCCTCGGAGCGGAGACCCTGACTATGCCTCCTCCACACAGCAGAGTGACAGAGCAGGAAGCTGGCCATGGAGAACTTGGTCTCTGGAGCCAGGCAGCCTGGGTGCGAGTTCCCACACCTGTCACTGTGGTCCGTGTGACTTTGGAAAGGTGGCTTAACCCTCTGCACCTTAGCTCCCTCATCATAACTCAGGGATCACCAAAAGGTGCGAGGTTGATGCAGAGGATTCCATGTACTATTTTGCTTGAGTACCAGAAGTCTTCTTTTCTAATCTCCCCACCTATGGCTGGCACCTTTCCTGAAGAATACCTGCATGCCTGGGTTTATTCTCTCTGTGCCTGGGGTCTATGCTCAAACCTCAGCACAGAAAGTGACATCATGGAAGCCCATGGTCTCCTCTATGGGGTGCCAGACCCCTGGCTAGGAGCTCATGTGGAGGAGAATTTCCACCTCCAAACCAGAAGGGCAGACTGGGCCATGCACCAGAGAGCAGGAAGGAAGCCCCGTGCCTGTGCCCACTGTCCAGGCCGCTGCGCCTTGTAAACTCTCCTGGGCGGGACATAGCCCTCCACAGCTGGCTCCTGTATACATTTACATGGGGATGAAGTGGATGAATTGGCCTGATTCACAAATGCTCCTGTTTAATTTGGAGCCAGGAGCACCCGGCTGCCAAATGGAATGGCTGTCTTAGAAAGCGCTTGTGTATTTTAAAGGAACATTGTGTGCATTTAACCAGAGATTTCCTCTGTGTGTTTATTTCCAGTGGCACAAGTGCCCAGGAGTGGTAAGTTTGCTGCTTCTCATCTGTGGTTGCTGGGGCCAGATGACAGGCCCACCTGGAGCCACTGGGCCAGGGGCGACTGCGGTGACTTGGAAGTCACTGGAGTTCCCCCTGTTTTTCCCATTGTTCAGAAGGTGATGGGAGGAGGATGGGGGCCAGTTTTGTGGAGAGCAAAAATTCTGGACAGCTTTCTGAAGTCCTGGATGCCTGATGATACGATGATAGATTTGTTATGTGTTTTATCCAAGTCATCGTCAATGGAACATTTGCTATTTAGATGTTGCTTTGCAGGTTCGAATCCTTTCACACCCTCTCCTCCCAAATCTCTAGGTACAAGGAAGCAAGAATCTCAGAATCCAGCCCCAGTTGGAAGAGACCTTGGGGGGTAAACTCAGGTTCAAGTCTTGGGTCTTCATCCCTTGTCTTTGACCTTAAAGCCCCAAGGGGCTGGGGATTTAGCTCAGTAGTTTCACTACCTGCTGCACAAGTGCAAGGACCCGAGTTCGATCCCCAGTACCAAAAAAAAAAAAAAAGCTTAGCCCCTTTGACCTTCAGGTTATTCCTCTCCCAGAAGGACGATGGCCAACACCTCCACAGCAATCCTTTGCTCTCACCTAATGCTTTTCACCACCAAATGGGTTTCCCATCAATATCTCATTTAAATATGCCAGGCCTGGCCACCAAGGTCAGGGTGAGCATAGACTACTGGCTGTCTCTGATGCCATGAGCTGGCATCTGGCCACCCTACATCCACCGTGGAGAGGCCAGAAACCCCTGTGAGATCGGAACAGAGAATCCAGGGAGAGGAAGCCGCCTGCAATCGGGTGTGCTGGCTGGGGGTGAGCAGCCACCCAGGTATCCCAAGGAGACAGCTTGGTCCCAGACAGGTGACCTGTGGTGTCAGCCCCTCTTCTTGTGCACAGGTGCTGCTTGGCTTGGGGGTGACTCTTCACTGCCCTTGAGATTGGGTGCTAATCCTTCACTTCATGCCTGGAAGTTTTAATAAGAACATAGCCATTATGGAAACTTGATTTTATATTCAGAAACTGATTTTTTTTTTCCAGTACTGGGGATTGATCCCAGGGCCTTCTCACTGAGCTACTGAGACAGGATTTTCACTAGTCACTAACTTAAATTGTCAGGGGTGGGCTCAAACTTGTGATCCTCCTGCCTTAGCCCTCCTAGAGTTTGGGGTTACAGGTGTGCACGACTGTTTCTGGTTAGACATTGATTCTTTAAATGATTCACATAATACACATTGCAAAGATATAAAGCATGGCAAAACCTTGCCCTATAGGGATGTAAATAAAAATAAGCCCAGTCCTGTCCATGGCAGGGGCCAGGATTTGGTCAGCATAAAATTGTTGTACTTCTCAGCAGATAAGAAGTTAATGCAAAGGAAAATCCTGGGCTCCTGGATCTCTTTGGGCTCCCTCGGGCTGCAGGATTATAAGTGTCACCTGGGGAAGAAAGAAAGGGTAGAAGAGAATCTCGGGCCTCCGAGCGTAGTGAGATTGAGGGCTGTTTGTTGTCACACAGCTTTATTTTTTTTCTGCCCCTGGCTCTAGTCCAGTGCTCACTGAGGCAGGAAGAGGCTTTCAAGGGTGGGCAGAGGCATTGGGGAGTGGCAGTCTCAGGTCTTAGAGGCTTGGAACTTTTCTGTCAGCCTCTTCACAAAGTGGTTGAATGCTGCAATTCAAATGACCATTCCAGAAGGTTCCAGAGTCTTCACAGAAGTTCTCAAGCCATGAGTCAAGTTGAAACACTCTGCAGAATGTGTAGAGGTCAGACGAGAGGCTGGAAATATGGCTCTTTCGCTCCAGAATACCTGTGCCAAGCCATCTCCCCACCCTCTATGGGGATGACGCTTTATTTTGTCACCTGGATTGGCTTGGGAGCTGCCCCAGGGATTAGTAAGAATGCTCTGTGTCTTACTAATGGCCATGAGCTTGGGGACTATATCTAGTTCCTAGTTCCTTCCTCTTTAGTGCTGTTCCCTTGCTCGGCTTCCCAGCCACCATGAACTGAGTAGCTTTGTTCCACCAGGCTGGTCCGCCACAATGTTTCTCCTTTGGAGCTAGCCAACCATGGACTGAAATCTCTGAAACCATGTGTCAAATAAACCTCTCCTCCTTTGAGTCATCGGGTGCTGGGTATTCTGTCCCAGTGATGGGAAAGGTGACTGATATACCCGCTACCCATCCCCCACCTGAGCCAAGCATGCAAAGGACCCTGGGTGGATCCTGCTGCTTTAATACCAAGTTCGAGCCTCTGGAAACCAACTGTTGGCTACGTTGCTCCCCCAGCGGCACTGCTCCAGCACTCCTGGTAAGGATGGGTGGAAACTGCAGAAAGCAAGATCCAGCCAGCTGTTGGCCCTCCCTGCACCGCCCAGAGCATCCCTCTCCTGTCCCATGGGCCTATCTGATGGAAAGTTGGCCCATCTTTGCCACAGTAAGTAAAAACCAGCACCCGGACAGCTGCAGGAGGAAGCACCTGCCTGGAGACCCCACCTGGGCTGCCAAGGCCCCGGACCCCACGTGAGTGTCTTCCCAGTTCTCAGTCCCTTCTCCCTTCTGCAGGGTAACTACTCTCCTAAATTTGATGGGCTTTTTGAGCTTTATCTTTTCCTACTATCTGGATAGAGACAGATGATAGATAGACATATACATAGATATATGTAGTGATATGTTATTAAGTTGTATATGAGTCTTGAACCTTGTATAAGTGGGATTTTACTATACACATTCTGCATGTTGGGAGATTCATCTGTGTTGATAGGTGGGGAAGAAAGCATCCTTTTCAGTACCATATAGTATTCTAATATTCAGCAGCTACAGAATCAGTAGGCATCACAATCCTGGAAGGGGCAGGAACCCCAGAATCATCCTCTCCTCTGCTCCCTCTCAGGAGAAATGAAGACCCAGGAGGCTGTGCCATAGGCTGTGCTGGAGCCCTGGCCCTGTGCATTACGGAACTGTAGCCAGCCAGCTTGTGGGACAGGGTGACACCTTTCTATCCCTGGACATCAGATGCCAAGAGCAGGTGCTCATCACGGTCTAAGAAAAAGAGTTAAAAGTTGTCCAAGAATCACCTGATTGGGGAATTCACTGAGGGTTACTCTAATGTCCAGCCAAAGCCAGCAGTGACTGACACTTCATAGTTTCCAGTGGGCTCAGTCCATGGCCTGCTGGCTCCAAGGCAGAGACAACATGGTGGAAGGGCTTGGTGGAGGAAAATTGCTCATGGTGGCCAGGAAACAGACAGGAGGAGCCTGAGATGTGAACATACCCTTCCACCTCACAACCCAATGACTCACCCCTTCCTACCAGACCCCACCTCCAAAAGTGAGGCTTTTGGGGACATCTTAGATGTAAACTATAACAACCTGGGACCTCATGGCTGGAGAGTGTCCCCGTTCTTAGGGAACCAAGACATGTCACCCAAGGTTGGGGCAGTCTGGAGACTCGGGACTCTTTCCCCACGTTCAGATCCACCCCTTCATCCCATCCACAGTGTCCCTGTCAACCACCAAGACCAATGGTGGGTTCTGAGAAGAAGGTGATGGAGGTGTGACCTGATTTCTCAGTGGCTGTTGGGGTTGAGAGACAGGGAGAGCCATGAGGAGACCGCTAGGGCGACTCGTGGGATGGAACAGTGGGGATTGTGAGAAGTCTTACTTGGGTGCTCATTTAAGGCAGGGCCAACAGGCTGTCCTGGCAGACTGGACCTGGAGGGTGAGAGGAAGGAGAAAGCCAGTGCAGTTCCAATGGATTTGTCGCACCTTGGAGAAGGCAGCTGCTGTTGGAAGAGAACCCCCCCCCCGCCTTGAAGTGGGAGGGACTGAACCAAGAATGTGTCCACCAGCAAGGCCATCTTCTGCCTCTGCTCTATCCTCCCAGGCTTCGGGTCTCTCTGTTCAATAAGGGAAATAAGACCCAACTGATTGCTTACGGAAACACCAGACCTTATTACAAATGAACACTTTCCCCAGAGCTCTCATGTCCGGAAGTCAGACACGTTTACTCTGGGGCAGCTGCCAACATATCTTTGGAATCCTTTTCTAGGGATTGAGTTGATTTATGGCCCATCCAAGAAAAATCAGTCTTATCGTTTCTCTCCAGAAGGTCAGTTGAAACATTTACTGTGTAAATCAGACCTGACTCTTCCAAACATTGAAACTTTTTTCCCCAGGATGACCATCTGCCACCATGCAGAATAAGCAAATCTCCAGCTGTGGCCATCTCATTGGAAAACCAACTATGATTCCAGGCAGGATGAATTTTCCTCTGTACTCCAGCACCCACGGGTGGCAGTGAGGACCCTTGCTCTCCTGAGCTCCAGCTCCCCTGCCCTTGACACTGGGCGAGAGGCAGAGTGAGGGCTTCGTGACAGCCCAGCACTCACCTGGCTAGAAAGACCGTATGATCTGGCTTTAAAACAGTGTCACTTTGTCATTTATGATCCACAAGGCTTTCTCTTAGCATCTCTTTCATCATTCTAGAGGTGAGAAAACCCTCTGAACCCAGTTTGCTCATTCGTGAAAGGTGGCCAATGACGATTGTATCCTTCTCCCAGGACAGTTTGGAAGAGGAACACACTACTGCCAACAAAGAACCTCACACACTGTGCAGGCAGCTCTTGAGCGACCTGGACACATTGCTGTCCTCCACCCTCACGTGGGATCATGGTCACTAGACCACGGCGCACCTTTTGCTTTTCCTGGAGGAACACACTTTCTGGCTCCAGCTGATACTGTGCTGTCTTCCTCACCCTCGTCTGGTTTTCCCCAGATCCCCTCTGAGCACCTCTGTAGCTTGGATGGTTGTGGGGTTGGGTGGCCACCTTGCCATGTCTCCCCTCCTCTGAGGGCAGGCAGGTGGCCCTCCTGCCCAAGCCAGCACCCCAAATTATCAGCCACCTCTGTTTCCTCCACATCTGCCAAGCAGTTGTCAGCTGCTGCCTGGATTTTTCTCCACGGAACAGCACAGACTTTGCAGCACAAGGTGGGACCCTGGGCTGGCCCTACACGAGGGGCCATGAGACCTGTCCGTCAAGCCTCAGAGTCCTCCCTCTCCATCGAGTTTTCCATTGACCTGAGAAATGGCCATCGGCTGCTGCCGGGGGACTTTTCTTCCTTCAAGAGAATTTTAGAGACATTTTAACACGGGGGCTTCTGAAATCCATGATTCATGCTTAAAATCTGATTCACTAGTAGATCAGTTGTGTGAAATGAGTTTGGGCCAAAATGTCTTCTAGAAGGACACACGCATGCATGCATACACACATAGATTAAAGAATCGCCTTCCATTCGCTCCTTGGAATACAAGTTAGGGTGGACCCTCAAGACAGCTTGAGGATCTCCTCCATCCCCTTCTTTCCTTCCTTCCCCTCCTCCCCTAACCCTTAAAGAAGATCCACATACCCCAGTTGATCTGCTCATTGTCCAAATTAGATGAGAAAATGGATTTAAAAGTTCCTTGCTCTGTGCCGGTCCCTAATAGTCACTTTATTAATGATTGGTTAATTGTTTTCCATCCCTCACATCTGCACACCAAAACACCGAAGGTGGAATCTCTGGGCCGTGAATGTCCTTGTTGTACATATCCTTCATCCCATCTCGGCCCAGCTGCAACAGCCCAGCCGTGCCTGTCTTTGTTTCTGAGTCTCTGGACTTTGTAGAAACTTCCAACCCCTCGACTTGACAAATGACTTTCTAAGTGGAGGGGGTTTTACATTTAATATGCATCATGAGAAACATCAGAGCTATGCTCAGGAGATCAAATGGTTTCTTCAGCTAAGAATGTAAGCATTATCCCTATTAATATCTTTCCAACAAAGGCCCAGGCTCCCCACCCCCGACAACTCTATGATCTCAGTTTATTAACATTGCCAGTCTCCCCCACTTGCTGCCCCTGCTGCAGACTGGGTCACAGTCTAAGGTCCACCCTCCACACACACACTGCCTTGGCAGGGCTGCACAGGGGAAAAAACTCTCTGTCATCATAAATCATAAAATCAAACAACCAAACGCCATCTCCGGGGAAATAAATTCTGAAGAGCTAAGGAGGGAAAAGGGGGGGCTATGATTATTTTAATCCTATTCCAGATGCTCTGGTCTGCTCCCTAAACAAAACCTGAATTAATTGCAAGCCTTAGTCAAAGAGATAATAGCTGCATGCGGGTGTAGGCAATGTTGGGCAAGGAATAGTTGCTCAGTTAATGTTTATGTAAAAATAAATGAGTGTAAATGCACAAGAGTTCTGTGGACGCCGCCTTTGCCAGACAAGATGGCTCATTGTGACAGAGTTCCCCACAGCGTCCCTACCCAGTGACCTGGGTGCTCTGCTTTTCAAAAGCACCTTCATACTTACTAGCTAGTTTGACTCGAGCAGCAATCGAAGCTTGCACTTGGCCTTGGGAGAATGCACTTCTGTAAAAGCCTCAAAGAGTGGACTGAGGTGACACTTGCACGCAGAAGCGTGCACACACACACACATGCACGCGTGGAGGAAAAGCTGTTCTCATAAGAATTTTGAACCATTGAAAGATGTCAAAACCTCTGTGAGTACACAAAGGCATACTGATTCTTTACCAAAACCGGAATGAATTAAAATCACTTACACTCTTCTTTACCACCCCTCAAAAGTGTCGTCGAGGATGGACACTTTGGCTCCAAAGGGCAAAAGGGCCACAGAAGCGCCCTGGTGTTCAGCCACCCAATCCTGAAACCAATGACAAAATGAAGGGCTCCCTGGGCCTCCTCTTATGCATTACAAGATGGGAAGGAGATGCCTGGCGCTACCCTACATGCCAGGATTCTTGGGTGAATAAAAGCAGACAAGGTAAAAAAGATCTCAGAAGAGCAGAAATGGAAGAACAGTAGGGGAAGGACAGACAGCATGGGGTGAGCCAGGGTGCTTGGTGCCAAAATGGCACCAGGTGACAGGAGTAACAACACCCAGGTCGTCTTGGTTCTGGTTTGTGGTCCCAGACGGCTTGCTGCAGGATCGGGCATTCTGTGGGGCCAGAGCCTAGGCTATCTGGAAGACCCCAGAGCTGGGAGGCCACCAGCTGAGTGACCTGGAGCTGACCCGTGTCTCCCAGCTCCTCCACTCCCTTCCGGGTCCAGGGCTCACACCTTTGCCTCCTGGAGGCCACGTAAGAAGCAGGCAGGTGCTGGGGCCTGGCACACAGAGAGGCTGCCCAGATGTGGCCTTCACTCCCAAGACCCTCTGGGGGCAGGGGCTTCCTCACTGTTTCCAGTCTGCTCTTTTCTCAAATTCTGCTTCATCGCTCCGGGTTTCCTCCCACAGCCCTCTCTCTCTGTGGCCCAGCCCGGCCCGCCAGGAGCCTTGGAAAGTCGCGTTGTGCAGAGAAGCAGATGGCTCTGCCTCCTCCTCCATCCCCTGCTAAGTGGATCTGGTGCCCTGAGGACTGCAGCCCTGGGGGATGGCAGGGAGGGCACCTGGCCCACACACCTGCTCTGGATCCTGAGGTCCACCAGCTGCTTCCCACTCAAAAGCAAGAAGCCAGTCCTGGGGCCTGGCCTCTACTGCAGCACTGCATGCCACATGTGCATCCCTTGCTACCTTACTTATTCAGTGGCATCTGACAAGAAACTGCTGCACCAATCACCAAGCGCTATGCCTACATCAGAGGGGTCTCTGGAACTCTGCTGTCCAACAGGTCACTTCTAGACACATGCAACTACACAAATGTACATGAGTCCGATTAAATTTAAGATTCAGTTTCTGGCCAGGTGTGATGGTGCATGCCTATAATCTCAGCGCTCTGGGAGGCTGAGCCAGGAGGATTGTAAAAGCCCAGCCAACTTAATGATTTAGCAAGACCCTGTCTCAAAATTTGAGACAAAAAATTTTACAGATACAGGGCTGTAGCTCAATGCAAAGGCCCTGGATTCAATGCCTAGTACTAGAGAAAAAAAGCTGTCAGTGATAGTAGCCATGTCTCAGGTGCTAAGGAGTCACCTGTGGCTGCTACAAATAAGGGCCACGTCTGTCACCAGAGGAAGTCCTGCTGCACAGACTGCCTGTTAGGTGACCCTAGCAGGAAAGGTTGAGCTATGGATGGAATGGGACACAGAGGTGCTGCTTGTGTCTCTGCCTGGGTTTATGGTCTGGAATCCCTGAGGACCCAGAGAAGACCATTTCTGGTCCCACTTCCTGGGGTCGGTTGGAACCACAGGTAATCCCAGCTGGCCAGGGAAGGGGACACTGAGAGTCTAAAGGACCAGCTCCTCCTTAGACCGGCCCTGAGGTCTCCATGACCCAAACCTGCCCACCGGGAACACTGATGAGTTCCCCTCTCGTGGTGGGGTCAAAGGAAGAGAGTCCTGCTCTGAGTGCAAGCAGTGAGCAGCCCCCTGGCTGGCCCCTAACCTCTCTCTGTCTTGGGCTCTTCTGGAGTCCCAGACCTCTGTGCCACCTGTCTTTAGCTCATGCACACCCCTGGATGTATATCCTATTTTCCGTGTGTGTGTGTGCACGCGGGCATGTAGAAAAGATTGCATTTGGAGATCTTTTTCCCCCATAGTCCAGGGAGTAGAGGACAGGCAGGGGAGTCACCTTGGCTAATTCTCAGGGTGTGCTATGTAGAGAAGAGGGCGCTAGCAGGCGCCAGCCGCAGCCCTAGGGCCTCAGTTCTGTTCTCCACGCTGGAGTCCAGCAGAGGGGGCTGTTGTACAGAGACGCCGTCCTAGGCTGGGCTTAGGCTGGGCGCTGCTGGTCACAGGCTCAGAGCAGAGGCCATGTGTCTGCCCATCTACACAGCACCCTAAACCTCTGCCTAGGTGCAGGAACCCCTAGGGACCACTGCTAACAGCTCTGGACAGGCCCAGGAAAGCCCCTAGTACTCTGTGCATTTAACCCTAATGAATTTTCCCTTCCCATTTCCAAATTACAAAATGAAAGCTATTTTCTCAGGTGCATTATTTAGCAGCTGTCAGAAGCTGGATTCTCGCAAGATCAATAGCCTTGAAGCAGCTGAGGGTTCCAGGTGGGTTTCTCTGGCTCTGCCTCCCTCTCCCCTCCCAGAGCAAACTTTCCAGGTTTCCCGAGGGCCAATAATCCTCCCTCAATAAAGAATGTTTGTAAGGGAACAGAAATGTGTTTTCTGTTCCCTTGCCTACTTGTCGTATTGTTCTTTTCACTTGGACAAGGACACCCTTAAATCCTCCTCCTAGGTAAAAGCTGATGGGCAGCCAGGGTCCGCAATCTCTCTCCACTTCCTGAGAATGTGGCCTGCCCAGGCTCAGCACAGCTAAGGGCAATGTTCCTTGGAATTTCCAGCTCCTGTGATTTCTCCTCCAGTTCTTCGGAGGTGATGAGAGAATAAAATGTACAGAAAAAGCCCTGCTGTGGGCATCCACCGTGGAGGTGCAGGGCGTGCCTGGGGGAGCCTGTGTTTCGAAGTTTCACACCAGGTTCTGAGCCAAGGGCTCTTGTCCTTGTCATTGTCCCCTGGAGGCACAGGGACTCAGTGTTGGAGAATCTCGGCCTAGATGCAGCTCACCAAAGTGCCCCACAACAGTCTGTCTTGCCCCAGCGCCGGGAGGAGTGGGCAACAGGGAGCTGAGCACGGAGACCCTTGGGTCCACCTTGGGTGGAGACCAGAGGCACCTGTCCTTCGGGGAAAGGCAGGCAAAGTGGCTGGGCCACCATGCCCAAGCAAGCAAAGAAAGCCTGTGTTGTAGATGGAGGAGAACTCTGTTCCCAAGGTGATTCTCCAGGCTGAATAGACAAAGGTGCAAGAAATGGGGGAATTCTCAAGCAAACTAAGGTGTATTTGTAGAAGGTCTACCTGAGTGAGAATTCTCAAAATATTTTTTAAAGCTCTGAACTGTTTGGAGAATGCAGCCACAGTGTATACAGAAGTAAATGCCTGTGTTCATTCACAGAGCTGGGGTGGGAAAGCATCCGGGCTTTGGGGCTGGACATTGGTTCAAGCGCTGGCCCCACACCTTGTGCCGGGCTCACCTCTGATAAGTCACTGAGACCCACAGGACCTCCATCTTCTCATCTCTAAAGGGTGAAGGTGCCTACATTTCTTTTTCTAGGCTTAGTGGAAGGGGCAAGTGAAATTCTGTGTAAAAGCTGTGTGCACCCAGCCTGGCATACGGCGACCCACTCACTAGATGCTAGCACATGCCAGGGCTTTGCTCATGAACCCATAGCATAGTCTTCTTCAGAGTTTAAAGACAGAAATGTAAAAAACAATGTTTTCTCTACAAACTGTGGTCAAGATTAAAATTCTAATGCCCTGAGACTTGAGACAGAGAGGTGGGGAGGGGAGGGTATTTGCTCCTAGAATTGGATTTGCATTGCGCCTGGCAGACCCCAAGTGTCTGGAGCCACATACTATGAGTATAAATGCCATAGGGTTAATCAACGAAAACCCAAAAAATTCTTAGATGCAAGGTATTAAGACTCTGTGGAAACATCCCTTTCCCACTCTCAACTCAAATTGGATGAAATATGTCTGTCCTTATTCTAGCTTTTGCCATAGACATAGCCCTAAGTGTCCCATGGAGGGCTGGTGCAGGGTGTGGTACAGCAGCCTGGCCATGTGTCGATCTGGGGGGCACCCATCTGACTCTGCTTCTGTTCCCCACCTGGCTCCTCAGTGTACTCAAGTTCATGGCCAGGGGTCCAGCAGCTCCAACCCCCGGGGCCCTGTTCCTACTGGCAAATTACATTGTCATCCAAGTTCCTTAAGTCCAAGCACATAAAAATTTATTACAAATACAGTGAATAAAAGTTGTTAGGAAAGAAGGGAGAACCTCATTCCCATGTCTGTGAACCTCAAGAGAGATTTGAAATGAGCTATGATCCACGTCCCAAGAGGTCAAGATCTTGCCCAGTAATCTAATTTTGCTACCAACCACTGAAGAATGGGCTGATGTGATCCTTCAATTCATCAGCGTTCATTAAGCACCTGTGTGCCAGCCTCCAGACTCAAAAAGGAACTGGACCCAAGCCCAGCCTCCCAAGACCTCACCAAGGGGCAGGGGAGATCAACAAGACAGCAACTAGTGCCAGGCAGGGTGCACAAGGGGAGACAAGCCCAAGGCAGGTGACAAAGGCCCTGTGGTGGGAGCCGTGAGGGGCTGACATCCCTGGGTGGACAGCCTCATTCCAAAGCCCTCCTTCTTCCCCTACTCCACAATTTCTGAGTAATGATCACCTATGGCCCAGATTAAAAATGCACAAAGCCCAAACCCCACGGCACAATTCTCCCTGGATTTGAAAGACTAAAATTCAGGTGCTTATTCTGTACCCAGAAAAGACCTACAGGCATCCTGGTAGTTTATCTCTCTGTTCTTCCTGCCTGGACGTGAAGGCCCGGCCAGGCCAGGTTCTAGGGTCTCTAAGGAAGCAGACACCACGGCACCCTCCGATAAGATCAGACCATGAAGAAGAACCTGTCTCCCCATGACCTCTCACTGGGCAATGAGGATGTATATGGCCTAAAGTGTTAGGTTAGTAACAACTCTAACAAACAAAACTCAGGAGGAAGAAAATGCGTAAAACGCCCAGACATTACACTGAGCTCTGTCCTCTAAGTCAGCAACTCTGAGCGTCTAAGTGCTCGTTGAGCTCATTAGCAGGCAGACCTGAGGCCAGCTCAGGCCCACGTTAGGTAGGATTTTGAGAGGCATCACGAAACCTGCCCTCAGTGGCAGCGTACCAATGAGTTGTTCACATTTTGAGTGAAGGTAGCAGGAGTTTGGGGTTTTGTTTAGTTTTTTTTTTTTTTAAGCAGTGGAAACCCTCAAGTGAAATTTTGCAGAGTACTGTATAGCTCCTAAGAGCAAAATCCTGGAGTGTTTACCATATGCCACGTGATTGAACTCCTCTAGTCCAACAGCAGCCCTGTAAGAGATAGTGTACCCTGACTGTCCATACTTTACAGGTGACACCTAAAGTAGCCTGCCCAACATCTCACAGCCAGTCAGTGGAGGAACTGGGTTCCAATTCGGTGATCAGACCCCAGAGCCTACCATCTCGCTGTGGGGCCCCACATAACAGACCCATAAAAGCAGACAGACTCCATGAGGCGTAGAAAGACCAGGGGCTTTCCAAGCTCATAGGGAGACCCTCAAGCCCATACACCCATAGACACTTAGAGCTCCTTGAAACAGTTCTGAAGCCACTGGGCTGAGACATTTGCTACCAAAGGTCACTCTAAGATAGCTCCTCTTTTGGGGGAGAGTCACACTTGCTGCATTAGTAGGAATGCCTCTTTGAAGGCTGGGTTCTTGAGAGAATGGGACATAGGACAGAGGAAGAGTACAGAGGGAGACCCTGGCAGCAAGTTTTCTGGCTAGATATCGGGGTAACCCCTAGCGGAGGCATAGCGTGGCTAGAGTAGAAGGGGTAGGTAGAGAGAAGTATGGTGTGACAGCATCAGGGCTCCCCGGGAGGTGACACTCAGAGTTTCAGTTTCTATCTTGATATAAGACATTTTGAATTTTCACAATCACAGAACAAACAGATCCATGACTCATATCTCACAATCTGCCTATGAGCAAGTCTCTGATAACAGCCTATTTCCCAGGGATGAGGGGACAGCCGGTGCAGTGTTTGGCCCAAGGGGAACGTGGGACACACAGGGCCCCCACTTGTGTCTCAATGCAATGCCGGATGCCAGTGATTTACATGGTGTAACAGTCTCCAAGTCTCCGGGAGTGCGTGCCCCCAAGTTTTGACATCTCTGTTTGCGTTTTTGACTGTCGTGTTTTCATCATCTCAGAGCCACGTTTTTATCTGCTGCAACTTCATGAGTTACACTGAAATTCATCATTTAAAACCATAAAAGGATTTTGGAATCAGAACGGTAGGAGTTTGAACAGCAGCTTTCAAGATAACGTAATTCAAGAGCACAATGAGGTCTTGACATTCTCAAGGCACGGTTAAAAAACGCCTCATGAAACTGAAAAACCAGAGGTGTGCCCTTTGATTTCTGCTTGAAAAATCAAGTCAGAAAGTTAGTCTCCTGTGGGAGAAATAAACACAGAGGCCAAGCCTGTGTCACCAATAGATAGCACTCAGCATTGTGCCGGAACCTGTGAGATATCAGTCATCAACTGCGTGGAGTAATGGCTGAGCCATGAACAGTGACCCTGCAGACCAAGGCACCTACTTGCTAGGTCTTGCTCTACACAGCAACCATTATTCAAGCTTGTGATATTTTCTCTTTTTAAATAAGTGTTTACTAACTTTGGAAATGAGTTAACACAAAACCAGAAATCTCCCTCAGGTAATATCTCACATTCATCTGGCACCTTTCACTCGGGCCCACTGGGACTGTCTGCCTTCTCAATTCTCAGGGCACCAGCGGGCTGCAGAGCCTCCAGGAAAGGTCACAGCTCCCCTCACCTCACGCCATCCACGGCTTCCACCCAGCTCCCTCAGGCACCCTTGGGAAATAGAATTCAGGAGATGGCTTCTCCTTGGGGCCGACTCATTTGAAGAATCGTCTGGAACTGGTGTTTGTGGAGTCACTTACACTGCACGCCTTGGGACAGAACTTGGAATTCATTGTTGCTTCTGTCTTTCATCCTCCCAAGCCATCCAGTATGGTGCGTGTAATTTTACCCATTTTAAGAAATGAGGATTTGAGAGATTGTCCAAGCCACATAGATGGCAGGGGACAGAATTGGGATTCCAGGCCAGGTTGGTCCCAAGGCGTGTGGTCTTTGTCTCAAGAGTAACGGTATCTGTTAGCACAAGAATGGACAGAAAGGGGCTCCTCGCCAGGGATAACACCAAGGAAAGAATGCTAACCAACAGGGAGGCTCCTGCCACACCTCAATTCTCACCCTGTCGCAATTTGACTGGTCCAATGCTACAGGGAATCTCCGGGCCACCCTCCACATTGGGCCACACTGCCCGCTGCACTCAGAATAATGACCCAAATCCCCACACGCCTCTACCCACACGCTCCAGCATATACTTCCTGATTACTGCTTCAGGGCCTTTGCATATGTTGCTCCCATTCCCAGAACACCACCTCCTTTCTCCTGACCAGGCCAAAGTGTCCCTTGTGAGGCCCTCTCCAGTGCACTCCACAGTACCCTGCACTGGTCTCCCATTGCAGTCACCATACTGGGTGTGAAGTAATCACTGGTATGGTTGCGTCGTGTCTGTCTCTCATGCTGTATGGAGGAGATTGGGATTAAGCAACACCAGTGGGGGCAGGAACCGCATCTGTCTTGTTCATTTTTCTGTTTATTACCAGCGTCTCCTTCGCCCTCTGACACATATGAGGAGTTCAAACAATGCTTATTCCTCTTAAGAGACAATTGATCCCAAACTCGGGACACTACTGACCTGGTTGCGGGCCCAGGACTGGTCCCCTCCCCGAGCCTGTGAACCGGGTGATGTCCCTGAGGCACGGCAGAGCCCATGTGTGCGAAGCTAGCAGGGCAGAAGGGCAACACACACCTTCAGGAGCCCATCTACTGCCCTGGCTTCCCTCTCTATACCTCGATACACACAGCATGACCCTGCTCAACTAAAGTCAGATCTTGTCCTTGCTCTGACCACCTGCAAAGCCCAGCCTGGCTTCACTCCTCCCTAACTACCTCATGGGAGTTGGGTCTCTTATTCAGCTCAGTGTCCATGGCAATTGAACAAAATGCCTGACTTATAGGAAGCTTCCTGAGCCATAGCTGTAACTGAAAAGATTCCCATCCCCCTGAGCCAATAGCGTCAGAGGAACTTTCTGTTTTGTCACTATAGTGATGAAGGACTGCTCTATACAAAACAAAACTGTGCATCTTTCAGTCAAGTCCAATTTTATCCATGAACTGGCCTGTCTCCTCAACCCCAAGACAGGAGAGAGCCAAGGGATTATTGGGTGGGCTTTGAGCTACCCCGGGCCATACCTAGGAAATAGTCTGTGGGAATGGAGCTCTTGAAAGCAGCCATGAGCAGAGACCCAGTGCCTGAATCATGCTCGACCGAAACCACCCCACCCTTCCCAACCCTGCAGCACTGCACCCTTCCAGGGGCTCTGCCTCAACTGCCCACTTTGGAGGTGCTCGGAGGATGTCCCCAGCAGGGCAGGTACGCTGAGGGCAGCATCCGGGTTTCATTCACATCCACAGACCCTCTCAGCCCTCTCCAATGCCAGCCCAGTGTCTTGCATCCAACCAGTATAATAAATATTTGCTTGATGGATTCCTAAAAATATTACTCTCTGATTTCAAATAGGGCCAAATCCAACATGACCCTAAATACTATCGAACCTACTCATTTACTCATCTTGCTTTGGACTCTGGGATTTGACTTCTCGACGAAATGTAAACGGAAGTGAGGTCTCACCTCCAAGGCCAGGGCTTTAAGGAACAGGCAGGCTTCCCCACTCTCTCCTCCCCCTCTGCCACCTGACTGGATGACTTTAGGTTCCAGGGATGGGAGAATCGCAAGATAAAAGCCTGACTCCCTTCTGACAACACACAGGAAGGTGTCCCAGGTTTCCCTCCACCTGGATCCTGTTACAGGAACTTCGCCTGCTTCCCCAGTGTGTCTCTTACATGGGCAAGACATAGAAGAATAACGGCCTTTCGCCACTGGAATTTGACATTTCTCTGTTAATCAGCCAGTGTTACCTTCATTAATACAAGTATCAGGCCAGGTACCTTGGCAAATTATATCGCTGCACACTTGGCGATGGTCCTCCTTGGTGTTAACACCATCTCTCTCCTTGTTTTCCAACAAGTAAACTAAGATACAGACAGGTTAAATTCCTTAGGATGTCACAGCTAATAGCTGTCGGAGCTGGAATTTGAGGAGTGTCTGGCTCCAAACACTGTTTTCCCCCACTCCCTCATACTGTGTCCCATCCATCCGTGATCCTAGGCTCTTTGACATGATTTTTAAATTAGGGGTTCCTGCCCTGATCTTGACCTACACTCTTTAAAAGCAGTTTAGATATGTCTCCGCTTTCTTTCACAAAATCCTACCACCACCTGGAAAAATTATGTATTCCAACCCCTGGAGTGCGCTGCAAAGAGTTTAAATTTTTTCCTCACCTGTTTCGACACAATTCTTTTACTATCAGAACTGAATTCTTTCTCAAGCCAAATACTTAAGCTTAATACTGCTTGGCTTCTGTTTTTCACCAGCTTGAAAGTAAAAGAATTCATTATGGGTTTGGGGGCCAGAAAAGAGGATTGAGGGGAAAAGAAATCAGATCTCACCTTCTCTCTGGTGTTCTGTCGATAACGTTTATGTCACCCACGATTACGTCTGTGTTAGCTCACCTGCTTTTTCACCTTCTAAGGGAGGCACAGAAAAGCTCCGATGACTTATCCAGGGTCACACAGTACCGAGGGGCAGAACTGAAACGAAAATCATATTGACGTGAAAATGAACAAAAAGGTCAAAAGAAACTCGATCTTCACAATGGAGTTTATAAACATAAGGTAATTTTCTTAACCCTTTACATATAAAATGATAGTTATCCAACTTGGAAAAAAAGACTAGGGAGCCTAGATTTTTATTGTTTTTTAATTGAAGCTAAAAATGTGGCAATCAAGATCCCACTGATCAAAAACACTGCCTTCACCTTATATGATCTTTGAAATCTCCTGTCCCACTTAGATTTTCACTGTTTCTTAGCATTTCCCTTCTTGTGCCTGTCTACAATTTCCTCTGCTAAGACGCTGGACTTATTTTCTCTTTACTGGAGGGGAGAGAGAGACTCTCATCATTTCAAATGATAAACCTTGAGGACTTGGCTGGAATTTGTTGCAATGCCACGTAAGGAAAAGCAGTTGGAATCACCAGAGAGGTGGACCTGGCGGAAACCGAAGCCGCTCAGAAAGCTCTCAAAGCCCGGGCCATCCGACTGCACCCAAGGCGTCCATCCCTTTGGTCAGCCAACAATGAAATCAAAACCGAGAAAGACAGACGGAGAAGCCAAATGAAGGGACCGATCCTGAAATGTGCAGAACATGGAGCCAAGTGAGGTGTGTCCCCAAGCTGCCAGCCAATGGGGTTTCAGAAAAACAACTCGGCTCCCACATCTTGGCCCCAAGTCAAAGCCTCTTTCTCCAAGGAGGCGCTGAAAAGGTGTCTGAGAATTAATTTGTCTTTTGTGAAACCTTTTAGTGCTGCTATAAATCATCCCAGATCACAACCAGGGCCCGTGGAGGTGTCCCTAAACTGACTCAACTTGATGAGACCTGAAAGGAAGAAACTTCCATCTATGAGGCCCAGAGGGGCAGCTATGATCCATTTTTCATTGCCTGGTGTGATTAAAGGGCAAAGGCTCTGGTACCACAAAAGCACTCAACAATAGAGCCTGGTCTGTGTGGTTTCCTGGTGGCTGGGAGATTTCTAAGGACTCATTTCTCAAAAGCAGGATGTGTTGGGACGGAGAAGCTGAGCTTCAAGCTTAATGGGAAGGAGAAGGTGATAATCATTTGTTGGTGAGAAGCTTCCTTTCACTATGAGCCAAGCAGCCATGCAAATCTGGTGAGTCAGGTATGAAACTGAGAGCCTGGGGCTCCTGATGGCCTCCCCAGGTTGTGGGTATGACACCAATGTAAGAAAGTCACCCAGACTTGGGGTTGCATCCCTACTTCTCCAGACACATTTGGGCAGCACATGACCCTGGTACCCTGCACCAGCCCTGGGGTCCCTTCCCTAAGTGCCCAGGTGCAGAGGGCCAAGGGGAAGGCACAGGGCTGGGAGCAGGGTCCTGCAGGGGCTCGTGGCCTCTCTGAGACATCACAAGGCCCCTCTGTTGCCAAGAAGGCCTCTGCCTATCTCCAAAGAATCCGGGTTAACGCACCCCATCCCCACCAGGGGACACTGGGACTGTAGCTGGTAGAACTTGTTACAGTTCAGACATAACTTGAGTGTAGCGGTGGACGTTCAGTCCCCAGTGATGTTAAGAGGTCGAGCCTGGTGGGAAGTCTTGAGGTCGGCCAGAGGGGCCTCTGCCCTGGAAGAGATGGGCATGACTCTGCTTAGCTCTCGTGAGAGGGCTCCCTGGGGCTTCCTGTCTCTCCATGTCACACAAGGACTCACCACAATATCATCTACCACGTGACCCAGCCTAGGGTCCCTGGGCAAAGCTGAGCCAATGTCATATTGAGGTTCAGGTGCCCTTGAACCTCAGAGCTGCTGGCTACCTAAGCCTCTTTTCTTTACAAAGTCCACAGCCTCAGGGATTTCATCACAGCAAGGGAAAATGGGCCAATGGAGACCTATTGTGACCAAGACCCTCTTCCTGGGCCACACTCTTAGCTGCATCCGAGGGCCCAGCCATCACTTGGGCTGAACCCCACCCAGGGATGCACTCTGAGCTCCTGGGGTGAAGAGGCCATTGTCTCCTGGATCTTTTTTGGAATGAATCACACTCATTGTTCTCATGCACAAAGCCAACGGGTGACTCAATCCTGACGGCAGCCTTCCTGTCAGATGGCCCTGGTGGGGCCCGTAAGCAAAAGACTTCACCAAATGCACAGCTCAGGTGAGGCTGGTTAGCTGGCCATGGTTTCACCCTCTGAGGGGCCTTTTTAAATTGCATAGTAACTCCCAGGTATGAATTCGCCCTCCTCCGTCCCCCGGGGCTCCAGCCATCACCGCTCTCAAATAACACAAGCAAGAAATAATCTCTGTCTCTTCAAGCCATCAAGTTCCTGGGGCTGCTTGTTATGGTGCCGAGCCAGCTGGCACAGCCCTGTCCCTGGACAGGTGCAGGAATGCAGGGCACTCCTTCCCTCAGTGTACGCTTTTAACACCTCCATGCCAGGGGTCAGTCGAGGACAAGTGTGCCAGCTTTACAAAGCCAGATCCTGGCTGGTAGCTTTACCCTTCTCTGGGGAAGCAACCCGTGGTCCTCCTCAGAAGTCTTCAAGTGTTCTCAGCTATGTCAGCATTCAAGCCCAAGTCCTTGGGAACTGCCTGTGTAGCCCCACACGTGGCCTGGCTCTTGTCAACTCTGTGATGTCATTCTCTGACACCCTTCTGGTCACACCTCCAACCACCCTGGCCTGCTTGCTGTGCCTTGAACATTCCAAGTGTTCGCCACCCCAGGGCCTTTGCACTTCCTGTTCTTGTTTCCTTGATGATCAGTCCCCCAGACAGCATGGGGCTTGCCCCCCCACCTCCTTGACTGTCCCAGATCAATTCCTGGACCACCCACCTGATGGGGGCAGTAGCCCTCCACGTTGATCTCCCTCTCCCCCTACACACCTTCCCCCTGCATTCATGAGCTCATGCCCATCTCGGCTCAGTGGTCTTCAGAGTGGGCTACACACACCCTAACAGTCCCTGAGACACAGCAGAACCATTTGCGTGCAGATAACCTGACCGTGGTATTCACTTTTCCCACTGTGCTAACATTTTCTCCTCCCACCAGAATGAAGGATCTGGAGGCTGTTTCATGACCCTTCAGTCTCTTCCCAACACTGAGCACAGGGCCTGGAACCAAAGAAGTTTCAACAAATGCTTCTGGTATACATGAATGACATCCAACATGAACATCCTCTTATGTGTCATACATGCATATCCAAATCCTTTATTTCCAACAGCCAATTCTAAGCTTTCCCTAGTGTCAGCCAGGATGTCACATGATTTTCTAGCAGCCGAGCCCTTCCAGGACTCTTGGAGTTTCTCTGGCTGGCCTGGCTCCCGGGCACATAAGCACACAGTGCTGGACACTCAGGAGCCATGCCTGTCTGTGGGACTCCCCACTGGCCAGTCCTGGTCTCCTTTCCAGGCGTCTGTCTGGTACCCACAGCTGTAGTGGCCGAGCCAGGACTGTTCCACTGCAGGAGTCCTGGCCTGAGTGATAATCAGTGACATTCCTACTACTACTGAGCACAGGCACACACACAGATGAGCCCAAGACCTCCCAGCATCCCAGTTGGGGAAGGACCATAAGGAACTTAGAGACTGGATCCTGTCTAATTCCTTTGTTGTGTCTCTAGGCACAGCCCTGTGCTTGGCACACAGCATGTGGCCGATGGTTGGGAAAGAAGGGTGAGTGAATGGGTCCTACAGGATGAGCGTTCATGACCCACTTTACAGAGGAGCACACTGAGTCACATCGAGGTCACCCAGCCTACGCATCACGTTACTGTCCCCATGATGAATGCAATCACTAGGTACCACAAACAGGTACTAATAAAAACAGAAGTTCAAGAAGAGGAGATTGGAGGGGTCCAGCTGACCTGTAGGCTCAGAGTGGACCTGGCCTCCCCACCCTGTGGCACGGCTTTGGGGAAAGGCCATGGGGACGTGGCTTGGGCTTTGGGGCACAGGTACAGGCTCCAGCGGCCGCTGCCATTGGTGGGTGATTTTAAGGACTGCAGCTACCAGTGGAAAGAGCGCTGAGAAGGAGCCAGGAAGGCCAGAGGCCACCTTCTCCCAAGCCCTGCCTATGGCCGGGCCACCACACCTTCTGCCCAGGGACTGCACTGAGAGCAGCTGTGCCCACTGAACTGAGGCCAAGAAGAAGTGGCAGGGCCCAGGCTGATGGGGGACCCAGGCACCAGCATCCTCCACCTCCCTCGACCTCATCCGGGGTCCAAGGACCGAAGGAAGGACGGTCCCTTCCCCAAAGCCTCTGCACACAACAGAGGCTGGGGCCATCAACGAAAAGGAAAAAAAAGCATGGCTTAGGTTGTTTTCTAGAGCAACAAAAGTAGGAAATTCAAACAGTATGTAAAAGCACTAAGAGGATTTAAATGACTGTAACCCACCATTACCTGGAAATGACAGCCATGTCTCTTCCCGTCTGTCCTCTCTGTGTCTGCATCTGGTGACCGACTTCGGTCATAAAGTTCACCCACGCCACATGAGCAGCATTTTCTCCACCACTGCCACACTTAACATCTTCCTAAAAGCGTACAGGGTTCCACCGCCATCTGGAATTTACTTAAGTGATAATTTCTTAACTACTCCCTCTTATTGAACTTCTAGGTTGTTTATCTTTTCTTGCTGTTTTCTACCATGTACTGCTAATCTTGGACATCAATGGTGCCCTTATTTCCTTAGGTAGGTTACTAGAAGTGGGATCATTGGGTTAAAATGTAGATATGTTTAAATTTTTGAAAACCACCCTATTAAGGTATTTTGACATACAACAAATTTCAAGTATTTGAAGTACACAATTTCATAATTTCTGGCCCATGTAGGTCTATGAAATTGTTGCCACAGTCAAAATGAACATATCCCTTTCTCTCCAATTTCTTTGTGGCCTTTCTAATCCCTTCCTAGCACCCATTTCTCAGTTTCCAGTCATTATAAAGTAGTTAGCATTTTCAAGGGCTCTGTATAAACAAAATCATACCATATGTACTGTTTTTCTCTGGCTGTTTTTGCTCAGCATAATTGCTTTACAATTCGCTCATATTACTTTATCAATAGTCTGCTCCTTTTCAGGGCTGAGTTATATTCCACTACATGGATAAGAATGTGCACCCATCTCCGAGGCTCACAGTGCAGACTACACATGTCCTGTGAGCATTCTGGAGACACTTTACCACACAGGCCTAGTCATTTGGAGTTGATCCCTGAGATTGAAATTCCCCTTGTTGCAAGTGCCCATTCAACACAGTCTCTGACAGTTCCCGGTTCCAGCACAACCTCTGCAGGGGACCAGGCACAGAGATAGGGGAGGGCTTCAGTGCTGCCATGGAGGCCTGACTGTTGGTGCCTCTGTTCACCAAGCCTAGTGGGACTGTTCCTGGACCCTGCACTGCAGCCAAAGGAGGTGGCCCGAGGCAGCTTTGCTGGCTAGGCAGTGACAGGCATGATGAGCAGGATGCAGGGATGGTGTGGGTTCCTGGACCACATGAGCCATGTGAGGCCCCGGCTGCATCCGTGTGGGCCTTGTACAGATGCAGAAAAACATAACTACAAGACAGCAAAGAAGAAAAAGCCGCTGTGCTTGCTATTTGCTTCACTGCTAGACTGTAAAACCCCGGGAGGGCAGTCTGCGCTGACTCATCCTGCTCAGGCTTCACACTCCGGTGAATTCTCAACATACTTTTCTTGAAGGCTGTTGGCAACATTTTCTCTGAGACTGCTCAGCTCCTGCTTGGCGCCACCTAGACAGAAATCAGGCGACCGAAAGGAGGTCAGCAGGGACTGGGTGGGGCTGCCATAGTCAGGGACAGGGACCACGTCCTCCTGGCCCATTGGCCCCTCTACTTCTGGACATGCAGCCCTGGGTCTTGTCATTAAAGCACTTCCCACGACAATGGATGGAGACAGCCCTGTGACCCTGACTTGCCCCCTGCAACAAGTTCATTTTCTGGGGCAACTGCGTCCTGTGCCCAGCCCAGCATGGGGTCCAGAGGTACTGAAGCAAAAGGACTGATGCAGACAGCTGCTATCCATGGCAGGAAGCACAGACCCCTCTCGTGGAGCAGGTTGGGGAGGAAAGGAGTCTTCCTGGGGTGCCAGGCCCTAAAACAAGAATGAAAAGGAGCCACATAGGTGCAGGAAGTCTAGAGGAAGGCAGGGTCCACCCCACAGATGCCAGGGAGCCAAGGCAGGGATGCTTTATAAACCCACTGGAACTTTCCTAGCTCAGTTTCCTGGACAAGTTTTGAACCTCTTATTCCTGATTCCTTCCTGGAGAACAAGCATGGTAATAGCAACCTCGAACAGCAGTTACTGGACCGAATGCAATTCTACACACAGTATTTGCTCAACAAACGGGAGGCTTAACATCAGTTGCAGAGTGCTGTCCTTATCTTACAATGAGCCAAACTTTCTGAGTTTTACCACCAAACAGACAAAAACATTCCTGACCAGGTTTTGTGAGAATTAAACGAGATGATGAAGAGCGATGTATTTTAGACACCATCAAGAATTCCCTGAAAAAACAAAATGATGATGGCTGTGTGGGATGAGGAAGGAAACTCAGGCCCCCAACTGTCCCAGGGAGGCTGGGATTTTTGCCCAGAGCACACAGTTTTTTGTCTTTGAGTCAGAGCCTGTGATTCAGGTTGGAGATCTACATACCAGGCTGCTCAAGCACCAGGCACGGAACCCCCCAGGACCACCCAGGAGTCTGAGCAGCCGAGGACACAAGCCCCTTGTTGACTTAGGAACACAAACCCCTGGAATTCACTGCACCTGTCTCCCAGCCACCTCGCCTCTTTGTCCCTTAAAGTGTTTAATTTAATCTGCAGAACTCTATGCAGTGGGACCCTCATCCCCTCTGAGGTTACTGCCTCCTCTTACAATATCAAGCTAGGAAGCTATAAAATAGTACAGTGTGGGGGGAAAAAGCCCAGAACCCGACCTTGGTTTGACCACCTACTCTACTTACCCACTGTGTGGTCTTTGCCGAGTGATTTCCCTTCTCTAAAGCTTGGTTTCCTCTCCTATAAAATGTGGTTCCTAATCCCCATTTATTTCTCAAGGTTGTTACAAAGATGGAGGAAGTATTTTGTTCAATATCAGCAACCAGATAACAGAAACACATAGTTATTTTTATCACTGCTGCTTATATTAGTTAGGGGAGGCTGTGCTATGCCCAGTAGCCCAAGAGGCATCTCCTGTTCAGTTCAGTGAGGACTGGGGGGCTCCTCGGACCGACTTTCCTCCATGTGGTGATTCGGGGATCCAGGCTCCTCCACCTGAGAGGCCAACATCTGGGCATCTGGTGGCCAGGGCCTCGGGAGCAGAGGAAGCGGGGATGGTGGTCCACCTGAATGTCATGACTGTCTTGCTGGCTAGTAGTTGCCATCACTTCCTCCCACATTCCCTTGAGACCATCTGTTCTAGGCTGCCAGCTCACTGCAAATGAAGGTGGAAATTTTCAAGGAGTCCATGGAATAACCAGGGAGCACACTGTCCTTGCTACTAGAACAACACAGGTAGGAAAACTCAGCAGAAAGAACAGAGGCCTCAGGATCCAGCAGCTCAGCGTCCCACCCACACTTTGGAGCTCACTGCTGCAGGACTTTGAGAAGTTTTACCTTTGGAACCCCAATTTACTCACCTTTAAAATGAGGGTCCCTGGAGGGTGTGGCTCAGTGGTAGAGCATGTACTTAGCAGGCACGAGGCCCCAGAAGGAAAAGAAAAGCAACTTAAAATAGAGGCGTTTGTCACGCCCGCCTCACAGGGCTGCTCTAACAGTTATGGAGTGATGAATGTAAAGCACTTTTCTCAGACACAACTGGTGCATGATTAGTGCTGGTAAATGACTGCTGTATGAGCAGAGATTGGGAAAAATTATTTTGTGGACACTGAAGGTAACACGTTAACCTGTCCTCCTCCTGCTCCCTTCTCATGAAGGAGCTGGTCCTGGATGGTGAGCCGTGACCTCCAGGATTGGCTGGTCCACATGGAGTTACAAGGTTGCAGATTCGCTCTCCCTGAGTGCAGACCAGGACTCAGAAGTCCATTGGTGCAGAGAAGCCAAATCGAGGCACACACCCATTCTTCCTTGGGAAGCCATTTTCAATTCCTTCCAGCTCTTTGTTAGCAAGATTTTACTTGGGACAGCTTACTGACTCTTCCTTGCCTCAGTTTCCCCTGTTATAGAATAAACACAAGGTATTAATCACAAATTATAATGGGGGATCAAGAAATCATCAAGAATTTTGAAAAATATAAACCAATATAGATGCAAGGAGGTGATTGTTAATTTATGTGTACAACTGATGAAACTGGATAGCCACTAGCAGTGGTATTTTTTGCAAAATGCCCTTATTTAAGTGTCCTAAGCATCAAATGAGGACAAAGTAGGTGCCAAAGTGAGGTTTCAGCAATTAGAATAAGTTACAAGTTTTTCTCATGTAACTAGAAATCCACAAGGCAGCCCAGAGCTGGTACTGTGGCCATGCCATCAGAGACCCACGCTCTTTCCCTCTTTCCTCTCTACTATGTATAGATTGTGCTGCCACCTCAGTCAAAATGTCCCCCAACATGGCATTGTCATACCAAAGAGGAAGGGTGAGAGAGCCAAGGGAAGTCCCACCCTCCTTCAAGGAATGCCACTCAATGCATTCCTTGCTTCTCATTGCCCAAAAGAGTGTCACATGACTATTCCTTTCTGCAAGAGAGACTGGGAAATGTAGGTTTTGAGCTGGGCATACAGTCCAAAGAAAGGAGGGAAGAGTGGATATTGGGTAGCTACCTAAAGTGTCCAGATGGTGTATATAATCAGTTGGTTGAAACACGAGAGGAAGAGTGATAAAAATGTACATGGGGTAATTCCCACTCCAGTCATTTCCTTCCCCATTCATGCTGCCTTACAGTCACAAAACCTCAGAGATACACACCAGTGAGCATCTGGGGTCAGCTGGGAGCAGCTAAGGGGCTTTGGTAACTGTGGCTCAGCTTGTGCACAGGTCCAGGGTGGCTGGCAATTGACTGATGCAGACTGGCCTAGGCTGGAACAACAGGTTTGGGTTGGCTCTGCTCCTCAGTCTCTGCTCCAGCAGGTGAGCATGTTGTCATGGCAACGGGTGGTGCATACTGGAGCAGACAGAAGGGGGCAGGGCCTCTCTTGAGAGATGTAGCTGTGGAACCAGCACACATCACTTCCACTTTCTTCTTGGCCAAAGTAGGTGGGCAACTAAGCCCAGAGATGGCACTCAAGGATATATTTTTAGATTATTAAGCTTGTAGCACCTTTTGCTATTTTGTATTGTGCTAAAATACATACAATCTAAAGTGTATCATCTTAACAATGTCTAAGTGTACAGTTCCAGGGACACTGAAGACATTCATACTTCATACAATCCAGACCACCATTCATACATTAAAGACCACCATCCATCTCCAGAGTACTTTCCATTTGTAAAACTGAAACTCTGTACCTATTAAACACCAAGTCCTCACCTCTTTGTGCCCCAGACCCTGGCTACCACCAGTCTATTTTCCATCATCTATGGTTTTGTCTACTCTGACTACCTCATATAAGTGGAATCACACAGTGTTTGTCTTCTTGTAACTTGCATATTTCACTTAGGATAATGTCCTTGAGGTTCATCTGCATTGTAGTGTGTATCAGAATTTCCTTCCTCTTCAAGGCTGACTAATATTCCACCAAGTGTCTACACCACAGTTGGCCTATCCATCCATCTGTTCACATGTGCTTGGCTTGTTGCCACATTTGAGCCATGATGAATAATGTTGCTGGAAATATAGATGTACAAGTATCTCTTTAAAACTCTGCTTTCAATTATTTGGAGATCAAAAGACTCAGAAGTAAAGAGGCTGGCTAATTTGGTGATTCTACTTCTAACATGTTGAGGAACCACCGCAGCATTTCCATAGCAACTGCACCGTGTTACATCGCACCCGTAGCGCACCGGGGCCATTTCTACATCCTCAGTAACACTTGCTTTTTCCTGCAAGTTTTGATAGTTGCCATCCTCTGGGGAGTAGGTGGTAGTCATGAGCATTTCTCTAATGCTTGGTGATGTTGGGCATCTTTTTCTGTGCTTATGGCCTTTTGTCTGTCTCTACAGGGGAAAGGCCAGTTCAGATCACTTGCTCATTTTTGAATATTATGTCTTATTGTGGTTGAGTTTTAGGTATTCTCTATATATTCTGGGTAGTACTCCCTCACCAGGTATCTGATTTGTGAATACCTCCTCCTATTCTTGGGGTTTTAACTCCATGGATGAGCTTATTATTTCTTACAGCTCATGTTAGGCATGGAACATCTTCCCAGACTGTGACTAGGTAGAGAGAATCTTTAAAATGTGAAACATGCAGAATGAGCAAGGCCACGGGTCTGGGAGGAGGTGCACACAGCCCCTGCTGCAGAAGGGGCCTGTCCCCTGCCCAGAACCTCTGATTAACAGTGCAAAGCCAGGCCGGTTTCAAAGGTGCATTTCCTATACATTGCAGCTGCTGTGCAGTAGGTGGTACAAACTTCATTAGCTCTACAAAATCCTTTTTCCTAGACATATCCTGCAAGGTTTCTCTGACAGCTGGTGGTAAAAGCACCAAGGTGGAGCTCATTCACCAAGCGTCACCGTCAGTGTTCCTCCCTCTCAGAGGTACACACTGGGAGCAGAATTTTTCATCTGGGTCTTGTTCTTCTGGGTTCGAGGTCTTGCAAGTCATAGCAAGGAAGAGAACGAGACTACAGGAAATGGCCAACACATCCAGCCCATGCTTTACCCTAAAAGAAAACCTCTTTCTGCAAGGAGAAAGAAAAAAGACTGCAGCCAGCTAAAGGACAAAGTTCAATTGGTCATAAGCCTGAGGATACAGTGTTAGGCAAGTTAGTACCCCTCTCTGGGCCTCAGTTTCCCCAAAGGAGCAGGTGGAACTAGGTGGGACCTAGATGTCATCTTGGGGTCTGTGTTTGGGGAGCTGCAGGAAGCCACCTGCATTTGTGTGAGGCCCTATGCATGTCCTCCCAGGACAGCAGTGCTGACAAGGCTGTGCATGGTGTGTCCCCAAAATGGGGCTGTCAGAAGAGGGAAGGATGGCCCGAGAGTATGTTTGGAAAAGGGGGATTCAGAAACAGACTTTGCTTTGGAACAGGGATGGGGGAGTGTCCTGTGTGTATGTGGGACCCAAGATGGGGGACCGTGTCCAGCAGGGAGGGCCAGATGGCACTTCTGAACCTGACACACAGTTCCAAGCGGTGGATGGATTCCTGTGTTGAGGGTTTTGATGCAGGGTCTCAGAGCTCTTATATCAATGTAACTGAAGCATCCATTCATCAATCAGACTTGGCTGCCCACCACATGCCTGTCACATGTGGACATCCTGTTCCTTTCCTGTCTCTGGGGTACAGATGACAAATGTCATTGCCACTCTGCCACAGGAGGAAATACTGGCCAGCGAGACATGAGAGAGCTACAGATCTGTCCTGATTGGAAGCACAAGGGGCCAAATCTTGTCCCCCCAAAAGCTATCCAAACCAGACCAGGAGCGGACAAAAGAGGCCTGGAAAATGCACCTCTGGGGTATGGAGCTGACTGGAGGAGGGGCATACAGGAAGGTCTTGGAAGAACTCCAGGAGATTTGATTCCAGCTGTCTCATTCCAGTTTGCAGATCTGGGACCCACTGATTCACAACTTTATAGTTCTTATCCAGCATTGATTTATGGGCTGACCAATCTGGGCCTAATCAGTTGGAGGATTGGTTCTTTTGTCTAATAATGTTATATATATGAGCCCAGCCTGGAGCAATAGCACAGAACTTCTAAGACCTTGTCGGGGGGAGTTCACAGCTCATTTTCTGTTCCCGTGTCACACTTTAAAAATCCACTGTATGTCAGAGACTCCTGGTGTCACGTCGTATTCCAAGTGCTAATGGCCTACCTGTAAATCTTCACCGTGAGTAGTTACAGCAGCCTTGTTCTTGGTCCCATGTGCTGCTTGCTTTCTTCCCTCTTTGCATCTTTGCCAGTGGCATTCACAGGCCCAAGGCTGGAAATGTCACAGCTGCAGAGCCCAGGGCAGCAGAGTCTGTGTGCTCGGAGAAGCCCCACTGGGGCCGCACAGAGTTCAGAGGGTTATCACGCTCTTCCGGCTTGATTTGTGGTTATTCTGGTTCAGTGACTATAAAGAAATGAGTGGCCCGGCTAGACAGGAACTGGCTGAGAAGTTGCCATGGTTGGGAGGAAATGGAGGCAGTCAGATCGCAAGTGGCTTTATGCTTTGCTTTGGCGGAAAGACATTGTCCTTGCCCCACTGTTGGCAGCTGTTTTGGGTTGGCCCCAGCCATGTCATCAGCAGGTTGCTGGGCAGCCCACACGGGGTCTCAGCAGCAGCAGAAAATGTCAGGGCCAACCTCAAGCCCCTAACTCACTTTTGGATGTCTCCTGACCCATGTCCCACCACAAGATTCATCGCCATGCTTAATTCAGAAAAATTAAGCAACAGCAGGGAACTGCTGGGGGCAGTTGTGGGCATCAGAGGAATGGAGGAAGAAAGCCGTGAGTTCTAAATCCCTGAGCCTGGAACAGTGACCAGATTCCCCTGTGAGGAGGAGGAGTCTCCCGTGCTCCAGGAAGACTGATGACCCCCAGGGGGAGGGGGCAGCAATCAAGGGGACCATCCAGGCCCAGATTGATAAAAGCTGCCTGCAAAGGGCCAGAGTGTAAATATTTTGGCCTTTGAGCATCACATACGGTCTTTGTCATATACCCTCATTTTTTTTTTTTTTTTACAATGATTTAAAAATGTGAAAGCTGTTTTGAGTTCATGAGCTATACAAGAACGGGTCACTGACCATAGTGGGCTGACCAGTGGTTTAGACAAACGAATTATTTTTTCATTTAAAAATTGTGATCCATCCCTGGTGTGTGTGTTTGTGTGTCCGTGTCTGTGTGTTTGTGTGTCCGTGTGTCCGTGTCCCTCCACATCCCAGCATCCTGGGACAGACGGGACACTGGGAAAAACTCAGGAAAGCCAGGAAGTGTGGCAGGAGACTGGAGGCCTCCATCCCAGCCTGGCTCATGTGCACCGGCGTGTCCGCCTTTTGTGACCTTGTTGATACCCACCTGCAGGAGAAGGGGTTCAGGCTGGGTGATGCTCAAGCTTCCCCCTAAATGTGATGTCCCCTCCAGGCATCTCGAACCCCTTCTGGAACAAAGTGAGATGTCAGAAAGAGGACAGGATCAGAATCTTGTATTTGCTGACTGATTCCAAGCACATCTAAGCCTGAAGGGACCACCCCACGACCGAAAGTGTCCCCCCCACCCCGGGAGCACAGGGGCCTGCATGGCTCCATAGAGAGATTCAGGGACACCCAGAGGAGTGACCCTCCCTGCCACGCTCACCTCGGGAACACACTGTGCAGCCAGCATACCGGGCTAAGACTGAGGGCGGCTAGGTCCCGGGATTTAGCTCAGTGGTTTCACCGCCTGCTGCGCAAGCGCAAGGACCCGAGTATGATCCCCAGTACCAAAAGAAAAAAAAAAAGAAAAAGATTGAGGGTGGCTGGAGGAGCCGTGCCACTGTGGACACTCACCTACAGGAGGCTGCACAGAGACAGGTCGCCCTGACCTCCCTCCCAGCCAGCACCAGGCTGGCCGTGGGCACGCAGGCCTGTATCTGTAGCCAGGCAGCCCTCAGGAAGCCGGGGTGGGGCGGTCGCTGCCAGCCAGGCCTCAGGACTGTTCTCTCACTGACACTTGTGGAGCACTGGCTGCATGTCTGGGCAGTGTGGGGTACTGTGGGGAGGGAGTGGACAGGCTACAGAGCCTGCGCTGGAAGGACTGGCTGGGTCAAAAGTTAGTGCCATCCAGTGAGCACGTGAGCGGGAAAAGCAGCATCCTGTGCATTTAGCGGGGAGAGGGCTGGCACCAAGAGCCTTAGGAGATGCTCCTGGGGCCCCGTGCAGGGTCTAGGCACCTGCACTTGGTGGAAGTGAGCCCTCTGGGTACCCAGCAGCCTTGTGCATGCTGAGGTTAAAGTCAGCCTCTGAGCACAGGTGCACAGAGCCCTTGTTTACAGAAGGCTTAAGAAGAGTCAGCAGCAAAAGCCTGGGATTCTAATGCCGTCCCCATGCAGAGGGCAGAAAGCCCTGCATTTTCTGACTCTAGGCAGAGTTGGGTGTTCGAGTCGGGCAGCTTGAGGCGGTGAAGAAGGAGGGAAATAAAGCACAATAACAGCTTGTAACGTTACGTGTCCATGCAGTGTGGCTAACAACATTGGCCTTAAAGGACTGAGGGGCCGTGGATGCCCTGAAGCCACCAGGCTGGCACAGTCCTCCAGTCCTCCAACACTTCCGCCCGGTCCTCCCTCCTCTCCCGTGTCGTGTAGGGACCCCTGAGGCAGTGACGGGGGGCATAGGGGTACCAAAGTCCCGTGTTTTCCAGCTTGCTATTAGCATGTCCTGCCATCTTCCCACTTTTCCAAAACCTATTACTTCCAAAAAGCAACTTTGCCGCCACCCAGGGGACAACCAGAGGTCAAGGGCAGCTCACCAGTTCAGGGCACTGAGCTGCTAATAAAAAGCACAGGCAGTCTCAGGTGGTGGCACGGTCAGGATGAAGGACACAGACAGGCCCAGGCCCTGCCAGTGACCAGCTGTGTGACATGGGTGAGTCATGGGGCGTCTTTGGCTTGGTGAGAGGAGGCTGTAGCCCTCACTCCTGAGCTGGCTGACAGGGGTCTGTGGGGGCAGCAAAGAGCACAGGGAAGCACTTGGTGGAGCCCAGGGAACTTGAGTGCAGATGTCCCTTTGTTAAAGGAAGATAACCCAGGAGGTGTGTTCTGTGTCTTGAATGTACCCATAACCTCCAGATCCCATACTTTGGAACCTAAGTCTCCATGTGATGGCAATAAGAGAAGAGTCCTTTTTAGGAAGTGGCTAGCTCCTCGGGGTCCACTCTGATGAATGGATTGGTGCTCATAGGAGAAGGATGGATGGATGAGCAAGGCCTTTTGGGCCCTCTGACCCTTCCACCTTCCATCATGTGAGGACACGCAAGAGGCACCATCTTGGAAGAGAGGCTGGGCCCCAACAAGCACCAAACCTTAATCTTAAATGTCTTAGCCTCCAGAACTATAAGAAAGCACATTTATGTGTTGTTTAAAGATCGCACAGCCACATGTATTTTTGCTATAGAAGCACAGATGGACCGAGACACATGTCTTATGGGGCAGATTGCTTCCTGTCTCTCAGAGCAGCAAGCCACACTGGCTTACCTTCCTTATCCGGGTCCTACAGGAAGCCTCAGAAACCAGGCCATCACCCCCTTGCCCTGGGTCCTCAGCCTGAGGCAGGCAGATATCCCCTAGCTGCTGTCTCTGGTAACCTGGCCTCCCCTCGTTTGCTCCCCCAGCCCTTCCAGTACCTTGAGTCCCATTCCTAAACCAGATCCCCTGGGGGTGACAAACCTGGACGGCTTCTGTTCCTAACCAGATCATGGACCCTAGCACCATTTGAGGGAGCACCCAGGATTCCTGTCTCCGAGGTGGTTTTGCACATCTCTGATCCAACCTGCTCTGCATTCATTTTAAAGTTAAACCTCCAGTAAACAGCCTTGTTTCCATTTCCCCTTTCCCCCACGTTCTTGAATGAAGCTACCCTGGACCCATTGATCTGTTCCTCCCACTACTCATTCATTTCCCCTCTCTGAACCATGATGAAGCAGCAGAAACCTAAAATAGGAGGAGTGGACATCCGGGGAGCCAGTAATCATACCTCTAGAAATTTTCTCTAACAGCATAATTACAGAAAAGCAGAAACATGTATGCTCCGACGTGGTCATTACAGCAGTGCTTACAATAGTAAAAAAAAAATTGGAAGCATAAGTAGGAATTGGTTTGGTAAATTTTGCTTCATATGTAACATTTCTATCATTTTCAAGATTTAAAAAACAGAAGATTGGAGGCCAGCAGGCATACTGAAATCACAGATAGGTAAAACTGCAGGCATGTAGGATTTGTACATAGTTACAAAGGTTTCAAAGATTAGATGCCATAATACCACCGCTGATATCTCTTGGGGTGCAGCTTTGGGTGGGTTTCATATTCACAAACAACCAGGGTGGGTCTGGCCAAAGGGACCCACCACCACATATGTATTTAGGATTTATATGCCAGCCCTTCTTTGTCCTAAAAATATTTTGGAGTTTTTGTTGTTGTTGTTTTGTTTTTAACCTAAAGCAAAGGAACTCAGTTAAAATTGGCATAAGAAGCCAGGAATGGTTGTGCATGCCCATAGTAATCCCAGCACTCTGGGAGGCTGAAGCAGGAGGATCACAAGTTGGAGCCCACTTAGCAAGACCCTGCTTCAAAATAAAAAATTTTAAAAGGCTGGGGATGTAGCTCAGTGGAAAGGTAGTGGGGTTCAATCCCCAATAGTGCCCAAAAAAGGGTGTAAGAGACTCCTCAGAACAAATGAGTGTACTGGTCTTCAGCTACAGGGCAGACAAGGGGCATTGACACAGCTCTTCCGGAAGCACCTGCCCCTTCTTTCTACTTCCTGTCTAGTCCTGGAGCACAGGTGTCAGCTCTGTTTGATATAGATGTGGAGACTGAAGACCAGATGGGTTAAACAGCACCCCCAAAGTCAGACCAAAGAAGCCCAGCTCCCGTGCCTGACCTGCTGCTCCCCACCCCACAAACTGCTCAAACTGTGGGGTCCACAGACAAGCAGAAGACCCTGGGGACAGCAGGCCCAGCTGGCTGGAGTGCAGAGCCGACACCCTGCTAACCCACTTGTGATTGAAGCATCTCCTGCAGAATCCGAGGCAGCCTCTTAGCCAGCTTTGCAATGATTCCCGCACACAGAGCCCAGGATCGCTGGGCACCCACGGAGGGGAGACCAGGCTGTTACCTGGCGCACTCCAGGCACCAGCTGGGCACTTGCTCCCTCAGGGCAGTTTCACTGCATCCGTGAGATTCCTGACCCTTGGTTTGTTTCTGGAAACAGCAGCATGTTTGCTTCGAGAGAATGAGCGCACCTTACTCAAATCCTGATCCAAACAGGAAGGTTCTGAGAAGAGCCCTGTTGGCAGTGGGAAGCTGGGGCCTGGAGGGGCCTAGGTTACCCCAGATTTCAGAGAGTCCCCCAGGCCAGTGGGTCTCACTGGGGCACCCTGCCAATGTCTGCAGACTCTGTGGTTGTCAGCCACGGGAGACTACAGAGGAAGAGGCATGGCCCCAGCAAGAGGCCACCACCCAGAAAGTGGATATGAGGTTTTATTTATGACATAACTTTCTCACTTACTCATAAGAAAGACTTAAATACCCCCCACCCACTTTTCCAAATGCATCAGATTTCTTTTTGCTTCTCTATTGTCCAAACTTCTTGACATGTGGTTATAACAAGAGGAAAAAAATAAATTTATTTTTTTCCAAAGAACTATTTAAGAAGAAATGCATGGGAGTCATCAGCAGTGGCTCCCTCTCCGAATCTCAAGAAGGGGAAGCTGGGACTGCCATGAGCTCCTGCCTTGATGACGTGCTGTCCTCTTCCCCCTCCTGCAGGGACCAAAGTCACTGGAACAGGTAGGGAAGGATGGATCTCCAGGCCTCCTTCCCCGGGCCGCTTCACAGGCTGAGACAGCAACGTGCTTCATATCAGGTCTGCTAGCCCCAGGGTTGTCCCCGGGGACCGGACGCCTGGCCCCTGCTCCCGGGGCTGTCAGTTGGCATCCTGGGTGTCCAGTGGGGGCTGTGGCCCCAGAGCCGAGGCCAGCTTGGTGAGCGCCCTTGCGATGACGCCCAGGTGGCTGTTCATGGTCCGCAGCTCAGCCAGGAGCTCCCTGACGTTGGGCCCTAAGCAGGGGTCCTGGGCACCAGGGTCCCTGTCCTCCTCCGGGCATCTGTTTCCTGGGGCCCTGGGAGTGGTGTCCGGTGAGGAGGCGACCCCTGAGCCCAGGCCTGTGACGGGAGCAGGGCTGCACCCAGGGGGGACAGGAGGACCCAGAGCGGATGCGGCCGGCTGCTCGCGGGGGGACACGGGTGACATGGGCTGGGTGGCTGTGCAGGGGCCTGGCTCCTCTGAGGAGAGGAACGGGGTAGGGGGCGACTGTGAGTCCGAGGTGCTGGGCTCCGAATCTGCAGGAAGAGAGGAGACAGGGTCACTACTCAGGACAGCAGACGTCAGGAGGCGGATGCAGCAGGGCGTGGGGAGCCCAGGGGCAGAGAGGGTGGTGAGCTGGCTGCGCCCTGGGGACAGAATGGCCACCTGGAGGACAGAGAGGCAGCTTCAGGAAGCTCACTTGGAATCTGTGGCTGAGGGTGGCCAGAGGCCCCAGCCGGGACGTTCAGAGCAGGTGTGAGTTACACGGAGGACCCCAGAACTGGCTGGAGTCCCTCATTTTACCATCTGGGGAGGTGGCCTGGGGAGGGCTGCTGGCCGACCTTGGGAGACGTGGCATGTGCTCCCACCGTTTTCCCAGCCAGCTCAGCCCAGCCTTTAATGGCCGCAGCTCCTTGCAGTACAGGAGGCATGGGGAGTATCTGATAACTTCAGCCCTGCAATAGCCACTTCTTTTATTTTCCAAGAAGGTCATGAGACCTGCAGGGCAATATCCAGGTTTTAAGACCCACTGAGTGAATTCTGCAAATACCTGACCCAGCCCCAGCCCAGGTTCTCACTGGGCTTTTCCAGGACGGTGGCCCAGCAGGACAGTGGGCATGGCCAACCCTACAGGGACAGGACTTGGGAGGGGAGGAGAAGGCTGGGATCCTGGCTTGACAGAACCTGCTCTCAGTGAGAGTCAACAGGTACGGAGTACATGCTAAAGGCCAGGTGCCAGCTCATCTTACCACTGGGGAAACTGAGGCTCAGCTATGTTAGATCCTCTGCTTCCTGGCAGAGAGCTGGCCACTGATGCCCAGGGCTGTCCCATGCAAAGATGGACATGCGCTTTGGGAACTTCCTGTAGCAGAGGAGGAGGGTGGCCTACAGGACGGGCCTGCCATCCACTGTGCTGTCCCCATGAGAGCACAGGAAAGTCACCCGGGGGCTGCCATGCCCAGGATCCTGGGATCCATCCCCAGCACCACCAAGAATAAAAATCCAATCACGAGGGGGCAGCACCAACAGCTTAAAGGCTGGAGGAATGGGGTGGTCTAAGAGGCAGCTGCGGGTGCTGGACTAGAACAATTTCCATGTTTTCTCATCTAACTCCACAATCACCGGATCCCATCTGCAAACGGAAACTGAGGCTTGAAGTTCGGGTGGCATGGATGCATCCCTGGGCTGGCCCCATCTTGATCTCTTTCAGCAGATCCTTTCCTACATGGGGCTCTTTCTTTCTGGAGTCTGACCCCTCCTGTATTTAGAAATGGTGTTACATTTTTGCATGTGTAAATTTCTTTCCCAATTGTGCCTCTTTTGTTTACATTGAAGTGCACTGAGGCCTCTGCCTGGAGCAGCCACGAAGCACTGGGTGGCTGCTCTGGCACCTTTAGAAGGGGCACCAGCTAAAAGCTCACAGCCCAGCCCAGGAGGATCCTGGGTTTCTATTTCCATCATTCACTCACTTCGGTGTACACCATGCGGCCGCCCTGACCTGGTGGAAATGGTTGAGCTAAGGAGAAGAGCATCTATCCATGGAGTTAATAAAGCAAGTGGCTGGGAAGGGAATCTCAGCTTTGAGGGTTCCCACTCTGAGCTACCTGAAAAAGGGAAGATGCAGAAGTGAAACCCATAATCTGTACCCTTAAGGCCGTAGGGGCACCAGGCACAACAGGCAAAAGATAGAAGCTACGTGTCCATCGATACACAAGTGAATTAAGGAAACATGATACACACATACAACAGAATACTCTGAAGCCCTGGATAGGGTAGTGGATGCCAGGGTTGGGGGCCTAATGTTTAAGGGGCACAGAGATTCAACTGGAAGGATAAGGAAGTTCTGACCTCAAAGGGGTGAAGGGCACACAGCTTGTGGGCATCTAATCCCACAGAGCCGCACACTTAGAGGCGGATGCACCAGTGGGTTCATGGTGTGTGCATTTTACTGTAATGAAGGGCGGTGAGGTGCAACACCTCTATTCATGATTTTGTGCAAGCCCTCAGGAAAGATCCACACAGGTGTTTCCTACGTGCCCATTTCAGGGGATGGGGAAGAGCCTGTGCGACGCCAGAGATCAGAGGGTGTAGGTGAGATCCCCGAGGATGGGGCCCAGGCCTGGACCTAAACTGTCACAGACACGGGGAAGGGGTTCTGGCCCAGCGCCCACTGCCCACAGCCAAACCCCGGCCACTCCACCTCATCACTCAACTTGTGGGCTGAGCCGGGCATGTTCCTGCCCCAGGGCCTTGGCTCTTGCTGTTCCTCTGCCTGGACTGCTGCCCTCATCTCCAGCCCTTGCTCAATGTCACCATCTTGAGTCCTGTTTATAAGTGCCACCTCGCCAACTGGGCAGCATTCTGTCCCCAGCCCTGTGCAGTAGATGCGGTTGCTGTCCCATGCACACTGGCAGGGCACTGCAGAGGGGGACACTGTCTATGCAGGGGGCTTGGATGTGTCATGCAAGGACTGCAGAGCAGGGAGCTCGGTGTTGGGGGCTTCTGTACATGGCTGAGGGACCTGCACAGCAAGCAGAGGACCCTGAACTCCCACGGGCAATGTGAGCCACCAACAGGTCTAGGCAGGTGAAGGATCGACTGAATTTGCATTGTTCAAAGGTTACTCAAGGCATAGCTGGAGGGAGACTGGGTTTAAAGGGACATCAGGGACCCTGAGAGAGTGAGTATCGGGGACAAAACTGCAACAGGAAGGAAGCAGAATGAGTCTGGGGCCAGCTGGTGCTAGGAGCAAATTCTTTTTTCCAGGAATAGATTGAATTTCAGCAAAATGAAGCCTCCCTGTCACCCTCTAAGATAGGGCTGTCGGTCCCAGCCCTGCTCACACTGGCTGTCTTGGCTCTCACGCACCAGCCTCCCCCCAAAATAAGCATGGGCTTCGTGGGGCTGGGTGTGAAGCCTGAGTCAAGCTTCCCACTCACCCTGCAGAGCTGTTCTGCACCCCCTGCCTCCCCACGCTTTGCACAGAGGGTGTGAGCAATGCCTGTGTCCCCATGAACACACCCGTGTGCAAGGAGGCATGGCGCTCGTGCTGGATAGTTCTCGGGAAGAGGTGTGTGTACAACCTGCATATTCTTTGGCAGGAATATTTCTGTGTAGGGAAGAGGAAAGACAGAATGAAAAAGCTATTCCAACACCATAACCAACTTTGGCTCACAAAGCCAAATTCAAAATAAATTACGCTCCTTCGCAAGACCTCCGAGGCTGAGCAGTCTTAGATTGGCCCATTTATGCCTTCCTCCTGGAGGCCCACTCCACTCTTCGAAATACTGTTAGGAAATAACAATGACCCAGTGCAGTCCCAGCCCACCAAGGCCCAGGGGCCCACCTCAGGAAGAGCTCATGAGGGTCCGTGTCACCTGCAAAGCACAGCTGCCCAGTGAACTTGAGCTTCTGTCGCTGTTCCTGCAACCTCTGTCTGTACAGCCAGGAGCAGAGCTGGCTCCACACAGCTGGTGCCTCTGGTGTTGGCAGCCACCTGGGGCCACAGCCATTGCTCCTCGTGCCAGCAGAGACACAGGAGGGTCCCCAGCGACCCCTCCCAGCCTCGCTGCTCTGTCTCGCCCTCAGACAGCTGTCCGAATTTCGGTCCTCCCCTCCCCTCCATGCTGCTCCTCCGAATGACAGCCCTTTGTGCCAGCCTTAGTTAAGCGCAGAGCTCCACCAGCAGCCCCAACTCTAATTTGGCCTCGTGCATTGGAAGGAGGCCCTTGGTATCTTGCTTTGCCCAAAAGGAAAGATGCTACTCCCCAGGGGAGAAACGATGCCAAGGAAGGAGAATCAGAGAAGAAACCACAAAAAATAAAACTCTAGAATGAACAGAGCACCGGGCTGCCTCCGTAAGCAGGGCTTGAGGCTGATGCTGTGTCCTGGCCTCCACCTGGCCACCCAGACTCTGCCCGCCAAGGCACACAGAGGCAGCAGCTGGCTCGGGTTTTCCCTGTGCCATCGCCCTCCACCCTGGCCCCACCGGGGTCCAAAGAGCCGAGAAGAGAGCCTCGCCGGATTCCCTGGTGTCTGGATTTGAGTCAGCCCCATGCCCCGCCGTGTTCCAAAGGATGTACACGGCCCGTCCTCCCTCAGAACACTGCGAAAAGCATCTCTGCTGAGTAACTGGGAACAAAAATCCAGAAGCCTTCCTCCCCCATGCCACTGTCCCCAAATGATAGCAGTCCAGGAAACTGTTCACACCACACTCTATTGCCTGCAGAACCACAGGAAAAACTGTGCCCCAAGTATGATAAAAATTACAGTAAAGATTTTTTAAAGTTTTGCATTATTACAGTACAAGACACATTGCCATTACCTTCCCTCAGACTCCTCCCCCTCAATTCGAACACACTCATCCCATCATTCCTGCTGCTCTGTGCAGCAGCTCTGGAAGTCCTCTTTCGTGAATGTCTTTAGTTGTGCTCTTGTGGCTGCCCCCGTGTCCTGCATCACTAAAAACATTTCCCTTTCATGGTCATTTTGACTTTGGGGAAGAGCCAGAAGTTACATGTACAGTGCCAGATCCAGTGACTAAAGATGCAGACACAACCTTATAAAATGTTTTCTAAGGCTTTCTTTCCATGGATGGCACTTGGCAACACCATTTATCACACTTTTGTTCATACCTTCTAAAGACACTCAGGAAAGATTTCCAGAACTGCTTCCAAAAGTGGCAGGAAACGATGAAGGGAATATTTTGAGGGTGATTCCTGGCAATATGTCTTTTACTATAGTTTTTATTTAAATATGCACCATATTTTTTGATCAGCCTACCTTTTTTGCCACCTTTTGAAATTAAGAAACACAATAGAGAAAAAAGAGAAGCCTTGCTCAGATTTGATGTCTAAAGGGATCTGAGGACCTAAAATGTGCCTGGAGGTGCAAGGGGGCTGACTCGTAGGTAGGTGGAATCAGATTCAACCTTAGGGATGCTGACAGCCCATCCGAAATCCTCCACTAAGTGGCTCAGTTATTGTTTCTTGTGTGTGTTGTGACCAGTGTCTGCTAGTAACATTTGACAATCACCCCTCACAGTTTGGAGGAGAACCTCACGGTTCAAGGGCAACCTTCAACACTCCTGAAAGGAAACCAAAGGTTCGTGAGAACGAGACGTTGCAGGTCTGCAAAGCCTGGCCTCCTGAAGGTTGCTGGGGACAGAAGTGCAGGTCCTTGGCAGATTGGGCAAGCGCAATGCAAACAGAAGGGACCATGTGTGTCATCAAGGCCAGGGTGCACTGCCCACAGCCCTTGGGACCAAAGAAGAAGAAAGACTTTGATAAACATCACATAGAACTTCTGCTGTCCCGGTGAGTATAGGGGTGAACATCTTTATTCCTCTTTCAAACATAGAAACCGAGACATTGTTGTGTGCAGGCACTGATGAAAACGAGACTCTTCACACCCTGAAGTCCAACTCAGGCCACTTAGCCCCTTGGTTCCCCTAGAGCCCAAGACCCTCAGGAAGAGCCAAACATCCTTAGCGTGAGATGCCTGCCTGGGGCAGGGGCATTCCAGTGCCAGCTCTGAACAGTGACACTGGAGAGCAGCCCTATCCAGGGTGGGAGCCAGGCTTCTACCCTCCCAGTGAGGTCTCCAGCCTGGCGCTGTGCTACCTCCTGTGCCCAAGCACACAGACATTCAGTCTTGCCACTGTCAAAAAAGACAACTCCATGGTTTTCCTCTTGTTCTCAAAAAAAAATAAACAAAGCCTACCATTTTGAATTGCTGCTGTTTCACTTAAAAGGCCACTAAGATTCTAAAGTTTGAATTTTAAAATTTTTATTATATGTCATATACTGTATTTGTTTAGTAACAAGACCTTTCCTTATGCTCTCCTTGCTCTTTGCTTGTGGAGGCGCAGGCCCGGGTACATTGTGGACCTCGAGTTTCACTGGTAGGCTCTGGTAATATTTTCTTTCAAACTCTCTGTGCTGTCATTCACTTATATATGAAATGAGCAAAAGAAATCTTCCTTCCATAGAGAAGAATGAGGTTTTTATTGTAAATCCATGCAGTGTCATAGGGTCAGTCACTTGCAGAGGTTAAATGAGAGCTTGGGTGACATACAATGGACTCCTGCTCCATGGCAATCATTTCCTGTGGCTCTTACCTAGGGTCTCATGTCACTTTAACAAGTTCTGTGAGCTACAAGATCTTCAGAAAGCCATTAAGTAATTTCTGCTTTTCTTTACCTTTTTTAAACAAAAATCTTTTACTTCTTTTTCTCTTCTGAACACAGCCTGAATGTCTGCCCACTCTCTGCTGTATCGAAAGGGAGATTAGGGGTGCAGGAGACCTTTCCCACTTGGGGTCTCCTGCCTCTCCTACCTTTCTCTCCATCACCTGGTTCTCCACCTGCACCTCTTTTTATTTTTTATTTTTAGGAAACCTTGGCATACATTTTCATAAGTTAAAACAAATTTGATTGTGAGCTCTTAGCTGTACATTTGGCTTCTGGCTCCCAGACCAATCTCCAGAGCGGGCCACTGAATCTGCTGCCCAACGCTGAGCTTGGGGCCACAACATGGCCTGCGTCCTCTTTCCTTCTGGGACTTCCTGACACCAGTGTCACACCTGGAATGAGGAAAATGACCAAGAGTGTCCTTTATCCTGTGCCAGCCAAGTCCCCAAACAGGTGCTGCCCAGTGCCATTTCCTCCCTCACACACGGATACACAGATCAGGGACAGGCAGAGGCTTGTAAGTGGCCCTCAAGGAGGGCTGTCCCTGACGGCCCCGCTGTCCTGAGGCCGTGCATGCCAAGGTCATGGTACAAAGGGCAGCAGTGCCCAGCTCCCTCTGCCCTGCACCTCAGAATGTGACCCTCAGGACCTGGACAGATCAGGGCAACCCCCTAACTCTGGCAGCACTGAGGGGAAGAAGTGTGTCCAGGGAGACATGTCTGGCCTTTGTTGGCCGTTATCACTCCGTTCAGGGAACACCCACCACCCACACCACCCTCAGTGGGAATCCTTGTCAGCCCAAGGCTCTGTTCCTTCTGTCCCAGGCTGGGAGAAGTGAAGGAGGAGGCCTGGGTGGGTCTGAGCCCCGGGACATAAACAGACCAGACTGCCATCCTTATTCCCAGCCTCTGCTGCTGGCTTTCCATCCTGAACCCTGTCACAGCCAATGCCCAGCACTGTGAATGGAGGAGGACACAGGAGGGGGACCAGCAGGGATGTGGAAGACACTTTGTCCAAGGACAGCAGAGAAGCATGGACATGGGGAAGGGGGAAGTGGGAAGGGAAAGAGGAAGAGGGAGAGAAGGAGAAAAGGGAGGAACATTAGGCCCAGAAACCTTTAAAGATAAACTTTCTCTTTTAAATGGAGGGGGGACCCGCAGGGGAGGAAGCCACAGAAAGGCGCACACAGGAGCAAACACACCAGTTATTTTAGGACTCCATGGTGGTCGCTGGTGGTCTGTGCCTTCCTCCTGGAGGCTGGCATCCATCCCCGGGGAGAAATTGGGTCATCCCAGCCTGGCCTTGTGGTGGCCGCGCAGTGGGCGGCCCCTCATCCATCCTTGTGGGAACTGCACTTTGATATCTGGCCACAGAAGGGCAGGTTCTCAAAGCCCCCATTCATGGACCCTACACACAGGAGCAGCGAACAGAAACAAAGTTGTTTCCCCATCAGACTAGAAGGTAGGTTCCTGTTTATTAACCAAGACCACATAAAGAATGCATGATTCCGAATGTTCCTTCTGAGGGCCACAGGAGCTGGTGGCTGAATACAAAAAAAAATTCCATCCAGTGATTACTCTACGCAAGAAGCTGCCTCTGGGGCCTCCAGGTCAGTGTGAGGAGGAAAATTCTACCCAGGTCAGTCCAGGGCCCAAGTGCAGCATGGCTCATCTTCAGGCAACCCAGACCCCTCCCTGCTGCCCCTCTTCCTGCCAGCCACCCCTTTCCTTGGGTCCTTCTGGTTTCGTTGAGGTGGGAAACACCCAAGGGTTTTTTGTTTTTGTTTTTGTTTTTTTTAATGGTCATTGGCAATTAGTTCCCTGTGGAAACTGGAGGCCAGTGGAAAGGACTTCCCTGGGAGGAAGTTCAGAGAAACCATCCAGAAGGCCAGGATGCCCTGGACCGCAGACTCCCACCCTGGTTGGAGACCACAGGGTGAATTTCCCACCTACAGCGGGGGGACCGTGGAGAAGGAATTAAGGAGCAAAGTGGAGATAAGATGGAAGCCTGAGCTCTCTTTTGAAGCTTAATTAAAGCAAACTGATCAGCTCCATACAGCATATGCCACCATGGAGGAAAAAGAGCGGAGATAATCATTAACAGGGAGCCGCTCATTCCAGAGCAGGGCTGGAGAGGAAGCTGGTCCGGCCTGCAGCACAGCAGAGAACATCTGAGCCGTGCTAATTAAACACAAGTCACGCCCACAGGCGAAAATGTTCCTGCCTATCCAGATAAGAGGGAACGACCAGGAGGGGAACCAGCTCAGAGTCATTTACATTTAATTTATTTCTTTGGCAATTTATTTGTAGGGAACAGATCAAACAGCCCAGTCACCAAGCCACAAAGTCCTCTCAAAGGCGTGCAGGGTGTGTCCCCGCCAGTTCTGGGACCACCAGCACGGTTTATGATTTCTTTACACTACAAATATTTAGCCGTGCTGAAATCACCCACTAAAATCAACCTGGGGCTTCATCAGCAGCTCAGGCGCTTGCTCTCCCAGCATCTACTGGAGCCTGGCCCCAAGTAAGCACCGCTGATCTCATCCTGGTATGCAACACAGGAACTTCTGTCCTCCACCCCTGTCCTGCCACCGTCAGCAAGGGGCAGTAAGGTCCCGGTCTGGGGCACTGTTGATGCGGCCTCTTGTTTTCCGCACACTCAGACACAGACGCGGTCAGGGTGCAGTGGCATGGGTGACAGCTGCGTCCCACGGCAAACAGACCACAGAGCCAGGCTTGACCCTCTGCAGACAAGCGCATCTAGGCCAGCCACCCAGGCGAGGCCACGCCTGTCCCTGGGCAGCCACAGAGGCATCCCATAGCCTGAGTCAGAGGACCAGGGCCCGGACTCTCCCATCCTAAGCCTCCTGCCTCTCACCCTCCTCCTCCTCCTCCTCCTCCTGGCCTGGAGAAGGGGCCAGGTTAAGTTCAGGCAGGGACAAGTGGAAAAAGAGGGGTGTCTGAGACAGGAGGAAGCCCAGGCTCTGACGTGTGTAGCCCTAGAGTGTCATTCAGGATGAGCAAAGGGAGGAACAAACAGGAGGTGGCCACAGCCAAAGGACACCAGGCAGTCGGGCCTCAGCAGTCTTCCCTGGCCACTGGGCAAGGCCTCCCCTCTCGTTGTCCAGGCACCCACACATTTCTGCATCATCACACTTGCTGTAGGACAGTGAAATCTGGGTTACCCATGAAGCCATCCTGACTTGACTTGGAGAAGATGCTGTCATTTTCCCTCTTCAAGGATGGGAAAACAGGCACACAGAGGGAACTGCATTACAGAAAGGCAGGGCAGGAATCCTGAGGTTGGACAAAAGCTCTGCCATCTAGAGAGGCCCAGAGTTACAAGAAGGGGGCCTCATAGGCCGTGCGGGAGGCCTGCAGACTCTGTCATCAGCCTGCTCCGCACCTGTCCCCAGGAGCCCCAGGAAATGACACAGTTCCCTCCACGAGCCCACGATCTTCCAAACTGGGGGCCACCAGGATGGATGCAACCCAAATGGCAGTGAAAGCTTCAGGCTTCCCCCTTTCCTCCTCCACTTCCTCCTCCTGTTCTGCCTTCCTTCCCCTCCTCCTCTTCCTCTCAAAGCCAAGCTGGACGAGGTGAAGGGGTCCCAAGTGGATTCCGACCACTCCAGGCCCCTCAGTCAGCTGTGTATGGCAGGGGTTGGAATGGGATGGCACCAAACCAGGCAGCTTGCAGCCCACCTGACAGCCCCAACTTGCCACTCAAAGCCACCTCAATCGTAGGCAGCTCCACGTGGGCGAGCTAGGTGAGACCCTGCTTTTCCTTCCTGTCATCCAGGTGGTCCATCCTGTTCTCCACTGAGCTTCTCATGCCTGTCACACACACACCTGTGCACCATCCTCGGTGATATCTTGAGACACCGGAAGCGATAAAAAGCATTCACTTCCCAGCAAGCTGCTCTCTACCGCTTGAGATAAAGATGGGTGTCACTTCAACCAAATCTGTTCTTTAATTCAGATCTACACTGAAAATAAATTTGATGGTAACTTTTTGTTTATTAAACTATCCCTTGCATAAGGAAGGAATATCCTATTCAGGGTTACAAAAATGTGTGATGTGCTCATGTCACAGAAGTATATTGATTGCAGGGGAGAGAGCACATAGAAGGTCCCCATCATGAGTGTATTTTTGCATCTGTGAGCTGTGCCTCTCTCTGTCTCTGGCCTTTTAAACCAAGACCAGCTTGCCTGCCACCTAGCTGTGCCCACCTGTCACCCCCAGAAGCCATCCCTAAAGGCCACAGCTGGGCTGTGCAACACGTGCTGCAGAGTTCACCCAAAATGCTTTTTTAAAAAGCACATCAAACAAAAACTTTCCACTCAGAGCAGGCAAGCTTTGCTTTTTTAAAAAAACTGTTACTTAACAGAAGGCTTCATAAACCTCAGAAAACACTGGAACATCTGGTAAATGGTGTCGGCGTCACACATTCCCCAGCACAGGGTCCTGACTCTTGGTCCATTGTGTGACCCAAGGGTCAGAGCCCAGACATGGCGTCCCTGGCTCCCAAAGGATGGCCTCAGGCCAGCAGGTTTGTCTGCGCCTCCCTCCAGCCCAGCCTCAGGCAGCAGGGACCCTGAGCTGGAGCCCAGGAGGTGGGGAGGAGAAGGGAGGGCAGAGCAGCTGAGGATCCCATCTTTGTGACAGACACACGGGCAAGCTGGGAGCTGGAGGGAGACCAAGCGCCATGGGTGACCCACACACTGCCTTGCCTGGGTGGGCTTCGGGCTGCTCTGGGAATGGCCACTCAGATATTAGCAACAACATTCTGTAAGCCTCTGGCAAGAGGTCACAGTTCCTTAGACAGAGTCATTCTCAATGCCTGTCTCCCTGTGGCAGCACATGAGGACCCTGCAGGTGTCACCTCGAGGGTCTGCTTTGCTAGGAGAAAGCGTCTTTCTCCTTTGCTTTCCTCCTGTGCCACTTGGAACCCAGCGTTCCCAGTAGGAAATGTCAGAAACTGAATGCTGTGTCCCCAGGCAAACCTCTCAGATGGCAAACTCTCCTGCCTTTGCAAAGCCTGGTGGGACATACGGCACTGGGGGCTCAGGAGTGGCCCACTATACCAAGCCAGGGCACAGAGCAGGCATCTAGGACTGAGCTGAAGACCACGGGCCAGGGGAGGACTGGCTAGGTGTCCCCCACGTGAGCCTCTGTGTCCGCATCTGAGAAAGGGCTCTTCCTCACGTGACAGACTCTATGCAGATGTACTTACCATTTGAGTTGGGTTTGCTATATTCTTCACTTAAAAAAAAAAAAAAAAAAAAAAACCCAGTCCTGGCTAATGAAATGTAACAGAAAGCCTACTGAAAGGTCAGGAAAGACATTTGTTTTCTGTTTTTGAAAGTGGAGCGGCAGCAGCCATTCTGTAACCATGAGGCTACAAGCCTAAAGGTAAAAAGTGAATACATTGAAGACAGCAGGGAGGAGGCACAGAAAGGACCTGGGCACTTGATGATACCATCGAACCAAAGCCAGTAAATGCCAGCTTTTAGACTTTGTTGGGGAAGGAACATACATAAGTCACCGTTGATTTACTAGGTGTTATCCAAAAATATGGTGAATGCTTAAATTTTTAAAAATTGCTACAGTAAAAGGCAAGACCATGAATCCATCTCAAAATATTCCTTCTTGCTTTGAACATTCTGATCCCATCATCCTTGCTAATTTCTGAAGCAGTTCTGGAAGTCCTCTTTTGTATCTTTAATCATGCTGTCATGGCTGCCTTCATGTCCTGAATTGATTTAAAATGTTCACCCTTCATGGTCATTTTGATCAAATTGAGATTTTTGTATGCTGCTTTTGTAGTGCTGAGGATGGAACCCAAGGCCTCACACATGCTAGGCAAGCACTCTGCCACTGAGCGACATCCCCTGCCCTCTCTCATGGTCATTTTGACTTTGGGGAAGAGCCAGATGTCACATGGGGGCAGATCTAATGAATAAGGTGGATGAGGACACAGCATCCTGTTTACATGTGCCTACCTTCCTGGTGGATGGTAACGTTGATGATTATTTAATTTATACATCTGACTATCTGTTTAATGTCTCTGTCTCCAACTAGGCTTGAAGTTTCATGAGGGCAGACCTTATATCTGTCTGGCATCTAGCTTACAGCAGCTCCTCAGGGAATATTGGTTGAATGAATGAACTGTACTTGTTCTGACAGACACTGGTTGCTTGCTGTCCGAAGAAGGGCTGCAATCCTGCCTCAAATTAGTGTTCAGACCAGAATGGGAAAATAAAGCCCCATGAGGACTCTTTGAGGAACCTCGGTAAACACAGGGTGGACAGAATCCGAAGCCGCCCAGTCATTTCCCATGGGACAACTTGTTCTGCTTTCTGCAGGGAATCGGCTCCTCCCTCGGGACTGCCACCCCCACTGTCACCCAAACCCTTCTCCCCTTTCTTGCCGTGGCCTGGGCTGCATGACCCCTTCTGTTCCCAGCTGGAACAGCAACCCAATGCAGTCCCAGAACAGAGAAAGGAAGGATTAAATCGCACCTCCCAAGCTGGCTACAGACATGTTGTAGAGGGTGGTCTGCTCCCTCGGAGTCCCACTGTGCCAGGCTGGATGATTCCTTCGCCTGTTCCCTCTGCCAGCACACAGCCCCTGCCCACCCCGAGTCCCCCAGGGAAGCACGGGGTCCGGGCCTGCACTTCCTGCCCTGTTCACACTGAGCCTCCAAGAGCAGGGAGCCGGCTCCCCGGAGACCATGAGTACTTGGGTCCAGAACCACGTTCCAGGCCTGGGAACGCTGCCACTTCCTGGTTATATAACCCCGGACAGCATCCAGTCTCCATAAAAACTCGCTCTCTGCTTTGGTAAAACTGACAGTAATGAGATAACTGGGTAGAACCCAGACTTGCCATTTGGCAAGCCACAAAGGACCAATCCTGCTCACCTCGATGCCATACTCCAGGAGGCTTTTTGTCCCCATTGACCTCTTCCCACCACCCATCCCTAGCCTTATGTCTTGTGTCCCATGTCCCCTGTGCCCGCTGGCTCACTGCTTCTAAAGGAGCTACTTTAATGTGACAGCCACCCACTTCAAAGTGTTAGAACCAGCGAGCTCTCTTCATTATGCCCAGGTCGCCCTAAACCCAGCTCTTCCATTCCTCACCAGACAAATACCTTCCTCCTCACTCTGTTTTCACCATAGGAAAATCAGGGATAACAAGCTCTACTTTGCAGGATTGTTATAAGGTTTAAAAATTAAATATTTGCACAGTGCCAGGCACAAACCAGGCACTGAAATCATGCTTAATGTTGCTATTAATAATTATTATTTTTCAAGATCCAACTTAGCATATGCCTAAGTTAACCAGGGGGTGGCGGAAGAAGGAGAAGAAACAGAAGCAAGGACAAGTTTTTTGTTTTTTTCGGTTTTTTCCCTTAAAGCCGAGAAGCAACTTGGCACTCTGCGGGGCCTGGAGACCTGGCCGCCTAGCCACCCAGCTCGGTGCCGCTTCCCGTTAAGATGCTGCTTTCGAGCTGAAGCCCCACTGGGCAGGGTCCAGAGGTGCCTGGCACAGCCCTGGTGTCACCACACAAGTAAAGAAGAATTGTGTGGTCACAAGCCCATATACAGATTTGGATCCAACATCAAGTCCCCGGATGGACCCACCAAGTTTATATTTTAGAAAGATTTTTCTCTCCCTGACTCTGTCTGTCTGTCTCTTGCTGGCAATGTTCAAGCCTCCTGAAAATAAAGGTTTATTATGGAAATGCTGACAGACCCTTAAATAGAGCACGGTATTTGCAACACTGTAATTATGCCGCCATTGAAAAGCTCCAAAGAAAACATGATTTCCTTGTGCAAATAAATCATGCATGGTTTTAAAGGCCCAGATTTAAATCATCTGACCCATAAAGAAACGTCGTCTTCCATATACGAATGGGTTATAAATAATAATGACTTTTTTAAAAACTAGGCCCTTACTGGGGAAATGTAGTCAGATGTCCAGATTTTCTCTGGTATTTTGTAAAACTAGATGGCCACCACCTCACACAGCCCCACTGCATGAGTGGCCACCAGGTTTGCCTTGTTATTACATGTATTGGACTGGCCTAGGAATTGCTCCTGGGTAAATGGATAATGAAGAGACCCACATCTCCTTCCATTTTGAAGACTCAAGGCCACCAAAGCTTTGGAACTGCATCTTGCCCAGCTCCCTGTGTCCTATACACAGCACAGCAAGTGCCCCAAGCCTTGGCAGTCAGGGACATCCAGGCTGCCTGGATGAAGGGTCATAATTACCACCCCTGCAGCTACGCCCAGAGCTTCAGAGGCACCGGGCATCACACTGAAGAAGGCACTTTTTTTCCTCATTCAGATTGTGGTTTGGTTATTTTCAAACAGCTATTGATACTTCCAAATGGCAGTTGCTAAAAGACAAGTTTCATTTTGGTAATTATCAAAAATGAAACTAGCAGCAGACTTGAGGCTATAGTTCTTTTTCTGAATAACAACAAAAAAGCTGCATGGTACCTGCACGGAGCTGCTTATGGCTACAGATATTTATTTATACCTATAAAAATAAAGGTGTGATAGAGCATTCATGTTTTCAACAACAAAACTCGAACCAAATTTTCCAACAATGTAGTTTTCACGTTTGGGGCTAAAACTCCTAAGAGGCCTTTCAAATTACACACAAGAAATCAAATTACATTCCTTCTGGTTTTCTTATCAAGTCTCTCTTATTCCATTCGAATTCTTGGTGACCTGGGCAAGAGCCTCCTGAATCTTTGCATCACACATATAAACCCAGACCCTCACAATTCAGGCTTGGTGCATGGCTGTGTTAAAATTAAGTCAATAAAAACATATATATTTGAAAGCAATTCAAATCTTTTCTTGTTCTTGTCAAAACATACTAGATGGGGGGGAGTGTACATATTTAATACAACAAAACAACTTTAAAATTCTCATTATGAACTGATTTTTGTCCCCTCCAAAGTCTACACATGGAAGCCCTAACCCCACCCTAAGGGACTGTGTTTGGAGACCAGGCCTTTAAAGAGATAAAAATTAAGGGCAAACCCAGTTCCAGGGGTCAAGATGGTGGGGCCCTAATTCAACACAGCTAGTGTCCCTAAATGACTAAGAGTCTAGTAGCATCAAATGCATGTGCAAAGATAAAAGACCCGTGTGAGTCCCCTCCAGAGGACTGTCATGTGCAGCCCAGGGTCAGAAGCCCCAGGAGAAACCAACCCTGCCAGCACTTGATCTTGGACTTCTGGATTCCAGAACTCCAGGACAATAAATTTCTGTTGCTTTAAGCCACCCAGCCTGTACATCTTTTTTTCTCCAGCACTAGTAGACCAACACAACTCGCTATCATGGGTCACCCCCACATCTAGCCATTCCTTTTGGCCCAGCTCTTAGTTATATATACTGACAGGGCGTCTGGCTACTGGACATAGCTGTCGTCCTTTTCCTTTTATACCAACTAGGATAGAAAATTCCAGAAAATTAAATGCCCTCTTGTCAGGAACCTACACAAGGAGGTGGAGAGAGAGGCCACCAGTCCGGTCCAGTCCATACCTATTAACACCTGTTGTCTCTGTGGCATATTTCATGATCAGAATGCAGAAGCAAAAAGGACAAGAAAAAAAGGCGTAGTTCAGAGAAACAGAGATTTAAGTAAATAGTGGCATGGCCTTCATCATGCCAGAAGTAGAAAAGCCCCAGTATTACTAGTTATTTAAAAAAGTCAAAGGTGTGACGACTACATTTGTCACACTGCTAACATTGACCGACAGCCTGGACATGCTGTCCACCTGCCTGGAAGGGAGTGTGATGGTGAACAGGTGGAGAGTGTGTGTCAAACCAGACAGCTAAGTAAACCTCTTCCAGCCACCCCTAACCGGACACTGACAAAGATGGGACCGGAAGGGATCCTCAGAATGAGGACAATTTTACAAGCACCAATAGAAGGCCTGAGTTTTGCTTTGGAATGGGCTTGTTTACAGTTGACAACCAAAATATTTAGAAATGTAATGGGGAGAAAAGGTCACCACCAACTCCAGCACATTCTGCCATTAGTCAGCAGAGCGCCTGCCAGTCTGCGCTCCCGCATCTGTGTGCAATTATGACAGTTTAGGGCCCTGCCTGCCCCTTCCACGCCCTCTCCCCAAGTTAACTGAGGGTCCTCATGGCACCCCTGGCTGAGATGTCCTGGGGAGGGCACAGGATGGCTTGTGGGAGACGTCTCCTGGGGGTAAAATCCTGGGCAGCCTCTGGTGAGCAAGGCCTCTCGAGGGTCCAAGGACTTTAGAGTCCCCGGCTTCCCTGAACCCAGGAGCAACCCAGGAGCAACCCAGGGAGGAGCCCATGAGCCTCTTGCTGCCCCTGTCCCCAAACCCAGGGACACAGCTCCCCTCTCAGGAGAGAGGAAAGGTCCTTTCTCCACCCTCAGTCATCTCTCTGCCACTTATTTATTCCCAGAGCCCTCTTGGAACATGAGCTGGCTTTGTGTACCGACTTGGCTAAGCGATGCCAGATTCCCAGAATCCCCTGCCTTGGCTGACTCCAGGCTGGGGTTGTCCACAGTGGGCTGGGAGTAGGAGCTAGGAGGTGGAGGGAGGCAGGTGTGGTGCTCCAAGCACCTCTGTGGCTTGCTCTTGGACAGAGCCATGCAGATGTTTGGCTCCCTAGCGAAGGCCACTGCTTCTATCAGCTGTTTGTGTCATCAAGGTAGTGAGCACTATGATCTGAATGTTGATTCCTCCCCCCAAATTCATGTGTAGAAACTTAATCCCCAATGTTTACTAGTAAGTAATACCACTGAGAGCTTAGTATGGCAATGTGTACCTGTAATCCCAGCATTCTGGGAGGCTGAGGCAGGAGGATTGCAAATTTAAGCCCAGCCTGGGCAATTTTGTGACTTAGCAAGATCCTCTCTCAAAATAAAAAAAATTTCTAAAGTTCTGGGGATGTAGGTCAGTGCAAAGGCCCTGGCGTTTAATCCCTAGTACTGCGAATGAATGAATGAGGAAAAAGTAATAGTGATAAGAAGTGGAGCCTTTAGTGAGTCATGAGAGCTCTGGCCTTGTGCATGGGATCAGTGCCCTCATAGGAGAAGCGGTCAGAGAATGTTGCCTGCCCTTCTCCATGTGCAGAAGCAGCTAGCCACCGCCTCCCTCCCCAGCCCTCTCCAGACCCCAAATCTCCTGAGATCTCCATCTCAGACTTCCCAGCCTCCAAAACTGTAAGAAAGAAGTGTCTGTCATTTGCAAGTCTCCTGATCTACAGTCCATTGTTCCAGAAGCCAGATTGGACAGAGATGACGGGGGGCACACATGAGAGCCCATCTGTCCATACGGGCTCTGTGCAGGTTCATCCCTGCCTGTCTCTGGCATCCCCACTTCCCATCCAACCTTTCCTCCCAGTGGCTGTCCCTGTGGACACACAGCAATGTCGGGCCACCACCACACCATGCAGCAGCCTGCTGGGCCTCAAGCAGCTCCTGCCGCAGGGTCAAGTCTAATGCTCAGAGAAGAGCCCATTTACCAGGTTCCTCAGGTGGACCAAACCTCCTGAACCAGATGCAGCTGACCCAGAGTTGTTGATGGCTAGGTGATTGCAGGATCTAAATGAAACAGGGCCCCATACAGGACATGCACCCCCTGGAATCCTCAACGGCCCCCACAATGGCTGAGCCTGCCCATCCACATCCCCATTTCCCCTGCCAATCTTCATGGTATCCATCCCAATGAGCCTGGACCCAGAGCACCTGTGGATCTGATTCTGCATCCTCCCTTCTTCTCCACCCCCAGACAGGCAAAGGAGCAAGCAAAGGTGCCTGCAGGTATAGTGGATACCAAATGCAAATATCAGTCTCAAGTGTGACACCAGTGGGGGGCTTTCATGACTTCCCTAAGCACTCTAAATATTTCCCCAAGCACCCAGATATAGAAGAAAGAGAAATGGTCACTGCAACCTTCCCAAAGGGCTGCCATTGATGCAAGGCAAGTATGCCCATGGTCCCTGAATCCATGCTGTAGAGGAGGGTGTGTGGGTATATATTTGCCTTGGATCCCAGACTCCACCATCTCCCCCACTTTTCAAGATGGGGATGACTCGGAAGCTACCAACGCTCCCCTCTGCTTCACATTCAATTTAGCCAGAGAGAAACACAGGTGAGAGCCTGGTGAATGGACAGCAAAGACAAGCCAGGTGTCATACCCCTTCTGTGCCTGAGACCCTTCTTCCCCATCCAGGACAGCACTAGCTGGGCTCAGCCTAGAACCAGCTTCCAGTTGGGAACCCCCCATGCGTTCCTCCAGCACCTCTGTTCCTCAGCAATTGCAAATCTTGAGGCTGACTCCCCTTCCCTGGTTGCTCTGCCAACTCATCTAGAAACTTTTGTAACTAATTTCCCATATTAAATTTCCTCTGTCAAATCTCTCCGTGTGGGCTTTGTTTTCTCTGGAGACACCCTGGCTGGTACGATGCTTTCTGCCCTAGGGATTAGATTTTGCCAAAAGTGACTTCCTTCCAAGATTTCTAAGCTACTTGGACTACCATCCTTTTTTATAATTACTTGTAGACAATAATACACAGAGTATTGCAGAAAAGAGAAAGCGAGGGGGGTTCCTGCACCCAGCCAGCGTGTGAAAGTGTGGGAGATTACAGAAGAGGTCGAGGGTCAAGGTCTGCCCTAACTCGGGAGAGCGAGAGGCACAGGAGGAGTTTCTGAAGCCATCATAATGGGCATCTACTTTTTCTTTCCACACTGTCTTACTCCAATTCCACATTTCATGTACATGCACTAGCATTTGTTGAACATCTGCTAGGCCCCGGGGGTACGAGACAGACGAGAATGCTACTGAACTCATGGAACGTCAGTCCAGGAGTCCAGTGTGGTCACTTCCAGGTCCTTTCTGGGCTCAGCCCTTAAACCTGGCACAAAGGGAGTCACCTGGCCACACTGGACAGAACCTGTTCTACCGTCCCTCACCTATGCCACCCAGAGCCAGATAAACCCATCACAGACGAGACTCTGAGTAAGTTGGGCGGAAGTGTTCATAAACGAAAAGACTTCACAGATGTAAGACCGGGACTCTGAGTTCATCCTCACAGCCATGCCCATGACCAGGGCCATTTGGTTAGGAGGGCAACCAGCCACATGTGCTCCAGGCAGGTCCCCGTTGCTCCAGGGTTGGGCATCCTGATAATTCATATCACCACTCTGTGTGCTCTGACCATGGATTAGTCTAAGCTACCAAATTGTCAAGGTCACCTTGCCATATGTATTCATTGTTTCCCTTCCTCCTCCTCCAAGGGAGACTGACTGCAATTCTCCAAGGTTCTTTCAGGTCACACCTCCTTCTTCCTTCCTTTAATAGATGATATTTGATATGTGTGTGTTGCGTGAATGACTGCACAGATGCATGGGCGATTCCTTTCGAGTGAGCAGTAGCCACTGATGCGTTAAATAAGCATTCTCTACAAAGCCCCTTCATAGACACCTTGCTGTAAGGGCAGGGGAATGCTCAGGCTGGTCCTCCTTGGAGCTGTGAACCAATGATAAGTCTGGAAAGGAATCCTGCCGCTGCCCCATTGCCAGGCACAGATCAGGATGGTGTCCGCCAAGGCCGGCTGGCACTGTGTCCATACCTGTAAAACTAGCTGTGTCCCAAGATTCAGCCTGCTTTGGAAAACCAAGATTTCTAAGGAAATGTCTGAAGCATTCATTTCCCAGTGTCCCCCTCCCCGATCAAGGTGGCCCAGTGTGGATTCAATGTTTTAAAATCTTACAATTGGAGAAAATGTGGATCATAATGGACTCTCTGGCAGCCAACATCTTCATTTTCCTTTGCCAAGGTGGGCTACAAACCCAGCACCTACAGAGAAAGCTCCCTACAGTGCAAGTTCGAGACCACAGGAAGTGTCTGTTAATAGCTGTGAGGTGCTCCCTCTTTCTGGACCTCAGACCTCAGTCTCTGGTGTATTAAAGGCAGAATGAGCCTTCCTGGGGCCCAGACCTGTGCCCATCCTACTAGGAACAATCAAGAAGCCAGAGTTGACTCAGCTCCTCTTAGACCCAGGCGCTGACTTTCTGCTGTCAGTTCAAGGCACCCGGCTACCTGGGCTTCTGACCCTGCTTGTCTTGATGGCTGCCACAGGTCTACCCTGTCCCCTGGCTGGGCACAGGCTTGCCCCTGACCTGGAGAGGACAGACTCCTCCCTCTTGGCCCACAGACCCTTCATCTCAATTCCCGCTCTAGTCTGCAAGTCCAGGCCTGAAAGAAGCCACCCACTCCCTGCCCCCAGGGGAAAACAGAGCAGAACACAAACTAATAAAAACCCCAGCCGAAGATGAGAGCTCAGATTTGCAGTGACTCAGGCGTCTCATGCGATTAACACGGAGTGCCTTGCACCCTTCGATGACAGCACAGCCCTCCAAGATGAACCCAAGGATAGCCTCAGACATCCCCTGTCCCGCTGGGGTCAGGTGGCAGAGGCCTGCCCTTTATCTGCCTTCTGGGCAGGAAGTCTTCTATGGCTCTGGTGTTCCATCCACAAGACAAAGGAGGGGGCGGATTTCTCTGAACCAGTGCCAGGTCGAACTGAGGTGGGTGTTGGGTCTTTTGAAACCGTCAGAATGAGTATGCTTCTGATTATGGGGTTCCCAAGACTCTGAGCCAGCTCCTTTTTTTTTAAGCACATACATTTTCTTCCTGGACCACAGCCACGTTGCTCTGGCTATGTTAATCCCCCCAGTAGTCACCCTGCTTCCCAGGGCACCCAGGGAGCTGCTTGTTGTAGGGAAATCCCGTTAGTTTGAACTCTGTTCAAGAATGTGCCCGATAGGCTTCAACCCAGGAGCAAAGTGGATTCGCCTGGAGAGTTTAAAGTCCGGGGTCTTGCGGGTGGGGGCCCAGGAGGAAGAGCATGCAGGTCCAGGGGGCAGGGATTCGGGCTGCTGTGCTCCCACCTGCAGCCCTGGGGATGGACAACTGCTGAGGGTCCCCAGGATGGCCCAGCCAGTGAGGACAGCGCATAGGGCACATGGAGTGGGATTTTCGCATCACCCCACCTTTCATTTCTGGACCTTCCTTCTCCAGCAGCTGGGTCCGAGAGAGCTTCTCTGTGCAGAGGAAAGACTTATGCTTTCCAGAATTCTGACTCATTTTCCCCACTCATCAAAACTTTCTCATCCACATTGCATCGCTAACAGGAGATGATGATCAATGCTCTCCGTGTGTTTTCATGGCAACCCTGACAAGCAACTCCAACATGATGGGAATTTAAAAAGTGTCGGCTGTTTGCCTTGTATCCCTCTGCTCTCTGCCTCAGCCTCCAGGCCACTTCGAGGCTCACCCTTGGGAGCCGTCATTTGGCTTTTGTGAAGAGGTGAGGTGACGTAGAGACCCTCAGAATGTGGATCTGAGAATTGCGGCTCTGCGAGCTAGGCAGACACATCACCTCCCTGGTCCCTGGGTCCCAGGAGTTCCTCAGGATCCCTGGAATGAGGCCAACTGATTCCTTGAAGTGCACTGCCCAAGGCCTGCTGTAGGGGGTGCTGTCTAAGTGGGTGACAAGCAGACTGTCCCTGTTACCTACAACCTGAGGGAAGACACTGTGACCACTTATCTTTATGCATTTCCCAGGTTCCTTTCTGATATGAGGCTTTATTTTTGAGACAGGAAGACAAAGAAGAAAGAGAAGGAGAGATGTGGAGAAAATGAGCTCAAATATAAGATGTGTCATGAAGAAAAGCTGAAGAAAGCAGAAAGCCCTGGCACAGGCAGTCAGTGGTGCTAGGAGACAATGTCTCCTCCTGTCTTGTTGGCCATGTGTCCCTACCCATTACCCCATAAACACACACACCAGGCCTGCAGCTGGGTGCTAACCAGGTCAACAGAGGAAGCTCTGGATTTGCATACTGCCTTTACCTCTCCTCTTAGGAAAGTTACTTTGCTTTGATTTTCCTCTCTAGAGAAAGAAGTTAACATTAGTCCCCAGGGGACTAGGATATTTTGGGGTCTAAAAACAATAAATCAAGTCAAGTTCCGCCCAAAGCATGCATGTTTAGCCATCCCCACTAAAGAGTCACTCATGTAGGGTATTTTCACTACTGGGAGGAAGACACAGATAACCTAATCTCCAAGAGGCACCTAAAGGAAGAATGATTGATTGACTGACACTAGGGATTGGGCCCAAGGCCTTCACACTGAGCTATAGCCCCAACTCTTTTTTTATTTTTTATTTTGAGACAGTCTTGCCAAGTTGCTCAGGCTGGCCTCAAATATTCCATCCTCCTGCCTCAGCCTTCCAGAGTGCTGGGATTACAAGGGTGTGCTGCCATGTTCAGCTAGGATATATTCTTTAAAGGAGAGGACAAGGACTGTGAATGGGGAATTCAGCCCTGCCAAGCAAGCTTCATGAAGGAAATGCCTGAAACTTTAGAGATATCAAGTTACCAGAGCCAAGGGCCCCCCTTCTAAATGTCAAGGCAGGTGTGTCATACGCAGCATGGGACTTACCATGTATGTGATATGTTCTCCATGACGCATTCTAAATTTTGATGGTTTTTAACCCATGGGTTATTTTTAGTTAAAAAATGAACAGATAGACCAAAGTTCTACAAATGTTAAGCAATCCTGTAAAATAAGGTCAGCCAAAGCCCGGGAAACAGCCCCATGCAGAAGACATAAGGATGGGCTGGGTGGCTGGGTTTTCATCTCAAGCCACAAGTTGAGATTTTTATCACCAATGATAATGCTGTGGGCTTGCAGTCAGAGCCACCTTGTGTACTGCATGAAGAAGTTTGTGTGGAAAGAAAAGATCGAACAAAAAGATTTACTTGAATTATTCCAGAGAGTCCTTTTCTGAAGAACAACGTGCATCTGATACGAAGTCCTCAATGCTTCCGATGTGCCGGGTCATCTAGCCCCTGTGAGACCTCAGCTCCTATTTCCCACATCCTTCTCCGTCACAGCGGCTCACCCTCTCTCTAACTGGTTTTATGCTGTTTCTAGGAATTCTCACCAGCCATTCTCCCCTGTTTTCACGCCTCCCACCCATTCTGAATTATAATCCTCCCTTGAGGGGGTTGGAGAACACACGAGAGTTCACTTCCTGCAGTACAACTTCAGTCTCTGAGAGCCTCTCCGATCTCCAACCTGTCGGACCAGGTCGAGAGTTTACTGAACCATTCACTTGCCCCTGACATCTCACCCAGATTTCTCTTGCTATGATATGAGCCCCAGTGCTCTTGGAAGATGTGGGCACCAGCTGGCCTCTGGGGTTCTGAGTAAACATGGACCAAGGGCAGCCATTTGGAAGCTTCCAAACCAAGAGGCCATTTCATGAGGAAAGTGAAAACTAAGCTTCATATTGCAACAACAAGGAGTTGCCAGCACAGCACAAATGCACTAATAACTGTTGTACAACACTGGTGTGAAGTTACTTGGTCTGTGAAAGATTGTGAGAGAACCCCTCTCTCCTCAGCCAGTAACCCTCAGGGGAGGGCAGAGCCAGCAATTAAGGGTGTGGATCTGGGAGGGAAAAAAAGCAACAACAGTATCCATTCATGGTTAAGTTGTCAAACTGGCCACTCCATAACTTTCGTGGTCAGTCTGAGTGGCAATGTCCATGCCCTGACTCTTAGAGCCTGGGATGATACTTATATGAAAAAAATGAATGCTGCAGAGGATAAGGATTCTTAAAATGGACAGTGGGGTATAGTTTGGATCTGGAATGTTCCCCAAAGATCTACGTCCCTCTCTCTTTCACTCTGACCCTCTGTCTCTCCTGGACACCATAAGATAAACAATTTGCTTCACTCCACACTTCTGGCTATAGCCAAAATAAACCTTTCCTCTTTATAAATTGATTATCTCAGGTATTCTGTTACGGTAACCAAAAGCTGACTGTTGTAGGGAAGTTACCATGAGTTATCTGAGTGAACCCCAAATGTAATCCCAAATTTCCTTATAAGAGAGACACAGAGGGAGTTTTGACACATGCAGAAGAGAAGGCAACATGACCTCTGAGGCAGAGATTGGAGTGATGTAGTTGAAGACAAGGAAAGCTGGAAGCCACCAGAAGCCAGAAGAGGCAAGGAATATGTCCTCCCTTAGATCCTCTGGAGAGAACATGAGGCTGCTGACACCTTGATTTCAGCACCTGGTACTGATTTCAGACTGACTTCTGGAGGCAATGAATTTCTACTGTTCAACCTGTTCTTTGTGGTACTCTAGTGCAGCAGCTATAGGAAACTAAGAGTTTAGAACACAGAGTGCAAAACAGCCTCACACAATAAATGGTACATAGTAGGTAATAAATGTATGCCAGCTGCCCAAATGCTTCTTTCCATCTCTTCCTTCTTTGTGTGCCTTCTATGTTCTCATCTCCTTCTGAAAAGAACACCCAGATTATAAGGCATAGATAAAGGACCACAGGCTTGGAAGCCTCAGCTCAAGTTCCACCACTGCTCAGGAGCAGAAAAAACTCACGCTGCTCACACAACCTGTCTCAGTTTTCCCATCAGCATCATAGGGACAATGCCACCTACTTCAGAGGGTCTTTGGGAAAAGCAAAGGAGATCCAACACCTAAGTCTGGACACAGTTGTTTTATATCATATATTCATTTATCTTGCAAATGCAATTTTCCATACTTGGAGAAAAAAAGAAAATGAGAGAGATAGCAAATGAGAATGATTAATAATAATGGGATTAGCATGGCCTGATGGTTTCCTCTAGGCATTTGTCCAAGGAGCACATGGGATGAAGGATATGAATCTACTGTTCCTCCTGTGGGCCTGGGTGTGTCTGCTGAATGTGTATGCTGAGCACAAGTCCAGCATTCAAAGGTGTATTTATTATGAAGCATGATTTTTTTATCTTGTGCCTAGCCAAAGAAATAGAAATACTAAAGGAAAATCACCAACGTGATGCCTTTTTGTGGTACGTTCCCTGATAGTTGAAGCATGGGTGGTGTGCCCTCGTAGCTAACTCTGGGACATGGATCCAGACAGGACGTATCTCCATGGTGGCACCTGGTCTTTATCCTCCCACACAGGGGTGCCCTGGGCTTGCCCATCCCTCCTCATTCTCCTCCTCTGCACCAACTCTTATGGAGCTGGGTGCCACAGGCACCAAAGGCTCTTGACTTCTGATCCTACTACAACATTGCATTTGGGAACAGTTACCTTGTGTGTATCTTATCTTCATTACAAAACGTTAATGTAAACTTCAAAGATGCCACTAAGGGGTAGACTCCCTAAAACTGAGGAGATATAGAAAGTACTAAAAGAGACCCATCAAAAACTAAGCTATCTGTTCATGGCCCTCAGCTATTCCCTCAAGATAAGACATACAGTATCTCCCACCACTTCAAAAGTGATTTTTTTTTTAAGTTGTGGCAGAACTTACTGCTAATAACTATGTCTTTGGCTACTAGCTTTGGTGGAGATTATAAAACAGAGGAGCAGCTCCGCTGGAGTCATAACAGCAAAAATCTCATTATACCACTGAAAAGAGAAAACCTGAAATTTACCATTTAAAATGAGAGTCTCTCAGAGAGAGGGAAAAAGTTTCTCTGGCTTCTTTAAATATCTTCCTGTATTTCATTTCACTGAAAACCACACTCCTGGCCCTACCATGTCTGTAGCCTTCTCATTACCTCCAGAAATTTACATGGCATCTGTTTTGAACTCTGAATTCCCGGACAGAGTTGAGTGTGGTACAGCAAATTTAGTGAATCATAAAAATTAGAGCTGGAAAAGACCTCCAGGGTCAGAGGGTTATCCTCTGCCAATTTGAGATGGTTCTCTCTGGCTGATTCCCGAGTGCCTTGTCCAAACTGGTTTTAAGTCAACAATTCATCCCACAGGGAGGGAAAGAAAGAACCACACAAAAGCCTTTGGAACATCCATGTCACTGGCCAGTCCAAGCCAGGTGAAAGAAGCCCAGGCCACCAAAAAAGGAAAGCAAGATGGATCTGGGGACATGAGGGCTGAAAGGGATCTCAGAGGGCACAAAGCCCAATATTAAATTTTACAAAAAAGTCAAGTGAGGTTCAGGGAGTGTAATACACAATCCCACAAGAATCGCAGGAGACCCATGACACAGGAAGCTAAGCCTGCACCCACAGAGGAACACGACAAAGGCTGGTTCCATTTCCTTCATCAGCTCATCTGCCTTGGATTAGAGTCTGCTGTATGCACACATTAAACTGTGGCTTGTGAATCCCTTGAGGGTGGATTCTCTGTTTTATTTTTCTCTTCCCCACAGTGCCTCAGTCAGGGCCTCCCATCAGGGGTGGCTTAGGAACTGCCAGTCATATTGAGTTGAGTTACTACAGAAATGATCTGGCTTCCTTATACAAATCTCACTGCCTTCTGGCCATGTTTGTCCCTGTCCCTGTCCCTGTCCCTGTCTTCCAGACCTAGGAACAATGGGAGCCTAAGAAGTGAGGCTCAGAGTCAGGGTAGCAGTTTTCTGGAGACTCTGCTTGGAATGGACTGGGCTGAATAGAGAGACTGTGAGGCAGAGCTGGTCACCAGGCAGAGGTGTGACGGAGGGGATGCAGGCATCTGAATTAGGTTTAGGGTACTCACCTCCGAGAGTCCCATCTACCTTCCAGCTTCTAGGCTCTTAACTATAAAAGAGCTCTCTTTCCAAATGCACATAAGGTTTCAACTAGTTGAAGCCCTTAAAAGTCAAAGCCCTCTCAAGACAGATCCCCACAGTCTCTCACCCTTATAAATCAAAGACATCAAAATATGGCTCCAACCATGGGCGGGGGGAAAGAGTGGTCCCCAACGTGTTCTCCAAAATGCATCTCTTGATCTAACTTAGAGACTTCAAAAGTGATCCTCTAATACACTTTTTAAAACCTCATTTAACATAGTCTTAAGTCCAATGAGTTCTGTGAGTTAGTTTGGCAGAGAGATGAAATCACATCAAATCCATATTCATTATAGACATCCCATATGTCGTCTGCAAGGATGGATGAGAGCTCTCTTGGGGGAGGAAGGGGAACTCCACAGAAAAGCTCCAGGGTTTACTGAGCCCTGTCTGCTGCCTTCCTGTTCCACCTCCTTTTAATTGATTCATCCCTAAATGTAGGGCAGCCAGGGAGACTCATCTATTCCATCTGAAACCCTTTCATGCTTAATACCTCTCTTCGCACACTTACACTAGCTACTTACATCTCAACAGCGCTTTGAAGACATTTGAAAAATCTTGTGTGCTGTTTTAAAATTTAGCTTGCTTGAAACTAGGAGTGTCATTGTGAAAAGACAAAAAGAAAAGGAAAAAGCCTTAAATCAGAATCCTAGGAATATCTCCTATGTAAGTTTCAAGGCCTTCCTTCTCCCCTGGGTCCTCTAGGGCAATGAGAAGGACAAGAGTTAAAGAGCTTCACAACCCAGGCCTCACTCAGAGTTGCCAGAACTTCTAAGCTAACTTCACTCTTGGAGATGGAAAATCCTGGAGCAGGGTAGACGTGAAGCACTTACAAAATGATGCAGACTGTTACACAGAAAAACATCCCCCATCTTGGGAACAGAGGAAGGGGAAGGGGGCAGCCTGTGGACCTAAATTATTCCAAACATCACAATCATATCTAGCATTTATAATATGCCTAGAATCCTTCATCTCGTAGAGTCCTCCCCCTCTGGAGCTTTCCCATCAGTGCACTGGCAAAGACTGAACACCTGGTGTACAGGGGTAGAACGCCCTTGCCATTTTCTAGGGTGTAACAAATAACTACCAATTTCAACCTCTGACAAGTCGGGAGGAGATGTCCAGGAGTATACTACCATAGAGTACAGTATTCCCATCGCTCAGATAGAATAGTTATAACCCTCAACAGCATGGATAAGAGTGAAATGTGGTAACAGAACTAGGGAGCGGTGAATTTTATATATTTATTACCTATGCCTTCAATATGACTTGTTCAATGGAAACCTTGTGTAACTTAATTCCTATGAATGACTGGTTTAACAACTGATGTGCAAAGTCCCTGGCTCTTGGAGACATTCTCGCAGACTGCTCTTCTCCTTGCTGGATACATCCAACCCAATTCATAGCTTTTGTTTTATCTGGATTTGGCTTTCTTTTAACATCCTCACCTTTGGCGTGCTCTGCTTCTTCCTCAACCCCTCTAATCTTGACTGCCAACAATAGGAGAGGTTGGGGTAGGGAAGGAAGCATTATTCAGAGACTCTTCCACTGATTAAGGATTTAAAGAAAGGAGAGTGTTAAAGCAAGAGAGATGTGATCCAAAAGACAACCTCTGCCCAAACCTTGAAACATATTAAAAATTAACCCTCATGGATCTAAAATCTTAAATTATAAAATCTTTGAAGGAAACATGAGAGAAGATGTTTGTGACCTTGGTTGTAAAAAGATTTTTTTAGTTCTGATCTCAAAAGCACATCCATATAAGAAGGCAAGGTATAAATTGGACTTCTTCAAAATTAAGAACTCTCGCTCTTGAAAAGACCCCATTAAAAATGGAAAAGAGGTGGAGGGGAAGGGGATGAAAACTGGAATTAAGATGTGTTATGTACATGCACCAACTTCCCACAGAAAATGTAAATATGTACTACAAGCATGTATAAATAAGCTAAAGTTTTTTCAAAATGGAAAATACAAGCTACAGACTTATGAATCACATATCTTATTAAAGATTTGTATCTGAGATATACAAGAATCTCAAAACTCAATAGTAATGAAGCAAAAGACTCAACATATAACAATGGCCAAGTGATTTAGCCACATCATCAGTGAGGATATTCAGACAAAAGCTGCTCTTCATTATTGGGGAAATGCAAATTAAAACCATGGTAAGATCTCACTAACACTAGATGCCTATTAAGATGTCTACAATTAAAAGAACTGACCAGAAGTGATGGTAAGAATATGGGGCAACTGGAACTCCCTGGCAGAAGGTGAAATTACAACAACCACTTGGAAAACTATTTAGCATTTACTTAGGCCAAATAGACACTGGCCATGCACCCCTTTCCACTTGCAGGGATTTACCCAAGAAAAATGCAAATGTACAGATGCGTAATCTCAGTCATATGAAATTTTACAACATTGATTTCATAGACGTTTAGGGACAGTGGTAGCTACCAGAGGCTAGAGAGAATGGGGAAAGGTTGATCATGATCAATGGGTAAAAGTTATGGTTAGGTGGAAAACGAAATTCTAGTGTTCTATCCCACAGCAGGGCGCTTATGACTAGCAATAATGCATTGCATGTTTTTGAAAAGGTAGCAGAAAGGATTTTGAATGTTTTCATTATAAAGAAATAATAAATGTTTGAGGAAATAGATGTATGGACCCTGATTTGAATATTGTGCAAGGTGTACAAGCACCAAAGCATCAGATAGGCAGGGCGAGGTGGCACATACCTGTAATCCCAGCCCTAAGGGAGATGGAGGCAGAAAGATACCAAGTTCAAGCCCAGCCTGTACAATTTAGCAAGTTAGTGAGACCCTGCCTCAAAAATTTTTTCAAAAAGGGGCTGGAGATGTAGAGCAGAGTGAAGGTCCTGGATTCAATCTCCAGTATCACAAAAAAATAATCACTTAGTTCCCAATAAATATGTACAATTTTATGTATCAATTAAAATACAAATTTAAAAAAAGAAAAATGCAAGTGTATGTCCATGCAAAGGTTTGTGCATGAAGGTTCATTGCATCTGTATTTGTAACGGCCCCAAACTGAAAACAACCTAAATATTCTTCAACAGATGAATAGCTAGTATATGTACAATGGATTATTACTCAGCAGTCAAAAGGGGTGAGCTATATACATAGATTGAACCTCTGAACAATTACACTTAGTGAACGAACCCAGGCCCCCCAAAAGAATATATACTGCTTGATTCCATTTACGTAAAATCCTAGAAAATGGAAACTAATCTATCATGACAGAAAGCAGATCCATGGTTGGTCAGGGTTGGGGGAGGTGAGGGTAGGGTCAGGAGGGGAAATTGGAGCCACAAGGAAGCCTTTAGTTTGATTCATTAGTTTGATTGCAGTAATGGTCTCATAGGTGTGTACATATGTTAAAACTTATCAAATTGCACACATGAAAAAATGTGCAGATTATTTCCAATTCTACCTTAAGAAAAACTAGGTTTCAAGCATGGCCTGTGCCTGGGGATCGTGAAATAAAGGGTGTATAATCAAGATTGACAGTGGCTTTCTCTGTAAACCCACTGACGGATAGACACCCTGCGTTTCTATAGAACAAGGGCTCAAAAGGACATTCAAGGGTTAAACGGAGGCCAAGTGCTCTGGTAACTTCTGCTGAAGCTGGGTTTATATAGCACACTGTTGGGCTTCTCCAGCTGTTTATTCCGGTGCTTCCTGAACATTTATGGAGATGGTGGGGGGGGAGACCTGCCCCTCCTCCACCTTCCCTTTATATGGGCAGTGGTGGTAAGCAGCCCTCTAAGAGTCCTAGGTGAATAGGTAAACAAGGTTGAGTCCACGCAGTACCTGATCCCATGTGGCCCAACCCAGTCCCACCCCAATATCTCCCTGCCTCTCTCTGGCTCCTACTCCCATGCCTCTCCCTGCCTGCCCTCCTGCTGCCCTACTGCAGTGCCTGGCAGGGGGCTCTGTGGTTTCTTGGAAGAGTTAGTCCCTGGGAAAGCCTTCTGCTATTTCTCTCAACAAGGTCTGTGTTTTACAGGCCTGCAGGATGTAAAAGGACTTGGGAGGACCCATGTCCAGAAGGGACATTTCGGACTCTGCTGGAGCTTGTGGGTCCTCCCTGCCATCTCTTGCAGACTCTGCCACCACCAGCCGGGAGCCTTTGCCCCCTGGTCTTTGGCCTGCTGGCAGGGGAAGCTGAATGAGTCACTAATGTCCTCCCAAAGGAGACCCTGGAGAAGAGCAGGTGCCTGGGAGCCCACCGTGTGGGGACCACCACATTCACCTCCAGTTGGGAAACAGGGACTGGCTCGCTGCCTGGGAAGACTCAGAGTGGCTCAGAGGCTCTGTGGAAAAGCTTTTCCCTCCAGGTCACAATGACTGGGCCAGGGGCCCAGCCAGAACCAGGACTCAAAGCCCTGCTGCCAGAAGTGGCCCTACCCAGCCCTGCAGGTGTTTGGACCCCGGATCAGACCAAGTCAGATAAACAGAAACGCAATGCTGTTGCTAGTGGGTTTAACTGTTCTTTGATTATTTGAAACAATAAAGGATCAGGAAAGCTGGTTTGGGGAACAGAGGAACATTCGCGTCATCTGATCACAGCACTGACACCCAAATCTATTCCATCACTTTGAGGAGCGGCTGGCTAGGCCAGGCGCTGGGGTGCTGCAGGGAGAGCTTTATTCCCAAACAAGCTCCGATTGTTAGAAAGTTCTTCCTTATAGGCACAGCTGGGGAAAACATGAGGGAGTTCCTTTGTCTGAATGCACAGATATCTTCAAGATACACTAAGTTAATAAAGAAAGTGAACAATGTGTATGACAGAGTAACTCTAGGACTTTAAAAATGAGAAAAAAAAGAGCTAAGGCTCACACGTGCTTGTATGTACATTAGGAAACTGGAGGAACACATGGGCATTAGAAAATAATGGCTTCTTACAGAGGGAAGAGACGGACAGGCAGAGCCATGTGTGTGTGAAATTCACCCCATGCCAGGAGCTGTTTGAAGTACTTCACGTGGACAAGCTCATTTTGTTCTCACAGCAACACCGTTATTATTGTCCTCACTTTTCAGATTAGGAAGCCAAGGCTCAGAGAGGTTAATTAACTTGCCAAAAGTTGCATATCTAGGAAGAAGCAGGGGTGGGACAGACCCCTGCAGCCTAGCTTCGGAGACTGCATTCTTAAGGCAAAACAGTCTCTACCAGAGTATGGGGGCGACCTAGGGGTTTTTTTTTAATGCTTTCTGTTGGTTAGTTAACTCCAGAGAGCATCCACCTAAAGTCCCCCAAACTGTTGGTGCCAGGTGAGAATGAGCCATGAGCTCTTGACCAACACTCTGTGTCCATTCCAAGAGGCCCCAGTCCCATCCTAGAACTCCAGCCTGAAGGTGTGCTGAGGCCCAGGCTCAGTTCTTCTTCGCTCCACAGTGTCCAGCCTGAGCAACCATCCATGGGAGCTGGGAGCCGGAGCCCAAAGGCACCAGAGATGGAGCATCTCCATGGGGAGAAGGGAGGTCATCTTGAGCACAGCAAATAATACCTCCCTTATCTGCAAAGTGGCATGGTGTGGGTGACTCACCGAGTGGTCCCCAGAGACCACGGGCCAAGGAGCCAGGCCAGGAACCACCCCCTAGCCAGATGTGCCAGCAGAAGGGGGCTCTGATCCCCCCTTGCACCTTCTCTGACATCAGGCAGCAATGTCAGAAATGAATAAGGGCAGGGCGGCCAGCCCGCTCCTTGTGCCAAAGATAGGTCTGCAAAGTGAGTGGACAAAGGGCAAGTCCCTGGGATAAACTGATCTGTGGTCAGGAAGACCCCAGAAAACATGCAGGGGAGACAGTGATGCATATAGTGGCACGGACCCTGGCGCCTGGAAGGGGCAGGGAAGATGAGCAGTAGCCCTGGGTCCCAGGAGCAGGAAGCCTATGTGGTAAAGGAGGGCTGGCCCTGGGAGCGATTAGGGAGGACACCCTCAGTGCTTCACTGGGTCTTGGGGCATCAGGACCTTCGGCTTGGCTGCCAGGGAGGGGCTCTCATAGCCCTGCCCGGTGGAATGTTATATAGCCAATGTGTGCCTCAGTATCCCCAATGGTGGGACCACTGTTGGGAGGGTAAGAGGCAGAATGTGAGAGATGATTAATAATTAATTACCGCCTAACTAATGTCCTGGGGATACAGTGATAGCAGCGGGGAATTCTAACAACTGAACTACTTAGAGATGACAGACAATAAATAGGATTCTTTATTACTGCCATTATGATAAAATTCATCAAATCACTGAAGGGAATATATTTTCTGAAATCTCGAAATCCTGAAACAGAACTTATTTCTCAACTATGTCATGAGTCTTCACCTTGTCAGAACACTTCACAGGGTCTGCAGAACCCCATCACGCAACATGAAACACCTGGAAAAACAGATGGGCTCTTAAAATATGCCCTTCTGACCTCAACGGGAAAGTGTCTCGGGTATGTTCAGTTGTGAACTGGGCACAGCTGGCACCCCTAGTGGGTAAAACTGGTTCTGAGAATGACTCATACTGATTATACCCTTGGGACATCATTCATAAATATCACCTGTCCCTGAAGACTTCCAAAACACAGGAGTCATGGCAAAATATATACACACACACAAACACACACACAAGTGAGGCTCACAATCGGGCTATTGTTCATCGAAGAAAAGACGGGCACACCCTTTATCTAAGATAAAAACAAAATACAAAAAGCAATCAAATGAAATTGGTCTTGCCTAACCTGAAAAACAGCAGTGGGATTAGAACATCACTGTGATCCGTTGTCAGCGAGCCACCTTTCTGTAAGCAGCAGGTTATTTCCTCAATGATCACTTGTCCCCACATCCCCTTTTGTGCCTGCTATCCCAATCAGTCTACTTCCCCGACTGCACAGCACCCCTGGGGGTCCCATCTCCAGGCCACGAGCCTCAAACAAGGCCTGGTCTCCTGCTGACGTCTCACCCCAGCCAGAACTCCCCCAGGTCGCTGGCTACTGACAGGGCAGGATAAGCCTGCGGCAAGGTGTGTGGCCAGACACAGACTGTTGCCCTCCTTCCTGAGCGGCAGCAGTGGGGTGGAGTTCCACAGTCCTCAGACTCTGTCCCTAACCAGCTGTGTCCTTGGGAGGGCTCACAGCCTTTATGCACACACCACAGGGAACACATCCAGGGTCCTGTCGCTCCTCTCTACATCCCAGGAGTCAGAAACAAAGCAGAGCCCTGCCCACCTCATAGAAAAACCCAAGGGAGGCCACAACTTCCACACACCACACCCTGCAAGGGCACTAATCAACAAAGAGCAGGGACTCCCCTGGGCCTGACCTCCAAACAGCTTTGCACAAACAACTTCCCACTGGATGCGCGTGCCATTTGCCCACCCAGGGGTTACCACCCAAGTGGAAAGTATTCCAGCATTGACTCTGCATATTCAAAACACTTGTGCAAAGTGAGACACAGAAAGGGGCAGAGAGACAGGTGCAGGAAGAGAGGAGAAAGGGCCACCAGCGCAGGGGGACACCTCCTTTCTGTTTCTTCAATGGTTGTAAGTCTGTTTGGCTTCATAACTACTCAGAGTAAATTCTGGTGACATACTTTAATAGGAAATTGCCCACTTAAAATTTCAACTTCATGCTATGAGGTTATCCAATATAGCACTATATTTTTAACTCCTATGTTATAATATTATCCTTTTCCTTGTTTGCTTAGGCTTGATTTTGCCACAGACTTGTCAAATATTCTTTTCAAAGAATTAGCTTTTGATTCCTGATCTCTTTGTTTCTGTTTCATCAATCCCTGATCAAATTTGTCACTTAAAATCTTTTTCCTTCTAAATAAGCATTTTAGCTGCATCATATAAATGTCAACAATGTGTTCTTGTTTTCATTCCGTGAAAAATAATTTCTAATTTTCTTTGTCACTTTTATTTGACCCATGGGTTAGGTAAACATGAGTTGTTTAATTTCTAAATATTTAAGGTCTCCTCCTTTTATTTCTATTGTTCACGTCTACTATTCATTGTGTTCAGAGAAATACTTTGTGTTAAATGTGTTAGCACTTTGCTTTATGGCCTAGTGCATAGGCCATCTTGAAGAATGCATGTTCTGCTGCCATGGAGTGGAATGTTCTCTACATGTCAGTTAGGTCAAGTTGGTTGGTGATATTGTTGTCTCTGTATATCCTTGCTGGATTTCTGTCTAGTGACTCTTCTATTTCTCCCTTAAATTCTGTCAATTTTGCTTTATATATTTTTAGGACTGTGTTCTTAGCTATGCCTAACTTTATAACTTTTATACTCCTATTTCTGTGATGAATTGACCCAGTTATCATTATGAAATATCTCTTTGATGTTTTTAAATCTTCCTTTTCGTTTTCAATAGTTTGAGTGTCCAAAAGTAAATCTCCTGTTTTTTTATACTACTTGTTACTTGAGATTCTTGGATGTTTACATCTTTTAAATCAAATTTTGGGAATGTACAGCCATTATGTCTTTAAATACAGTAGTACCTCCATTCATGAAACTTTTGTTTGCAAACAATTTGTTCAAAAACAGAAGCATTTGACAAAACTTTGTTTCTGTTTGTGAAGTCTGTATCAAGTGACAAACACAACTGTGGTACTTTTCCTGTGTGAACATGAATATGGCCATCTTTTCTAGAATCGTGGAATGAATTAAGTTTGTGAACTGAGGTACCACTGTATTGTCATTTCCTCTTTTTTGCTTCTTTTTCTGAGACATATGTTGCATATTTGTCAGAGGGCTTGATAACATCCCAAAGAAATCCTAGGCCTTCATCATTTATTATCATGCTAGTTTTTTCTGTTCTTCAGTTGGGATTATTTCCATTAATCTATCTTCATTCTTCATGTTTGCCTATTCTACTGCAGTTTCAGATCTGCTGTTGAAGAGCTCTAGTGAATTTTTCATTTCACTTATTATACTTTTCAACTCCAAAATCTCAACCTGATTCTTTTAATTTATCTCCATATTGACATTGTCCATTCAATGTGTCATCACTATATTTGGTTTTAATTCTTTAAACGTGGTTTCTTTTCATTCTTTGAACATGTTATTACATCTCCTTTGAAGTCTTTGTCTGCCCCATCCCAAATCTGGATTTCCTCAAAGACAGCTTACTTTGGCTGCTTTTATTTTGTTTTACTTTAGTTTTTCTGTGTATGGCTCATACTTTTCTGTTTTTCTGCAGGTCTTGTAACTTTTTGTTGAAAATTGAACATTTTAGTTAATATGTCATTGCAACTCTGGGCTCTGATTCCCCCCTCCTCAAGTGTGCCATTCTCACTTTGGCGGGTCACTTGGTCACATTCGTCGGTTGCTTGGTGACCTCCTTAGACTAACTCTGTAGTTGGTCTTCCTGCAGCATGTACCCACTGACATGTCTGTTCATATTGTGTGTGTGTGTGTGTGTCTCATTTATTTAACTTGGCTTCTTATACTTCATGTTCAGCCAAAGATGTGTGCATAGTTAGGGCCCTTTCTGGTCACTCCTTAGTGTATTCATAGCCTTGCATCCTTATTCAGCCTTCCAGAAATCTGAGGGATCTTATTAATGTCTACTGTGGCTGTCTCACTCCTTAGATGCCCATGTTGGTTGTGGCAAGTTCCATTTCTATTATTTACCAAAGCCAGAATTGCAACCTCAGGATGGCTGCAATGTTGTCCTCTCCTGCTTAGCTGCCACCAATATAGTTACTGCTTCTGTAGGATTCTCTGTGCCCTACTCCAGAGCAAGTCATTTCTCTTCTGTAGTGTACATGGCTTGATCTGCACTGAGGAGACTGCTGTGTAAAGTTGGGTGGGGTGGGGAGTTGGGAGCAGGCCTCGTTTAATGCCACAGATGCCCTCTGTTCTTAACTAAGGTTTGGTAGTTCGTGGGAAATAAATGTTTCTCAATTTGTTGTATGCCTTTAGTTGATTTTTCAGAGTCCAGAAATTGTGGGTTTTGACAATTTTTTCCAGTTTTATAACTGCATTGAGGGAGTGTTTCACAAGTTACTTATTCTACTGTTACAAATATTGTGTGAATCTCATGCTGTATCTCATTTAATCTGCATGGCACCACCAGGTGATGTTATTAGTACCAGCTTATTGATGAGGACACTGGGTTTCAGAGAGGTAAAATAACTTACTAAAATGACTCGTATTTCTCAAAGGTAGCATACAGTACGGTTAGGGCTCCAGACCAGGATTTGAGGTCCTAATTCTCCGAGGACACTCTTTCTAGAGTGCTTATCTTGAAGAATCTCATACATCCTGGTAAATACAGATAGAAATCAACACTATTGTCTTAACAATTCAAGTAACTCTTGGTCTTGATCATGCATGATACAGATTATAAGTTGTTTTTTATTAGGTACAATCTGTTACAGGTACCAAGCACTGTGCTGCCACATTTCAAATTTAATCCTCTAGCAATGCTAGGAAGGAGAGAGGAAACCCTGGTCATACTTATACCAAGAATATAGAAGCTCAACCATAGCAACACCTCCATTTTTAAAGTAGGAGTCAAACACAGACTTGAGACACTAGGGCCTAATGTTGGGTAGAGTTTGATGCTCTCCTTCAGTTAGAATGTCATCCCACTAAAATATAGTGGGGAACATGAAAAGAGCCCTGAGAAAATTGATAAGAATAATGAAAGACTTAGAAATAAAGAAGAAAACTAAGATTGGGGATGATTTGGTCTAGAAAGAGCTAAAATAACTATCTTTAAGAATACAAAATGAGCCAGGGATTTAGCTGAGTGGTTCTGCCGCCTACCTCAAAAGTGCAAGGTCCTGAGTTCAATCCAGGTTACCAAAAAAAAAAACAAAAAAACAAAACCAAAGTGATACCAACGTTTTATAAGCCTAGATCTTTTTTCTAAAGCAAAAAGGCAAAACAGTAGAAAGTGCATTTCTTTTTTCACCAGGTAAATCTCACTTCTTTCAAAGATTCATGAGAGGTTAAAGTTTGATTCTCAAAAACTTCATTAACAAATTGTTTTTCAAGTTGCCTTTTAGTATGGCTTAGATAAAGGAAGAAAGTGATTTCTAAGACTCTTTTCAACCTACCTCCCTTCCCAAAGATGAGCAGCAGCCAATTCCACCAAATCCACCACTACATGTGCTCCATATACTGCTCCACTCTGATGCCTCCACACTGCTCTCTGGTTTATTAAACCAACTAAAGCAAAATTCTTGCAAGATACAGCCCTCTCCAGGCAGGATCAACCCTGTGTTTAGAAGAAACAAGCTCCACAAGATACGCTCTAATGCAGAGATGTGTAAATCCCCCTTCATGCTCTAGCATATCTCCCTGACCACCTATCATGAAAATCCTCAACTTGATTTAATACTCTGAGGTAGAGTACGGTCTCCAGAATGTGAGTGGGGAAACTCACGTCACCTTGGAGTTACCTGCTTAAATACATGTATACATCAAATTGTTCGGCTGTCCATTTGGAAGGACGAGTGACCAGTCTAGATCAGGGGAAGTTGGATTTGTGAATAATAAAAGTAGAGAGATTGAGGTTTTTGCTTTGGTGGTGAAATGGGTCAATGGGTAGTGGGAAAGGAAAGCTAGTGAGAGGAAGGTTAGGTCATGTCCAGAGAAGAGAGGGCTGGTGGCATGAAACCCGCATCCTTCACTGTTGTCCTTTAGGCCAGACTTGAATTGCAACATCCACAAGTGATTCCTTGGGACCCAGAGTCAGAAGTGGGGCCACAACCCTTGCTGCACCTCTGCCAGCCAGCTGGAGCTATGAGCATATGTTTTTACATTCACTTCTATATTAACTTCGTTTTGCTAGAGATTTCATTAAAACCCACTTCCAGCGCTGATATGTGCAATATGAAATCCTCCAGATGAACTGGGTCTGTGGACGGTGACAACACTCTCCCCACACGCCATGCATCAAATTGCTCCATATCCACTTGACGTGGCCAGAATGTGGAGGCACTGCCAAGCAAATGCTGTGAAATCAATAGCTACAGAGGATGGCTTGGGGGGTTTTTTTGGTTTTTTTCTCTGTAGTCTCCCAAAGGAGACTGACATGCAGATTAGACAAATCACTTTTCATAATCCTAAAGACTGCTGCATGATGTATCCAGAGTATTAATCAAAGGCTGAGGCCGAGTGAAACGTGAATTAAATTTCTTAATGGAGAGAGACATGAACTTTCTGTCCTTAGATCTCTGGCTGTGGACGTCTCTCAGGCAATGAAAAATTTAGCTACCCAGTTTATAATATTCTAGGAGATATATCACCGAAGTGACATAACTTACCGTGGTTAGAGTTTCTGCTTAGAGAACTTGGTTTCCAATGTGGTGAAAGGGAGTTCAGGGGCCGCTGGCAGAGAATTTGAGGGTAGCCCCTAAGAACGAAAGCCCTGTATGTTTGGGGTCATTGAAATGTCCCGTGAACCTTTCCACCAGAGTCTTGGAGTCTGTCTAAGCTGTGACCAAACACTGGGGACTTTTTTTTTTTATTTAGTCCACAGAATTAAAATGAAGTCCAATCTTTTGCTTTCTATTCCAACAAAGCCAAAATGAACCCACAAGAAATTAAACTAAAAACAAATGAGAGTCAATACTAAAACTGGAAATAAGCCTACAAGTATGGCCTTTGGTGAAGGTCAGTCAGTACTACCATCCCCTAAAGGAAGGGACACCCATGAGTGAGGGTGCCTCCACCAGACAGACCTGGAAGGTGAGGTCATGACCCATGGGGAACCGTTAGAGGACACGATGTTGAGCATAGCGTCTGTGAGCAACTGTTTCCTCAGGGGTGAAAAGCCTCTGTGGCCATTATGGGACCTCTCCTCGTAATTTCCTGGTAGATGCAGAGGTGCAAGGGGCTGCCAGGAGTAAGACATGTATCCAGCCCCCGTTAGGAAATACTAAGGTAGGGCCTGAGGCTGGGGAAGTTAGGGATGCATTCAGCCTCCCAGAGGAGCTGGGATCTGCAGGATTATATGCCCCACCCCAACGCGCGCGCACATGTCTGGACCTCCCTATGACTCAGTTTTCTTCATTTTTTTGGTACCAGGGGACTCAAACTCAGGACCTTGTGCTTGCCAGGCAGGTAGCAGCACCACTGAGCTAAATCCCCAGTCTAGTTTTCTTCATTTCTAAAACAGAGATTACAGTGAACAGCTCCGAGGATCTTGAGGAAGATTCGGGCAGATGATCTAAACTTTCAGATCTGTAATAAAAGATGATTCCCTTTTTCCTCTTCACTGCCATTTCCATCCAGAAAATGGACCAGCTGCAGAAAGAGGCACAGAGTCAGAGGCAGCCGGCTCGGGCCTGAAGCTCTGAGCAGAAACCCATGGCCCTGGGTACCCTAAACTCTCCTTGTCCAGATGGAAGCTGAAGCCACCGCGCCACGCGGGCCGACCATGCTGAGCTCAGGGGCCCATGCTCACCTGCTTCTCTCAGCCTCGATGGAGTTCTCGGGAACAGGGAGGAGGCAGGTGTTCCCCCAGTTTGGAGATCCCACAAGGTGATCAGCAATTAGGCAGTAAATCTTGAAGATCTCTCTCCCTTCTAGTGCAGTGCACCAGGTTACAAGATGCAAAATTAGAGTTCATTCTGCTGACAGATTAATGGGGAAGCAGCACAGGCCAGATAACAGTAAATTAGGCAGCCAGACACAGCAGCCTGGGTGTGATGCTGGCACTAACTCAAGCGTGTTTGGATGTATGTTAAGCACTTCTTATGGATTCTTAAGGGTCTATCTGTCTTATGAGGTATTTTTTTAAAGTACCTCAGCATAAATACTTTTGTGGAGCGCTCGGCCTACTGGGATCAACTCCCCATTGCCAACTACTTAAGAATTACCTACTTAATACATATACAGGATCATCACGGCTCAGTGCATCTATAATATCAATGACTTCCTACCAGATATACTCTCTCCAACTACTTAAAAAATAAAGTTTAACAAGCTCATGATTTGTGCACATATGTTCTTATGACCTGATTCACTTAAATAAAACTTGGTAAAAAGGAAGTTAATTCCAGAGTGTTCCATGAAATAAAACCAGTAGACCTGAGTAAAGAGGGTGTTCTCATTTAGATAGGAACATCAGACAAATCACACAGGTAGTGGTGTCTTCTCTCTCAGGTGTTCTTCTAATTTTTCTTATCTTTACTCCACCTCTTTTCAGATTTCTACAATTTTAAGAGGATTCTTCTAATCCCAAGCCTCCTTTATGCCTACGAATGAGTTTTGTCCTTGCATTTGTGTCTACCCTTTCTCTAAACCTGGGGTCTTCCAATGGTCTCTTTGAGCACTCCCTAAAAGAATTTTTTACAACTCCATTTTTAAAATCATACCTGAACTTTATCACGCTAGGATGTTAGAAAGGAGGTACCACCTGCCGTTTTGGGCACTTTACTTTTGCTTTTACTATGTTTTCATCAAAACTTTCTCAAAACAGATTTGGATTATTCTGTTCATAGGGACAAGCCCTGAACTAAATGGCAAAGCAGGCTCATTGTTCACCCAATTCAGCAAATCAAGCTCACTTGCTCACACAGAAATTCTGCCTTCAATTTTCAACTCAAATAAGTGTGCTAATGTGTGTCACCATGGCAACTAATTTGTTTCTGAATTACTATCCTAGTGGATGGTTAAGTGAGTGGATGGAGAGTTATCATACACACACACAGAGACACACACAGGAAGGCTGGCCATGAGTTCCTCAAAGGACAAATGGCGGTGCTGTGTCCCCTTTCAATACAAAGCTCCTTGCTTTGCTCTCCTGGGTTGCTCCCTTGGGAGAAAGGCCTGTCAAAGACCCCTGCTTAGGGAACCTCAGCCGCAACACAGTGCTGCACAGTGGGATTGGGATGGGTACCGGAGACAGGCAATTTGGGGGGAAGATGGGAAAGGAAATCAAGAGATTAGCCTCTCTGGTTGGCAGGTTTTAGGGAAGAGGATACCTGAAGTTCAGGATCGGGAAATCCAGGCCAGCAAAGCCATTTGCATCTGTTTAACCCCGGGAAAATCTGCAGGTACCCCCGGAAGAGATGCACACCTCAGCATGACATATGACACAAGACAGGGGTCATGCTGGGGCATGAGAAGCACCTGCTGTATCACTATCTGCCCTGATGACTCAGCCATCGTAAGCCAGATGCATCACCAAGACCCCTCCTTCGTTTATTCATTCAACAAACATCTTTGTGTGAGACACCGGCCTCTGAACGCTTCCCTGCATTGTGTCACAGGCTCATGTTGAATTATCAGTGCCATCCAATCATGGAAACTGCCATAACCCATCCCTTGTGATAACTCTATGTCCTAACAAAACCAGGCTGTGTGCAGACAGAACTGGTGACGACGTGGTTAGAAAAATCTGCCTGTGGTATTTCCAGACACTTGAGCCATCTAGATTCCAGATCCCAAGTATAATAAAACAGAAGAGGCGGGAAGGGTGCCCGAGGGAAAGAGGTCATATCCTAAACTCATCATTAAATTGCTGGGAAGAGGGAGTGTTGAAAAAGCCCGGAAAAATATGATCCTTCTGTGGGTTGGGATCTCACTGGTGTTTAATTGGGTCTCCGGTGAGACATTTAAATCTATGAGCAGCGATCCAGGGTGAGAATTCTACTCCAGTGGTCCCCAAATGATTCCACCTTCACTTTCATTTTAGCGGTGGAGGAGAGCCAGGACATTTGCTAAAATATTTGAGTGGCGAGTGTGTGTTTTAGGACCTGCATGTGTGTGGTAGTCGCCATGGAGGAAATTCAGCATTTGGTGATCTCTTTCAGCACCTCGGTTACCAGAAGGCAGGGCAGCCACACAGGGCATCCGGTCACCTTGTACCACCCCCTCCAATGTTTCTCATTTCCCGAAACAGGTTTTGGTTTGTTTTGGTTTTTGTTGTTGTTATTGTTGTTTTCAAGGACAAGCCTCCTAAAGGCTGAAATGGGGTGCTTCCAAACAAAAAGTCTGCAGAGCGTCCCACGGCTTCTGCACCCAAACTCCTTCAAAATCAACCCCCCAGGGCTGGGGATTTAGCTCAGTGGTTTCACCGCCTGCCTCGCAAGTGCAAGGACCCGAGTTCGATCCCTGGTACCAAAAACAAACAAAAACAAAATCAACTCCCAAAAAAGGTAAAAGGTTGTAATTTTTTTTGTTGTTTAAATCCCCCATCATCCCAGACTTGGGGACTGAAGACAGAGAGGAAAATTACTGAACTAGGAGGCAGAAGACCCACGTTCTAATCGCAGAGCTAAGGGACCCTTGAATAGGGTCGGTCTTGCTTGGAGATCTTAAGTGATTCAACCACCCCATGCCTCGGTGTCCCCATCTATAGAATGAGGAGCCTGCCTCAGAGGAGAAGCTGAGGCTTGTACCCAGCTCCAGCAGACCTGCTGTTACCGTTGTGGCAGCGAGCAAAGGTCCTTGTCCCTAGGCCTCCATTTCCTCCACTTTTCTGCCCATGTGAAAAGAACCAAACAGCACCATTTTGCTGTGTTAAGGCCAAGTTTTACCAAAAGGCAGGTGGATCAAAGTCCAGTTCCTTCCTCCATAAACTGCCACTCTCTTGGGGCCTGGGACCAGAGCCATGCTTTGGTGTCCCAGCCCCGGCCTCTGCTCATCCACTGTAGCCCTGGGTGCAAGGAGTATGCTCTGACGTGAATTATCTCTCATGGGACTCTGAGATAAGGGAGTAAATGAGTGTGGCCGTTTTTGTGGGGGTGTGAAAGCAGTCCTGGGAATGGCTGCCCGAGTGAGAGTAGGTGTGTTTATTAGCGACCGGGCGAGGGGCAGGGGCCGGCTGTAGCCTGGATGAACATTGCTGTAATTACGGAGCTGCTTTAACTGACCCAAAGACTTCACTGTCCCGTAAATCTCTGCCTGGCAGACAGAGATTCTGTTATTGGGGGGGGACATATTTTAACTCTCAAATGAATCAGGTTTTGCAATTGATCTTCCAAAGATAAAGTCACATGGGGAGAAAACAAGTTGTGTTTTTCATCTTTGCCCTTTCTTGCCTTTGTTTATCAAAAATATCACCTAAAAGAGGGCTTTTTTTTCACTTTAGAAAACAACAAAAAGGAACCTGAGCGGGTACATGGGGGGCCCCACACCCAGAACAGCACCAGCTACAGCAGCACGCAAACACACACACACACACACACACACACACGAGTGGCCCAGTATCTACCAGTGCCCCTTAGCAACCTAGCAATGAACACAAATCTAAACAGCGGATGGCAACTTCTCTGAGTTTTCTTTTTAAATAAAGGAAAGAATAAAAGCACCTAGTGTTTTAGCTGGCACGTGTTTGTGATGACTCAACTCGAGAACTTTCGGGGCAGGGGCACCTTGCTGCTACCTTGAGGAAATTCCCTTTCCGTGGGAATGAACACACATTCCCCATGCTGGTGGGCCGGGGCCCTGCAGTGTGGAAAGTGGAAGTGGGTATGGGTCCCCTGCTAGGAGCTACAAGCCCCAGGGCAAGCCAGGGCTTTCTCTCTAACCAAATCATATTTTTCGATCTGAGTGATTTTATAGAAAAGGCTTAAGCAACTTCCTTCGTTCCTGTTGTTGCTCTTAATTTCTTCTACTTGCAGTGAAACCCCTACAGGAAAGCTGTAAAGAAAATAGAATAAATAAAGAAGGAAGAAAATGTTTCTCTTCTCTTTCCTCCCTAAACCCCTCATAAACATCCCACCCCATGTCACAAATGCATGGTAAGCGCTAAGCCCTGGCCGTGTTTTGACACAGTGCAAGGTCCTCTCCTCTCTGCTGCTCTGAGGTCCCTACTACAGCCCGGGGCTCTGTTCCCTTGCCAACTTGGTGGGAGTGTTTAGTGACTGGAAGGCTGTGGGCTGCTCTCCCCAGAACTTCACACTTCATTTTTCCATATCCCTGGGAACAGCAGCAAATATTTCACCAGCCTGGTTTGCCGGCTACTGCCATAAATCAGACTTAGGCCTCAAAAAAATATCCAAGCCTGTCAAGGCATTAAGCTTTTATTTTCTGACTCGATTCAGTGGTAAATGAGAGCTTGTATTTTCCTTTAAAACTGTAAAGGGATTTTTAAGGATTGGCACTGGATGGCGGCCAGCTATGAAAGATACAATACAGAGTGTAGCTGGTTAGGAGAGATTTGGAAAAGTCTTAAGTATGAAAAATGTTTTTTCTTAAAGGTTTTTCAATAAACGAGAAAGGGGGATTAAATTTCATAAAGGTTTTGGGGGAAAAAAAGACCTGCATTATTTATGAGTGAAGCAGTAGGAATGAAGAGCACACTCCTGGAGGAGCATGAGGTATATTTGTTGAGCACGCTGGCTCTTGCTCACCACCTTCTTCCCCTCTCTTTCTCTGTGTACACAGATACTTGGGCCGGTTCATTAGTCAGTTCCTGCCATCATTACAAGCGATATGACAGCAAGAACAAACAGACTGGACAGTTTTATGTGCTGTATATTAATTGCTTCATAATTTAGGCCTGCAAACCAGGACAGAGAAAACCCCCTGCATAAAATCCAGAGCAAGTCCACAAGGTGCAAATCATTCCTGTGAGATCACTTCTGCATGTTTCCCCTGGTCGGGGAACTAAATCTTCAACTGCAAATGCAGAGCACCGCCTTTTAGCTGTGGGAAGAGGCACGGGTTTAAAGGAGGCAGGTATTGCACCAAAACAAGCCATCCAGGAAATCTGGGAAAAGGTGCGAGGAACCAGGCTCTGATCAGAGAGGAAGTGTAGAAAAACAGACTGTAGAGACTGTGTGGTATGTCATCGTGTTGCACTGAGGTACTTGTGTCATTTCAGCACAATGTAATTAAATGAGAGCAAACAGAATCTTGCCGCTGCCTAGGCCAGGCCAGGGTTGCAGGAAGGTATGTGAAAGAGAGCAAGGAGCAAGGAAGTGCTGAGCCTCCGTGCAGGTTTCAGAGCAGTGTTTAAATCAGGATGAGACAGACTCACGCAGACAGTATGGAGGCCATCGAGACCATGTGACCTGATTTATAGTGGGGAGCACTGGGGCCAGGTGAGTGGGACTGATGGGAGCCTCAGCAGGGCAGCCTGGGGACTAGAAGTGAAACCCCATGGCTGTAAGAAGCCCTGGGAGAAGGATCCCACCGACAGCCGCCCTGCCAGGGAAGTTATTTATGCACACCTCTCCACTCCAGCCTCAAGTTGCTGGGTTGCCTTAAGCCCAATGTATTTCCCAAGGAGGAGCGGACATTGTTTTCCTGGGTGTAGCTTTTTCTTCTTAAAAGAAGTCAGAAGAACCAGAAAGGCAGACTTCCTGGCCTGAAGTATTTGAGCAATGCTTCCAGTCTCAGTGCAACCCTACCATGATCAACTCTAAACCTCCTTCTCTCTGACCTTCCTCCACGACTCCAAGCTCTTCAGGGACACATGGTGCCCAGCTGTCAGTGGCCACCCTGCGGCAACTCCCCTCACCTCTGGCCTCTCACTTGGATGTAGGTAATGACCTCCCGCTGGTCTTTGACCTTGGGGAGGCTTCCCTACTATGGGTCTTTTCTTTCGCCTAGAACATGACCTGAGAGACTGGAGGCTATACCCCACAAGCCAAATCTAGTGGCCCACTTCTTGGTGGACAGCCCACAAGCTAAGAATCATTTTTACATTTTTAAATGGCTTTGAAAGAACAAAAGAAAAATAATATCCGTGACATATGAAAAGGGTGTGAAATTCCAATTTCAATGCTGGTCAATAAACTTTTGTGGGGGACACAGCCATGTCTGTCGGTTTGCATATCGCCTAAAGTGCTATGAGCAATGATTTACTTGTCTGACTTCTTTACTGAGAAAGTGCGGCACCCTGCTTGGTGTTCCCTGCTAGCCACACTCCCCATGCCAAGCCCAACCCACCCCCTTCCTCCTTTGGGTCACCCTGGGGTACTAGCCTTGCCTTATACATGCTACACTTCTTCATGGAGAATATAGTCTTATACTGAAGTATGTTTTAAGATTTTTTTTCATTCAAGCTACAAAACAACCAAACTGTTAGCTGAAAAACTTAAAAAATCACCAATCATAAAATACCCCAACGGAAAACTGGAACGAGGTACCCAAAATATTCACAGTGGTTATCCATAGATACTGGTGTAAGAGATAAGTTTAATATACTTTTGATCTGCATTTTATAAATTTCCATAATGCATATTTTCTAAATGTATTCTACTGTGTACATGTTCAGAATTTTCTCTAGTGTACATTCATTCCATAATTAGAAATACAACTTTCAATGAGACTTTTATAAATATAAGTGTTGTACACCTTTTACACATAGGACCTGAGCTGTGGACTTTGCCTCCTATGGCTGAGTATTCAAGACAGCAACTGTTGCTACCATTATTTGTGGAGGAAATGCTGTTCAGCATCATTGAGAAATGCCTGTTTACTGATGTGTGTAGTCCCCTGTCTTATTTCCTCCTCCTCCTCCTCCTCAAGATATCCACAGATTTACCAGTACGTCCTTAGATATGTCTACGCCCTTCTCAAAACTGGAATATATGTGTTTGAATCTACAGCCAAGATATTCTGCTATAATATCAGGCCTTTGCACTCTTTTTACAGGAGTTTTTATATTTCCTGAAAAGGATTTTGGGCAATATTAGGTTTACTCCCAGATAGGCTGTGGGTCTGGCTGCTGTTGTGAATATCATCTGACATACTACCATCTTTTCTAGTTGGTTCTTGCTGGTGGATAATGAATCCTGAGTATAGCAATGTTACTAGGGAGGGTAAGACAGAAGTTAATGCAGGAGTCTCTTCCTGACCACTGTGCTTGGAACTATGGGGTTGGAGCCTGCAGCTCAGAAGTTAAAATACTAGGCAAGGCAGCACAGGCAGGTGGAGCTTGGGAGTCCTTTCTCTCATCAATCTCGGGTTCTATGCTCTACATACCTGAGACCCCTGCAGACCTATTATCTGTGCCCAGCATGCCAGATACCACATTGACTATTCAATCTAACTGTCCTCACTTCTTCCTGCAGAATCACCATAATCTTGTCAATAAATCTGTTGGCAAGAAGCAAAGGCTACCTGTATCCCTCTCTAAGTTGCATTGGTACTCATCCCTCATAGGTTTAAGATGGCCTCCATGTCTGGCAGATGCAAGCAGGCAGAGCTCACCTAGTGGTTCAGAAGCATCTGGAGAATTCTGGAATGATCTGATCATCAGAAGCTTTAGGTCTGGGCTGGTCCCTTTTACCATCACCACTAATACCTGGGCCAAGTCATTTCATTGCTGTCACAGCTTCCTGTTTCCCCCAAAGGTTTGTTGAGGGTGCCATTTTGATGCATGAAAAGTGAATTGGCCCCATATCCATCTTTGTCCACATCCATGATGAGCTTGACCAGAGACTCTGGATGGTCACAGCACCCCAGCTGATGCCCATGCAGAAGCAGGCAATGCTGACTCTTAGCATAGCAGGGCTGGCTTCCCGGACCCAGCAGTCATCTGCTTCCTTCAATAACTATAGTAGCAGCTCTTGATTGTCTTGTTGGGGGGCTTTTCAAAAATACCAGCATGGCAGCCCCACCCAGGGAGGCTGAATCAGAATTTCCCCATCTGCTGTGCCAACGGTGTCTGAGACCACAGGACACTTCTGGGACCGGGAGAGTGGTGGTGGGGTACAGAGCTGGTCCCAACCCCGCCTCTCTCTAGCCACATCTAAGTTAAACCCCAAAACCAAGCAAACAGGAGAGTGAGGACTAATACAGGGATTGGGAGGAAGGAGGAGGTGGGAGGAGGACGGGGCAGGATGAAGGCCCCACTTCACCTCGAGTCTTCCTCGCACTAGGAACAGTCAGCTGCTCCCCGTGGAAGGGATCTCCCAACGCCAAGACAGGCTGTGGGTTTCACCCCAGAAGAACAGCACCATGCCCACATCCAGGCCACCCTCAGGCTCTCCCAGTGCCCCCAAACCCTGCTCACATCCCTCACCACCCAGCTGCCTCTGCTTCCCGGGTGTCCTCCCAGCTCTGGGTGCTACCCTGGGAGAGGGATTTCACTTCCTACAATGCCAGTTCTGAAGTGGGCAGGAGGGTGGACAGTGTGGCTCAGGTGGATGTGTCCCAACAACTGGGGGTGCTGAACACTCATTCTAGGGCACTGGGGTGGGAGAGTTCGCACCCTGGGGTGTTTCTGAGAAAGGAGGAAACTCGCACTGGGAGCCCTCCTCTGACACGTTCACCCGAGTTACCGCGAAACAGAAAGAACATTGTCCCCTCTCGCCTTTTCCTTCCCTCTTTGAACCACCTCTCTTTCCCAGCCAAGGCCCTCTTTGTTTCCTCTCCTAATAATAAAAACCTTCTATCAAACACTAGGTCTGTACCAAGTGCACTGCACAAACTGCTGTTCATGCCCAGTCTTCAGCTGTATGCCATCTGTAGACAAACTGGGGACATGAGTCAGCTGCCCTCAGGTCACATGGCTGGCAGAGGACAATGTGGACTCAGGCCTGTCCAAGACCTGAGCTAGCACCTGTGAGCACCGTACCACATGGTGAGGATCGTAGTCTACAGACCTGGTTTGTCAGTGAAGTTAGAGTTGGTGCTCAAAGAGCTTAACCAAAGGCAACCAAAGTCATCAGAGCCACTTTGGCTGTGGGGACAGAAGCAGAGCAAGCAGGTGTTAAGCATACCCACAGGCCTTCACCTCTTAGCTGGGCCTCTAACCCAGCTTCATCTGCAAAATAGGCCAATAGCACTCACTTCAGAGGAAATAACACAAAGAGAATATTTAGGACTAAGCCAGGCATAGACCAGGGGCACCATCATGGATCCATGTTTTTAGAGGCATTGTCAGAAGTGTATCTGCCAAGCATTTACTCATTTACTCTGTGAATAGTGACAGGGGGCCCAGTGGTCACTGACGAATGTTTGTGAACCAAAGATGGATCCCCACTATCAGTTAATGACTTCATTCTCTCCCCAGCTGGAAAGTTCACTATAGAAAGCATCTCGCCACTCAAGTTTGGAACTGTAGAACCATCAGAGAACAATGGCAAGTGTTTTGAGTTACGATGCCTTCTCTCATGCATACTGGAACCAAGTCTCAGGGTGGTCTGTCCCATGGACAGGAGGATTGGAAGAGAAGCCTTATGAGCATCTCCATGTAAGGTGCCTGTAACTCCTGAAGCAGAAAGTGCTTTTAGGAAGCACTGAGATGCTCTAGGGAACAGGAAGTCATAGAATCAACAGAATCCATGGACCACAAAGGAGAAGAAAGGTCCTGTGCTGAAAATGCCAGTCCTGGAGTCAAATCATATTGGTTCCCATTGTGCATACACCCCTAACTACCTGTATGTTCTGAGCAAGCAACTTTCTTAGGTGCAAAATGGATGGGGAAATAATAGGATTCCTGTCTCATATAATTGTAGAGGCATTGGTAGGAAGATGTATAAAGGACTCATTCAACAAATTTTACCCATCATTACCATCTTCTGCTGGGCTTTCTAGTTACTCTCTCACAACAACATTGCTTTCTTTTCATTGTGTGCATAATAAACATTTCAATTAAACAATGCATTTTAACACAAATATTAAGGAATAATAGGGTAGGTCATAGGTGGGTATGGTAGACATCTTGACTGGCATTTAAGGGACTGAAGTTTGGGAAACAGGACAGGACAGGGAGGTGTCCATGGGTCTGCTCCTGGCTTCTAGTTAGACATAAGAGGCTCCCAAGGTGGAAGAGATGCAGAGCCAGCTCTGCCCCTTGGTTCATCTCCCTTCACCATCTTGTCCTTTCCACATCACCTGGGCGCCATTTTGTTAATGGTATGACAAGAAATGTAACTGCCAATATGGCTGACCAACAGAGGCACATCTTTGATTTCAAGCCACCCACTCTGACTCCAGACACCCTTCCATGTCACCTGCCCTTTCTTCTGTCAAATCACACACTTCCACTGTCATTTCCCTCCCCAGAACTGCATTCCAGGCCTGGTGATATGGCCCACCCAGTCCACGGGATAGGATTTAGTTGTTTCTTGAGTCCTCTTAGAAGCACAACTACAAGCTGTCTCCAGGTGTGGCCTCCCTTGCACATGGTTGAGCTCACTGGAAAGGCATCAGTTCCTACTATTTCCTTCCTTAGATGGCAACTTCACACTTTGATGGATGCTGTCATGCCCCAGCCCTACACCTGAGACAGACGTGCCTCTCACTAGCCTGGGGACCACAGCCACATCCAGGGTTATATTTCTATTGTGGCTCTGATTACTGCTTCTCATGTGGAGCGAGGTGACTCTGGGCAGGCACTGTTGGCTTAAACAGTGTTCTTCACACAGCTATGGTTATGGCTCTCAGAAGTTAGTGAACCAGGGAGCCCAGGAGACCCAGGTGCGAAAAAGGGAGGAGCATCACAGAATTTAGATGAAGTTCCCTAAAACTACACAGTCCCACTCTTCTGCTTTCCAATTCAGGGAACGAGGCCGTGAGAGAGGATACGTGACCTGCCTAAGGTCACACACATCCCAGTCAGAAAAAGACCGTGTCTCCCTCTGGACTTCTGAACCCACAGTGACCCTGGACCTCATTAAAAATTCTTGCCATGTCTTATTTCTTCAATGGATAATTTAAAATAGAAATCATAAACATAACACCTCATTGTATATATGTAGCACCTTCCAATAAATGGTGTTCTTTCAGCTGGCCCACCCACACTGCATAGAATGGAAGTGTTTCTACCGTGGGCTCCAACATCAGTTATTGACGGGAGCCTGGCTTCGTGCCCACCACACAACACTATCAAAGGAACAGGGCACGGGGCTCATGTCCACTGGATGAAAAAAAAACAGCTCCTCCACATCTATCTTAACTTATATATGACTATATATATAATACATATAAAACTTAATATATTTTGTTAGCTTATTTTTTTCAAAACCAAAATGAGATATCATCTCACTCCAGTAAGAATGGCTGTTATCAAAAAGACAAAAGATAACAAATACTAGCGAGGATATGGAGAAAAGGGGACCCTTGTGCCCACTGTTGGTAGGAGTGTAATTTAGTACAGTCATTATAGAAAACCATATGGAAGTCTCAAATAGGGACAAATAGAACTACCACATGACCCAGCAATCCCACTGTTGAGTAAATGGCCAAAAGAAATTAAATCAAAAAGAAGTCTGCATGCCCGTGTTGATTATAGCACTACTCACAACAGCCAAGAAATGGAAACAACCTAAGAGTCTATCAACTGATGAATAGATAAAGAAAATGTGATATATGTTTGCAATGGAATACTACTCAGCCATAAAAAAGAATGACATTCTGGGCCAAGGATTTAGCTCAGTGGTTCCACCGCCTGCTGCTCAAGTGCAAGGACCCAAGTTCAATCCCCGGTACCAAAAAAAAAAAAAAGAATGACATTCTATTGTTGGGATAACATGAATGGAACTGGAGATCATTATGCTACATAAGACAAGTACCACGTGATCTCACTCATATGTGGCACCTAAAGTAGAAGATCTTAGGCTGGGGATGTAGGTCAGTGGTGCTGTGCCTGCCTGGCAAGCACAAGATTCTGAGTTCAATCCCTGATATCAAAAAATAAAGTAGATGATCTTATAGAAGTTGAGATTTGATTCTACCTGGAGTATCAGGCCCTTTCATGCTGTTAGTAGCAGTTGTACTAATATCAATGGTAGTAGAATAGTCGCAGTATCATAGTGACTACCATTGTATATTTAACCTCTACATGGAAGGCAGTTTATATCCAAAATCTTGCTTAATCCTCACAAAAGTTTTAATGAGTATTACTCTACCCTACTGATGACTTAAACTAGAACTCAGACATAGAACTTGCCCAAAATTACAGTGTAAAAAACTGAAGCCTCTTAGATTTTTATGGAATCGCTCAGAAGACAAAAACATTTTCAAAAATTTTTACAGTAGGACAGATCTAGCTAGAAACAGCAACTTTGGTGGCCCCAAAATGACCAGAAAGCCCAAATCCAGAGTCATCAAGTGATAGAGTCAGCATTTCCCAGACATGGAGCCCATGGCAACTAAAGGCCCAAGCAGAGATGCATGACCAGGCCAAGGCCACTGCAGGGCCACACAGCCCACGAGTGAGCCCGAAAAACACTCATGCCACACAGCAAGAAGATGAGAGACGAGTCTTCTTGGCCTTAGCTCTGAGCAGAGCAGAAAAAGGGCAAGAAAAAAATCCCTCTCCCTATTTCTAATTACAGATCTGTGCTTTTATGGGTTTGGAGCCTGAATAGACACAGTCAGTGTGGCTGAAAGAAAACCCCGAAAATCTAAATTGGTTCCAAGTTGGTGATGGCCTCAGGCACCTGGCAGAAGTAAATTCCAATCTTCTGTAGAAAAAAATGATCTGCAACGGGGCCTCCAAGAATTCTCATGTTATTATGTTGCAAGAAAAATGCATTAATTTTAAAAATTACAAGAAAAATGTATTAATTTTAAAAATCACTAAACACAGAAGCTAAATAAACCACCCTGAGTGAGAGACAACAGAGATAAACTCCCTAGATCAGATCTTCAGAAACCACACTCAAATTATTCAAACACAGAATATAAAATTAGTATGTTTAATCCATTCCACAAATATGGGACGAGGTTGAAATTATTGCAAAGGAGCCCTTGAAACATTTCAAGGGCCACATATGAAAAAAGGACCAAACAGAAATTTAGAAATAAAGACTATGATCAATAAAATTGGAATTTCAGTGAAAAGCCTGAAACATAAGAGGAACCAGAATTCTGAAGAGATTCCACAGACTATACTAGCACAGGAGCGAAGGAAGCAATTAGAAATGCAAAAACAGTTAAGAAATCTGGACACTAGAGTGAAAATGTTCTAGAAGAAATAAAAAGAGGTGGGGAGGAGTAGGGGAAAGGAAAGAAGGGAATGGGATTAATATGAGAAAATGAAAAAATGGAAACGAAGCCTTTGTAAATAGGGATGGAGGGGTTGGAGGGAGGGCAGGGGAAGGGGGAAAAAATAAGAACCAAGAGAGATTATGGAAAGGTGCAAATTTCCAATGATGAATGTCATTATATTGTGTACCTAAAATGTACCAATAAAATTAATTTTAAAACAATGGGGAAAAGGAATATGAAGAGATAATAACTGAGAAATCTCCAGAATTAGTGAAAGACACCAATGAACAGATTTACATAGTCTAGAAAATACTGAGCAAGATAAATATAAAGAAATTAATTCCTAGATATACCACAGTGAAACTACAGAACAACAAAGACATAGATCTTAAAAGCAGAGGGAACTTGCAAACTATCTACAAGAGGAAAGAGAAACTGGCATCTGAATTCCCAAGAACAGCAGAGAAAATTAGATGTATTAATATCAACCAACTGATAGAAAATAACAACCTAGAATTATAAATAAGGAAAGCTATCTTTCAAAAAAAAAAGAGGGACTCAAACACAATTACTACTACAAACAGAGAATTTACTACCAGAATACTTTCATTTTAGGAGTTTTTAAAGGACTTATATTTTAAAAAGAAGAAAATGACCCCAGAATATAGGTTCAAAATGCAGGTGAATCAGTAGGCAAAGATAAAGGTAAATGTGTAGATAAATCTATACAGACATTTACAGTATAAAACAAAAATAATGTCCAATTTATGATTTTTTTAAGCCAAGAAAGAATTAAAATACCAGACAACTGCATTTAAAATTTAGAAGTGAGCAATTAAAATTCAAGAATTTGTTGTATCTTGTTCAGAAAGATCTTAAATATATTGAATAACTTTCAATTATATTATTGTCAACAGGCGTAGTAAAATTTCTAGGCTGACCAATATATAGTGGAAAAAATAAAATTGAGCTATAGTAAGTGGAATCCATCAACACAAAACAAGGAAGCAGAGAGGAAAAAGAAAAATAAAATATGAAAAGGAGAAATATTATTAGAAGGTACAAAATAGTAGAAGTGAATCTAAGCAGTTTGGTTACTACAAATAATGTAAATAAACTAAAAGCCCCAATCAAAAGACAAGGATAATGGGAGTGGTACTTGGCCTGGAAGGGGTAGTTGGTCCAAGCTGAAATGTGAAACAAGTTCAAAGGTAATTGTTATTGTTCACAGCTAGCGTCCCCTAAGAGCCTAATGTGCTCAGAGGCAGACCCTTTGAAAGGTGATTGGATTATGGGGAAATATAGCTGACTTGATGTTAGCAGGTGTGGGGTCTAGTTGGAAGAAGTGGATCATTGCAGGCATAACCTAGTAGGATGTATCACCAGGGCTCTTCCCTTGAGTCTGCTTCCTGGCTGCCATAGCACGAGCAACTCTCCTCGGCTACTCTTCTACCATTCTCCCTGGAGCCAGCTGACCATACAAGAACTGAAAATCCTAAAACATGAGCCAAAATAAATCTCCCCCTCTTTATGTTGCAGGTGTAGGATACTGCATCCCAGCAACTAGACAGTGAGCAAGACAGTAACTCAGGCATCACCAAGTCACCAAGAGCTTAAAAGCTTTAGCTGTGACATCTGACTTTGATCTAAGTCTATGCTGTTGAGGCACGGGGCAGGCAACTACTGCTTTTCATTGTAAGACTCCTTTTATCATTTACGTTTTTGTTTAGCATATGCATTAATTATTTTGATAAAAATTGTGACGTTAATGAAGAAAACAAAGAATCTTAAAGATCAACCATTCGGTTTTGGCTTGAGTGAATATCTATGAGTATTTTAAAGAAATTATCATCTCCCTAATACAGTCCTGTATTGTTTGAATTGGGAATAATAATTTTATTTTTATAATTTAAAAACATATTTTTAAAAAATTGTTTCGTTTTGTTTTGATACCAGAGATCGAACTCGGGACCTTAAGCTTGCAAGGCAGGCAGCAGAACCAGTGAGCTAAATAAATCCCTGGCCCCAAAAAAATATCTTAAAGAACTCAAAAACAAGGGAGCACTAAAAATTTTTGAGTTGGGGGAGATTCAAGAAAGGAGTATTAGAGGATCAGTTACACAAAGGCTGGAGAGATCAAGACTAAAGACAGAGAAAACAGTTGGGACAATGGAACAATTGTGTGTGGACTTATGTGATAAATTCAGGATAGGAGGAAAAAATAAATCTAAAAGGAAAGGAGTGACAGAGCTTATTGCCTGTTCTTGTTCCTGCAGGTCAGTGGTAGCAAAAGCAATTGGGTGAAATTGCTGAAAGGAGCAAAAATTACTTAATGACGATGTTAACTGTGCCTGCTCTCGTCTGCTCATTTATTGCACACTCCAGAGCACTCATAACCAGTAGTGATCCCCTGCCTGACAGCTCTCCTTGTTTTATCCAGGAGATAAAACATCACTGCACCCTTGAAAGTCTCCTAATACCCAAGTCAATTTGATTGGAATGAAAGAAAAGTCATGCTCATCTCTCCTTCTTCAAGGATCCTCCTCTATCCTGAGCATCTAGAGTAAGCTTGGGCTTTTGGATAAATTGTTGGAAGGGGCAGGGAAGGGCTCTAGTTATACCATGGGCTCCTGACTAGGGTCAGAAAATGGCTCTCTGTCCCCTGAACTGGGCACTTCCTCCAGCTGCATTGTGCAGTGGTTACATATGAGGCCTTGGGCCACCAAAGACAAAAAGCCAACTACCTGAAAATGGAGGCATGGCCTTCATTCCCAGTGCTGCCGATGGCATCCAAACAGGCTACTCCTAGGCCCCCTGGAGCTGCACTTGTGTGCCCAGTGCAGCTGCTTAGCCTCTGAGCCTTCATTCCCTCATCTGTAGGATGGCAATGGCACCAATGGGCTTGCTGTGACAATTAGGTGGCACAATACATGGACATCACTCCACATGGTGCTTGGCCAATGTACTACCTTAATACTTATCTTTTAAAATTAATTTTTAAAGAGATGACAAAGTGGGGCTGGGGATTTAGCTGAGTGGTTCCGGCACCTGCCTCGCAAGCACAAGGACCCGAGTTCGATCCCTGGTACCAAAAAAAAAGAGACGACAAAGAGTTTTTCCATTTCCAGAGAAATGCTAGTAGAAGTGTAAGAAGAGGTAGAAAGAATGGGGTGAAATCAAATGCATAGTACTCAACAGAAAGGGACGAGAGAGATGAAATCTTCATGATTTAGAAAATAAAGGGCAGACCTAGTACAGAAATTAGGTTATCAGTGACCAAAATAAAGATGTCAGGAGCAGAAGCTGAGTCCCTACAAGGAGATCACAGGATTTTGAGCCAAATATATCATGACCCGGGTCAGACATGATTTTAGTTCTGAAAAACTAAAAGTGTCTTGACTAACGAAAAAGTGGGTGAGTGAATGAAGCAGGGAGAAAGAAGAGAGGAAGGGAGAGGGAGGGAGGAAAGTAAAAAGGGAACACTCATTTGAGGCAGGCGCTGTCACCTAAGGCTTTCCCCAACAATATTTCATCTACTCTGAAGCAAGATGGCATCATGAGCCTGCAGGCCACCTGTTCCTTTTAACTAGAGTCTTTTCTGAGTAACCAGCCTGTTCCTGGCTCTGTGCCTTGGTCCCACACAGCCTTTCTGGAGAGCTCAGCCCTGTGAACTGACCAAAGGTTTCAAGGTGCGTGTAAAGTACACTTTGTAGGCTTTGCTCCTGGGAGGTACAGAAGGACTTCATGCCTGGGGGCTTGGTGCCTGCATCAGCAACTTCTACCGCTACACTGACCAGGAAAGTGGTGTTGGAGAACTTAGACACGGGTCCAAGAAATGGAGTTATTTATTCCCCCAAAGCTGGTTTGTTCTCTTGGTAAACTGTAGTTGTTCTTCATTAATGCCAATAGTGATTGTGTCCTCTGATGATTAAGTGGCCCCTCCACCCCTGCAGACTCTGGCTATCAATAGGACTGCTTTGTTCCATCTTCGTTCCATTTCACCCGGCAATGCTTGCAAACAAATCCGGGAGACGCCCCCATGTCTTCCCCCCAAGTAGGCTGTCACACAAATAGCCTGCTTTACTTGTGTCCCTCTGCAGTCACAACTTCTTCCCTTGAATGTTTGTGCATTCCAGCATCTCGGGAACCTCAGGACCAAGATTGATGGTATTTTTATATTTGTTTGAACATGTGCACTTAATGCATTTGGTTAATTGGAATAATTAGTAGTCTTTTCATTCCAAGGCTATTGCTGAAATTAAAACTGGGCTGTTGTTTCTTTTAATGGACTAACTGAAGAATTCTTCTTTGAGAGGGACTCAGGACTGGTGAGGATGACATCCAAGCTGCCACAGAGGAGGAGCCGACCAGAGTCCTGAGGATCTGGACATCTTTGGGGAGACCTCCCAGCCTTGGTCCCTTCAGATTTCCACCCATCAATGATCATAAAATCCGAGACATTCTCGAGAACACAGTGGGACCCCTTGATGGCTTTTACCAAGACAATAATCCTGAATAGTGTCTGCCCTAGGTCCACCCTGCCAATGCTGCACATGTGGCCAGGCTGGACAGCTCCATGACGTGCCCCAGGCCAGTGGGCAGGGACAAAGCCTTGCTCCACCCAGCTTGTATTCAGAGCCCTATCTCTGCCACACTGGTACACATTTCTTCCAGCCAGCAAGGGGGCAGCTTGGTGGCTTATGCACAGGAGTAGCAGGACTGGTGGCAACACGAAGGCTTGAGGGCAGTGGGGCAGCTTCCGTCAGAGCCTGGGGTCTTGGTCCTGCCACCTGTTCCTGGATACGCTTGTGCCTCAAAAGGAGCTTGATCACAAAGGCTCAACTGCTATGACAGAATTCCCCAAGCCAGTTTCTCAGCTCCTGGGCTGAGAGGGGTGACTGTTGCCATCCATGGGCTGCAGGCTGTGGTGGTAACTGTGTCACCCTATCTGTGACTCCCAACACCAGGGCTCCCTGGGATAGCTGCATTTCTATCTCTGCAACCTGGGCCCCCACAGAGTTCCTCTTCATGCATTTTTCTGTCCCTGTCTTCCCATGGCTCAAGTATCATCACTCAATAACCATTCGACAGCAGAAACGCTTTTCACTGGCGAAGAATTGGGTTTTTACTGTGGCAAATGTTATAATGAACTTCCTTGCCTGCATGGAAGTGGAGCGACTTTTTATTGGGCACAGGACACTCAGATGTTCCAGGCGGGTCTTTGGAGTGTGGACAGAGTCATACTTTGGGGGTGGGATCTGTGGCCAGCAGGGGAGGGGAGAGATTTCCCATGATCAAAATCTCCTCAATCAAAATGAAGAATAACATGAGCAACATCCCTGTAGTTCTGTCGCACTTGGTATTTTTCCAAGCCCTTCCCTGGAATCCTAAAGCAAAGGCAGGGCAGATGTGATTATTTCCATGTTCCGAGTCAGATGACACCATCTCACTGTGGCTGACCCCAGAGCAAGGGCTCAGCTGATGAGTTGAGAAAGCATCCCACAAGGAGGAGACATTAGCTGCCCTGGGAGCTGTCTGCAGGGATCGCAGATGTTGCTGAAGAACAGGAGTCCTTCCGAGGCTAACCCATCACAAGGCCCGTTTTTCCCAAACAGAAGAGTGTGACCAACACATCCTGGCACAGTGCTCGCCTCAACTTAGATTTCCTGGCCCCTGATCCAGACACAGCAGGAAGCAAGGGTGTTTAATAACGTGTGCTATTCGCCTACAGTGTGGCCCACAGAGCATGACTGTCCCCATCTAGATGACAGAGCAGTGATGCTCACATGTCCCACCCCATGATCCTGTGGGCTAGCTGAGACCTGGCCCAGCCTGCACCCCTCAGAAGCCAGCCTTACCACCCGCCCTGGTTAAAAACAAGAGTTCGGGGATGAGTTAGGAACTTGAAAGCCACCTAGGACTATTGACCACCATCATCATTTTAATGGTTAATGCAGATGTCCATGCCTGAAGATGGTCAAGGAGCCTACCCTGAGCAAGGTCAGCTGGGTCTGAGTGGTCTGGGAAGCCAGGCCTGGTGGGGAAATCACCCAACCTCCCCCTTGGAGCCAGGAGGGCTTCTCACTCCACGGCGTCTCTTCTTCCTCTGTCACCCACTGACACCATCATGCAGCTGGTGCTCAGGGACTCACCTGTCTCAGTGAGAGGGAGATTTTTCTACACTTGGCCTCTCTGCTAGATGGGATGCAGGGTCCACCCATGTGTTGGAGGGGGCACCCACCCCAGGAAAGCTCCCCAAGCACAGGCTGTTTGAGGAGCATTCAGAGACTGGGGTAAGCTCAGGGTCCTAATCCACCAGGGGGGTCCCGACAGCCTGCGGCTGAGCATGGCCTTGGGCTGGTCCTGGTTCTGGCGCATGGTACTTCAGGACCCACCAGGAGGAAAGGTGCTGTTGTTTCTAGGCCGCCTGCTTCCACTGCTCATGCGTGTCCTTCAGCAGAGCCACAGGGACCTTACTTATGTCACTAATCCATTCAAAATGCAGCACGTGGACTCTGTGGGCCTCAGATCTTTTACCATTACAGACCCAAGCCTCCCTGGCTCCCATTTTAAGGGATGTTTCCCTGAGTGTCCTTTTTCCCTTTCTCTAGTTCTTCAACTGCTTTTTGTCTTTTGCTTGACTTATAAAATGCGATGTTCCATTCTATGCCGACAGGCTGCTCCTCTATCAATAAAGAATATTGAAGAGGTGACCTACACCAGTCTTTTAGAGACAAGTGCCCAAACTGCAACCCAAGACCCACTTATATATCACATAGAGCCAACACTGCAATTAAACCTGAATACTGAGGTTTTAGTTTAGGAAAAACAACTTGAACATTAACATTTTTTGTCTTAAAAGAAAAATAACATGGGTGCCATAGGCTCGCCACCACTGGCCTAGGCCGTGGCCAGCAGCATCTGCAGACCTAGGGCCATAGACAATTCAGTCCAGCAGATCTGCAGCGAGCTACCCACACTGTATACAGCGCTCTTGGTTTGTATGTTCCTTGGCAAAAAAAACAATTCATGGGGACTTTTTCTTCCTCCTACTTCCCCTCAGAAATCAAGCACCTAGTGCTACTGCCTCCACCATTTGGCTGAGGAGGAAGTCAAAGCTAGCAGACAGCGCAGTGGTGACTAATAAGGCCCTGCATTTGTGGTGTCATGGTCCCCCGGGCTGGAGCTGCCACCTGTTCCATCTTGTCTTCCACCCTGTCAGCATCTCTATCTGTGGTCCTCCTCCCTCCGTTCCTCGGGTTGGGTCCTCTTGGGTTCTCCTGATGAGGTTCCCTTAAAGGCTGCATTCCACATGCTTGTGGCCCATTGCTCTACATGCTGGAGTTGTCAAGAAGTAAGGAACTATCTGTCCCAGACACCACTGGACATTTTATGTGTTTTCCCATATTGTATAGTTTATTATACATTAGCTCATGTAATCTTCACCATGATCTTACATGAGAGGTATAAAGATCGGACCCAAGAAGGATAACAAGGTCAGTGGAAGATTCAAATAATATCTACCTAACTCCAAAGCCTGTGCACTATCCAGAAATCCACCAAGTTTTCTCAGGGAGATAATTTCTAACAGGGACCTCTGCCAGGTATGAGGACTTTCACCACAGCCAGGCTTTCTCCTTGACCTTGATATTGAGGGAATTCTTTTCATCATTTTTCTGAAGTTTATAAGCAAAGCTCTGCCTTCAGGAGAGTAGATCCAGAGGCCACAGGGTCTGATGAACAGATAGGGTGGGTGATAGAATTAGCACATCTGATACCACAAATCCCTCAACTTCAGCCATATAACCCCAGACCATGAGCTGCTCCCAAGTGAAGTCTAGAACATTTATTTGTGGATTTCATATGGGCTCAAAAGTCATAAGGGCTTTCAGGGTGTCCAGGGCCCCCTAAAGGTAAGATTCTCCTCAGGCACCTTAGAGACTACAGCCAAACTCAACAGCTTGGAGACTGAGTATGTGTACATCCTTGCCCAACATGGGCTCTAGTGATGCCACATAGTAGCTTGAATTTGGCCATGGCAGGAGTTTTTAATCACAGAAATCCACAAACACTACGAATGAGTGATTTGGTCTTCCTTTTCCTCCCCTTCCTTCTCACTCTACTAGCTCCAGTTAGGGTTAGGAACATTTGCCTGCATTTGCAGGAACCCACATCATGGTGAAAAACAGCAGAATACCCGGCTCACCTGGGGGGCCATGAGTGACTCCCCCAAGCCCCATTCATCATGTTGTCCTCCCTGGGCCACATCCACAGTGAAAGGCCCTGTCACCATGCCTACCTCAGATCCTGCTTATGCCCCAGGCTTTCCCTCTTGCCTGGACCTCAGAAGTAGTCACCAGTGTCTCTGGCCCCCAGAAAAGTGCCACCTCAAGCACTGGTAGGGCCTGGCAAGGACTTGGGGGACCACAGCTCCGTGCTGCAGAGGAGGCGGCCAGTGAGCCTCTCTAGATCCCTGCAGCGGGAGCAAGAAAAGTCATGAAGGACTTTGCAGAGGCAGGAAGCGGGACTTAACCCAGAGCCTGCAAGTTTCCTGGGCTCGGGGCTTTCTGGGTTTCTTCTCCAAAATGGGGCATAAACTACTGTGCCTGGGGTGCTCCCAACCCCTCACAGAGACCCCAATTTTCCACGCCATAGGTGGAGGAACTGAAGGCCAGCGGAGGGGAGGAAAGGGGAGAAAGAAGGCGAAGGCAGAGGTGAACACAGCTTGGGGCCCAGGTGAGGTGTCAGAGAGAAGACTTTTTTTGCTTTGGGACCTGGAAAACCGAAGGAAAGCAGAGCCACTGTTGGTGTTTTGCAGTATTACGGGTTGAACCCAGGGCCTTCACACCGAGCTACATTCCCAGCTGCCCGCCCCCAACCTTTTTGAGACAGGGTCTTGCTAAGTTGCCTGGGCTAAGCTAGAACTTTCAGTCGTCCTGCCTCCACTTCGCAGAATGCACGGACCACCATGCCCACCATTTTGCACCTAAAAGCCATGAAGGCTTTCTTAGCCCGAATCCACTCTGCACCTCACAGCCAGGTGAGCACCCTGACACATTCACTGGCCACTGTCACAAACTTCCAGTGGCCTCCTCTAGCCTCAGCACTAACTTTACACCCCAGTCCTGCTTCCCAAGCCACTCCAGAAACAGTCCTTTTGCCTCTCAAATGTGCAAGACAAGCCTGTGTCCTCATTACTCTACACTACTACTACTCTCACTACTACCACTACTACAGAGGGGACTCTTCAGCATCAGCAAAGACCAGCAGGGAGGGCAGCTAATACACATGTGAGCCTTCCCTGAACCCTAGAATTTCTGTTAAATATCAGGAATGTTCTCAGGACAATTGGAGAAATGGAATATATTACTCTTTAGTACATTTATTAAATATGTTATATGGTACTATATTATTTTAGTAATTAAATAACAGTAGCTAAGATTGCTTTAGCAATGTGTTCTGGGTGTGAGAACCATATGCTGGACGTATGCGATGAATATTTTGGTGCAAAGAATCATATTTGCAACTTTCAAATGATTGAGAAAAAACACATAGATGGAGAGGATGTGGTAAAATGTTAAGTGGCAAATAATATAGGTGTAGAGTATTGTAAAATTCAGTTTTTCAGAAGCTTTGAACGTGTTCAAAATAAGTCTGATTAAAAATAATATAACAAATAGGACCTAAGGTAGCTCACACCCTGCATCTACCAGCATCCAGGGCATCCTTGGTCACCCCAGAAGAAAGTCTAAAGCCCTTCAGGGTCCCCTGGTCCCCATGGTCTGGCCCTGCCTCCTTCCTGACCTTCTGTCCTCCTACACACCCCTACCTAGACATATTCTAGGCACACAGCCTCTCCGCTGTTCCCTCAGCCAAGCATAGGCACTGTAAGTAGAAGAAATTGACAATATATAATAAAATAAAGAATAAAAGATTGGTTTGTGTTGGTGCAACAAGAAAAACAAAACATGTGCCTACCCCCAGGCCTTTGCACCTATGGCTCCCATTGCTTGGAACAGCTTCCCTTGAGTTACAGCTCACGCTTCCATGTTCTTCAGATTTCCAAACAAGTATGCCCTCTTCAGGAAGCTCCTTCTGGAATGGGGTGCGGCTCAGTGGTAAAGCACTTGCCCATCATGCTCAAGGCCATGAGTTCTCTTCCCAACACCACATACACAAAACCCTTTTTCACTGCAACCTCATCTAAAGCTTTATTTCTACCCACTCCTTTCTCTTTCTGCAAAGCCCTTATCAAAGCACGATGCTCTGTTGTTTTGAGTTTATGCTTCATCCACCTCTGTTCTCCCCGAGCTCTAGAAGAACATACACACCTTTCACAGGGAGCACATGGAGGATGCACACAAATGCCTCTTCCCACTTGCACAGGGCTTATCTTATGTCTCTCACCCTGCTGGTTACCTTTTCACATGTCCATGTCCTCTACCGCCCCAGCCACAGTCAATTTATTCTGACTTATTTTTGTTCAGGTCGTTTCATACAAGGCGCTCCCTTTAGAAGGTGCACAGGAGGGAAGCTGTGTCGTAATCCTGTAATCGCTGTCACAGGACCAAAACCAAGCTGCTTAAGCTCCTCTGTCACCACACTGGCATCGTCGCCTACCCAACTTTGCAAGACTCCAGCATTAAATAAGACTCAGCGTGTGTGTGCCTTATAGCTCAGACATTCTATGCAGCTGCAAAAATAAGTCTCTGAGAAAGATTGGGAGAAAATAAAGACCTCAAGTCCCATTAAAAGTACTCACTAAACTATCAAGAGTTTATCAGTTACAGAAACGCAATTCCCTCTACTTGTTCGTCAAAGCAGCACCATCCACCCCGAGGACAGAGCTATGCTGCCCCAGTACCATCTATGGCGGTTGCCCGAGCTCCATGTGGCTGGAGACCTGCACCCCATATTACATGGGGTTTTGCTGAGTTCTTTTAGTTTTCTGCTGCTGTGTGTGGCCAGAGGCTACAGTACCAGATGGCACGGCTCTAACGCATCATTTCTTCAAATGTGCTTTTTGAAAACTCCTTAGCCCTGACTACAAAGCATCAGGAAGCCTAGTGATGGACAGCTTGCGGTGTAAAGGAGCTGAATGAAGGCTGGGAGAGAGAGAGTGTAGAGGAGACTTTTGCAAAAATAGAATGGAAACTTTGGAATTCTTATTTGCTGTGCGGCCTTAGGTAAGGTATTTAAACTCTCTGAGCCTTAGCCCCTTTACCATGAAGTATGAATGCCAGCCTCCTAGGATTATTGTGAAGACTAAAGGAGACTGGTCAGTGGTACACAGTGCCTCACACAGGCCCAGCAGAAAGTGAGCTCTAAACCCTCTAATCCACAGACCGCTCCATCACCTGCAGCCTAGCAGCCCCACCCTGCATCCAGCCTCCTGAACACCCTGCCTCACCTGAACTGCCCTCCACAGATCTCCAGAGCTTCAAAGCCTCCACGCTGGAATCCACGCAGGGATGGAAGCAGGGATGCTCCTTCCTTCCAAGGTGTGCACAGGTGTGAGGGCTGCAGGGTGGCCCAGCCACCTCCTCCTCGTCAAGGCCACCAGCCCCTTGGGGAGGTTTCTCTGCACTGCCATCTCCTCTGCTGCTGGCAGGAAAAATGCAATGACCCGCTCAACCCCACTTGGGCTCCTCAGTGTCCCCTAGGGTGGCCCCACTCCAGGTAAAAAGCACCTATGGTGCCCCCAGGTGGGATGTGGAAATCTTTAGCAAGCCTAGGGATCCAATCTGTCAATGCCTATTTTTTTTTTCTTCATTGCATGCTGGGGATGGAACTGGACCCCACACAGGATGGGCAAGTGCTCTACCACTGAGCTGCACCCCGGTCCCCCAAGTCTCATCTCCCCTGGAAGCATCCCTAAACTCCTGCATTAGGTGGCAGCCTCTGAGAGTTCATCACAAGTGCCAGTTTGACAGCGTGGCGGCAAATGCCTGGACAAACCCCCTGCAGAGGGAGACCTCTTGTCCTTAATGTGGGTGGGTGTGACTGCTCCCACAGTCTTGGATAGAGAAGGCCAGACCATGTGACTTTCTGGGCACTGTCATAGAAGCCCTAGCTGGTGCTGGTTCTCAGGCTCCAAGCCACCATGGAAGGAAGAAGCCTGATGTCCAGAGACCACCACCCTGTGGGGTCGAGGGAGGCCTCCGGGCTGTCTCAGCTGGGCCCATCCTTCTGCCATCGCATCCAGGCAACCGACATGTGATAGAAATCACCTCCAAGGACTCCAGCCCCAGTCAAGCAAGTTCCCCTGAGTCTGACACAGTTACGAGTGGACCCAGCTGCTCCCGCAGAGCCTGTGAGTACCCTGAAGGTATTATTCTCTTGTACCACCAAGTTTGGGGCGATTCGTTGTGCAGCAAGAGAGAACAAGGCCCAGCTATGACATCTCAAGGGACCCAGCCTCCCAAGCCCCAGCCTATTCGAAACCGGAGCTCTTGACTGTAAAGCCCCAGCTCCAGTCGTGGGCCCCCTCTGCAGCCACGGCTACCTGCTGATAAGAGGGAGGCAGAGCGGAACATGTGCAGCAGTGTGGGTCATCAGGAGTCGGATTAGCCAGGGAAGGGGAGACAGCCGGAAGGAGACTTTTTATTTTTTACTGTATTATAATTCTGAGCGTTGATCTTTAAAATTTTTTTTTAAATCAGAGACTGAAACAAAAAGAGGAAAAAAGACTAACATGACTTAAACACACGGCTTTACTTGGAGTTTGTTATATTGGAATTCGTTGGAATTAGTTGGTTTCGTTCACTTTTTTTGACCATGTCTCGTCCTGTTTCTTGAGCCAGCGTTTTCTCTTTTAGTCACCCAGGTACTTTTGGGCCCCATGGCGTCTACTCCACCCCAAGGATAAGGGCAGGAAATGCCCACCGAGAGTGGCAAGGTGGCTCTGATGACACATACTTTACACCTTGGTCTGTGGAACAGAGGGCCACAACATGGAGCTTAATTTGGGGCTAATCTTTTTAACATCGCCAACCTCTGTGTGGTTACTGGACTTAATCACTGCTAATGCCCTCATTTAACATTTTGGAAAGGAGTTAATATTTACTGAGTGTTTACCTTGTGGCAGGCACCACAAAAAACCCTTTCTGGGGATTATTTTATTTATTCCTTCAGAAATGATCCCAGGAACCACCAGGCCCCTATGCGCAGGAGGAGGACAAGGATGTGGAGAGATCCCAGGCCACCCTGGGGTGGAGGGCAGAACTCTAGGATCAGCAGGGCACCCCGGGGGAAGGCTGGTCCCCATGTTTCCCATGCCTGGTACCCAGAGGCTCCAGAATCTGGTTCTTTGCTCTGTAATCCTCTGCCTTACAAGGGAGAGTCCTGACCACATTCCTATCCACTGGCATCATCGACTTAACAGTGGCCAGGAACAATAGGCTCTTTCTCTGCTGAGCCTCTGAGTGACATCGAGGTGGCTCTTCCAGCCCTGCAGCCCCTGGGTGCCCTGGGAAAGGTGAGGCTCCTGGTGCCCAGCTCTTCCCTACAGGTCTTGAAACTGTCACATGCTGTGAGTGGCCATTTCCCCTTAACAAGGGTCCCTCAACTCTACTTAGTTCATCACAGGACTCAAGGCAGCACGTTGTGACTCCTGTTGCAAAATACTAGGGCTTCATCTTCCTGCCAAGAGCACAGCTTTTCCATCACCACCATCTCCTGCCCTAGTGTTATGATGAGACGCTGTTGCCTATGCAGTGATGCCTCTGTCCAAACCTCTTCCCCACCTAACACCTGTCCCTGGAGCTGGAGTCCTGAAGTAGACACCCAATTTTTCCAAGTCCTGTGCAACCAGCAACAGAGGGGTCTCTGAAGACTGTGATTTGTAGGAGGTGGCGTGGCAGAGTGGATGAGATTCTGGGCTTCCGAGCCAGGTGAGGCAGGTGTTAGGGCTGCCCGCTGTGACCAGCTGTGACTACGGAGCACCATAGAAGGGACCCTTCCCCCCAGGCCGGCCTTAAGCAATCTGCAACTTCCACGTTTATGCACCTCTTGGAGATCTGTACCGTTCAAGAATCCTGATGACCCTGGGACAGCCATGCTGTGAGGTCAGGTGGGGAGAGGGGCCATGTAGGGAACCGGAAGAAACACAACACATGAGGGAAGCCACATGGGACTCTGCACCCCAGCCCCACCTGAATGTGCCGAGGAATCACCAGCTGGTGACCTGCCTCGTGGTGCCCTGCCTGGGTTCTGACTCACAGAACCGGGTTGTGAGCGATGGCATGGCTGTGGTTCTAAACCACTGAGCTGTGGCATCATTTGTTAGTCAGCAGTGGACAAGACAGTGCAAGAGGATATGAGTAGCAAACTCACAGCCCAGCTATACCAATCACCACTGGGCAACCTGACGCTGTGTAGTGTAAACAAGAGCCACCATTCCCCGACTCTAGGAAATGCCCTACACGGAACAAGACCTCTCCTTTCCCTGCAGCCTCCTGACTGTAGTGATGGGGGAAATAGGCTGAGTGTGGCCCAAAGCCACCTGCTACAAGCAGGAGATGTCTCTAAAGTCCTCCTTTGGCCTTACACTCCTATGAATTTTATATCATATTCTGCAGCGCATTCATCTATATTTAAATATTTTTAAATGATCACAATTACTTACCTATTAAATTACTTAACTTCACCCCAAAGTCCTCAAGTAAGATAAACAGTCCACCAAGAGGGCTCACGTGAGACCTGCACCTCTGCCTGCCTGCCCCCGGACCACACATGTACCTCAAGGGGTGTCCACCTGGGTGCCAGGACTTGGGATTTCCCTTCAGGGTCCAACCACACATCTCCAGCAGCCAGAATGGGTCTGGGCTTCCCAGACCCAGCTCAAGGCCACCCTGACTGACAAGGAATAAGACTCCAAAGACCACTGGCTGCCTCTCTCCAGATGCAGACCTGAAATAACCTACTTGTCTCTGTGCCTCCTTCAGAGCCCACACATCCAAAGGCACAGTGCTTGGAGAAAAACCCAAAGCAATTCCCAATGTCTCCCAAACACACTTGTATGCTACCCAAGATTCCTTATCTCCTTTGGCCAATTCACATAGACATCTGTAGCCTGTGTGCCTGCATTGACAGTTGGAACAACAGAGAAGAAAACTTGTAATATAGTTTGCCATTGAGAATGATTACCTGATGAGCCATATGGATTGAAGCAGACAAGGGGCAGTGAGCACCCCGAGACAGCGCTCCTTGCAGACCTGGGTGAGTCCACACAGCCTCCCCACTTTGCTATGGGGCTTCCCAGTGCCAGGCACAAGTGTCCACTGCAAAAATTATAGGAGTAAGACGCCTCCTGGACAGAGTGGGGTGCCAGAGAGTAAGGATGCCAAAAACTTTAAAGGGACCGTCAGCTTACAGGAGACTCCAATTTTGTCCCAGAAAGAGTACTACCCCACCGGAGGTCATCTGCTATCCAGGAAGGCAATCGTGTTGCCATGAGATTCCAGACTCTGTCTGTCCCATGCCCTGCCCCAACCCTGGCCTAGGATCTCTGCTGCTCCCCCAAAATTCCTCCTCCTCCTCCTCCTCTCCTCTCAGGCCTATCTGGAAATACAGCTGGAAATAACTTATTTAAAATTGCAGAGCCCTAAAAAGACACTCTGGAGAAGCAAGGCTAGCGTCGTCAGTGTTCAAAACCTGATGAGGAGGTGGGAACAGGGAGCGATTGCTTAGTGATACAGGGTATCCAGGGCGATGGAAATGCTTCAGAACTAGGTAGAGGTGGTGAGAATGTACTAAATGTCACTAAACTGATCACTTTAAGAGACTTGGTCTTATGTTATGTGAATTTCATTTCAAATTTTTAAAAGGAAAAGATCTCACAAGAAAGTACAAATGCTTCCAGAATCCTCTCCACCAGACATATTTAACTCTGGGCCTTGGGCTCTTCATTTGCTAAGGGGAGCCAGGTGGGGAGCAGAAGAAATTCGGATGTTCTAGGACTGGTCCAGTCCCAGCAGGGTGTGAGCTTCAGATGATTCCAGGCTGGGGAGAAGCAGAGGCCAGCCGGCTGCCCACCAGGCAGTTACTGACCCTCTACCATCCAGACTCAGCAAGTGGCTGAACGTGTCCTGTTTCCTGGCTCTGTGAGTTCCAACAAATCTTAGGAGACTCTTGCAAGGTGCCCTTAAAAGTGATGATCAGACTCAGGACAAATCCGAGGAGCTACATATTTGAATTCTATAAGTTCATTTCTCTCTTAACCACCAGTGAGCAGTCCATGGTCAGTCCCTACATCAGACAATGCAAGGTTCTTCTTCATAAATCAGCACATGATTTGCATAGTTGACTGCCCTTTTGCCAACTCAGAATAAAGAGAAGAGAGAGTTCAGGGAGAAGGCACTTTGCAAATTTAAAAAGAAAATGAAAGGGCTTAGAAAATGATCTTTTGGGACAAAGAATATTTTGACTTTGTGTGTCTCTGTAAGTACTTTGATTTTTTTTTCTTTTGATAAAAAGCACATCACTAGACTCTGAAGCCAAACGTGGTTTTGATTGAACCAGACTTGCATTTCTATCTGAAGCTCATTTGCTAGCAATAGAACTGGCTTTCCCATTTACCAAGATCAACGTTGACCTGTTTTCACCTAAATTTTATAGACGTCAGAAAAAGAAACCGTTCACGACCCGTTGGTGAGCCCTGGCCTTTCTCAGTCACACTTGCTTGCATTTTTGCTACTCCTTCAAATTCCCCTTGTCACAAAAACTAACAATAAGGTCAAGTATTTCAGTGAGAAATACTGAATTATTATCCAGCGTTGTCAAACAGCCAAGAACCTACAAGAGCTAACCATGAAATGTAGACGAGCACGGCTTAACCTCGGGCCTCCCAGTCCTGCCTCCATCGCACGGGAAGGGTTTTTGGCACTGGGGGTGCAGGGAGGGAGGGGGCGACTGGCTGGAATGGAACTGGACGGCTCACAGTCACGTCCAGGCTCCTGTCCCTCAGGGGTGTCTCATTGCACTGGCTTGCTGCTGCAGAGCACCGGCTTTGATTTTTCTTGGAGAGGGCGCCAGGTACCCTCACATCTCAGCCATGCCAACAGCAGGAGGCTGCCGAGCTCTCCGGATCCCCTGGCCATATCCCTGTCCATCAAGGCTAATTTCTGTGACAACATAAACTTCACTGTGTAGCCAATAAACTCAAACCCGATGGAACTTGATGTGGCCAGGAAGGAGAATGACAAACTGGCGAGATGTCAGGGCTGGAAATATTACTCATTTCACCAGCCAGTGGTTTGGGAGGGGTAGAAATGGATTGGGGGGTGGGCGGGTGTGTGTGTGTGTGTGTCTTTGTGTGTCTTTTATTTGTTCTAATAAGTCAAGTAAAGTTTCCATTAATCAATAAGCTGACTCTCACAGGGACAGAAATAGATGCAGGGCCCCAAAATGAACTTCAGGGAAAACCTGAACACTCTGTCATTTCCACCCTGTCCCAAGGTGGCTCAGGCACAAGATCCTCTCTTACTTCAAGGGATTGGGCAGGGCGCTCAGGCAAGAGGGAGGAAGAAGGAGGTTGGATTTCGGCTAGGCAGGGACCCCAGCCCACAAGGAGGCACAGCCCGGAGATGGGAGATGAGGGGCGCCAAGAAAGCATCCCAAGAACGAACAGCTCCTGGCCTTTAAGCAAGTCACAGGGCTCCAGGTGAGGTTTTAGTGGTTCCAGAAAACTTCCCTTGAAATGCAAATGCAGTCACCCTCGGAGGGCCAGAGGAGACAGGTTCACTTTATACAAAGGGAGGCAGGCTGGCTGGCAGGGGGTTGGGGAGAGAGGAAGCCTCCCTGTGAGGTCTTTTAGGGGTACAGGAGGCCTCAGATCCTGCTTTCAAATCTCACTCAGGGTCAGTCACAGGCACATTGCTCACGCTGTTCTTTGAATGTGTAACTACCCAGAGCGTAAACTCACCCCAGCAATTTGTGATAGTCACCCTTTCTTGTCAAATGTGGAAGGGTCCTCAGCCAAAATTATCCTTCCCTGTCCCATCCAGACTCGGGCCCGCTCCGTACTACGTGCTGGGCCAGCAGCTGGATACAGTGCACCATGCCCTGCACGGGAACGCTGATATTTTCTGCTGTTGTCTCAACATCTGTTCTCTCTACACCCTCTTTTGTTTTTGATAACATAGGTCTTTCTTTTGGTTTTTACTTATTAAATTCTTCTATGGAGTGTGGTTTCCCAAGGTAGGCTGCCCATGCCGCAGAGATTCCCTTCTGTGTGCCCAGGCAGCCCTTGGGGGGACCCCTCTTGCTCATCAATCAGTGGACACCCCAATCTCTGTTGTTCTTTCCGAAGAGCTGTCACAGGGGCGCCATGGTGAAGATGTTTGTCCCCACATCCCTCCCAGGCACTGCGCTGCAGAGAGAATGCCAGGTGGGCACAGGCTCAGCTTCGGGCCCAGCATGGCATGGAACTGCTGGCCCAGATCTACCTCCAACATGGCCTTCCTGTCTCTGGCCTTGGCCCACATCTCTGTTATGACACTTGCTCACCGAACAGCAGAGTAGGTCTCTGTCTCTGAGCAGATGGTGAGCTTCTGAGCTTAGGGCATGGCTCATTCTTTTGCATGTCCATTATTTCTACTTCAATGAATATTTATTGGTGAATGAAAATGCCACCTCTCCCTTAAGCAGACTCGAGCTAGCGACTGGAGCAAGGCAATGACCACTCTTTTCTCAAGTCAGGGAGGACTATAGATTTCCTCTCCTCTCAGTCCTCCACCTCCTGCCCTGTAAATCCCTTAGCATGTGTCCCTCGTCATCACTTGCACAATAATAGTTGTGTCCATCATTAAACAGGATCTGTGATAAACTATACTGTAAATTTTGTCCAACACTAGGCTTCTCCTGTGTGTTTTCTCACTGCTCTGTTGGCATGGCTCTCCCCCTTCAACTTTTTAAATTGAAGAGACATTGGTTATGGGTAATTTAGATGGTAAGCAGTTCAAAGGTACAGTTGAGATGGTCATTTTTGCAAGACTAGCTGTTTTTATTTGACCCAATGACTAGAACCTCATGTTAATTATGTTAAGACAAGAGTGCAAACCAGAATTAAAAAAACAAGAAAAAGGCCTTTTCATTCCAAGGCCACTATATCTATCCTTCAGCATGGAGGGCAAGGGATCCAGCCAGAAAAGCCACCTTGTCTACTAAAGGAAAATCAACTTGAAACGTGTACCAATGGGAAGGTCCTCTTAGTCCAGGAAGGAATTGCACTGATGCTCTTATATTGAATTTCTCACCTGCTAAGACAGGCTTGGAGATGAACTTCACCTACGTTGTTTTAATAAAGAAATATACAGCAGGTCTTCTTTACTAAGGTTAGAAAAGCATGGCATGGAAAAGCATTTTGATTAGTTTATGAAAATAAAGTTTTAACGAATCAGTTTGCCTATGTTTATAACAAACGGAGACAGGTTTGTGACAACTAGAAGAGTAAATGAGTGTAAGTGCTCCATGAAAACACAACGCAGAAGATGCTGCTATTGTTATACAAAGCACGGAAACGTCTCCTTCAGGGAGCCAGCAGGGAACTGCTTTGAAACCAACATCCTCACCCTTGGCTTGCAGTCGTCTGTCTAGAGTGATCTCACACAAGTGATTTGACCTCTCCAGGATTTCATTTCCTCATTCTCTACAAAATGGACATTTATGCCGGTTTCCTCAAAAACAATGGGTCCCATTCTACCTCTTGATGCTAGGCAGGCTCTAGCTGCCTCTTAAAACTCTCCATAATTTCCCCATTCTAAAAGCCATTCCACATCTGCAAGTCGGAGGTGCATGGTCCCTTCACAGATCATTTGGCAGGCAGTTTATTACTGCCCGCATTTAAGGAGCAGGTCAAGAGAGGTTAAGTGGCTTGTTCAAGGTCACACACCAAGTTAGAAATGGTTAAGGATCTGCAACTCGCATCTTTTTGCTGCCTCCTGCTGTCCTCCTTCCAAGATACCACTGGACCTCTTCAGGCAGAGCTGGCCATGGACAGGAAGGAAGAAAGGAGAGGAGAACACAGTTTTCACACTGCCCACTTGTCAAGCACCAAGCCACCCATACAGGTGGTGGGAATGAAAGGAACCTGGCTAAATACAGATGCTAAGTACCTCACAAATACTCAAGTGTTTTAGGTCATGAGAAATGGGAAATGAAATTGACTATAAACAGAAATCAAAACTATCTAAATTCTCTCTCCAAACAAATAGCTAACTTTTTGATCTCTGGCTTTTGGTGATCTGTTTTTGGTCATTTGCATTTGCTTAAGTGAAATAATGGCATAACCAAAACCTCTCATACTGAGACCGAATGAGTTGAACAGAAATGCTTCATGACACACTTTTTAATGGTGGTGGCCTTCTACCGTAGTACGTCGCCCTCCCTAGGTAGGTGTCCAGTCATTATTTGCAGAAACAAGAATGAAAAGAGGCAGGAGTGGGGGAGAAAGGTGACTTATCACCTGGACACTGAGTCCCATGATATATTAATTCCATATTAATAATTAAGACAATATCCTGTAAAGTACTATAAGACTCAAATCGGAAGCACAGCTGTTCATTCAAGGCGGTTACAGGGATTCAGGGCAGAGAACACTGGCCCAGCCTTGGGTTCCTCCTACACACGGCTGGGGGCATAAGGTATTGCCCCAGGGGTCTCCTTTCAGGCCTTGGGCCTTCAGATGAACTCTTATTATCTCATTGCCCTACATTTGAGTGATGTCAATGCAGAAATTGGGGTCAGAGTGCTGCCCTTTCCCCAGGGGACAAGGAAGACCCCAGAGCCCATCATGAGAAAGTAAGAGTTGTTAAAGTTGACAGGAACCTCTTGGCTTGGGTCTTTCTCTTGTTAGATAAGGCCAAAGCTGCCAAATTAAGCTGAATACTATTGACTTCAGTAGCAGCATTTACATGAAACCAAATGGAAGCTCTTCAAAGAGTGCAAAGACTGGTACTAGGATTGGGAGGATCGGCCTTCCTGTGCTGGACATGTCCGTGCGTTTTCTGTGCATGGCTGAGGGGATGTGATGTTTGTGTTCCTTGGGGAAAGTGCTCGTACTAAGCCTATTGCCAAACAGCTTCAATGTTCAACAGGAAAGAAAGTTTATAAAATATATTTTAAAATATCGCTTTTTAAAAAATGTTAAAGTCGTAATTTAAAAAATTCTTCCCCCAGTGGATCCAGCTCTATCATGATTCCAACTAATTGAAATTTGTATTTATGCTTTTTAAAATAATCACCTTAATTATTGTGAGTAGTAATAAGAGATACCACCTATTTTACATCTGTTATGTGCCAGACCCTTTGCAAGACATTTTCTCTCTCATTAATTCATTTACTCTTCATAATCTCCCTTAGACAGATGAGAAAGGAGATTGTGTGCAAACTGTTAGCTTAGGAACATTGTCTTTAGAATCGGGCAGATCTAGGCTTCAGTCCTAATGGCTGTGTAACCAGGGACAAGTCTGAACCTCAGTTGCTTATCAGGAAAATGGAGATAAAGACAATACTAACTTCTCATGGGTTGCTGGGGAGACTGAGATAAATGAAATATGAAGAAAAGTGCCAGGCATGGTTGCCGTTACGCTACTGGTACCAGATCCAACTTTTCCCCGAAAGGATCTGAAACAAGGGCCTTCAGTGCCATCCCAAGAGGAGAAAGGGGAAAATGGTCTTGGGTCACCAAACCTTTCTCCCTCAGGATGTGCATGAATTTCAAGGACGCGTGAACTTCAAAAAGAGCAGAAAAAGAAGATAAGGAGCTAGAGCAGTGGGCACTTCCTACCACTGTAGGAGAAGGAAGGAGCATGGGGATCTTCAAGGAAAGGTAACAAGGGAGCTTCGCAGACGGGAGCCTCCCGACCTGTTCTGGATACCCTTCTCCCCACTGGCCTCAGGAACCAAGCCCAAGAGACTCTGAAAAGCTCTAGAAAGACCACTCCCTCCCTCAGGGCCTCTCTGGACTCCCCAAGTGGCAGCAGGGTAGCCTTCCCAGGTGGTATGAGACAGGGAGCCCCACACCAGCTCTGGCAGCTCCCAGGAAAGAAGAATGTAGCATCTTGCTCGTGCGGCCTGTTCTAAAACACAACAGGATCTGACAGATTCTATGGACTCTGCTGGGGGTCTGGGGGGAGAAAGGGTGAGAAGATGGAACAAAGGTGCCATTTTAAAATACTGGCTCGTGTTCAGGATTTCACTATTTTCTACGGCAAGAAGCAAGTAAAAAATTCCTTCTGTCCATGAGTATTTTTGTGCAGTCTCTGACAAGGACCCAGGGCTTCCGAGTTTCTCACGTGGACAACCTGAGACTGTGCTCTGGACAACTTAGGAAAGGGCTGGCTGCAGATAGCCAGGGGCTCACAGGCCCCCAGCGAGCCACTTGGCCCCAGACAGGGTGCAGGGGAGACATACAGTGTTTGCAGCTCGGATCCTGTGATCTTTCTGCCAAACAGGGGTTTACAAACCAAAACCCTCCTGAGGATTGTCATACTTTCTGGCTTATTCTCCTAGTGTTCATCTTAACAGGAATCAGCTGTTTGTCTTCTCACTTACCCAGCATGTTGCTGGGGAGAAGTTAGCATCTGGTCTGGCTATTATTAAAAACAAGAACATCCTGCTCTGTTTGGAGGACAGAACCACTGGCAATAAAAGGACAGAGATCATTCGCATTCAGGATTCCAAGATGCGTTTTGCTCCAATATCTGCCCTCCCTCCTCCACTGCTGGGTTCATTTTGAAATTTCCTGCCATAGCCATGGTTGGGTCTCCTTTTTCTGAAACACAGACAGGGTGTACTTTTCCTCTTCACAAGAGGCAGAAATCCCTGGAGTTGTTCAAAAGCTGATCCAGCCCTGCAGTGTGATAAAGTTGAACTACCAGAGGATTTTTTTTTTTTTTTTTACAACTGCGGAAATGAAAAAGTAAACAAGACCAGGACTTGTATTGGTATTTCGGCTCCAGCTTCTTGTTGTTGTTTTTGTCTTTTTCTGTTCTGAGCATTGGGCCAGGAGCTTGAAGGAACCATATAATATGAAAAACCTTAAGAGGTTTTATTAGCCAATAAAAAAATCCTTACTTCCTATTAACCACTTAGCTCCTTGCTAAAGCTGGACATTTACTTCCTTCCCAGATAACTTCCGGGCCTCTTGTGGCCACAGGGACTGAACATTGGTCTACCAATCTCTCCCTGCACAACCTGTGTTGACATTTGTGCTCCAGAAGGTGCAGCTGAGCTCAGATTCAATAGCAACCTTCACGTTTCTCATCTTTGAAACCACCACTGAGACTTCCATAAAGAGACAAATTTTCTCTGATCCCAGATTTACTATGCAAAAAAAAAAAAAAAACCCCACCAAACATTCTACTTTAAAAAGGAACCAAATCACTGTGATTTCCATGATTTTAAGCATTAAATGACAGCTAGAGAAAACAAAATCAGGCCTCGACATTCCTGAAGTATGGAATGATCCTCTTGTTTGGGAAAAGAATGAAGAGAGAGAGAGAAACAGAAAGTGAAACGGATGGAACGGAGTTTGTTTGGTTTTTAAGGATTTAATTTAGGAAGGAAAGGATTTCAAAGGAGGTCTAAATCATAAAAACCACTTTATTAGTACCCCTACTATAGTACGTGTCATGTTTTGTTGTTAGCTTTTTGCTGTTTTTTAATAAGTTTACGTATGTATAGCAATCCATGAGGCACTGGTACTTTTGTATTCTTGGTACTCCCGCCCCTCAAGCACAACCCCAAGCTGTTGCTGCTGCTGTGTGTCTGACCCACTGGCCCTCTCTCCTCCTTCCCTTCTCACACTCAGGCTGACTCTGGTACCCTAGGTGCTCTGAGAGCACAGAATGACCTGGTTGCATTTTTACCTCTGCTGCTGATTTCAAGCTGGGGCTGCAAGAGCTATTCCTTGAAGGGCTGAGGTAGAGGAATTCGGATTTTTATTTTAAAGCGTTTTACTATGTGTTCTTGATTTTTGTGATGAGATAGGCAGGCAGGGGACACGGTCCCCTTTCTAGACTGAGACAAAATGACCTGGGTAGGTAAGAGTCAAGAAGCCAGCCATGTTTGCAATGCTAAAACAGAAAGCACAGATTTCAGAAAACCCTGCCACCACGGGGATCAACTTTGCTGCAAAAAGATAATAAGAAAATGAAATGTTTTGGTAAAAATTGAGTTCCAAGAAATTTGTTCCCTTTGTTTTTTGACTGGCTGAGCATATGTGAACAGCAGGGCTGGACTGAGTGAGTTCCAAGTAGCTTTTGAATAAAGTTTTACAAAAATTAATAACCTCTTAAACATCAGTTTCCCCCAGGCTCCCGAAACTGACATCGAAAGGAGGAGCCAGGGTCCCTTGTCCTCTCTAACAACCGATTTCAAGGAGATTAACTGCTTCTTCACCATAGGCAGGAGCTTTTATGGCAGAAATTGCTGGAATAATAAAAAACTGGGGCAAATCAACGCTGTGCCAGGAGCATGTTCATGCAGGCCGTGAGCCTCAGCTTTCCCTGGATGGCTGCACAGGGTCCCCTTCCCATCCTCTTCCTCCCGCACTGCCCCCTGGAGGTGTGCATGTGCACACACAGGTATACACACACTTCATATACTACACTGTGCATCTTCAGTGGATTCTTTTCTTTGCTAAGTTGTGATTCACAGTTTTTAAGTTTTTCAAATTTCCTTTCCAAAGCCTCCAGATTGAAAAGCCACAAAGAGGTTTATCAGGGTACCCAGGAAGGGCGGTGGGGAGGGTAGAGATTTGCTTGCCTTTCCTCAGAGCGCATAATTTAAGATCAGAGCAGTAGCTCTCCATGCCTTAATTGCTACCTGACCTTCCTTAAGCACCTGCTCCAAGGTCAAGGAGATGGAAGGGTGGTCATGAAGGAATGACTGGGTCTACCCCCGGGTGCAAGTGGGACTGCTTTGTCACCTGCACATTCACTGTGTCCATGGCCCAAAAATGCCCTGCTGGAAGCAGCTGTGATAGCAGAGGTGTAAGTCTGCCTGGATTTCATAAGTGAGCCACTGTCCTGCCCCCCACTTCCCCAAAAACGGCAGCAGTGGGGTGAGCTGTCCTCCATCTCTCCAGGGAAACTTAGACTGCAAAAGCATCATTATAACAGTGGTCTCTAAAGTGAGTGCCAAAGGCTGAGACCAGAGGTCGCTTGATTGGCCAGCGTTGCTAATCTGCTTTATCTAGGCAGAGGGGGTCCCTCCTCTCTGTGGTGGCTCCTGGCCAGTTTCCGGGGGAATGACAATCAGTAAGACCCACTCTCGGGTCTGTGAAGGAGGGCTTCCTTAACATCCTCCCTCACCCTTCAGACTGTTTTCAAATCCCATAAATATAAACATGTGGCTCTTCAACCACATCTGCAGATAATAACTTCAGGGGGCTTCCTGTTTACACGGCAGTACCCATTTCCCAGCCAAATAAACTGTAACGGAGAGCAAAGGTGTTTATTGGGCCAGTCTCGGCTGGGATTGAGTTAACAGCAAACACCCACTCTCGCAAAAATGTTGGATGGTTAAATATTTGGGACATGAGAGGTCGGAAACCCCGGAGAAACTGCTTTCTTCTGCCTGTCATTTCAGTAGCCATGATCAGCATGGCCAGCCGGTCTTAGCTGAGCTGAGCTGAGCTGTGTGCGCTGCCCATAGTGTGGATGAGGAAGCCAGGAGCACCTCAGGACACACCCACACCTCAGGGTCCATCGGAGAAGGGACAGAAAGTGTCCATGCACACCCACTGCTTGGGAAGCCCTTCTGTCTCCTGCCTGGGGACCTGTGTTAATGACTGCTGTATTTTTCTATGATCCCTGTCCATAAAGCCTGGTTGGAATTGACAGAGCCTCCTGCCCAGTGCTTCTCAATCAGTGGCGATCTTGCCCCCAGGGGACATCTGGAAATGTCTAGACTGGGAGGTCCTCTTAGCATCTGGAAGGTAGGTAGCTAGAGATGCTGCTAAACACGCTGCACTACTGGAACAGCACCCCCCCACACACACACACGCACACACACGACCAGGAGTTTTCCAGCCTGAAATATCAACAGTACCGAGGTCTAGCACAATGTCTTTCTACAAGCCAAGAAGCTGAGTCTTGGGAGTAAAGTGATCTGCCCTATACTGTGTGGCTGTACAAAATGGGCTTGGGGGGTCTGTACCACCTCCATGCACATGCCTCTTAGAACCACGTGGGTGTTTGATTGTAACAAATAAGTAAATACATATCCTGGAAGAGTTGCCAACAGTGACTTTAGAATAGCTCCTAGTCTGAAAAATTAGCTGATTCCAAGATTTCTCAGAAAACAGTGCCAAAGGATTAAGAATGAACAGAGCTTCTTTAAATTATTTATACTTTGAGTTTCTCTTATAATAGGGAGGCAGATCTTTGGTAAATAGGAAAGGGGATCTTGAGATGCGGGAAGGGGAAGAGGCATGAAAAGAATTTAGATGTGTTATGTGTGTGTACCAACTCTCCACAATGAACGTGATCATTAGGTACTGCAAACATGTACTAAAAAAAAAGAAAAACGAAAGAAAAAAGAAAGAATGTAGAGTCTCTGAAAAGGGAGCCTCTAGACTTTGATTTCTCTTCAGACTGTACGACTCTTCCACCTTTTTTTTTTAAAAGGAGAGCTCTGCCTCTCAGTATGTTGTGGGCCACCATGGCTAGTGACCAAGATTCTCTGCATCCTGATTCCCTGGGTTCTCTGTTTAGAATCGTGGCAAGCTAAGGCACGCAGAAAGCATGGGACAGAAAGAAAGCAACCTCTGCACTAGGCCTTCAACCTTACTGCTGGGGAGGGACTTACCAAAAGTAAACAGTGCCCAAGAGAAAGTAACTCCATGCTATAGTTATGCTTTCTAGTAGAAATCTTCTGAGGGTAGAGCCCTCCAGATTAAGGTCCAATTTTACTCCTCCCTGGGCTTTGGTTGACTTTATTCTTAAGAATCTAAAAGAGATATGGGAAGGAAAACAGACAATCCCCTATTTATCTGGGCTGTTCAAGCTCTCCTGACTTCAGCTGGGGTTCACTTGCTAGGCCCCTGCCTGTTCCCAGAGATAAGAATCATGAGACCATCCTGACCATACCCACTGACAGGTCCCCTAGTTGGAAAAGGGGTTTGACCTAAAACCATCATGAGCACTCCTAACTTCAGACATGGGCTAAGGCTACCAGTTCACTCAGAGATCGTTGAGGGCTCACCCCTCTTAAGAAGTAGAACCAAACCAGAACACAGCGCTTACCAAGAGTTGGTTCCCAATAACATCAGATCTCTGCTCTTATTGGGCCCTGCTAAATCCTAAAACCAAGCAGTGCCCAGGTGTGAGCAGGAGTAGGCATCAGACCAGAGAAGAAATCGCCGATGAGAAAAGACCCAATGTACACACATAACAAAACCAAAAAAAGCCATTTTATTGAAAATTAAATTCAAACTTCAAATTAATATTACAATCATGAGAAAAATGCCAAATAATTCAATTTACAATTGCAACATACAATACAAATAGTCCCTTTGAAGTTCAGAGTAAACTTATCCACATCGTGACCTGGGGCACAAAGCAGAATTTGTACAATATGTGCATGGGAAGCAAACCTTGGGCAACAGCAATTGGAAAAAAATAAAAATGAAAGCTTGTATTTACACAAAATGCTACAAATATTTTTGTTCCACAGAAATCTAAGAATGGTATTGCATATCCAAAAGAAATGGAATTTTATTCAGAATACCTAAGAAATTACTGTAAGTTATGGTTTTGGCTGATATATTTCGAAGTACTGCATTAAAAAGCAAACAATTATTTGTAAACATGAAGTAAACAGACAACTAAAAAATTCTCACATAGAAAGTTTTTTTTTTTTTTTGAAATGCATTTTCTTTTTAAGAACAACAAATTCGACATTTGGAAAAGCCACCTTTTATTTTGTTTGTAATTGTTACTTCAAACACTGAGGAAATAACGGTTACTTTGCTAATGCCGTGTTACCATGTTCAACCTAGATTTGGGGTCCATCCCTGTTCTCAGGAGCGGAGGGAACCCTTGAAGTCGGAGCACTCATCTACTCCTTTCTGGATCTACAATGCAGTCAGTCCCTAATGGTGTGGATTTTTCTCTCTGCTCACTTTAGAAAGGGCCTTGGGGTGAAGGATGAGAGATTTCAAGAGTGAGCAACAGTTAATCTATTGGGGCTCTCACTTCCAGGTTGGACATGTTTCTACTAATATAAACCCAAGCTGTGGTGCCTGTTCTAGAACTCTGACATAGTTTAAAATTTGCAAGACAACTGAAATACATTTCTTAAAAAAAAAAAATGTGGCTACACTGGTTACACTGTAAATTCCAGCAACATTTGTATCACACCAAGAACCATGTTAATTTGTCCTAAGGAAGGAGGGTGCTGATACATGGTTCCTAGCAGGAGTAAGACTGCTTTGGTCTTGAAATCATAAATCATACACATGACCCAGTACAAACTGATGGAGGGAGGGAGAGAAGGAGGGAGAGAGAATACAAATATTAATCCCTAGGCCATAAAAGGGAGAGAATTTTGTTCTAAAACATGTGAATGACTCTATTGGAGTGGTTGGAGAGAGAGTGGAAAGAAGTGCTTGAATTTTTCCCAAGGAAAAAGACTTTTAAAGTGTTTCTGGGTTGCTGCCTGCAGCCACTCTAATAACATTTCAACATTAAAGCATCCCTATAGTCACTTAATATGTGCACTGTAAACTTAAAAAAGCCCTTTTAACATTAAAAAATAATGTACAATATAGTACCTTTTTATTAAATAGGGTGCAGCTGGTACCGGTGGTAACATTTTTATGTCAATTAATTAAAATTGCAATGTGTTACCAGACACTGGCTTTTTTAAGTGCTGCTGAAACAAACACATATTTTATACTCACAAATAAATGGACAGTGGTGTGCTTCAAGCCACCACACACAAACAATAAATAGCATCAACTACTACTTCCATCTTACTTAGGTAATAGAAAAGTGGCTTATTTATCTAAGCATACTTGGTATACAACCTTTAGAAGGCAAAGTGTTTTGCTTCATTTCCCCTCAACTTGTATTAGGAGTCAGGATGAATTCTAAGAGAGGCAGATGCTCACTGGACGCACCCAGGTCTGCCTGGTCCACAGCTGTCCCACATACTTGGTGGCCTATGAAGGTGGCCCTGAGAAGGACTCCAGTCCCATCTGGGGCCAGAGCAAATCTCTGCAGAGTTCTGCTCAGGAGGGCACAGGGTTCAAATAAAGGCACCTTGATCGGCAGAGGAGGAGGGCATGGATTTGCCTGGAGTCATTACAGGCTCCTGGCTTGGACCACTTAAGGATATGCACTTGCAAACTGGCCATGTGGGTACTAGGAGGGGCCAAAGAGCATCCTGCAGTAGGGCTGTAGCTCAAACTCCTAGACAGTGGTGGACCCTGACTTGCCTTTGACCCCTTCCATCCTGTAAATGTAGACCTCTAAAGCTGTATTGGGTCCCTACAGGCTCTCAGCCCTCTCCCATCAGCCACCTGCTGGAACTCTCGCTACTTGGGGTGCCCAGCTCCCCCCAGGACAATCAATTGCTTCACTGTGCTCCTTTCCATGCAAGTTCTGTGGAGAGATACTTGGTTAAGGCAGATTTGGGCTTCCTTGCTTTACTGTTTGGTAAGGCTGGTTGGTGAAGAATCCGTGAAACAATTTTGCATTCCTGCACTATGCACATCATGGCTGGTCCTTTAGCCACATGTGTGGCTTGAAGCTATGTCTTCACTATGAAGCCTGGCGATTTTTAGAGTTTTGCTTAACTCTGAAACCACAGAACATTTTCCTACAGTTCAATGATTCACTTGTGCTTGTCTTTTTAATATGACAAGAGTCATAATTATCCAGAAGAAGTTAGGAAACCACATCACGCCAGCATTTCATGCTGAGAAAGGGCAACAGAAGTGATAAAGGGCTAAGGGCAGTTTTTAAAAATCCCTATCATTGCTTTAAAAGGCAAAGCTGTGTAGAGGAGATCAAAGATCTGAAAGAGCTAAACATAACATTTCCTTCATACGTTACAAAAACAAGCTACATCTAAAATATTTGGAGATGGAAGTATTTTTTAAAAATCACATTGTGCCTGGATGAACTGAAATTGCTTAGCAATATTTCAGATATGGCTCTAGCCCACCAAAGAAATTTGTTATTTAATAAAGAGCACTTTTAGAGACCGAAGTCAACATATCAATACACTAAGAAATGTTTCAAAGGTCCAAATGTCATTAAATAATTATAAATATATCTTTAAAGTTATATGACCATTCACGTCAGCAAGTTACTTCAGATTTTACACATATTCATAATTTAAAAAAAGAAAACAAATAACACACAGCCAAACGCAAACACTATCTATACCATTATGGCTATAATAAGGTATTGCCATTTTCAGTTTTGTATAAAAGGAAAAGGTGGGGGTCTTAGGGGTGGGATTTCTTTTTGGTTAAATGGGAAAAGGGGGGAGTATAAAAAAAGTAAAATAAAATAATCTATCCTGATCAGTATTTTTGAAGTCACTTTCTTAGAGAAGGAAAAAGAAATCTGAACTACACAGTTCACACAATGAGCTGCAGCAAGTCTGGAACAGAGGGCGGCCTGGCTGCTCCACACGGACAGTGCCTGGAGGGCAGCATCTGCCCCGCCTCTGGCCTCTCAGCAGGCACCGTGACATCTTGGCCCATGGTCTGCTGAGGACACGGTCCCCACTCTGCTGTGACCAGGAGATGTGCAGCTTCAGGGCGGGGGAGGAAGCAGCTCTGCTCTTCTTCCTCCTGAACCTTATGCCACCTCTCTGACTTGGCATAAGAACAGGTTATTTAGGGTTACAGACCAAACAACAATACCTTTTCCCTTGTGTGTTCCTTTATAAAAAGTACATCTTAAATAGTAAACAATCTGAAACCCGCTTAGGATCGTCTCTCTTGGGCCTTCTACTTCTCAATATCTACCCTCTTATGTTTGCAAGGTCGTGACGGGGTGAAGGAATGAAAGGTCTTCTAGTAAGTAGGCACTCTGTAGACGGCTAACCAATATACATATATATATGCACTCTCTTTATATATGTATATGTTGACACGTGTGGGGTGTGGCACCCAGATACCACCAGGCCACGGCTGAGGAATCTCAATATGGTCGCCAAACAGATTCATCCATTCTGCCACTAGAATTCAAGACAGTTGGGGAACTGCTGTGGCTTCCGTCCGCGTCCACACCGTCACTCTGGTTGGGCAGATTGGGGTTTAATAGCGTGCTGCCGTTGGTGGTGGTGGTGCACGGCGGAAGCATTCTGGAGGGAGACCGGTCTCCCCCTGGCACCACAGGGAACTGATAGGATCCCGACGAAGTGCCATAGTAGAGATATGGAGTGCTGCTGGTCTGGAAAGGTCCGCTCTGGCTTTGGGAGGAGCCGGGGTAGGGTGGTGGCAGGTAGGTGTGGTAGTGAGTGGTGGCAGACATGCCGAGGGTCATGCCTGAGGTGACTGGCGGGGCATAAGTAAAGGTGGCTGGGTAGTGCATTCGTGGGTTGGAGAAGCGGCTCTCAGTGAGGGATGAAATGCTGGGGAACTGCCTGGGGTCTGAAAAAGGGCCCAGTTCTGAAGCACCTAAAAATTACAACAGAAGATGGGGGGGGAACATCTGTAAATATCAATTAAAATAATGATAGAATTTTTACAAGAAAAAAAAGAAATAGAGAACTTTAGCTTTCCCCCAAAAAGGAAGACCAAGCCACAAACAGACTTTCAAATGCACTGGTCACTTTACAGGTTTGGGTTTTTTTCCACTTTATAGTCTTACCAGCATTTATCCCTAAGTTCTTCACCCCTAGCCAATCTCAAAGGGGTTTAAAAACCCAAGTCTGTGCCAGGTCCTATGCATATGCCCACCCGACACTCGACCCTGTGGTTCACTCATCAGACTTTAGGAGCAAATCCTGATTGGTTTTCCCCCTCTCCCTTTTGTTTCTTCCTGCACTTCAGATATCTGATGTGAAACTTTTACTAAGTCAGACAAGGTTATTTTTCTTAACCCAATATAAAGAAACTCCAAAGCAATCAGTTTTATTATTGGTACTCTTGGCAGGGCTTTTGCATCCGTGAAGGGACATGAGAAAGAGACACTAACATGTTCCTACCGCTTCTTTAAAAAGAATTTAAGATCTTGTTGTAATCTTTGTCTTAGTAATAATGACATCAAACCAGATTTCAATGGAATCTGAAACTATCTTACTGTTTTGGGGCAATGGGGAGAGTCAGGCCTTCAGAAACCCTTCCTAGGGTCATAAACCAGGTAGTGGGTTTTCAAAGCTGGGTAAGGGAGGACAGGGAAGCTTAGGATCTTAGAGATCATTGCATTTCAAGACTTGATGGGAGAAGGTGGACCTGTGTTACACCAGGTGCCCACAACAGCTCTGGCAGAAGGCTCACTGCCGGGGGGGACTGGAAGGTAGGTACCTCCCCACCCACCAACCAGGGCCCTGGCCCACATCCCAAAGAATCAGCTTCAGCTCGGTGTGAAGCAGTAACCTAACACCAAAGATGGTCCCCCCTAAAACATGAACCCCTGTAAGTTCTCAAGCTACCAGTATGTCCCCTTAACAGATATTTCTGGTGCCCAGCTTAGGAAACCACAGTGATAAACCATTTCATGGAGAAATTAGTTTTCTGTCATCTTTAAAGACTGGGTTAATTAAAACCTCCTGTGACAAGCCCTTTCATAACACCAGTGTACTTGTTTGATCCCTTCTAAAGCCTTCCAATGATTCAGATCTCCTATATTTGCTTTTCCTATATAGCTCTTTAGCTATCAGGGCAAGTACTCAGCAATTCTTGAAGGTCCTAGTGAATAGGTTACTCCTTTAACTCATTTTTATTCAGCCTTTGTTCTTGGATACTATGATGTTTATTACAGGAATAATGCTGCTGCTTGTCTTTGAAAGTGCTTATTAAGGGTTGTTCATTTTTTGTTAAAATGCATTTTTCATAAAATGCTAAGATTAAGTGCCAGGATGTGCATTTGTAATAACAAGTGACTGTTTACAAGCAACACAGAGTTAACAAGACTTTTTCCTCACAAATCGGACAGTACCAATCAGACAGCCCAGCCCAGCCCAGCCCAGCCCTGCCCAGCAATTGTGAAAAGTCTCACCTGCCTGGCTCTTCTTACTGAGAGTGGAAGGCCAGAGGCAGAAGTCAGAGGAGGCAGTGTCATCATCTGTAAAACGAGGGGAGGAGCTCTAAGTTCCCTTCCAGAGCTAAGGGTCCTAGGACCCTGACTTCTAAGACAGCAGGAGGAGCAAGAGCCGAAGGGGGGAGACAGACAGAGGTCCCATCCCCCCCAGAACCCTTGGGCCCATCTACAGAGGGTGGGGAGCAGGGGAACAGCGCCTGATACCAAAAGCAGGTACCTTCAAGATGACAAACCCAAACCAACACAGCTCCCATCCTCCAAGTACCTCACTCTAACTCCTCCCCAAAATGACATTCTAAGGTGCTCAAGTTACAAATGTGCACACTGTGAATATGACAGCATCAGAGAGGAGCAGAGGGGGTGTGACACCCCCACCCCCAATGCTGATGGGCATGGGTGCAGCCCGGAGGCACAGGTCATTGCTGGGTGTCCCCCAAAGGGCCCCAAGAGGAACCTGAGTCAGCAGAGGTAATGGCTAGAGGGAGGTCACTTCCAGATATATAAAGTTCAATGTTCAGAGCACATGAGAAAACCCAGAATAACATGAGCAACTTAAAATGGGAAAAAGCCGCACTTAAGACGTCCATATGTGTCTTCCCACAGAAGCCCAGAGTTCACAGATAGGCATGTTAATGTTAAAAAAAAAAAAAAGCAAGCTTCTATGTATTTGTGCTTAAAATATGCTGTGGAAATAATCAAAATTCCATGCAGTTTCACTTATTTTGATGCTGAAACCTCATTAAAGCCCTCTATGTGGGGCCCTGCTAATAAACCCCAGTATGGTTTTGAATTTAATCACCCCTCCACCTTCTTCTATATTCAGCCTGATACATTTTGCTGATGTTTTTATTACCCATCACATGCCAGGATCACTGCACCTTTCTGGTTTATAGATGCTAGCTAACACAAATTAACATTCATTTTTCAATTAATGAGCTCTGCTTGTGGTTTATAGAGAACAATGCAACAAAGTTCCTCTTGGTTTACAGGATTTTGACCAATCACTTCCAGTTATTTTAGACTGTAATGTCTTAGAGATTAACTCTTTCTTGACAAAGCAAACTAAAGTGGACTTTGAAGAGCCTCTAGGGTAATTTTTATAACTTACAAATCATAGAATTTTCAGGAATTTAGTGATGTTACCAGGAAATATTTCTGAAACACCACAGAGTGTTCTGTATGGAGAAATATTTAAAGTTTGCTCTAGTATGAGATCATTTCAAAGAAATGTATGATTGGGGGTGGGGCGGAGGAGGAAAGCCAGGCTTAAAGAGAATCTAAACCTCTTCCTAGTCTTCAATTTATTTATAATCACTACTTCAGAATCAAGTCATCTGACTCCCTTTTCTCTCCTTGAATAGGTTTGTATGTGTACTTCTAATCTATTTTGTACCTGAATTCAAGTTTTCTTTTAGACTTCTTTCTTGGGTTAATCTCAACATTGTTTCCTAGCCACTCATACTTTGTATCCCTGGCTACACTGTAGTCACAAGCTTAAAAACAAAAGAAATGGATATGAAATCAACTAAAGCAAAAAACACAAAAGAGACTAACAGAGCCCACAGAGGAAACCCTAGGGAGTGCTTTACCCTGACCTAACTTTACAAATAAAGACCCAATGCTCTGCCTCAGTTGCTTGTGGCAATATGCACAGTAACCCCAGAGCTCCCCAGAGCCAGTTTAAAACTCCTATAAAAATCTACTGAATAGGGCCGGGGATTTAGCTCAGTGGTTTCACCACCTGCTGCACAGGCGCAAGGACCTGAGTTCAATCCCTGGTATCAAAAAAAAAAAAAAAAAAAAAAAAAAATCAATAAATAAAGCCATTTGGTAGTTTGGAGACCTTCCGAAAATAGCAAGGAACGACTTTCACAAATCTGTTTCTTTTTCAACCCTGTACTGGAGATCGAATCCAGGGCCTTTACACTGTGGTACATCCCCAGCCCCTTCCCTCTCTCCCTCCCCTGACCCTTCTCCTTTCTCTTTTTTCGAGACAACTGCCCAGGCTAGGCTCAAACTTGCAGTTTTTCTACCTCAGCCTTTCAGACTGCTGGGCTTGCACGAATACTCCACCATGCCCACCTACAAAGCTAACAGTTCTTCTGACTGTTATCCACGGCCTCTCATTCTTGTACACAAAACATTAAGCTGCATGGAAGAAGGGGGTGAGACCGTCCACACTAGATCATCAGGCTCTAGGAGTTTCAAAATGGCTAGTGTCTACATTTCAGGGGTCCCAGTGGCTGGCAGGTGTTACTGGAACCCCAAGACAAACATGGTGCAGCTTCCTGCTAGGCTGGTTTATTCAACCTGGGGAAGCGATACACTGTACAGTAAGTTGAAAATATAACGTGAAGAAAGCATCACTTAGGGGAATTTTTAGATCAATAAAATGACCTCAACAGAACTACACTAGTAACGCTTTCTGCTCTGTCCCTGGATCTCCTAAGTACCCAGGTACCCTCAGCTGGCTGGAGTGCTCTGGAGAAAAAGGCTCCACCCCTAATTTCTGTGTGGATAATTCTAATGGGATCCCCATCTGACAGACAGGGAGACTGAACTCCAGAGAAGGGAAGCCCTTTGCCCAAGGTCAACACACAGTTAAGAGGCAGAGCCAAAGGACAGTGTCCCTGAGACCAACAAGGGACACGCAGCCTTCACCACCTTTCCGGCTGCAATGATTCTGGATCCCTATGCCACTCCATGCTGCTATCTTAGGAATATATTTCCCTAAATGAAAAATACTTCCTCAGACTCTTGATACCCAAGTGTTCCTACTTTGGGGGTGCCATTTACAACTCTTTCTGGCCCGTTGCTGGTCTAATCTGCTAAGCAGTGAGCAATTAGTGCAGTTGCTCAGGAGGGATGTGAATGAGACCAACAACAAGGGTTTGTTCCCCTAGGACCTGCTGGCTTCTACAATTGCACCTCATCCCCTAGCTGTCTATACCTCTAGCCACCATCAGACGCCTCACAGGAACTGTAGCTGTGACAGACAGAGCTGCAAGTACCCTACCCATCAGAACAACACCAGCAGAAGATTTCCACAGCCTAACATACACAGGGAAGAATATATTCATAAGATACTCATGAAACTCAAATAAAATCGGTGTGAAATGTAAAAACATCTTACCTCTTCCTTCCTGCAAGGTCTGAGAAGGAAAGGAAATAGCCCCTCTGGTTACCCAACAAGATTTGGGGAATCTTTGTAGCAAGTGCAAAGAGCATGGAACCCCAAGATTAAGGGAAAGGTGGCAGAGGAACCTCTGGACTGCTTGAAGTCCTGACCCGGCACCTTTCACACTACAGTCTTATGCCACTACCTGGTTTGCTAGAGTGAGCTGCTGAGGCGGAGCTATGCCTCCCTTTCTGTCTCCCCTTCCCTGCCTGCTAGCAGTAGACTCACATTCCTAGGCCTGGCATTGGTAGACCATCCATAAATACTGGCTGGTTGAACTTGGGCGAGGAGATCTTTAGAATGGAAAAGACTGGAGTCTGAGGGGAATAACAGACGAGGTATTTGTCCTTTAGGGTTGTTCGCTGGGGAACTGCGGCCGCTGTTTTCCTCTCCAGACAGGAGAATGCATGCGTCCAGCTGCAGGGCCAACAGGGTGGGAATGAGGAAAGGGCCCTGGAGTCCAAACCCACCACAGATGGGACATTCGGAGTCCTCTGCACTGCTTCTTTTGTGCAAGGACCCCAGTGCAGAGAAGGAAAAGCCATCATGCTGCTGGGCAATGAGGTGTTAACTTCAAAGCAGCACTGGGGCCTTTTAAATGGTAGGAGTTATTGCTGCAACAAATCTCAAATAAAGCCCACGAACTTTTTATTCACCTGCTCACAGCATTCTTCCGACTGGAACACAGAATATACGCGATCTCCAAGGAGCTGCCCCCCACCCAACCAAAAATGTCCCTCCCTTTCCAACTGCTCTCTTGTTTAACTTTCTACTTCATGTCTGTTCCAACAGCCTTTCTCTCCTCCATCATTCTTTTGGGCCCTTCCTCATTACTCCACTGAATTATCAGCTGTTCCTAAGACTGTTCTCTCCAACTACAGTCAGTTTTTGACGGTAAGGGATTTATTTTCCTCTCCTATCCCTCTCAGAGCCTAGTACATTGTAAGAACTTAAAATGCAAAAAAAATGTATCTGTGGGTTTAAGGAAGGATGGAGAAAAGGGAATCAATGAGCCTGAGGATCTGTAACTCTGCACCACAGCTAGGACACAAAAAACAGATATTAAAAGCATTAAGTAATCCTGACATCAAACCCAAACTGTCATGCAAATACATTCCATACCTATAAAGCCTTGTAAAACTCTCTCTAAAGCTATGCTCAACCACTGTTCCATCACTTGAGCTCAGGCTGCAGAGAGGGGCCTGAAAACCGAATTTGCCATCACGGCACGGATGCTCTGGTTCGCTGCCGATATTCCCTTTTCATCCCTGGCACTTGTCCTGCCACTGAGCTGGAATCTCTGTGTCCATCACACTGGGGAGCCCAGGGCAAACACACAAAGGGGAAAGAGCTAGGCCCAAAATGTATGAAGATGAGCACACAGCCCTACCTCTGATCCTGGATTAATCACTGTCATTAGGGTCATAGCATTTGCTTGCAGTAAAGCAACAGAGTAAAATTCACACCTGTCTGAGTTTCTAGATGAGTGGGTGGGGAGCTGGTATGCCGAGTACCAGGAGTGATAGATACAGACTGGAGGTGCAGGCAGTGGTAGAGGGCCTGCCTTGTGCACACAGGCCGAGTCAGGGTGATTCTGATAGGTAAAACTCAGGAGCCTGCAGGGATGGTGGATCTGAGGGCCAGCATGGGACTCCTGTCCCATGTCTGGCTCTCCCTATGCTGCCGGATAGAGAAAACTAATGCAAACAGGTACAGGCTCTGCCTCGAGCCTGCCTTCTCTGCACACCCAGGGAGAGGAGGTGAGTTCACTCCCATAACTACCTTTGCAGGCACGAAGGGGCTGGGCCTTAAAACCAGAGTGCATCTCTCTGCCCAAGCCCAGGCCACGCACACTCAGGACCCTCAGGGAAGCTGAACCCAGGGCAGCAGGCACCGCCCCCAAGCTCTGGCTGCGAGGCCTCCCCATGGCAGCCCATTTCTATCATGGTCACTTGTTACCCTGCACACGCTCGTTAGCTATGCATATAAACCTGGCTCTCCATTTATTTTAAAGTATTATCATTGTTTCTGGATATTTCCCTTTCCTAACTAAAAAAGAAAGCTAATTAAGAACCACGAATCCATCTTTTAGATCCTATCTAATACAAATGCTGCCAAAAATATTTGCTATAAACAGGAGAATTACCGGCACACTCACAAGCGGGCAGTAGCAAAGCAGCAGAAATGCTATAGAAATATTATCCAAAAATCAGATTTAGACTGTGTGCAAACTATTACTTTAAATTTTCCACACTGAGCTTTTAAGGAGTTTCATATCAGTTTTCTAAATTTCTCTCCATTTATCTCCCCACACTAAGAAAAATGGCCGTGAATTTATCACTAAATTAGATTTACTTTCAATTCCATTCGATAATAATCAGGAAAATACACCATAGGTAGGAGAAATGTAATCGTTCATGCTTATGGAGAAGAGACCAGCAAAATGAGATTTTTGAAATCAATTTTTACGATAACAAAACAACTCTCAAACACCATCATTTTGCAAATAAGAGGAAAAGCACCTCAACTATCCAGTACAAATATTTGTTTTCCGTGTTGTCATGAACTGGACTTTTCCACTGCGCACTGACAAACTCTGAGACCAGCTGATCTAAGGCTAAGAAAGTATGTTCTGCTGAAGGAGAGAGGGGGGAAGAAACCTGGCAATCTTCAGGAACTTTCAACCATTCCTTAATCCCACTCACATTTTAAGAATATTGCTGGAATAACATGTTTCCTTTTGCGGAGGAAGAAAAGGAAGGCAGTAGGAGGTGTGTGAGTATGGGCATACAGGGAGGGAGAGGAAGAGAAAGAAGGAGCCCCAGAAGGAGGGGTGGAGAGAAAGAGCGGAGAGATCTCCCTGGGCCTTGATTAGGAACGTTTTAAATCCTAGGAAGGGTGGGTAGTCTTTGAAACCAGATCCACCGCAGGAAGAGGGCCAGCACCCAGGACGCCGTGTGTCTTTCTGAAGGGGCCACCCACGGTGCCACGGCGGTCATATGACTGCGCTGTCACATCCTGAAGCCATTTCCAGCCCATACACACGTCTGCACTCCCATTTAGAGAGGATGGGCTATATTGGGAACACACATATGGAAACACTTTCAGAGAATCGGTTTCCATGAAATTCATAATGAGCCAAGTGGCTTCAGATGTGGTTGCGTTCCTCCGATTAGCCAGGAAAAAAAAAAAAAAAAAAAAAGGGGGGGGGAAAGGAGGAAAAACGGGACAAATCCACCCTTTCAGACCTTATTTCGGTTTCAGAAAAATTAAAAACCACTAATGACTTATGGCTACCAAAACATGGAGACACAATTAAGAGAGGGGGGACCAGGAAAAGGACGCAAAGAGATTTAAAAGCAGTAGTCTTTCCCTCCTAAAAAATAACAGTTTCAATATCAGTAATCTTATCTCCAACCAGGGGAGGCTTTCCTGCGATGGTATCTGCCTGGAGAGGCATAATTAATTTTCTGACATTCTGGCTGAATGTAGTGCGCATGCCTGCACGGAGCAGGACGGCGGGGGGGGGCGTGGGATGGAGGGAGGCCGCGGGACCAACTCGTATTTGATAACATATGTGGTCAATTAAGATTATTTTAAAAATTGCAACTAAATGATAAATTGTGCCTAAGTAAATCTCTCAAAAACGCCTGGATTCAGAGAGGACAGCCTGGTATTTTCCTGTGGACTGTGCTCATGGTAACTTGGACTATATTAAAAGCAGAAATTTATGAACTGGTTGCGATGTTATATATTAGACACCAAAGCCGAGCTGATAGGAAGGCATGAAATACAAGCAGAGCACAAACGGGGCGGGCGGGAGGGCTCTTAAAGGGGGACACTGAACTGGTATTAGTTAAAACATTATTGTTAGATTAAAACACAGACAGAGCAAACGTCACATGAATTTTTACGTAAGAGATTCAAAAACACTCTCCTTTGGAGAATTATGTGATACCAGTGGACTGGAACTGAGCAGGTTTCTTTTGAGCCTGGTAGGCAGTGTAGACCCATGGTACAGGAATGCTCTGATGCTGGGAACCAGACTAGGGTCTGCTTTTCCCCACCTCTCAGAATCCTTCCATGATTTAATATTCACATCATTCTCTGGCATTAGCAAAGGTTGACAAATGGGCAACCGAGTTGAAGGACACTCCATCACCATGGCCCAGATCCCAGATGGGCTTTATGCCACCAAAGCCTTCTACTTACATTATGTCATTAAGTCCCTCTGGTCATGGTCAATCCCACCAACCCCATTGTGTGGGTGACAAAGTCAAGCTCGAAGAAGTTAAGTGATGTCCTCAAGATAAGGAGCAGTAAGTGGAGGCCTGCGATGTGCCCCCAGGCCTGCGGGGCTCACTGCAGACGTCCCCTCTGCAGTGCAGGGATGCAGGGTCATTTCAAGTGAATGCTAACAGATCAACCACTGCTAATAGAGGGCAATGGGCAGCTCTCAATGCCTGCCCTAGAGATGGGGATAGGGTAGGATGTGGGATGGGAGGCTGACACCTGCCACTTGCTTACTGTATGGACCCGGCCCTGTGTTTCAGATACTGTGTTTGCCATGATTGCTCTGCATGATATTTAGGATTCCATGGGGGGAGGGGGGGGGTCTGGCTGTTCTACGTGGGATCTGGGAAAAGCACACAGAAAACACCTCCCATCTTCAAAGGGTGTGCCTTCTCATGGTGCTCTTCCTGAAAAATGATCCAGGTGAATGAGAGGCAGAAACATGAAGCTCCTGATGGACCCCACAAGCTCACCTCCAGGTCCCACCAAACCTTCAGGAAGAATCCTAAGGACAGGGTATTAATGCTGTAGGAAGAGGAGGCTGGGAGAGAGCCCATCTCTACCCGATGAGCGCACACTCTGTGCTCAGGTAGAGTCTGAATTCTCTGCTTTCATAGAGTGATTCTCCAAGATAGACCTCTGAAGGCTTCTCAGCCTGGTGCTGCACACAGCTCTGAGACTGTCCTGGACCTTACGGTATGTGGCTTAAACAGCCCAACACCCACAGGCCTTGAACCTGCACCAGACAGAGGACCTTAGTGTGTTCAGTCTCAAAAGTCAACCCAGGCCTCACACAACCCCTCCTAACCTACACCAGAGCCACAGGATTTGGCCTCAAAGTGTCCTGCCAGGGCCTGGACTTCTCTTTGCCCTCTCTTCCTCTGCACTCGGTTGCACCACTGACCTACTCCCCAGGGCAGGCCTGGGCCGGCCATGCCTGGGACTGGGTCCTTCTGGTTGTGGCCTTGCCATCTTGGTGTCCTTTTGCTTGCACTGTCCCTTCTGCTTAAGTGCTCATCTGGATTCCTGAATCCTTTCTTGTTGGCATTCAGGCTCCTCTGGATGTCCTTGTCCCTGACTGCCTCCCTGCTCTGTGACTTTGTGCCATGTGTTCATACCCAAGTATAGATCATCGCATTTGCATTTCTAAGTCTCTGCACTGGGCACCCAAACATCTACTGAAGCAGCAGTCCTGACCCAACCTCCCTTTCCAGTCTTGTCTGCCTGACTCTGACTCTACTTCCCTGTGAGCTCTCCAGCCCCAGCATAGGGAACCCTTTGCGTGTCTGTACTGCCTCACATTTCCTCACTTCCGCTGCCTTGCTTTTCATCACTGAGAATCCTCCCTCCACCCCTTCTCCAAATTCTCCAAATTCTAAGCAGCCTTTAACATCGGGTACAGTAGCCGTCTGCTGGCAGCAGCTTCATACATTTTTGCTTCCACCTCCTTCCTCTGCAAGTCCTAGCTCCTCACTTAAATCTCCCCAACAGCCATGCAGACTAGGAAAAGCTGCTTATCGGCACTCCTGACCTTTAAATTCTTGAAACTGGGAGCTCTGGCCCACTTATCTCTAAATGTGTTGTAGCCCCTAGCAAGTAACATTTAAAAATTGTTTTAATGATGGTGACCCCAAATCGGCCCCATATCCTTGTCTCCAGCTATAGTCTGTGTGTGCTATCTGCCTTCTGCTCACAGGTCTTCCACCCACCCCCTTCCTGGCCTCTACACCTGAGTGTCCCTGAGCCCAAAGGCCCTGCTCAGGTCCTGGGCTCCATGGTCCACCCCTTGCTCTCTTATTGTGCAAACACAAGCCACCTCTGACCTCTTTAGTTCTGTCAACTATTGAGTCTCACCTCAACATTGTCACTCCAAAATGATCATTAAAGAAAAAGATAATAGCTCAGATGTATACACTGCTTCTTAAGTTTTTACTGGTTTTTCTTTTCTTTCTTTTTTTTTTTTTTTTGCACACATCTGGCTTCATTTTCACAAGTCCTTAGAATATGTCACATCTAACCAGGAAGTTTAGTTAGAAAAAGAATGGCCGTCTCTAGGTAGTAGCTGAGCCAAAGTAAAACTGTCGGGTTTCTTCTGTGTCCCTTTTCCCCCACTAAGCTTGCTTCATTTAGCACCTACCCCTTTTCATCCGAATAGAGTTCCTGTTAGGGAATATGGGACATCTCCATTCATATTTTTTTTAAAGTGATGACCTTCTCATATTGGATGTTTAGCTTCAGTGACATCAAAAACCAAACTACTGCCTTCTACTTAAGTGAAACACCAAATTCATTTGGAAAGAATTCCTCTGCTTGGTTGCTACGGTTTAGACCAAGCCATATACAAGAGTCTCATACTGTACCAAGACAGGGCTCCTTACGTAACTCCGGTATCCCAGTGTTGTGCTGTAATAAGTCATTTCTCTGACATTCGCCGTTCCTCTACCCAAGCCCTGCACACAGAATTAACTCAAAACTTCTGCAAGAAAAACGGCCCTTTAAGGGTTTGATTTGGCATCCATTTCAAAGAGCTGTTTGTATATTTTAGAGTATGTAGAATTTTCCTTTGATTGAAACCTCTCTTTTGACAATGGACAAGAGATGATTTCTCTTCTGAGTGGTTTAAACAAAAACAAACACATCTTAGTTACATACAGCCTTGTTCTCAGGGTGTTTTTTGTTTTTTGTTTTTTTGAGAGAGAGAAATCAAACCCTACAGATTGTTCGGCGTTTGGCAAAAGCCTTCAGCCAAAGTCAAATAGTGAGATTTTCTTTGTAGGAGATAAACAAATATGAGAGCAAACTGGAAGAAAAAAAAAAATGAGACTTCCTTTCACTTTCTCCTCTGCATGATAACATTCCTCTCTCCATACAGGCAGAGCCCCTCTGGAGGGTTTCGTGTCCATGTTTATTCCTGGTGCTGTAGCAATAAACTTGCCGCAAATGGACATTTCCAACATCTGTTCGTGGCTGCTCCAGACTCCTTGTATTTCTCGGGGACATGAAGCTCTCTGTCTCCCAAGTGTAAACAGACACACCTAGTTATGTATTAAGGTGTCTGAGAGGAGCTACTTGTTTTGGTGACCCAAAAAAAAAAAAAAAAAGAGGGAGAGCCGGCTTGGTCTGCTCAGCCGGCTGTGGGATGTGAGACAGACACACAGCTGACCAGTGGCAGCGCCTAGACAGTGGGTGCTCTGCCTGCCAAGGACCAAACCCAGGTCCTGATTCTCTCAGCCCAAGCATAGAGACTACTGGGCCACTCCAGATGTGGATGAAACAGCTGGGGATGGCACTGCCCTAGACCAGGGCAAAATCTATTCAATTTCTTCAGAATGAACTAATGTGAGGGTAGAAGGCCGAAGGAAAAAGGAGGAGGAGGAAGAGGAGGAGGAGACAAGGCTGGGTTAGTTTTTCTCTGCTTGGGGTCACAGTGGCCATGTAGAATCATTAAAGATGATCTGAGGAAGGGAGGAGAAGAAAATCATTCTCGGTCACCAGAGCAGTGGCAGGAGGTGTGGGTTCTCCCCTCACCAAGCAAGGCAATCAGGGTGGCATCTCTGACCCACATGGTTCCTCTCTGTGAAAGAAGGGTCTGACTGAACCAGCTCTAAAGTCTGACTCTACTGCCCGGGAGAAAACCGTACTAGAAATTCTGTTCCTGTAAAGAAAGGTCCCATTCATGAAAATCAGTATTACAGCTTTTTAAAATATGATACAATTTATATATCCAATGTGCAAAAAAAAAATAATCCAGTTTTCTCTCTAGGTACAAAATGTCAATTGCAAAATTAGCATGTCCACAAAATAAAAATGTCATTTGTGACAGAAGTTTGTAACACAGGTCAAAAGAAAATGGGATCAGTTGGCTTTTGTGTGTTTCATTTTGAGCTTTGTTATTAGTTTTTTAGTAGTTTATTTGTTGAGACAGACATAGGGTCAGTATAGTTTGGGTGGCCCTCGAACTCATGGCGATCTTTTTGCCTCAGCCCCCCAAGTGCTGGGATTACACACTCACAATATCGTTCATTTTTAAAGAAGCCTTTCATACTTAAATTTATCAGTAAAAGGGGTTAAAATGAATTTCAGGTTCACATATTCAATGCAAGAGATGATGTGAGCCATTTCTCTTTCTTCATTCTAGATTCTTTAAGCAAATTGTTTTAATCTGAATTACCAGATCTGAAATAATTCTTACATTAATGTTTTCAACTTCCGCAGGGGAGAACAAATTGTTACGCATGACTTAAGTAGCTTTAAGTTTCCTTGCCCCACATAGAAAAACAGAGACCTGGAAGTTCTAGGATTTCACTAATGTGTACATTTTTAACCTCTAGAACAAAATGTATGTTTACAAGTTGGGAGGTGGATGGCATCCACTGTCGTTTCTGGTGGGAGGTTTGGTGAGTCTGACTTTACTCAGAGACCTCTGATATTACCCAGGTGAGAGCTGGAAAGTACTGTGAGATGCAGACCCTCTTAGGATGACACCAAGCGAGCTGAGGTACCAGGCTGGAGGTTCTGAAACAGAGACTTCTGTGACCAAGCAGAGCTGGAAGAAGTACATATATTATTTGGAGCCAGAGACTTGGGGTTGAGTCTTTAATCTCCCTCTCATCATGTGACCCCAACAAGTCTCGATTTCTCTGCGTGCTGATTTCCTACTGGCAGAACAGAGACTGTAATGATCCCAACTCTCTAACGAGTTGTTGCGATGATTCCATGAGATCGTGCGTGTGACACTGTTTCCTAGATATTTAAACCTCTATCTGAACAAGAATCCAGTTGTTCTCCCTGACCCATAGGTTCTGCACTCATGAATAAAAAATATTTTTAAAACTTGCGTCTGTGCCAAACATATAGACACTTCTTTTTCTTATCATTTCCCAAACAACACAGTAGAACAATATTCACATGGCATTTTTTTTTCTGGTACCAGGAATTGAACTCAGGACTTGCCAGGCAGGCACAGTGCCACTGAGCTATATCCCCAGCCCTGCATTTACATTGTACTAGGTATAATAGGTAACCCAGAGCTGAGGTAGAGCCTGCAGATGGAGCCACACAGGTTCTATGCAGATACTGTGCCTTTTTATAGAGGGGATTTCATCTGTGGATTTGGGTACCCGCAAAGGTCCTGGAACCTACCAAGAGGCAACTGTACCAAGTTGTTCTACGCCCGGATTTTAATTGTCACCTTTGGGCTCAGTTGTTATCGTTCTTCCCATTTTTCTTACCTTCTAATATGGTGTTCTTTATCTGTAAGCTTTAAGTAATGTCTGCTATTGGCAAAGCTACTACTTCAGACACCCTGAGTGCCTGGAGTCATTTTGATGTTCTCGCTAGATGTTTTGCCTTCCATACTCTTTCATCATTTCCTTCTAATGTAAAGTTCCTGAATGAGTTCCTGGGTGAGAGCAGTAGCAGACGCCCCTGCAGACGCCTTCTCCTGGATGAAGACCTCTGAGTTTCCCTTCATGCTCTGCGGCACCTGCCCAGCTGACCACACCTTTGTGCCGGCATCCTTGGGGACAGGGTGCACTTGTCAGCAGGTAGCCCTGGGCCCTTCCAATGCTCTGTGACATTTTGAGAACTCAGCAATCCTAATGTACAGGCTGTATCCGTATGGATCTCTGCATTCTCTCCATTTCTCTCAGTGCCAAATTTCTTTATCTGCTGTATTTGTTACACTTGGCTTGCTTGCCACCACTGTAAGTAATGAAAGATTTTACCTCAGGGTGAATGGCTTCAATTTGCCACTATTTGAAATTGGTAGTTTCTTTGACTTAACCTTTACAAGGATGTTTTTCAAGTTTTAACCAGAAGTTCTATAGTTCAGGGTTCGAAATGTAATTTTATAAAAATGTTGGGAGGAAGACCCCAGCCCACTGCAGACCAGGGGACAGGCTGTAGGTTTGCAACTCTAAGCCTGATACTTCAAATGCCAGCTCGAAAAGTCGGCAAAGAGCTGAAACATAACTGCATCTTCAGTTTTCCAGTTTTAAGGTCCTCAACTATGTGTCTATATCCATTTTTCTGGTGGTTGCAGTATTACAGTGAAAAAGATCAGTATTGAGTCTGAAGACTGGACAGTACTGTGCGTATGTTTAATTCCAGCCCTTCACCTTCAACAGAGGAAGGTTAATCACACACCTCTGCACCAACAGCATTCAGGTCTCCTGGCTCACAGGGAGAAAACTCCCCTCTTTCCAACATATCGTCCCGTCTTTATATCTTACTCCTTTAAAAAGTCAACATCTTTTTCCAGTGGCCCAGTATCTGCTATTGATTGCTTTGGTTTTACATCCTCCTTACGCTACATTTTAAAAACTTCTATTCTATTTCACTGTTCCCTTCTAAATGAAAAGGCTGGAAACTGGGCCTGACAGCCAAAGGAGCAGTCAATGCATCATCCAGAGGGCCAACCTGCAAAGATTTCAAGGCTCTTGGAATTAGTCTTGATTTCCTATGCAATACCCTTGGAACTGCATCTTCATCTGAGTCGTTTGAGCTTCCAAAACACAAAATAAATCCTTCAGATACAGTTTTAGGGGCTTCAGTCACTGGGAAATGATTCTATTCTCTTTTCCTTGAAAACAAACCAACAAATGGCTCTGGGGGTTTTAGTGCACACACTTCTCACTTCAGAATTCCAGGCAGAAAGGAAACTTATGACCAAGCAGAGCAGGACTTTTGATACTTTTCAAACAGGAAGTGTAAGAGAAACTGCTCGTCTCTCCAGAAGATCTTGAAGTTTATTTCTATGGCCCCAAGCTGAAGGTTTCGTGAGGAAGAATCTCTTTTTAGGTCACAGCTTATGACAACTGGTGCACCAACAGTACTACCTATTTAAAGCCGCTCCTTTAATTTTAGTTTGTGGTTATGAGGTTCTGTCTAGAAAAAAGTCCCTGGCCCTTCTCAGTCCCAGGACCCTGGCTTCCCAGTTCTCCAGGAAGACGCTGTCCTGGTGTCTACCCAGCTGGACTGTTTCCAATGCAGGACGTCAGTGACAACCCTGAAGTCACAGCCAGCCCCTCGCCCCGGGGTCTCTTTATCTCACAGTCCCCAGCACGGTCATCTAATGAGGAGCCCACCTGGTCACACCTGCAATGTGATTTTCATTTCATTTCTTAAAAGCAGAGGAAGGAACTGGTGTGTAAAAGCTGTGAGCGACAGGAAAATCAACTACCCGCACTTCAGGAGGAAGAGGACTGTATATCACATGTGTGTTCTATGAAACGGAAATGCATGGTTTCTGCCCCAAATTCATCACATCACCGTGCTGGAAGCTGGGAGCTAATGGAAATAATCAGATTGTGGTTAATCTGATTATTGAACATTAATAACTTTCAACCAAACAAAACATTTTGGCTCTCAAAATGGATCTCTGGCCTGAATTTTCCAGGTGGGTGGTTCTGCACTCATCTCATAAATCAAGTAATTCCTGAATCACTGCTTCATCTTGAGGTGTACAAAGAGGCCTAGAGATGCCTAACTAAAATTTTAGAAGATGCAATATCATTCCTTTTAAAATAAACTAATGGGGCTGGAGATTTAGCTCAGTGGTTCTGTTGCCTGCCTTGCGAGCACAAGGTCCCGAGTTTGATCCCTGGTACCAAATAAAATAAAATAAAATAAAATAACGATCAGGAGAATGCATTACTGAACAGTCTGGTGACCTGGCAAAACACCCTTTCCTCCTCTCCAGTCTCCATCCCACCACTTCAGGCAACCTCAAGCCACCACCCACCCACCGGGGTGACTGCCACGGTGGCCCTGCCCTGCTGCTCTCCAATGCCCTCACCCCCCCACTGATTCTCCACCCAACAGCCAGAATGGCCATCTGAAAAGAGAAATCAGCCTCTATCGTGGCTAGAGCTTAAGATCTACCCATGGTTTAGTACTGCTCTCAACAGCAAATCCTCCAAACTTCTGATTCTATCTTAACCCTTAGCTTCTTTCCCTTGTACCATAAATAGCATTTTATCACAGCCCTTCTCAGATAAAGATGATCAACACAGATAAATTACATCAAATTATGCAAAGTGTCAGCAAAATAAGTTACAATGTTTAATTTTACATTAAATCCAGGACTCCCAAATTCATCTGTGGACTCTGGCATGCACACACATATAATACAAGACTTCATCTTAAGCAGAGGTTCAGCTGGAATCAGAGGTCAAGGTCTGAATGGAGCACTTGTTGGCAGTCATTACACTGATCCCAGGTTGCTTCCCATCCCAATCAGCTAAAGCACAAACCAAAGCTTTCCTTGACATCTCATGGTAGTTGTCCTGTCAATTGTGTTCATCAAGTGAAATACTTCCCTAGCCTTTGCTGTTGTTACTGGCAGTAGCATCTACTTTGCTGATGTGCTAATTACTAAACCTTTTCTGTAGGAAAACCTACCCTTGCAGGCTTTAATTTAGAACCCCAGACATCCAGAGCTTTATGGTCCACTTTGGGAAACATTTAGCCAATGAACTCAGTTCATACATGAGCAAACTAAGACCCTCAGATGTTCAGGGACCTGCTCAAGAACCCAGAGGCACATCCACCCTTGAGAGGTCCCTCCACTCCCAGCCCTGTCCTGTGCCCAACACACTTCCAGTGGTGCTGGAGTGTCTACTCCCTGTGCCTTATCCCTATACTGGGGAGGGGGGACCCTGATAAACCAAACCAACACAATTGATGGAATAACTGCTATTTCATGAGTGTGAGGGTCCATCCTCCTTTGAGATACCTTGTCCCAACTTCAATGCCTCAACTGCTGGCTGGATTACAGAGGTTACCTGGGATCTCATCAAGATACCTGTGACACCTGCCAATTTCTCGGGAACCTTAACTAGGGGATCAAACTCTGCTCTTTGGAATCATTTAAGTCAAGCCTCCATGTACCCTTACGCCACGCTGAGACTGTGCCTCTTTTCCTAAGGTGTAGTTTGAGAGTTTATGGGTTTGTTTTCTTAAATGACAAATACCACAAATTATCAGACTTTCCTTTCTTTTCCAAGCCTGTTCTTATTTCCTTTGTAGTTTTTATTTAGAAAGGGGTCTTATTAATTGTGTGTAGATTTATTGTGACCACATCAATGGGTTTATTATTGATTTATCATGAGTCACTGCACTCCTTAGAGGAAGGCGGAATGTGTTTAAAACCACCATTATGTTTGTTGTTATTCCATTAGCTATAGCATTGTTACTAATTACACAGGGAGCAGGAACAAGGACTGTGTTGGATGAAGACAGCAGTAAATTTTAGATGCAGAATCACTGGTTACACTCAACCATGCTCCGAGTATTTCTAGGTTTGTCACTTAAGGCCACCATCTCTCCCTGGAGATGATGTGCCATCTTCCTGTGTAAGAAATTCTTTGAGATATTTAGGAACGACGTTGCTTGACTTGCACTTTATTTTTTATTTACATGACTTTTGTGGATTTGAAATTCACCAATTTCTCAAGTCACATAAAAAAACAGTAATTTAGATAAGATCATCTGTTGAATGGGAAGCAGGGGTGGTCCTAGATTTGCCTCAGACCAAGTTAAATTCTGACCCAGTTTAATAACGGACACCATCTTGTTTGGTTTTCAGGACAAACAAAAGAAAAGTCTTTTCAACTGTTCAAAATAAAGTATTGTCCACAATGACTTGCAACAATTCAAATAAAGATGCTGTCCCTTGTATTTTATGTTACAGAATTTAAGTTATAAAAAAGAAGCTTTCTGCCTTTTTCCTAAGGTTTCACCTATAACAATTTCGACATATTAGGAAACCTAAGTGCTAATTTTAAACACTCGAGCAGTTTCTTTGTCCCTCTTCTACCAGTAGTGATCAATTATAGTACTATTTCCTGAGAAATCAATCCTTGATGAAGTAACAAGATAATAACATCCAGTAATTTCAATGATCCTATTTTTCCTGAAGCAATTATTACCTTGGCCGATATTTATTACTGTGACAAATAACAGACCTGCCAAGAATATTCAGATACACATGCATTATAAATGCAGTGAGGAGGTGAACGCTTGCCCATGTGAATGGACGTTGCATGCTAAAGTACAGTCGGCAGGGTTATTCCACTGGATCTGAGATGTTGGCAGATTGCATTATATAGCACGTGCTGGGACCACAGCTGTATTTATGGAATATGAAATTAAGGTGTGGTGGTTAGGGTGGAATGTCAGTTTGATTGGCTTTGGGATTTGCCTAGCAGATGTGTGGGACACACTTCCGGGTGTGACTGAGTGTGTCTTGCAGGCAGGGCCTTGGGGGCCTGTGTCTGGTCCCAGACCTTTTCCTCTCAAGCACTGATCCCCTGCTCTGTTTCCTAAGTGCCATGAACCAAGCATCTTTGCTCTGCCGAGCTGCTCCACCATGTTTATGTTTCTGCCTTGGAGCCAGCCATCCATGGACAGAGTCCTCTGAGAAGGAGTCAAATTAAATCTCTCCTCTTTTAAACTGTGGGTGTCTGGTGTTGTGTCCCAGAGATGGGAAAGCTGACTAATTCATTAGGTAAATACTGCCATTGGTCTCATATAGAACGTCATCTCTACATCTACTGGGCAGTCTGTAGTGAGAGTCACAGCATGAGTAAGATGGAAGCCATTAACATCAATTCACAGTAGACTTTCCTACTGAACACAATGCTTCCCCTGAGCACATACGCGCTGAGCACTGGAGCAGGAATTACAGAGCAGCAGCAAAGGGCTAGGAGACCAGGCACTTGGCCAAGGGGAGCTTTCACTCCAGCTGAGAAAGACAAGACCTAATACATCCTTGATAATAATCATGATGAATCCACCCACAACATTCCTAATTCTTTAAAGTTGAAAATACAATTACTGATGCAATTCAGAGTAAAAGTATGATCTGAGCAGAAAGGAGTTGATTTGTTTTCTTAATTTCCTAAAGGACATGGCTTTAAGCTGATAATGGATCTGAGGGGCAAAAGAGGTCTCTTGGCCCTAAAATCCTTTGTACCACCTGCTTGTTCTGATGCCAACAGGGGCTGGCGTCACAATGTCACTATACCATGTTGGCTTTCTCTTGCCTCCTAAATGGAACTAAAAGCCTCTCACAGACAGAGACAATGTCTTCTGTGTCTTTTTCATTCCCTGCTTGCTTAAGTACATTTTAAATATATGCTGAATATTTGCGCAGCTGACCTGAAATGACTGAAATGAAATTTTAGAAGGCAGCATCTCACATAGGATGGCACACAAGAGGTCACTAATATGTCATATGGCAGTATTAAGATCTAAAAAGTTCTTGGCAGTAAGAAACCATCACCTGCATGAAACGAGATGAAACCAAATGTGAATAGCTGTAAAGTATACTACTTAAATCTTTAAAAGGCTGTAAAAGCAAAAAAAAGGAGGAAGATGTAGCTCAAAAAAAGGGCCGGGGATTTAGCTCAGTGGTTTCGCCACCTGCTGTGTAAGTGCAAGGACCTGAGTTTGATCGCCAGTACCAAAAAAAAAAAAAAAAAAGAGGCAAATATGGAACAAAAATGGTGTGATGTGGTCACCAAAGAATAAGGACCATTTTAGCCTACACTGGCAAAGATGAGAATAAAGGGGGAAATTGGCTCCGCTCACGAGGCATTCTGAGGGACACTGACAAACCACAGACCAGAACAGTGAGGACAGTGTTGGGAAAACACCTTTCCACAGGAAGGGTTGCAAAGGGAAAGGGGAAAGAGGAAAAATTCAGCCTGAAGAAGATAAGGGTTGCTGTCAAAACCACACCACTTTGTTTGGAGAAACTGCTTTGCCTTCAGTTTACAACTTAGTTAATATCATTTCTATCATTTTCTCAGAAAAAGACTTTGATGCTTTATTACATGATAGCTATAATTAATGTCAGACTCTAAATTAGAAATCAAAAATTCTATTTGATCATTTGGCTTCAAGCTGGACCCAAAGTATGTTTTGGCATTATTACTAACTGCTAGCAGCAAATTCTGGAAACAGATGCCGTCTTGATATGTGTTCTAAACACAAAACACATTGCAAAAAGACTTGGAGATAAAAAGTATATGCCACTTATGCAGACTCTTACTGCATGATTTCCTGTCCTTATCAGCAATAAAAGTTTCTCTTGGTTTGCCCTTTCTTTGTTGTTCCAGGTGAACAAAATCTTTTTTCTTCTTTTTCCCTTTTTTCTTCCACATGCCTACCTTCCTCTTTTTTCTATTCTCCTTTCCCACTAATACGTGACTCATTATATATTATGAAGCACCTCTGCATGCCAAAAATTATGCTAGGGTACAAGAATATGTAAGACATAGTCACTGTCCTTGAGAAACTTATCTTCTATGAATGGAAAATAGCACATAATGCAATTCTTACACTAAAAGAAGATATGTACACAGGACAGATGTGTCCAAAACCCAGAGATGACATGGGAAGGTGTGTAGGTAGGAGAGGGACTCACTAAGTGGGAAGAGGTCAGGAAAGAGATGTCCAGGAAGGAGCAACTGGCCCTGTCCACCAATGCAGAGAAGTAGGAAGCATCAGGCATACTTCAGGAAGCCAAGCATATAGATTCTTTGTGAATTCAGCTTGTTCTGTATTTGAGTTGATAGGAATGATCACCTAAAGGTGAATGCATAGGAATGTATCTGTGGGAAAATTAAGAAAAAGATTTTAATTAAAAAACAGACTACAGATATGAAAGCCATTTGGCCACAGCTACTGTGACAAGGAAAATGCTTCCCTAGGAAGAAATGGATGAAATGTTTTCTAACCAGAGATATCACTGACAAATTCAGTAACCAAAAGAATCAGGAGGTGGCATTTTAGGTGCAAAGAGTACATCCTTATGTTTTAAAAAAATATGATAGCATCCTTATGACAGAATGCTGCTAATTAGTAGAAACAAATGCGTTATCAAGGCCATGAATAGACACAGTAACTTAAATCCATACTTACTTAGTAAGCAGCCCGTTTGCAAAAGCTCTACATTGTACAATTCCACCCAAGGACCTCTGAAAAAGGCAAAACCATAGAAACAGCAAAGATACATGTGGTTGCTGGGCCCAGGAGGAGAGGAGGAAAGGAGATGCACTGGTGATGCACAGAAGACTTTTAGGGCAGGGAAACATTCTGTACTGGAGGGTACATGGCCTTCTAACATCAGTCAAAGCCCACAGACTTAGGCAACACGAAAGAGTGAACCTGATGTAAACCACAGCCTCAGTTCCACAACGATGGATCCATACTGGCTCATCAACTGTAACAAATGCAGGTGCAAATAACAAGGTAAAAAGGGGAAGGGGTATGAGAACTCTATTTTCTGCTCAGTTTTCCTATAAACCAAAAATTGCTCTAAAAATATTCATTTAAAAACATATACTCTAAATAGGTGCATGTGTGTGTATTAAGCATTTTTCTATTCTTCTGAAACTAATGACGCAACCTAATTTTTCCATTAGCATTTATTCAGCAAGGCACTTTCTTTATTCAAAGTCCCAAGACCAAATGTCATTCTTCTTGCCACACCTCTGAGACCCATGGATGAGCGACTTTAAATAAATTCATGTGCATGGGACCACTGAGGCACAAAAAATTAACTGACCTATCTGGAGACAGCACGAAGTCTCTTTAGTGACATTGAAAGTGACATCTAAATTTCACCAGTTAAATTGTCCCTGCCCTCTCCTCAGATCCCCGGGCACCAAGGTAGCCACCGAATGAGGAGAAAATTAGTACTTTTGGTAAAATAAGGTTCACATTTCCAAGCTTACTTCTATGGAAAGGCAATTGCAGCAGATCTTTCAATAAAATGTACAAATGTGTCTGCCATTCTGGCATGAGTGTAATTCTGTTTGTTTTCAAAGCTTTTCCCTAAGTGTGGGTGGCTGTACGTGTGTCAGAAGCAAATCCCACAAAACAACCCACAAGAAGTATGGATAACATCAGAGTTAGACCTTGGACATAGGTTTTGTTCAACGCTCTGGTACCTCGGCCTCACTACAAATAACTGTAATTAGTCATACATCCAGGCTTAGTCAACTCTGTGAGCGGGGCCAACTACCTCCAACTGATCTAGCAGGAATGAAAACCACTTCTTTGGTCCTCAATAGCACTAAATCAAAAGTGAGAGTAAACTGAGATCCAAGTAAGATTAAAACACCATCTGTTCTTGTCAAAAGGCAGCCTATTTTTAGGGAAAGCAAGATGAATTTTGACTTACAGAATGCAAAAATAATCCAATCAATCACAGCTGATATAATGGAGAAGAATATGGAGCATTCCATTGTTAATACAGCACTTGCCTTTGTTTAGGGTCCATTAAATTTAATAACTTCCCTCTCTGTGGCTTTAAAACAGAGAACTTCTTCAAAATAAGAGTGGGTCCTATTAAATTTAATTACTTGCCCGTGGCTGCTGTGGCAGATGTATGTTTACCAAACAGGTGGCTCTTAACTAAGGAATGGGTCTGCAGGAAAAAGTAGATGCTTTACTGTTTTATTACAGTTGCTTTAACTTTCTGATTTATTAGCATTAATTGCTGGAGTTTTTCTTTTAGCCTTTCTTAAGATGTTGGTCCTTCCTGCTCTGCTGAAACAAATGTTCACACACACTCGGTACTTTACCGAGGCTGCTGGTTTTAAAAGCTCGACTGGGGAATGCAGTAGAGACTGAGTTCTCAGGGACATTTTTAAATGAACTGCATCAGACACCACTAGATTTGAAATTATATGAAACTATCCACTTCACAGACCTCCAGGGGTTAAATGGAGTTTTCTGCTGGCTATTTCTAGATTTTGTGGTAGCAATAAAATCATTTTTTAGTAACTACATTTATTAGATTAATGCCTATTCTGCTGACCTTTGGAAATACTACAGCTTACCAACCAAGAGTCATAAAAATGCAAACATCTCAATAGTTCATTGAGGGAATTTTCTGATATTTAAATATTTTAGAAAAGAAATTAAAGACACTTGCTTAAACAGAAAATAACTCAGAAAGGTTATAATTTTTTAACTCTGTCCTATGTACAAAAAAAATTCCACAAATATAGAGAAATCCTCCCTAGTAATAGGCTCTCCCAGAGAAACTGAGGCAGCCGATATCTCTGACCCCTCCCAGTATGTTTCTTAATGAGAGCATTTCCTCAGTCTCTATGAGACTTCCAGAGGAGGACAGAAGGCTGACAGTGATCAAGGTCACAGAAAAGTGCTCATGTAAATTTCTTCCACCTCATATATACCCAAGACGTAGGTTAATGAATGCCACTTCACTCAGATGGGTGGGATGGGAGGAGTATCTGCAGTGGAAAAAAACCATGTAGATCCTCCTTTAGGAAGGTAACACGAGCTCATATGTGACCCACAAGTCAGGAATCAGACTTAATAAACATGGTAGGATTATTATGGATTCTTTTGACAGTAGGCTTATTACATAAAATACATAGCACTTTGTAATGACCTCCAGCCAAGTAATTATAATCTTTGTGTCAAACCTCATGAGTGTTTTAAATATCAGAAATGCCATGGGTGATAATAACGTTACAATTATAAAGGTATGCAATGGTTTTGGTTGTTGCAGAGCCAGCTGATCCCTGCTTTGCCACACCTTGCTCTTTGGCAGAATCACTGAAAAGCCAGGCATGGTGGCACACACCTGTAATCCCACCACTCTGGGAGCCTGAGACAGGAGGATCTCAAGTTCAAGTTCAAGCCTGGGCAACTTAATGATAATAGTAAGATCCTGTCTCAAAGTTTTATTTTAAAAAATTCAAAAAGGGCTAAGGATGTTGTTCAGTTCTACTGAGTTCAATCCTCAATACTGGAAAAAAAATAGCTGGGAGATAATTTTGGGTACTCTTACAGTGAAGATTCTTTTAGGACTGTATAAGATAAAGTGAGATAATGTATAAAATTATATTACTTAAATACAGATTTTTTTTTTTTTCTGGTACCAGGGATTGAACTCAGGACCTTGCACTTGCCAGACAGGTGCGGTGCCACTGAGCTACATCCCTGGCCCTTTAAAGACAGATTATTATGTGATAAAGCCTTGCTTATCACAGTAAGTTTGGAGGAAGAGAAAAACTGACTGCTAATGGACTTGCTTTGCACCATGACATCACAACACTGGTTTCTAATAAGTTGTACTGTATTTGGTTTTTATCATTTAACTAAATGTGATCCAAACTCACTGCCATAAAGTAAACCTTATTGGTTAACACAGGGCAATTGTACGTTGCTCAGTTATAAACTTATCACAGCTATTGTTCTTGTTACGATAAGTAGGGGATCTAAGGTTGAGGAAATGTTTCCTCGATCTTTCTATTATGCCTTTGAACTTTAAGACATCTAGTATTTCATCTTCCTCTGCAGTACAGTAGGGATCATAGGTAACATACCTTTATCATTTTATCTTACATTGTTTGTACCTTGCTCCAAAAAGGGGCTGAGGAAGACTACCCAAATTTGTCATCTGACACCACTGTCACTATTATAATTCATTAAATTCTAGAACTGCTACCACATTTGAAAAATTACTCAGAAGGGGTACCACTAATAAAAGAAGGTGTAAAACTGGATCCTTCTGAAGGTCTTCAAGTAGATTAAATCATGATCTGTCTTCAGAATGGCCTTTTAGGATGAAAAGGAATTTCTTTAGAGACAGATCTTTCTACAGGTTCTTTCTGGTTGCATTTATTCCGATAATCCCTTTGAACCAAACATTATCATGCCGAGTTAATGTAAATGTAACTCAACATTGTCTGTTCTATGACATAATTGAACAGTTATTACTCCTTAGTGATTTACTGACATTTTGTGAATGGCTCCCTATTGCTTTCAGCTCTACAAATATTCATTTTATTTATTTATTTTTTCTTTGGTACCGGGGATCGAACTCGGGTCCTTGCCCTTGCGCAGCAGGTGGTGAAACCACTGAGCTAAATCCCTGGCCCAAAATATTCATTTTAAATCTACATAATAATAACAGCAAATGTGTGAGTACTTCTATGTGTTAGGTACTATGGTAAGTGCTTTTCTGAGTACCACAGGAGTACTAACTTATTTAAATATTCCAGGGGATTTTTATTTTCAATATGTCCTGTGCTGATTCATAAGGCAAATAATCCCCTGTAAAAGTTCAGGTTTTTATTTCTTTGATTCATTTAAGCCAAGGCTTGCTTGCCAATTATATACGGATGTACAATTTTTCAAATAATTTTAACTTCATAGTATTAGTTGCAATCTATTTGGCAAACATAATGTGCCAAAAGTCTGTCTTGAGAACTCTATACACTCAGAATAACCCTAAGAGATAAATATCATATCCCTATTTACAAGTAATAAAACTAAATTTCAGAAAAGTAAGAAGCTTCCTTGATATTTGTATGAGCCGAACTTAAACTTGGATCTGGACCTCCAAATCTACCATATAAGTGCATAATTTATTCTTTCTTGCCCAAATTTTATGAGAATACTTTGTGTATCCCTTTAGACAGGCAGGTGAGAATGGATTTCTCTTCATGAAGACTACCTGGGGATGGGGGTGAAGGTTAATATTTTCACTGTCTTGTTTCAGGGAAACAGCCTTATTTGGCACTGATGATAGGAAGGGACTTAATCCAAAGGGTTTTATTTATTAAAACATAAAATAAGGATAAAAGCTCTCACTATTAAGTCTCATGTGTAGGAGACTGTAAGTCGTGGGTCATGAGATGGCTTTAGAAATGGAGGAGAGGGCCAGGGATTTAGCTCAGTGGTTCTGGCACCTGCCTCGCAAGCGCAAGGACCTGAGTTTGATCCCCGGTACCAAACCAAAAAAAAAAAAATGGAGGGGAATAATCATGCAATAGAACCTACACACCGTGGTCTATGAATCTATGACACAGCCCTACTCCCAATTCCACTGTCCCCATGTCCATCAGGCACAGCTCATGGTCAAGAGCAAGGTCAGGTACAGCAAGGCTCCCTCGGTCCCTGACAGTCCCTGCCTTGCCATCTCTTCCTGTTTGCTTACGTGGTGACAGGAGGGATTTTCTGTTCTCTTTGTGTTTATACAGAACCTCCCATCTTGGCCCGGTGTCGCTTCATTACAACTCACAGAGATGCTGGGCAAAGAGGGGAAAACTGGACCAGACTCAGTTTTAAACCAGTTTAAAGCAGGGACTAGTTCCTACCTTTGGACAAAGATCAATGTATGGCTGGAAAGTTAACCTGTTTCTGCTGCTACCTTCACTTTGTGGAACAGGAAGAGCTATGGTACTGTTTCATGGAAATTTTTTAAATAATTCCCAGTAAATGGACTCAAAATAATCTGGCTGTTCTACCTTACCCGTGTACTTGATACATAATCACTACCCATCATTTAGGCAACATCTTTTCAATGGTTTTCCCCAATACAAATATCCCTCAGGAAGAAAATATGACAGATAAATGTCTCTAAAACTACAATTGCTCCCTGGGGTCTCCCCACCCAGGTTCCACTAGAGAAAAAAATAGTAAAATCTGCTTCACCCACAGAGGTTTGGCAGATGGAAGCTCAAAGGAGCCCTGAACACAAGCACATTTGCACAAATCTGTTCTCTCCAAGTGTCATTGTGGCCCTGTGTAAAGTAAAACAGACTCTGGGTATGAACAAAGGAAGGACGGACCAGACCTAACTCAACATCGTGAGGCACTGGGCTCCAACCCCACACCAGCCCCATTACCCCTCTGTGTCTTTCTCCTTCCTTCCTTGCTGTGTCTAACTGATGCCTGCCTCAAGGGGATAGGGATGCCAGGCAAGAAAGCTGATAACTAATTTCCTATACTCTGCACAATTCCCCAATGGGTAGCATGCAGTTCACAAAAGTAATAAAGCAGTCATCAATGCAAAGTGGTAACATAGTTCCCCGGAGAGTCTTACAGTTGCCCCTCCTCCCTCTTCCTTCCCTACTCACCCCTGTGGGAGTCCATCTGCCGCAGACAGTGCGAAGGCACTAGGACCAGAGAGTCCTCGCCTGCTCTGGGCTCCAGAAACAAAGCTTTCCCTCCTCCCAAGTTGAAAGAAAGAAAGGAGTCTGAGCTAATCAGAGCCTGCAAGCCTGCTGCCTGGGCTTCCTCAGTGGTGCAACTCAGCGGAGAGAGCAGCGGCTTCAAACTTTTTGGAGCATGAGAGCGGGAGAGAGACAGAGACAGAAACACAAAGAGAAAGAAAGAGAGAAAGAGGCATTAACCTGGCCAGGAGTCACACCAGTGTGTGGGGCCCAAGCTAGGAGAACAGGCCCGGGCACACGAGATGTAGTGGGGCTGTGCCTCTGGGGGTCTATGGCTATTTTTATGGGGGACAATGCTGGGCTTTGTACTATGTCACAGTGAAAGGACAGACTGCTTTCCTTATCTCTGGGATGCAGGTGATTGGCTGAGGGCTTGTAACTTTCCCTTCTGTCTGAAGTCTTCACACTCTCTGGCTCTCTGATGAATTCACCAGGAGAGAGAGGGGAGCAGCCAGGTCACTGAGCATAAGTATTTCCCTCCCAGGAGCCACGGATTTGGGGACAGCCTTGGAGAGAGTAGATCTGTGGATACTGAGGCTACTACACTGCAAGGGACAGAAGTGTGCATAATGGAAAGGCTGCCCCAGGTCTGAGTTGGCTGCATGTCACCTTTCCAGGTTCCTCCAGGTCTCTGCACTAGAAGAGTCCCAGGTGCACAGGTGCACCCTCTTAGAACTGGCTAGTTTGACCCCTAGGAATGGAGGATTGTGCCATCCCTCTGCAGTGTGGTTTGCAGGCAGATGTTAGAGAAGAAAAGAACAAGCAGAGGAAGGCCTGGCACAGACCAGCTGGGTGCTCTTCATTATCATCTTAAAGAATGAGTGTCATCTTTAGTGGGCTTCCAGTCTCTCGATTTACAAAGCCCCAGTGTTTGATGACCCCACTATTCAGAAGACCTGGCTGCCTAATTTCACCCCTGCCCTTCTTGTTCCTAACTGTGCCACTGAGGGCACCTGTGAGACGGGCTCGGCCCATCCCGCTCCCCCGGCCCCTGCATAGGGGTGGGTTTCTAGTTCCAGCTTGGTCATTACCTGAAATTCGCCTGGGCACGTCGGTGATGGCAGGAAGCCCAGTGCCCCGCGTGGAGGACAGCGGGGTGGTGGAGTGAATGGACGGGGGCGTCATCTGGCTCAGGTACGAAGGGTAAGACTGGTCATAGGACCACGGCGGGGATGACTGTGCCTGCCTGGGGTCTGGGAAAGAGAAACAAAATATAATCTTTAGTGCGCGAGCCGCTGCCGCCTTGGCAACATGCAACCCCCAGAGTGAAAAGGTAAAGCAGACAAGGTGGGAACATATACGGAGTGACCATATTCTGTCCTCTCTCCCGTTTATGCCCTGAACAGCACAAAGCTTTCTAGAGTTAGAGTCAAAAGGAAACAACAAATCAGGTCACGCAGAAGGGTGATTTGTCTCTCTTAGACACAAATATTTCCATTTGGAAAGTAACAGTCATTTAGAAAGCAATTTGCTTTTGTTATTTTTACAAAGTAGAATCTATTTATTTTCTGTATTCTCTTAAATCCCTCCACTGACCATGTTTTCCTAATTTTTTAAAGTTAGAAATTAGTTTTTTTAAAAATTCACTTGTAGAACTTAAAAAACATGTAGACTGTGCCTTTTCCTGTTGCATATCCGTCTTTCAGACTTGCTTTTTGGTCTTACAGTGCGCAATTACATGATTTCAGCACAGGCTCCTTTTTTTTCTAACACGTGGGCTGGGAGGTGGTCTAGGGATGAGAACGAATGGGGCAGTGTGTAAGATGAATAGAAAGGAGGGGAGAGGGCTGCCTAACTCTCATGCTAAAATTAAAACAGAAAGTTACTTTCAAGAAAAAGACAAATGTTAATTTCAAAGTCAGCTACCACAAAAAACAGAAAAGCTTCATGCAGTTTCAAAGCTAAGCATATTAGTTTCTGACATTAAGAAAATGACCCAAAACAGGAAAACAGGGAAATGTTTTCACTGCTATTGAAATTTGTTTTTAAAATGCCACAAGTTTGGAAGGCAATCTAGTGTTACCTATAGTCCCTATAGTAATAATAAAAATAGTGTGCAGAAAACTGTGAGGGTTAATTGTTGAGAATTAATCATGTCTTTTGATGCACCTCCATGGAGTTTCTTGGAGGTAGAAACTCAAGAACAAGTAGATTTATTAAAAGGCCTTCAACCTATATAAGAAAGTAAATTTTCTGTATGTTTCCAACACACACAAAAAGTGTGTCCTATTTCAAACTGGTTTGCTCTTGAGGGCTAACCAGATTCATAAGCAAATTTCTTTTAAGATATGCTTCTTACGTTAACTTTTACATTTTTTATGTTAATTTTTAAAATTCTCATAGACCAGGCCCTTAACTGGACAGCTTGGTGTATCAGAATATGCGTGGCCCTCGGACTATTCAGAATTAGGGTCAGAATTAGTTCTGAGACTTCTACTTTCTGTGTGATCTTGGGGAGTGGGGGTTGAGACAGGTTCTTGCTGTCTTCCTTGAAACAGATCCAGGCTGGACTTGAACTCACGGCAATCCTCCTACCTCAGCTTCCCAAGTGCTGGGGTTACAGGCATTCACCCCCATGCCTGGCTTTCTGTGTGCTCTTGGCTTAGTCATTCAGCCATACTGAGCCTCAGTTTCCTCATCTATAAGGGATGATGGTTATAATATCTGAGTCACAGGGCTGAGAAAATTATTACCAGAAAAATAGCACAAGAAGTATGCTGCAAGTATTAACTCATCTTTTATAAAAATAACCTCGGAGTAACCCAGAGATAGGGCCATGTTTAAAATACATCTGAACTAAAGTAACTACATTTAGAACAGGCTTAAAATTATCCCAGCACCCTTCATTCTTTGAAAATGAAAAACCTAATTTTCAAAACCTATTAATGTAGTTGAATAGTCAATTAGAGTTTATCTCTAAAAATAAAAATGAGCATATAATAAGATACGGGGTTTTCCTGAGACCATTCCTCTTTCAAAGCCTTTCAGTTTTTCTATACAGACCAAGAGATTGAATTTCAGCTATTTCTTGTTTATTTGCTCAATTTGGAAACCATTTATTTAAAGACTGTCTAAATAGGACATACAGTACTTCCTTGGGTGGAAATAATTAAATACATCTGGATATTTATCTGATGTTTACTGACATCAAGCAATATAGAGGAAAGCTTCATCCAATTCCATTTTAAGGAACATTCACCTGAGCTTGCAGTTTGACTAAAAGGGTCGTACTGTAAATGGTTCACATGCACTTTTCCTCTAGAAATCTAAAGGACATTTGGTTGTTAAAAGTAATGAACGTAGTGCTTTACAGTTCTCAAGGCTGAGATTATAGAGACGGGCAACATTTGAGATCTGAAAGACCAGCCTGTGTTGTGGATCTGATATTGCCTTATCCCATGAATGTAGTTCACTCTGTAGAGAAACAGTAAATGACCTTCACGTGGCAAAGACTTACAGTACAGGAAAGTGATTTCATAAAGACAAGGCCTGCTCTCAAGCAACAGTTTCTACAGACGTAAAGGACAAGAACCACACAGCTCAGTAAGGGAGGCATGCAGGACTAAACTGGGCTTGCGTTCTAACTTCACCAGGTAACATCCTCGCAAGCAACTTAAGCTGTATGTCCATTCTCAACGGGGACACGTTGTTAGGAGGAGGATGGAGCTCCTGCCTAAAAATGGGAAAAAGTACAAGGAACTCTAAAGAAGAACTAAAATGATGAAAGTGTAAACATCACGAAGGAATGAGGGTACTTAACTTGGATGCGAGACACAGCCTTCAGCCCCCCCTGTGCAACTGGCAGCCCGTTCAGGATGCACCCTCGATCATCTTCCTAATGAGAGACTCTGAGTTGCAGCCTTAGCTCTGCTGTTTATGAGCTGTGTGGCCTCAGCTGGTTTAGCTAACCCTGGACTTCCCTTTCCTTGCCTGGAAAGCAAGGCTGAATACTCTAAAGTGAACAGGGTGACGGGGCACACTGAACCACAGCTCCTGTATGCCCAGCGAGTCACCTATGCTCCTGGGGCCTCAGTGGCTCATGGGCAAAATGAGAATCATGATGCTGATTAGGTTCTCGTGAGCATTACATCAACTCAGCAATATCTGAGAAGGGAAGCTGGCACTCTTGGTACATATGAGGTAGATAATAAATAAAAGTCTTATCTGCAAAATGAGTACAATAGTAACCACTGTTGTGTTTGTCTGGAAAATTAGATGAGCTAATATAAGCTAATATATGAAAAGGCATTTTCACAGCTATACAGTACTATTATTCAAAAAGAGTAAAGATATGGCTCTAAACTATCTAAGGTTGACGGGTTTATTGGTATTATTCTTAAAGATTTCTAAGATCAGCCTCAGTATTATTAAATATAAGGCTTGCACATAATAGGTACTCAATACACAGCTCCTGACTGAACCTCCAGGGTGGCCTGGTGAGTAATGGAATATTAAAATGAGATGACAATTAGTCACTCTCTAATTTCCTCTCAGACTATATAGGAGTTTTATCAGTGAGGTTTTAGGTTTTACATAAACTTCCTGGCTGCCATAATATATACTGGAATGGTCTATTAAAGATAGCTTTGCTTTTAATGGAGGGCTTTCCTGAAGATATCCAGTATTAGGAAAAAAATGCCTTCTCACCATCCCTAAACAAGTGAAAACTTCTTTCTTTGGTTTTTTTGGTTTGGTTTGGTTTTCTGTCTCTCTGAGGATGGGCTGCAGGTCCAGCCAGTCTCTTTCAAGGTCACTGCCTTAAGATTCTATGATAATGACATACTCAGAGTTACTGAAGAAAAATGAATATAAGAACTGCCATATGGGATTCACTAGATTTGGGGCAAATGATTTGAAAAAGGGGGCTGTAGCCAGGATAGGTAAGCTGGATATGGTGGTGCACGCCTATAGTCCCAGCATTCTGGGAGGCTGAGACAGAGGGATGGAAAGTTTGAGCCCAGCCTGGGAAACTTAGCAAAATAAAAAGGGCTCAGTGCGAAGGTACTGGGTTCAACCCCTAGTACTGAAAAAAAAAAAAAGGAGTAGTCTCCAAACATCACAAGCCTTCTCTACCCCCCTGTGAGTGACCATAAATCCCAGCTCCAGCATTTCTGGACAAGTCACATACCCTACCTAAGCTTCAAGTTTCCCCATCTGCAAAATAGGGGGAATAAGAATAGCTGAGGCTTAAGTGTGACAATGTAATAAAGGTCTCAGCACACACAAAGAACCCACAAGTGTACGTGCAGCTAGGACCTCTGCCTGAACTGAACCTCCGTCCTGTATTTGCTGCCAGCCTTGAGCTTCTTCCAGCAGAGGACAATTTTTAGAGCTTGTCCTATGGTTCACAGGTTCAGAACTTGAAGCCTATATCTATGTTAGTCACGTCAAGATCCCTTGTGATCTTTTAACCTTAATCATGTCCTCCCTCAATCTTGGTTTCCTCCAAGAAGGAAAAATCCTCAACATTTTAGTGTATTTTCAAATAATCTCCACACTCTTTCAATGTTTTAGTGGGGAAAAAATGGTTGTGAAATATCTTGACTTTAAACAAATGCTCACTCACCAAGAAAACAAACTAGCATGAATATACGATTACAGCCTATTTGCTTTCTTGTGGACAATTATTAATGCTTACAGCAGAGAAAAGTCACCTTAACCTGATCTCAGGAAGGATTTCTGAACTGAACTTCCTGAAGAAACCCGAGACTTCTGAGATTCATGCTCAACTTGGATGAGTCAGAACAGGTGACGGATGTTGTTTTTTGACAGCACCAATCAATCCTAAAGATGCTAATAGGGAAGATACAGGGCCTAGCGCTGAATCAAGCCTCCTAATTAACCATGAGCAAACAGGGAACTTCCTGGTCTCCACCCTAGGTCCCCAGAGCAAGTATGATCCATCCCTCCACCTTCCCCACCCAGAGACACAGCCTGGTTTGTCCTTTTGGGTCTGCAGAAACCCGAGGTGAACATGCTACCTCTCCAGTATAAACAAGAATACCCTTGACTGTCATGATTCAAGGGACACAGCTGAAGGTCATGGCCTTGAGATGAGTTACACCCTGGATAACCTGTGACCTGTAACAGGTTACCTTAAAAGCATCCACAAGTTTTCAGAATGTAACACTGTTGCTCAGAAACTCTGAAGAAATGAAAAGGATTTCCCTAGTGTTTGGAAAACTGTAACTCATTCTTTTTACATGCCAAACTTCAGAAACAGTAGCAATATTATCTTTATTACTACATGACAGAAATGCAAAGGACTGACATATGTTTCATACAGATATGACAGCTTAAAAACAGAACCTTTGGTGCTGAATTTTTTAATGTGCACACACTTTAGTGCTCAGGAAGTGTGAAATACTAAATATCACACAAGTGCATTTAAATCTGACTCTACCTCTATTCCTCCACAAACCACTCTCCTGACACCTAAAATAGGGAGTGTCTTGGGGGGAAGCAGGAATCAAATTTGACCTGCAACATACACTTGAGAGAAAATCAGGTCTGTCCTATACAATGAGCTTGCTGTGCTTACAGGCAGGGTGTGTTTTATCTGACGGGCTGAATGGGACAGCAGAGCACCCCCATTGCTCCTAAGACCCCGAAGATGAAACGCATGAAGAAACAGTCTCCAGGGCTGTGAAAGTGAACAATCTGCAAACTCAGACTTCAGAAGAAATCCCCACCCTCTCCGTGAGGCCAGACCAGCTCTAGCTATCAACAGCTCAGGTTAAAGTCTCTCTGTCTCAGGTGAAAAAGAAACTCATCTTTTGGCATAACGAATCCCTCCAGCATTTGTTCCAACTGAGGCAAAGTCAGTTACATGCATAAGGAAGAAAGGAGAAAGGCAGATGATAAGGAAAAAAGGCATCCTAGAAAAATGAATGAACAGGCTACAGGAAAACATGTAGAATTCCTTTGTGTGCTTGTTTTTGCAGGACTGGGGATTGAACCCCAGGCCTCTGCACTGAGTTACATCCCCAGCCCTTTTTTAAATTGCCCAGGCTAGGCTCCAACTTTCGATCCTCCTGCCTCGGCTTCCCAGCATGCTGAATTACAGGCATGCACCACCACACCCAGCTAGAATTCCTTTCTCAATGAATACATTTGAGTAGAGGGAAGCAGAGCATGCAGACAGCTTTATATAGAAGCCCAGTAAAAAGGGCGTGTGGAAACTCAGAAGTTGCTGTCAGCAAGCCTCCTTTAGCAAACACGCTGCTCAAACATGTGTGGGTGTGTGGAAGGGTCTGGGCTCCTCAGAGGCACTCAAAGCGGGTGCACCACAGGCCTGTGGTAAACTTCATGCAGAGATGGGAGGAAACAAGTCAATGGGCAGAGCCTGCACCAGCACACACAAGGCTCCTTCCTGCTGGTGCCACTGGCAGGCTACTGCGCCAATGACATAATGACAGCCCAAGGTCTCTGCCAAAGCCCAGTGTGTCTGCGGTGAGTGGGGCACAACCAGAGAGGCCCTGCTCCCACCCCGTCTTCCACTCACTTCTCTCTAATTGGTCCACACCCCGGGCTGTGTAAAGCTCAGATATTTCTTGAGAAAACTGGAGTATTTAGATGAAGTATGTATAGAATCTGCTGGTTTACAACTACATCTCCTGATTACTATCAAAGTGGAACCTGAGCTGGCCCAGGGCCTCCATGGAAAGCCTGCAGGAGAAAGGGGACAGGACTTGAGACAGAACCTGGAATAGGACTGGGATATGGCTCTGGCCGAGAGGAGTGACCTTCAGTTCAAGTCACAGCATCAAAGTGGTCGTAGGGAACTCAGGTTCCAATCAGGCTGGTGTCCACCTCTCGGGGGTGAGATATGGTAGCTGGAGCATTCCAGAAAGTCCCCAGGCATGGTGACACCTTGGTCAGAGGGATGGCGATATCCACGGTCCTGAAACTGTCTCCCAGTCATTCATTCCTTCATTCATTTAAAAACTACTTTCTGAGGGTCGACTCTGGTGCTGTGCTAGTCATTAGAGGTAATACTGATGAATAAAGATAGACGAACATGACCTGGTGGTGCAGGCCTGTAACCTTAGCTCTCTGGGATCCTGAGGCAGGAGGATCATGAGTTTGAACCCAAGCTGAGCATCTTACAATTTAGTAGGACCTTGTGTCAAAACGAAAATTAAGCAAAGTGCTGAGGATGCAACTCAATGTGAAGGACTTGGGTTCCAGCACCATTACCATAAAAAATACATATATATTTTTAATATATATTATTTTATATTATATGTATATATATACCTAATCTCTGCTCAGGGTATTTATGACTGGGTAGGAGAGACTGGCATTAATCAGATCACCATGTAACTGTGGTGCTAAAGGAGATGTCCTTGGTGCCATGAAAACATACGGTGGGGGCCCCAAGTCCACCTGGGCATCAGGGAAGGCCTTCCTTTGGTGGTGCTCACTAAGGCCCAAATGCCAAGCAGATGTCCGGAGGTCCCTGGGTAGGGTTAGGGGGCTTTAGGCAAAGCAAACAGTATGCATCCAGTTTCTGAGGACTTGAAAGAAAGCCAGTTCATGAAGGGGACAAAAGCTCGGAACAGCGTCAGCAGAAGATGCAGAGCAGCAAGGAGGGGCAGGCATGCAGGACCTGTCGGTGGGGAGGAAGTTCTGGGCTTGAGCCTAAGTGTACTCAAAGGTCACCTGAGTTTGCTCATGACAGGGTGACATAATCAGAGGAGCATTTCTAAAATCCCCTTCCAGCAGCGTCATAAGAGAAACAGGGCAGGAGTCCAGTCCAGAACCAGACACACAGGAGGGGTGTTCAGGGAAAAGAGCAGCTGGAAGGGACACGAGGGGACGCTCGGTCATCTCAGGAGAGCCGACCCATGGTACTCGGTGGCTTTGGTGCATTTGGCAATGGGTAGCTTCTCAGATGCCTCCTGGCTGGATCAGGGTCCACTCTGGGGGGCAAGATGACCCCAGGGTAACAGACCTTGGGCCTTTGGGTTGGCTCCACCTCTTACACTGTGACTCTGGGTGAGAGAACTGGAGTCTGTACTCTTAATAATCTCCCCAGGGGATGCAGGCCTATGCCAAAGCTTGAGAACAATGGGCATAATTTTTACTCATGACAGTTAGAAAGGAAAATTACCCAACACTATTTTGATTTAATCTTCCCTATCAAGAGGAGTGATCTTCAAATAGAAAAAAGAGAACAAACATGCCTAAGAGGAAATTAAGGCTCCGGAGAGGCGAAGAGATAAGGAAGAACAGTTTGCCGCTGCGTTAGGTGAGCTCAAGTCTCTGGTCCCAGATGAATTATGCCCCCCAGGTCCCCAAGAATTTACAGCGACAAGCACAAGCAAGGGGCTTTGGCTTGACACAGCAAGGTCTAAAAAGTTCTTCCTTATGTAAAAAAAAATGTGTCTCCCTAGAACTCTACTCACTACTAATCTTAGTTTTCCACTCTGGGATCATCATTCCCCATAAGAGTTGTTAAATTATTTGATGATAATGAATGCCTTTAAAGCTCACTATACAAAAATACAAAAGGTTTTATTTTCTCTTTCCAATGTACCTTATTCTGAAAATGTCATTGCTACTGCCAAAAATCTAAATTTCAACGTGTGTGTGGGTGTGTGTGTGCACGCACATGTAGGAGCTCATGCTTTCCAGTGCTAGATTAATTTGGAATCCATGAAAAATACTTAAGTCATTTTCAAAGGCCTGTATACAAAGAACTTTTCACACTTGATCTTCACAGTGACTCAGAAAGCAGAAAGGATTCCCTCAAGTCTTGTTGCCTGGGGCCACCAGAACAACAGAGGCAAAGACACCTCACCATTGCTGTACCTGAACCTCAGCAAGACTATGCCTCATCCCTAATGTGACCTGCAGATAGTTTAGAGTCCCACAGATTAGATAGAGGGTCAGAGTCTTAGATCTACTCAACATCCTCACCAAAGTCTTGAAAGGTGAGAAGCAACCGCTCCATTTCAAAACGAGCCAAAGTTGTGAGTAACCAGCACTTGATGAAGAATCAGAACTATAAAATGGGATGGAAAGAAGCAACCAGGGATGAGACAGGATCAGAGAAGTCAACACAATCTTCAGATGGGTTGGCAGAACATCAGCGGACTCCACTGCCCTGCAGCCCCTACAGACAGAGTTAAGAGGACTATGTTCCCAAATGGTGGCATCAGACTCAACAACTGGAGATGACACAGCAAGAGTGGACTCTCTGTCTATGAGGAGTGGATGAAGCTCCGGTCTACCCCTGACCCTTCCAAACCATACTCCCAGTCCCCGTCTGCCCTGAAATCCAATTTCCCCAGATCCTTCCTGACAACCCTGCCACCTGCCTCCTGTTCCTGCTCCAAGTGCACGAGATGGGTCACCTCCTCCTGGAAAGTTCCTCTGTCTCTACCACCCTCTGTCACCTGCGGGACACACTCCACACCAAGCCTGGCTCAGCATGGTCCTTGTTTCCGTAATTTGTACTGAATCCTAGGAGATGACACGACGTCCTTCACACCCTATCAGGACCTATCACACCACTGCCCACCACTGAAGATGGACAGACTGCTGCCTAAAGCCATGTTGTTTCCCTTTCCAGCCACACCGAGTTCTTATTTCAGCTCTGTGCGTTTCAGAAACCCCCTAGTGCTTCAGTTTCCTTATTCATGAAACAGGCTCACAATAGCGACTCTTCTGTTAAATCTGTCTTTCAAATACTACTCAAACTTTTAAAAATCATTTAAAAAACAACTCTTATCACAGTAAACAAAACCCTAAAAACAATCTGACGGTCACAGCTGGGAGTAAAGTCACACAATTCTTTTCCCAGAATGCTTTTGCATATATTAAAATGGAAAAAAAAAGAATACAATCCTTTTTTAGTTGGAAATTATCTAAATATACCACTGTTGCTATTAATCTTAGGCAACTCTGTGCACAGCCTGAGATGCCTACCCTTGATTAAATCTCAAAACATACCCCAGGATGGCAAACTGCAGGCTGGACCTGACCCCCTCCTGGACCAACCCTGCAAGAGGGTGTTTCCTGCCAAGGCGGTCTCCCAGCCTCTGCCCACGTCCTCACCAAGGGTGAGAAGAGGTGCAGGTGTGAGGCCAGGCGCAGTGGCGCACACCTGTAATCCCAGCACTCAGGAGGCTGAGGCAAAAGGATCATTCCAAGTTCGAGGCCAACCTGGGCTACACACTGAGTTCAAGGACAACCTGAACTACATAGGGAAACCCTGGCTCAAAAAACAAAACAAAACAAAACAAAAAGGAAGGGGTGAAAAAGGTCCCTGGGAAACCAGTAGAGGGGAAAGGTATGCACACATGTATGGATAAACATGCACCTATACATACACATATGTGCATGAATGTCACACTAAATATAAAACTAAAGAGAAAGCTGTTGGTTTCAGACAGAAAAGAGAATGAAAGCAAAATTTCTCGGGGTAGAAGCCTAAAGATGGGCTAGAAATCAAACTGTTGAGGAAGAGAAGGACAAAATGAAGTTCTGTATAGGAAACACTATTCTTACCACAACTAGGTACCAACTACAGATTTCAGGTAGGAGAAAATAACAAAGGCAAGTTTGTGGAACAAAACCAACTTTTCTCAGAACCTTTCTACATTTCCAGAAGCCTAACAAAGCCAGCACATCTTCAGATAAGTGACAGAAATCCAAACAGAGCACTTTTAAGACCCTAATCCATGGATACCACCAGCAGTCTGAGCAACGAGGTGACAGCCCTTCACAGGGTCCCCAGAGCCTCGGTCCTCACAGCCAATACGGGCTGCACCCAATTCTGCCTGTCCTGGGAAGGCGGCTGCCAGAGAGAAACAGATGCGAGTTGGTGTCCCCATGGAGGATTTGTGCTCTTTTAAAAAGTAAGAATTGTGATGAGCAGCTTGCTTTGAAGAGATGTCCAGCTTAGACCTGGGCATGGCAGCAGCTTATTCACCTGGGTCTCCTGCCCGAAGATCTCAAAGAAGACAGGACAGGGCTTTGCAGTGATCTCAGAACTTGCCACCCAGTACCATCACCAACGTGTCTTGGAGTGATGGCCCTGGCTCCTTGAGACACAAGTCATATCCAGGGGCACAGGAGCACAGGGTGTGAAGACTGGGCCCCTCTCACTGTCCCCTCCGCATGCTGCCAGCACCCTGCAGTCACTTCTAGCTCCCCAGCAGTCCCTGACCCCTCCTGGGCTCCTTCTCCTGCAGGTCCCCAGCTGCTGCCACTGCTAGCAAGCCCACTCCACCTCCCAGCTTGTCCCACATTACAGAATCCTGTGGTCACTCTGCACTTGAAGGGAACAATAATTTGAGATATGCAGGACTCACCCACCAAACACACAAGTACACCCCTCTGGCCTAACTGGCGTGGGCTCCTCTTTATTGTTAAGGAAGCCTTGTTTACCAAGGGAGGACAGACTCAGATTGAAATGGGGAGAAACTGCTTCAGTACATCCAAGGTAACTGCTGATGAGATTTTTATGATTCTCAGGAGGTCTGGCAAGCTGATTTTTCAAGATATTCCTAAAAATGTTAACTTCAACACGTGTCTTACGTAAGTGTGACCGAATCATTAAAAATATTCTGTTACATTTTAAAGGATAATTTATATACTCCCATTCTTTGTAGAAAATATCTTTTCCAAGGATCCTAAATAATACCTAATGGAGAGAAGAAAAAGAAAGTGATCCCTTAGGACACATGTCACTTCAACTCCTGCTAAGAATCTAGAGCTCACATTCAACTCTAATAGCTGAAGTGCCCTTCAGCAAGCCTTTTCTCTAAGAATCAATTTCTTCTATCTATTTGACATGTACTTTCAGAACCGGTTTTCAGCTTTAATAAGAACTTAAATAAAACTACTGTGTAAATGACAAAGAACTGCATAAATGAAAGTATTGGGGTACAGAAATGGAGGAAACTGAGTCACAATAAAGGCACATCAGCCTCCCAAGGGTGTGTACAATAGTTCAGAGCACAGGGCCCTGGAGCTGGGTAGATCTGTCGTGAATTCCTGTGTCTGCCACTTCCTAGTCGTAAGTGGGAACATGGGTGAATTATTTTCCCTCCGTGGCCCTCTTAATTTCCTAATAATGTTACCTCCCTCATACACCTTAGCTCATACGTTAAGCTAATGCCTGGCCCGTGATAAGCATTTAATAAATGGTAGGTAATAATATTTCAATCATACAGGCGCCATAAAAAATTAGGGCCAGAATGATCCCGACTCATACTTTCCAAATAAGTCAATGACCTTTTTATTCATTCATCACTAAACCAAGAGTCACCAAGTTTAAGGCAACAGAGGCACAGAAATGAATAAAACATGAACCTAGAAATTGCCAAGTTCCATATGATGGAAGAGACTGACTTGTAATCAAGTTATTGTCACCACAGGCAGCATGATGTAATAGGGGGTGGTACCGGCCGTAAGGGAGCCAGACTCAGCTTGGGGAGGCTGAAGAGGCTGACACATTTGATCTCAGTTTTGAAGAAAGAATTGAAAATATGTCTGCAAAAGCAATACCAGGAAGGGTTCCCAGCAAGAGAGAAAAGCATGTGCACAATGACACATTAAGACTCAGAAGAAACAGCAGATGAGAATGCAAATAAATTTCATGTGCATTACATAGGGAGAGAGCCATGGTAAACAAGAGGAGGGAGCATCTAGCAGTGTGTGCAATATCAAAGCAATGTCAAGGTCCACTCTTGGCTAAAGCACCGCTGACACCGGATCTGGGCCATGAAAACAAGAAATGTCCCTGTCCTGTCTTCCAGCTTTCACATCCAGGGAAAGCTACCACTCACTGAAAGGTTTAAAAGACAGCTAAGCATCAAGAGAACCGAGAGCTTTTGTTAAAGAAAAAAGGAAATTGTAAAAGGGAATCATGCACCCTAGAGGACTCGTGGCAGGGAGCCCCCTGGAGGACCAGAAGGGAGGTCGTGAGCTGCAGGGGTGCCATGTCCTCCAGTCGCCCAAGTTCCAAACCGAGGAGTCCTGTCTCCCTCACCACCCGCAAAGTGGGCTCTTGAACAGCAACCTCAACACAGCTCAGGTTCTGCCTTTGCTGCCTGTGAACCGGTCTTCACACAAACAGACGTGATCTCAACATGCACAGAATCAGATAATGTCAGAGCTGCCTGCCGTGAGCCCCCAGGCCTCCCATAAACCAGCCCCTGCCAGCCTGAGCTTCCCACCCCTTGAAATGCTGTTCCCCACACAAATCTTCAAGAACCCTTTCCCATCTTTCCAATTCAAATTATCTCCTCCCCTCCCAAGGTCGCTCTCTGTCAATGGTCCCATTTCATTTTCTCACAGCACTGTTACTTGAAATGACCTTGTATATACACTTATTTGCCGATTTACTGACCTATATATCACGATAGCGTAAGCGCCTTATTCGCAGAAAATGCCTCTCTGATTACTTACAACAATGCCTAGCAGGTAGTAAGCACTCCAAAAATAGTTTCTGAATGAATAAGAGAGGAGCAGCAGATGACGAGGCGTGTGATCATTATGTACTATAAAATATACTCATGAAAAATAAAAATGGAGAAAAAAAGAAAAGGCCAGATAAATGTCCCAATCCACTACACCAAGGGCTAGAATCAAAAGGATTGTTTTTAGATGCAGGTGACTTGTCCAGAGGGTAATGGGTTTAAAGAAGTGATCATCCTGAGTTACGTCTACTGCCATCACCAACATACTGAATCAAAAGAAGAAGACACATGTGCCTGACCATTGGTTTCCTGGTCCCAGAGGCGGCCAGCAGATGTCTGAATGATAAGAGGAACAGAGGAAGCAGCTACCTCAGGAAGCCTTGAGGAGGGCTGAGGCAGAACATCAGCCATCAAAGATTTCAACAAAACAACCCCAGCTGACAGGTGCAGCGGAGCTAGAACCCTTGGCCCTGGGAATAGTGACACATGGGAGAAAAGGGAACTGCAAACACTTACAGCTTCCTCAAATTTCACTTCACTTTTCTGGGACCCTGAAGACTTCTGTCTTTTATATGGCAAGAGAAAGGACCAGGGCTGACTATACAGCCACGACCATTACAGTGCACACCTGTAATTCCCACTACTCAGGAGTCTGAGACAAGAGGATCACAAGTTTGAGGCCAGCCTGGACAATTCAGTCAGAGTCTGTCTCAAAAAAAAAAAAAAAATGTTTAAGGACTGGGAATGTAGATCCATGGTAGAGCACTTGCCTAGCACGTGTAAAACCTTAGGTTTAATCCCCAGAGAGGGTAGAAAGGGGAGAGAGAGAGAGAGACAGAGAGAGAAGAGAGAGAGAGAGACAGAGAGAGAGAGAGAGAGAAAGAGAGAGAGAGAGAAAGTGGGAGCGAGTGCTGGAGACATCAGGTGTGCCAAGCCAATGATGTAAGTGGGTCCTGTTACAAACATCTTCATCCGAAGGGTTACATTTGCAAGAATGCAGATGTGCCATACTCTGAAGGAGTTACAACATCATTATAGGACAGTCTCAAGAATGTAAATTTAATCATGCAATTCTTTAAATCCTACTGGAATAAAACCAAATGATTTAACTACAAAGCATTATGTTGAAATGTGATTTTTGCTATTATTCATCACCAGGGAACAATAGCACCCTGAGATAAGAAATTAGAAAGAACCGTTAATGCTAATAAAAAAGGCATAATATCCGGCCCTTCTTAACACTGATTCCTTCTCATCCAAACTTTCATTCATTCAATATTTTAATGAGACATTCTCCTGGGTTAGGCAAAAAAGAAAAGAAATCCCTGTGATAAATCCCTCGGGAAATTTACAATCGACCAAGGTAGAAGAGGTAAAGGCAGAAGCTGGAAAATATGGCAATCTCAACTAAGACACGGGGGATGGCCAGGCAGCCTTCAGATAAAGGTTCCGTGATGCTTTCCTGAAGAAGACAGTGCTGAGAGGATGGATGGACTCATGTTAGCAGACAGCCCAGGGAAGATGCCGGGGCCTCCCTAAAGGGACAGGGAAGGAGGTGGGCTCAAGGGACAGTCACTAGAGCTTAGGGGTGGGGCTAGGGCTCGGGCTCACCACCTCTTCCACTAGACTGACTCAGGGGTGGTGCTGTTCCCTGTCCCCTACCTTACCCAAGACCCAACTCTCTATACATGGGAGGGCTCTGGATCATAAACAAGAAAAGGAGTCTGGTGATTTAAAAATCAAATGCCTTCAACACACTTTGATGCTGCTGCTGCTCCTCCACCTGTCCTTAGGTTCTCTTAGTAATGTCAGTTCTGGAAGACTGTGCACAGCCTCGAGTACGAAAGGCAATGTTACCTCCCTAGCAATAAAGCCCATATGACCGAGAGTTGGAGGGTGGTAGCCTATGTGCGTATGCCTGAATATTTGGGGTTTTGTTGTTGTATTTTTTTTCTTTTGGTTTTTGAGACAGGGTCTCACTATGTGGCCCAGGCTAGACTTGAACTCACTGTGTAGGCCAGGATGGCCTCGAACTCACAGTAATCCTCCTGCTTCATCCTCTCAACTGCTGGGATTAGCAGGCACCACCATGCCCAGCTATGCCTGAATACTTAGGAAGTCTGAGAAAAGCTGTCAGGTCTAACACCTTGTGGTTAAGGACAGGAGGAAAATGAGAGGAAGCCAACAACAATGACTGTCTATAAAGCAATTCTCCTAGTACTATAATCCCAGAATGAAGAGCTAACCCTCTTATAAAATATCCAAGAAGCTCTCAGTACCTAAAAATGAACCTGTTTTATTTTTCCATTTTTAGAAATTCACTGCCCTGCTACTATCCAATTAACCTTCCTAAGCCTCCCGATAGTGAGGGGGATAAGAGACACTGACCCCAGAGGTTGAGGAGCCAAGTCCGGGGAGCCAGCTATGACCCTGATGGGCCCAGAGGCCCCACGCCCTCCGAGCCCTGCTCTGTTGCACATCTGGGGTGCAGGAATGCTGCTGAGATCCAGACCCACAAAACTCAGACCTCCAGAATTCCTCCATCTTTTGGTTTAAGGACATCTAAGATACTTAAATATTAGGTTCTAAGAACCTTAATGACATGTAAGGTACTTAGATTTTAACTGTACTTAACTTAAATTTTAGGTTCTAAAGCAATCTCTGGTTCTACCTCATACTCTCATCTTTAGATTTAAGGAGAAAGACTTGAGAGAAGTATCTTAAGTGAATCTAGCACCTGGGAGGTTTCAAAGTCATTTTAAAAGGATGAGTCATTGACATAATATAATTGGCAAACAGATAGGAGACTAGAGAATACAGAAATCAAACACTTAAAGAATCCAGTGGGTGCCAAATCACCACACACACACACACAACTAGTCATCAGAAGTCCATTACAAAACCTATCTCTCAGGGTTACTATAAAGACAAAAAGTCAGCTATTATAAGCCTTCCTCAGTGATCTAAAGTCCACTACTTTAAATGGAGCAGTAACTATAGCAAAATGCTTCAAATGAACAAGTTAGTGTAAATTTCATCCCCGCATTTTTCCAAGGATGCATATCAAGTGAATACAGTGACCTTTTCATTCCTATATATCAATGTTTAAAGTTTTATATAGGCTGAAATATGGTCATGTTTCACAGAGTTCTAATGTTCTTTTTTTCTTTCTTTCTTTTTTTTTTTTTTTGAGACAAGGTCCCACCATGTACTCCAGGCTGGCCTTGAACTCACTGTGCAGCTCAGGCTGGCCTCAAACTTGAGACAATCCTCCTGCCTCGGCCTTCCAAGTGCTAGGATTACAGGTATGCACCACCAAGACCGGCTCTAATGTTCTTTATATAGACTCCTGGTTCGTTAGTGTTTAAATATTTTATTTTCACCCTTCTACATTATTTTTAAATTATATGCTCATACAAGCTCTTGTTCAAACTAGTAAACATATCCCCACAGATTGAAACCTACGCTAAGCAAACATCCAAGACTACCCTGACATAATATGGACAGGGGAGCAAGAGACGTAGGTTATTTCGTTTATAACAATGATGTTTTGAGACCACTAAGAACACTCACACCTGGCCCAGGATTTAGCTCAGTGGTTCCGGCGCCTGCCTCACAAGTCCAAGGTCCCGAGTTCGACCCGCAGTACCAAAAACAAACACACCTAACCACTGCAGACAAAAATCTAACCATTAAAAAAAAAAAATCCATGTTGAGGGATTATTCTGTCTTGTTTTGGCTTATTTGCCTCTGTTGTAGTGCACCCCCACCCACGACAGCAGTTAGATTACACGTAGTGTTCCTTTCCGCTTTTGATCTGCAGATTAAAAATCTATGATGATTCACACACTCTTTTGTCACCATGACCTAAAAGCAGTCAAACTAGTCCTAAAAATAGGGTCTGTTTTTGCACAACTGGGACAGGAAAAAAAAAGAAAGGAAAGAGCTAGGATCTTAATGCACCAAATGTGAATGGTTAGCCCTCAATGCAATGCTTATGTTAATTTTTAAGAAGAAAGGTCAAATAGCTTACTAGAATGTATAAAGAGCACCGCTGCATGAGGAACCGGAGCTAAATGTGAATCAGAAGTGAGTTCTGTCGGCCTGACGAGCAGCTCACTGACCTCATCTTACAACTAACTACCAATCAAGGCTTCCTGTTAGCCCTGGGCAGTTTTCAAGTAAAGTTAATGAAACTGTTATACATGTAAGAAACTGAAGCCCAAATCTGAGTGAGTAACACTAACTTGCTAATAGTGCGGGTGTGATGTTATCGCTGGCACCAGCTGGACACAATGCAGAAACTTATACACACATCTCCCCAAGAGCACAGTTATTACCACCATCCCTCCCGTGAGCAGCTCACTGACGCTGCTGCAAAGGACAGCACTGGTAGAAATTTCCCCCCAAGTTTTATTCAAAGCTTAGCAAATATCAGAATCTTTTCACAAAAATGGAAGCTGTCCATATCTTCCAGTTTCAATTCTTTCAGAACAAGCCATCGCTTAGCTCCAGGAGTTCTGAGTGAACACATCTTGCCTGGCAGCCCCTCACCCCCAGCCTGCCAGCATCTGCCAGTGAGACCTAGGAGTCTGTCTTACCTGTAATCTGACTCTGTCCTTGTGGATTAAAAGGACTTGGTGCAGAGTTCAGGGAGGGCCGTGGGTTCTGAGGCGGGACACCTACTCTCATACTGGGATGAGGAATGCGCCCTAAATCACTGAGGCGGTCAGAGAACAAACTAGGTTTAGAGTCATCAAGCTTCTGTCTGTGCCCTGGAAACAGCAAATCATAAAATAAAAGCATATTAATTAGCTGAACAAATGACCATGCTAAATAGATATGTGAACATATATACTGGGTGGTTTATGCCAAGGAATTAGCAATACTGATATTTATTGCAGAACACCGTGCTTTCCAATTTGCTTTTTAAGCATTATCTGGTGGCAAGCCTTCCTAGTTCTGCTCTATAACCAGAGAGCTGAGGGTCCCATAGGGCCAGCTAGGCTGAGAGCTCAGGAGGAGTTCTGTGGGTGCCTCTCCTACCCTCTCTGTGGATAAAGGGGGTGCACACGGGGTGGGGCCTGTCATCCTGCTTCATGGTAGGGGAAGCCTAGTGTGAGAGCTCAGCATCCACACAGCTCAGACACACACTCACCAAGCTTGGGCAGAAACTGGGCCACACACATCTTTCAAAGAAATTTTCACAATGACCATTATGAATTTTCTCTCTTTTTTTAACGCTACATCCGCCTCTTGCTGAGACACTGGTGTGAAAAATTAAAACTCAAGACTAAAAGAAAAAAAATAAAAGAAGGAAAAAAAATAAGAAAAATAAAAGAAAGGAAAAAAATAGAAATATAGGCAAGGACACTCAAATTCTCAAGTGGAATCTGGATTTTTGTGATATGCCAAAGCTTGAAAGCATATAATAAACTGTTAACGGGTGATTTTTTTATTTTAAATCTACTATGTGGTTTTGTAAAAGAAACTGACATGAGTAAACATGAATGTGATAATCCATTTTTTAAAGAAAGAACTTTCTTCTGCCTTATTTAAATCTAAAACCAAAGGAAATTCTGGATATTAACAAAACCTGCAAATTAAGATATATTCAAGGTACTAAGACTTCTTAAAAATCATCAAATCATTCTTAGCAACAAAGAAGCATAGTACTTCTTGGTACAAGTATAACAGAAAAATCAGAATGTAGTATGACACAGTCACATGTAGCTGTAAGGTGGAGGCATGGTGAGCAAGGACAATGTCTAGAAATAAACAGAAATACACTGCAGAGTGCTTTCCCCTTCTATACCCATGAGGCCCTCATGTGTTGCCCCAACATTGTAGTAAAAATATTTGAGGGAGTGAGGCTGATTCAATGAAGAGCCACTGAAAGGATGAGTGGATTAGGACTCTGTACTCTGAAGAAAAACTAAGGGAATTAGGATTATCACCCCTAAAAGAAAAAATCTTGAAGGAGAATTATGAAAAACCTTGGAGAATGGGAGTTCTTCACGGCTCCATAGGTAGTGTGAGCACTTTGTCTTCCACTGAACACAGGACAAGAAGAGTATATCAGGACAGGGTTACACTGAACATTACAATTCCTAACTATAAACTGCCTTCATAAGACAAATTCCTTATTTTATTTGCCCCAAAATGTATTTTCCTGTCTCCTTTTTCATTGCCCTCCCAGCCCAAAGAAAACAGACAGGAAGCCAAGACTGGGTAATATGAGTGGAGCTGTCTCCATGGCTAAACATGTTCCAACAAGGCCCACTAAGGGAAAGGCACCCACCACTTCGGCTCCTGCCAGTGCAAGTTCTGGCTATCTGCTGTTACTGAGGGTCTAGACCCCGCTGCAGAACTTGGGAACTTGTTTTCCCAAGAAAAACAAGGGAAATAATTGTCTTCCCCATCATCTATGATGTTTTAAAATGCAAATTACAAACAGATTGTAAAACTCTAAAGGACTCTTAGAAATGACCCAAAACGCTCCAAGAACCCAGCAAGAAAGATGTTCACAGATGAAGTGACTAAAGCTAGTGACCATCTCCACTTGGACTAGTCCAAGGGGACTAAACTTTCCATTCATGTGGCCCATCAATGCTGCCATTCTTGGTTCCTCTCCCAGCTGCTCTAGAAGATTAAAAAAAAAAAAAATCCTGATCAGCCAGACTCAGTGATGCACACCTTAATCCCGGTACTCAGGAGCTGAGGCAGGAGAATGGCAAGTTCAAGGTCATCCTGGGCAACTTAGCAAGACCCTGTCTCAAATTTTTTTAAAAAAAATTTTTAAGAGGCTGTGGAAATAGCTCAGCGTTAAGTGTGCCTCAGGGTTAAATCCCCATTGCCACCAAAATGAAATTTTTTCAAAAATTCAGATCGTACTGAGAGATATCTGAGAACTGAGCCCATTGAGATGTCAAGGCTGGTATTCAACATAAACAGAAATAATAGCAAGAATTCAATAACAGAGCTAGTAACTTACTACTACAAACAGTTGTGGTCTAACTCACAACACTTCTATCAGCACATCTTGCTGGGTCTGACTAGTTTCACAAGTAGAGACTTACACAGTACTTGTTACAGATCCATGGGATCTATTCCACAAATACACAGGGTTTGGTGTGGTGTTGATACAGCTGTAAACATTAATAAGAAAGCTTATGGAATTGTCCCTGGAAGTTATTTTTTTTAATAGGCCATATTTTTGGAATGGCAGATTCCCTGAAGGCTGGAGGGAGGTCCAGAGGATCCTGCATGGTTCCTTTATACATTGGGACTTTATGTGAGGCATGGGTCATAAGGAAATTTAATAAGCTTTGCCTCTGCTTTCTATAGCCTTTTCATTAGGTTTTCATGGAGACCAGATGAGACAGGACCCCTGTGTGAGGACATGTATGTTTTTATTCCTAGGCCAGTGCTGTAGTGAGTAACAGGGTTGTAGGCAAGAAAAAGCACTTGAATGGCCCAGCTAAGTGTGAAAAACTTAAGAGTAGGTGAAATTTGTAAAGCCTCAATGACTTTTTGGAAATGATCTTCAAAAAGAGCTACCAAGTATCTACAGAAAATCCAGAACAAATAATTCAGGGAACAATGATGTGGAGAGGAATCAATCTAAAAAAAAAAATACGCATTTCTCCTTGTAGATATCTGCCCCTTCATAGCAACAACCCCAACCACAACAAATTCCTAAAGTACAATGAAAAGTAAAAGCCAAACAGGTTTTTCATCTTGCAACCATGACAAATGCTACCACTAAACCACATCAGGGTACATTCAAATGATACTCTGAAAGATGTACTTAAATCCTCAGCACCCAAGCCATCCCATCAGAAATTGAGAATATGGGAGACAAAGGACGCCCTGACTTCAATCCAGGACAGGATACTCTGCCACGTTGCAGGGAGGACGAGCTCTTAGCCAAGGGCACAAAGAGGAGCTTGTCCAAACAGGAAGAAGGCACAGAAAATGAAAAAGTCTTGTGTTGTACTCTATACTCTTTAGGAAAAAGTTCAGTCCCAGATCCTCCTTCTAGCCACGCATTCTCGCCAGAGCAGAGGCCCTTTTGGACTGGCTGGATGAGAAAATTCCTATAGGGAACTTTGAAAAATAAGGATGTCCAGGGCCCACACTGGAGCAACAAGATCAGGTGCACACAGGGGAAAGGGTGGCTTTTAAAGCTCACCACATGCTTTGTTGTGCAGCCAGGTCTGAAAACTAATGCCCAAGATGGTCTTAGTCCCATCATAAGTGCTGCTTATTCACACTAATGACTCCCCCATTTCTCTGAGCTCCAGGTTTGCATATCCCACTACTCACTGGCCAGGCCCTCTGGGATATCCCCCAGGTATTCTAAATGCAGTATATTCAAGGCAGAATTCTTGACTCTTTCCAAAACACCCTATTCCTCTTCAGCAATCCTACATATCAATAAGTGACACTAGCCACATAGATCTTAAGCCTAAAACATGCATTTTCCTTTATTGTTTCTTCTTCCTCACGCACATGCCATCCATTACCAAGTCTTCTCGTTCCTATTGTGACACGATCTCAAATCTATTCCGTTCTCTCCATTCCTACTGTCATAACCTTGGTCCAAGACCGTAACGTCTCCCTCAGGCCCTCTGACCCTGCCCTCTTTGCTGTTTCTAGGACCATATTCCTGAAATCCTCCAGATTCTCTGGATGGCCCACTCTTTTTTCTCCTTTAGACCTAGGGTGAGCACCCCCTTCCATGAGAGGCCTGGCCTGCCTATCCTAAATAAAGCAAGTCCCCACTCTCTCAAGCACGGCTTGTCCCTCGATGGCAGCTGCCACTCTCTGTAATTATCTTGTGTATTTATCTGTCTGTTCTGCAAGACTAAATCCCACGAGAACGCACACTCTCTGGTGTACAGCTGTATTCTCACAGTCTACCTCACTGCCTGCCCTACAGCAGATACTCAGTGAGGATTTTCGCAATGAATGAATGAATGTTCTCCTCTTTTGGATACATGCCTTGATTGGAAGAATATCATATTACAATACTACCTCCCCCAAAATATGCTCTTCTTTTTCTTATTTGGTGATCTAGCAAAGCCAGTGGGTAAAACCTTTCTGAGAGCCAGAAAGGTTTCTGGTCCTTCCTAGGAAATTGTACAGAAAGGCATTCATTTAAATAAAAGCATGTTGCTTTCTGAAAAACTCCATCTTCTCACTATAACCCTTAAGCCCTGTTGAAAGTCACAAAAGAGAGATGAAAATGGTAAGAGACATCATTTAGAGTCTAGGTTTTAGAGTTTCTTTTGTGGGTGAGGACCCTGGATTCCAGTCAGTGGCAGGATTTGGCCTCAGGTTTTCTGGATTTGGCCTCGTGCTCACTCTCTGCCTCTGTCACATGCTTGTTTCAGGAAATAATAGGGCAGAAAAAGTCATTCAGGGAAATCGTGGTAAAAATGATTATTAAGTAGAAAAGAAAAAAGGTTTTGAACTAAATTTCTTTCAAAAAGTTGGATGTGTTTGAGTGAATATAACTTTTGTTGCAATAAATTCAGGGGCACAAGAAGAGAGTGGGAGCAAAAGGTCACAGCATTCACACATCCTTAAAGCAAAGACATCGGGAACTGTGTCGTCACTCGGCGACAGTCCAGCCAGTCGTCTCGCTGACCGTGCACGTGACTCCAGTCAGGACCGCTGCTGCCTCTGTCTCTGGACATGTGCACCTCACGCACAAGGGCTGGAAACTGCAAAAATAAACCTGCATCTGTGATGTGACCCACTTTGCTCATTTTTATAAAAGTTAACTGAAAAAAAAAGAAGTTAACTGAGAAATGCATAGCAACTTTGGAGGGCCACGTGTCGGCCACCACAGCCTCCCACTCTGCTCACCACATCCACAAGCTGATGTGGTGCACCTGTAGGAGCACTGAAGGCTGCCGGCCATACTCACAAAAGGCAAAAGAGGGCATTTTTCCTGAAGAAGCCACCATGTGACATGGACAAAAGAGTCCTTTTGCTGATCACCAGGACAGGATACTTAGCAGCTCGCCCTCTTTTTTTTTTCTTTTTTCTTTTTGGTACCAGGGATCAAACTAAGAGACTTGTGCTTGCGAGGCAGGCAGTGGCACCACTGAGCTAAATCCCCGGCCCCAACAGCATCCTTTTAGAGTAGTATTTTAAACACTCACTTCTTTCATTAGGTAGCTAATTGGAACCTGGATTTCATGAAGTTACAATTTCTTAATACAATAAATAAAGTTTAAAGAAAGATCTCCAATATAGCATCCCTGCTGTATTAGGGTCAGTAAGACACTGAAAGGGTGGGTAGAAAAATCCATAAGATAATGTCCTTGCCTTCAAGGAGTTCATACACTCTGGGGAAGAAAGACAAGCAATTAAATAAGACCACAGTAAGGGCAACAGATCGACTGGAAAAATGACAATATCCACTACTTTAAAATATTAAGGAAGTCGTATTTTTTCTGATTTTTGTAAGAAAATAGCCTTAGGTTTTAGAGTAAAATACACTTTGGGGTTAAAGAGCAGGATCTTTGGTCTTGTTTTAAAATACTACAGCAAAATAACAGATGAAGGAAAAATAACGCAAGAGGATGGGCAGATGGGATTGTATTAAATACAATCTCTATTTTCACATGTATTTGAAATTTCTCATAATAAAAAGTTAAAAGTAATAATAAAATGCAACAGGAAATAGAGGGGAGTAATTGATTTTGTTGTTATTGTTGTTGTTTTGAGACAGGGTCTCATTAAGTTTCCCAGGCTGGGCTGGCTCTGATTTCTGATGCTCCTGCCTCAGCCTCCGAGAATTCTGGGTTTACACCTGGCTAGCAAATGATATTGACTAAATCGAAGAAGGAAAGGCTCTCTGATGAGACTGCTATGCCTGTCCTTGAAGGCTCAGTAGGATTTTAATACATAGAGAAGGAAGGAAGAAAGCCAGTGGGGACATATGACAGAAGCACATTTAAAAAGATCTTGGGAGACATAAGACGATGCTGGCTAAATGTCTATGTGCTATTCATCTACAGAGAGGCACAACATTCTTTAAACCACCTAATACTAAAGAACCATATCACAGTGATATATGGGCACCCATGTTCATAGCAGCACAGTTTGTAATAGCTAAAACTTGGAAACAGCCCAAATGCCCATCAACTGGAGACTGGATCAAGAAAATGTGGGTTTTTTATAAAATGGAATACCACTCAGCCATCAAAAATGAGAAACTAGAGACATTTATTGCTAAATGGATGCACATTGAGGCAATACTCTTAAGTGAAATAAACAGGACACACATGTGTAAATACCGAATAGTTTCTCTAGTGTGGGAAACTGAAAGTGTACATGAGGACTAAAAGGTGTAATAGATAATGTGAAATAGGAAGAAAAGGGGCAAAGGGGAGGGGGAAGTGGGAGGGGTAGGGGAAAGGAAAGAAGGGAATGGAATTAATATGAGAAAATGAAAAAAAGGAAACAAAAAGTCTTTGTAAATAGGGAGGAGTGGAGGGTTTGAAGGGAGGGCAGGGGAAGGGGGAAAAAATAAGAACCAAGAGAGTATGTAAAGGTGCATATCTCCAATGATGAATGTCATTATATTGTACACCTAAAATGTACCAATAAAGGATAAAAAAAATAAATCACCTAATACTTCTAGTCTCAATATTAATTCTTATAAGTTATGCAACACACATGGGACTCTGCCCTTTAAAGACAGATCTCCTGGGGCCAGGGATTTAGCTCAGTGGTTCCACTGCCTGCCTTGCAAGCTCAAGGTCCCAAGTTCGATCTGCAGTACCAAAAAAGAAAAGGGACATCATTAAAGACAGATCTCCCAGCTCACGAAACATTACTTAGGAGTCAGAACCTCCTCTGCCAGGCAGACAGGCTTCCCTGGAGGAGAGAGGTGACCAGGGAGACATTAGCTAATTTTGCTGTCACCAACTGTGTGATAGAATGAGATCAGGTCAAATGCTCTAGGGCTCCAGCCACAGCCTGTAACAGTTTAAGAATGTTGTGGATTCTTGCAGTCAAAAGGAAGAGAAGAGAGAATCTGCATCAGAATTACCAATTTTTAGAGTCAATTTGTTATATGTCATCAGAGCTGCTACTCTGCAGGAGATCTTCAAAAATAGAATTTAAAAAATAGAATAAAAAATAACAGCATCCTTCCACCTTAATCTTTCTATCCTGAGTGACCCAAGAAAGGAGTCTGTAGGGATGAGTCAGGGAATAGGTTGACTAATTTTAAAGATTATGTATGTTTAGCATCATTCTGTCTTCCAAGATACTGATTATCATTTTCTACCATCTGCCCTCTGGGGGCCTTCCATTCCAAATGGCATTTCAGTAGTGGAGAATTGCAAAAACAGGAGGATAGAGAAGGCTGCACAAACCTGAGTAGGTTCTCAGGGAAACCACGAAAAGCTCTGATCCAGGTACTGAGGCTCCTGATTTACAACCCTGACTCTTTGCATTCCTACACATGTTGGAAAATGGAAATACTACTGAGAAAAGTGACACTCTCCTCTGCTCATGCCCAGATGACCACATTTCATTGGTGGCTTGTAACTTCACCACTCTCCCCACCCACCACAAACAGCCCCAATCAGCTTCTCCTAGCTCTTCTTTCCTTAGTTCTATTTGTATCACCACTTTCTGGTCTCCTGGCCCCAAATTCCAGGACAAGTAGACTTGTGCTGCTGCCTGTGCTAGTCCACCCCAAGCCCGTTCACAGTCTATAGGAATTGCCCCAACCTTCCAGTCCCACTGGAGGCACTCCGAAACTCTAGCTCATGGTTCACGACCAGGGACACAGGCTGACACCAACTAGCCATACAACCAGAGGAAGGGATTTAGTGGAACTCTGTGGCTTGGTTTCTTCACCTACCCACGGTGAAGGCTTAGCTTCCATAACTTCTAAAGTCCTTTCTGACTCCAAATCCTAACATTCATGTTACTTACCTGTTCCAATCCAATCGGCTATCTGTTGAATTAAATAGGTCCACCAAACAAAAACTTGGAAAACACGGCCCTGGTGTGAGCTGTCTCTCACTTTGGACAGCGACCATGCTGTCACCTCAGCCTATGCCCTGCTCACACTGGCTGTCCACAGTTCTTCAAAGAAGCCCGGTGTCTTTGCCCAAGCTGTCTCCTCAACGCGGAATATCCTGCCCCATCAACTCTCCTTGGCGAAATTCTTTCCCAGTCTCAGATTGGTCTCCACATGGTTCTCTGGTTTCTCTCTCAGTAAGCCGAGAGCAGCCACGACTGCTTCTTACACTTATACTTAGGGAGGGTAGGAATCCAGTGAGCGTCAACTAACCATGATTCGACATAAAATATTTATACACAATTCCAAACCCCATTATTCTGGTCTTTCCTAGGCTAGACTGTGAACCTCTTGGGGATAGGTGTCACGTTTTATGTCTAACACAGATTTAGCACTTAGGAATGGAGAAGACTCACAAAAAATGCTTGTTGGATTTTTAAATAAGAACATGGATCAACTTCAAATGATCTCTCCTTTTGTACAGTAAAAGCCAGGAAGGAGGGGGTGGGGAAAGAGTTGGCTATTGGGAAACATTTCCCACAGTAAAATCGATGAGTCTATATAATCCTTGCTGGGAAAGGCTGCTGAGTCATCAGTATACTGAACCAGTACACAGTCAGGCTCAGGGCAAAAACTATTTCTGGACTGGGATAATGAAACGGACTAGGAAACTGCCTCCAGCCCCTCTGAGCCACTGGAAATCAACATCTATGCGACTCAATGCAGGACAGCTCATGAGAGGAGACAGCCCCAGGGTAGTGTTAGTGTGTGACTGCAGACAGAGGACCACAGATCATAAACAAATCTCCTTCCAGGAGCCTCTTCGCTGATGGCATTTCAAAAATGAGCTTTTCTCTAAGGGCCCCTCTAAATATATAAACCAATTTCTAAAGGAAAAAATCATAATCGCTACCACATACCTTCAAGAGCTCCATTCCAGCCCTTGACCAGACAGAGTCTGCCATGCAGAATTCAGAGTTTATCGAGAGAAGAGGGGAAGAACTGAAGCCTTTCCAGTCTCTTGGGTAAAACATAATTATGGAAAGAAAAATATAATCTACTCAAGAGACATAATTACATAGTTAAGCCATAGACTCCATAGAAATATTCTAGGAACTCTTTTTTTAAAAAAAGTTAAAAGCTGAATTTGCTTTATTTTAATAATAAAAGGCACCAGTGCAGACTAGTGATGAAAAGTCCAATCTCCCAATCTCATATGCAGTCATTTTTTAAAGTACAATTAAATGCATGACAGAAAGAACGGGAGGCCTGCCCATTTCAAACTTTAGTCTTCTAAAAGTTACGAGATCGTCCAATAAATATGCAAATGAAATAATTGTGAAATATTAACTTTCGGGTATACAAAAGCAAGTTCCTTTATAACTCTGAACTTTTGGGGTGTGGTAAATGACAGCAATCAAAGTATTAAGTATCCAGGCGAAAGACGGGACTGTCAGGCTGACCTAGGATCAGTCCCATTAGGGGAAAAGCTCTAATAAACATACTTGGAGTATAAGCCCTTTTCTTGAAATAACAGACTCAAAAAACTTGAGATATCAAAAGAAAAATTCATAAATGGTTTAAAAAATAGACAGGTTTTCTAAAATTAGAGAAAAATAAGATGAAAGCAGACTGAAAACATACAAGCAGAGGTTTGAGGGGGACTCTATAGTCTATGATAGTGACAAGGAACACAGCTAACTCTACCTTAGCGCTCTCCCACACCTTAACACATCCCTAACCTACCAAGCCTCCCTATCCCCAAGTTCTCAGGCACATGTTTGTTACAATTCTGCTATTCTTGACCTTGTCTGCCTCTTGCTTCCAAGGAATGCTTCTTTCCCTCCTCGCTCCCATTCAAAGGACAATCACAGGAATTAGAAGTTCTCAGCGCTAGAAGAGAAGATGAATTTTGCCAGACCAGGTTCTTCATTTTAGAAGAGTAATTAATGCCCAGAAGAGTCCGTGACTTGCTTGAAGTCATGGTCCCAGGCAGTGACACAGAAGCCTGTCCTGACTCAGCCGTCTACCAAGCTGCCACAGAAGAAAGAAGAAAAAAGGTGAAGAACAGAGACCCAAACAACAAAAGAAAAGAAGAGACGCTCACCTCTGAGACTTTGATTCCACCATAACAGTCAGTTTCTGTGACTCCATTTACCATAATACATCTTTTCTCCTACTAATGACAACTCAGCACCCATAATCATCCCGGGCCATCTGAATCTTCCTGAATCTTTACTTTCTAGGAGATGAACACAAGATCTCTTTCTCTATGTCTTCCCTTTCTGCCCAAAGCTTAGAAACTAACTTGAGTGTCTTAGTTCCAAAAACATTTCCTTTGCCTTCCTTTACTATATCTTCACATACACCACAATTCTTTGTGTTACTAGTGCTTATAGGAGACACTGATGAGAGATGTGAAGTTATTTTTAATGGAAATGTTTTTAGCAATAGAAATGGTAGTTTCCATAGTTGAACAAAAAGCATCGTTGTTTATCTGCCAATGATCCAGCTAAACATAGTTGGCCCTATTCTTCAAAGAGTACAGTGACAACCAGCCTACAAACAGACTGTCACGCAACTCCTGGATCCTGGCTCCAATTCCTTAGCATGCAATCTTCTCTTTCATTAGTATGATTTTATGTATAAGTTTTACAAGACAGTAGAGGGAGAAAAAGACAAAGAGAGAGAGAGAGAACATAGAAACAATTAAAAAGTGCAAAGAGCTTGTCTCTTGACATTTGCTGTTACAGCAGCAGAATATCATTCTCAATTTTCCCATTTCTGTAACAGGAAGAAAATGTTAAAAAGTAATAACCAAGGAAAAAGTCAGCCAAGCTCGCACAGCCTGGTCTTGCTGTGCTGAATGGCAGTGGAGATCACAGAAGAAGAATAAAGAAAAAGACAAGGGGAAAAAAAGGGGGTAAATTTTCTTGCTTAGACTGGACCTATTCCAGCTGGCAAGAAGAGGTGGTTTTCTTAACGCTTGCGAAACCTGATTACTTTTTTAAAGGAATGAAGAAGTAGGAGATGTAAACACAGCCATTAAGACAGATTTAAGGTACTTAGTTTTAATCTAGTCTAAGGCCTCTCCAATTGCATGCTGCTCTGCAATTCTCTGCTTGCTAGACATGAGTGTGCACACACCGCACATGTCAGTGCCTTCGAACCAGCAGACAAAACAGTTGGCCTCTAGAAACCCTCTCAGCTCAGGCACTGAGGGAGAAGCAGCAGAATCCATAACAGGTGGATGTGTGTTATGTGCTGCCTGTCAGAAGTCTGTTTTCCTACACTAAAGACTATTGTGTTTATATCTATACAATAGGTCTTAAACAGATTGTTTAAACATGATTAAACAAGAGATGTCTTTGAAATAACCCCTAGTAAAATTCAGGTGGGGTAAGAGCTGAGAAATGCAGTCAATTATTTTTTTGAAAAAAAGTCATTTCTCCCTAAGCTACAAGGGTAACTCGACATAAACTTCAAAATAAAAGCTTTTACGAGTTAAACTCACAGGATTACCTCATATATCAGCACCTTTTTCCAAGGGAATAGCGTTTATCCACCTATCCATCCACCCTTCCTTAAGGCTGTTGCACAATTTACCAGCCTTGATAGACAGATAATTGCTTTATTCAGCCATGTGTAATGAAGGGAGTCTGCTGTGTTAATCCTGGTATTCTGTCTTCTGTGAACTCTAAACGCGGAACTGAAAACTCTATCTCTTCATTCCAGAACTACTGGAGTCTGCTCACGCTCAGATCTGCTAAAGTGCTCTTACATTCCACTCTGTCACTAAAGGTGCCAAGTATTTTGAGTAGGATCAAGTTATTGTTATATAAAAGGAAATCTAAAGGCGTGTCAAATGCAGTTAGAAGATAGCAAGTTTTACCCCTTTTTTCAGGGAACTGCAGATTAGAAGAGTGCATTATTTGAAAGCCAAAAGAAGTGGACGGTGTAGGTTAATGTGTTTTTAAACCTACAAATTAAATTCGTTGTATTTCTGTCTGCTGGCTTCATGCTGAGTTATTCAATCAGTAACGACAGCTCTGTAAATTCTGAGGGTTCTGTCCATGTGGGATGTCCAGCCAAAGGGACAGGAATCGCCTAACCTGAGTCCCACTCTGGCAGTTGGGATGCTAACCTCTAAGGTCCAACATGCTTCACGGCACTCGATTTCCACCATGGACCAAACTCCCTCACCACTGAACAGACCTTCCCTTGCAACCTGAAGCCCCTCCCTTCAGCCTAATTGGATGCCTTTGTGTTATTTCAAAACCGCACATCCTCAAGAATCTATGAAACTCACTAGAAAAGAAGTGATGAAATGTAGAAAAGTGGGATAATCAATGAAAGACTATCACCATTTGATTCCTTCTTTTCTGGCTCCTATCTGTTTCATGGGCCTTTCACAAGGAATGTTCTCAGAAATTATATCTTTTCTGTTCAGAGGACAGGCTCTTGCCAAGACTGGCTTAACAAATAGTACTGAAAACTCTTATAATCCAAGAGTGAAACTCTGTCCTAATGATTGCAGTAACTAAAAGGAAATGTGGATTCCACCACTAATGGGAAGTTGGGAGACTTCAAGTATAGAATGTCCACTTCTGCAAAATAACAGACTACTTAAGTTCCAATTTTGAGATTCACTGATGCTATGGATTCCTTATCTGGCATGATGGGTTTTACACACACAATCAGTGAACTTAATGCAATAATTCAAAAAGCCAAGGTTGTGTATGATAGACAGACTCCCATATCTCAAGCTGGGCCTGAGTATACAGGGAGCAGGAAAAGCTAGGAGTCTGTTCCTACTTTGCTACTAACTTGGGTGTGAGGCTGCAGGCAAATATGCTATCATCCCTGGAATTCAACTTCCTCATCTGTCAAGTGAGGATCAAAGTATCTACATCACAGGATGTTATTGGGATGAAATTATGAGAGGTAAGAAAGTCCTACACAGGTAAAACCATTATGCAGACTCGTTCATCAATTAAAATTTCCTAAGCACTCATTATGTAGCATGAACTATGCTAAAGTAGAGGGCTCATAATGTACCGGGGGATTTATCGTAAAAACAAATAAGTACAGTACTATGATGAATAGCATAATCACAGTATGGACAGGGAACCAACCATTAGAGAACCAAAAACATCGATTCTTAACTTCCAGGAGCAGTCGGGAAGGGTTGCCACAGGAGATGGCATGTGAGAAGACCTAAAGAATGAGTAGAGTGCAGTCAAGCACATGCAGAAGATACTGCAAGCAGAAGGGACGGCGGATGCAAAGGCAGAGAGAACAAAGCACAGAGTGAAGCACTGTCTTGTGGCTGGAGCTCACCCACTGGAGTACAGGTAGGAGGCAGCCAGGCAGATCAGATGATGAAGCGCCTGGCCCCTAAGCCACAGCATGAGCTTTACCCTGCAAATAACAGGAGACCATTCTCTAAAGCAAGGGTGTCCCACAGTGATGTATGGGGGAGATAAGTTCTGGAGGAAGTGCAGTTAGAGGCAGGAAATTATAACAGGAAATTATTTTTCTATTGCAGCCCAAGAGATAAATAGTAAAAGAGTGAACAAAGCTAATGTGGTACTATCAGGTACCAGGAGGTGAGAGTTAAGATGTGTAGACCATAGTTCAGTAGACTAACCAGATGTAAAAAGTAAAGCAGACAGGATGAGTCTCAGGGTGCTAGTTCGGTTGCCTAGGTGAAGTGAGAAGTCTAAAGGAAGTCCATGTTTGGGCCAAGCAGTTTGGCTGAAGTGCAGGAATCCCAACTGCTGTGCTAGAGATGAGTCTGAAGCATCCATGGGACAGGTGCAGGTAGCAAGGCCCTGGAGGCAGCTAGAGACAGGTGCCTGAGGTTCAACAAAGACTAAAAGCCCTCTTTAGTAGTCCTGGGAACAGGAAGCCAATGGTGCCACTGAGACAGCAAGGCAATGGGCATAGAATGAGGGGAGGAAAGCGTTACAATGGGACCCTAAGAAGCCCAAGCATTTAGGGGACGAGGCAAGAAAGAGGAGGAAGGAAAAAGGTCCAGGGAGGAGGAGGAGCCAGTGGTGTCAGGAGGACCAAGGAGGAAGCAGCACCCCTTCCTAACCCGCAGAGGACACAAACCAGGAAGCAGCCCCCGAAACTGTTCTAAAGCAGCTCTGCCACTGCTTCAAGGGCCCAAGGGAGCTTAGCAAGACAGTTTTCCATTCCAGAGCCAAGGACACAAAGTTAATTTGGCCACAAGAGCTAAAAGGAAGTCTCCCCCATTCATTCCATCCAGGTCCCGACGACTTCAATGACATCAATGGCTACAGTCCCTGTGACTATTGAAAATGCATCTCCAGTGCTCCTAAATGTCAGGCTCCTATTTCTGGTTGCTCCTGGTCAACTACAGGTATTATGAGGCTAGCTCTACTGGTGATTATAAGTGTGCACAGTGTATTCTGATCTTGGTCATATTACTTTAAAGGAATGGAAGAAGCATCTGGCCAAACAGCACTACCAACTGCAGACCAATCAGCTTTCTCTGGGCCAGGTCACAAGTGAAACTGTGGCTCAGTACCTATCATTTACAGAGGTCAGTAAGCAAAACTGTCCTGGACTAAGTATGACACTGGGGAATATCAAGATCAGAGTCAGCATCAAAGATGGTGGAGAGCAAAAGAAAGCAGGAAATGACAGCAAAAATCTCTAAAATTAACCATCCTCCCCATCATATCTTCTGAGCAGGGTTCCTCCCCAAAAGCTCCCTGAATCTCGTGGGACAGGTTCTCCAGACACTTCTTATCCTACCATCTGCCACTCCAGTAAGCTTAAAGGAAATACTGAAACCAAATAAAACAGACTCAATTCCTCTTCCCCACCCTCCCTTTTCTGCATTCTTATTCCTGTTGTCTATCAGAAAGTAACAAACCCTGAAGAATGTTTATGAGAATGGCAGAAAAGAATCCTCTGTTATGGATGGCAATGTGGCAGGAATCCAGTGCAAAGAGTGGGAACGATATCATTTATAGAGCTGCAAACTTAACCAATAAACATGTAGGAAAGACCTTTGAAAGTGTGAGCCACTATGTTGGCCAGAAGATGTCTGGCCCTCTTACTTTTCCCTACATGAAAACTGAACTCTAAAGGTGGTTAAAGTCTAGGACAATTTAGAAAACTCCTTTAAAGAACATGCTTATCAGGCCATGGATTTAGCTCAGTGGTTCTGGCGTCTGCCTCGAAAGCACAAGGACCCAAGTTTGATCCCCGGTACCAAAAAAAAGAAAAAAAAAACATGCTTATCACCTCTACTGATGATGAAATGGGCTTATTTTCTATCAGTTCAAAATTAGGCCCTAGGCTGGTCTATAGTTTTATGAACCCTTTCACAGTATAAACTTTTATTCTTGACACTAAACTTCAATAGGTATTAAAGAGGCCAATTCAATGACCTGATCTATTTGATTCGGTGGAGCTATATTTATTTGGATATCTACAATGTGCAAGATTATCACACCAGTACTGCTACGGGTGAGACCAGCAATCACAGCAATCAATGGCAGGATTCTTAGAGCCCTAGAGAAGACAGCACTTTAATTCATCACTGAATGCTGAATAGGCCATGAGTTAATCAAGAAAGGGCACATGATGGCTGAGTTAGAAGGAGCCACCTGAGCCAAAGCACTGAAGCATGTGATAGTCCATCTTGGTGCAACAACTTCCATCAACAAACCTGCAAATGGAGCCAAGGACAAGATGAAGGTGGAGAGGGGACAATCTCACAAAATTAAATACATACTGTATTAGTCTTCTGAAACTTACTCTCTACCTAGAATTTAATATCCAAAAGTTCTCCCAGTCAGTCCAATTACCGATTTTCAAGATTCAGCTGAAATGCCTGGTCTTCCATATAACCTTCCCTCCACTCCCCACAGAAAAGTAAAACTGCATTTGAATGGCCCTCTCACTTTAGGTGCCACTTCTCGTTTTCTACCACCTTCTGTCACATAATCACAGTCATTACCAACCATGTCTTATCTCTCGTAGATGAAGTTTCTTTCTGGCCATATGATAAGTCAGAGATAAGCAGGTCATCTCTTAATTCCCACAGTAATTTTTAAAAATAAGTGTGATATGGTATATACCAATTCCCCAAGATACATGTAGTTACAATATATCACAAACATATGCTAACCAAAAAAAGGAAAAGTATGCATGGTAGCCACCCAATAATTGTTTGCTGAATAAACAAATGATTGAATCTAGAATGTAGGTCAGTGATTACAGGAGAATATGCCCTAGCAACCATTTTACCTAATGAAATATACTCTTAACTACAAAGACACAGAAGGCAAAAGAACCCTTCTCAACCACTTAGTGGTAAGATATCTTGCCTTCTTGCTCTAGCATATGAAAGAAAAGCTGCACTAAAGGTCTGGTAAGTACTCTCTGAGAGCACTCAAGGAAACATTTCAACTTCCTAGCAGTACCAACAGCCAGACTGAGCTCTACAGATTCTGTTAAGATTAAGATTCCAGGCTCATTAACAGACATGCACAAATATCAACAGTTTGCTTAGATTCCTCCGACAGCAAAGACTAAACAGGAAGACTACTCCCCCCAAAGAGATAAAATTCACAATGACTCATCACCAGGCACATTCTATATACACTGTGTGCTTAAATACATGCATATAACTTAAAGTTATTTAATGTATTTACCTAAGCTAGTTCATCCCAAAATACTCCCTAGTCATTATACAAACTGCACTCTTACTCCTCCTTTCATTCGAACACAGCTGTGTCTATGGCTGGTTCAGAGGAAGATGATGTACAACCACTGATTCGGGGCAAACGAAAAAGCCAAGCCAAGAGAATCTACTCTAGGGGTCTGGACAGAGAGAACGGCTTCATCCTGACCTTAAACTGTGTTTTCAGTGTTGACAAACCATGGATTCAGGGCAACTTTTAAGAACAAAATCCCTCGGCCCAGATAGTAATTCCACCAGTTCTCCCTGAAGGCTGTGTTTCTGCAGCTGAGGCCGCTTCATCCCAAGGCCCTCCTACCTGGTCACAGCGACGGCATTTGTGAAAATGGGTAAGGAAACATCTGACTTTCACAATGACACCCAGGACGAAAACTCGACATTCATTCTCACACATATGTGGCTCCTTTTAAGAACTCCTGACTCCAAATTTCAGAGTGAAGTGGCCCTGTAATAACATCTCTTCGGAGAACAGTGCCATATGGTTTTAACAGAGGTTTATTTCCTGAACCCAAAGAGGGCTGCTGATTCTCAATCCAAGGAAAATAATTATGCAGACAATTTCACTCTATTACTTTCAGTGAAACCCATTCTGTGTGGTCCGCATAGCCCGCTGACACCTTGAGAGGAGACATTAAGCCATTTTTATGTACCATGTGCTTAAATGCATGGAGTAGAAGGGAAATTTCCTTGAAGATTAGCACCTGTCATCCTGCTTAATAAGGCACCACCGCCCCCCCCCTTTGACTCTGAATGTCATCTCTCACTGGGTCAAAGAAAAGACTAGAGATGAACAGGATTTCCAGTTAAGTTACAGCTAATTATCAGTGAAATATTAAGGCAAATACACACACAAATACATACAGAGAGAACCGGAAATACTGCATCTCCCAAAGTCAACAGCACTGCTGGGAAATTACTACAGACACAATTGGCAGGTGGGAGAACCGGGAAGGGTGGAGCTGGGGGGGAATGGGGGAACCACTCCCTTGTGTAAATTCTAGCAACAGTCAACCGCTAACCTTAAAATAATCAAGAGAATAGGAAAATAAAATCCCTTCTGCACACAGGCTGAACAACACAAATGCTGTAAAAATAAAGATTTAAACCAAAGAACACAGCTATTAAACAGTGCTTTCAAAGAAGACCACCCTTTAAGCCTAACATATTCCCTTAAGAACAGAATACTCGAATTCTCGCCAGGTTGCCCCTGAATCTGAGTTTTCTTACAGTAGTTGGCTATGAAATGAACTTGTTCTCCCTTTCAGACTATTAAATGTCACTGAGTTTTAAAGTGAACGGGTGAAGACTGTTTTCTATTTTGCCAGTATACTTGGCACATGGCAGCAAGATCCTCTTTTCCTCCCATAAGATCTCTACCTTCCCATATGTCAATACAGAAGCAACCCCCACCCAAAAAAAGGTTCCTCTAGATGTTTATAGGAGTTTCACTAAATTGAACCAAAATAAAAGTCATTCTTAAAGAAAGAAAGAAAGAGAGAGAGAGAGAGAGAGAAAGAGACAGACAGACTGTTAGGAGAGCAGCATCAGGCCCCCAAGGTCAAAGCAGGAACTAGATAGAAGCGAGCCCAGTTCTAACCACAGGCAGGCCTGAAGGCTTCGCCGAGGCTGTTTTCTTTAGACTGCCTAAAAGTCCTGCCAAGAAGCAGACGGATGCTGCTGAAAGAATATCTTCCACAGCTGGGCATCTGGGTTCTGTGACAGACAGCCCTGCTCCTGTGTGTGTGGCCTGCAGAACACACCGGAAGCTCGGGAGGCTGTGCTTGGCAGGACAGGAGAAAACCTACCAGTGCTCTTTTGCGGGAGGAGAGGACATAATTCCAACAGCAGAGACATCTGATGGAAACTCTGCCTTTGTTGCTGGTACCCAGGTTGAAACTGTGTCTCCTCACTGGCTAGGTACAGAAATCCCCCTGCTCATTTTCACTTCCAGTAATACTTTTCCATCTAGTTTTTGCACCAGCCAGCACTAAGGCTTTTTTGTGTTTAATAATCCAGGGAATGTTTAAATAAAAAACAAACTAAAAATCTTGAAATTTCTTAAAAAACAGAAACAACTGGAAATGGCAGAGCTATGTTGCCAAACGAGTATTGGTTGAATTTTGTTAAATCAAACAATAAATTTTTTTACGTACCTTCATTTATCAGATTTGTTTTCTTAAAACATTAGCAGTACCAAAGTTTAACTTCTACAGTTTACAGGCTAAAACAAGAACAGAGAACAGCCAAAGACAAGAACAGAGCTCTGTTAAAGAAAGAAACCAGCCTCTGCTGTGTGCCATTCCAAGAAACAGAGGCCAACTGAGGAACAGAAGAGAAGCTTGGAAAATTCACCATTAATAAGACTGGCTCCCAATCTTAGTGAAATAATAGGACATCATCTTCTCTACTAGAGTATTTTGTGGCATTTAAACAGCTTTAGGGACTAGGAGTGTAGCTCAGTGAAGGAGCACTTGCTTAGCATGCCCAAGGCTCTGGGTTCAATCCTCAGCACCACGAAAATTAAAGATAATAAATACCTTTAAAAATGCCAACAGGGAAAGCTATAGGTACTGCTTGAGTTCTGCACAGAAAAAAATGTGTACAAAACACTCTGCTTTTTAAGAATTTAAAAATAGAACAACTCTGCTTTATGTTCATAAATGTCATGCAAACACCAGCACTCTGTAAGGAAGCCATACACGCTTCTGACAACCAGGAACTCATTTGTTCTGGACCTGCTTCTAATGTAACAAATCTGGTGAAGCCAATGGGCGGTAACCACCTTCCCAAACTGGAAAGTTGAGGCACTTTCACTAAAAAGAATGGGAGGAAATGTAGTAATAATCTCCCATCCCCTTTCCTGATTGATCAGATGGCTCCCAGGTTGGTTTACTTTCATGCTTGTCTCTAACTAGCAAAACTGGAGACCTCCATCATCATGATTATCAGGATACCAGTACTACTTAAACTTTCACTTAATCTCAAAATTTAGGACTTGAATGCCCAAAGCCTACACAAGTTTCCCTGGCCCAAGGTAGTGGAGAAAGCAGGTCAAAATGAATCAGTTTCGTTTCCATGGAAACATTTTGTCCTCCCAAAAGCCAGGATCTTGAGCTAACAAATATAAGAGCCACAGAGTTTGAAGCATATGTTCAAGGAACTATACAACTAATCTAAAAATCTGAAATCTCAAGTGCTTAGAAATCTGAAATCCCCTAGAATTTCCAAACTTTTTCAGTGTTCATATGATACTTGAAGTTTCCAATTTGGGGGCATTTTCAGATTTCATATTTTCAGAACAGGAATTGGTAAAGTCTATATGAGTTTCCCAAATCCAACAAACCCCAAAATCTGAAACACCTCTGGTCCCAAACATCTCAGATAAATTAACAGTGACCTGTGTTGCAAAGGGAAACAGAAATGAGACATTTTAATGCCCAACCTGGGTGTTTCCAAAAGGAGAAAGCTCCCAGAGACTCACAAGTATTTTGGTCATCGGAGACAGGATAACCTGATTAAAAGTCAATTTCAGACTCAGAAGGAAGCCAAAATCATTGTGGACATCAAAATCGGTAGTACTTTTATCTGTATCATTTATGTGATGTCTACATATACTTCTACTCTCCTTCAGCACGTATTTCCAAGCTTTCTGGCGCTATTAAAATCCCCGAAAGCAGAGCACATCTTTGTACTCTATAGTGTCTCTCAAACTGCAAGAAGAGCTGGTTTTTAATTGAGTGAATCGTCCAAAATCTGGGCTTTTTTTCTATCAAATCTGGGGTCTGGCCAAGGCTCAAAAGAATCTGAGACAAGAGATGGAAGAAAAGTAATGAAAATCAGTCATGTCATTTGGCCATATCATTTTCTTGCATCACTTTACACGGTCTCTATGGTCAAAAGCAAATACTTCCTACCTCAGAAAAAAAATTATAAAGGGCCGTTAAGTTGCTTAGCATCACAGACAATAACAAGGTTTCTGTTGATCAGCACCTATGGCTTAACTATTTAATCCATGAAAACTAACCACGTAAACTGTTCATTGCCAGAATGCTGCAGTTGGATTGACAGAAAAAATAATACCCACTTTTCCAGTGGCAGGGGTGGTGTGCAGTAGCTTAAATGTGTTTTTCATTGCCGAAGGGGTCTGATTTCTTTCATACGGATATTGTTAGGAGGCTGAGGATTGGTGATGGAGTTAAGCTGACAGAAAATGAAACCATGGCAGGAAAGACTGCACAAATGCTCATGCTCCTCTAGTTAGAGATGAAAGGTGGGTGGAGTGAGCAGTGGGCTTCCCTAGCTCGTGTCATCAGAGAGGGATGCTCAAAAAAGTTGAAAGCTTTCCATTCTTGGAAATCTCACTTGCTTTTAGACTCTATGTGTTAGAAGGAGATCTTGAGGGAATTACCCATAGTGGTTTTGAGGTTTCTGAATAAAGGGGAAAAACAGGGTAATTGCACAGGCATTCTGATTGACTTCAAAGTTGATTTTATCTGTACATTTCAGAATTGAATGGAAAAGAGACACTTTATCCACATATTCTCTACAATGTTTAAATGCTGGTTTAATTTTGCACCAAACTATTGCTATGAACACCGAATGATCTTATCTTTAGTGATAATTCCAGGGAATGCATATTTGTAAATGTAGGTATAGAGCAAACCACAGACCTACAGACTTTCTGTGTGCCTTTCTCAGATTAATTTGTACAAAAGGAAGTTTTAAATGTTAAAATCAGAACCAACTTTTCCTTTTGTTTTTCTACAAATATTCTCTTTTGAATTATCCATTTGTGTATTCAGCAAAACCCATCTGCTTTGTCCACAAGGCATTTTTCTAGAAAACACTGGGGAGTGTGACTTTTTATAATATGTGTTCTGTATCCTTTAAGGACTATACAAACCAGTAGGTAAGGAAATAGCTGTACATAAATAACTAACACAGAAGCAGTATGTTTTAAGATTGGTAAAGTGTTGAAACCAGAGTCCTGCAAGACTTTGGACGGACAGACATCATTCATAAGGAAACCTTAATGGGGTGTGTACCATTCAGGCTAGAGAGGTAAGGTTTCAAGAGAGTAAGGTTTCAAAAGGTGGAAATGGAAGAAGCACGTTCAAAGCAAAAGGCACAGCAGGAAGAGAGAGATACTAGAAAAGGGCCAGGCAGGCTCAGGAACCAAGGGCAAAGCAGCCGGGGCAAGGTAAGGCGCTTGGCTAGCACAGACCATCTGAACCCCTATGGGAATTCTAGGAACTTGGGGGACACAGTCTGGTTTGTCACTGGATTGAGGGTGCACAGCTGTCATCTGGTGAGCCCAGGCTAAGGACACTTGTTGTCCTGCAATGCATGGGACAGTCCTACAGAATGAAAAGTTTTCTACATTGTTCAAGATTTTGGAGAAAACCCATCAGACACTCGGGAAGATGAGCTAGCAACTAACTCCACTTACACAGAAAGAATTTTTGCCCCATAGTTTTAACCTATTGGATTTCCTAGGACTAAAACTAGAAAGCAAGGGAAGAACCCACTTCGTATTGTTAGGAACAAAATTCTTAGATTCAGAATTCATTCAGAAAAGTCTTCCCCGACAGGAATGCTACTCTTGGTATTGGAGCCACTCCACTTCTGATCGCTCTCAGTGTGTTGCTGTCACACTCCAGGTGGCTCTACACACTCACAAGCAGCTGGCTAGCTCATTATGTTTCCCAGAATATTCTTCTCAACTGTCTAGACAATTTAAATATAATTTTGTTTTAAATGAAATTTCCTTTATTTTTCTTTTCTACCATAGCCATGACATTATATTGATATTGTTAAAAACTGGGTGGATACACATAAGAAACCCTTGGCTCTCACATCAGGATAAACAAAGGAGACTGTTGAATAGTAGATACAAAAAGATGCCGGCTCTGATCCATTTAAGAACCACTGGACTAGAGTGTGTGTAGGAAAGTGGCTAAACTTGCAAAGATAAGATAGGGCTAAGGGGGACAGACAAATAAGCCTGTGATTATTGGGGAACACAGGTACAGGGCACCCTGAGAAGTTCCCAACATGAATTCCTCACAGTGACAAAATCAGCACTGGGCCTTGGGAAGACTGAGCTGCAGCACTGTGTAAAGAGAACTTTAAGAGGAAAGAGACGGGTAGCTAGAAGAATTATTAGTAATCTCAGCTTATTACTCCAATTCCCCATTGTGCGGTAAGGAAGGGATGGATTTTACAGGGACACAGTATTTCAAGACCAAAAGGATTTTGTGGCATTAGTTTTAGGGATAAGAGACCTGAGCAAATTTAAGATGTTTGGTGGGGATGAAGGATAAACTCATAAAATCAAGGTGACAGCTCACATGACAGTGCCTTAAGCAAGAAGAGTGGGAAGCCATGTCCACAACTTTTGGTGGTGTCCACTTGTAAGAGGAAGGTGGGGCTCTGAAAGGTAAAAGAGAGGAGTCAGGCGGGCAGGAGGGAATTGGAACAGGAAGCATAGATAGAAACAGATAAGGTCATCCACAGGGTTACAGTCTGCAGAAGGAACCAGGACGAGAGGTCTGCCTGAGGGACTTGTGGGCCATTGCCAGCCACCTTGGGGACAGTACTCTCAGCCAAGCTGGGGGAGTGGAAGTCAGACTGCAGGAGACAAGGAGTGAGTGGGTGCGGAGGAAGTGGAGGCGACAAGTCTGATTCTTTCTAGAAGCCTGGCAGTTAGAAGAGAAACAAGGTATCAGCTCAAAACAGTAATAAAGAAAAGGGATGTTTTAGGAAAAGCCAAGTAAATAATAAAACACTGCAGGGATCGCTTGGAACTTTCCTTCTCTGTCAAGTAAATAAGCTGAACCAAGGCCATCTTTGTTACAACTCTGAGATTCTATGAGTTGCTCAGGTGCACAAATTATATTGGTTAGAAAGCACTCCTAACAAAATTCCATTTTGTGGAAACAAGATTTCTCTCTCCTTGAGATAAAGAGAGGGCAAAGATAAAGCTTTCTATTCCTACTAGACTCCTACTAAATAATACCTGCAGGGCTCACCAAGGCCAACTGTGAAGAGATGCTAAGGCCACATCAGCTACCCTTCCAAATGGGAACCTGCTAGACCACTACCCAGCCAGGTGCCTCTCAGCTCAGCGAGCTGAATTCCAACCCTGGCTCTGCAACTCACTGGTGCAAGGACTGGGTTGTGTCACCTAACTTCCCAAGACCTTGTACCCTTTGCATTTACACTGACTTCACCCTGGCGCTCACAGGGTTATCACAAATCCTATAGTGTCAGGTATTCTTATTGATATTCTTAGCATCTCAACATTAGACATACCAAGTGATTTTCCTAAATTCCCACAGATACCAAAGATAAAGTTCTAAGTTAAAAACCTGTGACCACATCAACTAGACCAGGCTGCTTGTTAGTTAACCAGAAGGGTTTATACTAGCTCGCATCAACTAAAATTGGTATTTCTCTACAAGGAAAATGTGGTACTAAAATACAGTGTTTTGAGAATAGGACTCATAACCAATAATATTTACCTGTTGCTAAATAGTCCCAAAATATCATAGAATTAACTCTGAAAGACTAATATTTTGGAAGAATGAACTGAAAGTTGTCCGGTTTTCATTCTATGGCCCTAAATGGTTTTGCTGAGCAATGTCTCTGAAAGACCCTCATGGATCCCAATAGGAAGGTGGAGTTTTCCAAGTATCTATGAAATGCTCACAGGAATTGTCTTAGCCAGGACTTTTACAAATGTCACAGCATAAGTGACTTTATTTCAGAAGCATGCTACTATCCCCCGAGCCACTGGGTAAATTCTAAGGAACTTCAGTGGAAACAAAAGAACATCACATTTAAATTATAAAGCATCTCCCCAGCTTATAAACATTTATCTCATGAAGTATAAAGGGTGGCAAATCTTATGTCCTCCAGAATCAGCATCATTCCCTCTAGTTTCCTTGTTTAGAAAGCAACCAGATATTTAAGAGGCTACACAAGCCTGCCGCACACTGTGAGGCACTGTGATTCAGGCCCAGCACCGGCTTCATCCAGACAACTTAAAAAATAATCCTAAAGCTGACGAAGGCACAAGTAGTGTCTGTGGCCACCCGAATGACCACCTCTGGTGTAACTGATGACGGGGGGATGTTCACAAGGGCAAAATGAGAAAAGTGAATGCACAGCCACACCAATTCTGAAGGAGGAAATCCCTCTGTTTCTGAAAGAAAGGTAGTGGATAATGCTGATCCACTGCCCTAAGCTGGTTTTTCCAGCTCTGAAGAAAGCAAAGGCCTCAACAATCTGGTTTGAGGCAGCTCGTGCCACCCAAGGGCCACCACACGGGCGGCTTTCGAATGCTGACATTTATCAAAATGAAATAAAGGATCTGTATTTCATTTTTCTTATGTCATCATCCTAATCCACCAAAGAGGAGAAAAAGCTTGTTTCTATTTAGGGTACTTCTTGAGTTTAGCAATCACTTAACAGTCAACTCACTCATTTGAAAACTTGCTGTTAACTAGGACCTAACAAACACTGTGCTGGGTTTTCCATGTTCTGGTGAGGGTACAGTTCCTGATACAGAGAGAACCTACAGATGACCAGTTGAGAGCCAAACCATCTCTGATTTTGAACACAATCCACAGTGAGTTCAAGCCACTGTCTAGTTTTATGCCATGAATTAATAAAAATAGAAACATTGCTGGTAATTTGCATGTGTGTTCTAGGACACACATAAACAGGGAAACATAAACTGAAAGAAAAAAGGAACAAAATAAGAGGTGGAAGAATAGGTTTTTTAATTTTAAATAAATTTGTGCATTGTCGTATAGATATCTTTGGTTTAACACCATGCTACTTATACTGAGAAAAGTCCATCTTTTGTTTCTGTTTTTCTGAAGCAGTTTCTTTTTAAACATTTTATTACTGCACATAAGTTAGACAAAATAGTGAGGTTGGATTATTTGGATTATTTGCACCCTCCTGGTCCATCAGGTTTAATTCTACTGATAAAGAAAAGGAAAAAAAAGCCAAAGGAAAAAAAAGTAAAGATTAATGTTGGAAAGAATTTGTCTTTCCAGCTAGAAAAGAAATATCTCCCTTTTTAAAAAAAAATAAGAACACTTAAACTGCCTTAATAGCAGCTTATTTAGCGTATGATCTAACTTATAGAATTACATTAATATTTTATGTCTCATTCAATTAACTCACTTTTTAACACACCTGAGGATGATATAAATGCTTCCTTGTACAGATTCTGCCTCTGGCTTACTGTACAGAAAGATTTTATTTCTACTGGAGAGCAATGGTCTACATTTCATTTCCACTGGAAAGTATCAGCATGAATTTTATTTCCTATGCTTACGGGACCAGAAAGAAAGAAGTGAGTCAGGAACCACGCCATTTGGTAAAGATTCCTTCTCAGCAGCAGTTGCTCATCAATACTGAGTGGAAAGAGAAACTGGCTGTGGTGTGCTCCCATTTCAGTGCCAATGTGTGTGCCCTTCCTGCAGATGCAGATGGGGACACAGCGCCTCCAGTTCTAGCCGGCGACACTAGCTGGGTTGCACAAGCAACCTGACTTTACACCATGCTGCACAAAAAGGATGGTAATTGGTGACGCTTTCCAGGCATCAAAATTAACTTGTAGCTGATGCCCATTTGTTTAAGTTACATTTGAGTTCCAATTATTTGCTCTGAAAGGGAAATGTTTACTTTTGTACACATTCTGGTTTCAACCTCCAAAACCATTGCTAGAAATTAATATTAACCATGGAACATCTGCTTTCAAACTCAAACCCAAGTCCATCATTTTAATGACATCAGTTACAAATATACTGTACTGTATTTAAAAAAAACCAACTCTATTGTGAGTAGTGGCATATTGTCACCACATACATCGTTAAAACCAGCCTTGATGAATTACTCAAAACTAAGGTTCACAAATTATTGGGCACCCATCATTTCATGCTCAAAATTACTTTTTAGTCAGTATAAGAACTCATTTATTCACACATGAGTTTATGCTCACCTAAGTCTCCAAGTACAATGCTACATGGTTGTCTTGTCCACAAAGACCTATAAAGGCCACCAATGTCAAGGAAAAGCAATGGCAGAACTGTCACACCCCATTAGCTTCAGGCCAAATGAATGACAAGGGACCAGCACCCCTTTCTTACTCCCTCAGTAAAATCTAGCATTCTCACAAAATTAGAAATAATAGGTTACTTTGCATTTTGTCATAGGTAACTACAGGACACTTCATTGATTCTAAATCCTTTCATGTGTTTAAACCAGTTCCCCAAGGTGCCAGAAATCTTTTCCCCTTCATTTTTAACCATTGCGCTTTTATGTTTTATTTGTCTTAATTGTTTTTATTTTGATTATTTACTTGATGAGTGTCACATGAATGGCATGACAGCCTCAGCTTCCCTAGGAACATTTTCAAGGCTAGTCAAGTTACACTGTTAATCACTTTTTAAAAATTAATATTACTAATTTGTTTAAATATTACTAATTCATCCAGCAAACCACATGAAAGGCAAAGAGAACATGCAAAATCCCCCATAAAACAAAAAGAGAAAAGAAATGTAACCCTACTTCCTTCACAGTTTGGCTTCCTCCCACACTGCCATTGAGAGTGCTACAACAGCTGGGTTTGGTGGTACATGTCTATAGTCCCAGAACTCCGGGAGGCTGAGACAGGAGGATTACAAATTTGAGCCCAGCCTGACCAATTTAGCAAGATCCTGTATTTAAAAACTAAAAACGTAAAAAAGCTGGAGAGGTAACCCTGGGTTCAATCTCTGGTACCTCAAAAAAAAAGTGTTATAGTTCATGCTTAGAACAGAGTATCCAGAGGAATGACAAGAAAATGCACTTCGGAACCACTTATCTATACTACCCAGAGCTTTCAATCCCTGGGGTTGACGGGGCCTCTAGTCCTTCCGCTCAGTCACAGACCTTCCCAGCTGAGTTTCCACTGCCCTGGCTCATTTCTTCAGTATTGTTCTGTGGGACGCCCTACTTTATGGATGTTGCTTCTTTTCTTCCACTTCACTTAGCTTCCTGGACATCAAAAATGAAACACTAGGGCCGAGGATTTAGCTCAGTTGTGCCGCCGCCTGCCTTGCAAGCTCAAGGACCCGAGTTCGATCCCCGGTACCAAAAAAAAAGAAAAAAAAAACATTAAAGGCTGTTTTCATTTGTAAATATTCTAGATGAAAAATAACATTAATTCAAATTACACTTCTAGGTGGACTTCACAGCTTAAAACAAAGCATGTACCAAGCAGGATGATTCTATTTTTTTTCCCAGATATTCTTATGAACCAATGATGTTGTAGTTTTCTTTTTGTTTTGTTTTGTTTTTTGTAGTACCATGTATTAAACCCAGGGCTTAGACACTGAACTATCTCTCCAGGCTTTTTATTTTTTATTTTGAGACAAGGCCTTGATAAGCTGCTAAGTTGCCCAGGCTGGGCTCAAACTTGTGATCCTCCTGCGTCAGCCTCCTGAGAGTCCTGGGATGAAAGGCGTGTGCCCAGCTAGTTTTCATGATTTTCTAAGAGTCTTGAATCTACACCGAACTGTCTTTCTTGTTTCTAGGACTCCAGCAGTAGGAAAGGGTATTTTCTGACCATGGGTCTTCCTCCTACCTTCCTATCTCCTATGCAGAAGGGCAAGAGAGAAAAAGAACTTCACCTGTTGATCTGCCAAACCCTTTCCTGCTGCCTCTTCCTGTCCTCAGTAATGAACAAGCTGCTATAGGGCAGCAGCAATCTTTTTCCTGCACATGCTTTTCTCCATTCATTCCCCTGTTGCCTTATCCTCAATCAGAACACGAGAGAAGAAACACCACCAATACCTAACTCCCAAAACTGATTCAAGTTGTTTCTTCTTCACCTGCACCTCACTTCTGCAAAATAAATATAAAGAAACAGATCCACTTATAAAAACTGGTTAGTTTTCAGTTAGAGCAATCTGAAATCATCTTGGCTTTGGGAATTTAGTAACACTTTAACATTTATCTTAAAGTTCTCAGCTGTAAATCTCAATTTTCAACTTTGATTTGAGTCATAACTATTTTTGAATACGAAGTGGGCAACAGAGATGTGTGGCCCCGGCAGGTCCCTCTGCGTCTCAAGCCTCTTTTCTCACGAGTGGGATGAGGCCTGATTCATGGGGTGGTGAAGTCGTGATGTTAATGTAGACTCTGAAAACCACACAAATGCAGAACACGTGATTTGCCCAAAGGGCACAGGACACACAAGGGCCACTCCACAGGGTGACACCAAGAGACAGAGACCTCGGAAGAGGAGACCGAGGAGACCTTCCGAGTACAGCTGCAGTGCCCAGCACGGCTCGTTCTTATTTATGGAACACGCCAGACACCTGGAGAGCACCCATAAAACAGAACAACGATGAAGGGAAAAAGAGACAGAGAGGAAAGCAACGAGGAGAGTAGACGGTTCGTGTGAGCTACATTCTGAGGCGCACAAGCACACTGGGAAATGAATAATCCAATGGGCGATAATATTTTTTGGCGGAATGAGAATAGATTTTTTTTAAACCAGTTTTTGTAAACTAATTTTCCTCATTGCCAGACAGAAGAGTTACCACTCTAAGATGAGGAATCAGAGTATAGCTCATTCTATCTAACAATTAAAAAATAAAATCAGTTTAGGAGATGAAAAATTTATAAAAATAAAAAATATACATGGATAGATATACATATATACAAATTTGTACTTATAAAAAGATATGAAAAGGAATTACATTAAAATATTAAGTGAGGTTATATTTGATGTTGAGTTTTAAGTGACTTCTTTATGCTGTATGAATTTTCTGAAATTTTTACAACAAATATTTTGTAGGTAGTAATAAAATTTATTTAAAATGTCATTAGAAACAACTGGAAGCAGTGAACATCATAAATATGCCTTTCTTACTAGTCCCACAATTTTGTATTTCACCAAAACAGAACTCTTTCTCCAAGTAATCTAAATGATCAAAAATAAAGGTGCTACTACTTCTCTACAAGGCCAGAGTATTTATGATGACATTAAAAACCTAACCCAACAAAACAAATCCCACAGATTAGGTGATAATATTCATTTCTTGAGATTTACAATTTCCCAAAGAAGAAAAGGTGGCTCAGGAAACCTAAGCAGAGCTCAGGAGAACGCAAAGATGTGTAGCCCAATGTCACTCGAGACTAGACTCTGCTCCTTCCCCTCCTTCCCTTGACCATGCTTCACCCTGCGCTGAGAACACACAAAGCGACCTCAAGTGATATCTGAGTGTCTAAGTTAGTTTAAACCTGTCCTAACATTACTCTGATACACTGGAAGTCCTGTAAAATCTTCCCCCAGAATATTCAAGCTGTGGAAAGAGCACTGAACTGAAGTCAGAAGAACAGAACTGACTCTCCCACTGTGAAGGACTGGGGTCAGCCAGTGCAACCTCATGAGCCTCACTTATTCCCTCACTTTAATTTTTTTTTTTTTTTTTTTTTTGGTACCGGGGATCGAACTTGGGTCCTTGTGCTTGCGCAGCAGGCAGGGAAACCACTGAGCTAAATCCCCAGCCCTCATATTCCCTCATTTTTAAGAGCGATGTTACTGGATATAGAGCACCAACCACAGACCCTCATGAACTAATGCACACCTGGTTTCATCCTAACACCCCACTGAAAACACATCTGAAATTGGATGAGTGTGTACTCGGTCAGGGTTGGAGCCCACTCTTCAGATGTCCTCAGGGATCCCCCCCACCCCCAGCTTCTTTCTAAATTGTTGCTGGGCTCCCCAGCAGCTGGCCAGGGCTCTGTCACTGAGCTGCACCCGAGGCCGCCCTTGTTGTCAGCCAGAGAAGTGGCCCCTGCTCTGGTCAGGAAGTAGATCTGGTGAGTGTTAAAGACACACAAAGAGGGGCCATGACACTTGGGGACAGGAGACCAAAAGCTCTACAAGATGACTGATAGTCACATGCTAAGCAAACTTTTTTAAGTTATCAGAAATAAAAGCTGGGAAACATACTCATTTTTTTTTCCATCAACTAAGCGCTTTGTTTCCAGATATACTCAAAATAATGCTAGACAACTATCTTGGCCTGTTTCTCTATGCTGTTGGTAGCCCTTTCAAGCTAAAACTCTCCACGTCATTTCCTGTTCCTAGCATCCAAAGGTCCTGTGGCAGATCAGGCAAGGTATAAATGTATGCCCAATTAATACAGAAGTAAAGGATCTGTAGTAGTTCTTAAAGCTGATTTTCTTTCCTAAAGTCAACTTACTTTAACTAGAAAGGTCACCAAGACCAAAAGGCTATAAATATCAGCTTTAGAATTTAGCTAGCATACAATTATTATCAATGAAGAATAAAATAAAACTTAAAAAAAAAAAGGAATTTCCCTGACTTGCTCCAAGTACTTTGTAAATCATGTGGAGGTCTTTGGATTTAAGATCCCATTATAGAACTAATAACATTCTTAAGCAGTTGTTTTAAATAAATTACAAATCATAAGCCTTCCAAGAGCCTAGTTAAAAATGTAGAAGAAACCAGTGTGGCTACATTGTCTTGATAGGAAAATTATGAACATCAGTCCCAAGAATGGGCCAGGAATAGAACACAGCTACAGTTCAGCTTTAGGAGTTCTTTGCAGTAGTTAAAAAAAATCGATAGATTTTTATTGCAATTTATTCCCATTTAGAAAGGAATGAAAGGAGACATTTATAAATTAGCTAGAAGCACCACTTATTCCTTCAAATACAAGTATTTCTCTGCTCCTCATAAAAGTTTTTATTTACAGCTCTAACTGACTCACCCTACTGGATCCTTAGCATACAGCAAAAGTGGTAATAACCAGAAGCATCTATCTAGATCATCAAATTTCCTTCCTCTGGTCAGTTTGTGCCACAAATCTCATGCTACAAAAACCTACATTTCATCTTTCAGTGTCAGATTTTTTTTTTCCAATTTAGTTGCAAACTTTACTTACTTATTCTTCAGGTTCTCAAAAGAAAATGAAGAGGCTGTGATTCAGCCTATCAGGGCTTCTCCAGGGCTATGAGTGACAATGGAGGTCCACCCTCTGCAAAAATAGATGCTGGGGGTTCAGCAACAGTAGATGCTTTGGGGCAGGGGGTCTCCATCTTGGAAAGTCCCCTTCCATTAGCTCATTTCTACTCAAAGACTAGTAGGTGACAGGTTACATCTTTCCACCAGGATCCTAGATAGCCCTGGGAAAAGCAAAGAGGTGAGGTGTCCCCCACAGAGAGGGGACACAGTAAGCTCCCTGTGTTACTCAGCCTAGTGGGCTCTACCAAGCACTGCTACAACAGGACTCACAAAACACAGAGCCAATGTGTAATGTAGAGAAAAGAGGCAGAAATATGCTCTGTAAAAATGAGATGGGCGTGCATTGTGCATTTCAGACCACCTATGCTTTCCTAAGAATCCAACATCTCCTGGCCCCAGAAACTCTCCTTGCTAAGTCTGACCTGTGCCAATGCAGAGAATTCTGTAAACACCCACGGAGAGCCCACGCGCGAGTCCCCTGAGATGTGATCCTACACAGATTCTGCCCTGACACCCTATCTAAATCACCCTCTTCCGTTCCCTTCAAGTCTTGGGACCATCACAGAAACCTCTGTCCTTGATTGCACTTTAGAAGCTGTTCCGACATGCATCCAACCCTCCACAACAGCCTTGCTGCTCATACTCTTGGTCTACCAGGACCGCTCTTGGAGAAAGAAGGCAGGTACAGAAGTCTTGCAGTTAGAGGGCCTTGGGGAAGAACAGATAACCAGTGTTTGTGGGTCTTCTGTTGCTTCAGATAAACCAATACATAATTGGTTTCACGGATTATTCCATACCTAAGCTTGACTTGTAACCTTTCAGAGAGATTGCAGAACCCACACACCACCAGCCCCTCTACCGTCCCACAGGAGTCGTGGAGAGATTTTGCCTCTAACAGAGGTGGAGCTGGGTTCCTCTGCATAAAGATGACAACATGAGCAACCAAGCTTCTCTTCAGCTGGTTTTCCTCCGGATTTACCAGCAGGAGGGTTGGGGAGTGAATCTCCTCTAAGCTGCCTCAGGCAGTTGTAGTTTCTAAGACTTCTTAGAAAGGGTTTTGAAAATAAATGATCTGGGAAGTGAGTGGTGGGATAGATCCCTCAGTACAAATCACAAAAAGGACGAAATAAAGACCCAATGTGCCAAGGCCACTGAGAAGATGTCACCGTGAGGAAGAAAGGAGGGAAGGGAAAGGAAGCGGGTTGTGACTTCTGACCCAGCCAGAGGCTTCGGGTGGCTCTCAGATGGTGAAGGCACTGTGGAAAGGTAAAGCCAAGCGGCTGGAGGCTGTAACTGTGCTTAATGATCCACACTGCCCAAATTATTCTGGGAGGAAAGAAAAACATGTTTTCTGAGTATTTTTCCTTTCCCTAGTTTCGCACCACACCCATTGAGCCTTCTTCCTATTTCCTACCTGTTGCTGCAAAGTCTTTTTCTTTGGTCTCTCTGATTATTTTCTTACTTTAGAACAAACTGTATCCACTTAATTCAAGACAAAGAATTCATCTGAGACTGTGTGTGTGTGTGTGTGTGTGTGTGTGTGTGTGTGTGTGCGCGCTTGGCTTTTCGGTAAGCCATCCTGTGTGGGGAAGGAAACCACCTGCAGAGATGCTAATTTATTATTAGAAAAGTACCCTGAAGGGTATTTAATGTGGACAAGGGTGGATTAAAGAATAGACTTAAAAATAAAAGCTGTGGTGCTTGGTTTCTTTGGGAAAGGTTAACCCAGCTTCTCGCGCAGTTCCACCTCTCACATGAATGAAAGTTTCTGTTTTCAGAAATAAATCCTGCTTGTTTCCTCTCTTCTTCCTTCTGGGTGACGATGAATTCCTTGAGGGTAATTTTTGGGTCGCATCTGTCAGGCTCCAGGTTGCATAAATGTCCCCTCAAAATGTTTTTAGTTTCTCCCGAAAAATCCACTTCCTAAAGTCCTAACTCTTGTATCTGGCATATACAAGTCAAATAAACGTGGATTTTTCTAACAATAAAACCTCCTCTCGCCCTCAGTCCTAAATTCTTTGTAACTTACCTATTCTGCTTACCAATAGCAACTTTCGATTGTGTACCAAATCTGTTCCTCTTTTTGGTGCTATTTTTCCCAATTAAAGATTGTAATGGCCATTGAAGCAAGACAAATTACCCTCATCATTTATGTCTCAAACCTCTGTAATTCTAAGCTTCAGAATTATAATGGGAAACAGAAATTGTGCCTTTGATTTTCAAAGGAGAAAGGTAGCTCTTTGCAATGCTTGAGATGAGCACACAGAAAATTGCTAAGATGGAAGAGATTTGAAAAGCCCGCCTTTACTCAAGCCCTCAGCCTTCAGTGACCCATTTTACTTCTATCCTATTGTCGAGAAGTTCTTCTTTAAATCTAACCTAAGTCCATCGTGCTTCTTCTTTCTCTGATTTCACCAGAAACAAAACAGCTGGCCACCATACATAGCTTAATAACTCATAATTTCAAAGTCTGTTATTAAGTCATCTTTCAGTCTCCTCCTCTTGAAGCCAAATAATCTCAAGTCTTTCAACTTATCCTTATACGTTCAATTTTACAATCCTTTAATCATCATCAATGCTCTTTGCGAAACATTCTGAAGGATTCCTCATTGCTCTCATGTTTAGAAACCGAGCTCACCTTTGGAATTGCTTCTCATTGTCCATAAAAGCCCAAGATTTTAGTCCATTACACACAAATCCTAAGAGAATCTACTCGAATAGGTAACTTACTGCTTTGGTTGGGTTATTTTTAGGAGAAGCTCATTCACATGGCTTCTTCTCTAAGGAAAACGTATTCTTCAGGGGCCAGAATTCATACTCAGGCCAGGTGCAATGAACCACCCCTCACCTGCTCCAGTCCACACTTCTCACTGACCTCTTCGAGGTCCTCTTCAACCTGCCTGGCCTACCGGCTCAGGTCTTGGGATCTTCTATGATAAAACTGCCACCCAGCTAAGCTGACTAGATCTAGTTCTTGAAACTGAGTTGTTAATCAAAAATGGCTTCAAATGTGGCATCCTTTGCAGATAACATCTATGAACATCCTGTCCTCAAAGCCTTACCTCCAAGAAGAATCACAGGCACCTGGTGAGAATAACAAGAAAACCGAGGACAGTGGGGATGGATGGGGAGAATCCTTGGGTATATCCCCCAAAGACATGTGTCACACCAGCCTCCAGCAGGATCATCAAACAAGCAACTTTCAGGGGGTGATCCCAGCCTATCCTTTTTGCAAACTTTTCCTCTTTTTGCATGTATTCAGGCATTGCAAATGCCCTCTCTTCTATCAAAATTGGACGTTAGATTCTGATACTGATTAGGTCAGGTCTTTGTACTCCGCGTGCAATTTTGCCTAGCAGTCTCCTCCTGACCCGGCCTCCTCCTCCCTTGCTTCTCACCCAGAGGTCTGCACCCAATATTATCTCCTCAGAGGGGCCTTCCCTGGACCACTCTAGAACAGGTTCCTTTCTGTCCCTTAGGGCCCCATTAGTCTTTATTACTACACCAGTTCCTCTAATAGCACTTACCACAATTTGCCACTAGATGCATTTGCAGAGAAACATCTGCTTACTCCTTTCTTGTCTATCTTCCCTCTTCAAAGGCACAGACCTGCTGTCTTGCTTTGTGTGCCTGGCACCTGGCTAACAGTAACTATGTGGTCCAAAACAGTTTTTTGAACGCATTAACATCCACACTGCTAGAAATATTTACATTTTGAAATGCATTTCTAAAGGTCACCAAAAAAGGCTCTGGCAGCTATGAGAGAGGCCTGATGTCTTCATGGTGGGGCGAGGTAGAGGCAAAGGCTCCTCTGATCCACAAACTCTCAAGTCCCAAGCAGGATCCTCTCTTCCCACCACAGAGGCTGCCATCAGCAGGAAATTGCATCACAAGCCTTTGTCATCCTCCTCCTCCAGGCAACTATCCTCACATGGGTTCCCTCTCCTTCAGCTTCTATGCTGCCATGAAGTCTGCAGCACACCACCATCTTTCTCATGCTATTTCCTTGCTGCTGTCGACCTCACAAAAGTCCTAGCACTACCGCAGGAAAATGTGCAGGGGCATACACAGCATGGTATTAGTAATCTCAGGAGGTACAATTACAGACAGTCTATTTTCATCTTTTAATTTTTATTTTCTAATTTTTGTTCTACCTATATAACTTGTCTACAGTTTCTACTTGTGTAATTTTTTTAAAGTTAACTTCTTTCCAAGAACTAACTTTATTTTATTGTTATTCAAAGTGAGATTCTATTGAGGTTTAACATCTACAATTTGTGAGTTTCATCTCACAAACTTCAGTGTTTCCAGCTGTTGGCTAAACTTTCATCTTAATGAATTCAATGCGCACTCAACAAACATATATATCTATGAATTCATGCCTGCTTCGTGCCAGACCTTATATCTTGGACTTATTTACCATTTAGTAAGGCTACTATCTCACTACCGGTAGGCACACTTCTCATGTAACACCAACCAGGAGAAATTTCCACACCAGAAGCTTCCACAGCTTTAATGACGAAGGCATCAAGGAGCTTTAGTAGTGAATGATCCAACTGGAAGAGACCTGGGGTCCTTGCCCATCTCTATAATGTTTCTGCCGACCTGCGGAGTGACACAGGGCTAATGAGTTTTCAGGCAGGTGTGCCTCAGTTTACCTACCAGTTAAATGCACAATGCCTGTTTGGAAGTCCTTGGCAGAAAGGCACTATATAATTCCATTTGGTACTGAAGCTGCCCTTCTGAGTGCCAAGTGCTTTATGATCATTCCTTAGCAGTTATTCTCAGCTACTCAGTGAAGCTATCTTCATGTCCATTCCCATTTAAATGATGAAGAAACCCAACTGGAGAAGAGTTTAGTGATTGACCTTAGAGCATTAAGATGGTACCGAGGTCTCATGAAAGACCTTCCAAGTCCTCCACTCCCCTTAACCATGAGTGAACCCACACACACTTTAAAGATAAACCACCCTGACAGATGTATGCCCTACCACACTACTCTGTCACAGCCCTCACGGTACAACTCGCTGTCCTCACAGGATGGAGTGAATGGTGAGAAGGTGAAAGAGAAACCAAAGCTCTGAAATTAGTAACCCGGGCTTCACACTCACCCTGCTCTTTAGAATACGCATCTACAGTTCTACTCACTTCCTGTAGAGCCACCACATTGAGTACCTCTATAATCTCCTTGCAGGGCCCGTGTTTTTCTCCTAAGAATTCCCAAAGCCAATCCTAAAGAGACAAAGAGACCAGGTTAAATCATCCTGAGAACCTATACATACAATAAAAATACACCCAAGCATTTTCACCCGGGTTGCAGCTCATGAAAATTAACTCCAGGAAGGGAAAGGATGAGAAGAAGAAGGCAATGCACAGCACAGAGAGTGCATTTTCAGTCTGAGGGCTGATGGAGATGCAGAGAGGACCAGTGGACTCCAATGTCAGCTGACCTCCTCTCCGCCTGCCACTTTGGCCCAACTCCAAGGAGAGGCACCCGTGCCAGACGAGGTCACACAACACCTAGCCAGAGACAGCTCTAGCCTCGATTTCAGCTCTGGGCTCTCTTAAACTATGACCCTCTGGTCCACACATTTGTTTTCTTACCTCTGCTTCCTTCGGTTCATTTACCAAATAAAAGAGGAAGCATCTTTGATTCTGAGTCCTGCTCAGAAAACGTGTGTGCACCAACATCTAAGGATTGCTGCTCAGGTTGATTAATGAGGTGACCTCTGAGCGTCAAATATAATGCTAGAGTTCTTTAGCAAAAATTTGGATAGAAAGTTCCAAAACAGCTGGGGGCCTGCCCAAGGCAAGGCTGTGAAGTGGTCTACTTCTCCTTTCCCTTCATTCCTCTCCTGCCTTCTCGTCACTCATTGGGCCTGGGCTCCTCAAGCTCCTCCTCATGGGGACAGGCACAAAGGTCCACTTTCCTTCCTCCTCTAGCTTCCACAAGTGTCTGTCTGTTCTGTGTTCCATACCCTTAAGTGCTACTTCAGATAACCCAAAAACAAGGACCTAAAAGTTCTTGCACAGCAGAATGACTAGCAGTGTGGCATTCAGATGCCAGTGAGCCAATGCCCACAAGGGGTAACACCTGCAGGAGCAAAAGCTGAGTTTTCACCACGATCGAGGTTTCACCAAAGCAACTACCTAAAGATCTACATCAAGAAAAAGGACACTGAACCTAGAAGGAAGAAATGCAGTATGAGAAAGAATGGCCAGCCAATAAATCATTAAATATAATGAGTAAATGTAAAATAAGAATCAACAGTTTAAAGCTTCTGATAATAACTAATCAAGGAAATACACAGAGGATAAACTAAAACATCAGACATCAGCAGAGAGCGAATGCAGTTTAATATTCTCACGGGGGCAGACATCATGATTAATTCCATTGCAATAAATATCCATATTAAAATAGGAAAGCAATGAAGTGATGATTCTGAAACTGGTAGGAAAGCTATCATGAATCTAGAATAAAACTAGATAAGGAATATTCTACAAAAGGGGAAATTTTGCAAAAGGAGGAAATATAGAAACCCCAAATGCTCACCTTAAAACTGTAAAACCCTGCATTCTTAATAATACACCAGGCCTGGAAAGCACTGGAAACCACACTGCCATATACAGCTGACCCGCAGCAAAACTGCTGTTTGAAGCTGGCAACCACTGCCATCACCGCCAGCAAAGCCTTGGCACACTCCGACCCACTGTTTACTTTTCTAGTACGCAGGTCTTCGTTGGTCTTTATCCTCTCTCTTTATCCCCAGGTCTTCATTGATCTTTGTCCTCTTTGGTCCCACAAAAGGATTCTACATCGCTTGCTTTCACCTTACTATGAATGGAAGTCTGAAGTACATTTGCCAGAGGTGCTTGATTTAAGCCTTCATGCTCAATGTTAGAGGAGCACTTTGGTCTATTAGCACACAGATTCTATCCACCGGTGCACAGTACTGGGGAAACGTTCAGAGGCACAGAGAGCCCTTCCTGTGCCACTTAAGTACCACATCACAAACGCAGTTTCTTTTTGTAAGTGTTGTATGTGATCTTGAATCAGCATTTTAGACTTAAAATGTTTTTATGCTCTCTCTTAATTTCTAAAAGCTACTTGAAGAACAAGAGCAATTTTTTCTATACTTGCCTAAATTAAAACTATTTGATTTTATGTGAAGAGCTGAAAACGTGCTTTATTTGATATCATAAATTATGATATCTTATAAAAACTCTAGGTAGGGGAAATGATGAATATGAAAAACAATACCATAAATTTTTCCTGTTATTTTTAAGTATAACTTATTCCCCTACAGTCCAGCCCTCCTTGAAAAAAAATACTATATAGCACAAATAAAATAGAAGTAAAAAGAATATTTCAGTGATCTGTCACAAGTTATCTCTCTTAGGAAAGAAAAGTCACTTTTATAAACAAATAAAGATTTTTTAAAAAGAGAAAAAAGCCTCTTTCTTAAAATCCCTACAAGTCCCCAACACTGTTTTAAGAATGAATAATTTCTGACCTGCACCAAGATGTAAACTACTGACACACGTGGATCAGGCATGCGTGTGTTTTTAGAACACATCACTTGCAAACCTGCCATGCTATATTTAGTTAGAAATAAATACATCCACGGCAGCACACGCATGTGGAAAACACGCTCTTACGGTGGAAGCCAAGGCTCCTGGTTAACACAAGCACCATCTGATGAGAAAGCACATTCGGAACTGGGAGGCCAGGGGAGCGTGCAGAGGAGGGACACAAGCATGTTTTAACGGCTGTGATAATTTGCCATGAAAGGACGTTAAGGCCATAGCTCCCTGCTGCAGCATGCCATGCGCTGCTGAATTAAATTACTGCCATGCCGGCTGCTCGCGGAGGAATGTGTAAACAGGCCATATATTCTTGCATCAGTTCCACAGAATGTTGCACAACACAGAATGCCTCTCCATGTGTCATTTCCTTCTTGGCCACGTTCCCAGCTCCTGACAGTCAGTCAAAAAGAAAAAAGGGGGGAGAGGCTGAAAGAGATTTAAAAGTACTCGTCTCAGGAACACATTCCCCCGCCGCCAGACAATCTCCACGCAGGCTTCTCCATCACCCCAGAGAAAAGGAAAAAGGGGAACTGCGGGTGTTTTGGCTGTTACTATGAAGTCAAAGATTCTCAACAAAGTGTTATATACGAGTGGCCAAATGATTGGTAACTATGACCATCAAACTGCTGCTTGTGCCTGCTATCTTATAAATATCAAAGCACGGCATTTGCCCATAACTTCTGCTCCCTGGGCACTTCAGAAACAGGGAAGAATTCAGGGGAAATATGCAAGTCAAACACTGTAGGCCTTCACTGCTAATGCTTTATATGAAGGACTAAAATTCAGGCCTGGGGCATCAGGAGCATGGTATAAGGCCTAGCAAGGTTTTCTTAAATTGTCTTCATGCAGGAATGTGAATGTAAGAATTGTATCCAGACATAATCAAATACTGTAACTTTCCAAAATTCTCCTGTTGTCCCTCTGCCCATGTCCCACATTACACCTCTCCCATGTTCCTGCACATGGGGGCAACCCCTGAGCATTCACCACTGGTAAACAAGCAGCGATCAGCCAGCCAGCACAAAAGCCTGTTCCTTTACCCAGCCAGGATGAAAAGGCTTGGAGGTTAGCTGCCCTGACATCATTGGGAACAAAGAAGAGAAAATGCCAAGCCTCTTTCTCTCTACCTGTCACACGGCTGGAGAAGTCTCAGAACCACACAGAAGAGCAGGAGGAATAAAGGGGGTGCTGTCTTGGCCAGACCACCTGTGCCATTAAGCCTGTTATCTTCCATTTGCTAAGGTAAAACTCCTTCAAGTGGACAGGGCTTAATATGGGAAAATTAGCCAGGCATGGTGGCACACACCTATAATCCTAGCACTCAAGAGGCTGAAGCAGGAGGATCACCATGAGTTCAAGGCCTGCCTAGGATGTGTTTGGAGTTCAAGGCCAATTTAGGATACATTTTGAGTTCAAGGCCACCCTGAACATAGTGAGACCTTGTCTCAAAAACAAAAACCAAAAAAAGAATACTGAAAAGCAAGACTTGTGGAGAGTTATACAATGGTTGATGAATTGGTGTGAATAAGCAGACAGAAGAAGAAAAGTGTTTCAGTGTGGGACCTAAGCCTCACGGGGGAAAAGGCAGGCCTCAAACCCCAAATAGTCCCTGTGTTCCCCAAGAACCCCTTATTCACCTCGGCTCCAGCCCTTCCAGGAGCCAAGCAAAGAAATGCCCGGCCCAGCTCTCTAGGCCTGCAGGGAGGCGGCAGATCCTGGGGGAGCCATAGCGTCTCCATCTCCACCAGTTCAGGATGGGGCAGGTTTCGGGGAGTGATGGCATCCCCTCAGGAAGCATAGCTGACTGCTTTGGTTTCTCCTTGAAAGCAACTATGGGTCACTTCCTTAAGGTGCGACATGCAGAAATTCTTAGACACCCACTCTCAGGTGTCCTATATAGGAAGTCTGCAGGTGTGCTGGCCAAGCATTCTCAAAGCCAGATGATATAAAGTATAAAACCTACCTGGGTGCATGCCTGTAATCCTAGCACTCAGGGAGGCTGAGGCAGGAACAGCCCTCCAAGTGGGAACCCAGCCCAGGAAACTTGGTAACTTAGTGAGATGTTGTCTCAAAAAATAAATTAAGGGGGCCAGGGATCTAGCTCAGTGGTTTCGCCACCTGCTGCGCAAGTGCAAGGACCCAAGTTCAATCCCCAGTACCAAAAACATAAAAATTAAGGGACAGGGATGTAGCTCAGTGCAGAGACTCAGTAACCAATATCACCAGAAAGGGCGGGGGGAATAATAAAACCTTTGTGCTTGTCTGTTTGAGGATTCACATGATATTTCTGCTACACACTTCCCAAGTTGCCATGCAAGGGTCACATCTCTTTTTCTTCAAACACTTAATGTTCTTCTCCCATACAAGTACTGACCTGCTGCAGCTTTGTATTGATCTGCTAATACCAAGTACCACAAGGTAACGCTCACCCTTAACTCACCTGATTCTTGCAGAATTGTTTGATTCAGAATGAAGCCACCACAACTGAAACTTGCCCCCACCTTGCAGAACTTTAAATGTTCCTGATTTAAAAGGTCAAGAGGACTTTTGGAAGTTGGTACCTTGAAAAATGTATGTATTCTGTTGCCACCATGACGCTTGCCAGCTAAGCCCTGTGGCGGTGATGAAACCCGTGGTCCCATGAAACACTCCCCCACCACTCACGCCTCCATGTGGTCCCTTCCTCTGAATCCCAGCTCCTGCTATGTCTTGCTTTAACCAGCTCTGACCCTAGGCCATTAAAGCCCAACAGCAGCCATTTCTGCACCGGAGGGAGGCGTGAGATGCCATTCAGGAAGTCCTGCTGTGCTGGAGAGAGTCCCAGAGAGCCCACATGGAGGGGCCTCATGGAAAAGAAGAACCCCTGGGGTGCCACAGGTGGAGGCACAGCTGTCCTTCCATCCAATCTCCAAGCCATCCGGCCAACCAGTGGACAAGGGCTGCTCCAGCACCAGCCACGTTGGACTGCAGCCACCCAACAGCCCCCAAGCAAGACTAGGAGCAAACCATCCAAGGAATAAGAAGCTGGTTATTGTTTTAAGCCATTATGTTTCATAGTCATTTATTATTTAGCAATAGATAATTGAGGGCACAGCAAGAGAATGAGGAGATTCTAACTCTGTAAAGTGATTTACTTTTCCCATCCTGCACACAGCTAACCATCCATCAGTCCTCTTCCCCAACTCAGAGCCACACTACAGACTATGACAATGCTAACCGAGCTTTCTCCTCCCGCAGAAATTCTTTAAATCAGACAAGGGTTGCAACCAAGGGCACAAAGGGAACCGAGGATGCTAACAGGATTCCATGTTTAAAAGGGGGAAGGATCCAAATGTATTACCCCTGCAGCCACCACTGCGCTGACTTCTCCTGCTGGCAGACACATGCAGCCGTTCCGCAGAGCTAACTTTCCAACAGAAGGTCAAGATGCCTCACCTACATACAAGACTTACAAATTTGGGATCTGAAGCATGATGTCATGTCTTAAAATGATAAGCTGGCAAAGGAAATAATTGGCACTCTGCAAAGATGTATACCGTTTCCATGTTTATGCTACTTAAGATGAAGGTTCTAATAAGTCATCGGCAATGTTCCTTTAAAGGGAAGTTTTATAACTGAGATGAATCACAACTGCAAAAGATCAAAGTTAAAAAACATCGATGATGCCATGGGGTGCTTTTGAATCTTGTAATGAGTGATGATCATGTGCTCTTATGAAGTTAGTCCAACTGCCAACGCCAGATGTGTATATTAAGAAAAGAAGTTGTTTGTGATGTGACAGCGCTGGTTCAGCTGCCAGCGACAGAAAACACAGGAAGATAAAACCTTTCGGGTTTTTGAGAGAAAAGCAAGTCATGGCAGATGGTAGACAAGCAGGGTCTCGAGTGGGTTACTAAAGTCATAGCATCCTGTCTTGGATTTGCTGTACACAAATAGTGGCAACCAGCAGATCTGCATAGCTCTACCCAGGTAGTGTATCTATAGCTCAAGGCATGAGTTATAACACTTATTAGTACCATTTACTACAGAGCAACAATCAGCAAAACTATCTTCAGGGGAAAAAAATAATATACTAGAGAACAAACTCTAGATGGTATCGGTTTCCTGGAAGTATGCTATAAGCAAAACTCTACAGGAAATTTCTGACACTGAAGAAAATTGACACAATCAAAGCTAACATTTAATGAGGGCTTACTACATGGTGGTCACTGTGCTACCCATTTTTCTTCCACTCTATCATTTAACATGCTTGCAGCAACTGATGAGGAAGATGCTATTTTTATTACTCTCACTTTAAAAGATGAGATAACCAAGGTAAAGAGAAGCTAGGGAACTTGTGTGCCTCCATACAGCTAATAAGTGGTGCAGCTGGGATTTTAATCCAAGCAGTCTGACATAAAGACCCAACCAGTTAACTCAGAACTTGTCCCTGTTCAAACAGCTGAGCTACCAGAGCAGCCTCTTCAACATACTCAGATCCTTAGAGGAAGAAGAAAAATCCCAACTATAAACAGGAACCGATAGCACAAAATCCTCAGCTTCTTCAAACCACCACAGTAATAAACAAATTATCACTATGAACAAATAACCATTATGTAAAAAATTATTATTTTTAGGGAGACAGGCTAAAGCAAATGTATTAATCATCTTTTTCTTCTCCCTCTAAGAAAGCCTTTCATTAATGTCTTTCTCTGGTAAAGGTTGATTTTTAAAAAAAGCCATTTTGAAATTAGAAGGAAAGGTTGACAAGCTATAATTTGTGGGTCACATCTGGCCTATCACCTGTTTTTGTAAATAAAGTTTTATTGGAATATAGCCATGACCATTTGTTTATAAATTGGCTTAGACTGCTTTTGCACTAAAACGGTGGACTTGAAAGCTTGGGACAGATGGCCAAGAGCAAACCAGAAAGAAATAATCCAGTACTAGAGTCCATGTTGTAGCATTAAGTTGTTACTGATGCCAGACCCATCCTTCTATCTAGGCAAGTCATTGCATGATGTCAGGAAAATGGCATCACATCTTCACAGAGATTTTCAGTTTACAAGAAATCTTACTCAGCCTGAACTGAGACAGGTGGCCTGACACTCACAGGTCTGTATCTGCTTTAACCACCCCAGCACCATCCAAAGCCTGACTTTATCACATATGCAGCCCCTTCTGCCAAAAGTCTCTTTGACAAGGGCGATGCTGTCATATGACTCAGAAGTGGCTCTCTCAAAGCTACACCGCCTCCCCACCTCTGTCATTCCTTTCAGAATGGGGCAGCACTACCCTTCCCTGTTTCCTCTGCAAACCATCAACTTTTGAGCAACAACTCCAGTGGACGGACACACACACACACACACACACACACACACACACACACACACACACACACACCAATGGCTCTTCTAAGTACTGAAGAAAGCAGCTCAGATGGGCAGGAAACTTCTTTAAAAGACAAATACTAGTGGTACTAATGGTAGAAGACTAATATCCTGCTTTGTGCATTATTAAATGTCAGCTCTACCATCTCAGGAACTCAGGGGCTAGTTAGTAAAAGGTCAGGAAATGTCTCCCATCATAAGGCATCGCCCCTGATTTCTGGGGGACAAGAAAGTCATGCAAATCCCAAACCAAGTGAGACAGCTTGCTTTGTCCTGTCCATCTGCCTTGTGTAACCATGGCCTTTAGGATTTGAAACCTGGGGGCTTTGCCCACCAGCGTCCCAAACCATGTCCCAGGACATTCCCAAACTAGCAGACAGGGCCAACACTGACCCAGAGTTTTAAGTCTGGAAGAAGGCCACACACATGAAAGGAGATGCAATCAAAAACCTCAAAGACTCGCTTTGGAGGCAGGAAACCTCCCTAGTTCAGGCAAGCAGTCAGCTTTTGTAAGAAGAGACAGGAGGAGCAAGAGACAGGAGGCGCTATGGGCTTCCATCGCTAAAAGATACGCTACTTGGAGAGGGCAAAACCTTACTAGCCCCTTTCGCTCATTTTAGGGAAAGAGGAGCTATGCCTAGCTAGGCGGGTGTACTGGCACAAAACAAAAAGCTTCTGCCAGCCATTATTTCCACCACCAACCAAATTAAACTCCCTGAGTGCAACAGATAGGACTCCCAGTGCATCCACGCAGCCAAAGCAGAGGTCTAGATAATATTTCTACTGGCACAGAATTGTTAATGTTTTATATGTCAAATAATCTTTAATCTCTAAATATATTTAAATATTCCCATGCCAAGTTTGTTTACATCAGTTCGGGCAGTGGGGACAGGGAAAATTAAACCAGTTTCCATTTAGACTTGGGAAGAAAATACATACTGGCTCAATTATGTGTAGTACCTTAAATGGACTGCTGGTTAAACCTTCTGGATGTCTATACAGAAAAACAAACCAAGGTGGACTTAAACCCAGTTTGGCTGTATCTGCTAAAAGAAACTATCTATAACAATTACTAGAACATGACCAAACAACAGTGTTGTAACAGTCAAGCAAGTTATCATTTGCATATAAATTCTTTGTAATTAAGCAGTGTGCTCTTTATAAAGGGAATTGAGTGGGCGAGCTAAAAAGCTAAAACACATTCTTAGGCCATGGGAAACATACGCGAACACTTTTTGACTAAGCTGGAGATTTTTAAGTTTATTGTTTGTTTCCTCAGCTCTCATGGGTCAACTCTACCCTGTCCATTACATGGAGTGGATGAGCAGAATTTCTTAGCCAATCACACCAGTGAATGAATAATTCTTCACTCATTTCCAAAGTTATAAAGGTCTTAGCAATTTTGTGGCAAAGGTTCAAACTGCAATTTTATTTCCTATTCACTGTGAAGTTCTAATTGTCCCTCTCTAAAAGTTTATGCAGATAACAAACTTTGCAAACACAGTGTGCAAGTGAAAGTAACACTAAGTCATTTGGAATGAAGTCCTCCTAGGGGCTCCACAAACTCTTATTACCATTTGCAATTGAAAGGCAAGTACTTACTTCTGGGTTCCCGGGGTCCATCCACTGTAACTTTAATAGCTCTGTGATAGGTGGCTACTTGGGGAGGATTTGTGAAGACTGTAATGGTCAAGGTGAAACTCTTGCCTGCAGAGGTGAGAGGGGAAAGTACAGAGTGAATATAAAAAGACAGAGTTGATAAATGTACAGCAGCACAGGGTACACATTTCACGTAAGCATCTCTAAGCAGGCAATGAAAGCCAAGGGTGAGGTGACTATAAACTGGAAACCCCCTGCCGGCCACATTAGGTGCCGCTAACCCCACTTAGTGCTGAGATCATAGAGAAGGCTCCAATTCCAAGAAAGCACCCCAGCAGCAATAGCTGTCATGAAAACAAAACCCTTGGTCCACTTGTGGAAGATTCTCTTCCTTTCAGTTTTCTCCAACGTCAGGAGAAAACATTCAAGCACAGACAATTTTAGAAGTCTTTATTTAGGATTAGGTCACGACCCCAAGAGAGAACAATAGTAAATCATTGTTGATTATGTTATTTACTTCACATGGCTTTAGCATTTTCATTGGCTGAAACTACAATGGGAAGATGAAAGAGGACGGTTCTTATGGGAATCATTTTAACAGCAGCCAGTGTCTCCTGTCCTGGCCTTAATGTGCCTGTGGTATGATGATTTCATCATTACTGGAACAAAGTTTCTCTCCTCCCTGCTCACCCCTCCCCTAACATACATCTCTGCTGTGAAATCCTGAAGGAGCTCCCTGCAAGCGACTTAGCTTTTGCAGAAGGCACACGACACCTCTCAATGTAAACATGGATTTTTACTTGTGCTTCATTGAATTATTACATCTGATGCTTCAAATGAGGGAGCTAAAAGCGATGATTTGGGGCGGGGGAGAGGAAAAAGCTGGTGGCAGCTCTAGATGGTGGATGTCTCCAAAAGACAACAGACTCTCTTACACAGACTCACTGACAGTTGTAATCAGTTAGATTTGCAACGGTTAGTCATGTCAGATAGTCAAAACTGCAAACTGTTACAAGACAGGAAAAAGTGGGCGTGAAGCGGTGACTCGATAAAACATTCAGCAATCTTGGGCCAGAGTACTCATTTAGTCTGCTCCTGTAATGGATAAAAAGCTCATTTTCTATTTTCTTTCTTTTTCTTTTCTTTTTTTTGGTCAGACCTTTTTTTCTTCTTCTTCTTTTACTGAAAGCTGAGGGTATTAAATCAAAACACAAATCTTAGACAATATGTAGCAATGCAAAGTTTAATGCAATCTTTTCAAAGCTTAATATGGAACAGGTTATGTACAAGGCTTAATGTAAAACAGGTCTTTTGGCTGTCAAGTCTAGTGAATGGGTTTTCTTTTCAACCTAGACCATGTTAAGTTCCTAAAATCTGTTTAAGGCACACATCATTTGTTACTGAGTGTATACAGTCTTAAGTCTTCTTGGCTGTACTTTTCCATGGAGGGGGAGAGGGGGTTGAGAAGGGCAAAAAAAAAAAAAAAAAAACAGAAGTGGGAGACAGGGGAGAATTGGGGAAAATGAATATTGATTAGAAACCCATTATTATCCAGCTACTTCCTGTACATTATCTCATTTAATCTTCTCCAGTTAGATTCATCAACCCCTATTTTACAAAAGAGGAAGCCCAAAGCCAAAAGAGGCTTAGTAATTTACCCGGGTTCACAGAATTAATAAATGGGGAAAACAGATCTGAACCTAGGCCTTTCTGACCTTAAAATTAATGCTTTTTAAAAAAAATTCTCTTACTTTGCCAGAGGATATGAACAAGCAAAAAAGTAAGTTATTTCTAGATGTATCTTAATTAGCTCTCTGTGCCCAAGAAATAGTAAATATAAATGGACTGATGTAACACCTTAGCCAGGATGATAAAAGCATCTGTCTTTAAAGTGCCATTAATGTACCACACGTCTTCCAAGAGATATATTAGACATCACATAGATTTAAATAAGACAGCCAACAGTCTAAACTAGTTATAGAAAACTGAAAGTCTACAGAAATAGAGATTAGAAACGTGAATAGGAAGCCACTGGGTCCAGGTTAAGACCTCAAAATAGTGGAAAGCTCTGGAGGAGTAACAGCTGAATCGTTAGATTGAAAGTTACTTTACATTGGAACATTAGGCAGTGCCTTTCTGGATCAGATCAGTGGTCCATGGACCAAGGACTGAATTCTAACCATGGCTCCAGTGGGTGTGACTGGAAGACAGATATCATCAGTGGTACTAATCTCAATAAATTAAGGATGTATATTTCTCATTATCATTAACATCTCTAAATAACCTGGTAGAGATACTTTACAATAACTTATCTAAACTGATTTGGAGGCTTTTCTATTTTAGAGTTTTACAATGTATTTAGGATATTAAAAATTATCTATGGTTCTCCCAAATTCAGAGAAACACTTCATGTAGAAACAAAAGTCAAAAAGAAAATTCACCCTTCAAGTACAAAGTGTCTAAATGTTCAGACCAGAACCAGTTTTCCATTAAAAACTTCCTTTAAGAAGAGGTGGGTCTGGGGGAGGAAACATTTAAATGTAACTATGTCCTTCCAAAATCAAATCCTCAGGATCAAGATGTACTTTAACAATTAAAAACTGAGGAGGTTCCTTCCATTTCCACTTGCCCCTTCAGAAAAAACATGTATGTAAAGTCAAAGAAAAACTTCTAGAAACTATGACCCAACTTGGTCATTGAGTCTTCATCTTAGAATAATGCATTTCCTGAGTTGAGTGTGTATGTGGGCATTCACAATTCCCTTAAGTTTACAAACAAAAGTTTTTTCCAAATCCCATTTTTTATCACTTCCTGAAAGTGATAAAAATGCAGGCTCTTCCTTGGTGATGACTAACTGTAACTCCATCTAGGAACTCATTCTATACTATGTCCTCAACTTACACAGTTAAGGTAAACACAGAGAACTGTCACTGATAAACAATTCTAACCTAGCCAGAGGGACTAGGAATGTCAGGCAAGGTAAGACTGTAAGCTGCATGGTATCCCACACTAAGAAAATACCACACTCTGTACACTGTGGATGCTTAAAAATGCTCATAAATTAAAAGCAGCATGCTTGATGTCAAAAGAGAGGAAGCACACCAGAAAAAAAAAATTAAGGGCCAAAGTCACTTTGAACACTTCTGTTTAAAATACAAAGGAGGAAAAAAGGAAAAGACAATTAAAACCCATAAGCCACTTCTAACTTAATGCAAGTTTCATTGATGCTCTACTTTCATCCCAACCATTTTTAAAAGTTGTATTCATAAGACAACCCACAAAGCTCAAGTAAGTAGTGACAGGACTCCTTTATAAACCCAAGACCGTTTCTCAATTTCTGACATCTTATGTTTCTACAAGAGAAAAGGAAAAAAAAAGTGTAACATTTGTGGAGCTTGGTGTTTTTAAAAATTTCCTAACACTATTGAAAACAAAATGTTTGTAAAGCTAGGAAAAAAATAAAATGGCAGCAATGTGTCAATAAGACTCAAACAAGAGAAATGGAGAAGTGTGAAAATTAAAGAGGAAGCTGGAAAGAAGCTGTTACAAAAGGAGGTCAGGTACAAAGGGTACAGAGGCAGGTTAAATGGTTTTCTGCCACTAAAAACTGACCCACTTTTATTCCGAGTGCTATCTTATCAGTGTTCTGAGTCCTTTTTTCTGTTCATTTTAGTTTAGTATTTCTGTTTCCATTCATATAATGTTATTACAGTGATATAAAAATCTATTATTAGTGATAAATCAATTTCTCTCTCTTTCTCCACCCACTCCCCCCCGCACCCCCATCTAAATCTCGAAGACAAGTCTGGACCAATTTCTCCATCCTGCCTCTGGCAGCAGACTGCAGCATTTTAGATCCTCCACCAAGTCCCGGCTGCTTCAAAGGAAAAATCCTACTTTCTTCAGTTAAGATCATAAGAAATATAGGGGGAGGGGGTCAGCTCTGTTTGGACATAATTACACTTCATCAAAAGAAGCTTTCTTCATCTTCCATGCGTGAAAAGTCTGCAAGCAGTTAAGTCTGTCTTTTTTTTTTTAAATATAAAAATTGCTATTTGGGAAACCAGCCAAAACTCAGAAAGCCAATATAGTAAAACAGTGCACACCCTTAGTTTCTCTTTGAAGTTTCTTAAATAAATATGTTGAGGGTTTACAAAGTACACTATCACTTTGCCATAGTTTCTACTCAAATTGATCAGAAAAAAAGTTACACAGCATCTATATAATGCAAAAGCATAAATACATAGAAACATGAGCTTGAATCTGTGAAACAAAATTAAGTATAACACCCCATCCTTTAAATCCTAAAATTCATTATTCTGGTTAAAAATAAAGTAATATTCCATAAGAAGAAAGGTACAATTTAAAGCATACAGGTAAGTCATCATGTTCACATTTTTCCTCAATTCTTACTAGGAAAAAAAAAAAGAGAAAAACTTTAATTGTACATGACCTTGTATCAATAACTAATAACTAAGGAAAAAAAGAATGATTACATATGGATATTTTCCAAACCTAATCAGTATAGGATGTATCTTCTTTATTTTTAATGAAAGTAAACTAAACTTGATGCAGAGATAAACCCTTTAGTTCAGTGACAGTATCTCATTAGCATGCATCATTTTTTTTCTTAAGTTAAAAAGTACAACTTCTTGGCCCTGTTCCTAGAAAGTAAACTAAAACTACTCATCGGAAACAGCCTTGCTTGAATTTCCCTTATCAAGTTTTCACAATGGTAATAAATTGACATCTGATCCAAACTGAAGGGCAACTATTAGACATGGCTTAAAAATTGCTTCTCATTTGCTAACTCCAACCTGGGCTTCAGGGAATTCACAAGGCTTGATAATTTTTATTTCATCTCAGTCCCACAGGGGACTATTTTTCTCATCTTCTTGAAATTCTTAAAATGGAAATATCAGATTTAATAAATAAATGAACATAATACTTCTAATAGGTGAATGACTAGTAGAAGTTCCCTGTAGAAAAAGTAAATAAAAACCAAAATACTGGTCTCATTAGAGACTTTTTAAAAAACATTAACCCTATTTAACAGCTGTGAAAATCCTAAAAAGGATTAATTCTTGTTTTATGATTCTTTTAAGGATTCCTAATATTTGCAGATAGAATCAGATGGTGGAAATCCTTAAATAGTGTAGAACTATTGGAGTCCTGATCATTCATTTGTCTAGGGAACTTTACATAGTCATTCCAACATAAATAATACATTATTCACTTACTCAAACGAAAAGACTCCCATAAAAACTAATTTTAATAGTTTCTTATTATGAGAATAAATTAAATCATTTAGAGATACTCCATGTGGTAAATGAAGAGCATTATGCCAGCTGTCCTTGCTTCAATATAGAGTAATATTTCTATTATCAGAAAATTGTCCAGCGCAGACATTTTTCCCTCCCCTTTGCCACCCAATTTACTCAGCTATGTGATTCCTCATAATTCAAAACCTGATCCCCTAATCATTCTTCTGTCCACCTTCCCTCATACCCAGTGATATTAGGAGCCAGTCCTTGTGAAAATATTGTTTGAATTTGCAATATCATAAAACAAATGAAAAAGGCCTGGGTGCTCAGGCAAACACTCAGCTGTGTCTGGATGCACTTAAATAAAATCTTACAGTAATTCCATTCAGTAAAAGAAGGTGCTGATTTGTATACAGACGAGTCCATATTTCACCAGAGGATCTTAATGTGTTTATTCCATTATCAGTATTAAAAACCAGAGACCTACCTCGTCCACTCCGGCCCACAAATCTCAGATCGTTGAACCTTGCTACTTGGTTTTTCATGACAGCGGAGGCATTTCGTAGCTCAGCAGAATAATTTTCATCATTACCCGCCATGACAGTAACCACAGTCCCATCTGGTACTTCTCCGAGGGCTACCACCTACATAAAACAGGAAACACAGCAGCAATAATAGCCATCAGAAAAACTTAAAAACTGAGAACATATTCTCAATGTAAATGACGTGTCTTATCAGGACTTGGTGCTCTGGACCGGCAATGGCAGACAGGAACGAAGCGTCTGTATAGGGGTTACGTGCCACTTCAAACAGACCAGGGTTTCGGGGTCCACCCATTTTAAAGGCAGGCAGAAATTTCCTTCATTTGTTGTTGGAGTCTTCACAGAATATGTGTACGTTTTTATTAAATCCCTATGTTGGGCTGTCCACAAGAATTATGCCTCAGAAGGAAGGCAGATGCCCAGGCTGCAGACTGCATCATACACATTAAAGCATCTCCTGTCTACAGCCTAGAGAACCCCGAGGGGTGGTCTCATCTGGATCTAGGGCAAAAGAACGAAAAGCCTGGTCAGCGCCAGGGCAGAAGTCTTTCAGGTGAAACCTGGGAGTTCTCGTTGACAAGGGGCCCTGGATGTGGTGTTGTTGGGGCCTGCATTTCATCTCTTTACTTGAGACTCCATCTTTAGCTTTTAATGACACAAGTATTTAGTGAATCCCCACTCAGCAGTGGGACCCAGTGGAATATTTAAAGTCATTAAAACACTTAAAATCCAGGTGCAGAATAAAGATATACACCAGGCTGAAAAAAACACAATATACCCTCAGCCACACTGCAATGTGTCTTAATCCATCTGCCATCTTGGAATGAAACATTTGCCACCTTCAACAGTTAAAGGTCTTTAATTCAGGCAAGTATAGATCCAGAATAATCAGCCTTGGAGGCTGGCAAACATTTTCTCTGCTCCAAGCCTAGGGATCACAGATTAACCTGGGTCAGCTAATTTTCAAATGTGCACCTCTGAATCACCTGGAGCCTGGTAAGGGAATGCTGGCAGTGTCGACCCTTCACTGTCATATACAGAATACTGTTCTTAATGCACAAGGCCAAGATCCTGCCCCTTGATGACAATCCCTTCCCTCACCTCACCTCCAGGATCCCATTCAGGTTTTTTCCACCTCTTCTAAGCTGAGCTTCCAGAAACCCTCGTGGTAACAAGGCAAAGACTCTCACTAAAGTAGCCCATAACCCAGACGGTGACACCTCTGTGTGCTGGCCTGTCTGGCCAACATCCCACCAATCTTTTTATATTTCTAGTGCTACTCTCCCCTTTGGCAAGATTTCCATAAGACAAATCTAAGCATTTAATTCTATGCCCCCAATATGCCTGGTGCATACTCTCATTAAAGAGTTCTGATGATGTGATAAAACAGATACCATTATACCTATATTTTAGGTAGCCATGATTTGTAAAGCTTCCCTGAGTCTAATGCATCCCCTTTCCCAGCATTCCTTTGTAGCCAAGTGATGCCCATTTCAACGCATTTTTATTCATGATCAACATGCTCCTTTTGAGATGCCAGCCCAAAGCCCAGAGACTCACTCCTGGGAGTCCAGCTTATATTGCTGTCGAAACGATATGAACCACAGGAAGGAAGGGGTCTTCAGCTCATCTGTCTTGCTCACCACTAGACACCCTGCTGCCAAAATAGTGTCTGGCACATAGTAAGGGTTTGGTAAATATTTTTTAAATGAAGAAATAAAAGATGCTTCACAAAAAGCATCACTTCCCACAGCCAGGGGCCTGTGGAGCTGCCAGCTAAAACTGAGAGAGAACAGGTCAAAGGTTGAGTCAGCTTCTGTTGCCAACACCAGTGTGCCCTGGCTCTAGATTAGACTTCTGGCAACTTTCTCCATCTCAGAGGAGAGGGCATCATGGTGACACCTAGTTGTGTGTAATTACTCTCCGTCTGAGAGGTCTCCCAGGTCAAGAGCAACTCCTTTGAGAACAAGACTTCCTCCCTGCATACCTGATCTAGTACCCTCAAGAGGTTGTTAAACAGTGAATTCTACACTCCTGAGGAAGGCTATATGTGTTTCAAATCCACAATGCCAGAAAATTGCATATTTTGAAATACTAAAATAATTGGCCTTGTTTGCCTGTATTTGCCTGGATGTTAGATATTCTATAAAGTTAGCATGTTGTTTTAACACCTGCTGTGCAGCTTTCTAGGTCAAAGTAAAGCCAGGAGGAAGGCTGTACTGCTCAGAAGAATAAATGCACTAAAAATCAAGAGGTTCCACTTTTCCCCTACTTTTGTTACATATCTACTATTTCCCACAAGTAAGTAGAAACACAGTTTTCCAATATAAGTTGGAAATACTTTTTTAAGGTCTGTAAAGTGTAGACGATACTATATAAGCATAGAGTGTAATTATAATGATCTGCTTTTTGTAAGAGGAGGAGCATAAGTTGGTATTCTGTTCCAAGTCTGTTAAACATAGGCTTTTACTTATAAGCATCCTCTAAGGGTTCAACTGAATATGTAATTCCTCAGTTCGTGTCCTGAGATGTTGTTTGGAGTTGTTGAGAGACACAGGATGACTGCTGGTAGGTTTCATTCCAGTCAGACAAAATTTCAGAAAAAAAACAAAAATAAATCTGCCTCAATATAAAGGTTTTCAAGAGCTGTGGGACATTATTATTTTACTGCGTATTTTTAACATAATAGATTTTTTTAAAGAAAAGGAAAATTAATTCAATATGGGAAAATGTGAAAGAAAAACATCCTAAGAGTGAAATACATAAACCCATTTTACTTTGCTTAAGCAGCATAATAATGACCACAGTAAATATTGATATGTTTTACATATCACATTTAACAGAACAAATAGATAATCCCAAATTATATGAGTTGTCTATTGGGGCCTAGAACTTGGCCTGAAAAAAGTACTAACATAATGTAGTGGCAATTTTTCCTGTTATGACTGAGCTCGAATTGAATGGCTAAAAATATTGTTTTTTCTTCTATTCCTTCTACCAAATCAGACTGCCCAGTGTTTTTCTGAGAAGGGAAAACAGTGTGTGTGCAGAGGGGGGTACATACTGTATTTGACTTTATATCAATCAGAAGTATAATTATATGTCTGAGAGGGTGTTTTTTTTAAAGCAGATCTCAAACTAAAAAGTTTCCCTTGGAGATTCTCAACTGTGTTTATCTAAAAAGAAACCAAAAGAATCAAGAAACTTTTACATATTTCATCTGTACCAAACCCAAACAATGGAAAAACATTTTAAGGGGAAAAGAGCAGTCAAAAATCACTTTTTAGTTAGAAGTAAGCACAAATTAAATTTTTTTCCATGCTGTCCAATACAAAAGTGCTGCTATGCAAAAAATTATTCATGGTGAAGCTATAACACTTGTTTCTAGGTGTTCTTAAAATACAAAATCTACCACTTCAAGAAACTTCATGGGAAAGGGAGAAATAATGTTCTGTTCTGACATTTCAGAATTGAAAAAGAAGTTCCCTTATTTAGCACACCTCACTATAACTAGCATTTAAATCACATGATATGCAGCTTGTACAAAATAAAGCAAAAGGGTCTTTAACTTTAGCAAAGCTATTGAAATTTTGTCTGAGACATGTTATGACTAAAACTGAATCACTCTAAATGAAGAGCAATAGACAATTGACTTTGACCCTTAAAACTGTTTCTTTGGTCTTGGCGTATTGGAAATTAAGATTGCCCATGACATTTCCACAGACAGGGGTCCAGTCTCAGCGAATCAATTACTCTCCTAGTTCAACATCACTTGGTACACTGTATGTGCAGTACAATCAAAATACAATTATTTTCCAAGATAGGATCTAATCAAATCTTTCTTTGTCATACAAACAGAAGCAACCCAGTAAATGGCAAAAAGCAAATACTGTATTTCACTTTTAAGTAAATATGAAAAAAATTCAATACTACAGTTAACTTAAAATTTAACCTAGGAAAGGCCAATGGAATTCTTAAAAAAAATTAAATAAATACAATATATCATTTCAAAATTTTTAAAAATATGTACCAAAGAAAAATTTTGATGGAAATGCCTTCGAGTTAAGCCAACAATGTATGTGCCATGTCTCAAGATGGTTTGGATCATCTAACAATAGATATTCTGGGATTTTGAAAGAATATAAACAGTAGCTCCAAAGGGATAAAAATAATGAAAGATAGTTACTATGCTTTTTCTCAAGTATAAGTTTTCTAACATTTTTCAAAATATTTTCTATCTGAAATTATTTGTTCTAATTTACCAATCAATTTTATATTCAACACTAAAATATTTGACTTTAAATACGCTTTGTTGCATTTAAAGACGTAATAGAATGTGTCTATATTTACACAACCTGAAATCTACTGATTTCCATTATTTTATATAACAATTTGTATTAAGCTTAGGGGTTGATAGGTTTAATAATCCATTTTCCCACATTTAGGTGTAGTTAGGTTTAAATATAAAAACACAAACTTTGATCATTAAATATGTTAGAAAAGTATAACTCAGTAGTGTCTTGCTTTTGAAGAGAGAAACATGGCCAATGATGTAAAAAAATTATTTTCAAATAGAAACTGCTCTGCCATTTTGAAACCGTCTTTTCATAAATACTGAAAGGTATTATTAAAGATACAAAATTAACTATGAGTACTAGATCATATATCTAAAAATATGTTTTCTTTCTTTAACATTGCCAGAAAAACATATGATACTGGTAAATATATATAGTCCAGTGTTCTCTAACTTAAAACAGTGCTATAGGCTTGCATTACTTTTAGTTTTAAAAATATACATCTGGACTTAAATTTTCTGCATAGTGTTTCAGCTTGAAGCTATTTACAGCAACTTAGTTAATAACTCTGAACACCAGACTTCACAGTGGAAATGCTAGCAGACGCCTGCTAGAGGATGCTACTGGATGCAGGGTTGACATGTTCTCGCCACTATTTCTATTTGACCATCAACTAATGAGCTGAAATTGCAAACTGCTTCTTTGTCACTAGCAGAAAGGGCCTAGGATCCCCTAATAGTATGCTTTAACTATTTTAAGCTCTCTGTGAGGTACACCTGAAAGAAATGTTAAAAATATTTATTTCCATTTCCTTGACACCTGGGGGGACTGAGCATTTCAAACCTGCAAAACTTTGTTAAAGATACAATGCTAATAAACAACTTTATATAAAGCGTATTAGCTGTCTTTGTATTTTTACATGTTGAGTATAAATTATTTTTATATAATCCCAAAACAAGGTCACATGAACAATACCAAGCGTTCCTTACTTCTTAATGGAATACACTGTCACTGTCATGTTGAAGTACTATTTTAAATTATTATATCAAAACAGTCTACTGAATTCAGTCCTGATTCTTTGCAGGCCCAAGCTCAGTGTCCCAGACGTAAAATATGAGCTCAATAAATATTGTACTGATTTGAATACCAGACTTCTCAACAATTAAGCTCGCTGTGTGTGTGTGTTTTAAACTGCAATACCTATCTGCTATCCACCTAACGACACTATAATTTATTCTGTACATAGTTCTGAATATGATAGCCAAATTGCTGTCACCACTTTTAAAACAGAGACTTCTTCATATTATTTCTCCCTTGCAGATGTATTTGATTATGTTGCAAGAGTGCAGAAAGTCTACTGCTCTCAGGCTTTTATTCCAAAAGGCTTTGTTTAAAAAAGTTGTTTTTACATCATTCAAGGGAAAGTGATAAAAATAGCCCTCAAAATCTGACGGTCCAAATATCTATACACTGTTTTAAGTAGACAAACAAAACCTCTATTTTGAGTGACTCTCCACCATTAACCTCCTTCATGAATTCTCGTTAAACATGGATATGAAGACGGTAAAACACTGAAAGTTGATTTTTAGGTAAACGCCATTGATTTTTCTATTAATATTAATTATTCAATTTACTATGTTTTGTGTTATCTATGGTCTGCCTACTGGTTGAAATAACAAAAACGTTCTCTGTGTAATGAGTATGTATGATTAATAGCAAAGAAAGAAGTTTATTTTCAAAACAGCTTCAAAAGGCTAGTAGTGAGAAAACCTAGATAACAACCAAACTAAACAGCACTCTGTGCCAACAACATCCTTTCTACTCAGAATACTCATGCTCAAAGTCAATTCAGCATCACTAATGTAAGAGAATTGTTCGAGACAGTTACACCTTAAACATGTCTAGCAGAACAGTACATAGACCATCAAACGAGTAACATTTTTTCAAAGGGTAAACACCTATCCTTATATGTCCATATATTCTCATGGGTGGCATCGTATAGACAAAATAGCTACTTATTCGTACTTTTTGCTGTTCTCATTAAGGGTTTGGGGTGTTGTTTGGTTTGGTTTGGGGGTATTTTGGGGGCGTTAACAAATTCCCACCATCCCATAAGGCTAATTAGAAAATCATGGGTCTTTTGGACAAAGAGCATCTTAAAAGATACTCTTCTATGGAGCTTTAATTTTCTGTGGAGCTTCCCTATTTCAAGGAAGAAAACATTAACCTGCAGAATGAGTGCTTTGGAGAAATGTGACGGTTAAAAAAAAAAAAAATCATTTCTGGAGCCAGCTGCAAAATGAAACTTGCCCGGAACGCAGCATCCCCTTCCATAACAATGCATTCTGATTGCTGCTTTGATACAGACCTAGCCAGCTAACTGGCTGTAATTGACCTAGACTCCTTTTTTTCCACTCACCCACACCCGGAACCCAAAGTGGTGCGTGGGGTGCGGGGCGATCCACCACTGGACACTGCCAGGGGCCCGAAGGAGAGCGGCCCTGGGGTCCCAGGGAGGCACTGGCACGTATTTTCTCTTGTTCTTTTTCCTCCCCCAGGCCGTTTACCCCGCTCTCCGCAGACCCCTGAGCCAGGGGACCGGCGCGCAAGCGCCCACCAGCCCAAGCTCTGGGGCGTCTTTTCCAGAGAGCATTCGCCGCCCAGCCTGGCTCACCGCCCCTGCATCCCCGGTGTCCAGTCGCAAGTGTGGACAGCCCGGGCTCTGAGTCTCCCCCTGGCGAATGCCGGCCTGGGGACCTGGCCGCCTCACGGACCGAAGGGACCCCACACCCTCACCCCGCCGCCACCGTGAGCTAACGGGTCCCACCCCCGGAGCCCTGGGGAGCCCCTAAGCATAACGACAGAACACTGCTGCGACTTTTCATCTCGGTGTTCAAGCCAGGCGAGCCGAAGCTGCTCCAGGCTCCCGCACCCCGGTACCCGGGTACCCTGGCACCCTGGCCAGCGCCAGGGTCCCGCGCCGCGACCTGGGCGCCCCGCCTTCCTCGGGCGACGGTGATCTCGTCCCGGCCCAGTGTGGCTCAGTCTGCCCGGGACCCTCCCGAGCACCCCGCGAACGCTGGCCGGAGCCCGGGAGGTCCCCAGCGGCTGGGCGCACGAGGGTAGGGAGGGGACCTGGGGGTGGCAGCGTGTGCACCGAGGTGCGGGATGGAGACCAGAATGTGTGGGACACTCGTTTGGAAGGAGCCGCCGGGGACCGTGGGCGCCTGCGGTTCCAGGACAGGGGACTGGAGTCGGGCACAGGTGACACCCACCCCTGGCCATCCGTCCGCCGGCGAAGCAAAGACCCGGAGGACGCAGGCCGGGAGCACACGCAGAGGCGGGCAGGGGACCCGGCCGGGGGCGGGGGCGGTCACAGCCTCTCACCTTGAAGGCCACCGGCAGGGTCTTGTTACAACGCCAGTGCGAGGGCAGCACCGAGCACAGGAAGTTGGGGCTGTCGGTGCGCACGAGTTCGGCCGGGTGGTCGGCGATGATCTCCACCATGGTGCGGTTGTCGTGTGGCGGCCGCAACCGGGGCACCGTGGCCACCGCCGCCTCCTGTTGCTGCTGTTGTTGCTGCTGCTGCTGCTGCTGCTGTTGCTGTTGCTGCTGTTGCTGCTGCTGCTGTTGCTGCTGCTGCTGCTGCTGCTGCGCGGCCACCGCGGGGCTCACGTCGCTCATCTTGCCCGGCTGCAGGCTGCTGGAGGGGGGGCTGAAGCGCCGGCTGGTGCTCGGATCTACGGGAACACGCATCACAGCCCGGAGTTAGCGCGGTGGCCGGGGGAGGGGCGGGAGGGTGGAAGCGGGGGGCGAGGAGAAGGAAATTGAGGGGGGAGGCAGGGAACGAGGTGATGGGGTGCAGAGGTGAGGAGTCAAGTCCGAAGAGTCGGCTGCGGGCGGAGTCAGCGGGCGGCGAGGGGCGAACGCCGAGCGGACTCGGAGCGCGCGGGAGGCGGCGCGGGGCGGGCAGGCCGGGTCCTCGGGCGCCGCATGCGGGGTGCCGGGCGCCCTTCTCGTGCAAGCGCGACGTGGAGCTAGTTCGGAGTCCACCCGCGGCCGGCGAGGCCCCGCGCGCCGTGTCCTGCTCCTCCTCCTCCTTCTCCTCCTCCTCCTCCTCCTCCTCCTCCGCCTCCTCCCGGCGCGGCTCCTTCCGCCCAACAGTGGCGGGCGGGCCCTCTGCGCGCTCCCTCCTGCTCTCCGCGGAACCCCCGCGTCCCTCCTGCGACTGGGGCCAGGAGGTGAGTCCCCGCAGGCGGGCGCCGGGGTCTCCGGGCGCCGCGTCCCTAGCCCGGGAGTCCCCCGCTGCCGCCGCCCGCCGGCCGCGAGGAGGAGCCGCGCGCTGCACTGCGCTCGGGGCACCGGGCCGCCCCACTCCCGGGAACGCGTCTCCGGCGCTCGGGACAGGAGTCCTGCGGGGCAGGCGAGGCGGCCCGCTGCCGGCTGATCCGCTGTCAGTGGCTTTCGCTGCAGCTACAGGAGAGGAGGAAGGAAAATTCTCGCGCGTCCCTGCTGACTTCTCGGCGCTTCGCCCTCCCCCACCCGCCCACCCAGCCCACCCTGCCCACCCTGCCCACCCTGCCCACCCTGCATAGTGGATCCGGGGAAAAGAGATTTTGCAGGATTCGGGGCTTTTTGCCTTAGGTGACACCAAAAGAAATGGGGAGGGGGATCCCGAGGTGTGCGTGAGGGGTGGGGAGAAGACTTGTCAAAATAGTTTTTAGAAACTCGAGGGGATGGCTGGACACTTTTTTCTTGTGTATTCATTCTTGTCATTCCTAGAGAACAAGGATGAGTTTTTTAAAGAACTGGAAAACTGTCAGCTCGGTCATTAAAATAAATTTCGAAGCCCTTGCTGGGGGGCGAGGGATAGCAGCTTTCTGAATTTCAATCTTTTATTAAGTCTAGCCTGCATCTCAGACTAAGTCTAGTGTCTTCACTTGCTTGCCAATCCCGGGGTGGGGTGGGATAAAAAATAAAATAAAATTTTAAAATTTCAAATGTTTCAATGGCTATTTATTTATGTATTTATTTCCCAATGTGGGTTTAAAAAGCGATTTTGGGATCCCCCAAAAGGTTGCGGTCGAGAGGATGAAGGGGCGGGGGGGAAGCGGCAGTTTTTTACCTAAAATGTGGTTTTTGGAGGCTGGAATTTCTAATGATTAGGTTTTTGCGGTTTATATAGACTCGACTCTGGCGAAGGCGATCATTACGCTGATGAGAATCAGCAGCACGTGGGTGTCTCCGACCAGCCCCAGACTCCGTGCCTCCAGGGCCCGCGGCCCTACAGGCCCGCGCAAAGCCGGGGGCCCCGCTGCACCCCGAGACAGGCACGGGCAGTGCGCCTTCTCTGGGCACCGCTATGACTCTAGCTTCTTATGAAACCCTTTAAACCTTCCAAAGCCTAACAAAATGCTCGCAGAAAAAGAGTCCCTTGCCACGAAGTCCCAAGGATTCCTAATAGGCTGGCTGACACCGCCATACGTGATTTTATGCAAGAAATTAAAAACTGGAGTTTCTGCCCCTGGGGAATTTGGGGAAGAAGGTGGCTGGGTTGTCGCTCACTTCCTGTAGTCCTATTTAAAACTCTTCACCTACCCTTTAATGGCGGGGGGGAGGGGGGTTATGGCTCAGAGCAGACAGCTCCCGCCCCCGGAAGGTGCTGGCAGGTCTGCACCCCCTTGGGGCCTGGACGCCGGGAGAGCGCGGGACCCGGGTCCCCGCGCAGAACTCTTTGGCCGCGGCTGCTGGACTTGAGGAACTGGGTCTCGCGACGAGAGATGCTCTGGGGACCCAGTGAGGGATAGATTGGGGTCCCTAGGCGTGCTCTCCAGTCTGTAGAGGAGGGGGGCTCACTACTTCCTTCTGCCTCTTTGAGTCTTTTTCTTCCACCTTTCTTTCCCCAGGCCCAACTCCACGCCTCCCCCGTGCGTCTTTCCCTCTCCTACTTTTCCCTCGAGTTCCGCCTCTCCCTCAAATCCCCCAAGCGCAGAAGCCGCCTCGCCGCGCCCGGGGCTCTCCTTCCCATCTGCCTGCCCTCGCCACTCGTCAAGGCGTACAGAAGACCCTGGGCACCGCCCGCTGCCAGGCGCCCTCCCTAACCTACTCCGCGCAACCCCAGGATGCGAGAACCCACGGCGGGATGCTGGGCTCTTCTGTTGCGCCTGCGACTTTTAATTATCTTTTCGGTCACAGGGGAGAGCTCTAACCTTGGGTACCGCCGAGCCTCGGACTTGCACAAGTTCCTAGGCGACAGGCGCCCCAGCCAGGAAGGGGAGTCAGGCTTCCCCCTCAAAAAGCGAAAGAACGACTGCACCACGACTCCCCTGCCTCACGCAGCCCCTGGGTGCTCGCTTTCACATTCGAACACCGACCTCCCAGTTCCACAACTCACATTCATGCCTGCCCCCCTTTAGTGGGGCAGTTTTATTTGGGGCGCGTTGTTCCACTGCCTAACAGAGCTGTCTGACTTGTTCGTTTAAATGTGTGAGGACTGCAAAGCAGGGCAGGGGTTAAAGGAAACGGCTTGTTATTTCTGTGGTCACAGGATGGTAGAGATTCCTTGGTAGGTGCTATTCCACCTTCTCTGGAGTTCGAGCTCCTCCCAAGAAGTTCATGGAACAGGGAACTCCCGGAAATGTGAAGGCCTTGACAGTTAATAATTTAAGTATGGGCTCGCAGAGGGGCTTTTTGTTGTTGTTTTTTTTTTTATCCTAGGGCCCTTTGAATCTAAAAAATCATTTGGGGGACTTTTTCTCTGTCCAGCACTGTTTCGTTTTTTCTGCTTCACTTAGTGTACAGTGAAATATGAAGGCCTCAATGGTTAGGGGTTTTAAGGGCAATTCCATCAATGGTGAGATTATTTATTTTAATTAATCATATCCGGTAATTCAGCTTTATTGCCTTCCTCGGCATCCTCCCTCCATTAAGCATTTCACTGGAACTAATATAAGCAGCTCTTGGAGGTTACTAGTCTTGGATCCCTTGAAATATCCTACAGTTATTTATAATGTGGAAATGAAATTTTCCACTGAATACCCTAGCAACATTTCAGGTATCTGGCACAGTGGATTTTCAGTCTTCTTTCAAAAATATCCTCTTGCTGAACATTCACACATTCAGCTGGAACGACTGGGCCTGGAATTGATGATGTCTTGGCTCTGCACATTATACTTAAAGACGAAAACATTTTTACAGACCCCTCAGTCCTCGCCTGGTAACTAACAGCAGGCACATAGGAAAATCATGAGGTTTTGCATGTGCATATTCTGCGCTATAAACTTATCCTTGAGTTTAGATTTTCTTCTACATCAAAATGTCTGGAACAAATCACCAGCTAAACTCCTCTTCAGAAATACTCATCTTTTCAGTTATACATTACAGCATAAAAAAGAACATACATCTTTTTCTTGGAAACATGGCTATCTAGGAAGATATAAACATAATTTTCCCCTCCATGTCCTTTAATATTCAATATAACTGTCCAGTAACAACACCTGGAAATTCAGACATTCCAGACAAAGAAAATGTGATGTAAAGCTATGACGCTATTTATCCCGTCAGAGAACCTGCACTCCCAAACTGAGAACAGAGCTCAGCCTTCTTTCACTGTGGTCTTCTGTTCTAACTTGCATATATGTTTATTATTTTCTTAAAATAATTTATTGCATAACTGCAAATTCCAGTACCTACAAATAAAGTTTTATTGGAACACTACTATGCTCATGTGTTTATAGCTGCCTAAAACAGCAGTATTTTGTAGCTGTGACAAAGATGTTATGCCCCACAAACCCTAAGATCTTTTCTATCTGGTTTTATTAAAAAAAGTTTGCTAGTCCCTGCCCTAAAGTGAAAGGCAACCGGGAATGTAGTGGGATGAGATTGTAGGAATAACAGAAGTTACAGAGGGTATTGGGATGGAGCACACACAAGGCTGATTCGATCTTTTAAAAATGATCACTTATTCTTTTCTGCATAGAATGTTAATTAAACTAATTTTCCAGTTAATGATTTTGGATGTGCCAAGAACGAGTGAAAAGAATGAGTACATATTATGTCAGCATCTTCTATGGTGGGATCATATTCACTCCACAAATGAGAAAAGAGTGTGAATCTCAAGTGGTCTGAACATGGAAACATAGGTGAGCCTTTAATAGATTTGTTCCATGTGTTTTATAGATTATTGTGCATGAAAAACGAATGAGCTTACCAAGAGTTTTCTGGTATATATGTTCAGGAGTCCTATATACATTTTTAAGACAGTTAGTTTAATAACTTAAGTGATTCCAAGGCTTGCTGACATATTTTTTTCCATTTTAATTTTTATATAGTTAAACAGTGTCTGATGTATTACAAGCGCTATAAATTTTTCCCATTGTCAATGGACTTATAATAATTTGCATGGCTGTAACAAGAGATGAAATGTTTGTAGTAGAGGACTTGACATCATAAATCTTTCCTTGTTGTTCTAGTTAACATTCCCATGGGCCATGTCCAGTAACTTGTAAGAGAGTACCATGGTGTCATAAAAACAGTGATGCTTGTCATATGATCTTTCAGAACCACATTTATAAAGTGCCTATGTGCCAACTCAAAGAAGCATGTTTTGTTGCAGCAAAGTACCAACTTACGAAATGACATCCTAGTTACCTGAAGAGACCAATATAATTTCTAGAAAAAGTCTACTTCATTGCCCAGGAGTCAGAGAAATAAAACTAATTTTCCCACATCAGCCCCTTGGTATTTTGGCGTTGGCAGTTGGCCTGTGGCAGTAGCAAGGATCTTTGAACAGCAGTAGAATGCTGTATAAAAAGTTTAGAGAGGTCTGTGATGAAACATGTAAGAACACCCTAAAATTAAAGATTTCCTGTAGTAATTCAATCATTCTTTATCAAATTGCTCTTCTGTTACCTTTAGCACATCAAAGAAAGTGCTATGCAATTCTAATCCCATTGCCAAAGGTTTCAAAGTTCATTAACTTTAGACTTTGGAGTGACAGCCTCAACCACTTGTCCTGTACCCCTACCATGATATCAGGGTTGAAGATGTAAATCATAATACTATTGATCCATCTAACGAAGTACAAAAATCACCATTTGTTCAGTGCAAGAAGTTTCAATTTCAGACTAGAGAGGTAGGAAAAATAAAACAGGAAAATAAGTGAATAGCAAGAGTCCAACTTGGTTGTATTAGTGAATCCTAGGGGACACCAGATGTAGTCACCATTCTGGGTGTTTTGTCCCTGGGTAAGGAGAGGGAAAGTCTCTCCCTTGACTGCTCCATGTCAGTCCTAAGGAGAGTGGATACTCTTGTTTTCTATACTCCTTAGTGCCCTTTTGCTTCTCTTTAGCCAGTTCCTTATTACTCCAATCCTCTGTTAGAGTCAATAACTCTATATTAAAATTACCCTTTTTCAAATTACTGTGTGATCTCTCTCCTCATTGTCCCAGACTCCTCAGCTGAGGTTCCATTTTCTGGCCCCTGGGATGTTCTTATTCACATTGGTTTCTACTTTGGATCACTCCATTTGAGACATTAGTAGATGATCATTCCCCCAAACAATAACAAAAGCTGGCAAAACTGCAGGGAAAAAGGAAGGCTTCGACATTGTTGGTGGGAATATAACTAGTACAACCAATTCGGAAATCAGAATGGAGATTTCTCAAAAACTAAAACTACAGATTCCATTTGACCGATGTTTTCTCCTTCTAGGTATCTTCCTGGAAGAGTTAAAGACATTCATATTACAGTGATACATGTATACCAATGTTTATAGCAGCGTAATTCATAATGGCTGTTCAATATTGGAAGCAGCTTATATATCCATCAACTGATGAATAGATAAAGAAAGTGTGGTATTTGTGCACAATGGAGTACTACTCTGCCATAAAGGAGGATAAATTTCAGACATTTGTAGGAAAATGGATACATCTTAAAACCATAATGTTCAGTGAAATAGATCAGACACACAAGCTTAAATATTGCATGGTTTCTCTTATATGAGAAACCCAAAGTATAAATAAATTAAAGACCAAAATAAAAGGTAATAAGAAACAGGGATATAGATCTGTAGGGGACCAAGAGATGAAGGAGGGTGGGAGGGAGGGGAAAAAGGGGACATAAAAAGAATTAAGATGTGTTATGTACATGTACCAACTTCCCACAATGCATGTAATTATTAGGTACTGCAAACATGTACTAATAAAAATTTAAAAGATGAACATGTCCAACTTCATATCTATGAAATGATTTCTCTCTACCTGATAGATATAAGTATATACTTAGAAGATATATATTCTGTGTGTGTGTGTGGTAGTAGGGATTAGAACCAAGGGCCTCTGCACTGAACTACATCTTGAGCCCTTTTTATTTTTGTATTTTGAGACAGGATTTCAAGTTGCCTAGCTTGGGCTTGAACTTGTGATCCTCCTGCCTCAGCTTCCCGGAATGCTGGGATTACGGGTGTGCACCCCACACCCAGCTTAGAAGAGATATATCAAGAAATGAAAATGTGGACAGAAAATAAGAGTTATTTTAAAGCACAGGATAAAAATGATCAGTATTTTTTTTCTAGAGTCCTCCTGATATCTTCCATGAAATGCCACAGTCCACACATCAATCAAAATATGCATAAAATTATGCACAAAACTTCCCAGAGCTGCTCTATGCCTAGACCTGATTAAAAGTCCTGTCCAGTAAAGGAGGATAAATACCTTGGAAGATCAGAAGAACAAAATGCTCCCACCAAGGAAAAAAGAATAGCAGGTGTAGATAATTTCTGCCTTATTTTACTTGAAATGAGAGACTAGGCAATGCTAGGGCTTATGATAAAATAAAACTGAGAAAACACTGGTTTAAATAAGATAAATAGATTCAGTATTGCCAACTTTTTCCCAGCTTTCAATATGCTACATGCATCTTGAATCACCAGTAGAAGAATTTAAAATACAGCATTTACAAACTTATTTAATTATTGCTTCTAAAGAAATATAAAGATCTTTAAAGTATCTTAAAAACTACTAAGTTAAAGTGAAAAAAATGTGTTGGAACATTAAACATACCATCTTGTCTAGAAGAAAATACAGTAATGTACTGGAGAAATATAATTGGCTAGGCTGCTTGTACCTAAGTCACAGAGGGCTTTGGTACCATGATTCCCACCTTTTGCACAATTACAAAAGGGAGAATATGCAGGCTGCTTCTTGAAGCCATGCTCCTAGTCCTTGGCCTTCTGGCCCAGCCCATCACTCTCCTTGGTCTGAACAGGAGAGTAGAATGGAAATTTCCCTGGGTATAGTCCATACTCAGATAAAGCAGAAGAGCCATGCAATTGCAGAGTCAGTTGCCCCTTTCATTTAAAATATGGATACTTTGATTTTTTGGAATATTACATTAAAGCTAACGCAGTAGCACACACTTATAATCCCAGCGACCTGGAAGGCTGAGGCATGAAATCACAAGTTTTAGGGAAGTCAGAGCTACTTAACAGGACCCTGTCTCAGAATAAAATTTTTCAAAAAGGGCTGGAATGTAGCTCAGAGGTCCCTGGATTTCAATCCTAGAACCACCAAAAGAAGAAAAGAAAAAAAAATTGCATTAAAATATTATCTTGAAAAGTAAGTTTTGGAACTCCCTTAAATTTTGCATCCAGGGGCAGAGATTTACCTCAGTGGCAGCACACCTGCCTCATAAGCGCAAGGTCCTGAGTTTGATTTCCGGTACCAAAAAAAAATTTTTTTGTACCCAGGACAAGTATCTCATTCATTTCATTTTAATCTTGGCCCACTCCTAGCTCTAGCACCTAAAACTAACAGAATGACTTCTGAACTTCCTGTTTCATCAACATCTTTTTTATGTATTACTAAATGTAAATACAATTGCATTTTTAAATGTTCAGTACCTAGCTGAGCTATTAATAGTAGATATAACAGAAGAGTTTGACCTTCACTGTATAAGAGTAATTTTGTACGTACCGCACACACATGATGTTTACCTGGTTATCACTCTTTGGCAACAAACACACAGATCACCTGTGCTTATTTTTAGGTAATTTTTTAAAAGGAGAAAATGTGTCTTCTTTATGGTTTTCACTCATTTTAAAGCTATTTTCAATTGTATTTAAATATGTTGCAAATGCAGTCCACTTAGGGCCTGTTATTTTTCATCTCTGTATTTCTTTGCTGTTAAATTAATTAGATTCTTCTTTTAATAAGTGAAATAAATTCCATTATCAAATCTTTCCAAGAATTTTTAAAAGGCAATACCTGCTGATCCTAGTATAAAATAAATTTTCACCAAAATAGAAAACAAATGGAAAAAAAAAGACATTAAAAAAAGAAAAAGTTCATCATTGGAAATTTGCATCTTTACATAGTCTCTCTTGGTTCTTATATTGTATACCTAAAATCTACCAATTATTAGAATGAATAATCGATAATGTAAAATAGGAAGAAAAGGTCCAAAGGGGTAGGGGTTGTGGGAGGGGCAGGGGAAAGGAAAGAAGGGAAAGGAAAAAAATGATGAGAAATGGAAAAAATGGAAATGAAGTCTTTGTAAATAGGGAAGGGTGGAGGGTGTGAAGGGAGGGCTAGGAATGGGGAAAAAAAATAAGAACCAAGATGCATTATATAAAGGTACAATTCCCAATGAGAAATGTAATTGTGTTATATACCTACAATGTACCAATAAAAGAATTTAATACAAAAAAAACAAGAAAAGAAAAAGTTTACTTGGCTAATAGTATTCTTTCCTTTGTCCATACAGTTCTTTTTCTGTCAATTCACATCTCTAACCAGAGAGTACATTTATTTCGGTCTCCTAACTTTCTATAGTTTTTGGTGACCAAGTTATCATCTTAATGATGATATGTTGATTCTTTGGCTTTTTAAATTAGAAATTTTTCACATACCTTAAAATCAAACTTATTTTACTCTTCAAATACACAAAAGTACCTTAGTGAGTTTTAGTTAAGATTTGTACTCAATGTCCAAGCCAGGTTTGTATCTACATATTTAAGCAACAAATTTAAAATCCTACTGGGTGATATTATTCTCATTATTTTCCAGTAAGAAATCATAACAGTAAATTAAGCTGAATGGAATGTTCCAGAACTTCATTGATTTACTCAGCTTAAAGTTTACTGCTCAGAATGTGAGCTGCATCCAGCAATTTCATGAATGCAGTCTTTTGTTTTTAACTGGCTGCACTGGTGTTTATCTTAACTGAAGGGAATTGCTATGGGTATTGTCATAGCCATGATATTGCCATAACCCATATACATACACATAACCATACATATGCATGTTGGTAGAGGTGTTACAATATATTACACATCATCATTCACAATTTAATCATGGCTTCTCTGATGCTATTGGTATTGACTCATACAAAAACAAATATCATTTTTCAAAGACATCTGTGATAAAACTTGGAATGTGAAAAATAAATAAGAAAAAAGTTACTAGAACTATGATACATAGGAAACATAACATTTTAGAGTCAGCCTTGAAAATTGAAAGCTTTTCAATTTTCATCTTTGTTTTGCTAGCGTTTACAAACTCTACCCTAACAATTCCCTCTAGGCAGAGACCTGGCAAAAACATTCAAATTCAAAGCCAAACTTTCTATAGAATGTTTCTTACTGTCAGTGTTAAAAATACAAAAACTGAAAGAAAAATAGTTAGAAAGTTGCTTGTCACTGAAAAAAAGAAGGGAGGGCATACATCTAAACAGATTAAAGTCTAAATCCATCAGTCATTTTTATTAGACATGTATGAAAGGAAAAATAAATTAGTTTTCATTCATTCACTTCACCCTTGAAATTATTCTATTATGTGGAAAATTTATGTGGCCTTGATAATTTTAATATGGGTTGCTCAATTTTCTGAACTTCTGGTTTGGAGAGTATACTTTTTTTAGGCATAAACTTGGTCCTTCTCGGAGCAAAGCAACAAGAGTATATATAAACTCTAGTTCTTAGCACATCCTGGAAGGGTGGGGAGAGCTAAGAAATTGGACATACACTGGAAAACCTACTTAACTAATTCACTATAAAACATGGAAGAGGACTCTAGGCTACTATGTCCTAGGGCCTCACAGAAGTGAGGATTGAAGATTCCACAAACCCCTTGAGGTCGGTGTGTCTAATGAGCCCAACTAATTGTTTCAGGCAGAAAGAAAGACAAAAGGCAACATTTGTGTTCCCAAGGCCAGCCACATGGTTCTTATTCTTTCTCTGTCTTGGTTAATATCAACACTGTGATATTCTATCATTGTGAATTCTATCATGGTGGGAACTATATTTGCCTGGTTCACGGATAATCTGGAACGACACCTTGAAGAAGTCCAGAAAACACATTTCTACTATATTTCATATATATATGCACAGTGTGAATAGGGTTCTTTGGAGCTACTTTACATGGTAGCCCTAGGAAGTGGCCTCGGCCAGCATCTGATCTGGTCTATAGTTTGATCCTTATCTATTACTGTGCTTGATTGAATGAATGAATATGCCCTCATAAACAGAAACTTAGATATGTATAATTTTCTCCATTATTTTCCAATTCTAGTCTGTCACCTAATCTTATTTCTGTTTCCTGCAGATCATTCGTATCTGTTTTCTTTCATCTTCATTGCCATTGCTCTAAGTTCAGGCCTTTACCACGTTGGAGCTCAACAGCAACAGACTCCTTCCCGCCCTGTCTCCCTACCTCTGTTCATGCTCACCTCAGGCCCAACCTAACTTCCACATTGCCATTAACATTCTCTTTTTAGAATACAATTTCCGTCATGCTGCTGTTTTGTTTAAAACTCAACAGTGGTCCTATATCATCATCTAACACAAAACCCCTTCATGACTACCTGTTCTTAAGTTGCTGTCACAGAACCAAGAGTACAGAGTTTAAAATTTGAAAACAAACATATCTTATGAAAACCTTCACCTTATACATCTCCTAATATCATTTGCCCCAAACACAGTCACAATTTTCTTTCCCTCTCCTTCATCAATGCTATGGCAGTTTCCATTTACCTTCATTATCATACCCATTACCTAAATTCTCTGTTCACATCTGTGTCTCCCATGTACAGTATAAGGTTCCTGAGAACAGGGATTGATCTTAATTATCATTCATCTTCAGCACTTAACATAGTGCCTAGGACACAGTAAGGGCCAATAAATGTTTGTTAAAATGAGTCATTGAATACATAACATGAAAATTTTCCTTAGACCTGAATTTTCTATCCTCTTAAAATAGAAAATTTCACATTCTTAAATTCTTTGGCTTTAGAGAAATTTTCAAATATTGGTGAGGATATGGAACAACAAGAACTTACGTTTTGTTGGGAATGTGAATTAGAGAAAAGGACTTGGGATAATAGGCATTCTCTAGTAAAACTCAGACTGTATATGCTCCTTGACTCAGAAGTTCTGTACCTAAGTATCTACCCTTGCTCTGATACACACAGAAAAATGATCAAACTTTGTATGTCACACTGTACTTAGAGACAAGAAAGGGTGCCTCCAGCCACCCCAGTCCCTACTGGTGTCCAAAGGGCTCAGGGATCAGTATCTCAGCACTTACCCTACAGTGGTGGTCTTCCAATCAGGTGTAATGTGATTTGCTGTATTGTTGAAAAATATTCATTCTGAGCTAGATATGGTGGCACATACTGGTGCTTGTATTCCTGGTACTCTGGGAATGCACTTGGGGTCTTTAGCAAGACTGTCTCAAAATTTTAAAAAAATGACTTGGGATGTAGTTCAGTACAAAGACCCTGGGTTCAGTCTCCAGTAAAACACACACACGCACGTGCGCGTGCGCGCACACACACACACTCCACTGAGCTAGCTTCAGTGGTGCACACCTGTAATCCCAGCTATTGAGAAGGCTAAGGCAAGAGAGATGCAAGTTTGAGGCCAGCCTGGGCCACTTAGTGAATCTCTGTCTCAAAATGTTTAACATGAGCTAGGGATGTAGCTCAGAGATAGAGCATCCCTGGGTTCACTCCCCAGTACCACACACACACACACACACACACACACTCACAAATCACTCTGTCAAGAAACAAATAAGAAGGGTATATGAAACTAATAGCTTGTGAGAAATGTTAGTTATGCAGGAAGTAGAGCATATGCAACCTCAATTGGGAGGATGGATAGATATATCAAAGAATTGATTCCCAAATCATCGAAGGCACATACACTCCTTCCTAAAAGTGATCTACTTGCTTGGCGTTCCCAATTTCTGCCTTCACATTTCCCTTTTCCTATTTCACAAAAGAAAGGTTACCTCTACTGTTACACTGCCAGGGCATAAACATATCTCCTGGCTGCTACATAGAGCCCTGCTTATCAAGGCACCAAAGCTCCACTTCATTCAACTCTTTCTTTAAAAGATGTATTTCCCCAAAAGAGGTTAACTTTTATGTCTAGTAATTACTTATGAAAAAATATATAATGTTTTTATGCTGTTTTCATCAATTATATACTATGGTAATAATAATAATAATAATAATAATAATAATAATAATATAACTTAAACCAGAAGTATTTTTTTAAAAATGTATGAGCCTAGGAAGCTTGACAGTAAGTAATTTCAATTCATGTACCTATTTTTCTGTTGAGAAATAGTCAAGCATGGTTAATTGAATACTTACAGCATAAAAATATGTAACATTAAATACTATTTTGTGGCAAAAGTGGGATAGAAGTAGGATAAAGAGAAGTACTGTAAAATTTCTGACTGGTGAAGATCTTGTCCCTGTATTTTCTAAATGATGGAATATTAGGGTATTTAGCTTGCATTAAACATACCTGGAAGAAAGATACATAGATTTTATTTTTGTGTCAAAATCTGCAATACACTGGGAATGTCATCCTTTACAAGTATTTAAACATGGTAATGCACAGTAGATGTTTTGTCAGTCAAGTCCAATGAAGAAAACAAAAATATTTCCAGGTATTTTTTTTTAACAGAGGGAATTTAGAAAAGGTATTTACAGGCTATGGGAAAGCAGAGTCGTCAGCAGGGTTTATGAGGCAGCCCAGAGGTAGCAACAGCTGGAATTGCTCCCAATCCGGGACTGCAGAAACAAGACCAGTCCACCTACAAGACGGAAGCATGGAGGGCTGGGGATTTAGCTCAGTGGTTCCAGTGCCTGCCTTGCAAGCGCAAGGTCCCGAGTTCGATCACCGGTACCAAAAAAAAAAAAAACAACAACAACAAAAAAAGACGGAAGCATGGCAAGACCACCCTGAGGATCTGGGGACCACAGAAGGAAGAGTTATTTAGAGCAATATGGAGCTGCAGAGGCAGCACAGCTCCCTGAACCCTAGTGAGCTCTCCAGCTCCTGCCTCTACCTATCCCCTCGCCCTCCATCTCTCCATCTGCTGACACTGTCTAAAGGCCAAGAACCCACTCTAAAAACGAGCAAAGGTTCTAAATAGACATTTCTCCCAGGAGAAATACAAATGGCCAATAAGCATATGAAAAGATGCTTACCATCATTAGTCATGAGAGAAATGCAAATCAGAACCACTTCATTCTCACCAAGATGGCCATACAGGCAGAGAAGCCCCAACCTGAATATTCAAAATCTGAAATGCTCCAAAATCTTAAATTTAAGTGCTAATCTGATACCACAAGTTGGAAGAAAGAAAGAGAAGAAAATATTAATATATGTTTAGCCATAACTGTTATGGTTTGGGTCTAGGTGTCTCCCCAAAGCCTCGTGTGGTCATAGGCTTGATCTAGAGTGTGTGAAACTGGAGCTGATTCATGATGCAATGCTAGACCCAAGAGCACTAGGATTAAGGGGGTGAATGCTACCCACCCTAAGCAGCCTGAATAAGATAAAAGGGGCAGACAGATGCTGGTAACCCTCTTGTTACCTTTGCTGCCTTGTGCACACCATGTTGTTTTTGTTCTGCCATGCCTGTTTGTCATTCCTGTCTTGGAGCCAGCCGATTATGGACTGAAACGTCTATGAACTGTAAGCCAAATAAACCCCTTCCCAGGCCGGGGATTTAGCTCAGTGGTTTCGTCGCCTGCTGTGCAAGCGCAAGGACCCGAGTTCGATCACCGGTACCAAAAAAAATTCAAAAAAAATAAACCCCTTCCCCTCTAACTTTGGGTGTTAGTTATTTTGTCTGAGCAATGAGAGAAAAGTAACTAATACAATAACTATTTCAAGGCTGTTTACAAACCTTTTGTATTCTGTTTAAATGTTAGTTTCAAAAGACTTGCTCTGGAAAATATCCTGATATTGACTGATGTTTTATACTACAGCTTGTGATATATGTATGATTTTCACAACTCTAAGCTTCATATAAAGCAATTTGCAAAATTTGCCACTTACTAAGGGGATGATTTTTAAAAATATTCCCATTTATATTAGCTCCAACCAAGGAGCTAGACACTTTGACACAGGATGAGAGGTGTTTAAATTGTTTTCAGAAAATTAAGTGGTCAGAAAACCAATGGGTGAAGAAAATTCTGGAGAGACAGATGAATAATATCCACAGTGAAAGACCATTATGTGTTCTAAGAGCGTAATTAAGCAACATTTCTCTGGTGTTCCCTAATTTATTTCTTATTGCATGGCACGATGTTGAATGGGACATATCTTTTATTTTCCTCTTTTTTCTTCTTTTGGGGGGGGAATGGGCTATTGAGGATTGGACTCAGGGGTGCTCTACCACTGAACTATATTCCCAGCCATTTGTATATTTTATTTTGAGACTAGGTATTGCTAAGTTGTCCAGGCTGCCCTCAAACTTGAGATCCTCCTGCCTCAGCCTCCTGAGTAGCTGGGATCATTGGCATATGCCACTGTACCCTGCTCAAATGGGACATTTCTTGAGGCCCCAGAGGTAACTGTTAGAACCTAAGGCACAAGACCAAAAGCTGAAGACAAAGAGGTTGGGTGCCCCTGTGACCACAGTGTGGATGGACAAGGATAGATGAGCTTTGTTTGTGCCAAGCAGGCACCACAGGAAGCAGAGCCAGAATCATCTGAAGGGGCTGTGCTGAGTGGAGGGTGAGGGAGGCCTTGAGCCAGGCTGAGCTTCCACATTAGGAAACTGTGTGGCATTCCAGGGCCTGGTGCTCATTAGCCAGAGAGGCAGGGACCCTACCAGTCGGGCCCCAGCCCAGGCACATAAACAGGTTCTGCCCTCTTTTCATTATCCCATTATTCAGTTATTGGTTATAGTTTTAAAAGCCTGCATTATCCAATTTAATTCTCATGGCAATGCTATGAGGTGGGCATGGTTTAAAAATCATACTTCTTTTCACATTAGGAAACTTGGAAATCGAGTCAGAGAAGCTACACAACTAGTCCAAGGTCATACAGTTAGCGAGAGAGCCAGGACGTCAACCAGCTTCTTTAGGCCTCGTATCCTCTGCTTATTCTCTTGTGCAACATAGCCTCACTATGTTTTCCTTATCCCTATGCACAAGGCAGGGATTGTTAGATGCATTAAAGAGCATATAGCTGTCTGTAAGACAATTCTTGATCTCAAGGAAGTCTGGTTTAGGAGGAGATGTTAGGCAGCTTGGATCAGTGGATAGAAAGAATGGCACACACTTGTAATCCCAGCACTCCGGGGAATGAGGCTGGAGGACCGCAAGTTCAAGCCAAGCCTGGGCAACTTAATAACTTAGTGAGACCTTGTCTCAAACGAAAGAAAAAAAAAAAAGGCAGGGAACATAAGTCAGTATAAAGGCCCTGGGTTCAATTCTCAGTACCCCCCTAAAAAAAGTATGGTTAACAGGAGATAACACAATAAAGAAAGCTTAACTGCTTTCCATTAGAAACAAACAAATTTTGGCAGGGTTTCTCTGCTTTATTATGAAAAATTTCAAACAATCCACAAAGTTAAAAGATTTTGTATAGTAGATTCCCTTATCCTCATCACCTAGATTCTACATTACTGTCCTGCTATACCTACTTTATCATAATTTATCTTCCCATCCCCTCCCATCAATCCAGCAATTCGTCTTTCTAAATAAAATGAATTTCAAATTAAAGTGCTAACATTAAATACAGCTGAAGACATTTTAAAAACAAGGATTAGATTTAGTTTTAAATTGTTTGTGTTGCTACACTATAATTCTCCTTAATTTCTCCTTACCTGCAGAAAAGCTCACCACACACAGTCATTATGAAACTGGTATTTTAAATAATAGAACCGAAGGGAAGTGGATGGGTCCTGAATGTCAATAGATGCAGAGATTGAAATAAAAGAATATGCCATCATCCCTCCATACCTGTGGGGGATTTGTTTCAGGACCACTTGAGGGTACCAACATTTGTAGATGTAAATTATATGTAATAAAATGGCCTATCATTTGCATATAACCTACACAACCGTCCCATACACATTAAATCATCTCTGGATTACCTAAATATTGAATATAACATAAATTCTACTTGAACAGTTGTTATCCAGTACTGTTTAGGAAACAATGACAAAAGGTCTGTATGTTCAGCACAGACATAATTTTTTAAAATACTTTTAATTCACAGGTAGGAAGTGCAGCTATGTGCCACAGTGGGGACAGTCCTAATTTAGTGGACTCAGGAAGTCAGACCTAGAGATGACCACAAGACTACACTCCTGGGAATCTGAAAGAGTCTTAGAGAGGGCACCAGACTTTGCACAAGGCAGGAATAGAGATTTGAGCCTTTTTATCTAAATCTTTTAAAGGACAGGCAAATTCCAGTTGACAAATGCATTACTCCCTCTTCTCTTGGTTACAAATTATGGGAACTAGAGATGTTCTGTCATGAGCAGCGACAACATCTGTGGCAGGAAGAAGAAGGGAAAGAGGACAGGGAGGAGAAGAGAAAGAGAAACAGGGAAAGAGAAAGAAAGAAAAGAAATAGGAAGAAAGTGAAGAGAAAAGGAAGTGCACTATGGAGTCGAGCACTTCTCTCCACCTCCAAGGGGGATCTTGCTCAATTTCTGCTCCTACCCTAAAACTGTTATTGGCACAGAAAAAGATGAGGAGAAGAGAAAACAAACTGGGCAAAGGGAGTAGAAACATGGGAGAAAGGAGAGAAATACATGTGAGGTATATCATTAATTTTTCTAAACATTCCTGAGCAGACTCTCAAATTCCATCCAAACAGCTCAGTCTCACAGTCCCAGGTAGATCACTCACTTTTTATACCCGACAGCACCCCTGCAGCCTGGCTCTCCTTAACAACTACTTTGTATTACATATGTCCCAAACCTGGCAAGCCAGCTCAGTAGAACCACTGGCAAAGTACAAAGGAGAAAACTTTGATGAGTGAATAAATACAAGGTGCTAGATCTATTCAATGGATATTGCTATTCAATAATAAAAAAGAAGGAAATACTGATATATGTTCCTAATCCAGGTGTAAAACAATTAAATGTTCCTAGTCTTTTTTTTTTTTTTTTTTTTTTTTTTTGTGATACCAGGGATCAAACTCAGGTACTTGTGCTTACAAAGTAGGCAGCAGAACCACTAAGCTAAATCCCTGGCCCTGTAAAACAATTAAATACGAATTTTCTTTACCATTTTCTTTTATTAGAAGCTTCAACTACTTCTTCAAGAGGAGATAGCCTGTGAGTGTCACGTAGATATTGGATTTAATCTAGACTCTTTATTGGTTAGTAGTGTGACTTGGGACAATTTGACTTTCTTGTGTCTGGAATGGGACAAATAATATCTACTTTCCTGGGTTGTTATAAGGATTAGAGCTGAGGTGCATAAAAGCACATGCCACACAGCAAACACTCAGTACAAGCTAGCTAGTAATGCTACAAGAAGAAAGTCTCAAGGTGGAATTCTAGGTGACAAACTAGTCTGAGGGTTAGATGAGCTCTGTTGAAGGACTGAGTTCAAGAAAATGATTTAAGGTGAGTCAGAAAAAAATATTTGATATATATCTGGGAATGGCTGTTGCTAGATTGTGGCCAAGTGGACTTGCTAAGATTTAAGGATTAGTAATAAAGATACCATATTGTATTTACTTGCTAATTTTTTTAAAATCCTGCTTTTTACTTATCTCTTGACTGTCTTTTTTTTTTTTTCATTGCTGGAGATTGAACCATGGCCTCATGCATGCTAGGAAGGCACTCTACTACTAAGCTACAGCCCCAGATCTTCTTTTGTACATTTGTGGTGCTGTAATGAGTATGGGTTTTAAAAGAAAGTACACGCATATAAAACATATTAGGGAGAAAAGTAACTAATTTACCTTTTGATGTGAATCAAACCTACAGCTGAGGTTTGACTGTGCATACTCTTAACAACTGCATGGTAACAGCTCATATTTGTTGAGCACTTATTGCAATCAGGCCCTGTGCTCAGAGATTTACAGGGATAGCCTCACCGATGCTTCACTACAATTCTCTGCAGGAAGTATAGTAAATAGATAAGAGAGCCTGGGGACTAATGAAGAGCCTAAGTAACTTTCCCAAGAGTGCACAATTAGGTAGCTGTGAAGTAGGGTAATCTAACTCTGTATCTTACACCATAACTACTACATTATATTGCCATGTGTTCCAGATCCAGGGAAGGAGCTCAGTGAACCATTGGCAAAGTTCAAAGGAGAAAATTTTACCAAACCCGAGTGTAAGACAATTAACAAAGATCAACTGGACATTTGAAATGAATGTTAGGTTCAATGTTAGATGCTGGGAATGCTAAGATGAGCTAGGATTTCTGACTTTGAAGACCTTAGTGGGTCAATATTGATATTCTCATGTTATTTTTACTAAATGTTGTAAGTTCAAAGACAATTGCACTACACCTGTATTTGTTTGTTTGTTTGTTTGTTTGTTTCTACTGGGGATTGAACTCAAGGCTTACACACTGAGCTACATCTCCAGCCATTTTTATTTTTATTTTGAGACAGGGTCTCACTAATTTCCTAAGTTTCCTAGGCTGAGCTCAAATTTGTGATCCTTCTGCCTCAGCCTTCCAGAGTGCTGAGATTGCAGGTGTGTGCACCATGCTCAGTTTACAACACCTGTATTTTAAATGTGTATGTGCAATTCTTGCGTAAAAGATCAAATTCCTCCAGGCATAGTGGCAAGCATCTGTAGCCCAGCTACTCAGGAGGCCCAGGCAGGAGTTTGGGACCAGCCTGGGCAACATAGTGAGACCCTGTCTCCAAAAAAATTGAAACTAATTTATTGATAATTCATTACTATTAGTTCCTTAAAAGAAAAGGCTCAAATCCATGCAATGAAGAATGAAAAAGGTGAAGTCAAAACAGACCCAGCAGAAATCCAGAGGATCATCAATACCTGGAGAACCTGTACTCTAATAAAATGGAAAACACAGAAGAAGTGGACAGATTCCTAGATACATTTGAATTGCCAAAGTTAAATGAAGATATAGAAATTCTAAACACCCCAATTACAATGAGTGAAATTGAAAATGTAAGAAAAAAATTTACCAACAAAGAAAAGCCCAGCTCTTGATGGCTTCACTGCTGAATTCCACAAGACATTTAAAAAAGAACTATTGCCATTACTCTTTAAACTCATCAAGGAAACTGAAAGGGAAGCAAGGCTTCCAAATTCATTCCTGGAAGCAAGTGTTACTTTGATTCCAAACCAGGGAAAGACCCAACCCAAAAAGAGAACTACAGACAAATCTCCCTAATGAACACAGATGCAAAAATCCTCAACAAGATACTGGCAAACAGAATACAGAGTGTCATCAAGAAGACCATACCCCCTGACCAAGTTGGATTTATCCCAGGGATGCAAGGATGGTTCAACATTCGTAAATCAATAAATGTAATACACTATATTAACAGAGTCAAGGACAAAAACCATATGATCATCTCAATAGATGCAAAAAAAGGCATTTGACAAAATCCAACACCTGTTCATGATAAAAATGCTACAGAAAATTGAAATAGAAGGTCTTTATCCCAACCTGATTAAGACTATTTATGAAAAACCAACAGCCAACATCATACTAAATGGTCAAAAACTGAAAACTTTCACGCTAAAATCAGGAACAAGACAAGGATGCCCACTATCTCCACTCCTGTTCAATATAGTTCTGGAAACATTAGCCACAGCAATTAGAAAAGAGAAAGAAATAAAAGGAATAAAGATAGGAAAGGAAGAAGTTAAACTGTCATTATTTGGTGATGATGTGATACTTTACATAGAAGAAAGTCTTCTAGACCTAATTGACAGATTCAGTAGAGTAGCTGGATATAAGTCAACACTCAAAAAACAATAGCTTTCTTATACACAAATAGCAGACTCATTGAGAGAGAAATTCGGGAAACAATTCCTTTTACAATAGCATCCAAAAAAATGAAATATCTAGGAATCAACCAAACAAAGGAAGCAAAAGACCTCTACACTGAAAACTACAGCACTCTGAAAAAGGAGATCTAGAAGGACATAAGAAAATGGAACGACATCCCTTGTTCCTGGGTAGGAAGAACCAATATAATGAAAATGGCCATACTTCCAAAACTACTGCATAGATTTAATGCAATGCCAATTGAAATTCCAACAATATACTTCACAGAACTAGAGAAAACAACCCAAAAATTCATTTGGAATCAGAAGAGACCTAGAATAGCAAAAGCAATTCTAGGCAACAGAGACATGGCTGGGGGTATCACAATCTCCAACTTGAAACTATACTACAAAGCTACTGTGATAAAAACAGCATGGTACTGGCAAAGAGACCTGAGGATCAGTGGAATAGATTAGAAGATGCAGAAACAACTCCAGACATACTCAGCCATCTCATCTTTGACAAAGGAGCCAACCACCCTCATTGGAGGAAAGATAGCCTATTTAATAAATGGTGTTGGAAAAACTGGATTTCAACCTGCCAAAGATTAAAACTAGGCCCATACCTAGTACCATGCACTAAACTAAGATCCAAGTGGATTAAAGATCTAAATATTAAGACAGAAACACTAAACTTGCTGGAAGATAAGCTAGGTAGAACTCTTGAAGACATTGGCATAGGAAAAGACTTTATGAACAAAACTTCAGTAGCAAGGGAGCTAGCACAAAGAATCAACCACTGGGATCTCATCTTATTTAAAAGCTTCTGCACTGCAAGAGAAACCACCAACAGAGCTAAGAGACAACCTACAATGCGGGAAAAAATTTTTAGCAGCTGTACCTCAGACAAAGGTCTACTATCTAGAATATATAAAGAATTGAAAAAAATCAGACCCCCCAAATTCAAAGACCCAATTCAAAAATGGGCATCTGAAATGAACAGACATTTCTCAGACAAAGAAGTAAAAGCAGCAAATAAACATATGAAAAAATGTTCAACATCACTGGTCATTCGAGACATCCAGATGAAAACAACACTGAGATTCCACCTCACCCCAGAAAGAATGGCTGCTATCAAGAAATCAACAAATAGCAAATGCTGGCGGGGGTGTGGAGAGAAAGGAACCCTTCTCCATTGTTGATGGGAGTGCAGACTGGTGCAACCACTGTGGAAGTCAGTATGGAGATACCTTAAAGAATTAGAGCTAGAGGTCCCATTTGACTCAGCTATTCCCCTGCTGGGTATCTTCCCCAAAGAATTAAAAGAATCATACCACAGCAATATATGTGCACCCATGTTTATAGTGGCACAGTTTGTAATAGCTAAAGCTTGGAAACAGCCCAAGTGTCCATCAACTGGAAACTGGATAAAGAAGATGTGTTTTTTTTTTTATAAAATGGAGTACTACTCAGCCATAAAGAATGAGAAACTAGAGACATTTATAGCTAAATGGATGCATATGGAGGCCATACTCTTAAGTAAAATAAATAGGACACACGTGTAAATACCGAATCGTTTCTCTAGTGTGAGAAACTGAAAGTGTAAATAAGGATTAAAATGATTAACATGAATAATTCATAATTTGAAATAGGAAAAGGTCCAAAGGTGTAGGGGTGGTGGGAGGGAAAAGGGGAAAGGGAAGAAGGGAAAGGAAAAATTATGAGAAAAGAAAAAAAATGGAAATGAAATCTATGTAAATAGGGAAAGGTGGAGGGGGTGAAGGGTGCACAGGTAATGGGGAAAAAAGTAAGAACTAAGATATATCATGTACAGGTACAAGCACCCAATGATAAATGTAAATGTATTGTATACCTAAAATGTACCAATAAAAGAATTTAAAATTGAAAAAACAAAAAAAATTAGTTCCTTAAACTATTATATTTATAGCAAAAGATTTGAGTATACATTTTACCAAAGAAGGTATAAAGATAGAATTTTTTATCATGAGTTTGGCACCATTAGTCATTAGGGAAATGCAAAGTGAACCATTATGAGATATCATTTCACATCCACTAAGACAGCTGTAATCAAATAGACAATAACAGATGTTGACAAGAATGTGGTAAAACAAAAAGCCTCAAACATTACTGGTGGGGATGTTAAATGGTACAGCCACTTTGGGAAACAGTCGAATTGCTTCTGTAAAAGTTAAACATAAATTTACTATATGACCCAGAAATTCTACTCCTGGGTTTATACCCAAGAAAAAGAAAAGCATACATGTGCACAAAAACTTGTACCAAGTGCATAAATCACTATTCATAACATCAATATTCATGAGACCCAAAGAGTGGAAACATCCCATATGTCCAGCAATTGGTGAATAGGTAAACAAAATGTGCTATATCTATTCAATGGATATTGCTATTCAACAATAAAAAAGAAGTTCTGAAATATGCTGCAAAATTGCTGAACTGTAAAAACGTTATGCTAGGTGACAGAAAGCCAGGCACAAATGGCTATGTACCATATGATTGTTTATATGAGATGTCTAAAGTCAGCAAATATGCAGAGACATAAAGTAGATTTGTGATCATCTAGGCCTGAGAATGAGAGCAGAAATTAACTGTAAATGTGTGCAAAAGATCTTACTGGGTGATGAAAACTGCATTCCAATGATAGCTGCTCAACCTAGTAAGCACAAAACCACTGAATTATACAGCCGAAGTAGGTGAACTTCTGATATGTAAATCATACCACAACAAAGTGTTTTTAGTCATAAATATTATATGGGTAAAGTTCTCAGATATTTTAGTAACTGACATGAAACCCTTTTCCGCTTTATAAAATATTTATTGCAACAAATGTATTCTAGAGTATGTATTAGAGGAGTTTCTTTTTTTGGTACCGGGAATCAAACTCAGGACCTTGTGCTTGTGAGGCAGGCGACGGAACCACTGGCCCTAAATCCCTGGTCCTAGAGGAGTTTCTTATACTAACTAAAGCTTTCTACTTGCCTCTCACTAGATCATATCTATTCAGGTTTAAACTTTAGTTTTAAAGCGCTTACCTAGTTAAGGAATCTTTTTGTAAAGTGAAGACTTTCTGTATTAAGATAAGTAACCTTTTTCTAACTAATTCCTATTAAAATGTTTGAGTTAATTAAATAGTGCATGATTTATTTAAAATACTTCTATAGAAATTGTCCCCCTTTCAACCAAATTTCAGTGACACTTTTTTCTATGCCAAATGTTTTCTCATGTGTTATTTTGCCTTCTCTTTAACCTATGTTTTAAGAGTGAGTTTGACTCTCATTTTGAGATGAATATGAGCCCATGGCTAGTGGGATTACTCAATAGTGGAGCGCTTGCCTAGCACGAGTAAGGCCCTGGGTTTGATTCCCAGCACTACAGGAAGGGAGGGAGGGAGGAAGAAAGGGAGGGAGGGAAGAGGAGAGGGAGAGGGAGAGAGAGGAAGAAGGAGAAAAGGAGGAGAGGAGAGAAGAGGAAGAAGAGGAGGAGGAGGAGAAGAGAGAAGAAGAGGAGGTGAAAAGAGAAGACAAGAGAAGAAGAGGGAAGAACCTAAATGCTATATTTCAGAGTGATTTTGAAGTTATCTCCCGAAGATTTGTATTTCCTTGCCCTACAAACTCAGACTTCTTAGGAAGCATGAATTCCCAGTTTCCCAGTAACCCCCTTATCATCTGCCCTGGAACTCTCAGACCCTTTTGCATTGGCTCTTTTTTTCTGATCTAGTTTTCTTTTTTATGGGAAAAAAACTCACAACCAACAAACTCTCTTTCCATTTATCTGATGACTATTTACCCTTTCAGTCTTTTTTGCTTCCTTTAACTGTTAAGGATCTGCTCAACACATTCATCTTTACAATCCCATCGTATCACAAATACCAGTTTTGTCAACATTAAAGAATTTCTGAACGCAGAAGTCACTTTTCAGTTTCTCCTCAAGTTCTCTGTTTTAAGATATTTTATAAAGCCAAGTTATTTTATGAAGTGAATAAGTACATAATAATTTATCTGTTTTCTGTGCTGTGGTTTGGATAGGACAAGTGCACCCCAAATGTCGGTGTGTTAAAGGCCTGTCCCTGGGTGGTGCCACTGGGAAGTGGGAAGGACCTTAAGGAGGTCGGACCGGATGGCAGGTCCTTAGGTCATTGGATGCATGCCCTTGAAGGGGATGTGGGCCCCTGGGCCCTTTTTCCTCCTCTCTTTGCTTCCTGGCCATGAGATGAGTGATTTTGCTCTGTCACACACTCCCTGGCCGTTGCCATCTGACATGCACACCAGAGATCTCAAACAATGGACCCAGTCTTAGACTGGAACCTCCAAAGCTCAGCCCAAATAAGCCTCTTCTCTTATACATTAAGTATCTTGGGTGTTTTGTTAAGGCAATGGAAAGTTGCCTAATACAGTGGGTTTCCAAGTTGGGCTACTACTAAGGAAGGCTGCCTGAACCTCTTGCAGTGATGTTCATATTTGGGGTTTGCTGCCACCCCCAGCAATATATCAGTGTTTCAGAACTAACTCACCTTAACTTACAAAAGACCCAACATAGAAACCAAAATGCTGAGTTACTGATTTGGCAATGAGAAAACACAATTGTTGGGTGGAATGAATCTCCCTATCAACCTGATCATTGTGTTAGTTGGAAGCAAATTATTATTCTTGGAAACTATCATATTATTCTTGAAAGTCCAAAAATCTAGAGGTTGGTGGTCCCAATAGAAGCAGGGTAAGGGAAATTAATTACATACAGTAATTTGAATTTTAAAATAATTCTAGGATGTACTTGTTTTGGCAGCACATATACTAAAATAATTCTAGGACTCTCATTGTCTGAACCATTTATCTTTTCCCACTTACCTCCACTGTATTGTTATACTCTATGCCAACATGTTATGATTCAGCCTTTTCTATGTTCCACAACTAATTTCTCTTCTTATTTACATAGTATTTTAATCAGGCTATAATGAAGGCTTGCTAGCTTGGATCTATATCCATATCGTGACTCATTATTTACTTACTGTATAAATTAACTTTCAGAGGTTAGTCTTATCTGAAAATAATTCAGGAATATCTTGGTTATCTGCACGAGCACATACAGTTTGTACACATGGATTTCTAGGTATGTCATATTTCTTCAAGCAAAACATATTTGGATAAATCCACTTGATCACCCATATAGATATTTGGCTGTGAAAGAAATCTTTAAGATCGTTTTGACCATGAGTCTGTTGACTTTTTCATTGTTTAGTATATTCAAAAGAACATTCCCCAGATTGTGAAAACAGTTCCAAATTAGGTCCAAATATTTGAGCAATAGCAACATTGTTGGAAAGTAGTAGTAGCAAATGACCTGATTATGGTATGTAATACAAAAATGACAATTATGAATATGTGTCCAATTATAGAGAAACTGCGGCACTAAGTTTGGCTGACTTCAAGTTTCATTAATATTCATTTACTACTTGTTCACTTCTTTTGTCATCTGTTAGTACTTGCTGTGAGATAAGAAGTACCAAAGGCCAAAAGTTTAGGAAAAATTTATGAGAGAATAATTTAAAATTGAGAAAACTCAATTCATAAACATTCCCCCATGAATTGAGAACTGATCATCATTATTTAGTTAAAATGAGACAATATCAGTGCTGGAACATAATTTGAAAACTGGTTTTATAGGGTGAGCCACTGAATATTTTTGATGCAATGAACAATTTCATCATTTCTCTATTATAAATGTAAAAATTGAGTAGAGAGTGAGTTTTTTTTTGTTTTTTTTTTTACAGTATTTGCTTTTTAAAACTTGGAATGAAGGAATCTCTTTGATGCTCATTTTTAAAATCTTGTATGACACTCATTTCCAGCAAGAAACCAGCATAATTTTAAAAAATCTTTAAGGATACTGTTCTGAGTAAATATATTTTTGTTGTAATATAAAAAATATTAACAAAAAAGGATTAGGTTTTGGTTGAATAGCCTAGTTTGTGCGCTATCATTGTGTGCTAGTTATGGAAGTCACAAATTCTGGAGAATCTCTTGGTCAAGTGTTTCTCAGACACTAGTGCACTCTGTCCCCAGAGTTCCCAATTCTGTGGTGCCCAAATGTTCATTTCTAACCAGAGGCAGATGAAGCCAATATACTTTGAAAACCACTGGTGTCTACCTGGGCTAGTTTCAATTTAACAAGCCCCTGGTTCTCTCTCTTCCATTCCCCCACAGTGGTTCAACAAACCTTTATCACTTCATCCAGGATTTATCCTATCCTCCCTACTTTTCCAGAAAAATGGTCTCTCTTCTACATTAGGAAAAATTGGGATGATCAAGTATGAACTGCTTCATCATCTATTTTTTTTTTCTTTCACTGTTTTAGGGCTCATCTCACTGCCTGTCTTGTTTTCTCCTGCGTGGTGCTGGGGATCAAGGCCCCAGAACAAGGGTGGACACTAAGAAGACCCTCAAATATTATGCTGAATAAGTTGAAGAGTGTAAACACCAAAACAGAACTACACATAAAGACACAGCACACAGAGACAGAATCTAACCAGAGAGATCTCCACATTAGTGACAGGGTTTCTCTGTCCTAACTGATCCTCAACTCACAGCACAAAAACAATAGAAACATGAAAAATCAAGGTAACAAGATGCCCCTCCCCAAATGCCTAACTTCCCTAAAGCTACTTTCATGGACACTGAGTAGAAAAAGTTATAAGTAAATAACTAAAAAACCCAAATGATCAAAATGTTTGAAGAGATAAAAAAAGAAAAGAGGATTTAATTAAATAGATAAAGGATGTTATTAATAAAATGTTTCACAATCTTGAAGAAACAAACAAGAAACTAATTGAGTTAAGCAAGACAGTACCAGACATAAGCGACCACCCAGTAAAGAATTAGAAAGTATTTTAAAAAGCAAGCAGAAATACACATGAAAAATTCAGTGGAAAGCATGCATAGCAGACTTGACCAACATGAGGACACACTATAAGAAATACAAGACAAGGTGGATGTAGTATGTCAGAAACTCAATGATACTTTAAGAATAACAAGATACCATGCAAGCTGGATCCAGACAGCTGCTAGACTAAAAAAAAAAAAATCAGAATTATAGGAACAAATAAAAAATTAGACAATGACTCAAAAAGCATAAAAAAATTATTCCCTGAAATAATAGCAGAAAACTTCCCAAATCTAGGAAAGAATTCAATATTCAAGTATAAGAGGTACACAGAGCCCCAAATAGCCATGACAAAACAAGAACCTCTCTATGACACATCATAATCAGAATTCCAGACATTCAACAAAAGGAGAGAATACTAAAAGCTGTTTGAGAAAAATAGAAAGTAACTATAAAGCAAGCCCATTATAATAACTGTGGACTTCTCAGCAGAAACTTTAATGGCCAGGTGAGGCTGGAGGGTTTTTCTAGCCCTAACGGAAAATAATTGTCAATGCAGAGTTTTATATCTTGCAAAATTAGCCTTAAAAATTGACAGAGAAGACTTTCCATGACAAATAAATTCTAAAGAAATACATGACTGCTAAACCATCATTGTAAAAAATATTTAGGGAGATCCTAGACAAAGACAAGGCCAGCAGCACCAAAGAACCCAAAAGAAAGTATACATCCAACAGCGTGGTTAAACAAAAGAGAAAAAGAAGTAATTAGTCCTGGAAAAAAATCATGCAATGACAGTATTTAATGTATACCTTACAATAAATAACTCCATGTCAATGGTCTCAACTCCTCAATCAAAAGACACAGACTGGGAGACTGGATAGAAAAAAATGCAACCATATATTCCCTATGGGAGGCATACTTCATTCAAAAGGAAGCTCATAGACTAAAAGTGAAAGGTTGGAAAACAATACTCCATTCAATTGGAGCCCAAAAGCTGTGATCTTATTGTCAGGAGTAGCAATCTTATTGTCAGATATAGCAGACTGCAAGCCAAAACTGATCATAAGAGGGCCAAGGGCTCAGTGGCACTGTGCTTGCCTGGCAAGTGCAAGGTCCCGAGTTTGATTCCTGGTACTGCAAAACAAACAAACAAACAAAAAATTGACTGTAAGAGACAGAAATGGTCACTACATATTGGTAAAGGCAGCAATTCAACAGGAAGGGGTACAGTTGTAAATATGTATGTACTGAATATCAGTATATCCAATTTCATAAAACAAAAATCACTGGACTTTAAGGACAGATAGACACTAATACAATCATGATAGGAGATTTAATAGCCCACCCACTTGCACAACTATAGGTCATCACAACCTCACCCAAATCAATAAAGCAATAGAGTTAAACTATACCACTGAACAAATGAACTTAACAGGTCTCTACAGAATGTTTCACTCAGCAACAGAATTCATATTTTTCTCAACAGCAAATGGAACTTTTTCTAAAATAGACTATGTCTTAGGCCAGAAAGTGTGCTTAAATAAATACAAAAGAACTGAAAAAAATCTCCTCCATACCATTGGATCATACTAGAATAAAGCCAGAAATCAACAGCAAAACAAGCCACAAAAACTACATAAACATGCAGATTAAATAATGCATTATTGAATAATTAATGTATCACAGAAGAAATCAGGGAAGAAATAAAACCATTTGTAGGGCTGGGGATTTAGCTCAGTGGTTCCGGGGCTTGCCTTGCAAGCCCAAGGTCCTGAGTTTGATCCCTGGTACCAAAAAAAAGAAAAAAAAACATTTGTAGAATCAAATGACAAGTGAAGCACAACATATCAAAGCTATGGGACGTAATGAAAGCATTTCTAAGAGGGAAGTTTACAGCTATAAATGCACACATAAATAGAATAAAGTGATCCCGAATAAATTACCTAATGATGCTTCTCAAGGTCCTAGAAAGATAAGAACAATCCAAATCGGAAACTAATAGGAAGAAAGAAATGATAAAGATCAGAGTTGAAATTGCTGAAATTGAGAGCAAAAAACCACACACATGCACATACACACACAAAGGATCAGTGAATCAAAGAGTTGGTTTTTTGAAAGGATGGGACTTGGTTCTGGAAATGGGGGGAATGGGAAGAAGGTGGAGGGGAAGAAAAAGGATCAAGATGTGATATGTATATGCATCAATTCCCCCATGATGAATGTGTTTATTATATATGGTAAACATATACTATTAAAAAAAGAAAAAAAAGAAAGTAGAATAACTTGCCCAGGGTGGTATGGCTAATAAATAACACCTAATCCTATATTTTTTGCACTACACCTGAGTTAATGGGGTTGTTTTAAATGTACTGTATTCTGGAGAGAGAAAAATACAGCATATGCCACATCTATAAAAAGCTAAAAATAAAAACCTGTTGGTACAGTTCTCTAATTACTCTTTAACAACTTATTGGAACATTAGTCAAAATAAGTTTATTGCACTCAGCTTCAGGGTGAGAAGTGGGATAGCAGGTTGTATTAGCCACACTGTGGTTTATTTCACATGGCACCAATTAATTTCTGGCCCTGTTTTCATAAGTAATAGAAAAGGAAGTCAATTACTTGAATAATGCACCAAAATACATCCAGTTTTACATTTAAATATGTCAATGAACTGCGTTTAGAAACTGGATATTTTTGTGTATTTGTCTCAACTGACTTTTCAGGCATTAATGGCCAAAATTTTAAAAAAATTATTTTCTTTATTTTAAAAAGATTTTCACTTCTCACATTTTCTAAAAACAAAAGTAAAATATTTCTTGACATGTTAGGTCTAAATGAACCATTATTATACAAAAAGGATTATGGGCCGGGGATTTAGCTCAGTGGTTCTGCCGCCTGCCCTGCAAGCGCAAGGACCCAAGTTCGATCCCTGGTACCAAAAAAAAAAAAAAGGATTATAAGTTCATTAAATAATCATAAAATGTTACAAAGTGAAATTTTCCTTCATTTCCGTAAGAACTTATCTATCATGGCAAAAATACCTTAGATGATATAAAAACTGCAATTAATGTTATTTATTCCCCAAACTGAATTATTGACTTGCACAGATCCATTATACTCCAACCTCAGTCTTCCTCATCACAGTTAGTAGAGGCAAATTCATTTTCCCGGAGTCTTAGAACACTTGGTTGTCCTTGATTCTTTTTCTAGAATCTCAAATCTATTCTTTCAGCAAATCATAATGGTTTCAAAATATATGTAGAATTCAACCATGTCTTAAGGTTCCTCCTATAATAGCCCTAGGGCAAGCTATCATTCTGCTTTGTCTGGAGTACTGCAATAAGACCTGACACACTACAGACTATTTCCATCCCTGTAGCAGAGTTACCATTCTAAAGCCTAAGTCCTATGATGTCAGTCCTCTTCCTATACCCAATTGCTTGGTTTAAAGATTACAATTTATTCATTCTGTGCTTTAATTCCATATCCCTTCTGATTTACAATTTTTCCCCCTCACAACTCTGATGGCCTTTGAACATACTATATAATGTAGGTATTTGTTTATTGTTAAACTCTTCCCATGGGAATGTGAGTTCAGGGATGATCCAGATTTGTCTCTTTTGAACGCTGTTACATTTGCAGCTCCTAGATATGTCAGGCTCACGGTAAGCTCATAGTAAATATTTGTTGAAAGGTAAAAGTTGTTTCTAGCAGAAGAGTATTAGATATTAGGTTTCATGGGGATGAGAGAAACTAAATTCTTATTGACCAGAGGGTTCAAAGGTTCTTTGAAACCCTGATATTTATCCTGTGATTCTCTTCCCATTCTCATGCTTAAAAACATGATTGTTTTCTCAGCTGCCAAGCACTAACTTTAAAAGATCCCTGAGTATTAAACCTGTAACCAGAGGGTCCTGAGGATGATCATGATTACAGTTTGATAAGCTACCTAGTGCTGTACTACAATTCTTAACAATTTTCTCATCATTGTGTAGCAGCTCTTCTTGCTTTGAAATACACGAATGTAATTGGAAGGCACAGGAAGCCAGCTCAATTATACATGGACAATTCTGAGGTTCCCTAACTTCTCTAGTGTATCAGTAGATTTGATTTTTTAACGTTGTTTTTTTTCTTTTGAAATGTGCAACATCAGTGGAATACCCAAGTTTGCCTAAAACAAGAGTTCTGTATATTCATGTAATTTTTGATAGCATAAATGCTAAAATTATTCTGTACAACATTAGAATCCATCATTTGGCCATTTTAAAGAAGTGTAGAATTTTTGACCTGTAAGGTTTTAGTTCTTTTGGTTTAATCATATCATTCCACAGACATCAAAACTGAAGCCTGTTGACCTGGTCAGGTACTATAGGGCTGAATACTCTTCAGGACAACTTACTCTAAAATAAAGTAAGGTACTCTTGAGATTGCAATAAAAAAAATAGTTCCCAATGCCATAAAATTAGTTGAATGTGGCAACACGTTATATGTGATTCTAAAAAATAATACAGTTCTACCCAGTTCATTCCATAACAATTAAAGCATTAAAAATCTAAGGTCAATACAACAAAGGATGAAATAACTGATAAATCAGAAAATAAAAGCTCTCCACAAGCATCCTAACAAACGAGAGTTGTGAATCATAAAAGAGTAAGAACTTGCAGGTCATTTGAAATGAAACATCTCCATGACATCTGCACATGAAGAAGCCCCTTATGGTTTCACGTTAGCCGTGGCTTCTGCTATTCTTTCAAGAACAGGCACTTCTATAACCTAATCTCACTTTTTAAAACGATGCTCATGGGCATTTTCACTTAGCTATGTGCACTTTATCCTGGAACTGAGTTTGTTTGAAGGTTATTATGCCAGAGGAATGTACAACGCGTCTACAGTACACTAACAATGCTTCATTTTCCTTTAGAGACTTTTTGTGGTGTGACTTGGCTTGGTCTCCTGATGTTTTCCTCACATACTTTAGAAATCCTTTTTTTTTTTCTGAGAGGCACTAGTCATCAAAGTCTTAACTTTCCAACAGCTTTGTTGTTTAGCTTTGTTATAATTAAGATACTCTGGTGTTGATAGTTTAGGTAGTTGATATTAATCTACTGCAAAAAGATATTTTGTATAAAATTAAATCAAAGATCTCTACCATTAGCACAATTCACAATTTCTTAAGAATGACTTTTTGAGCTCCTTGTACCAGTGCCATTACCCAGTTTCTTTTCTCCATGTGCCACTTTCACTAACTCCTGATTTTAGGAAAGTGAGAAAAACACGTGGGTTCTGTCTGGTAAGCTAAGTCTTGTGCCTTTCTATGTAGGTAAAACTCCCATGCAAAAACTACTATATAGGTAACATTAATTGAACATCATTTTAATTTTAAAAATCAGCTCGGAGTTGTATTTCTTTAACTGTGATAACTTTTCTCAACGGTTTTCTTGGCCATGCACTCAAAAAAGCTTTCCAACTATGGTATGTAGAACAGTCTTCCTTTTAAAGAAGTTATGACAATTTCTTTTACTTTCTCTTATATTGTACACTTTGCCTAGCATAAATTCGGCCAGGACTTATACATCATGCTGAGCTTTCACATCCTGAAAATACTTATTCTTTTGGAAATTTAAGTATTTGGCAAATAGCGAAGTGTTGGGGCTGTTCAAGAGAAACAAATACAAAATTAACAGAACACTACTACAACCCACAGAGGAAATAATCAAATAGGTTGCTATTTGCAAAAACGTAAGCAGATAGGAGGGAGTACTGCAGATAGCATATATTCATAGGCAAGAAAATAATGGAAGCAATAGTGCTTGAAAAGACTTGGTAAAGGTTAAAAGTTGAATCTCTATTAAATACTTTATATTTGACATGGTGGGAGTGGATGTGAGCATGGATAATCAGTTTTCTTTCCTAAACAGCTAAAAAGAATGTTAAAAATATAAATAAGATCAAATGATTTATGATAAAGGCATTTGAAATCGTTGTCTGATGACTGTTATTATTTAAAGAACTGCGTCCATAACCATCAACTGTGAGAGGACAGGATGTACACTTCAATACTGGCGGTGTAAGATTTAAAAATGAGGAACAGGCCAAAATCTTCAGGAAAAATAAACATGGCTTGCCCATAAAGACTCCAGAAAGTTTTCAGTAACAAAAACATAGTTTTTAAATGCCTTCACTTAGTAAAACAAGGTGGTGGTGGTGGTGGTGGTGAACTGCAGATCTTATCTCACAACTACCCAAGGAGTTTATGCAAGGCAGGGTAGGGAATGGTGTGCGAGGATGGGGGTCGTTGGGGGGAACCGTTGCTTTGTAAGTTCGAGCCCAGACTGGGCAACTCAACCAGACCCTGTCTCAAAAAGAAAAAAAAAAAAAAAAAAAAAAAGTGAAAAAGGGCTGGGAATGTAGCTCAGTTTGAAGGCCCTGAGTTCACTCTCCAGTCCTGTGGGGGGTTGGGTGAGGGCGTGTGGACGAGTAACAGCAAAAAAAAAAAAAAAAAAGAAAGAAAGAAAAGCACAATCTGATTAACATTCCACATCACTCGATTCCTGAAGAGAGCCTTGCAAGGGCCAATCGGGGCCCTGGGGTTGAAAACAAACTTTCAGCGTGGGCCACCTGATCCTGAACCCTGCCAGGTGCCTCCTGCAAGACTAGAGCCCAGATCTACCCCACCTGGTCGCCCCCAGCAGCCCAGCTCCGCCCGCCGAGGGGCCCACGCCGCCTCCCGCGCACGACGGCCCGCCCCCGGAGCGTGGCAGAAGTAGCGCAGTCGAGAAGGAGGGCGCGCTGTAGCGCCCAGCGCGCATGCGCCCACGCCGCCGGGCCCGGGAACTCTGTCTCACTCGCTCCTGGGCGCGCTCCCGCCATCTTGTACCAGTCCTGCCGCGCCGCCCAGTCAGCTTTCCCTTTCTCCGACTCTGCCCCGCCCGCCCCTTCCAATCGTGTCCCGGGCCGCAGCAGCGGAAGTCGCGCCTTCTCCGCCCCTTCCTCGTCCACGCGGGACGCGCACCGTGCCTACAGGGTCCTTAGGCAGAGGTTGTCGGGGCGCGGGGGCGGGGAGCGGCGGGGCCGTCCGGCGGGTCGGGGCCACGCGCGGGAGGAGAGTTAGGGGCGTTCGCGACAGAGAGGCGCCGGCTGGGGAGAAGGCCCCTCGGGCATGACCTCTGGGGAACCCCTTAAGGTCCTTTGCCCGCTGTTTGGGTCTAAAATGGGCCCAGAATGCCAGGTTCAAGACCGCGGTTCTTGTGACACGATGCACATTCGCCACGCCCCCTGCTTGACATTACCTTTTCTTTTTTTTCCGGTACTGGGGATTGAACCCAGGGCCTTCGCACTGAATTACATCCTCCAGCCCTTTTTTATTTTTAAATTTTTAGACAGATCCTCGCAACGTTGCCCCTTGGGGGCCAGAACTCATGATCTTGCTTCAGTCTTCCTGAGTGCTGGGTCTGTGGGCGCACACCTTCACACCTCGCTTGTAATTATTTTTTATACCTATACTTTAGTTCAGAATGAATGATTCCTTTTTTTTTTTTTTCAATTAACAAGTAGGACCCCGGGCCTGACAGTGTGAGAGTGAAGTTAGAGGGATAGTGGAATGTTACGGGGCACCACGAGAGGATCCCAGACACAAGGTTATTCCTGTGCATGTGGATAAACTACCATGTCTCCGTGCGGTTAGCAGGAACTTAAACTTTAACCATGTCTTAAAAAAAAAGTGTTTATCTAGGAGGAGAACTGGGTCCTGGTATTTGTAAAGAGCAGACCTCTGCAAAGACTTAACTTGAAGAATGGACTGGTAGAATTTCTGATGAATGTTCCAGAAAGACTGAATTTGACCGTGAGGAACATCTTTTGATAGTATTTTGCAAAAACAGTAGTCTTCATCGTGGTATTGCGTTTCTTGTCTTGGGACATACAGACAAAGTGTGTCTAAGTCTACAACCGTGCTTTCTATGGTGGAAATGTTAGGCACTCTGTGTGGGTCCCAGTATGGTAGCCACCAGGCCCAAGTGGCTTTTAAAATGTGGCAAGTGCCATTGAACTGAATTTCTAATTTCATTAATCTCAGTTTAAATGACCACATTTGGCTAGCTAGTGCATGAAATAGTATAGGTCTAAATTTTGAGAACCCTTCCAACTTTTGATTTGGTTGAGCTTTAAATCAGAGGCCAGCTCTTGGAACTTTGTTGCCTTAAAAATATCATAATTATATTCAAATAATGCCTTTTATTCAAATACTATAGTTCTGAGCATGGATCTGTTAGTATTTATTTACAGCTTGGCAAATTAAAGCAATACTTTCTTCTGACTACTAGGTTGTGCAGCTCATGCCAGATTTAGCTGAGGAGCCATCACAGTGCTAACTAGAATTTTCCTCAATCACTGTACTGTATTATGATCATGGATTTCCACTTTTTTCACTAAAAACCAACCAAAATGATGACTTTCCAGCTCTTTTATTCTTGAAGCTTTTTTTACTTGAAAAATAGTGCTTTTTTTGTTTTTAAACCTTTTGTATAATAATTTGGTGAGTTATAGTGGTAACCTTTGAGCACTGGGATAGTATTTTAGTAATTTTGTTATCAAACCTAAAGAAATATGTAAAATATGATTTTTTAATGTGGTTACTTTCTTTGAAATGTCTTTTTCAAGCGTTTATAATGTCGAGTTTGAAAACAGAGCTTTAAAACATATAAAAAATTTTTGTGATGATGGAAATTGAACCCAGGGCTCAAACATGCTAACCATGCCACTCAGCTACACCCCCAACCTTGGAAAGTAAAATTTTAGAAAAATATCTTACTTATGATTGGTGCTCTTAATTCTGGCATGGTATCTGTAAAATGGTGCCCTTGGTCTCAATGCTGAAGATAATCATTAGATTTGAAACAGTCACTTAAAGCTTGTAAGTTACATCAGAATGGGATGTCTGTGACTTAATTTTTCTGGGGCAGGTGTGGTTTAAAGGCTGACTGTCCCAGCATAATTATTAATACAGCCACTGTCACTGTCGAAATTATCCTAGTTGTGACCACATAATCACATAGTCATCATACTTTTAGGGTTATTGAAATTCATAGTTCAGAATTTTAGAAGGATTAATTATATTGCAGTGTTGGAAATACACTTGCTCTGAAACAGTGACAGAGTTACTGCTTTTGTTCTTAAATAGATAATGTGGAATGAGACTAGCAAGTGCCCTGGGTGTGTGGCAAACACTTGTAATCCCAACACTGTGGGAGCCTGAGAAAGGAGTGTGGCAAGTTTAAGCACAACCTGACTATTTAGGGAGACCTTGTCTAAAAAAAGGGGGACTGGAATGTAGCTCAGTGTGAAGGCCCTGGGTTCAGTCCCCACTATGTTCCACACACAAAGGACTGATTAGTTACTTATCCACTGAAGCCACTAATAATTTTGAGGTTTTACTTTGGATAGAAATCTTGGGCAGCTTGGTTTTGGGTTCTTTCTGGGGGAGGGAGGATCTTTTGGTGTAGGGGCTGCAAAGGCCCTGTCAGTCGAATTTGTGATTATTTGTGTTCAGATAATGTCTGTTTTATTTTATGGTGAGGTTGAATAGGGAAATCAATCTGAAATCTACTTGCTGTGTATTCGAGTTCTAGAGAATGATTTTACTTATAGTTCACTTCAGTAATAAATAATTCAGCCAAATGCATTATTGTATTAATTGAATTTATACTATAATGAAATATTTTATTGAGAGCCAGACACACTTGATTTGGTCCCTTACTCTGCTACTTATGTGATTTGGAGCAAATTATTTCATCTTTCTAAGAAGTGTCAGCTCCCTCACTTACAAAATTAAGATAGTAATAGCATCTGTTTCTGTGTTCATAAAGGTTCAGTGAGGTGACCCATAGATGCAGCTTCATAATGCTAGTTACTATTTCTTGAAGTTTATTGAAAATTAGAGCTTGAAGGTATTAGTGTTCTGAGGATGCAATGTGGAAAGAGCACTTAGTCAAATGCAAAACCTAGCTTTTGCCATTTCTGCTCTATTCTCTCTGTGATTTCAGTAATAGTATTTCACTTTTTTGAGCCTCAATTTCCTCATCAAAAACTGGAAATAGTATTTTTCTCACCAAGATTGTTGGTGAGAATCAAACAAGAATTACATTTATAAATAGTTGCTTTGTTTTACAAACATTTTTATATTGGTTTTATTTCACCTTGTGTACCTGCTACTTTCAGTAAAGACTGGCTCTAAATCTGCAAAAATTGTTGTTATGTTTTGGATTACAGTGCAGTGTGTAACAGCACCATTAGTAAAACCATTTTTTAAAAAACAAATAAAAAAATAATACTCTTAAATCCCAATAATAGTGCTTTACTGATGTGGTTACAATGTGTTTTCTACACAAAACAACTCCTAGTCCTGCTAAGGGTTTCCTTGGTCACTTGCTCTGTTCCATCCACTCTGATTCCTGTGTCTTAGTAATTTACCCTGACATGTCATCCCATCTTACAGGTCAGTGGTGGTGACCCTATGGCACACATGCCGCAAAGGGCTGTTTTTATCATTGAAAACTTTAAAAGGTCTGCCATCATTGCTATATGTGGTCCTAATGACTCTTTCTGGTATGGTCTGTTAGATGTTTCTGCACTCTGGTAGTACCTAGTAGTAGTTAATACTTGGATATTGAAAGTTAAAAATAATGAACATGAAAAAAGCATGTTATCTGGAAGATGGTATATTGTTACTGGAAAAATGCTGTATTCATTGAATTCACAGGGCAGTAAATTGAAAAAATTATGAGTTTATCTAAAAAATGCTTTATAAATATAAATTATTTAAAAAACTTGACACACAGTTTGCTATTTTAAATGGTATAGCAGATTTATATCTTTATGTTACCATTGTGTTTCTTTGAGAATATACAATGTGCTTAATGATAATCCTTTCTGCAGTGTTTTCAGAAAGCTGTAGTTTTGCTTGGATTCATTATCATCATTGTTGTTCACATGAACTGAGGGCTTTATATGTACCAGGTCCTGTCCTAAATGCTTCATGTACATTGTTTCATGTAACCGATGAGAGGAGTATTTTAAATTGCATTTTAAAGATGAGGGAACTAGGTAGAGAGGTGCCATGACTTGCCCAAGGTTACATGGTTCAGTGTCGGAGACTGTATTTGGACTCCAGAGCCCACTGTGGTTGGACATAGGCAGATATTTCACAACAAAGTTCACTTTGACAAACACATTGTGGAGGTCTTGTGAGTTAATTGTGGTAACCTTTTATTTGTATGTTCCTCATGTACAGTAGAAAGAACTCTGGACCAGGAGTCAGGGGGACCTCAGTTTTGGTCCCAGCTTGTATCACTAAATATCGTGTGTCCTTGGGCAGTTCAAGAAACCCCTCTGGACTGCAGTTTCCTCACCTGAAAAATGAGGGATTTGGATGAAATTAGTGAATGTCAAACTGTAGTCTGAAGTCTGCTCATGTGTTTTTGGTCCCCCTCCCACAGATTTGCGTCATTATGTTTTTGTTTGCTATAGTTGATTATCCATCTGTCTAAAATCTCCCTCCCTCCCTTCCTTCCTTCCTTCCTTCCTTCCTTCCTTCCTTCCTTCCTTCCTTCCTTCCTTCCCTCCTTCCCCTCTTCCCTCCCTTTCTCCCTCCCTCCCTTTCTCCCTCCCTTCCTCCCTCCCTCCTTCCTTCCTTTCTTTTTTCCTCCAGTACTGGGTATTGAACCCAGAGCCTTTGTACTGAGCTACATCTCCAGCCCTTTAAACATTAAAAAAAAAACAACAGGGTCTAGCTAAGTCACTCAGGTTGCACTCTAAATTGCCTCCCTCCCAGAGTCCTGGGATTACAGTTGTGTGCCACCACACCCATCTTGAAATTCAATTTTTGGGTAAGAGTACTGAATATGGAAGCACATGGAATAGAAACTTAGGTTAATGTGAGACTAAAGAAGCATAATCTATATTTGCGTATGTGCTTATTTCTGGTATTATAATGTATTTCTTTTTTGTTTGCCTTCATGTCATCATATCCCTGTGTTTAACCTGTAGTAGGTGCCCATTTAAGGGTAATGAATGAATAACTCAAAGCACAGGCGGTATTGCCTTTAAAGAAGATGCCAGGCTGTTATTGTAAGAGGAGGGGATTCAGGGAGGCCATAGTACCATTGGTAGAGGAGAGCAGAGTTGTTATTAAGTGCTGGCTTGTATTTCTCTGTGGATTAGGAAGATGCTGTTATTGGTAAGTAGGTGGGGCAGGGATTTGATGTGGGGCAGAAGTTTAGTATTAAACTACAATAATTAACATGCACTAAAATAATTAATATTAAGCCAATGTAAGTGGTAAGAGAAAGGAGGATTCTCTATAGTTATGTAGGAGGGGAGGCTTTCTTGGGGAGGATCAGCGTTGTCAGGCTCTTTTGGACCATTAGAGCAGCTACAGGTTGAGAGGTGTTACATTGTTTCAAGATACAACTGCAGGTAGAACCCTGGGAGTAAAAGAGCATGCTGTGGTTTGAAAGATGGTAAATGATTTAACTGCTGTGGAAAAAGGGTGGATTGATAAACAAGTTTAAAAACCAGGTTTTAAAAAACCTTCCAAAGTCCACTTGAAAGGGAGTATATGTTAACACTATATATTGGAATTAGCATTGTGTTATCCTAAACTAGTTGTAGAATTTTACAGATATTTTGGACTTTTAAATTTTTTTGCATTCTTAGTGATTGGCAATTTGGTATTATTTTTCACATCAGTAGAAATTTAGATTATGTTGTAACTTGAGTTTTTATACAGCAGTACTAAAATGCAGTGTGTAATAGTGTTGGCTGAACCATAATTACTTTTCTGCCTTTGGGGTTTATGAAAATGTTTTAAACATAAAATGTTTCATTAACTTACATTATGTGAGATATTCAGGTTATGAATGGTTAAAATTGAAACTGTGTAGATGCTCAATCATTACATAGGTCTGAATTAGTTTTCCTCAGCAGTGATACAGTAGAAGTGAAAATAAATTCCATTATCTTAATTAATAAGCTAATAGATTTCACAGTCCAGGTTTTGATACTGTTTTGAGGGTGCAAAAACTAGTAGTAAGATTCCCAATACTTTGAGGTCTTCTGAGTTTAGAGATATTTCTCATGTTATTTCTTTGGACATTTAGTCACCCAAAATGTGACCTCTATATGGAAACCCAGTGACATGTTCCTTGTGTGTTTTGTGTTTCACTTTTTGTGATGCATGACTTCACTACAGTTAGATTTAGGGGAGAGGTAGCAGTATTTTCTGAAGAAAGCAATACCCTTAACCTCCACTGCTTTAAATTAAAAGATACTTTTTCCTCTAGGATAGTATTTTACAGGTGTGACATAGTATTGGCTATTTATTGGTTTAGCGATCAAGTTTACATAGTATTAATCAGAAATGAACTTACTCCTTGGGTTCACATTTAAACTGTGGCATGTTGAAATAATCTAGGTCCCAATCTGCACATCTGAATTCATTTTGTAAAATATGGCAAACAGCTGCATTTGAATTGAAAGCTGAAACAACTGCAGGACATTAACCCATTGAGAAGATTACAGTAGGTTTTCAGTGCCATGTTAACTGTATTTATTAGAGAAAATTGACTTGAGTGCTTCTGCTTTTAACAGACTTTTTTTTTTAATGTCTAGAAGAAAGGAAATAAAGCATCGGAATGATAGGACTTTGATGTGTAAAGAAGTTAATGTCTAAAGAAGTTAATTATCTAAATCTTCAAACAACGTGGGTACGGGAAATAATTATTTTAAAGAATCTAATGAACTATCAGCTCATGATGTCAAGGCAAATGTTACTCACCTGTTTGATTTAAAAATTAAATATCTTGACTGTGAAAGGATGATCATGGTTATAATAGACTAGGATTGGGACCCTTTACCTCTTACCAATAAATACTCTTGATGTGAAACATTTGTGGCAGGGAGACAACTGAAAAAAAGAAAGCTTTTTTTTTTTTCTTGTGGTGCTGAGGATGGAACCCAGGGCCTTGTGCATGTTAGGAAAGTGCATTACCTTTGAGCTACATCCCAGCCCAGAGCAGTGATTTTAATATGAATTTGCTTTATTAAGTATCCTCTTCTAAAACAGGATAACTAGCTGGGTGTGGGGGCCTACTTCTGTATCTCAGCACTCTGGGAAGCTGAGGCAGGAGGATTGCAAGTCTGAACCCAGCCTGGGCAATTTAAGGAAGTTAGGGAGAGATACTGTCTCAAAATAAAAAAAGGGTTGGGGATGTAGGTCAGTGCAACATGTCTTTAATGTTTTCTTTAAGATTTCTTTGTCAGCCTCAGAGGTACATTTTCTGAGGTTCTTCAGAAATCTATACTCTTTTCTTTTGTGTTGTTTTTTTCAACATTTTGTCCTGATTCTGCTGGATTGCTGTTTAAGTTCTTGGTTTCCCATCTATTTTCCCCCAGCCCTGGATTGCTAGTATAATTTTTTTAGCCCAACTGTCAACAGGTAATTTTTTTTTTCTCATATCGCATTTGTGGAAAAAAGTAGTAACTTAAAAAGTTTAGGCTTAACGGAAGTGATGGTTTTAGAATTTTGGGTTTTAGACTTAACTTGAGTGGAAATATTTCCTTCTATTTCTGTGGTCTTGTGTTCTTTGTGTAGTGGTTTTAGCCTGGCCCTTAGGGCCCTCAGACCTGGTCAGAAAGGGTGTTGGAGTATTCAAGACCTTCTCTTGTTTCCTTCTTAGAAACTTTCTATCAGGGCCATCTCAGGGGGAGTGGTCGTGTTCCCTAGTCTCTATGGGGCTCAACGCTCCCATCTCAGCTGGTGATGAGTGACCCAAAATTAGGTTCTCTTTGGTTTTTTTTGGTACCGGGGATCAAACTCAGGTCCTTGTGCTAGGTTCTCTTTGTTAACCACTTAACCATTACCCATAATGGGCAGATTAGAGGTATATGTTATGAAGACAAGTTTGAGGTCAATGTGGAGAATGAATCGAGGTGGAAGGAGAGACCATATGGATGGGATTCATAGAGGGCCATAGCAGAACAAGAGGAAATGGGAATACAGAATTTTGGCTTCATACAAATTACAGAGTGTGGGACTCAGCAAAAGTCAGAGTGACTGCTAAGTAGTTGTGATATCAACAGTGAAAAAGGAACTTATTTCGTAAGAGAGCTACTTAATTTGTTGAATTTCATTGAGGTCTTTTATTATTCAAGTTTTTAAAACTTGCATGATTGTGAAATAAAGGTGATCCAAATTTATATAAAAGCTTTTAGCAGATCAAGAAGGAACAACTTTTTTTCTTTCTTTGGTGGTTCTGGGGATTGAAGCCAGGGCCTCCATATTGAGCTGCAATTCCAGCTCTTTTTTTTTTTTTTTTTTAAGATTTTTATATTTTGAGGCAGGGTCTCACTAAGTCACTCGTGGTTGGGTTTGAACTTTCCAATTTCCTGCCTCAGCCTCTCGGAGTGTGGGATTTAGAGGCATGCACCACCATGCCTGGCAAGAAGGGGAAATTCTTAAAGATCTTGATATTATTTCCATAGTTAACATTTATTGTGTGCTAGGTATTGTTCTGAATTTTTATATATGTGAACTCATTTAATTCTCACAACAACCCTCAGAGTGTTGTGACTGTTGTTCCCATTTTATAGATGAGAAAACAAGCATATAGAAATTAAGTATAGTAACTTGCCCAAAACTGACAAAGGAGCAGAGCTGGGAATGGAACCAAGGCAGTCTCAATCTGAAGCTGAGCACTGAGACCAGATTTCATCCCTGTTCTGAGTTTAGCCTCTCTTGACCCTCATCATCCACAGTAATCTAATAAAGGTTGTTTTCTTCCTTTACTGTGAGTTTGGGGATCACAAGAGGGCCTCCAGGCAGCAGCCCTTACCTATACCTTGTGTAATGGATTAGGACTTGCATGTGGACTAGGTAATCAGTGACAAGAATGGGTTCAGGAAATAAAGATCTTGATGGGGTGATCAGAATCAGATGGCCTTCATTTAGTGGTCAAAACCTCGCCCACCACTCTGATTATTTCCTCTGTAAACTGCCCCTGAATCATTTTCCTGGGCAAGATGTTCCTTAAGTCAGCATGGTATTAAAGTTTTGCTCTACTCTTGCCTTGCCTCCTGACCCAAGGGCAGACCCTAGCCTTTTGCACGGTAACAGCTCTGGAGCCTGCTCTCTTAACTGAGGTTGTAAATTCTCTCTACTGCTTAATCTTACCATTTGTTCTGTTCTTTAGAATCTGCAGAGTATTTTTATTTTTTAAATTTTTGTTTATTTGTGGTACTAGGGATTGACCCAAGGCCTTCACATTAAGCTATATTCCCAATTCCTTTATTCTTTGTTTTGAGACATTATCTCTCTAGATTGCTTAGGCTGAGCTAGAGTTTAACATTGCTCCTTCCTCAGCTGCTCAAGAGTTCTGGGATTATAGGCATGTGCCACAATGACTGGCTTAAAAGTATTTTTAAGAAAGATTATAATACTGCAAGGTTTACATGGGTGTATGAAATAATACCATTTATTGAGTACTTACTGTGTAGTAGTTGAGGCTCTAATTTCAAGATTTTATATTAATGTTATTTTGACTAATTTCTGGGTTTTTTTGGTCTTTTTTCCCTTGTGTTGGAGATTGAACCCAGAGCATTTGTGCTGAGTTACATTCCCAGCCCTTTTGAAAAATGTTTTATTTTGAGACAAGGCCTTGCTAAAATGCCCAGGCTGGGCTCAAATTTAGGATTTTTTTTTTTTTTTTTCGTACCGGGAATTGAACTCGGAACCTTGTGCTTACGTGGCAGGCAGAGGAACCACTGAGCTAAATCCCAGCGAATTTAGGATTTTCTTATCTCAGTCTGTCATAGTGTTGGGATTACAGGTGTGTACTACCACACCCAGCAACTAATTCTTGTTTATTAATTCTTGTTTATTCTTGTTTAATGCCACATGCGTGAAATGAAATGACATACATGAGGACTGGCATCTAGTTTTCTCATTAAGCATCAGCTTAATTTTATGAAGGAAGGTCACATTTCAAATTGGAAAAGTTGTTTACCTATGAGATTATAGAATATAAAAATGCTTACTTCTGATACACTGATTGACTATGTGTTTTAGATTTTGGTTCTGATAGGGATGAGATTATGTTATAGTTTTGTAATTTTTTATCTTAGAACTGTAGAACTTTCATTAAATGAAGTCTTACTGGGAATCTTCATATATAAAATAGAAAAATCAGAGTTTTTTGGTGGTCTGGATGAAACTGGCCATTCATGTGTGCTTAGTGGTCACTACTAGCTAGCCCTGAAGAATCACTAATATTAAGGCTCCCTAGAACACATGTTTAAGACCACTGAGATTTAAAATATTTTAAATCAGTAGTTTAGTACATTTGTGTTGTAGATTAGGTATTGAATTATCATCCAAGAGTATTTGTTTGCTATTTTACACGACTAAGCAACTTTTTGCCATCATAATTTTGTTTCAGTAAAGACCATTAAGCAAATCAGATTCATACAAAACAGGAATTATCAGGAAGTAATTTATAATTGCTTCCATTTTCTCCTGCATTTATTTACAGTAAAGTGCATTTTTTAAGCTTCATTTCTCATTTTTATTTAGATGAATAATACTGCAGCTAGCCCAATGTCTACTGCCACTTCAAGTAGTGGAAGAAGTACGGGAAAGGCTATCAGCTTTGTGGCCGAGTTGCAAAGTATGATGTGAGTATATCTTTGATACTATGACTGTTGCTGTTTTAAATTTATTTACGTTGAAGAAAAACAATAGAAATAGAATTTATAGACTTAGCTTGGAAGTAATTTGTATTTTATCAGTAGAAATGAAGTGATCTCTGATAACATTTAAATAGCCATGTACAAAAGAGCCAAAATTGGATAAAAATGTTATAGTGGTGTACTGTACTTGAAAAATGAAATAACAGGATCATCTTTAAAAAAGGTAGAATGAATAATCATGTAAACACATTTGTTGTAATTGGTATTTGCCTGAATCTGTCATGGATTGTTTATTACTGTGTTTTCAATTTAAAATTTTGAGACTGATTATATTTTTAGATTGTTGAAATGTTTTCAGGCAAGTTTTCAACTTTTCTCAAATGTCTTAATTTTGTGAGCCTAAATTAGTTTGTAGTTTTGATAGTATTTGAAATCACTGCATTTCAGAATGTGGGAGAAAATTTGAAGCATTTAAAAAATACCTTTATTCAGAGATTGAAACTTTGACCTCTGATCTTTGACCCATGTTCTATAAAAAACTTGCTATAAAAAAAACTGTGGTATTTCCTTTTGTCATTTATACTTAGAAGAGGTTCTTAGCGGATTTGAAGAACATCAAGCCATTTAAAAAAAAAAAGGAAGAAATGGGGATCACAAGATGGAGGGAGGGAAGGTGTTGATAAAGAATTAAAATGTGTTATTATGTATTTATACTACCAACTCCACATAAGGAATGCAAACATTTTGTATTTCAAACATGTACTAATAAAAATTTTAAAAAGTAAATTAATGTTCAAAAAAGAAAAAATACTGAAGAAATTAAAACTAAATTCAGCACTTTCTTATTAAATACTTTTGCAAACATCTTCCCAACTAATGTACCTAAGCTGGATCCAGAATGCAAAAGTTATTGTTGGCTACAACTCTGGAAGAAATGTACATTTTCCTTCTATTTCAGACCTCATAGTAAGGCCACTCTTAGTAGTTAGCATTCATCATTTAGTCTGAAGTTATTTTTTTCCCCCTTATGAATTTCTTCACAGAAAGGGAAATAGGGCCAAAATTGGGGGAATACCTTTTAATTTACCAATAATTTCTGTTGGTATAAGATTTTTAAGTTTTCTGTTATATGAAATTAGAATCATTATATATTTGATCCTTTCTTATGTATTTATTTCAAGTGAGAAAGTATAGTTCCAATTTTAGTGTATGTGCTGCCGAAGCGAGCACAAGTGAGAAAGTATAGACTGAAGTTGCCAAGTTTATTTTGTGCTGTAGGAATTTCATTCCGTGAATCCTTACTTTACTGGTGCTGTTAAGTTCTTGTAAGCTTATTTGTATTGCTGTTTTCCAGCCCTCTACTGCTACTATCTTCTCATCCATTCACTATTAAGTTCCCTGCTGTCTAAATGACTAAAAATAGTGTCATTTCCAGGAATTGGTTTCACTTGAAAGGTGTCCAGTTGGCAATCACAACTGAAATTGTCATGATTTGCTATTAAATGTGGAACTAGCAGCCAGTCTGTTCTGTTAGGGCCTTTATAGACTTTGCCATATTTTAATATGAATAGTAAATACCATAGGTAAAAACACTCTCTAGGAAGTGCATCTGTAGATTTTAAATTGAGGATTAATAGTCATATGGTTATTAGTGGGCTGGGATGACAGTGGCTGTCCCTTACCTTATTACCTAGGATACATAATGAGCACATTTGCTGTATGGTCTTTATTGTAGCTCTTTGCATAATACTGGTTGGAAGGGTCCAGAAGTTTTTTAAGTTACTGAATTTAAGCAGTATGTAAATTAGAAAGTGAAATCATTTTAGTCTACGTTGCAAATAACAAATTTAAGAATTTTAATGCTTAAGTCTTTGTTGCTCTCTCTTCCCCCATATTTTATTACTCATTTTTCTATTTCTTGTCTTTTCATTTTTTACTTGGTCAGGTTTATAGACCTGGTGATGATGTCAAGTTTCACAGCTTGTTACCTTAGTAATTCTGTAACCAAATTTAAAAAAACAAAACAAAACTTATTTTTATACTGTAAGAATTCTTCAAAATGAAAATTTCATCATTATGTAAAATCCACAGATTGAAATTTGTTTTTCTTTTTTGTGGTACTGGGGATTGAACCCAGAGGTGCTTTACCATAGAACTACATCTCCAGACTCCTTTTTATTTTTTATGCTTTTAAATTTTGAGAAAGCATCTTGCTAAGTTGCTCAGGCTGGCCTCCCATTTGGTGATTCTCCTGCCTCAGCTACCTAAGTAGCTGGGATTGTGGGTGTGCACCACTGTGTCCAGTTGAAAAAGTTTTTAAAATTAGTTTTCTTTACATACAATAAAACTCACTCTTTTAATTGTATAGTTCTACAAGTTTTGAATTTTAAAAATCAGCATTTATTCAGCACTGATAGGATGAGATCTCTGTCTTCAAGAAGGCAGTAGGTAAGAGCACAGAGCCAACTGATTGTCATGAAATAGGACAAGAACTATTCCGTGCAGTACAGAGGGAGGGAGTGATGTTCTTCCTCAGGATCAGCCTCCACCTCTAGGTCTGTATTTTGACACTTTCTGGAATGTCCTTAGAGTGTGCTGTGAGTGCCTCAAGCACAGCTTGTTCAAAATTGAACTAATGTCTCAGTAAAGTTTGCTTCTTGGGAATTTTTGGGATAAATGGCAACATTTTATCCATTACTACACTAGACTGCAGCATTGTTGTATGTACAAAAGAGCTGTGAAAGAGTATGGCTCTTGCTTATTCTTACCTTTATCAGGCTTTAAGGGGCTCTGATGTGTACATGTCTGAATTATTTGTAAGGTATTAGTTTTTAAGCTGACATAGGCTTGCTTCAAATATTTCCCTGTGGAAGAAAGAAGCTCTGGAAGGTAGAAAGTGCTGACAGATACATTATAATTCCAAAGATGCTTCAGTAATACCAGAAATGGTACGGAATGCTGTGGAGTAGCCTGTGTACTGTACGCTGTTCTAAGTGCTTTCGTGTACCATTTCATGAATCCTAATTCAGCCCCAGGAGGATAGATGCTGCTGCTCCTCCCCATTTATAGATGGAGGAATCAAAACACAAAGGTTGAGTAACTCATCAAATATTACCCTGTTATCAGTATCCAAACCTGGATTAGAGTCAGGTAATCTGATGCCTGAATCTGTACTCCTAACACTTAAGCTAAACTACACATCAATCATTAACATCTTTAGTTTGATTGATAAAATTTAGTTTATAAACTTTTACCTATTTGTATGTAATATGCTGTAATGAAGTAGTAACGTGAAAGCTGAATAATTCAGTTACTGCATTATTCGTAAAGAGATCTGTTTTTTAAATAAGAAATATTAGATTAAATTGCGATTTTCATATTATAACATTTGTTTCAGTTTCCTATTCCTAACCACCAATTCAGCAAGGGCATATCAGTAACCAAGAGAATAATTTTTCATCAAAATCGTGTAGTTGTTATATATTCTTTATTAGATGTCATATTTGTGATATTTCATAATTTTGGGCATAAATGTGACCACATTGTTGTAGAATGTTTAATGTCTGTTTTTATATTTTATCACTATAAATAATACTTTATTTTAACACCTGATATTTGAATTCACTAAAATGTGTTTAAACATATTTTTTGTGAAATGCATCTGTTTGGGATATTTTAAGATAAACTCTTGTTTATAAGTATAATAATTATGGAGATTTTCAAATTGTAATGTAAATTTGATCAGTCTTTCCTGAAAGTGAAAACTTCTGTAAAACTAGACTGAGAGCATGAAAGTACTGTCATGAAAATACATTTTTTTTCAGAAATGAAATAGGAAATGTTTAAGCTTCTAGATCCAATTAAGTGCCTGTATTTAAAAAAGTGTCAAAATAAAATTTTGATTTTGTATTTGTCACTATCAATTCTCTCATAAAAAGTAGGCCTTTCATTTTAGTATAATTGTATAACTATGAGGGACTTTGCTCACTTTTAGAAATGAGTTTCTGAAATTCAGGGAGCTGGTCAGTGGAGTAATTCTGTGATGGAAATTCTTATACAGATCCTGATATGGGAGAAAAGTAGGTAAAAACTCACAGATCCTTCTTTCTAAACTTGGAGTTATGTTGCTGTTTATACACAAGAGAGCAAGAATTCCTGTTCCTAACTAATTTGATGGCAGAAGGTCCTCATTGATGTGCAGTTTTTAAATAGTCTTCATTTATCCTTCATGTGAATGTTGATATAATCCATTGTGTCCGTGGGTGCTTCCCTAGATGTTAATGAGGGGGGATGGAGCATATGGTTCAGGTTTTTACCATCTGAGCACCTCTGCATTCTGCAGTACCCATTTCAGATAGTGCACTTGTCTGCCTCACAAGGTTAATGTGAAGAGAAATGAGATTGCATTAAAGTATCTTGTAAATAAACTCTGTGCTGATAGTTATTGTCATCTTTTAAAAAGTAATTATGGTTAGCATACTGGTAAGTTTATAAAAAGTGTTTTAAGTACAGGAGGAAATATTTGCAATTTTATGAGTTCATAATTTTAGAGAAAAAAGGATTTGCTTATGTTACAACATGCTAATAGAACTTACTAAAGTGATAGAAATTTCCATTTCTGTGCTTTTGTTATTTATGCCGTGTGTACCATTTGAGCGTGTTCAATAAGTTATGTGACTGAGCAACTGAATTTTAAATTTTGTTTATTTAATTTTAATTAAAGCTAAGTAGGCATATGGAAAAAGTGGCTAATGTATTGAATATCACAGAAAAAATACAAAACATAAAACTAATGTATAGGATACTTTTCTGGGTTGTATGTATATTTTTATTGAAATAGAGAAAAATACATTTTATGTGTTATATAACCTATTGATTTTTTTTTTTTTTTTTTATGTCTCATTTAGACAGTCATTGATTTCTTTTTTTTTCAAGTTGTCATTGTCCTACAATTCCTTAAAAGTTTGAGGATGTTAATTTTTAGCTACTTTGGCATGTCAGATTTGATTGATAGGCTTAATATTGCACTCTTTTTTCCATTGTAGAAAGTATGAATATTACTGAAATGTGGTTAGTTTACATATATATGTATATGTATTCTGTTTATAGTTATACTTTTTAGAAATCCTGTGACTGTGGTTCTGAAAGTATTACACTGTACTGGATTATCATGCCATGGTACAATTTTCCTTTTGTATTTAGTAGCTGGACTGGGGTTTGAACCCAGGACCTCCTGCAAGCAGGTGATATGCTACTGGGCCATACCCTCAACATCGGATCCTCATTTTTCTGTAGCTAGATTTGCAGTATTTCTGGTAGCTGCAAAACTTAATGTCTTCTCAGTTTATTATTATTAGCCCGAGATTTTGAAAACTTGTTGGGTTTAAATGTACCAAATTCAAAATTAATCTGTAAAAAAGGACTGGGTAAAAAAATGGATCCTTCAATACTGAAAATATTAGTAGTTTTGGATAGGAAGTTTTTAGTAGTTTTGCGTAGAAATAAAAGTTTGAAATCTATGATTATGTATTGAGTACCTTATTATAAATTCTGTTGGTGTAGAATGTAAACACTCTAGATTGGAAAAGCATAATTTTAGAAAAGAATGGTAGAGTTTTAAGAGAGGAATGAATCTTTTCATAGATTCTGAAGTCTCATGGCAATGTTTAAGTTTACCAGAGCATGTTTTTGATTCTCTCCCAGTGTGGGACATTTACACAATTTACATTGCAACCAAACAAATGGAAACAGACTTATTCTATGATAATTTAAATATATTAACGCATACATTAACTTTTAAAAAATCTTAAAATACCATAGCTTTTAAGAAAATGTTGAGGTTTTCTAAGTGGGATATATGTTTTCCTAGGACACAATAGTGTCTACAAACCACTTTTTTAGAGAGTATGAAAACTGATTATCTGTTATCTTTGGCTGACTGCTTTCTTTTACTTTTGATAGGTTTGTTTGTCTTAAAACAATCATGTTATGACCAGCTTTGCCATGACTGGTAGAGTGTTATTAACCTTCTATGGCTTTTTCCCTATTCCTTTATTATGCTGGTTGGTAAAGTCTAGCAGGGAAATGGGGTAAATTACATTTTAGGGGCTAGCCTGGCAATCAATTAGTATTCAATAGGAATAACATTTTTTTGTGTGTGTGGCATTGTCTCTAAACCGTCACACTTGGAGTACAACTCAATTCTTTTTTTTCCATCTCCCCTTCTACCCTTTCTCCCCTCCCTGTTTTTCTCCGTTTTTCTCTGTCTCTGTGTATCTCTCTTTTTCTCTCATCCCACTTAGTAGCTGGGATTCTGGACACGTGCCACCTCTCTAGGCTTTACAACTCATTTCTAAGTCAAGCACTGATAATATTTTTGTATGTGAACTGAGAATGTTTATTCTTAAAAGACAATGAAATTTCACTTATTTGGAATTTGTAATAAAATGTAAATATTTTGATGGGCAAATGATACAAAGAAAACTAATGCCACATCTAAGTGAGTGATTGAGGTAGCATGATACAGTGGAAAGGATTGCAGATTTAGTCAGGAGATCTTGGTTTACTTCTGTATTGGTGGATTTTATATGTTAAGAATAACTCCCCTCTCTCATTAAAAACTCTTGAAATGTAATGGGTATGGTAATTGAATTGTTATATCAACATTTTATTTTAAGAGAAGTGATCTTTTATATTTCCTCTTTATAGAAACAGGTCAGGTTATTTTCTGGAAGGAAGAAATCATAACATTTGTAAAGATCATAAGGGGCATCTTAGACTGCCTGAGTTAAGGTTATGCTACTGCTTTAGTATTTATCTTTCCATTTCCTTTCCAATGCATTGAAAAATTTTATTAAAGAGTAAATTAATACCAAAAGCTTATAATTACTATTATGTAACTTGAGCCTTAATTTATGACTTTACATGTTGATAAATATTTAGTATTATCTTTATAGTTGCATTAGTTTAGTTCCATTATGATATCTTGTTAAATATAATGTTTTTAATTTTCTAGTGTTAGGAATAGCATTGTAATACTGGCCGACAGTCTACTTGTCATTGAGCATATGGCTGGATATTTCATTACGACTGATTCTCAAAAAGCACACTTACTTTAAATGTTTTTGATGACCTTCCCTAAAGGCTTTTTTTGGGGTGGTACCAGGCCTCGAAGTCGGGGCCTTGTGGTTGCAAGGCAGACGGCGGCACCACTGAGCCAAATCCCCAGCCCCCCTAAAGGCTTTAATACCTTACAGTGTTACTGATAGAATATGTAGACCTTGCCAACATTGTATAATATATGCATATTTTAGCATGTAAGAATTATTTTCAGTTTAGCTTTTAATAGGTAACTCACACATTTAAAGACCCCTGTTGTCTAGGATCTTCTTTTTGAGTAACAACTTTTATTCTTTTTATTCTTCAAGAGTTTATGTATAAGCAAATATGTTCTTTTTCATTTTTATACACAGTACATTTTTTTTTTTTTTTTGATACCAGGGATCGAACTCAGGACCTTGTGCTTGCGAGGCAGGCGTGGTGCCACCGAGCTAACCCCCTGGCTCCAATACACAATACTTTTTTGTACTTGCTTGAATTTTTTTTTATAAAGCATGTGGAGAGCTCTGCATAGGAACGTATAGAGGAGCCTGTTGGGGAGTTGAGTGTGTTTAAGCCTTGCTGGGGTTTGTAGTTATTGTTCAATTAACTTAGGAAACTTTAATAACCAAAAGGAAGCCACTTCCTAGTCAGAGAAACTGACTGTTACTTAATGGGGTTTTTAAGTCAGAGATATTAAGATCCTCATACAGATAAGCAAAAATAACATAAAAGCTGTCAATAATCCATTATTGGGGAGAGTCATGAGACATATATGTATATGAACTTTTTTTTAAGTTCTTAGTAATTTTTGTCATTTCTGTGCTTTTGTAATTACTACCTGCCTTTTCTCCTCACAATATTGTGATCAACATTTGTGTTAGACCATATTTCACTGAGTATCTATCGTGTTATTCTTTGTTGAGTCATTAGGTTACTTCCAGTTTTTCTACTATTATTCAAAAATGATGTATTGAAATCTTGAAACCTATTACCTTAAAGTTTTAGGAGAATTTTTGAGTCCAAAGGCTTTTTTTTCTTTTCCAGAGGCTTGTTTGATACTAACTTAATTTTGTCCAGGAACATCAAACCAATTAACACCCTTGTCATACCCCTCCGTTTCACTCTCACTGACGGTTTGGCACCAGAGAGTTCATACTGTTTAACAGCTTTTGATTGCACACTTGAAAATGTTTTGACTCTTTATATTTTCTTCTTTGTATTTTCTTCTTTTCTGGTTGTGTGTTCATATTCTTAGCACAGTTTTACCAAGTTCTTTTCTTTTTTTCTATTGTTAAAGACTTTTAATACATATTAAATGCTTTGACCATTTGTTGTTCATATTTGACATTCCCTCCTGTTTTAATCTTTTGTTTTCTTTAAGGTTTGTTGGCAGTGATTAAAAAAAAACATTCTGAGTTTTCATTTTTAATGTGGCTAAAACAGTTTTATGTATCTTGTTGCTTTTGCCTTTGACCTAAAGTCCTACCCTCAATTTCAATACATATTTCTATGTACTTTCTTATATTTCAGATTTTTAGTTTCTGTTTAGTATAATATCTAATCATTTTCTTGTTGCTTGATGTCAGAAAGGCTCTAAGTTAGAATAGTTTTACTTTAAATTGATTTGCCAGTGGTTTTACCACCACAAATTATATGTCTTCCCTTCCCCTCAGAATTGAAATTCTGCCTTTATCAGATAATAAATTACTACTTTTGACTTTTTCTTTGTTCCATTGAATTTTCTATTCCTTTGCCAGTACTGCATTATGTTAGTTATTATAGCTTCTTAATATGTTTTAATATTTGGTGTTATAGTTAAGATCCATCCACATAACTTTTAAAAATATTTCTAGTCTCTTTTCTTATTTTTATTTCTCTGGATGAATTTTTAGGAATCATTTTATCAAGTTCCAAAACAAATTCTAAGTGCAAATTTTAAGCAGTTTCATTTTTCTTTTCTTTTTATGCTTTTTGCTGTATTCTCAGATTTCAGACATTGGTCTTTGCATTTGATTTTACTTCTAAAGTTGATTAATGAAGTAATTTTACATTTAGAATGTTTACTTGATAAACAACACTGGATAAAAAGAGCAAAAACAGCTGACTAATGAGTGGGTTGATTAGTGTATAATTAGAGACTCCAAAAAACTCAGTTTTATTTGTTTTTCTTGCATGAATGTAAAATTGTGCTGTGACTGCACTGTGTAAAAACCACCCAACTTATTCTCTTAATTTTAAATCATTTATTCTTCTTATTGAATGGTGGTTATAGTTGGTAATAAAAGACCACCTTCATTTTTTAATCTGTAAAACCCTACATTTTAATATAATTATGTATATATCAGTGTTTATACAATATGATTTATAGAGAATATATTTAATATATTTTATACACATAAGGATAATCTAAATGAATTTTTTTCTGAACATTTTAATGAAAGTTTCTACGGTAGATTATGAATGCTTGACACTTAACAGAACACCAGGTACAGTTGCAGTGATGTCCTAGGCCTCCATAGAGTGTGTTTTGCTCCTGTGATGAATTGTCCTACTTTGTTATTTCATTTGAATTTATGCATTTTTAAATTTGTTTTCTTTCTCTTTGGCAGCTGCTAATTTTGTGGTTCTCATAGGAGACTCAGTCTGTGATAGCAGCTTTGTTTCACCTTTCTCTGCTTGGAATCTGCTCCCTATCTGTTACAGATTAGCAATCAAATTTATTAGATTTGTATCTACAGTAAGAGTTCATAAGCTAGGAAAACTCGACATATTTTCTGTTTTTAAAAAGTCACTTAACCTTTGGTGCATAGAGTTAATGTCAGTTTTGAGAGTTGAGTTGCATGCATCTGGACTCAGACTTCAGGTTGTATTTTTAAAGTCTGTCAGGTATCAGGTCAAAGTTTATTTGTAAGGCCTTTGGAACTGAATTTCTTTTCTCTGTAACAATGAAAGGATTTTTTTCTTAGGTTGCTGGGTTAGTTCAGTCACTATTTTTTAACCTATAAAAATGTCTGGTATAATATTTAATTTTAGCTATGTTTAATTAACATTCATATCATTTTGAAGGAGTAGGTGAGGCCTCTAGCAAAGATAGGAGGGAGACTGTTGAGAGTGGTGAAGGTTTGTATGGCAGTAATGGACTCTGGGAGATAGCTCATCAGGGTTAGATTCAGGGTTACCTAAGTCACTAAGTACAGTCAACATCTGATAAGGGATCCAACAGTAAGGTTGTGTACGTTTTTTTTTGTACCGGGGATTGAACTCCGGGTCTTTGCGCTTGCGCAGCAGGCGGCGAAACCACTGCGCTAAATCCCCAGCCCCTGTGTACTTTTTTTTTTATAGCAGCACTAGAAAGCAAGGATCACTTGATTTAAAATTTTGACAGGCAGATGTGGAAGGTTATTGAAATGAAGTGTTGGAGGTTCGATCTCACGCTTAGGCTGGTAGAAAGGGATGGGATCAAAATATAGTACAGTTGACCAACTTGGAGAAAAGTGGGAAAGGAGGAAGGGATTGGAGATTTCATTGAGGTTTAAAATTAGGCAGAGTACAAGTCGTCATTTAAAGAGTTAAAGAAGTAGAGAATTAACAGGTAATAACTTGGGCATGCCCTCCAGAAAGTCTTCTCACCTCTCTGGTCTCCCTAATTACGTTTCTGTGTTCTTGGCACCTTGTACTTTTCGTATGAAGGTTTCAGCAATCTATTTATTTGTCTATGTCTGTCTCCCCTCCCTGATTACAGGGATTGTTTACTTTTTTCTTTTGCTGTATAGTGCCTGGTGCCTCTCAGGTGTTAACTTTTATACACTGATTAGGAAGTTATGATCACAGTGTATTGGATCATTTAGATGGACAGCCTCACAGAGTGCCTGTGGTTAGGAGGCTAAGAGTCTTCCTCAGAGAGGTAGGAAATAGGGGCATGGATAATCTTCATACTCTGTGTTCAGTTCATCAGTAATTTATTCAGTTAGTAATCATCACCATTACTCTTTTAGCATATTCTTTTAGCATATTGATATCTTTGTCACCTTAGCTCATGAAGTACATTTTTAGGTGTAACATTCTCTATTTAGAGTTCAGATTTCCATGGCATAGTCCTTTCTTACAGGATTGGTCAATATATGGTCTGTGGAAGGATGAGTGTCCTAACAAAGTCTTGCAAAAATGAGTGACACCTATTAGTTTTTTTGTTTATTTGTTTGTTTTTTGAGACAGGGTCTGGCTATGGAGCCCAGGGTGGCCTTGAGCTCATGGCAGTCCTCTTGCCTCAGCCTCTCCAGTGGTGGGATTACAGGTGTGGGCCACTGTTAGTGCTATTTTTAAATAATCACTTTGAAATTTTTCTTATTTATAAAATCCAAATAAGAATATTCAGCTTTTAAGGTTTTTTGTATGAATTAAATTAGTTCACACATGTAAGTCGTTTGTATTATAGATAGATGTTTAGTGCAAGTCTCTATAAATGTCTGTATCTTTCAAATTAGGTTTTTTTAGGATTACAAATACAATTGAACTTCAACATATTCTTAATTTGGCAATACTTAGGCTTAAACTCAGGGCCTTTGCCCTAAACTACATTCCTTACATTCTTACACTTTTTTCTACATTTTTATTTTGAAACAGAGTCTCCCTAAGTCACTAAGTTAAACTAAAGTCAAACTTATAATTCTCCTGCCTCAGTCTACAAGAGTGCTGGGCTAACAGGTGAAGATCATTGTGCCCGGCTTTACTATATTCTTCTTTTTGTTTGTGTTTTGATTTTTTGGTACCAGGGATCAAACTTGGGACCTTGTGGTTGTGAGGCAGGTGTCAGCACCATTGAGCTAAATCCCCGGCCCTTTAGCATATTATTTTGCAGGGCCACCTACCTGGTACTCAGACACAAGGGAATCTGAACAGTATCAGTTACTTAGACTGAAAGGACATCTAAGTGTCTCTAGAAGTTGGTTAGATCAGTTGTGTTGTGTTTTTTTTTTTTTGTCCTGGGGATCGAATTTGGGACCTTGTGCTTGCGAGGCAGGTGGCGGAACCACTGAGCTAAATCCTCGGCCAAGGTCAGTCATTTTATTTATTCATAAATGAGCTGAAGAGCAGAATGATTGGCTGATTTGTCCTCAGGCAGTGATGGCAGACCATTGGCATGTGTGCCACAGTGGGCTGTGGTAGTGGGTGTATCACTGAAAGCTCTAAAATGTTCGCCATCACTGTCTTAGGGTCATAGTTTAGTTATGGGTTGAAAACTGTATGACTGGTCTTCTAAACATTAACCCAGTGCGATTTCGCGGTACCTCTTTGCTAGAACTTAGTGTTAATATGGCCATCTCTTATTCCTTTTTTTTTCGAGACAGGCTCTCACTATATATTTCAGCCTGGCCTTGAACTCTGTAGCCAAGGCTGGTCTCAAACTTGTAGCAATTCTCCTGCCTCAGCCTCCCAAGACCTGGAATTATAAGTGTGTGCCCCATACCTGGCTTTATTCCTCATTTAAAAAAAATTCCAGCACTTATTTTTCTTTTATATTTAAGATGACATTACATTAGTGGAGTTATTTTTAGATAGGTGAGGTGTATATACTACTTGGAGCATTTTTTATTCAGAACATAACTTATGAACTTTAAGTTTTGTGAGCAATTATAAAATACTCTGAAATGTAAAGATTTCATTCATTTAGACATTACTGAGATGTCTTAAATTTCATAGTTAGAACTTGACATTAGGTGAAACAAATTATCCTTAAAAGTTTTTTTTTGTTGCTTTCATACATTTTATAAATGTTCTTTAAAAGACATATTGATGTATTTATGGTTCTTCTTAACAACCAGACTTTATTTTTACAAATTATTCTTTGCTTTGAAGTTAATTTCTTCTATTTTTTTCTCTCATTTCTATTTTTAATGTTTAGAGAAGTGTTATTCAGCATACCCAGTTTGTGAACTGTTTGTTATTGGTTTTTTGTGAGATTGGTAGCTTGAGTCAGAATGTGAATCAATTCTCTACTTCATTGAAGGAATTTCCTGTGACTGAGCATGAATGGTGAATATTGGAATTGCCTAATGCAGTTGGTTTATGTTCTGATGCATGTTCCTTGAATCTCATTGTGGATGTGGAGCACATAGTTCTTGGACGTATCCGGTGACAGTACACATCTGTGCTGGAGGATTATTGGGTACTAATGCTTTCATTTATTCACTCAACACACACCTATTGAGTTCATGGCTTTTGAGAAAATAGCAATAAATAAGACAAAAACCATTTGCATCCTTAATCTTCATCCTAATTTTGTTAGAAATAACTATATTATTTCTCATTTTCCAGGACTGTTTTTATTTTTTGGTACTGGAGATTGAACTCAGGACCTTGCGCTTGTGAGGCAGATGGTGACACCACTGAGCTGAATCCCCAGCCCCCATTTTTGTAGTGAATTGTATTCTTGAAGTTTACAGTCTTTGACTTATATATACCTTTACATAAGGTATCAAGTATTACTTTTAATTGCATTTTTAGCTCAGCTTTTTTTCTAAGATTTATAAAACCTTTGAAAACAAAGTAATTTTGTATTGAGTCACTTTCTAGTTTTACTTGAAATTATTTTTTCTTAAGCAAGGTGTCTTTATTTAGAAGGAGATAAGGAAGAAGCTAATTTCCAGTAATCAAGAACAGTGCTGACATGGGCTGGTTGTGAAGTGGTGGAAGAGCATGATAAACAATCACATTTTGGTTTCCTTTTACATTGCTGATAGGTGACCAATTGGTCACAGTATTTTGTAGTTTAACAATGAAATACTAGAGTCTTAATTATGAAAAATAAAGCTGGCAAATTAAGTTGATAATAAATAATATCCTGTGACTTAAATTGTCTAATAGTTCTTTTTTTTTTTGGTACTGGGGATCAAACTCAGGACCTTGCACTTGCCAGGCAGGCACTATGCTGCTGAGCTACATCCCTGGCCCTACAATTGTTCTTAAATACTAGTGTGCAAACTGTATACATAATTATTTATTGAAATCCGGACTTACAGTGTTTCAATGAAATGTACATCTGGCTTTAGAATACAGATAACTTTTTAGTAGTGTCATTTCATAATGTAATGCTTTTAGCCTTCATATAGGTAAGGAGAAGGAAAAGATTCTACATTTTTCATGAGGTCAAATGAAATGTGTTGTATTACTGTCATCTTTAGGAGTCAAAATTGGTAAATTCTTTAGCCTTGTTGCTTTGAGAGAGAAGATTTTATGAGATATTTATAATCTAATTTTTTCGATTTAGAAAAATCTTTGAGATTTAGTCTTCTGCTTGAAAATAAAATTCAAAGAATTGTGTTTCATTTATTTGAATTTTTTCCTGCCAGTTGCATATACTCCCCTTTATTTTATTTTTTTATATTTTTAATATTTTTTTGTTACTGGGGATTGAATTCAGGACCTTGCACTTTCGAGGCAGGCGGTGGCACCACTGAGCTAAATTCCAGGCCCCCCTCCCCTTTATTTTTGTAGATAGAACTCAAGGATGTCAGAGAATTTACAAATGTATGGAGTGTAAGCCTTATTGAATTTGTTTATTTTACAATTTAAAAAAAAATCAAACAAATTTTGTTTGTATCAAGCTTATCTTGCCTATATGTTTATTTCTTTTGGGTTCAAATGATTTATGAGTTATTTCCTTTGCACATGTCGGACACCAAGAGATTTTAAATACAATTGGAGAACTTTACAACTTGAGAAACGTGAAAATATATCTTAAGAAAATTGGAACACTGCTCCAATAGTCATACATAAACCAATGACATAGAATTCATTTAAAAATAGAATTGTAGCTGGGCATGGTGGCGCACACCTGTAATCCCAGCACTCAGGAGGCTGAGGCAGGAGGAGTTCTGAGGCTGCCAGTTTGAGGCCAGCCTGGGCTACATAGTGAGTTCAGGGCCAGCCTGAACTACAAAGGGAGACCCTGCCTCAAAAAACCAAAAAGGAAATAAATTAAATAAAAATAGAATTGTTCATTGTAGTTTAATTTATAGTATCTCTTAATTCTTTAGCTATGGAATGTAAATTAAGGTTATACGATGACATCATTTTCATTTGTGGCACTGGGGATTGAATGCAGGGCCTTTGCACTGAGCTACATCCCAGCCCTTTTTTATTTTTTATTTTGAGATAGTGTCTTGCTAAGGTGTCTAGTCTGGGTTTGAACTTGTAATCTTCCTCCCTTAGTCTCCCAGAATGCTGGGATTACAAGCATGTGCCATCATGCTCAGATATGACATCCTTAACACTTAAATCTTCACATGCATGTAAATAATTCTGTAGTCTTGGCTTTTTTGGTAGGAACTCATACTTTGTGAGATTTTTAAATTTAAAACAACTTTTTATCATAGGAATTACCATCTTCCTTTCTAATAATAAGTTATTTTAAAATTATTTTCTTTTTTCTCTTGTATTTCTTTAGCATGTCTTTTTTTCTTGTTTCTTTATTTGAGTGATTGTTGAATTCCTGTTATATGCCAGGTGTTTGGCCAGATGATTTGAGAAGAGGACAAGAAGGGGTGGAATGTCTTAAACACCCACGGTGACAATACTATGCCATATTTGCTTTATATAATCTCATGATCATGTGATCATCACATGAGATAAGTTTTACCATTTCTAGTTTACAGATGTGGATTTATGTTCAGCGAGATTAAAGATTTGAGTAGAAAATACAAGTGACAGAGGTAGGTTTTGATTCTAGGAATATCTGGTTTTATATAGTGTTGCCTTTCTAGAGGGGAGACAGGTAATAAAGGAGGTACACTTCCTGTCTTCAAAGCAGGATGTAGTTTAGCGCACTGTATGTTTGCTTTGTGAAGATGCTTTGGAGCTTCTCAGGAGAGGGTGCAAAGTTCTAGCCACCTTCTCAATTCTTCTCTCAACCCAGTAGGCCCCTATAACAATCCATTTTATTTACTGGGCTTTCTCATAGCATTTCATGAGGAAAATGGATTTTATAGTTTTAATTCCACTAAAGTCACCAGCTTAGAAGAATTATATATGCTTACGTATCTGTATAAGTAGATTGAGAGCTTTATACACAGACACAGACAGAATGACAGGTATTAGGTAGAGATAAGTATGGAAAGAGTTTAGGAAACCTTTCAAAGGCTTTTAAAAAGCTGAAGTTGTGATGTGCATTGTACTGATTGAGTAAATAAGCAGCCTGTCAGATGGATTGGATGGAGGAGATCCATTGTAGTAGGCCACATGAGAGGCCATGGCTGTGAGAACAAGGGATAGTAAACAACATGACAATGTATAGGTTAGACTGCAGTCTTAAAGGCTGATGGGATTACTGGCTTGGCTATGAAAGATGACTCTCATATTTCTATCCCAAAGGAGTGGAAAGCTAATGTACCAGTTTTCTTTCTTTTTTTTTTTTTTTTGGTACCGGGGATTGAACTTGGGACCTTGCGCTTGCGAGGCAGGCACTGGAACCACTGAGCTAAATCCCCAGCCCAAAGAACTGGATATATATATATTTTTTTTGGTACTGGGGATTGAACTCAGGTCCCTGCACTTGTGCAGCAGGCGGTGAAACCACTGAGCTAAATCCCCAGCCCTTAATGTACCAGTTAAAAGCATTCAGGTGTGTCCTGTGGCGCACCCCTGCCCAAACTCAGAATCTTGTACTTGTGAGGCAGGTGCAGTGCCACTGAGCTAAATCCCAGCCCTAAAGCATTCAGTTTTATCATCTGTATCTAAATTGATTCTAACAAATATTTGAGGAGTCTATAATAATTATTTATACTACAGTATGGTGGGGGGTATACAATGAAGTTCAAAAGGATTAGAGGTACAGACTCTATCCAGGAGGTAAAAATGCACAGAGATGCATCTAATAAAGTCCCTCAGTGGTTGCTAAGATGGACCAAAAATTTTTGCTGTTAAGCTTTGTAACAGATAGAAATGCATCATTCTATACAGTACTCATGTCTCAGAAGAAACTAGATTTCATCCTTGTCCAGGTAGTAGAACATACAGTTTTTAGAACTGTAACATTTTTGGGTGATGAGGCCGGAGATAATTTTCCTCCGTGGAAGCCAGTGGGAACTTTATTATGTAGTCAGCAGTATCCTTAACTATATGTCTGCAGTAAACATAAAATCAAGTACTTGGTTGAATCTTACAACATCTTTAAGTTGAGGAAACAGCACTATGAAGTAAAAGCACATTTATTTATTTTAAAAGTGGCTAATGGGATGTCTGATCTCAAGACTAGTAGTTTGTCTGGAACTCTAGGGATTTCTCATGGCCCCTTAGGCCCCTTCCCCTCTTGCTTCCTTTTATCAGACAGCTCCAGTGTGTCTGTTCTGTAGCTAGAGTTTGAGTTAAACTTGGTGCTTTAGGAGAGTTCCACATTTTTATACTTAACATTTCTATTTTTTATGAGTAATGTGTAAGATAAAGTTAGAATACTAACAGATTATATGTAATTACATATGCTTTATAAGTACATATATAATAATTGTCATTACTGGTTTTTGTTTTGGTGATAAGGTGCATGGTAAAAATGTTGTGTCCCACTCAGTTTGAGGAATGGATAGTGACTTTCAGATAATTTTAAATTAATATTATTTTACCAAGTTGAGCCTTTGAATCTATCTGGGCTGTGGAAGATTTCAAAGTTTTTTTTCTTTTATGAAAACTGGCCAACTCAATACTGCATTGCCATTTAAAGGGACCAAGCATATTCTTTTACAATGATGTGAGCAGAAGGTTGAATTTTTACATATATTAGATTATAATAACTTAAATTTGAAAATACTTGAGATTTTATAAATGCTTTTTTATCTTGTATCTCATTTAAATCTCAGCATCCATGTGAGGCAGGACAGGCAGATGAGTAATTTTTCCCTTCTTTGTTTTCATATACAGGCCATTTGCCACAAAAATTAGTTTGCCTGGTTCTGATTTAACTAGGTTAAATGGAGACGTTTCTAAACTTACAAAAGTGAAGCCTGATATTAGAGTACTACATGACAACTACTAAACCAACTCGCTTATAAATAGTCCCTTCTATTTGGAGATTTTAATATTCTCTGCCTTCTTCTTGTTTCATTATCTCCCTTGTCTTGGGTCTTAGTCTTAGTTCTGTTTCCGAAGTGGCCTTTTGTTCTCCTTCCATTCAATATATTTTTCCTGTCTTTAAGGCAGACACATCTTTCACATTCAGGATTTTTTTTCTAAGCCCTCCTAGCCAAGAGTAAAGTGCTGGTTTATATAAAACTTATTTATACAAAAGGTTAACATGTTTCTCAATGCTCTTAATTTATAACAATTTTAAATTTCTGTAGGCTCTTCATAGTTCTTAGTGTGCCTAATGCAAAGAAACTAAGTGATTATGTTACCATTGTAGGTGATACTCAAAGGGAAATGCTCTTAAGGGAGATTTAGAACTTAAAGCAGTGCTCTGGGCCATGAATGAAAAGATTCAGATGAGCAGAGAAAGAGTAAAACACTGCATGAATGGGGAGCAAAATACACTGTTTCCAGCTAAGGGAAAATCTATATTAATGGTGGAGAGGCAGAATAAATGTATAGGTAGGGGAAAGTTTAGGCCAAATAAATGAGGGAGTTTCCAACTGTTTATAAAGTATAAGTTGGAAGTTCTGCTTAAAGTAGTTTGAGAAGTTCCTTCAGAGGAGATAAATGTCTGGGAGCTTGGTCATAATCTAACCTTTCATGTGCTAATCTAGTGGATGTTCTTTTTCTTTGTCATATTTCCTTCATATCACCTTTTATCTCTTAATAAAGAAATTTGAATTACTCTTTGGCTTGACAGTTTTTCATACTTATAATCTTCTATATTTTCTGCTTTATTCAATCAGTTATGGAGAGGGAGAGAAAACAGTATAGAATATCAAAGGGGAACTTGTTATAAAATTAAAGTCTCTAGACCAGTCAGCTTGAGACATTTGCTGGCTAAGATCTTGCAGGGATCATTAAAGGCTTGCTTTGAGTATTGGAGTGAGTCCTGCAAGCCTGTACCATGCCTCACACACTGCCTGTCTCAGGAGCTTGGGGCAGATAATGGCAACTGCGTGCTGAGCTATTTTTGACAACATGGAAAAGTATAGACTAGCACCTATTAGTACAGTTGAGAGTTTAATAATTTGCAAAGTGTCTCACAGTTATTGAAGATACTGTTTTACAATAGAGATTTGTGCATATAGGACTCTTTCTTGTTCAGCATTGTAAATAAACGGGTGGATGAACATGAGGATTCTTGAAAAATTGTATTTTGGACAGAATTACATGTAACTTTTTCTGTTAGTCTCTTGAGTCCCTCAGAATTAGGAATTAGGAGTAAAGCATTAGGTGTGCTTCTTAGTATGCGAGCTGCACCAGAGGTGAGATGGATAGCTTTGGGGAGCTGGTAATAATAAATGAATTGAATAGTCCCTTAGTTGAAGATTGTTTTCAGCAGGGCTTCTCAGACTGTCTTTCAGATTTATCAAATTTTTCTTTCTATTTTAATTTTCACAGAAAACTTACAATTAGGTCGTAATATTTTTATAGATGAGAAAATTAAGACACAAGAAGCTTAAATGGTTTACTCAAAGTTAGATAATAAATTGTGTAACTGGGACTTAAACTTAGCACCAAAGACCTTGCTATGTCTGTCATGTTTCCATGACATTCTATGGTTTTTATGATAATAATTTTCCCACCTAAAAATAGTTACTAATCAGGAGGAATTTGCTTTCTTATAATTTGAGTGTGAAAAAATTAAAATACTGTTCCACATACCATTTTTTGGTATGGGTTCAGGCAAAATAAGCTTTTCAAACATTAGCGCTTATTATCTATTTTAAAACTGTATTATATGTTTACATTTCCAGTTGGAATATATTGAGTACATATTAAAAATCAAGTCTTTCCTAATCCTACTATCTAAATATAACTATTACTGTTTTGAGTTCCTCTAATACATATTTACACTCCTGTATAATTAAAACGAGATTGTGTTACATATAATTTAGTAACTTATTTCCCCCCTAAATACTGTACAACTTTAATAATGACAAAGACAAAACTCTACTCTTTCCTATTTTCTTCAGAATCATTAACACCATCACTGTTCTCTATAGGCTGCAATCCCATTTTCCTCATTTTTCTCTCTTTGACTAACTGCTGCTGAATTCCTCTATTTTCTTTGTAATATATTTAACTTATTCATATTTTTCATGTCCTGTCTCAGTTTTTTTGTATTAGATTAGTGACTACTGAATCACCATGCCATTCTTAAATATATTCTCTGCTTCTTTGATTAATAGTTCTGGGGGCACACAAAACTTTTGGTCTCTCGCATCTTTTAGTGGCTTCTGTTGGGCAATAAAATATTTTCTCTGTCACATTTTGTTTGTAACTACATCTTTTTCTAACTTCTTGCCTCCATAGCCAGATAGGGTACCTGAGTCTGAGAACTTGTAATAAATTGCCACTAATGAAGACTTTGAACTTCTATTCGGTAGTTATTTTCATATGTGTATTACAGTTTACCTATTTCATTGCTTTCCTTCTCTTACCTTGAGTTATTAAAGACAAATTAATTTTTATCCCTTTTCACTAGATGTTTTTAAATTAAAACTAATACAAAAATGTTTTAAAATGTATATTTGTAGAAATGGTGAGCCCATGCTATCTAGGCTTTTTAAAATTGTTGGTTTGATCATAAACACACTGCCTGTCAAATTAAATGTGGGTGCAGAATGATGGAAAAATTTGTTGACATTTGTAGATCCCCAAACAGCTTTCTTTTCTTCTCCTTGTGAAATGTCCTGTCTAGCTACTATCCACCAGTAGTTTTGTGGGGCATTACCTATATATAGATATCAAAATCATTGTGCTACCTGAAATGATGGCTTCTAGTCACGACATCTTTTCTCACTGGAGCCATATAGACTGAAAAATATATTCTTAAACAGTGTTATTTCTGTGTTTTGCCAGGGATAAAAACAGGTACAGCTCTTTGGGGCTTTTCTGAGAAGTTTTTAAGTAATAATGTTGAATTGATTGTGGATGAAATCAAGGTATATAGTACATTGTCAAAAATTCCCTTCCTGGAATCTTGCACAATGTATTTTTGGTAGATAAGGAAATAACAAATCTTTAGGCTATCAAGTGACATATAATTGAATAGATTATAATTAAATATTAAAATTTAGAAATAACGACTATATAGGTCACTTGGCCTAAGTGTGAGTATATAGGGCTTTTTAGGTAGGATAGTGAAACTATGATACAGATAATGCCCCAGAAAAATACGGGAACTAGGATTTGATTCCATATCTGAGACCAAAGTCCATTGTAATTTTAATTTTATTTGTAAGGCAGATTCAAGGTTGCTGGTGTTCAATTTAAGTTTTAAGTTTTAACTCTAAAATGATATTTTCAAATCAGATTAAATGTCTACTGTGTGGTATAGACACTAAGGATATTGATTATAATTGGTTAAGAATTATGTAGTTGTTTGAAGCTTTCATTTCCTAATCAAACCTAAAGTAAATCGTATCCCTTGATACACTGTTATATTTTCTTAATTGCTTTGGTTCTTTCTGATCAGTATTACTAAAAGATATGCATTAGGATAATTTGAAGACACAAAGATTATCTCTTTGTTTTGTCAATTAATAAATTTAGAGTAATTATGTTTCTGAAAACCCCTTTGCAGATGAAATTGTGAATTAGAAAGTTACTTCTTTAAGGTCATGTATGACACTATAAAGTAGTAATTAAGAGTTAAAAGGCTTGGAGTTGAATGTCAGCTCTTCAACTGTGTGATCCTGGGCATGTCTCATTACTTCATTTTGTTTCCTTGCCTGCAAATAATTATGCTACCCATTTAATATAAGAGATTGATGCAAATTAAAGGAAATAATGCTTACAAAGGATTTAGCACTGTACCCGGCACAAAGAAAAACTAACATAAAACAAAGTACAGCTTCAGTTGAAGAACATGCTATGAAAATCAGGGGCTGTGTTAGGCACTTTGATTTTTAAAATATGTTAATGTGAGCTAATTAAATTGATTTAAAGTTTAAGAGCTTAAGTTCTTGGAACAAATTATTATATACTTAGAATAACTATTTGAACCTATTAGATAAAGAAAAGTATTAATGTTTTTGACTCTTCATCTTATTGAATATCTCATTTTTCTTATTAATATTACTCATTGGACATATAACCAATGAACAACATCCCTACTAAAAGAAAGGGAAGGAAAGAAAGTAACTATAATGTTTTATTTCTTGTGAACAAGCTTTACAAATGTTTAGTGGGAAGACAGTTTGAGATTAATATATTTTATATGCTCATCATATCTGCAGCTTATTTCTGAGCATATTAAAAGTTGAATCTGTTGGCTCCCAAACTTGGCTGACTTGCATGGGGAGCTTTGCTTAAAAAGGTTCTTGAGGGTCCCCTTCTCTGTGTCTTACTCCACATCCCCTCAGACAAATCTGTTGATTAGCCATATTTGGATACCATTAGACTATGACAATTATGTGTGTAGCTCTGTGAACTCTTTAATGGAGCATACTCAGTTTTTATAAACGTGTTATGGACAAGTAATAAATCCACTTAATTTACTTTGCAAGATACTTTTATCAGATACTTTTGAGAAAATTTCTAAACCATTGGTGCCTACTCAGTAGGAGTTTTATGGAGTGATTTGAACTATTGTGCTCCAGAATAGCTCAGGATAAGGGAAGGCCAGCAGAGCATAGGAGACTGTCACGCAAGCTTATGGAAGAGTGAGCTTCCTTCAGTTCTGTACCTTAGATGCTTGTGTCTTAGCCTTGTCCCAGGCCTGCTTCACAGAAGGAGGCTGCATACAGATTTTCACTTTAGTTTAGCATAATCCCATGCATACTGAATATTTTATTAAAAATTGATGAGAAAATGAAAATAATGTAGCTGAACCCAAATTTATATTAACTTAGAATTTTAAAAAATCTGAAAAAAATAGCATTATGCTTTTTTTCTTGCCTGCTTAGTAATTGTCAGAAGCTCAGAAATTCCACTGCAGTAGAATCTTGTCTGACACTGAATTGTGCTTGGTTGTTTTACCTACTGGCAGCTACCTGAAATCAGTGCTCTTATGTTATAAGTTTAAATATTTGAAATATAGTACCATTAGCTCTTAATTTAAACTTATCAATAATCATTGAAGTATTAACCAGTGACTATAGTTTTACTGCATTTTTATTAATATAGAATTCTTGGAGAATTTGCCTATAATTTTTTTTTGTGTGTGAGTGCTACATCTGGAAATGCTCAAAAGTTGTTTGCCTTTTTAAGAGAATAGCTTCTTTAGTGGTGAGGCTCACGTTAAAGAATGATGAACCATAATGTGAGGAAGCAGAATATTGTGAATTATTGTTTGGCAAACATACCTAATGCAAGCATTAGCTCCTGAAGGCATTTATAAAGCACCACTTGCAGAAAACTAGAGATAGGCTACACAGAACTTTCTCTGTAAACTCTCAGAATGTAAATTAGAGCACAACTTAGTTTATTCAACAAGGACTAAATTCTGTAAGTTTAATATTGATATGTTTATAGGTTCCACGATTAATGTGTAATTAGTATGAAAGGAACATTTAGAATCTGTTAAAATTTGTAGATGTGACATCATTGTCAAGTTAGTAGTTTTATTTCTTAAAGTTACAGTTTATTTAAATACATTTTCTTTGCTCTAAATTTTTATTTCTTCTTGCAGTAGTGCCAAAGTAAGTTTTCCCAAGTAGAATTATTCAATATTTAGCTCCACTGATATACTATTTAAAATAAAAATAAACACGTAACAACCAAGGGTGGAAGAGTGTGTAGATTTGTTTTTAGCTTTCTTTTCTATGGCTTCTCAGAAGTGTATCATATTATAAATACATTCAAAATGTTTTGCTCTGAGGATATGTAGCATTCCTATAAAGGTTAAATCAATAAAAATGATTTGGACACATTCCTAAGCATGGCTAGAACAGGTAGCTCGTTGTTTTAGGTACCCTTGAGTTTCTGGAGCAAATCATTATGGCATAGCAAAAGAACTTACTAAAAGTTGCTTTCTATGTGTAGATGCATCAGCTTTAAAAAACTGTTTTTCTAACCTTCCAGAAATGAGTATTTTAAAAGTAGCCCTGTATATATTGATTTTTGTTAGGGGTTTTAAATCCAGTTAAAAGTTTTGGAGCTTTTTTCTCTTCCAATGCTGAAGATACATCATAATTGATAAGAAAGAGGTACGTATAGGAAAAAACGGAATGGTCAAGCCTTTCTGGCGGATTTAAAGTAACTTATACAGTAGTTTTGTGATTAAAGAATTACACATTGTAATGGTAAAGTTAGGAGTTAGATATTTCTTTTTAGTCTTGCCAGTTTAGAAGAAAATTCAGTAGTCATTGAGTTGTTAGGTTCATTTGAACAGTTCAAAAGGCACGCTTGAATTTGAACTTTTATATTAAAAAGCACAAATGTATGTCCCGAGAACAGAGTTGGCTTCTCCTTCTATTCTTACTACGAGCCAGTTTTATTTTAGGCATTTGTTGGCATTTTCTTTTTCATTTCTTATATTTTGAGTATATAAATCTTCAGATCACACTGTTTTTAGAGGTGCTTTTCAGTAAATATGTCAGTTTATAATAATGAATAAGGCTGTTTTTTCTTGAATTTGCTTTAAAGCAGTGTTGTAAAAGTATTAGATATTTTTTGTATTCATAAAAGCATAGTGATTTACCATATATTTGAATAAAAAAGATCTAAAGAAAAATTTGAGATATGAGATTTCATTGTAGAAAATCTCTTTGTATTTTTTGTACATATATAATTTGTAAGTAAATGCTTTATACAAAATACTGTGTTATATTATTTGTTGGAGACATGATTTAATTTCATAGCTAAGAAAATGGCTTGAATATGTCTCAGTAAAAATTTATTTTGTATGTAGAGAGATTTAACCACTTAATAACATAATTTAGCAATTTAAACCAAATATTTTGCTCTTTTAAAAAAGTTATTTAAATGTCTTGATAGATTCAGAATATTTATGAAAGTAAAAATAAGCCTAATAGCATATGACTTTAAATTTTCTCTCTGGGTACTTGTGAATGAATATTTTAAAACATTGCTCTATATGTTTTTTTCTAGTCATATTAGTACACCAAAATATTCTGTAATATGCTTATGCGTGCTATAAGGGAAATTACTTTTACATTTTTACTACTGAATAAAAAATGAAGTTCTAACAGTACTCACTGTCTATATCTGTCTTAGATAATAACACTTTTTAAAATGTGGATTCTAGAGGTAAAAAGTTCAAAAATATTTACCTCATAAATTAGATAAAGGTGTGTGTGTGTGTATGTGCGTGTGTGTGAGAGAGGGAGGGGGGGGAGAGGGAGAGAATTATCCATGATGTGTATGTATGTATAATTTTAACAGTTGGGAGAAGATAAATTTTGTGTGCATATTGGAGTTTATAAAACTATGAAAAGTATTTCTGATGTGGAGAGAAAATTTGGATTAATGATCAAAGGTTGGATTACATTGAATTTCATGTTTACATTGCTTTACAAACATAGTGCATTGTCTTTGTAAGTAGTATCTGTTTTGTTTTTGTATTGAACCTTATATTTGTTAGAGAGTAGCATTTTTTCCCCCTGAATTTTAACAAAAGCTGAATTATCTAAAAGCTGTATCGATTTTGTGAAAAGTAAAAATTAATTTTACTAGATTATCTTTTGTAGCCACTTTTATTACCTAATGTTAAGATGCTACTGTTTTGTTGTGTGTTTTCTCATCAACCTGTCAAAATACCTTAATTGTTTTGAATTGGGTGTTTAGATCCTTAATATGATTTTTTTTTTTGGTGCCAGGGATGGATCTCGGGTCTTTGCGCTTGTGCAGCAGGCAGTGAAACCACTGAGCTAAATCCCCGGCCCAATATGAAATTTTTGCATGCTCGTAATTATCAGTTTTAGAGAAAACACAGTGACTGATATAATGTTGGTTATTATAAAGGGTTTTTTTTGTGTGATACTATACTGTCTGTCATTACATGTATCTGTGGTCCGAGAGAAGTTTATGAAAGAGTGATAATTCACTTTTCTCCAAAAATTGGATTTTTTTTGAGATATGAAATGTAATAAGATTTATTATTATTTAAAGTGAATCTACACCCTTAGTCTTTTTGGTATTCATGTGCTTATTTTCTAACTTTTTTTTTTTTTTTTTTTGGGTACCGGGGATCGAACTTGGGACCTTGTGCTTGCGAGGCAGGCACCAGAACCACTGAGCTAAATCCCCGGCCCAATGCGCTTATTTTCTAGGGTCAAGTTGCAGTGATATAGCAATGGGTTGAAATTGTAGAATATAGTATATTATGCCATAATAAGATCAGTGTGATGATCTTTTGTTTTCAGCTTCAGAGTGAATGCACGTCGGTTAGATTCATTTAAATACTTTTCAGTCATTTGGTAGAAATAATGATATCTTTCACTTGTCTTGGAAATTTGAAGTCTTAAATTGAGAAGTTGAGGATAGAGATTTAAAAATAATATTAATTAATAATTATTATAGAAAAAATATCAAAAATTTAAAATTCAATTCATTGTTTACCCAAGTGGTTTACTTGGAGACTGAGTAGATGTATAGGAGACACACCTGTTTAGCTCCAAGCCAGGTGTGTTCTTTGAGAAAGTATCCATAAATAGGGATCTTTTAGCAGATTAATTCCATTTATATTTGTCCTTGTAAAGTGCAATGATTTATTTAACTGATGTCAGTTTCTAATTGTTATGCAAGTTTTTAAATGGAAAATAATGTCCTGGGGTTTTATAAATTTAGTATTATTTTTATCTTGAATTTCTTAATAGATTCTTAATCTGTTGGCTTCAGAGATTGACATTCCTTTGTTAGTGTCCATGCAAAAACAATTATTTTTGAGGAGATACAAATACCGTCTCTTTTTTTTTTCTTGGTTTATAATCATTATTTTAAGTTTTGTAGTCACTGATGTATGAACTATATATAAAAATTTCAAATCAGACTGATGGCCAAAAGAAATTTAAGTTGAATATGTATGGCAGGTATTTTGTTTCTGTATAAAAATACATGTCCACATAAAATTTTGTAGAATACCACAACATCATTATTCTAATTTTTCTAAAGAAATACTGTGCTTATATATGTTTTCAAAACTTTATTGATGATTGTTATGTGTTGGTTAGCTTTTTTACAAGGTAAGTTTAGTTGTGAGGTATCTGACCAGAAGAAATATATAAATAATGGTTTGGAACACTCAAGGTTTGTGTAATTTTAGGGGAATCAATAAATGTGTATTTAAGTTCTTGGATTTTTAAGAATAATCTTTTATGTAAATATGGTTATAGTTGATGGTATAATGACACCATTGATGTTAAAAAAATCATTGTAACTGAGTAGTGTAATAAAATTAATTTATTTGACTTTTTGGTAAAAGGTTTTTGTCTTACATAGGATATTTAGATCTAACTTGGTAGGAATGTTAGTAATCTAGTGTAACTCATGTATAATTTTTTAAGTAAAATGGCAGAAATAGTGGAGATAACAAAGTGGTTGTCAAAATCTTATATATACATTTTTGAAAGCAGTTTTAACTTGGTAAATTTTCTAACATCAATATATTAAGTTCTGTCTTAAATTTTATTAGAAATAGCATTCACTTCATATGTGTGTATGTTAAATTCTATTTCTTGTAGGCAGTAGATTTAAAAGGCAAAAATTATTTAATCAAGGTAAATTAATATCTTTCATTTAGAGCCAAAATCACACTTGGTATTGGCATATTTAGTCCTTGGATATTTATTGGATTTTTTTCCCCTTCTGGTGCTGGGGATCAAACTCAGCCTCGTGCATGTGAGGTGAGTATTGTACCACTGAGCCCAGCCTCTGTATGTTGGGGTTTGAGTGTTAATAACAATATAGAATATTTATAGGCAGTGCATGAATAGCAAAATTTTTTCTAATGGTAAGAATAAATGCTTAATTAGCAACTATCCTTTAGAGGAGTTTTAAAATTCTATAGCTCATCTTATTTGGGGTTAACACTATATGTTAAATGATACTGTTTCTATTTAGTAGAAGGCATGTTTATGAAAAAAATATCCTTTAGACTTAAATCTTGTTCAACAATAATGAGAATTTAAAATGTTTTGTAGGGTGTTTCTTACATCCATTCAACACTATTCCAAACTTGAACCCTATGTCCTTGTTAGTAGTATAAGGGGGAGGAAACTCCTAAGAATGTGCATAAGGTGAAGATATGGTATACACTATAATAAAGGAACATTTAATCTCAGTTGCTATACAGGTCTTAAAAAGTTATGTATGGTCTGTTTTATATATATTTTCTGTTGAATGGACAAACCCTTGTGGTTAACTGTGGTTAAGATTATAAGGAAACTCCCTTTGAATAAGGTATAGAGTTGCTCCAGTTTTTGAATTGTAACACATTAATCAAAATACATATCTGGTAAATTCCATAATCTTTTTGATATGACAAGCTTGTATTAAAGTACATAATGTCATTACCTGAGACTTCCTTTGTTAAAGATTTGTTTTAAAATATTGGAAATTTCAGATTTGGTGTGAAGATTTCTTATATTTTATCATTTATAAAATATCAAGTACTGGAATTTATTATTCTGTTATAGGAGCTTAATGACAGCTTTTTTGGGGGTAGAATTTTACCTTGAGTGGAAGTTATACAGAATTCACTGGATTAAGAGAAAAAAATAATGCATTAAGATAACCCATTGGAAAGTCTGCCTAAATTAGCAATATTTTTGCTGGTACTAATTTAATGTAAGTATGGCTTGGTAAATGAAAAGAGAAATTATGCACTGTCACAATTAGAATTTTAGGTTTTGCAGGAAGGATGTTTTCCCCATTTGTCGACACTGTAGAGAATAGACGCTTCCACTAGAACCCTTTATATAAAAATGTCTCTAAAAACTTGCTTGGTAATAGCATTTACTAATGATTATTATGGTGAGCTTTTACATGACTTCAGTATTGATTTAGAATTGTCATAGTGTCTTGGGACACTGTTAGGCCAGCATGGAAGGTTGACATTTGTCTGCTTTAGATAGGAATTTGAGATTGCCCTGTTTTGCCATCAGTCTTCAGCTATACTCGGGTGGGTAATTAATCATAGGAAATGCAAAAATAATCCAGTCCGGTCCCACTGGATTTTTTATATGAATACTTACTTTTCCTATATACAGTATAAGTATATATATATATATGTATATATATATATATTTATATTTTATACACACACAGTTGAGGTATTTAGGTAACCCCTAACCTTTTGCTTTAACAAAGAAGTACAGTATAAAAATATTACCACAGTTTTCATGTGAGCAGCTCTTGAGAGGAAAAAAAAGCCCTCTAGATGAATATTTGTTGAAAAAAAAGTTGTGATACAGAATGTCTTAGCCCCAATATAGTACTTGAGGACCACCAGTGTGTAAAATTGAAAGCACATGAGTTTTGAAGCACTAGAAAAGGTTTGTAATTGATTAGCGCTGCTTGAAAGTATTGAAATACAGTGAGATTTGATTTGTGAATGGTTCTATTCAATAAAGATTAATTCTGTGTTTGATAAAATCTCAGTGCCTTCAATGAGTTAGCTAGCCCCCCCTGCAGTTTATTTAACCATCACATATTTCAGTGTTCTTTTAACAAACTGGAACATTTCTATCTTACTGAATTTAACTCTAGCATGATTGATTTAAGCAGGTCAGACTAACAGTGATTAGCTTGAAGGGATTAATTGAATAGATTAATTTTTTCTATTAAAAGAACTAAAATATATCATAATGTAATCATGTTCATTTCATGCCTTGTGATTTAGAGACTATCTGGAGGTTCATACAAATGTACAGTATCTTTTTCTATGATTTGTTTTTAATCTTTCATATTTCAAACATTTTTTAAAATGAAGTGAAATCTAACAATTTTTTATGTAAGAGTAGAATTATTATAATTTAAAATATTAAAATACGACCCTTTGGGAATTACACTGACAGTTTTTATTATATATTGCAGTAATCTTCTATGTTCTTGGCTTTTTAATTCTTTTCTCTGGATTATAGAATTTCGCTCTCTTGTTTTAAAACAGGTTACAAAACTTTGTTACTACTAAATCTTGAAACTATAAAATTATTATTGATGTAGACCACAAGTACTGCTTTGAAAATCACTATTCATATTTAATCAGTTACTGTGGTCAGTTAGATTTTGTGTAGAAGTTTAATCAGTCAGCTGATATATTTTCATAAATAAGTTCTTCATTGTAGGATACTTGGTGAGTCAGTTTGTTTTCAACAGGCTTTATGATAAATAATGGACAGATTTTAAGTAGCCACAGATTGAAAATTCTTAGTTAATTCAAAGTAATGCTGAGAGATCAAGTACACTGACAGCTTTCTCTGTCTTGTTCTTTGTCTCTCTCTCTCTCACACCCCCACACACCCGTTTTATTATATCTGAGATGTTTTAATCGATCACTGTATGCTTTGTCTCTTAAGCTTTTTAAACTATTTTACAGAATTGGGGCACATACTTATGACATTTCATACATGGCATGATAATCATTATGTAAGAAGCTAAAACCTGGAGTGAGGTTGTAGACTTTGTGTAGATTATGGAATGGGGGAATGTATGCAATGTGATGATAACCTATACCTAGTAGTGGGAATGCCCACTACTCACGAGTAATTAGTCTGGTGTAGTGGGTTCATGTTAAGTTCTCTAGGCTCTGAGGCACTATTTGACAGGGGTGGGGAAGGTGAAATTCACTTCTCAGAAGAGAAAGAATTAGTTATAATGTTAAAAAAATATGAAATGCAACAAGAGATGATCTGCAGTTTATTTTTATGCCTTAGAAACTTGGTCTGGCTTTGGAAATTTTAATGTAGAGTAGTTATTAAGAATGTTACCTCACAGGACCCCAGATAGGATAGAATAAGGATCATTTCAGCATATTCTTTGTGACAATTTTAACATTTTTTGGGGACAGCTTTACTTCTAATGCTAAAGTATCCCTTGAAACTTCTGGTGTTCTTGATCTGATTAGAAAAATTTATTTTAAAAAACCGAGTGTATTTTAAAAAACTTAGTAATGTGAAAGAACAACTTCACCACTTGATATACCAGTTAAAACTAATCCCTTCATGTAATATTAGTTTTAACTTTTTTCTGTCATCTTTTTGATGGTAATAGCAAATTATCCCACAAATAAACTGTAATTATGATAGAGGCAATAATGCAGCCTAGTTGTAGTTATTTTCTGCTTCCTAAATGCAGAAAGTTTTAGGATTATGCTTAATTCCTACCATTAAATTTTTTAATAATTTGTGATTATTATGTTTATGTATTTGTAACTGTGAGTGGACCCACTTACAGCTATTGAGGGAGTCATTACAGCAGTTTTAAATATTTTGTAAAATACAAAGTTCATTTCTTTACCCTTTAAGAGAAACCTTTTTCCCTCCTCTGGTTTAATTATTTCTCTTTGTCCTAAACTAAGACTGATCCTCTAGTAGTAGCCAGTTAAAATGTGTGAAGTAGGAGGAGTAAAGGAAATGCCAACCGTTAGTTGAAAATTACAAAGCAAAGTTAATGTAGATACACACAGCAAAAGGATTGATTTTAAAGGATGAAAGAAAAATTTTAGAAATTGACTTGTAGTTGGAACATGTTGGACATCATAAAGAGAATCTTGTAAGTGATGAACTATTTTACTATAACACCGTGTCAGTTGATAAATGTTGAAGTAGTTTGTATATCTGTATCAACACTAACTTGAAATTAAATATTAAGGGACTGTCTTATGCCTGTTTTGTTTTAAAGTCCAGCAAGGTTGAATAGGAATGGCTCTTTCAAGTCATGCAGGGTATTCTTACGGAGCTTTATTTTTCATAAGACTAAAAATGATACTCATTTTGGTAGTTCCAAGAATGTGATTAAAAGAGTCTTAGATGTTTCAATATTTACTATATGTTTACAGCAAGTTCTGCATATAGATAACAGCATGTAGATGTAAAACTCTATAGAAAAATAGAGTTGTATGCAGGTTTTAAAAGACTCTTCTGAACTTTTAAATATCCTGGGTAACTCTGCAGATCTTTTAAAAACATCTGTGGTGTACTTAGAATAATTTTATTTCAGTCGAATATATGCTTCAATTGTATAAAGTTGTTTAGAAACAAATTTTTGTAGATATCTTATGGTGCAGTTTAAAATTATAAATAGATTTCTTTTTAGTTGAGCTAGTTAAAATGTTAATTTTACTACAGGTTTATTTCTGTGTTGTACATGGTAGACCATAATGTTGCAATAATTCTGTGGTCTGGTATTTTGTAAAATTGCTTCTTTTTTGAAGTTTGCTCAAATATTGGGAGCTGCTGAGTCAGTGATTTATAATTCTTTGATCAGTTTAGCATCTAATTTTCTACTGCAAGTCAATAAGATTATTAAACTTGTACTGTTTTAATACCGTGATTTCAATAATTTTGAAAACATTTTGATTTATGTGAGTTAACTAATTTTGTCTATTTCAAGTCATCACCCTGAAAGTTATAGATGCCAAGTGCAAATATTTACAGCAATTTCATTTTTCAATTTTTAATGCAACAAAATAACATTATGACATTTAATATTCTGCTATATGAAGAAGCTAGCAGTTTATCTAAGAATCATATTATGTTAAGCAGGTTCACATATGATAGCATTTTAAAATACAGTAATACTTACCCCAAAAGAAGTTTTGCTGACATGGTGTCACTGTGCTGAAGAGGCTGTTTGATGCCATAGTCCCTCTTTTTTTTTCCAGATAGAACTTGTACCCTCTGTTGTAAATACTGCTTGCAGCCTTAGACTGAAAATACAAACCATACCCAAATCTTGTTTTAGCTTTACAGTATCCCTCAGTACATAGACTTTATATTTATTTTTTTCTGTCAAGAAATTATGTAGCTGGAAACATGTGAAAAGCAAGGAAACAAAACAAAAAGAGAATGAGCAAATATTTGAAGGACCTACTATTACTGCATAGACTGTGGTTAGAGAGGCACTCACTGACTCTGTTGGTCTCCGTGGCTGGTAGTGACCTGCGGAGATTAACCATTTAAACACCAGAGACGACTTGCTGTCCTCCTGGAGAAAGTTTGCACCGCACTTGTGGTTCTGTGGTTGTTTGTGAGGCGAATGAAGCATTCACACAATCCAAAAAAGCAAAAGCTTTAAAACTCCTTTTTTTGCAAGCACTATTACTGGAGAGACAGAATCATGTGGTTTGTGACCTCACAGTACTCAAAGTGGGACTGCCTACCACTGTGGCTTTCCCCCCTTGCTCTTGCTTTCTCCCTTCTTCCCTCTCCTCTTCTCTCTCTCTCCCCCCCCTCCCTTTTTTCCTCCTCCTTCCTCTCTCTCTCTCTCCCCCTCTCCCTCTGACAAAAGGCTTGTGGTAAGGCCTTTCCTGGCATCCAGAAGGATATAGCTTTTTAATTTTTGTGACTCATGAGAGGATTTGGCTAGAATACAAATGCTGAAGGAGCCCAAACTCCTGTAAGGTTAAGCATTTGTACAGCAGAACTCTGCAGTTAAAGGCTTTCCCTTTTTACCACCTCTCTTTTTTTCTTTCTTTTTTTTTAAACCTCTCCCTTTTAGTTCATTATTGTGTCTGTGGAAAAGTGAGCAAAATTGCCTAAAGAAGCTGTGTGAAATTCTGAACAACAGTGATGACTTACAATAATTTACATCTTTGGATTATATCACATTCTGGGGTCTGCTTCATATTTGTTAGGGTGGCTGGATTCCTTCTGTTTTCCGTTTTCTTGTCTTCTTAAACTTGTGAATCTGTAACTCATTGTAAAAAAGTTTACCTTTCTTAAGGTCTGGTTGCAAACTGCTTGCTGGGCTTGACTGTAATTGGCTGTCAAGAAAGCGTTAGTCTGGGGGATTTTGCAAATACTTTACAAATACTAAATCATGTCTGTATAGTTTATTTTCAATAATAGACGGCAGCTCTTACAATAAAATTTAAATGTAATTAGTATTTTTTATATTATGTATACTTTTATATCATAACTAAAAATTATAATAGCTTGTTGAAAGTATCAGTCTTATTTGAGATTGTAACTTTCATTCAAGTAAGTGTATTCATTTTGTATAATTCTTTAGTTGATTTGGACATTAACAGAGCTTTTGATTGCAGATGTTATACGTATATCAAGTAAACTACATTGTGAACTCAGCATCGAGTGGGTTAACCGAAGCTGTATTTTTTGTTTATAATGGAAGCTTTGAAATAAATTACAAAATGCTGTGTGTAGTAAGGAATAATGCACACAGACAGTATGCTAGTCGTCTCGATTTGCTAATTCTGATTCAGAAGAAAATTGAAAACATCTTTGGGAAACTCTCTTTTTTGGCCCCTTTGGACATGTATGTATAGAACTCATTTTCTTATTAGGATGATTATATATCATAGGCAGTGAGTTTTATATTTATGAATAGAGCTTCCTGTTTTCATCAGTTGAGAGTGATGGGGTATTTTTCAACAAAGATTATAAAGGTGAATAGACCAATTTTCTAGGCATTTTTTGCCATTTATCCATGCCACTCATAATTTGCGTGTTAGACTTTGTCCTAGCATGATAGTAACCAGGAGTGTCATATAAATGACTGGGAGAGTGGGCAGAGATGGTGGATTACAAAGGATTATTTGGGCTATTCAGTGGAGTAAAGGAGGGGCTCGAGAGTGTTAGAATTGACATATCCTTGTATATATTCTTCCTAACACAGTTCATTATCTGCTTTTGGTTCATATTAGATAAAGATTACTGTACAAACATGTTCATAAGATTCTTTACAAAAAATGGTTATTCCAGAATACACTGAGAGGACATGGGAATGATGTCCTCCTTTAATCCTTTATTATTCAAATTATTCAAATGTCCAGAGGTTTTTTGAATATACATCTAGTGATAAAACCACAGAAATACACTTTGGTGCTTTATTTTAAATATAGATTTATAATGCCATACTGTACATGTAAAAAGGCTTTACATTGAAAAGAAAAAGTTTTCATTTAACATGTAAGTATTCATGCAAAGAGAGAAGTTAACCTTTTTCATAAATAAGGTGTACCAGTATGATCTCTCTCTCTCTTATCCAAAGGAAATAAAAGGAGATTTTATTCATAAAATTTGTTGAATTGCCAAATTTAGTTTCATATGCACATATAATAGCAAGAGTCAGGCTATTGAAAAAATATCAGTGGCTGCTATATAGTATGGTAACCAAGCACTTTTCTTCTTTTTAAAGTGAGTTTATAGTGTCTGCATCAGGATTTTCTGACATAAACCATAAGCTTTTGCCAAATGTTCTCTTTCTTAAAAGTTTGCAAAAATTATTTTATACACTTTAGTTCTTCAAGTTGACATAAAATAAATTAGAATAATTTTTAACATCTATCTGTCTTCTAACTGCTTGTCCTCTTTTTGCAGGACCCCCCCCCCCCCCGTCTTTGAGTCAGGATCTTTATTCTTATTGTAGAAGTGTTTGCTGAATAATTGTTGAATATGCCCTTTTGTTCTCTGAGGCTCATCAAGTTCTGGCAAGAGAAAGAAATTATGTGCTTTAAAGTTTGTGTATTCATTATCCACAAATATTTCCCTCCTCTAAATTAAAAATATGTTCTCTTTGGAGTGCATATCACTTTGTGGTAACTGGTATACATTTGATAATTGACAGTGTGTTCCATAGAAGTAGCTTACTTCATGTGATGAAGAGAGCTATATTCATTGCAAACATAGCTCTTGATTATAGATTTATACCAAGCTTATAATCAGAAATGGAAATCACAGATTATTTTTTTCTAAAGACCCTTAAGACGTCATACTGTTTGGGATATGTTAATATTTCCTGTGTGGAAGTGAGCAACAAATTTAGGTTCATAGTGTAAGGTAAGGTATGTGCTTTAATGCTAGGGAAATGAAATACGATTTTGAATTTGAAATCAATTTGTAAAAAACTAGGAGGTTAGTGTCTTGCCTTCCTATAATTTTATGTTTTATAAAAATTACCAAAATTGGTCAAACATTTTAAAATACAAAAACATTTATAGTATAGCAGTAAAATAATGTTTTAAATGCTATATTTGTTTTCATTACCTTCTGAATCTTTTCCTCAACTAATGATTTTATTTTAATATAGTAGTTTTACTCTATCAATATTGTACTATTTCTATTCTTTTTTCTTAGGAATTCTTTTAGACATAGTTGCTGCTTTTCTATTTTAATAGAAAACGAGCAAATTGTGGATATTTAAAAATATTGTGATTATGAGGTTTTAATCTTATTTTAACTTGGTATTTAAAAATTTAATTTTAATTTTTTCTCAATTTTTTTTCTAGGTCTGATAGATTGCTATTAAATCTTATCTTGCACTGTTGAGCCTTATATCAATGAAAAGTTTTTTTGTAATAGCAAGAGGTATATAGTTTTACATTTTGAATTATGATTATGAGATGTTAATCCCACTCCTTCCCACGTTTTGACATTTCTATATAGAGTCAAAGTAGATTGTTAAAGTTCTAGTAAGGGATACTGATGTTAATTTTCACTAAAAAATACTTAGTAAGTTTGAAGCTCTTAACATTAATTGCAAATTGTTATATCATGACATATTACACCTTATTTGGAGAGTAGTGGCATTTGGTTACAGAGTTATTTTTTTTCTTTTAACTGTTTTAAGTTATTCCTTGAATCCTTTCTTTATGCTAATTTTCTTTAAACATTGTTTCACTTGACATTAACACTTTAATTATAAGGATTACTTTGTTTTTCTTCGATTATTCTTTGAAGTGCAGAGTAATCCACACTTGCTTAATGTAGTTGTGTAAGTGTTTTGTTTCTTATAATTACTAGAACAATTCATCTTCTAATGCTGTCATTTTTGAAAGAATGAAAAAAAGGCGACAGCTTGCAGAAAATGTGGGGAACATGTTCATATGACAGCTGAGGATGTGGCTAGACTAAAGCAGGAAACTACTACCCACAATGCAGTGTTACATACACTGCCACTTAATAAAATTTATATCAAACATGCTACTGACAAAACCAAAGAAAAATAATATCCTAACTATGCTAGTTAATATATCTAGAGAAAAGTGAAACTAATGTTTTTAGTCTTTATATTTAGAGAATATAGTGAATGAAATTCTGGGACGTCACAGTATATTGGGGCACTCTAATTAAAGTTTGCCTTTGTATTATGGGCCTTGACTGTAAGTGAAATTGTACTACAGTGAGAACCTTCTGAAGATCAGTTTCTTGGAAAAGGTATTAAAGTCTACCCCTCTCCTTTTCATTTGAATAGTGTTAATATTAAACAGTTAGAGAATATTATCATTTAGAAGGAAAAAATAAAATTTGAGTTACTTGTTCTGATTACCTAGTTTTTTATATTGCTAGATATACTTCTTTACACTTTGTCTTACTGCCAGGTTGGGAGTGGAGCTTGAATTGTCCGTTGAAATATATTTCTTTTAAAAGAAATCGTTTTTCTTGCTCTTTATTGTTAATCTACCTGTAGCTTACTCTATCAATTCATATGCTGTAGGAAGTTAGTCTAAAGCAAAAACTACAAACTGCTTTTATAATATGGTTGAAAAAGATATTAAAACATCATCTAAAAAATTAGGTTTTAGTATATTTAGGGTTTCCGTTTATAAATCTTAATCTACCATGTGTTTAGTTGTCAGATTAAACAATTTTGATGAATTTAGTACCTTAGTAATTTAGATGAAATTTGAGGCTTTATAAAGGAGGTTGAAGCTTAAATAAGGGAACATAATAGAGTTTTAGAATTCATAAATAATATATGGAAATTTTATCAGAGGAAGACTAGAAGGGAACTGTAAGTATTACTTATGAAAGATTCCCTCAGAGTATTCCATTATATGAATTGTCAGTGTTTTATTTCAGAACTGGCACAGTAATTGTCATCTCATGATTTAAATGAGAATATCATTGTCTGTATCTCTATTAAGGATGATTTGCTTAATTGGAGTTTTTCTCCTTTGGAAACTGCTTATCAATAACAGCTGTAGCATTGTGGCTTTTCTCCGTGGACTCATGGTGGTCTCTGGAACAACGTTCCTCAGCTTTGACAGGTGAGACAGAGGCTCTCCAGTGCCACTACTTTTGGATGAATCTAACTGTGGTTGGAGAAAGTGCATCTTGCCAAAATGTATGGGTGAGACCACACACAGTCTTTAAAATAGTTACTGTAGACTTATTTTTAAGAATACATGCCTTGACAGTTCTATTGTATGCATGCCAGTTTCATTGCTGTGTATAGATTTTTCATTGGTTTTAGTAAAGCACTTGTAAATTTGGGTCTCTATTTGTTAAGCTTTGTGTATAATTTGTGCTGGAAAAAACTCTGAGTTCAGATGTAATTAACAATAAAGAAAATATATTGAAAATGAAGTGTTAGAATACTGATCTTTTTGTTTTTGTAAATTTAACAGTGTTCCCATTGGTAATCTCAATTTCTCATTTTAGCAGTGAAACACTGTTCGAATTTGAACTTTAAAATAATTAGGGTAGAATATTAAACTATTCATATTTTAAAGCATATTAAGAAATTTGGCTCTTGTTCAAAAGTATATATTTTTATAATATTGGTATAATAAAGCATTGTGTAAAACATTGAAACAAATTGCTGAAGAAGTCAGATTTTTAATGTATAGGCATAATATACAAGTTATCCAGTCTTATGGGATGATTAAGACTTTATTCAACTTAATAAATTGTAAAATTTAAAAATACAGTTAAAACTAGGTTTTAACAAAAGTATTTTAAAGATTTTAAATCTTTGAAAACTGACTGGTTCAGTCACTAATAGAAAACTCTTTAGAGTTTTTGTTTCTTAAAAAATTGATATATTTGGAAAAAAAATTGATATATTTGGATAATCATGATTTTCATTGTAATTAGTAATAACAATATTAAAACTTCTTGAGTCCTCACAAGACTCCTCACAGGGTCAGAAGACTTTTCACTTGATGATTAATGAATGTTCTTTGGTATATATTTATACCGAGTTTAACCACCTATGATAAGATCACACTTTTATTCTTGTTAGTTTTATAGGAAAACAATCTACAGAGGTAATTGGAAATCCAGTTTCCTTCTCCTTATTATTACAATATTCTTGCATTGTTGAGTGGTTCTTGTGGAGTACTGGGCTTTTTCACATCTATAGGTTGTTAAAAAATATTTGACTTTCACTTCTCAGAAATTAGCCATATATGTGAACTTTGGATGCTAGATTGAAGAAAAAAAGCTATGTAAGTTATTTTTAGACAGTTTGCTTGAACTAGAGTATAGATTCTAGATACCAGTGATACTGTATTGTTAGTTGTGATGATGCTATTGTGCTTATGGAAAAATACTATTAAAAGAAATACACCATGAATTATTATTATAAAGTGTTAAATGTTAATTGGTAAATCTAGTAAAAGAGTGTTTTGGCATTCATTCGTCTGTTTAAACACTGAATTTTGAAATGTGAAGCTTTTTGTATTTAAGGGGTATAGGAATTTGATTTGAAATTGAAATAAAATAGTGGGGAAAATTCATTTGTATGCGTAAGTAGTATGATTTTTTGTTGTTTTTTGGGGTTTTTTTTTTTTTTTTTTTTTTTTGGCAGTATGTACTAGAGATTGAGCCCAGGGCTTTCTCCCTGAACTATATTCCCAGCCCCTTTTATATTTTATGTTTTATATTTTATGAGACAGTTTCACTAAGTTTGTTCAGGCAGGACTTGAACTTGTGATCTTCTTGTCTCAGCCTCCCTCTATGTTGGTATTACAGGTGTGTGCAACCATCCCCAGCTGTTAGCAGGTTAAAAAAAAATGAATGAAAACTAACAGCTTGGGCTATGCATAGCAGTTTTGCCTTTATTTATAGTTTTATTTATTATATGTAAATATTAAATATGTCACTAATTATTACATATTTTTACATGGCAAATATAAATTGAAGGTGGCAAAATATTTTGAAAATCCCCAAAATTTCAAGTTTGTATTGTAACTCAAGGCTCAATATTTTCAAAGGAAGAAAAAGTATCTAGTATGTTGGTACATCATTTTAAAATTTTAATTAAATGTTTCTACAGTATATAAAAATGCCTTTAAAAGCTCATTCACATTAAATAATTACTATTAAATTGTACTACTACCAAAGTGTACATTTTCAAGAAACGTTTTAATGAACAGAACCCTGTATGGGAAGCATTAATATTAATTTGGAATTTGTGGTGCATTATTTAATATTCTACCAGAGGCTGGATTTTTTTTTTTTTTTTGGTAAAACTAGGATAATAAATACTTTTAGGGGTCTGGGGATTTAGCTCAGTGGTGCTGCTGCCCGCCTCGAAAGTGTAAGGTCCTGAGTTCAATCCCCGGTACCAAAACACAAAAACAACATACTGATCTAAATACTTTTAGGTCTGTGGGCCATAGTGTTTCTGTCAGCTATGCAGCTTTGGTACTCTAGAGAGTGTGTATAATGTAGCTGTCTTCTGCTACAGCTTTTTCTACAAGCACAGGGGATTTGTCCCTTCCTTCTACCTGCACTGCATTTATACAACAATGTGCTTCCCTCCATATCATTCTATAGAATATGCAAGAATGACTTGTAATAAAGATCAAGTTGCTTATTTACCTTTTATTATGGAATTCTTAGAGTATTTACAAAAATCACTTTTTTGTAGTTTATTGTCATGTGAGAGGTTTTGTCTATGGTGTTCAATAACCATGTATTGAATTGAGCTAGCTAATGAACTTGGAGTGCCAGTTTGTTTATATATATATATGTATATTTTTTTTCTTTCTTTCTTTCTTTCTTTTTTTTTTTTTTTGTACCGGAGATTGAACTCGGGTCCTTGCGCTTGCACAGCAGGTGGCGAAACCACTGAGCTAAATCCCCAGCCCTCCAGTTTTGATATTGAGTATCATTATAAAGTACTCAAATCTTTTTAGGGATGAGTTTGAAATATAAGTAAATATAAGTAAATAAGATTAGAGTCCATCCTTAAATTATAAATCTTGATATTTAATTTATTTAGATGGTCATTATTACTAGTAAGATATTAAGTTTTCTATGCTTCTCATCCTCAGAATGTCCTCTTTTAGAATTCACTGGGCTTAATGCTTAAGCAAAAAAATATTTACAGAAATCTTATTAATAATTATCCAATTTTCCTCTTTTTTAGCCATATTTGAATTTTATTTTGATTGGAGAACGGAATTTATTGTTTTGGTGTTAATGTTCAGAAACATTCATTGCATCCGCCATTGGATATAATACCTAAAGTAATTTAGTTTATGAAAATTGACCTATACTAACTAAACTTTGAGCATTATTTTACAGTATTACACATCATATTATCAAAATAGTTCAATGAAAATGATTTGTTTTTCTTAAAAACACATACTTTCCAATGACCTTTAAAATTCAGCAGCCACCAACTGATCATCACATCAGCTGGGTTCAGGCAATATTGATCCCTCACTTGTCAGAAAAAGCAGGAATGAAAATGATACAGAAAATCCAAGATATGATATAGCAATGATATAGAAAGTGCTCAACAATAATCATGATTGTAAAACAGATGCAATCCAGATATGATCTTTAGCAAATCAATAAAGTGTCTATTCCTATATTGCCTCAAATGCCCTTTCCTGGATCTTAGCAGCTTCCGTGAGTTCTTCAAGGATATATTGATTGCATAGTTGATACTACTGGAAGCTGTGTTTTGAATGTGCAAGTTTGGCTCATTAATGAAGAAGCTTCTGTGGGTCATTGCAAGAGACTAGTGAAACTAAAATACTACTAATAAGGTATCATAGGATCACAAACCTGCTTGACTGTGTGAAAATCATTGGAAATGTCAGATATTCTTGATAGTGAAACTGCCATTCATGGAGCCACTGCTCTGTCCACCTCTGCAGTAAAAACCTTGGAGGAGAGAAAGACGTATAATATATGTAGTAAAGGAGCTTACTAGGCAGGAGTGTAAAGATAAAAATCAAGAATAACAGTGATAATTAATTGTTCAATTGTTTCCTGTGGTTCCAAAATACATACAAGCCTTGAGAAAATACATACACCCATAAGATATGAGACATTTCTACATATCAAAAAGTTTCAAAGGTAACATTACTTCTATAGAGTTTGTTTATATCTCAGAGCTCATCATCATTATTTTGGTTTTTTAATACAGGGTCTTGCTATGTCACCTAGGCTGGCCTTGAACTTGTGAGATCCTTGTGCCTCAGTCTCCCAAGTCCTGGGATTACAGGTGTGTGCCACCGTGCCTGGGACTATATCTGAGGATCTGTATAACTCTAATTGAATCAACTTTATTATTTCCTGAGGAACTGTTTATAGCAAATAGTCCTTAGAAGTGAGCCCAATAAAAAGAGTGCACTGGTAAATTTTTCTGGTCCTTCACACAGCTGTTCTGCCTGTATGATCCATGATCAACAAGTCTCATAAGACTGCTCCAAGTCACTCCACTCTGGATCAAAACTGTATATTTTAACAAGGTTGCTTTTTTTTTGGCCTCAGTATCCAAAAAAATTTCAGGTAGCTCATTTTTCCTCAGTATCAGACATTATAGAAATAATACATATTTTGAAGGCACTTGTCTTTTCATAAATTCTGTTTTTATTTGTCCAATATGCTTAGTGAATGTGCCTAAAATACAGTAGACTAGAGACACTCTTTGTTTAATGACTGAGTTATGTTCCTGTGACTAGGATGTTGAATGAGTTGGTCACTAAATGAGAAATCATAAAATATATCACAATATTCAGAACAAAGAAATGGTCAAAGGAAGCTCTGATTTGATGACTTCGCTTTTACCATTGGCATAACTCTTCCATGCAGTACAGTAATGTAAAACAACATAAAATTACAGTACTGCACAGTACAATCACCAAAAATTAGTACTGTGTAAACTAAATATACTGTACAAAAAAAAGACATTGAGGCTTTATCAAGAACTGTACAAAAAAAAAAATAGGTCATAAGTCTGAGCAGCGGGTTGTAAGTCCAAACAGCATGTCTTGGTTGTAAGTCTGAACAGTCAGTACACGGGTAGTCCTGTAGGATTGACCTACCTTCACTAAAATTAAGTATAAAATTTATTTGATGATGATGGCTACTGTTGAGCAGAAAAAGTACTATTTTTATTGGTAAAGATGAAATGAACCCATACATTGATCTGAATTTCAGGACTGTGGTTATTAATATTTAAGCTTTTAAATAAATGAACTGTATTGTTAATGAGATGACTTTAAGTAACGTATATTGTGGTATACTGTATTTTATTTGTGATTAACTTTATGAATTCAGTTATGAGACACAATATTAAATATCAAACAGTAAAATTCCTGTAGCTTTTCTTTTTTTCATTTTACTCTTGTGGCATTAAACAAGAATTAATAAACAAGAATTAGTCCATGAGTATGGTAGTACACACCTGTAATCCCAATACTCTGACAGACTGAGATAAGAAAATCCTAAATTTGCTGGGGATTTAGCTCAGTGGTGCCGCCGCCTGCCTCACAAGCGCATAGGTCCCAAGTTCAATCTCCGGTACCAAAAAAAAAAAAAATGACATACATAAGGATTGGCATCTAGTTTTCTCATTAAGGATCAGCTTAATTTTATGGGGGAAGAGATCACATTTCAAATTGGAAAAGTTGTTTACCTATGAGATTATACAATATAAAAATGCTTCTGAGATACTGATTGAGTTTGTGTTTTAGACTTTGGTTCAGATAGGATGAGATTATGCTATAGTTTTTTAATTTTGTATCTTAGAACTGTAGAGCTTTCATTAAATGAAATCTTACTTGGAATCTTCACATACAAAATAGAAAAATCAGAGTTTTTGGTGGTCTGGATGAAACTGGCCGTTCACTTTGTTGTAGCAATTTAATAAACTAGATGACAAGAGGGATACTTTGTTAAACATTCTTTGTCTTAAAAAGACTGGAAAATATTTGATACTTCCATAGGAAAGATTTTCATCCAAAGTTAATAAATTAAAAGTTTGACATTTTGAATCAAGATATAGGAATATAAACATCTGAAGAATAAAACCTTGCCTAATAATAAATTGTGAAATGCAGATTTATATGTTTTGCCATGTCTGGGTACTATCTTACTATTTTTGAACTCAGAGCCACAGGGCTGAGCTACCGCCCCACGCCTCTGCATCCCCCCTTTTTAATATTTGAGCCTGAGTCTCAGTAAGTTGCCCAAGGTGGGCTTATATTTGCAGTCTTCCTGCCTCAGCCTTCCAGAGTGTTGGGATTTGCTTCTAGGTACAATTTAATTTATTATTATTATTATTATTATTACTATTTTTTTTTTTTTTTGAGAAAAGGTCTAGCTATGCATTCCAGACTGGCCTTGAGCTCACTATTGTGGCCCAGCCTGGCCTTGAACTCAAGGCAATCCTCCTGCCTCAGCCTTCCAGGTGCTGGGATTATAGGAGTGTGCCATTGTGTCAGGCTTCTTGTCTCTTTTAGTTATACATTCATTATTTTAAAAAATTGAGAAATCCTGAAGATTCCATATTTCTGAGAGAATTTATGGATTACTGGATAAAACATTCATTGTAACATTGCTGTTTTGTTATTTACTCATGAAATCTTTATAAAGTTCAGTGAAAGTGTCAAAATTCCTTTAATTAATAGACTATATTTTAGTGTAGAAAAATTAAGCAGAAATTTATAGAAAATTTGAATAGAAAATAATTTCTATAAGCCCCGTCTCTCACCCCCAGCCACCTCCAGCATTCTCTGTTAACATCTTGCATTGGTGCCTTGCATTTGTTTCAATTCCTGAGCCAGTATTGATTCATTATTAATAACTGATCTTCATTAGAACTCATTCTTTATGTTGTACTTTTTTTTTTTTTTTTTTCGGTTCTGATGATTGAACTCAGGACCTCATACTTGCCAGGCAGGCACTGTGCCACTGAGCTAAATCCCCAGCCGTTGTTTTACATTTCTGTAGATTTTGCTAAATGCATATGTCATGTATCCAGCGTCACAGTATATTATATGGAATAGTTTCACTGCCTTAAATTGCCTGTGTGCTACCAGTTCATCCCTCCTCCAATCTCTGCCAACAACTGATTTTTTACCCTTTTCTTTTTACAGAGCTGAATAGGAACGATAAAAAAGAATATCCTTGTGTTGTTATTGATCTGAAAAGAAAAGCATCTAGTTTCTCACCAACAAGTATGATGTTAGCTGTAGGTTTTTTGTACATGTTTTTCATCAAGTTGAGGAAGTTCCCATCCATTCCTAGTGTGCTGAGGATTTTTATCATGAGTAGTGTTAGATTTTATAAGATTCTTTTTCTGTATTTGGTGATATGGTCATGTGAATTTTTTCTTAGTCTTTGGATTAGATGGATTAAATTAGACTTTTGAACATTGAACTAGCCTACCTGGAATAAGTCCTACTTGGTTATGGTGTATAATTCTTTTTATACATCATTCAGTTTGATTTGCTGATACAGTATTTTGTTGATAATATTTGCACCTGTGTTCCTGAAAGTTAATGTTATAGTTTTCCTTATTTGTAATTTTTTGGTCATATTTTAGTGTTTGGGTAATTTGGGTTTCATACCTTGAGTTAGAAAGTGTTTTCTTTGTTTCTCTTGTCTGGAACAGATTATAGAGAATAGACATAATTTTATTCTTAAATATTTGCTGGAGTTCACCCATGAAACCATGTGCTTTCTGTTGTGGAAGATTATTAATTACTGATTCAGTTTTAAATGTAACTATAGAGATACTCTGTTTATTTGTTTCTCCTTGTCTGAGTTTTGATAGCTTGTATATGTTAAAGAATTGATCCATTTTATATGGCTTATCAAATATTTAGGCATAAAGTTGTTGAGAGTATTCCTTTTTTTTTTAATATCCAGGGCATCAATAGAGGTTAGTACTTTCATGTGTGATACTCTTTATTGGGTCTTCTGTCACTTTTTCTTGAACTGGGGTAGAATTTTATAAATGTTGTCTTTTAAGAACTAGATGTTGGGTTCACTAATTTTTCTGTATTGATTGCATATTTTCAGTTTCACTGAATGTAATGTTCACTGAATTTGAAAAAATTTGAATGTCTTCTCCCTATTTTAGATATTTCATCTTTTTTTTTGCATTTCCTAAAATGGAAACTTAGATTATTGATTTTAAATCTTTTTCTAATAAATGTAGTCAGTGCTATCAGTCTCTCAGGACTGGTTTTGCTGCATCCAGAAATTTTGATAGGTTGCACTTTCCTTCTCATTTAGTCATGTGTTTTCTAATGATTTTTTTTTTTTTTTTTTGGTGCCAGGGATCGAACTCGGGTCCTTGAGCTTGCAAGGCAAGCACCAGAACCACTGAGCTAAATCCCCAGCCCTCTAATGATTTTTCATGATGAACTTAATATATGACCGTGATCCTCTGAGACCACAATGGAACTGAAAATTTCCTGTTGCCTAATAACAACATAGCTAGTGTAACATCATCTTGCAGTGCAACGCATTATTCATGCCTTTGTACTGATGTTGGTATAAATAAACATGCACTGACAGTTGTATAAAGGCATAGCATATGCCATGTACAGTACATAATAGTTGATGATCATTTTACTGGTATATTTGCTATAGTATATATACTTTTTATTTTATAGTATACTCTTATACATATGAAAAAGTTAACTTTAAGACACCTCAGGCTGGTCCTTCAGGAGGTATTACTGAATTCTCAGCTACCATAGGAGGTGTCAGCTCCCTGTGTCATGTTAGTGCCACCAAAGACAAGATGTGGAAAAAGGTTCCACTGCTCCCAGCCCAGAGGAAGGGGCTTCCGAGATGCCATTCCACCGATCCCAGACCAGAGGAAGGGGCTTCTGGGCTGCCGTTCCACCACTCCCAGTGCAGAGGAGGTGAGCTGTGTGGGCGACAACAGCACCCTCCCCCATTGAAATGAGAAGACACATAAATAAGTCTCAAAATCAGACTTCCAAATCACCTACAGCAACCCCAAAGGGTAAGGAGATGGAGCAATCTGATACTCAACCACCTGGACTCCCTGAACTAAAAACAAAAGAGGATCTGGAAAAAATGAAATCAGAAATAATTTCTCAGAAAACAGCAGAGATTGTGCCCATACTGCAAGACATGATTAATAAATCTAGAGAGGACACAGATAAAAAGAGGAGCTGAGGAACATGATGGAATTCCAACATAGGAAACAAATGGAATCCATAAAACTGACACAAACATTTCCACAAGATTAAAAACTCCATTGAAAGTCTACACAGCAGAATGAGCCAGTGTGAGGGCAGAATTTCAGATATAGAAGATAAGATTGCAATTAGTGACCAGGAAAAGAAAAATTTCTTCAAAATTGTAAGGGACCACGAGACATCAATCCAGCAGCTGCTAGATGATGCAAAGAAGAATAACATAAGACTGATAGGAGTCAATGAAGAAAGAGGAGAGAGTGCAGATGACAAAAAAAAACTGTTCAGAGAAGTAATGGCAGAAAACTTCCATATAGGGGGAAAACTACTTGACATACAGATAAGTGAGGCATATAGGACTCCAACTAGCCTTGATCAAAAAAAATGTACACATAGACATATGATAAGATTCCAGAAACCCCACAAAAGAACAAAATTCTATAAGCAGTTAGAGAAAAGAAACAAATCACATACAAAGAAAAGCCCATCAGAATCACAGCAGACTTCTCAACTCAAACCCTCAAGGCAAGAAGAGCTTGGAGTTATGTATTCCAAGCCCCAAAGGAAAACAGCCTCCAACCCAGATTGATGTACCCTGCAAAACTATCTTTCAAAATTGATGGAGAAATAAGGTACTTTCATGACAGAGAGCACCTTAGGAACTTCGTGAATACTGAACCAGCACTCCAAAAAATTTTAGATAATGTCTTAGGAACAGACAAGGAGGATCACAACCCCAGGAAGCACAGCAGAATGAATACATTGGGCTCAACAAGAAATTAAACACAAAGGGGGAGAATCCAACAAAAAGCAAAAGTCATGACAATGATAAGTCAGTATATATCAGTTATACCCATCAACATTAATGGTCTCAACTCACCAATCAAAAGAAATAGACTAGCAGAATGGGTCAAGAAGCAAGATCCAACAATAGGCTGCATACAAAAAACACACTTAATTCAAAAAGAAACTCACAGACTGAAACTTAAAAGGGTGGAAAACAATACTCCATGCGACAGGAACCTGAAAAAAAGCAGGAGTAGCTATCCTCTTTGCAGATCAAGTGGATTTCAACCAATACTGATTAAGAGAGACAAGGACACTACATCCCTGTAAAGGGAACAATCCAACAGGAAGAGATGACAATCATGAATATCTATGCACCAAATGCTAGTGTGCCCAACTATATAAAACAAATACTAACAGACATGAAAAGTCATATATGCACTATTACAATAATAGTGAGGGAACTCAATACCCTACTGTCACAAATAGATAGATCAACTAGACAAAAAAATAAGTAATGAAATTCTAGAACTCAATTGAACTCATGAACAAATGAACTTAACATGTTTACAGAGTGTTCCACCCCACAAAATCAGAATACACATTCTTTTCAGCTGCACATGGGTCATTCTCCAAAATAGACCTCATACTCACTTGTAGAGTGTGTTTAAGTGCAAAGGAATTGAAGTTATCCCCTGTATATTATCAGATCATAGTGCGATGAAATTGGAGGTCAATACCAAAAGAAACCACAAAAATTACATAAACACATGGAAATTGAACAACACACTTCTGAATAACCAGTGGGTCAGAGGAAATTAAAGAAGAAATCAGACAGTTCCTACAATTAAATGACAATGGCAGTGCAACATATCGGACTCTATGGGACACAATGAAAGCAGTCTTACAAGGGAAATTCATAGCAGTAAATACACATACTAGGAAAACAGAGCAACCCCAATTAACCTGTTGCTATACCTCAAGCTTCTAGAAAAAAAAAGAGCAGGAGAAACTCAAACCTCACACAAGGGAGGAAATTACAAAAATCAGAGCAGAAATCAATGCAATGGAGATTAAGAGAACGATACAAAAAATTAATGAAGCCAAGAGTTGGTTGTTCGAAAGAATAAAATTGACAGAGCCTTAGCCAACCTTTTCAGAAAAAGGAAAGGCCCAAATCCATGCAATTGAGAATGAAATGGATGAAATTACAACAGGCCCAGCAGAAATCCAGAGGATCATCAATACCTCCTTCGAGAACCTATATGCCAATAAGATGGAAAACACAGAAGAAATGGACAGATTCCTAGGTACGTATGAATTACCAAAGTTGAACGAAGAAGACCTAAAAATTCTAAACAACGCAGTATGAATCAATGAAATTGAAAATGTAATTAAAAATATACCAACTAATATACCCAGGCCCTGATGGCTTCACTGCTGAATTCTACAATACATTTAGAGAGGAACTACTGCCACTACACTGTAAACTCTTCAATGAAATTGAAAGGGAAGCAGTACTCCTGAATTCATTCCTGGAAGCAAGCCCCAAAGCTGAGAAAGACCCAACTGAAAAAGAGAACTACAGGCCAAGCTCACTAATGAACATAGATGCAAAAATCCTTAATAAGATACTGGCAAATAGAATGCAGATCATCAAGAAGATCATACACCCTGACCAAGTGGGATTCATCCCAAGGATGCAAGGATGATTTAACACATGCAAATCAATCAATGTAATACACTATATCAAAAGAACCAAGGACAAAAACCATATGATCATCTCAGTAGATGCAGAGGAAGCATTTGACAAAATCCAAAACACATTTATGATAAAAGCCCTACAAAAAAGTGGAATAGATGGTCTCTACCTCAATCTGATAAAAGCCATCTATGAAAAACCAGCAGCCAGTATCATACTAAAAGGTCAGAAACTGAAATCCTTCACACTAAAATCAGGAACAAGACAAGGATGTCCACTATCACCACTCCTGTTCAATATAGTTTTGGAAACATTTGACACAGCAATTAGCCGAAAGAAAGAAATAAAAGGAATAAAGACAGGAAATGAAGTCAAATTGTCATTCTTTGTAGATGACATGATACTCTATATAGAAGACCCCAAGAACACCACCAAAAGTCTTCTAGACTTAATAACTAAATTGAATAAAGTAGCTGGATACAAGGTCAACACACAAAAATCAATAGCTTTGCTCTACATGAATGACAGACTCACAGAGAGAAATAGGGCAAACAATTCCTTTCACAATAGCATCCAAAAAACTGAAATACCTAGGAATCAACCTGACAAAAGAAATCAGAGACCTCTTCTCTGAAAAGAGAGATTGAAGATGAAATCAGAAAATGGAAAGACATCCCCTGCTCCTGGGTCGGAAGAATCAACATAGTGAAAATGGCCATACTTCCAAAACTGCTATATAGATTCAATGCAATCCCAGTTGAAATCCCAGCAGCATACTTCACAAACCTTGAGAAAACAATCCAAAAATTTATTTGGACTGAGAAGAGACCCAGAATAGCAAAAGTAATTCTAGGTAACAGAGACATGGCAGGGGGTATCACAACCCCCAACTTGAAACTATACTACAAAGCTACTGTGATAATAACAGCATGGTACTGGCAAAGAAACAGACCTGAGGACCAGTGGAACAGATTAGAAGATGCAGAAACAACACCAGACACAGTCATCTCATCTTCGATAAAGGAGCCAAGTACTCTCACTGGAGGAAAGATAGCCTCTTTAATAAATGGTGCTGGAGAAATTGGGTTTCAACTTGCCAAAGACTAAAACTCTCACCATGCACTAAACTAAAATTGAAATGGATTAAGGATCTAAATATGAAAATAGAAATGCTGAATCGCCTGGAACAGAGGTTAGGAAGAACTCTTGAAGACATGGGTGTAGGAAAAGACTTTATGAACAAAACCTCTATTGCCCGTGAACTAGCACAATGAATCAAGTAGGATATCTTCTTATTAAAAAGCTTCTGCACAGCAAGAGAAACCACCGACAGTGTGTAGAGACAACCCACAATGTGGGAAAAAGTCTTCACCTGCTGTTCCTCAGACAAAGGTCTACTATCTTGAATCTATAAAGAACTTAAAAAGATCAGACCTCCCAAATTTAAAGACCCAATCCAAAAATGGGCATCTGAAATGAAGAGACATTTCTCAGACAAAGAAGTAGAAATAGCAAATAAATATATGAAAAAGTGTTCATCATCACTGGTCATTCGAGAAAATGCAAATGAAAACAACGCTGAGATTCCATCTCACTCCAGAAAGAATGGCTGCTATCATGAAATCAACCAATAACAAATGCTGGCGGGGCTGTGGGGAAAGAGGAACCCTGCTCCACTGCTGGTGGGAGTGTAGACTGGTGCAATCACTGTGGAATCAGTATGAAGATACCTCAAAGAACTAGGACTAGAAGTCCCATTTGACCCAGCTATTCCCCTGCTGGCTGTCTTCCCCAAAGAATTAAAAGAATCATACCACAGTGATATATGTGCACCCGTGTTCTTAGCAACACAGTTTGTAATAGCTAAAACTTGGAAACAGCCCAAATGCCCATCAACTGGAGACTAGATAAAGAATATGTGAGTTTTTTTTAAAAAATGGTGTACTACTCAGCCATAAAAAATGAGAAATTCGATACATTTATAGCTAAATGGATGCACATTGAGGCTGTACTCTTAAGTGAAATAAATATGACACACGTATTAATACTGAATAGTTTCTCTGGTGTGAGAAACTGAAAGTGTAAATAAGGACTAACAGGTATAATAGATAATGTGAAATAGGAAGAAGAGATGCAAAGCAGAAGGGGAAGCAGGAGTGGTAGGGGAAAGGAAAGAAAGGAATGGAATTAATGTGGAAAAATGGAAACAAAGTCTTTGTAAATAGGGAAGAAAGGGGTTGAAGGGAGGGCAGCAGAATGGGGAAAAATAAGAACCAAGAGAGATTATGTAAAGGTGCAAATTTCCAGTGTGAATGTCATTAGATTGTATACCTAAAATGTCCCAATAAAATAAAATTAAAAACACAAACCCAAGATGTGGAAAGGGAAGACAGTGGTGTGGTTGACCTGGACCTTGGCCTACACAAATGAGTGCTTGTCTTGGTTTTTAACAAAGCATTTAAAAGTTAAAAAATTTTTTTGAAGTAGAAATAGGAAAAAGTTACAGACTAAAGAACATAAAAGTAGACAGTATTTTCATATAGCTATACTATATGTGTTTTAAGGTATTACTGCAAGAGTTAAAAATTTAAAAAAGTTAAATCTTGTTTTGATTCTTCTGGGTATAAATGCCTAGGAACAGAATTGCTGGGTCAGTTTTTTGGTATTATTTATCCTGTTAGGTGTTCTTTGAACTTCCTGGAATTGGGATTTGGTTTCTGTAATGAATTTCAGAAAAGTCTTAGTTATTATTAAAATATTTCACTGTTTCCTTTCCCCTTTTCTTCTCCCTGTATTTACTATTATGCATATATTACTTGTTTTTTAGTCTTCATACAGTTTCTTTTTTTGTTTTTGTTTTTTTGGTTCTGGGGATCGAACTCGGGTCCTTGCACTTGTGCAGCAGGCAGCAAAACCACTGAGCTAAATCCCCGGCCCTGTACAGTTTCTATTAGTATATATTAACTTGGATTTTTTTCTTTCGTCTTTATTTTTCCCCGTTAAGTTTATTGGTACATTTCAGGTATAAAATACAGTTACATTCAACACTGGGATTTTGTACCTTTACATGAGTATCTTGGTTCTTATTTTTTTCCCCTTCCCCTGACCTCCCTTGACCCCCTCCACCCTTCCCTATTTGCAAAGACTGTTTCCATTTTTTTCCTTTTCTCATATTTTTTCTTTTCCCTTCTTTTCTTTCCCTTACCCTTCCCACTTCCCCTACTCCTTTAGACGTTTTTTTCCTATTACACAATATCAATTATACATTTTTAAAATTACACTATCAGGATCTAGAAGATATTGCCAACGATTTTACAGAATTTAAAAGGATATAGAAAGCGTAATACAAAAATCTTTTTTGAAATAAATTTGACAACTTCTAAGAAGTACCTTGGAAGACAAGTTAATGAAACTAACTCTGGAGGAAATATGAAATTTGAATAGCACCTATTAAAGTATATTCATAGCTTGCAAACCTACCTATATGACAACAACAGCGGGCTCATATACATTTTAACTGATAAATTATATCAAATATTTAAAGCAGAAAAAAGAAGGAACACTTCTCTCACTTTAGGAAATCAACATTGTGCTAATCCTAAAACTGGATAAAGATAATAGAAGAAAATAGTATGAACATAGATAGAAATTTGTTTATCAAAACAAACTATTACAAGTCAGATCTGGGAGTATGTAGAAAGTCGTTTTATTATAGTGATGGCAGTGTTGGTTCAGCACTGGAAGATCCACCCCCAAAAGTCATCATTTTAACAGAGGAAAGGAAAAGGCCATACGATCCTGTCAGTAGTTGGAGAAAAAGTATTGGACTAAATTCTACAGCTGTTCATGGTAAAAACTATCTGAAGACTAGAAGTAGAACAGAACTTTCTCAACAGATCCAAGACATGTACTTCATACTTCCAGCAACAACACCTTATATGAATGGAGAAGATACAATGCTTTCTCCCTAAGGTGGGGAACAAGGGCAGATATGCCTACTTTTCATCTGTCCATTAAACTTTGAAACCTAGGCCTAAACCAAAATAGTCTGGCAATAAAATGACACAATTAGGATAGGATTTTCATGGTAGAAGTAAAATCTTCATATGTAGATGAAATGATCATCTGTAGAGAGAATACTAAGAAATCTCTAGGAGCCCCTAGAACTTGGTTTTGAATTTAGCAGGATTAGAAACACAAGGTATATGTAAAAGTTCAGGTCTATGTATGCTTGCTATAAATGAAGAATTGGATATTGAAATTTAAAAGTTATGTAGGAGTACAAAGGACCTAGAAAAGTAAAAAGAAAAAAGCATTGGAAGACATTTAGTACCTAATTTTAAGACTTCCTCTAAAGCTACAGTAATCAAGGCAGTGTTGGTGTAAGGAAAGACATATAGATCATTTGAATAAAACAGAATCTAGAAATAGAACCACACATATATGGTTCACTGAGTTTTCAAAGGTTAACATTAACATTTTATAGAACATCAATTCAAGAGCAGAGGAAAAGATAGTGTTTTTAGCAAATGGCACTAGAACACCTGGTATCTGTATATAAAAAATTAACCTCAACCCTTTATTTCCATACATAAAAATAACTTGAAAGGATCTATGAACCTAAATAAGAAAGACTAAAAGTATAAAACTTTAAGAAGAAATTATAAGGGAAAATGTTTATGATTTTAGTGTAGGCAAATATTTCCTAGGATATAAAAAACATGATGTATAAAAGAAACAAATTGATAAATGAGATTCCATCAAAGTGTAGAACTTTAAATGACATCATTAAGAAAATGAAAAGTAGTTCTCAAACAGACCATATTTTTAATGCGTATAACCTATGACCAGAATATATAAAGAACTCTTACAGCTCATTAATAGGCAACCCAATTTAAAAGTGGACACAAGAAGATAATAGCCAGTACAGCACAAGGAAAGGTGTGCAACTCTAGAGTCAGAAAAATAGTAATCAGTACAATAACAAGATTGAATTATACACTCATTAGATGAAGTTAAAAGTTTCAAAAGAACAAATGTCAGATGTGAACCAGTTTGAACTTTCTAATACTGCTAATGTGAATGTAAAATGATAAAACCATTTTGGAAAACAATATAGAAATTTCTCTATTACTGTTAAACTAACTGTCCTGTTCTTAAGTTTTTACTTGAGAGGAATGAAAACACATGTTCACAATAGATTTGTACATACAAGTTGAGTATCCCTTATCTGAAATTCATGGGACCAGAGTGTTTCAGATTTTTGTTTGAAATCCACTTGATCTGCAAAGTGGATAGCCACTCCTGCTGCTTTTTTCAGTTTCCTGTCACATGGAGTATTGTTTTCCACTCTTCAACTTTCAGTCTGTGAGTTTCTTTTTGAGTTACATGTGTTTCTTGAATGCAGCATATTGTTGGATCTTGCTTCTTGACCCGTTCTGCCATTCTATTTGTTTTGATTGGTGAATTGAGACCATTAACATTGATTGTTATTACTGATACGTATTGACTTATTATTGTCATGACCTTTTCCTTTTTTGGATTCTCCCCCTTTACATTTTATTTCTTGTTGAGCCCAATGCATTTATTTTGCTGTGCTTCCTGGGGTTGTGATCCTCCTTGTCTGTTCCTAGGATATTTTCTAAAATTTTTTGGAGTGCTGGTTTGGTATTCATGAAGTTCCTAAGGTGCTCTTTGTCATGAAAGTACCTTATTTCTCCATCAGTTTTGAAAGATAGTTTTGCAGGTTACATCAGTTTGGGTTGGAGGCTGTTTTCCTTTGGGGCTTGGAATACATCACTCCAAGCTCTTCTTGCCTTGAGGGTTTGAGTTGAGAAGTCTGCTGTGATTCTGATGGGCTTTTCTTTGTATGTGATTTGTTTCTTTTCTCTAACTGCTTGTAGAATTTTGTTCTTCTGTGGGGTTTCTGGAATCTTAACAATTATATGCCTATGTGTAGATTTTTTTTTTTGATCAAGGCTAGTTGGAGTCCTATATGCCTCACTTATCTGTATGTGAAGTTCTTTCCCCGTTTGGGAAATTTTCTGCCATCACTTTTGTGAACAGTTTTTTTAATGTCATCTGCACTCTCTCCTCTTTCTTCATTGACTCCTATCAGTCTTACGTTATTCTTCTTTGCATCATCTAGCAGCTGCTGGATTGATGTCTTGTGGTCCCTTACAATTTTGAAGAAATTTTTCTTTTCCTGGTCACTAATTGCAATCTTATCTTCTATATCTGAAATTCTGCCCTCACACTGGCTCATTCTGCTGTGTAGACTTTCAATGGAGTTTTTAATCTTGTGGAAATGTTTGTGTCAGTTTTATGGATTCCATTTGTTTCCTATGTTGGAATTCCATCATGTTCCTGAACTCCTCTCTAGATTTATTAATCATGTCTTGCAGTATGGGCACAATCTCTGCTGTTTTCTGAGAAATTATTTCTGATTTCATTTTTTCCAGATCCTCTTTTGTTTTTAGTTCAGGGAGTCCAGGTGATTGAACATCAGAGTGTTAGATTTTGTTTCCCTTTGAGGTTGCTGTAGGTGATCTGGGGGTCTGGTTTTGAGACTTGTTCACATGTCATTTCGAAGGGTGTGTGTGGGGGTTGCTGCTGTTGCCCACACGGCTCACTTCCTCTGTGCTGGCAGGGGTGGTATGGCCGCTGAGAAGCCTTGTCTTGTGGGCTTGGAGGGGCCCACCTCCTCTGTGCTGGCTGGGCTGGTACGTGTCCCGGAAGTCTCCTCTTGTGTGCTGGGAGTTGCTCACCTCCTCTGTGCTGGTGAGGGTCTTTTGTTTGTTTTTTTGAGGCAGGGTCTCCCTTTTTATAGTTCAGGGTGGCTCTGAACTCACTGTGTGGCCCAGGTTCGTCTTGTACTCATAGTGGTTTTTTTGCTTCAGCCACCCAAGTGCTGGGATTACAGGGGTGCACCACCACACCTGCCTCCTAAGTATAATTTTAAATGTAAAAGTTTCTCCCTTTTATGGGTGGGGGATATATCTCAGTGTTGCAGTGTCTGCTGGCAAGTGTGAGGCCCTGAGTTGGATTCCTGTTACCCTCTTTCATCTTAAGAACCCATTTTTAACACGTTTTTGGAAAATAGTCTAAAGGTGAACTCTCTCTCCGTTATCTTTTATTTGTTTGGCAAACTCTTTATTTCTCCTTCATTTCTGAGCATAGCTTTGATGGTTTTAAAGTATTCTTGCTTGGTGTTTTTCCCTTTCGTACTCTGAATGCACCACTGTATTCCTTTGTGGCTTGTGAAGTTTCTACAGAGAAATCCATTTGTAACCTTGTTGGACCTCTCTTATATGTGATTTGTTTCTTTCTCTTGTTGCTTTCAGAACCCTCTTTTTCTTTGTGAACAGCTGGATTATATCTTGACATATTTTTTAAAAAATTTTATCTGGCTTTAGACTGTTTTTGCTTCCTTTATGTGGTTGTTGTTGTCCATTTACTTAGGATTTCTATAATCTTGTCTCTGTCTTTTCCTGTAACTGAAAGTTTGGCCATTTTATGCTTTTCCTTTGTTTCTGTGTGCCTTAATTTCATTGTATTTGGTATTCTCTTTTGACTGTATATTTTAAAGGAACTTATTTTCATAACCATGACTTTTTCTTGTTTGATTACTTTTTTTACTGCTAATTATTTCTTGTATTTTTTAGCTTCAGAATTTTTCTTTTTATAATTTTAATGTTTAAAGTTTTTCATTTTGGTTTTCTGATTTCATTGAATTGCTTTTGTCATTTCTTGATACTGAATTTCTTGATAATCACTTAATATAAGTAATGTCAATTTTTGTCAGGCATGTTTTTATATCTTCACTTCTTTGATTTTAGTCACTGGGAGATGATTATGTTCTTTTACTGGTATTATGTCTCCTTGGCTTTATGGTTTCTGTTGTATTCTATTGAGGTTTGTGTCTTTGTGGGCAGTCACTGTGGTTACAGATTCTATAGGCTAGTTTTGCTGAGGAAGGTCTTTCACCTATGAAGGGTGTGAGTGCCCTTTCTGAGTGCCCTTTCTCTCAACCCTTTCTGGTTGGGAGCAGTGGCTCTGGCACGCTGACGGGACAGATTGTGTGTTCAAAGTAAAAACTATTAGACCGTGGATCTAATAGAACTGGAGTTAGTGTTTCCTTTGTTTGTTTGGTTTTTTTGGTGGAATATCTGTAATCAACTATTTCTAAGAATAAAAATTTCAACTTAAGTTCTGCTGTTTTGTTTTTTTTGGTGCCCAAGTGGATTATAATGGTAAATGCATTATATTATGATAATGATTTTATACCACTGGTTGCTTAAGGAAAAAAACCTGGTTATAATAGCAAAGTGCATTTTCTGAGATCTTTTTGGTACTTTAATCATAGAAATGATTTTGCCACTGGTCCAAACTGAAAAAGCAACCTTTGAAAACAGTGATGATGAACCTTTTAGAACTTTCAGTGATAACAAACAGCCCACAGCAGCACACATGCTGTAGGTTCTGCCCTACTGTTTGAAACTATTCTTTTCTATTGTATTTTCCTGCTTTCATTTTGAATGTTGCTTTCATTTTTTTCATCTCATGTTCCTAATAACTTCTTGGCCTTTCTTTCTAGGAAAGACTTGTTTGGTTTAAACTTTCTGTGGTTTGTTTATAAATCTCTGAAATAAATCCTGCTACTAGTCTATTTAATTTCAGAAGAAAATACTCAGTGGTGTTATTACCAAACATTATAATAAAATAGTGGTAATTATATTTCTAAGTTTCTGGATAAATTGGAGTGGGTATATCTTTGAGCATACTCTTGAATTGATTTATCTTTAAATTATTTAAGTAAAATTCCTCACTATGCCAAGTTGTTTTTTAGAATTAGAATTCCTTATTTTGGATGGATGAGTAGAGAATAGTTACTTTTATTTGTAATATTTTCCTGTAGAAACCAGTTTTAGATGTCTTCTCTGCTAGTCACAAAATTACAACAGATTTAGTTTAAATATGTGCTTGGCTTTTAGTTGTAATTGTGGAATCGGGCAACTCCCCTTCCTGTAGAATACAAGGAGTGTTGCAGTGAGGTAAGCAGAGAAGGCTGGCTTTGTGGGTGGAAAAGCACCGAAAAATCATAAATAAGGAAACAGATAACAAATTGGTTGTTTTCAAGTTTATTTTCCTTATAATACAGTAAAAACAGGGGGACTTCCTTATACTGGCCAAAGTAAACTAGACATTTTCTGATTGGCCAGTGTGAATCTCCTGTTTATAGAAAAGTGTCTCAACGTTTTATTTTATTACATGACACTTACAGGTGACTACTTTCTGCTTTGATTTTTGTATGTGCGAGGGTAGTTGAAAACATGAACTCCTGTAAACTTTATCAAGTCAGCTTCACTTGGGTAAAGGGTATTCAGAAATACAAAGTTAAAAAATATGCCACACCTTTGGCTTCTTTTTAATTATATTAAATGCAATATAATTTAATTCAAACTTTATTTTACTATTTTGGATGTCACACGCTGGCAATATAAATAGCGATAAATCTGATTGATTCTTTTTTTTTTTCTTAAGTTCTTTTATTGGTACATTTTAGGTATACAATTTGTTTACATTTATAAGTGGGTGTTTGTACCTGTACATGATGTATCTCGGTTCTTATTTTTTTCCCCATTACCTGTGCTCCCTTCCCTATTTACATAGACTTCATTTCCATTTTTTTTTCTTTTCATATAGTTTTTCCTTTCCCTCCTTTCCTTTCTCCTTCCCCTCCCTTCACCCCTTCATCTTTGGACTTTTTTTCCTTTTTCAAATTATCAATTATTCATTTTAATCATTTTAACCCTTGTTTACACTATCCGTTTCTCACACTAGAGAAACTATTTGGTATTTAACATGTGTGTCCTATTTACTTCACTTAAGAGTATGGCCTCGATATGCATCCATTTAGCTATAAAAGACTCTAGTTTTTCATTCTTTATGGCTGAGTAGTACTCCATTTTATAAAAGAACCACATCTTCTTTATCCAGTTTCCAGTTGATGGGCACTTGGGCTGCTTCCAAGCTTTAGTTATTACAAACTGTGCCGCTATGAACGTGGGTGCACATCTATTGCTGTGGTATGATTCTTTTAATTCTTTTGGGAAGATACCCAGCAGGGCAATAGCTGGGTCAAACGGGCCCTCTAGTCCTAGTTCTTTGAGGTATCTCCACACTGTTTTCCACAGTGGTTGCACCAGTCTGATTGATTCTTGCATTCAAGTATATGACATTTTACCAGCAGACAGTGTTGTAAATATAAGATAAATTTATAGTTATGAACAGAGGTTTCATGGACATGAATCAGAGCAATCACTTCTGTCAAGTGATGGGACATAAACTAGGAGTTTGCTAGCAAGGAGAATTGATGGCGAAGATCAGTTTAGGCAGAGCTGAAGGAGTCATCCTCTCACTTTCCCTTCACCCAAAATCTCAAAACACAAACACCCCAAACAGTTGAACACAAATGCAAAAGTAAGAACAAGAAGAAAAAGAAATAAGGAATAGGAGGGGGCAAAAGTACCACTGTGTTTTAATAGTTGAAATCCATTGAAAGGTGGAATGGAATAAAAGTATGAGTTACAATGTAAAGAGAGTAAATTTCAAATTCAAATTAAATGTCAAATTGTAGTTGCTGTGTGATCCTACATATCACTGTTTTCTTAAGTTGCATTTTCCTTCTTGCAATAGATGCTTTTAGTGCCTCACTCAGATCCTTCTACCTGCATGCTGTGCATACCTATCCCTCACCTGCAGAGTTGGTGACTTAAAGCTCTGAGTTATCCCCACCTCCACAGAATTACTGGGAACCACCTGCCCACAGATGTCTGAGCATTAAGCTCCCCTCTTTCCTAAGGTGTGGATGGGTGACTGCTAGCCATTGACTGGCTGATAGGAAATATGAGAGCTTGACTTTGTCTCCAGGTAGGACAACTCCCTGGTGCCATTTAGACTGCAAAGCTCACCCTCAGATCAGTTTGAGGGTAGACTTAAGCTGAACCCATAGCTTTATTGCTTTATCCATTTCCTTGAAGTCTTTAGTTAAGAACATTCCTTCAGTCATGTGCAGAGTTGTCTTAGACTTTGCTTCTCAAGAACTTGACCTGCCTGAGGTTCACTCCTCTCTCTTTTAAAATGCATACAATATAAAATTTACCATAATATAAAAATAACTATTTTAAATGTATGATTCAGCACAGTAAGTGCATTTATAGTGTTAGGCAAATATCACCACAGTCTAGTTTCAGAGCCTTTTTATCATCCTATAAGCTAACCTTAAGCCTGTTAAGCAATCACTTCCCATCTACACTCCCTGAGCAGTCACTGATGACAGCCTCTGATAATACCTAGAAGAGGAATTACTTTGTCATGCGAAAGTCCTGTTAATTCATTAAGGAACTTCCAAGTGTTTTCAAAGAGGCTGCATCATTTGACGTTTTTACCAGCAATGTATGAGGGTTTCAGTTCTCTATGTGCTTGCCAGCACTTAATATTTTTCATTTTTATTAGAATAGTCATCTCTGTGGGTGTGGATCTTCCTCTTTGAAGTTGAACTCATTTTAAGATTATTGTGAGAATCACATAATTTGACAGATAAAATATTTGGGATGTTATAAAGCTCTGTATAGATCCCTTTAATGTGATATGTGATTCAAACTGAAATTGGAGTCAAATGACAGGATTGGTCTGTGTCAGGTTTTAGAAGGGTTGCATAGTAAGAATATCATAAAATGAAAATTGTGATAAACCGTATGATAGGCTAATAGAAGTTTATAATATTAAGCATTTGAGCACTTCCCTTTACAAAAAGCAAATGCTATTCTTGATGCTTAGTTTGAGTATAAGAGACAGCTGGGGATCTATTTCATTTTCAGTGCCTACTATTAGTTAAAGGTCTACTTTTACCAAGACCTGTTGTTTTGTTTTGTTTTGTTATAAATCATGTTTATGTACTACTTAAGAAAAATAGCAAAATATTGAACAATATAAGGAACATAAAAACACCTGTAATTCTTTTACCTAGAGCTCAGAACTTTCATTGTCTTTCTGTATTTATTTGAGATACACATACATATTTGTACAAATGTACATGAATTTGTTGATTTTTAAAATTGTTTTGTGTTTTTAAAAATGTATTAGAAATCTATAGCATCAGTTTTAGGGACTGTATAACATTCCTACTATTGGATATTACAGCATCTTCATATGGTTAGACTTTTCTACTTATGTAATGTGTATGTGTATGCACTGTGAACATGAAGCTTTAAAATCTTGGATCTTTATAAAGTAGAGACAATCTATAGCTTCATATTATGTTTTGTTTTTATATAATAATAAGTTTAAGATATTACTTCATATAGTTCTATACGACATTTGTACTTGTTTTGTGTTTTAAGCTTTGCACTTAAGTGTTTTTATGGCTTTCTGCCATGAATAATGAAAAGCTACTGCATAAAAATGGCTCTGACTTTTGAACCATTGGTTTTACTTTCTGGTAAGTTATTGCAATTTTTAAATATAAAAACACACATGGATCTTGTGAGATTAAGGTAAAAGTTAACAGGAAATTTAAAGGTAAAGTTGGAGATTTAAAAAGTTTCATATACTTTAAGGAGTGCTTCAGTAAAGAGACTTAGTTTGCCATGTGTGATATTTTCAGATTTTACTAGTCACGTAATAGAAAAGTAATGATTATGTTGGTAACCTTCAAGTCATTTTCCTTTCTTGTTTGAATAGATCTGGTAGCTGTGTTTTACAATGTGTTTGAGCATTTGAGTTATTTGTCATTAACAGATAATATTTTAATAAACATTCTTTAAGTATTTTTGGACCCATCCTCAAAGACTCTTTTCTGATTTTTATAAATGAGTTTTTTTATATGTTCCAGGTGGATCAAGGCACAGATGTCTGAGGATGAATTGTGAAACATCTCCAATTTGTCTCGATTTTCTACTGTTTTCCTTTTTTTCCCTTTCCATTTCTTGCCCTTCCCTTCTCTCTTTTGTTTTGTTTGTGGTACTAGAGATTGAACTCAGGCCCTTCACAGCGAGCTATATCCCCAGTCCTTTATTTATTTTTAATTTTGAGACAGGGTCTTGTAAGTTGCCTGGGCAGGGCTTGAACTTGCCATCCTTCTATCTCAGCATCCTAGAATGCTGGCATTACAGGTGTGTGCCACCACACCTGGCTCATTTTTTTTTCTTTTAAATAATAAAGTTAAAAATTAAATAGAAAATAATTTTTCCTCATTGTAAAGCTTACTCATTGTTGAGATGTAGAAAACAAAAATTTTTAATGGCACCACTGTTCTTTCCAGTAATCACATTTACAATTCTATTTTTAAAATTTTCTTTGTTGTTGTTTTAATTCCTGTCAGTTATTTTCTTATATCCCTTCTTTCATGTCTATTTCTCCATCTTGGATTTACCTTGACCTCATCACCTATTGAGTTATGAATTATGACTTGACCTCTGTTTCTGAATTTACTCTAGTATTTTCCCCCCACTACTGCATTAATCTTTCCAAACCTCCTATATACTTATATATATTCTCTTATATTAAATGCTCATTCTAAGTGATGATGCCAGACTTCACTGCCTAAATTTATCCCTTGCTGTCTGTCTGGGTTGTGCTCTTATTTATTTCTCTGTCTGTAAGGGCCTCCTTCCTGAAGTTCTGGTAATACATTAAGTTTTCACAAATCCCACTTTGTCATAAAACTTTACAGTGTGCCCTTATGAAAAAGAGATGAACTTCATTGAGAACACAAAATGAGGCTGTAAAAAGGTACCAGCTTAGGGGCTTAGGATTTAGCTCAGTGGTTCTGGCACCTGCCTCACAAACGCAAGGTCCTGAGTTCAATCCCCGGTACCGAAAAAAAAGGGTACCAGCTTTAGATTTTGTCTCAACCAGTCCTGGCTCTAAAATCTCAAGCTGGTGACCTGAAGCTAGTTTTTCAGCTTTTCTGCTTCTTCATCTCCAAAGTGGACATAATAATATTGTTCTCGATATTGTGAGCGTTAACTAAGATAATGGTTGTGAATATTACAAACCTTGGGTTCAGTAGCTTTCTTCTGCCAGGCCCTCCTTTCCACAATGCTGTTTCTGACTCAGAGCCAGCCAACCATGGACTGAACCTTCAGAAAATGGGAGGCAAAATAAACCTCTTCTCCTTTAGGTTGCCAGTGTTGAGTATTTTGTCCCAGGCACGGCAAAGTGACAAAAACAATACTATAATTTTGTTCAACCTGTTGTTTTGGGTCACTATTTAAAAGCTGTTAAAAATAATTCCATACTGTGTGTTAAATGCCACAGAAACCAAGAGTTTTAACTGAGAATTAAGTACAATTTCAATTGAGTGATTTTTTTTTATTGTACTTGAGATCTCAGTTTTGCATTTCATGAATTATTTAAAAGTTTGCAGAAATAAATATTATTCACAAATTTATCTGCTTATTTGGGGTGGGGTGGGGTGGGGTGGGGACTGGGAATTGAACCTAGTACCTCACAAATACTCTAGGCAAATGCTGTATCACTGAGCTCCATTGTCAACCCTTCAAAAATTTTTTTATTTTGTGATAAGGTCTTACTAAGTTGCCTGTCCTGCTCTTGAAGTTACAATCCTCCTGCCTCAGCCTCCTGGGAAGGTAGGTTAGGAGTGTAAATTCCATACCACCTCAGTCACTCATCTTCTTTTTTTGTTTGTTTGTTTTTTTTCTGGTGCTGGGGATCAAACTCGGGTCCTTGCACTTGTGCAGCAAGTGGTGAAACCGCTGAGCTAAATCCCCGGCCCTATTTTTGAAATAAGCTAGTTATCAAAGATTCTATATCAAATCTATCAATTAAAGGATTTTTATGTTGCTTAATGGTCAGAATAAGCACTTCTTGTGTTTATTGTCATAGGAGTGATTTACAGTACTCGTAATTACGTCTACTTGGCCAAGAATGCCACAGCGGAGGGTTTTTAACTTATTGTCATGCTTTATAATCATCATTCTTGAACAAGTCATAGATTTTTCATTGTGCTGTCCTCAATGTGATGGTTGCTCATACATTGTAATACTTTAAAGAAATCATTACTCCTTTTGAAGTGACATTTAAAGTGAAATGAATTTGTAAGCTACTGTTAGTGGCTTTGGAAACTGATTTGTTAGTGAGTTGTCATAATGAGGTCATTTTCTAAAAGAAGATGAAGCCATTTGTCTTATTGTTTTAGTCATAGAGGGCTTTTTCTTTGCCCAAACATTTTCAGCTTCTGCGTTCTCACCCACTTATTTTCATAGTTTCTAATAATATCATGGAATAAGATGATGATGGAACTTTTGAAAGGCAACAGTTGATACTTAACATGTTCAATATTTGACTTATAGTTTGTACTATAGTTAGAAAAATATTTAAATATTAATTTGTGTTTCCTAATGGGAGAGCAAAGGGTGTCTAGAATTCTGTATGTAAATATCCGCATACAGAGTATGGAATTCTACCAAGAATTGTGTTCTTCTGAGTCCTTGTAGTCTAACAGCCTAGTCAGATTCAAGCATTCCACCTGTTCGAATGCTCATTGCTTCATGATGCATTTCTCTGTGATTTTGGAACATCTTTGGCCCTCAAAATTTATGTGTGATGGAAAATTTGGGGCAATAGAGAAAAGGAGCAGCTTTCCTGCTCATTGTCATCTGTTTTCATGGGTGCTTGCATTCTCTTTTGGGTTGTTTCCTTTATCAACCTATATATGTATTTTAGCTGGAAGATTCAGGATATATCAGAAGGGTTAATTCATGATTTCACAATATGTCTCTGTCTTTTTCTTTATAGTGGAAAATGTAATACTGCTATACAAAACCTTAAAATAGTTACATATAATTTAGCAACACATTTCTCAGAGAAAAATTATTCCCATGAGCTATTGGAATTTATTTTAAAGATAGTAAAAATTAAAATAATTTGAGATTAGTGAAATAAGATGGGGAAGCCCAAAATAGATTCAGTCCCATTTAATGGTTTTAACGTAAGAATCACAAGTGTTAAATAATGTTCCTTTGAAGTTAAGAGTTTGAAAAGGTTAGCAAGTTTAAAAGTTTATATAATGGAAAAATAATTATAAGAAAAATTTGTAGAAAACAGAAACACATTCTATCTTTGAAGGTAATTATTTAAAAAGTTTCTAGCCAGGTGTGGTGGTACCTGCCCTGTAGTCCCAGCACTTACAAGGCTGAGGCACAAGGATCTCTGGAGCTCAGTAGTTTGAGACCAATCTGGCCAGAATAGTGTGACCCTATATTAGAAAGAAAGGGAGGGAGGAAGGAAGGAAAGAAAAAAGGAGAAAGTTACGTTTCTTTTCTGATGGAAGATTGCTGCATTGAGTAGTAGTTAAGTATGTTGTACCAGTTATCTGTTATTCATGTTATAAGCTACGTCACAAACAACTCCAAAGTCTTTATGGCATGCAGCAAGTGTTTGTTGCTTATTTTGTGTTTTGGGCAGCTTGGTACCTCTGGTGATCTAGGATGTCATTAGCTGGAATCATTGGTTGACTAGAGGTTACTCTCTTCTATCATTCAGTAGGCTAGCTTGGTCTTGTGATGGCAGAGGTCTAATAAAGAGCAGAAAATTCAAATGTCTTTTGAATCCTGGTTTTGTATTGATGTGCCATCACTTCCATTTAAATGTGTTGGCCAGAGTAAGTCACATGGCCAGCTAAGGTCCAATGAGTGGAAATTATACACTGTCTCTTTAGCCGGAGGAATTGTAAAGTTATACTGAAAATGGATGAAAAACTGAAACTATAATGAAGTCCACAATTTATAATACAACCTTGACGAAGAAAAAAGTTGGAGGGCTCATATTTCTTTATCTTATTTATAAAGCTACAATAATCAAAACTACTGGTATAAAGACAAAGCCTAGCTGTTGTGAATTACATCACTATAAGCATGGGTATGCATGTATCACCATTGTATGCTGATTTTAATGCCTTTGGGTATGTATGAAAGGCTGGTATAACTGGATTAGATGGTATGGTATATCTATTTTTAGTTCTTTGAGGATTTTCCATTCTGATTTCCATAGTGTGCTAGTTTATGTCCACACCAGTAAGTGTAGAAGGGTTCCTTTTCCCCTGTGTCCTGGAAAGCATTCATTGTTTTTTTGTATTTTTGATCAAAGCCATTCTGACTGGGGTCAGATGGAATTTCACTATAGTTTTGATTTGCATTTTTCTAATGACTAAAGATGTTAAACATTTTTTCATGTGCTTATTGTCCCTTTGAACTATTTCTTTTGAGAAGTATCTGTTCAATTCACTTGCCTGTTCATTGATTGGGTTATTTGGTTTTTCTGTTTAAGTTGTTTGAGTTCTTTATATGTTCTAGATGTTAGTCTTCTATCAGAAGAGTAGCTAGCAAAGTCCCCCTTCCTCCATTCCGTAGGTTGGCTCTTCACTCTATTAATTGTTTCCTTTGCTATGTAGAAACTCTTGAATTTGATGTAATCCCATTTGTTGATTCTTGCTGTTACTTCCTGTGGTATGGGAATGCTATTCAGGAAGTCTTTGCCTTTGCTTATGGCTTCAAGTATTTCCCCTATGTGTTTTCCCAGCAATTTCAATTTCCCATCTTATATGTAGATCTTTGAAACATTTTGGTTTGGTTTTAGTACAATTGTAAGAGGTAGGAATCTAATTTCATTCTTCTACATGTAGATATCCAGTTTTCCCAGCACCATTGTTAAAAAAGCTTTATCTAGTGTATAAAGTTTTTGTCCCCTTTGTCAAAAATCAGATGACTATAGATGTGTCAGTTAGTTTCTCTGTCTTATCTTCTATTCCATTGAATACATGTCTGTTTTTGTGCCAATATCATGTTTATAACTATAGCTGTTATAAGTTTAAATTGGGTATTGTGGTGCCTCTAACATTGCTCTTTTTGCTTATGGCTGCTTTGGCTATTTAAAATCTTTTGTGTTTCTGTGTAGATTTTAGGATTGTTTTTTCTATTTCTGTGCAGATGTTAGCATTTTAATGGAGACCATTTACTCTGTAGATCACTTTTGATAATATGGGCATTTTACCAGTATTATTTCTGCTGACCCATGAACATTTTCTGTATCTTCAATTTGGTTGGATTCCTTGTTTGTTTGTTTGTTTTTTCAAGCTATTGTGAATGGAAATCTTTTCCTGATTTTTGACGAATTCATTGTTAGTGCATAGGAAAGCTGTAGAGTTTTGTGTATTTATTTTGTATTCTGTCACTTTGCTGAATTTATCCCACCCATAAATCGTCTTACAAAGTTTTTAGGGTCTTCTTTGTAAAGGACTGTTACGGTTCGTATCTAGATGTCCTCCAAGTGGCCTCTTGTCCTCATAGGTAGGCTTTTGGAACGTGATTGAATCATGGGGCAATGCACTCAACTCACTGGATGTGTTACCTGGAAGGGTCCTCCCTGGCTCTTTGCTTTTTTCCCTGCTTTATGGTTGCCTTGATGTGAGCATCTTTCTTGTGCCGTGTCCCTCTGCCATTCTGTTTCTACCTTGGAACCAACTGACTGTGGGTTGTAACTGTAAGCCAAAATAAACCTCTTTTTTAATCTCTGATATGCAGTGAGTCATTATCTGTCTATTCCATTCTAATATAAGCTTCACTAAGATAAAAACTTTTGTCCTGTAAATCTTCAGGGCCACGACTGTGCCTTTCACAAAATAGGCAGTCATTAAATATTTATTGGTTGAAGGAATGGTCATAAGGCTTTTTCATACTTGGTGGCAAGATAGTGTTAGGACAATAAATGAGACATGGCCCTTTGATAGTTTATGTATAAACTATTGAGATAATTATAATGTATGCCCTTTGTTAAAAGTTCATGTATAATGTATTTTTAGGTAGGAATTTGGCTTTGGCTCAATTTTCCTTGCAGAAGTCTAAAAGTGTTTCAATAAGGAAGAGACCTTTGAGCTAAGCAAAAAGAAATAGAAATCTGTTGAGTAATAAAAGAAACAAGGAGTTCTTCTTTGTAAAGAAGAAAGAGTTGTGAAAGTGTTCATGTCCAAGAGAACCAGAGGAAAGAGGAGCCTAATGAGGTAATGGCTCCATTATAGAGGAATAACAGTTTATTGCAGTTGTCAAATACACTTTGTATATAAGACAGTCAAGTGCTGACCTGCTGAAAGAAAACAACCTGGACACATTTTAGTACTTCAGAATGTCTGCCTTTTGACTATTGGGTTAGTTGTAGTGTCATTAACTATAATGAAAAATCCATAAGGAGATATATATTTATGGGAAGAGAATTTACTCAGTTATTGTATTCTTCACTTTGAATGCTTATGTAAGGCGCTTGCTGCTTGGTTTGACATTTCTTGCCTCTTTTTTCAGAGTTTGAATTTTTTTTTTTGGTACTGGGGATTGAACTCAGGACCTTACACTTGTGAGGCAGGCAGCTGAGCCACTGAGCTAAACCCCCAGGCCAAAGTTTGAATTTTTGTTAATATGGTTTTGTCTGAGATGTTCAATGTACAGTGGGGCTTTTCTGTTGCTTCTAGCATGGTTTCGAGGAAATAGTGATTATTTCCTCAAAAAGAGAGAAAGTTGCTTTATTTACTCAGACCTAGCTGTAGATCCCTCCGTAGGAGTGTTTTGTGATGAACATGGGTGTATGAAGACATCTGGAGACTACCTTAATGTTGTGAAAGACTGAACCTTTGTGTACCTTGGTGGAGTATAGATTGTCACCAATTTTCCCATACTGTGATCTTTTTTCATTTCTCTAGGGAGAGTGTGGGTGCCAGGGGACCAGGAATAAGTTCATTATCTTCTTGAATACTGAATGTAAGAGAAGAGGTTATTCTGGAAAATTGTATTTTTGCATTTACAAAGGACTTTATAAGCTAAATATTTATGTACATGTCTAACTTGATTTCTTCATTTGAATCTAACATAACCTTATGTGACATGGACATTAGATGATAAATACTGTATATCACATTGAAAAAGCTAATCTCAGAAAGATTAGTAGATTGTTCATTGTGTTTCTGCTTTTAAGTAGAAAGCACTGAATCCATACTTAGGTTGTCTTATTCTCAAGTTCAATAGGGGACAGTTAATACTTAGGCTTAATATCAAAAGCAAGAGTGGAAAGATTAGTGCTGAAAAGTAGGATTCCTTCTGGTTACTTTTAAGTGAAGGCTGTTACTGATAGATTTTTTAAAATTTCAGCAACAACCTGCTTATTAAGGATACGAAAAGAGCAAAGATAAAAAGCTAAATACTGTGTGATCTGCCTCACTACCACGTCTACCTGTGAGCTCACTGTCTAGTTTGAAACAGACATACAAACAAATCAGTATAATATGGGATGAGTAATGGCTTAATTGAGATATAATAACTTACATTGGTATAAGCTATTTTTTTTATTATAGCTTAAAACATGTCAATATTTTTGTTCCTACAGCCCTCTCTGGTTTCATCTTTCACTGTTGCTAACATGAACTCTTTCAGTTAACAAAATTATTTTGTTGTTTTAGCAATTGAAGTCTTTACTTTTGAAACGTCTAACAACTATTTCCCCCAGTGCCTTCCTATTCCTATAGTTCTAGGACTTTGTTGGGTCCCATGGAGCCATGTCTTTCAAATACTGTTATTTCTGCCCTGTTGGGCCGTGAGGTCTTTCAGGCTTGAGAAGGTGTTCTGTTTTCACTTTTAGTCCTCAAGTCCTGGCTCAGTGCTTTGCAAAGAGGATGTGCTTATTGGATGAACTGAATTGTCTAACTATAGTTTACTCTCCCTTCTGAGTTCATATCACTGCTACAGATAAGGTCACTGCTTTTTCGTGGAGTCTCACAGGTGGTAAGCGTTAGTGCCAGGATGCCACCTGTACTCCTGTGGTATATAATATATTGTAGAATATCTATCCAACTCACCGTCACAGACTGTACTGGTTTAGTCTAACTTTGTACTTTAATCTTTTCTCAGAAACTATTGAAGAAAGTAAAAATGTCTTGGAATTATAAGTTTGCAATGGAATGAATTTTTTTTCTGCTTGAAATTTAGACATTTCTAGGTCTCTAATACAGATTTAATAATATCTGAACAATTTAAGCTTAAAAATTAAATTTTTATTATCAAACTTGACATTAATGTAGCAGGAACCATTTCTAGTAAAAGGATCAGTGCAGTGATCTTCTAGAAACTATATAACCCCACCTCTACTCTTATGCCATTTAATGAGAAAGTAATTCCTTTTTATTCCTTCAGCATAAGCTTGATTTTTTTTTTCGGGAAGGTAACAAATGAAAGACAAAAAATTTCCCAGTGAACTTCCACAATTATCGTGAGGCACAACAATTTAAAAATATGTATAAATGTATTTTCTGTAAAATACAATCAGATTCTAGACCTTTCTAAAAAAAATAACAAGATCCAATTCAGTTTTTAAAATGCACTCATGTAATAAATTACTTTGGCTTGTTTTGTCATTTTTGGCTTTATAGCTTTTACACAAACAGTAATAATTATGAGACTATTTCTCAAATAATGAGGTGTTTTCATTTCATTTTCATTCTGTTTTTGTTTTGGGGGGTTTTTTTTGGTACCAGGGATTGAACTCGGGTCCTTGCGCTTGCTGGGCAGGCGGTGGAACCACTGAGCTAAATCCCTGGCCCTTCATTCTGTTTTTAACACTTAATTACTAAAAGATTGCTACCTCTCTGATACACCACCACTATGTTGGTTCTCCCTATTTCCTTTGCTGTGCAGAGCTCTTTAATTTGTCAGTTCTTGCTTTTGTTTCCTGTGTTTTGGAGTCCTATTTAGGAAATCATTGCCCCACTATGATTGTATTGGTGTCTATCTGTATTTCTAAATCCAGTAATCTTTATTTATTTTTTTTCCATTAAGGTTATTGGTGCATTTTAGGTATAAAATACAGTTACATTCATCATTGGGATCTTGTACCATTACATGAGTATCTTGGTTCTTATTTTTTTCCCCTTCCCTTGCCCTCCCTTCACCCCCTCCACTCTTCCCTATTTGCAAAGACTTCGTTTCCATTTTTTTCTTTTTCTCATATTTTCTTTTTCCTTTTTTCCTTTCCCCTACCCCTCCCACTTCCCCTGCTCCTTTAGACCTTTTCTTCCTGTTACACAGTATCAATTATACATTTTTTAAATTACAATATCAAGATCTAGGAGACATTACCACAAATTTTACAAAATTTAAAAGGATATAGAAAGCATATTACAAAAATCTTTTGAAATTGACAACTTCTAAGAAGTACCTTGGAGAACAAATTAATGAAACTAACTCTGGAGAAAATATAAAATTTGAATAGCACCTATTAAAGTATATTCCTAGCTTGAAAACCTACCTATATGACAATAGCAGGCTCATATACGTTTTAACTGTTAAATTATATCAAACAATTAAGGCAGAAAAAAGAAGGAACATTTCTCCCCTCATTTTGGGAACTCAGCATTGTGCTAATCCTAAAACTGGGTAAAGATAATAGAAGAAAAAAGTATGAACATAGATAGAAATTTGTTTAACAAAACAAACTATTAGAAGTCAGATCTGACAGTATGTAGAAAGTGGTTTTGTTATAGGGATGGCAGTGTTGGTTCAGCATTGGAAGATCCACCCTCAAAAGTCATCATTTTAACAGAGGAAAGGAAAAAGCCATATGATCCTGTCACTAGTTGGAGAAAAAGTATTGGACTAAATTCTACAGCTGTTCATGGTAAAAGCTCTCAGGAGACTAGAAGTAGAACAGAACCTTCTCAACAGATTAAAGACATGTACTGCATACTTCCAGCGAGAACACCTTATATGAATGGAGAAGATACAATGCTTTCTGCTTAAGGTGGGAAACAAGGACAGATATGCTTGCTCTTTATCTGTCCATTAAACTTTGAAACCTAGGCCCCACCAAAATAGTCTGGGAATAAAATGACACAACTGGGATAGGATTGGCACAGCAGAAGCAAAATCTTTATATGTAGATGAAATGATCATCTACAGAGAAAATACTAAGAAATCTCTAGGAGCCCCTAGAACTTGTATTTGAATTTAGCAGGATTAGAAAACACAAGGTATGTATAAAAATTCAGGTCTGTGTATACTTGCTATAAATGAAGAATTGGATATTGAAATTTAAAAGTTATGTAGGAGTACAAAGGACCTAGAAAAGTTAAAAAAAATCACAAACAGTGTTGAAAGACATTTAGTACCTAATTTTAAGACTTCTTCTAAAGTTACAGTAATCAAGGCAGTGTTGGTGTAAGGAAGGACATATAGATCATTTGAATAAAACAGAGAATCTAGAAATAGAACCACACATATATGGTCCCCTGAGTTTTGAAAGATTATTTAACATTAGCATTTTATAGAATATAAACTCAATTCAAGAGCCGAGGAAGAGATAGTGTTTTCAGCAAACGGCACTAGAACACCTGGTATCTGTATATAAAAAATTAACCTCAACCCTTTATTTCCATACATGAAAATAACTTGAAGGGATCTATGAACCTAAATATGAAAGCCTAAAAGTATAAAACTTTAAGAAGAAATTATAAGGGAAAATGTTTATGAATTCAGGGTAGGCGAGAACTACCTAGGATACAAAAGACGTGATGTATAAAAGAAACAAATTGATAAATGAGATTCCATCAAAATTTAGAACTTTAAATGACATCATTAAAATGAAAAGTAGTCCTTAAACAGACCATATTTACAATGCATATAACCTATGAGCAGAATATATAAAGAATTCTTAGAGCTCATTAATAGACAACCCAATGAAAAAGTAGATGTAAGATGCTAAATAGCCAGTACAGCACAAGGAAAGGTGTGCAACTCTAGAATCAGAAAAATACTAATCAGTACAATAACAAGATTGAATTATACACTCATTAGGGAGATGAAGTTTAAAGTTTTAAAAGCCTTGTCATGACTTTTTCTTTTTGTTGAATTCTCCCTCTTTGCATTTAATTTGTCACACCCAGTGGACTCATTCTGCTGGGTTTCCTGGGGTTGTGATCCTCATTGTCTTTTCCTAGGGTATTGTCTAAAATTTTTTGGAGTGCTGATTTGGTATTCATGAAGTTCCTGAGGTGCTCTTTATCATGAAAGTGTCTTATTTCTCCATCAATTTTGAAAGATAGTTTTGCAGGGTACCTCAATCTGGGTTGGAGGCTGTTTTCCTTTAGGGCTTGAAATACACCACTCCAAGCTCTTCTTGCCTTGAGGGTTTGCATTGAGAAGTCTGCTGTGATTCTGATGGGCTTTCCTTTGTATGTGATTTGTTTCTTTTCTCTCACTGCTTGTAGAATTTTATTCTTCTGTTGGATTTCTGGAATCCTAACTATTATATGCCTATGTGTAGATTTTTTTTGATCAAGGCTAGCTGGAGTCCTATATGCCTCACTTATCTGTATGTGAAGTTCTTTTCCCCTCCTTGGGAAGTTTTCTGCCATCACTTCTGTGAACAGTTTTTTTATGTCATCTGCACTCTCTCCTCTTTCTTCATTGACTCCAATCAGTCTTACGTTATTCTTCTTTGGGTCATCTAGCAGCTGCTGGATTGATTTCTCATGTTCCTTTACAACTTTAAAGCAATTTTTCTTTTCCTGGTCACTAATTGCAATCTTATCTTCTATATGTGAAATTCTATCCTCACATTGGTTCATTCTGCTGCGCAGACTTTCAGTGGAGTTTTTAATCTCCTGGAAATCTGTTTGCATCTGTTTTATGGATTCCATTTGTTTCCTATGTTGGGATTCCATCATGTTCCTCAGATCCTCTATTTTTTTATTCTCTAGATTTATTAATCATGTCTTGCACTATGAGCACAGTCTTTGCTGTTATCTGAGTAATTATTTCTGATTTCATTTTTCCCAGATCCTCTTTTGTTGCCAGTTCAGAGAGTCCAGGTGGTTGAGTATCAGATTGTTCCATCTCATTCCCCTTTGGGGTTGCTGTAGGTGACCCTGAAGTCTGTTTTTGAGGATTGTTTACATGTCTTCTTATTTCCATGGGGGTGGGGTGGGTGTGGGTAGGGTGCGGTGGGGGTGCTTCTGGCACCCACATGGCTCAGGTTCTCTGCCCTAGGAGCATGGGATGGCGGTGGGAGAGCTTCCTTCTGGGTGCTGGGACTGGCTCAACTTCTCTGCCCTAGGAACGTGGGATGGCGGCGGGGGAGCCCCAGTAATCTTTATTTTATGAAGTTGAGTGCACCAACATTTGGTGCATACTTAGAATTGTCATCCCTTCCTGTTGAATTGTTCCCTTTACCAGTATGTGGTAGTTGTCTTTAATTCTTCTCATCAGTTATGGGTTGAAATGTTCTGTGTCTGAAAATAAGATAGGTACTTTAATGGCATATCATTTTCCTTTCAATTTTAGTCTGTGTAGTTCATTTTGGATGAGGTATGTTTCCCATAGACAGTATGTAGTTGCATGTTTAAAAAATTCAAACTGCCAATCTGTATCTTTTGATGGGGAGTTGAGACCACTGACATTAAGAATTATTTATTATAAAGTCTATATTGAATCCTCTCATTGCATTAATTTTCTTGTACCAATTCCTTTATGTTTTATTTTTTCCTTTTGTTTACTCTCTCAGTAGGGCTCTTTGGTGCTGGTGGCTTCTCTGTCTCTGTGTCTGTCTCAGATTCCCTTAAGTATTTTACTGCAGTGCAGGTTAAGTGCTCATGTATTTCTTTAGGCTTTTTTTGTCATGGAATGTATTCTTTGTAAAATTTGAAGGCTAATTTTGCAGGATATAAAAGTCTGAGTTGAAAATTGTTTTCTTTTAGGGCTTGAAACACTTCACTCCAAGTGCTCCAGGCCTTTAAGTCCACTGTTACTCTTCTACATTTGCCTTTGTAGGTTGACATTTTTCTGTAACAGCTTTTAGTATTCTCTCCTTTTGTTGAATTTTTTTCTTTTTTTCTCTAACTCTGAGGGATTTTTTTTGGTCTCCTTTTTGGCACCAGTTTTTGGATCCAGCTTGTATGTTGTCTTGTCATTTTTAGAGTACCACCTAGTTTATGATTTACATCTACCACCCTGTCTTCTATTTCTGACACTGTGTCCTCACATTGATCAAATTTGCTAAACCCATGCTTTACATTGAATTTTTCATGTCATCTGTTTCTACTTGTTTTCTTTTCATGCTTTCTAATTGTTTACTGAAGTGGTCATTCATATTTTGTGTTGTCTTGCTTAACTCAGTTTACTGTGTTTCTTCTTTATGCTCATCAAACATTTTATTGGTTAAATCCTTTATCTGTTTAATTAAAATCTCTTTGAGCTCATTAAATGTCTTATGGATTTGTTTATATGGTTCTCCCTCCCACTAACTGTGATAGGGTTACCCCAGAGACTCCAAATTGAAGTTGTTCTGTGACTTCTGATTCTTGGACCCTTCTGATTCCAAGAGTGGCTCAGTCTTAATAAATCTCTTCCCCCAGATATCTTCTGATTGTATCATTCCCACGTTTGGCAGATGCTCCAGTGGATTTATTCCCCAGTTCTACCTGCCATGCAGGAGTCACTTTCAGAGTAAAAGCCTGTGTTGTATTTTCAGGTTACAAAATTGTGGGCTTTTCTTGGGGCTAGTGCTATTGGTTGGTCTGTTGTTTCTCTCTGAGGCTGCTGCCCCCCTCTGGGGTGACCTCGAGTTTATGGAGGGAGGTCTCCCCAGGAGCTGGGGTGAGCCTTCCAGATTGCTTACTTTTCTTCTCTGTGTTGTCTTCAGTTTCTCCAGTTTCTCTGGTTTTAGAGCTCTACTTCTCTTTGCTAAATTGTTTCTACGTTTCTTGATTCCAAGTCTCAGAGAGGCTGTATTTTGTTGCTGCCTTCACTCTACCATTTTTATCCCCCCACCTCCTCAGTTTCTTCAGTATTTTGTAATTTGTATTGTAGAGGTCTTTCATATCTGTAGTTAGGTTTATTCCTAGGTGGTCCTGTGAATGTTAATAACATTTTCATGTGTGACATCTCCTGGGTGATTCTCACCTTCAAGGCTTTTTTGCCCTAATGTACTTTAAGGCTTGTTAGAAGGGGATGTAGTCATTTTGTAGAGAGGATGGTTTGCGTGTGTGTGTGTGTGTGTGTGTGTGTGTGTGTGTGAGAGAGAGACAACGTTTTTTGAGCTGTATTATTCTGGACTATATTCTGTTTTGGCTACCTGATTATTATGGGAGGATATTAAAAATATTTATTACTTTTATAAATAATCAGTTTCTTCACTTGGAAAATGGGAGTGGGAGACTTGATTTCATACATGAATTATTCCAGAATACTATAAATATATAATACAGTTTACACAGTGCTGTTCACATATTAAGTGTGTAAATGTTTTCCAAGTTAGTTGTTTTCTCTCACTCCATTCTTCTTTCTTCACTTTCTTCTTTCTTCCATTCTTCTCTGTCTTTCTTCTTTTTGATTAAAGGATCCCACAGGTAGAAGATTAATGTGTAAATAATGCATAATTTGTGATAAAATTATACTTAATCTTTTTAAAGAAATGTTTTAAAATTTAAATGCCTATTCTTATTTAGAACCTAAATACTGGGTTCTTTTTTATTTTGGTACTGGGGACTGAACTTGGGACCTTGTGCCTGCGAGGCAGGTGGCAGAATCACTGAGCTAAATCCCCGGCCAACTGGCTTATTTTCTGAGACAAGTGATAACCTATGGAGACTCTCATCCATTTAGATGAGGATTTTACTGTGTAGAATAGGACAGAGGTGTGGCATAGATGGATCTAACTTCTGACAGTGATTTTCATATTGGTGACTTCTGCAGCTCAGTTTACATTGAGGATAGATACCAGATTGTGATCATATATTTGGCTAGTCAGCTTGGTAAGAAATTCTTCCTTTACTTAGAGATGGTATTTATTATATAGGTCACCCATTAAAGATCTTGTAAGTGCCAATGTGTAGTGGATATCTTTTGACATCTTTGTACACTGCTCCCCAAGACTTTGGCAGAAGCTATTAAATATTATTATGTAGTTAATTTGTTGTTTTTTTTGTTGAATTAAAATATAGAGAGAAGTCATGAAAGTTTTGAAAAATATAATATAATAATTGAGCATATCATTAATATGCTTATAGTTAAAAAAAAGATTGGTGATGATTTTCCTTCAATCAGCACTGCTGCTAGAAAGCTGTTGACTAGTTTGAATTTTTCTAAACATATATTTTCTTAAAAGGTACATTGAGTTTTGATAGTAGTAAATTGAATGTGCAACTGACCTTGGCAGCTTTGGCCATGATTATTCAGGTAAAACACAACTAATTTATAAAGTGCTGTGAACCCTTTAATACCTACCAAAAATGGGCAGATTGTCAATTTGGAAGTTTCCACCTGAAACATACTCCTTCACTTGGCCCCTATAAAATTCTCCTGCAGTACCCTGCATAGAACTTAGTTTATTTACTGAGAAGGTCAAGTCACAGGAGATAAATCTGTGGTAGGTGTTACGGGGCTGATTTTTAAACCACACAACATCTCTCTCTTTTAGTTTATTTTACTTGCTCATATGTAAATTTTATTGATGAAACCAGCAGTGCTCAGTGCTCATTCAAGAGGTATTTTAGACTTCTTTCCATTGAAGAAAAACAGTCCTTTTGATGGGAATGACACATTAAGTTTTGTCAGAGCTGAGTTCAAAGCTTTTAGAAGATGATTAAGCTTTTTATTTAATCTGTGTTAAGACTGGAGAAAAAGAATCATCCAATGTGACTTTATATGTTTAAAAGTTAATTTGCAGCGTTAAAGTGTAGCATCCAATGCTATCTTCTGTGAGATTAACTGAAATGAACCTGTCATTTTCATCATGAGTTTTGAACATCAACATGCTGCCTTTAGTGGAGGGAATCAGTATAAACAACATCCAGGTTCCAGCCACGGCCCACATGAGGCACCAGAGATACTAGTTTTTATATAGTTTGATTTTAAAAGAAGAGGTTCTTATGCACTGAAATTTTCCCTTTCAAAATGGGCGTATTTCCCAGTGCAAATATGATACTTCTGTCTAATCAGGATGGAGTCTTATCCTGCAATGGGACTTACATTTTGGGCTTTTCACCACATCATTGCTGTTTTCTACGTGGTCAAAAATAGATATAAAGTAAACCAACCCCAAAAGTCAATTATAGGGTTTTATAGTGATGTACTGTGAAAAATTTGGTCGTGTTTTTCATTATACAGAATGTTCTTTCCAAAGACATAAACAGAAAAGGCACATATGTTTGATTTTAAAAATAACTGCTTGGCTCTTTAAAATGCTGGAGACAGTTTGGATAATTTTAAATGATCATCATTATAATTACATGATAAGCCTTCTATCTAAAGACAGGCCTGGTTTGTAATTATTTATTCAATTTTTCCCTCCCACCTTTAAAAAGAAAAAAATTTTTTAAATGAAGGAGCAGTTTAGATACTTTGAAAGTATTTCTGGCATACCAATATTCTGGGGGGAAAGAAGGGAAGGGACTTTTTTTAAAAAAAGATGTGCTATGTACGTTTACTAACTCCCCACAATGAATGTATTCATTATGTACTACAAACACAGACTTAAAAAAATATCTGGTAAATTCATCTCATTTTCTCATCTCTTCACAAGAAATGTGCTAAAATGTACTGTATCACTCTGGGAACATACATGAGGATTTACAAGTATTGAATTATAAAAAGTATGGAAAATGAAAATAATTTGTTATGAATTAATACTATGCCTAAAATATAATTTATAAACTCAGAATGCTAATATATTTGCTTAAGTAATAAAGTAACACTTTATTTTAAACTCTTTTGGATTCTGGGGATTGAACTCTTGGCCTTGTGTATGCAAGGCAAGTACTCTACTAACCTACATCCCCAGCCTTTTTAAATAAAAATTGTATTTTGAGACAGAGTTTTGCTAAAGTTGTTCAGGCTGGTCTCAAACTTGCAATTCTCCTGGCCGCAGCCTTCTGAGTATGTGGGATTGCAGGCCTGTGCCACCATACCCAGGTATAGTTTATATTCTTAAGGAACACTTACCTAAGCTTCAGAAAGCTTTAAAATGAATGAAAATTTTTGTTACCAGAATACTGTATTTTAAGAGATAGTTTGAAGCTTTATTTTGAAATTTTTTTTTATTAATGATTATTTACCTTTTTGTTGAGCTTTAAACTCTAAGATTATAAAATGCATAAATAAATGTTTTTTATTTAATACTTTTCTCCTATAGTGAAGGTTCAATTTCCAAAGACAGATTTCAAACTAATGCAAGTTTTGGTTTCTTTGCTTTATTGAAATGATTGCTTCCTTTATTGTGAACTCTTTCAGTGACTGACATTATAATTACCCATTTACTCATACTCTTGTAAATAATATTAACATAATAGAACTGAATGGTAACTTTTCATTTCTTAGAGGCTATAAACAATAAAAAAATTGCTTCCATACATACTTATAGCAGACACTGTTGATTTTACAGATCAAGAATCATTCTTATCCTTTTTCTTTCTGAAAGAGCACTAATTTTGCTTAGAAATCATCAATAATTTATGCCAGTTGTGGTTGCTGTGGTTTGAATGTTCATCCTCTCCAAAATTCATGTTGAAATTTAATTGCAGCAATATCAAGACATGAGGCCTTTAAGAATTGATTTGGCCATGAAGGCTCATGGGTTGTGAGTTTGGCCTCCTCTTGCTCTCTGGCTTTTTCATCTTCCATGGAATGAGGCATTCAGAAGCTTCTTGCCAGATGCTGCCGACCCCATGATCTTGGAGTTTTCCTGCCTCTAGAACTGTGAGCCAGTAAATTTTTATTACAAATTTTTCAATCTGTGGGTATTCTGTTTTAGCAGCGCAAAACAGTCTAAGCATTGGTGATCCTATTGCGATCAGTAATTGGTTTAGAAAGGGTCACCATCCACACCATCTGGAAAAGGCTGCCATCTTCCACTAGAACAAATGCCTAGAATTGCTACAGGAGATTTCTCATATAAGAGCATGGGCCATGGGCTGGGCGTAGTGGTGCCCACCTGTAATTCTCAGCACTTGGGAGGCTGAGGCAGGAATTGTTGTGAGTTCAAGGCCAGACTGAACTACATAGTGAGACCTTGTCTCAAAAAAAAGAAAAAGAAAAAAAGAATCTGGACCATGGAACCAGGCTGCTGGCTTAAAATCTTAGCATCTCCCTTACTCAAGTTGTGGCTTTGGACATTCTTTTGACACATTCACAGTCAGGCCATAATTTGTATGTCTTGCCAGTGAATAGCTTAAACCACCGGTGGTACATGCATGACTATATCACTTGTACTACCAGCTGGACAAGCCACCAGATGGCATAGTCATGCATGTACCACCAGTGCCACACGCTTGTGGGAATGTCTAAATATCTATATACCTCATTTTCTGTTATTGTGAAAATTTAGTTATATTCATGTGGAACAGTAGTCATTATTAATCAGGGAAATGCACATCAGAACCATCAGGAGATATCACTTGACACTCAGGATGGCTGGAGTCAAAAATTCAGGTAATAAATGTTAGTGAAGATGTGGAAAAATCTGAGCTTTCAAAAGCTGCTGGTAGGAATGTCAAACAATCCAGCCACTTTGAGGAATACACTAATAATTCTTCAAGTGATTAAATGGGAGCGTTGACATATGACCCAGGAGTTTTGTTCCTAGGTGTATAACCAAGAGAACTGAAAACATCTGACATCGAAACCCATACTCAGATGTTTACAGTAGCATTTTCATAATACTTATCTAAAAGATGGGAAGCAATAGTAGCCAAAAGATAGAATTCTCCATCACTGGATTAATGAAAAAACAGTTATGGCACGTCCACGCAGTGGAGTATTACTTAGCCACAAAAAAGATTGAAGAACTGATTCCATGGCACAACATGAATGTTGAAAATATTGTGGTAAATGAAAGAAGCCAGTCATAAAAGTCTACGTGTCACATTATTTCACTAATGTTTGACTGGAAGGAAATTTGTAGAGAGAGAATGTGAATTAATTCAGAAAGATTGGTGGGGTGGAAGATGGAGAGTGCTAGGTTTGAATGTTTTTGTGTCCCTTGAATTCATGCTGAAACCTAATCCCCACTTGATAGTGTTAACAAGTAGAGCTTTATTATCTTTTATTTTGCAAAGGGAGATAGATCTTTTGCAAATGGGAAAAAAGAATCAAGAGCTGGAGGGAGGAGGAGGGGAGGGAAAGGGGAAAGAAAAGGAATTAAGAGATGTATGTACCTGTATTAGCTTCCCAGCATGGATGCACTTGTGTACTGCAAACATGTACAAATGTACTAAAACATTTTAAAATGTAGAGCCTTCAGGAGGTAATTAAGTCCTAGCGGGCTGTGCCCTTCTGAATTGGGTCAGTGCCCTTGTTAGAGAGGGTTGAGAGTTCCCTCTGACCTCTGGTCCCTGTGAGGACACAGTGAAGGCACCCTCTATGGGGATTAGCCCCTTCCAGAAACCGAATGTCCTGCCCTCTAGGCCTCCACATCTGTGAGAAATAAATTTGTATTGCTTATAAATTACCTCATCTATGATATTTTGTCCTAGTGGCAAGAACTAAGACAGACTGATAGCCAAAGAATACCAGATTTGTTTTTTTGTGTGTGTGAAGAAAATGATCTGTGTTTGGTTACACATACCTGAATCTGTGAAAGCCATGGAATCGTATACTTCAAACAGGTGAATTGCAGTGGTACCTTGGTTCATGAACTTAATTCTTTCCACAATTCTGGTCACAAACCAAATTGGATGAGAACCGAATCAAATTTTCCAAAGGTCAACATTGAACCTAACTATTGAATTTGATTTGGTTCTTGTCCAGTTTGGTTTGTGACCAGATTTATGGAAAGAAGTTTGTGAACTGAGGTACTACTGTATATCTCAAAAGCTGTTAAAATGGGGCTAACAGTGTCTACCTTACAGGCTGTTGTGGAAATTGATGAACATAAAATTCTTGTGAATACTGATCAGTACAGGGCAGTCACTTACTAAGTATGGTAAAAAATGAGTTCTATCCAGGAGAGACTGCAGATTAAAAAAAATAGACAATATGCACAGGAGGGCAGGTCCTAGAGTGTGAAGGAGTACAGCCTGTCCTGCTTTGAAACTATATGATAAAATAAAGCATGTGATTTCAGGGCTTTCTGTTTGAAAGCTTTTGGTGTCTTGTAGCTGGAGGTCTTTTATTTACCTTCTGTAATCTTTTATCCAGGCATTGTTCCTGTCACATTCTAGATTTTTGTGCTTAGTCTTTTCCATGTATGGCCTTTCTGTATAATAATATCTGTGTGAGTTCAGACTCCTTTATGGGCATGGACTGTGTTTTAAATTTTAATGTCTTTATGTTGTTGAGTGGAGGGCTGAGCTTGCTAATAGTGGATGGCTAATAATAATAAGAAAAAGAAGTTACTTATATTTCATTGGGCTCATCTAAAATTTGCTGATTTCTTGTGCTTCTGTCGTGTGCTTGCTTGTCAGTGTTTCATGGCTGAGGGCTCCTTTTGCAGATTTCAAGCTAAATTCCCATTTCAGTGTTGATGGAAGCTGAAATATGTTTAAAATGCTGTTATCTACCTGCTCCAGACCTTTGCTGAGTTGCCACAAAGTGAGATTTGTTTCTGCTGTTGCTTCACGATTATTAGTATAGTATATGCTTACTGAGAGAAAACACAGGTGTAAACTATTTTTAGAAAATATAAAATACCAGTAAACCTAGCATTTCAGTAGAATTCCTATTTATTGTTTGGTGTATATTGCTCCAGATAACTGATACTGATGAAAGTATAGATGTATTATGTGTGTATGTGGTTTTCTTATTGTTTGTGCTTATATGTACTTTTGATTGTGAGTTGGGGATAAAATGGGATCAGTTGGAGACATGCATTAGTTAAAATTTTAACATTGTGCTAATCTATGCTGTATTCTTGCTATGTACTTCACATGCACAGTAGAACTAGGTTATTGGCAGATTATCCCAAATACAAAATACGTTTTTGAATTCTAGATTCCCTATTCATGCTTCAAAGAAACTGTGAATCATCATTTATTCTGTACTTATTTAAAAATATTAAGATATTTGGATTTTTTCAGTGAATTACAAGAATGCTTTATATAAGATCTTTAAATCTTTTTTTATATTGCAAGAAATTTTCAATTTATTATTTTAAACAAACTTGAATGTTCATAGTATTTATTATTTTTATTAAGAAGTTTAAAAATCTGTATATCATGCACGGCAGTCTTGTTTGTGATTTTGAGCTTTGATGTCCTGCTAGGTAAATACTTTCGGGTAGGATTAGTTTCAAATCACCTTCTCATAGTTGCAGGAATAGCTTCAGTGCAGGTATCGAGGATTACATGTTGCAGCTTTAGTATATTTTAATTGTTATTAGTTTTTGAGTGCAGTTCTCCAAGGAATATTGGCCTTAGGAATATTTTCTTTCATGGCTTGTTTTCCTATATTCTGATAAATGATTTCTGATTTTTTTCTCTTCCTCACAAACCTGGGCCTACTCACTAATGTTCATCTTCTTGCTTACCACTTAAGTACAATTAACATGTTAAGACAGTTTTTTTGTTTGAATGAACGAATAAACTATGAGCCAGTGTTGGAGCCACCCCTTTTCTTTTTCTTTTTTTTTTCCCCCATTAACTTTATTGGTACATTTTAGGTATAAAATAAAGTTACATTCATCATTGGGATCTTGTACCATTACATGAGTCTCTTGGTTCTTATGTTTTTTCCCCTTCCCTTGCCCTCCCTTCACCCCCTCCACTCTTCCCTATTTGCAAAGACCTTGTTTCCATTTTTTTCCTCTTGTCATATTTTTTCCTTTCCCTTTTTTCCCTTCCCCTACCCCTCCCAAATTCCCCTGCTCTTTTAGACCTTTTCTTCCTGTTACACAATATCAGTTACACATTTTTTAAATTACAATATTAAGATCTAGGAGACATTACCACAGATTTGACAGAATTTAAAAGGATATAGAAAGCATATTACAAAAATCTTTTTTGAAATAAATTTGGCAACTTCTAAGAAGTAACTTGGAAGACAAATTAATGAAACATACTCTGGAGGAAATATAAAATTTGAATAGCACCTATTAAAGTATATTCCTAGCTTGAAAACCTACCTGTATTACAACAGCAGGCTCATAAACATTTTAACTGATAAATTATATCAAACAATTAAGGCAGAAAAAAGAAGGAACACTTCTCCCCTCATTTTAGGAACTCAACATTGTGCTAATCCTAAGACTGGGTAAAGATAATAGAAGAAAAAAGTATGAACATAGATAGAAATTTGTTTAACAAAACAAACTATTAGAAGTCAGATCTGGCAGTATGTAAAAAGTGGTTTTGTTATAGGGATGGCAGTGTTGGTTCAGCATTGGAAGATCCACCCCCAAAAGTCATCATTTTAACAGAGGAAAGGAAAAAGCCATATGATCCTGTCACTAGTTGGAGAAAAAATATTGGACTAAATTCTACAGCTGTTCATGGTGAAAGCTATCAGGAGACTAGAAGTAGAACAGAACCTTCTCAACAGATTAAAGACATGTACTGCATACTTCCAACAAGAACGCCTTATATGAATGGAGAAGATACAATGCTTTCTGCTTAAGGTGGGAAACAAGGACAGATATGCTTGCTCTTTATCTGTCCATTAAACTTTGAAACCTAGGCCCCACCAAAATAGTCTGGGAATAAAATGACACAACTAGGATAGGATTGGCACGGCAGAAGCAAAGTCTTTATATGTAGATGAAATGATCATCTACAGAGAAAATACTAAGAAATCTCTAGGAGCCCCTAGAACTTGTATTTGAATTTAGCAGGATTAGAAAACACAAGGTATGTATAAAAATTCAGGTCTGTGTATACTTGCTATAAATGAGGAATTGGATATTGAAATTTAAAAGTTATGTAGGAGTACAAAGGACCTAGAAAAGTTAAAAAAAAAAACAAAAACAATGTTGTAAGACGTTTAGTACCTAATTTTAAGACTTCTTCTAAAGTTACAGTAATCAAGGCAGTGTTGGTGTAAGGAAGGACATATAGATCATTTGAATAAAACAGAGAATCTAGAAATAGAACCACACATATATGGTCCCCTGAGTTTTGAAAGATTATTTAACATTAGCATTTTATAGAATATAAACTCAATTCAAGAGCCGAGGAAGAGATAGTGTTTTCAGCAAACGGCACTAGAACACCTGGTATCTGTATATAAAAAATTAACCTCAACCCTTTATTTCCATACATGAAAATAACTTGAAGGGATCTATGAACCTAAATATGAAAGCCTAAAAGTATAAAACTTTAAGAAGAAATTATAAGGGAAAATGTTTATGAATTCAGGGTAGGCGAGAACTACCTAGGATACAAAAGACGTGATGTATAAAAGAAACAAATTGATAAATGAGATTCCATCAAAATTTAGAACTTTAAATGACATCATTAAAATGAAAAGTAGTCCTTAAACAGACCATATTTACAATGCATATAACCTATGAGCAGAATATATAAAGAATTCTTAGAGCTCATTAATAGACAACCCAATGAAAAAGTAGATGTAAGATGCTAAATAGCCAGTACAGCACAAGGAAAGGTGTGCAACTCTAGAATCAGAAAAATACTAATCAGTACAATAACAAGATTGAATTATACACTCATTAGGGAGATGAAGTTTAAAGTTTTAAAAGCCTTGTCATGACTTTTTCTTTTTGTTGAATTCTCCCTCTTTGCATTTAATTTGTCACACCCAGTGGACTCATTCTGCTGGGTTTCCTGGGGTTGTGATCCTCATTGTCTTTTCCTAGGGTATTGTCTAAAATTTTTTGGTGTGCTGATTTGGTATTCATGAAGTTCCTGAGGTGCTCTTTATCATGAAAGTGTCTTATTTCTCCATCAATTTTGAAAGATAGTTTTGCAGGGTACCTCAATCTGGGTTGGAGGCTGTTTTCCTTTAGGGCTTGAAATACACCACTCCAAGCTCTTCTTGCCTTGAGGGTTTGCATTGAGAAGTCTGCTGTGATTCTGATGGGCTTTCCTTTGTATGTGATTTGTTTCTTTTCTCTCACTGCTTGTAGAATTTTATTCTTCTGTTGGATTTCTGGAATCCTAACTATTATATGCCTATGTGTAGATTTTTTTTGATCAAGGCTAGCTGGAGTCCTATATGCCTCACTTATCTGTATGTGAAGTTCTTTTCCCCTCCTTGGGAAGTTTTCTGCCATCACTTCTGTGAACAGTTTTTTTATGTCATCTGCACTCTCTCCTCTTTCTTCATTGACTCCAATCAGTCTTACGTTATTCTTCTTTGGGTCGTCTAGCAGCTGCTGGATTGATTTCTCATGTTCCTTTACAACTTTAAAGCAATTTTTCTTTTCCTGGTCACTAATTGCAATCTTATCTTCTATATGTGAAATTCTATCCTCACATTGGTTCATTCTGCTGCGCAGACTTTCAGTGGAGTTTTTAATCTCCTGGAAATCTGTTTGCATCTGTTTTATGGATTCCATTTGTTTCCTATGTTGGGATTCCATCATGTTCCTCAGATCCTCTATTTTTTTATTCTCTAGATTTATTAATCATGTCTTGCACTATGAGCACAGTCTTTGCTGTTATCTGAGTAATTATTTCTGATTTCATTTTTCCCAGATCCTCTTTTGTTGCCAGTTCAGAGAGTCCAGGTGGTTGAGTATCAGATTGTTCCATCTCATTTCCCTTTGGGGTTGCTGTAGGTGATCTGGAAGTGTGCTTTTGAGGCTTGTTTATGTGTCTTCTCATTTTCATGGTGGGGGGGTGCTTCTGGCACACACGCGGCTCACCTTCTCTGCCCTAGGAGCTTGGGATGGCAGCGGGGGAGCTTTCTTTTGGGTTCTGGGACTGGCTCAGCTTCTCTGCCCTAGGACCTTGGGATGGCAGCAGGGGAACTTCCTTCCGGGTGCTGGGACCGGCTGAGCTTCTCTGCCCTAGGAGCCTGGGATGGAGGTGGGGAGCTTCCTTCCGGGCGCTGGGACCGGTTGAGCTTCTCTGCCCTAGGACCCTGGGATGGAGGCAGGGAGCTTCCTTCTGGGTGCTGGTATAGGCTCAGCTTCTCTGCCCTGGGAGCCTGGGATGGAGGTGGGGAGCTTTCTTCTGGGTGCTGGGACCGGCTGAGCTTCTCTCCCTTTTCTTTTAAGATGTCTGTTTGTATTACACATTAGAAATGTTCACCCTTGACAGTTTACTCAAGGTGTCTATTCTGCCATTTCTTGCTGTGAATTTCTGTATGAGAGGACTATAGCACCAGAAGAATCCTTTTCATGAAGTAGGAAATAATATTCAACTGACCTGATTAACAAATTCAGCTGAAGGATACCACTGAGACAACCTGTGAGTATCTGTTTTTCCTGAAATTGTGTTGTTTCTTTTTTTTTTTTTTTTTGACAGAAATAGTATAGATTTCACAGCAACAGAAACATATTAAAACACATGTTTAAAAATGTATTTTACGATTGTGGTATAAATTATTTTTGGACCAGAACAACTTCAGTAGGAATTCAATAAGGAGCTACCTCTCTCATAACTGAGACCTGAGGTAAATTATTTATCATTAATGAGGATTAGACATGTCTGTAATATGATACTTGCCACATAAATTGAGAATTAATAAGTACTTGTATGTTGTTACCATTTGCTATAGTTTGAATCTGAAATGTTCCCTATCCCCTCCCCTGGCCTATGTTCTAAACGTTTGGTCCCCAGCCCCTGGCACAGTTGGGAGGAGGTGAAACCTTTAAGGGGTAGGGCAGAAGAGAAGTAAAAAGGATTGAGATGTGATATGTATATGTACCAGTTTCCCTTGATAAATTTTTTTTATTACCACAAACATAATAATAAAAACACATAGGGCTGGGGATTTAGCTCAGTGGTTCTGCCACCTGCTTTGCAAGTGCAAGGTCCGGAGTTTGATCCCTGGTACCAAAAACAAACAAACAAAACAAAACAAAACAAAAAAAATCCCACATAAAATTTTTAAAAAAGAAAAACAATGGAGCATAGTGGAAAAATGACCACTGAGATAATGCCCTGCTTCAGCCTCCCAGAATCAGGGATTACAGATGTGCGCTACCCACCTAGCTAAGCAATATTATAAGGAATTGGCTCATATCATTATGAGGGCTTTTAAGCCCCATATCTGCAGAGCAGACATGCTAGGAAGACTCACAGCTGCTGTAGCCTGAGGTCCAGCTAGTTTGCTTTTGAGGGCTGTATCCTAGATGAGCTGAGTTTTTATTCTAAAGCTGTCAAGGAGAGAAATCATACTTGGAGGAGAGGCTACCTTTTGCTTTCTTTAGGCTCTTAGCTGATTGGCTTGGATGAGTCCTCCTATTAGAGAATGCAGTCTGCTTTGCCCATCTCCAAATTAATGCTGGTCTCATCCCACAGCACTCATAGCATCTGCTAGAATAATGGTAGATTAGATCCCTGAGTACCCTGGCCCATGTGAGTTGACACTAAAACATCATAGAAGATAAATAGAAAATAAGAAAAGCAAACTCTCCTGGTTTGACTCACTGGTAGCACTTGAGGCACAGCTAGAAACAGGATTCAGTGGTAGAAGTGACTCCACACAGTGTGCTAATGCCGTGGCTTTACTGTTCATGTGTAGGTTCAAGCCACAAAAGCTGATTTAGGTACTTGTGAGTGTAGATTTCCCTTTTTGGCTTTAGTTTATCTTCCCTACCCTTATTTTGAGAAATAAGTTTATTATATTCCTTACTCCTACTAGGCCCCCACCTTCCCATGTGTAATAGTAGTTAGCTATATGAGTCCTTGAAATGCTCAGTGTTATGGTTTTGATTAAGAATGAAACTTCAAATGCATGTGTAAGAGGCAGGGCTTTTGGAAGGTGTTTGCACCATGGGGGCAATACAGCTAAAGCAGCTGTTAGGAGGTGGGGCCAGGTTGGAGATGGGTCACTGTCTCACTTTCTGCTTTCTGGTTGCTGTGGGTTGAGCACTCTTTCCTCCTCCATTCCCTTCTGCCATCCTGTTTCTTCCTTGGAGCTGGCCAAACTTGGACTACAACTGAGCCAAAAGAAACCTCTCCTCCTTCAAGTTTGGATCTCAGGTATTGTGTCTCAGCTGTGAGAAAGTGACTAAGACACTCAGCGTTTTTTGTTTGTTTGTTTTTTTGTAAATAAGGATGATCAGAATGTTGAATTAAATAAGTTAAACACAGTTGTGAAGGGATAGGTCACAAAGTTTACAGGGTTAGGGAATCATCCAATTAATTACAAATACTAAAAATTTCTGAGAGGAAGTTCTATTCTTCATTGGCAATCTAATTAAATAATTTTCATAACTTAATTCTAGAAATTCTCCTGTTACAAAGATAGTGTTCTAGTCTCCTTCAGTCATGCAGTTGTCATCTAAATTTAATTATGATAGGAAGCTTTTTTTTTTAATGACACAGGATCATTGGCTTCTGGCAATAACTGTATGACTGGATGGAGAACATGGTCCTCACATATACTTTGTAGGATTATGGAGAGGAAGGAATTAGCTGATAGATACAGGGGCACAATGTTTGATACACTGTAAGTGTTGAATAAATGTGTGATCTACTGTCACATACCTGAAGATCACATTGGCATATTGAAGTCTTATGAGGATGTGTTAGGCAAATTTTTTCTCTGTAATAAATTTACATCCTCCCCATTGTTCTAAACAGTTTTCTTCATTCTAATTGCCTATTCTGTAGAGTAGGGAGTATTTTACTTGGGTATTTCAGTTTCCTTGATAAAGTTCTGTGGTTGTGGAGAAAGGGGGACAAAAGGCTGTATGTCATAGTGTCCTTTGGGATTGTGTGACATGTGAGTATAACAAGGTTTTCATACATATTTAATGTGATTAGAATGAAATATGCTAAAATATATTTTATATCATGAAACAGTATCTGTAATTTGATTTTTGTAATAAAACACTTTCAGAGTTAGAACTGTAGGCTCTGTGTTCATGTATTCAACCAACTGTAGATTAAAAATACATAACAGTGGCACCTTGATTTATGAGCTTAATTTGTTTTACGATTTTGGGGAAGATGGCTGCATGTGTGTTTGTGTGGGGAGGATGGCCGTGATTGTCTTTGTCACCTGATCTGGAGTTTGCGAATAGAAGCAAAATTTTGCTGAACAGTTTTGTTTGCGCACAGAAGTGCTTATGTAGTACTGTATTCAGAAAAATCATACGTACTGAATGTGTACAGACTTTCTTGTCATTTCCTAAATATAGTGGAACAACTATTTAAGTAACATTTATATTGTTTTAGGTATTGTAAGTAATCTAGAGATTAAAGTTCTGCAGGAACCCTTTGTAGGTTATGTACAAATAACTACATCGTCTTATATAAAGGGCTTCAAGATTCCTGGGTTTTTGTATTTGACATGATCCTGGTATAAACAGAAGAGGACCAGGCTGGGGTTCTTTACACCATGTGATCCAGAACAGACTGAGTTTAAAGAGGAATTTTAGAGATGTGACGAAATTTGAGAAATAAATAAATTTTTTCTGTTTTTAAAAATTTGTTCTTCACCTTAGCTATTAAATCTTGTGGTTGTACTTTTGATCTTGGTATCTATCCTTTTGTTCCTCTCTCCCTCTTTCCCTCAAATATGAATTAATTCTTAGGTATAGGCACAAATGAATGAATCTAGAGAAAACACACTTGATTTTTCTAATTTAAATCATAATTACCAACCTGAGTTCTACTTCCTGGCAGACTTTTACTTTCCTAGCCTATTCATAGTACCATTATTCTAGACAATTATTTCATATATTCTTCTTTCACCCTACACCTTTAACATCTTCTCCCTTATTTGTCCTTTCAGCTGTTGACTTTGCTCCCTGTGCTATTGAGAAGATATAAGTAATCAGAGGAGAATTTACTCAACTTGCCATCAACAACTAGCATACTCATCTGGATCTATCTATGCCTACCTTCCTAGCTGTTGCTGTGGATGAGTTGTCTGTACTGTACTTCTTTCTAAGGCCAGTCCCTCCATCCCCATCTATATCTAATGCCCACCTCCCTTCTCACCGACTGCTGTGGATGAACTGTTTAAGGCCACATTTACACTAGACTCCATTATCTTATCACCTGTGTAGGGATATCACATCAGAATTTTGTTGTGTTTTCTATCCTCCACTACTGCCAACACCATACAGATTTATCTCATCTCACACAACTAACAGGTGCAGCAACTATAATATATTGATCCATTGTCACTTTTTTTTTACCACTTCTTTGCTCCCTTTAATAGAATTCCTCAGAAGAAAGTTGTGTTCTCACTTTGTCCCGTTCTTATCCTCTGGTTCGTTCTTGAATTCACTTCACTTTGCTTCTGTCATTCCACAAAATTAGCTTCTTGGGTTTACCAGAGACTTGTATGTTGCTAAAGTTAGTGGTCAGTTTTCAGTGCTCTACTTTGATGAATCAGTAGCATTTGACACAATTGATCAAGCTCCTTCTTAAATATTCCATTCACTTGTTATCCAGAACACCTCACTCTTCCTGTTTTTCTTTTACTTCAGTCGCTTTTCATTTCCTGGATGTTGGTTCATATCCTGTTCGTATCTTGGATCTGTAAAGGAGTATAATAGATAATAACCCTTGGACCTCTTACTTTCTCTATCAACACTTAATCTATAGATTACCAAATTCAGTCAGATGGTTTCAAATAGTAAGGACCTACCCAGCTATTTCTGACTAATCCACATAGACCTCCTCTCTGAAATCCATATTTACATATCCAGCTGAATACTGTGTGTCTCTACCTGGATATCTTAACACATGGGTAATACATACATAGTATGTTTAAAGTCAAGCTCCTTTCTTCCCTCAAACATCATCTACCCCTCATCTCAGTCTTTGGCAGTTCTATACTACTGAAAAATCAAAATCTTTGCAGCAACCGGGATGTAGCTCAGTAGTAGAGCAAGAATTTAACAGGCATGAGGCCCTGAGTTCAGTCCCCAGCACTCCAAACAAAACCTCAGAAAACAAACCCCGTAACAATTTTGCAGTTTTCTTGAATTCCTTATTTTCTTACATCGGACATTTATTTCTACTACTACAAACTGGCTGAGCCCCATCTGCCTTTCACCTGCTCTCATGTTTTCTTATACTCTCTTCAATCCGTGTTTTAATTCATTTTGAAACCTTCCTGTAAACCATAGCACAAGACTTCTTCATGGAGTGTACCATCAATAGTGTTGCCTTTGGTTATAACGTCTTTATAATCTCTCAATATTTATGTTCAATTTTATCTTACTATGTTGTGTTTGAATTTCTTTGTAGTTGGTCTCTAGCTGTTTTTATATGTATGCACATACATGTATAGTATGTTCCTAAATTATGTTATTATTTTTTCTACATTGTGAATAACTATACCTGAAAAGAAGAGTAGAGTACGAGTGACACCTCTGTTACATTAGCATGCTCTTAGAAATATAATTTTACATTGGCTTTTAATATCAGGTTTATGTTATGGAGAAATATTTATTGCCCGATTTAGGTAAATCCTCTAAATGACAAGGATATTTCAAAATAGAGATTTTGTTTGGAGGAGTAGCGATTGTACGACTTTTTTTTTGAAGTTTGTGGATAAAATTATTTAGACAGTCTTTTTAATGGGGCATTTGATTGTTTTACACAAAAGGACAGTGAGTACAAATTACTGTGGTTAAGTTTTCATGCATTTTATATATGCTTTTGAATTTACTGCCAGATAAAAAGTTATCTTAAATTTGTGTTGTAGATTTTTTAGATTTTAATTTTTTCACTAAGAGCATAGGAAATCATTATATCCTCTTCCTATTTCTTCTTTCTCTCTTTTTTTCCTTTTTGTACAGTTACTTTGTTTTTAATGTACCCTGGATCTGAAACTTACTTTAACCCATTTCATAATTATCTGCGATTTTATAATTTTGAGGAAGCGCCATGAAATATATACTCAATTAAAAGATTCTTATGTCATATTTTAATTATATATGATTCATTTTTAATTTCTAATTGTTGTGTATGTCAAAAGGAAATACTAAAAGTGAACAGCATTGATTTTGACAATGTGATTCCTTATTTTAGATATATTCAAAAGTGAAATTAATATTAAAGTAACATGATTTGTATCATTTTAGAAGGAAGCATAAAGGTCAGTCAAAAATTAGGTTTCAAAATGTTAGAAATCGCTGATATAAAATACCTATTAAGTATTCATACTCTACTACTTTTTAACATGTTAAAATAATTTGAAAATTTGAACAATATTTTATGAGCCTATCTAGTTGTAAATTAAAGCTAAACAAAAGTATAAGTTTTACAAACTAAGCAGAAGTCAGTTTGGTAAAGTTTAAGAACATGAATGTTTTAGCTGGAACAGATGTGAAAGACATATTATTTTTAAAGGAAAATGAGGTCCACAGCTATCTGTTTGGAAATGTCTTTCAGTTACAGAGACATCCATGAATGTTGGATTTGAATGAATATTTGGCTAGAACTTTTCTTTATCCTATTCTGTATTTCCTTTTGAATGAGAAATAGCATGTGTGAAATACATTTACTATAATCCATTCCATACTGGGTAATAAAAATTCTGTGAAGAATGATTATGCACAGTATGAAATTATCCCAATTATATTTTTTTCACTTTCAGCTAGCTAGTATTTTCAAGTTTATATAAACATTATAGAGTGTGTTGATACATTAATTTGTTTTTTAAAAGGAAATATGGAATAAATAACTCATTACAGATAATCACATTCCATTGGTGGTGTGACTTCCTGTATTTAACCAAATCCAAAACATTATTCATTAAAGAAGAAATAAAACATATTTCTCAGTGAACAACAAACCATGCAACTAGAAATGAATTACTTGCGTTTTAAGTTGGGAAGTTGCTGAATGAGAATATTTGCACTTATAATTCTTATATAAAACTCTAGGATTGCCCTCAATTTTTTAAAATGCAGGGATAAATAAAACAGTTAAAAGGCTTCACTTTTAGTTCATATTAAAAATAAAATGAATGATACCTGTGTTATGCATTTAAAGTTAGATGTTAAAATTTCAGTAAAATGAGATATAACTTGTATATTTAATTTTATTATATTAGTTACTATAAGAAAATAGTTTATGCATAAGCATAGTTATATTGAAATAATTAATATTTGTATCATAATGAAGTTATACATATGTACTTATATGTACATTTGTACACATGATTATTTAAACTTATAATAGGTAAACATTACCTGATTTTTTTTAAAAAATAGCTTAAACTTTTTCTTTTTTTAGTGGCACTAGAGATTGACCCCAGAGGCTCACAAATGTTAGGCAGATGCTTTACCACTGAGCTACATTACCAGCCCTTTAAGTTTTTTAAAAATTTTGAGACAGGGCCTTGCTAAGTTATCTAGGCTGGCCTTGAATTTGCCACCATCCTGCCTGAGCCTCCTGAGTAGCTGGGATTACAGGTATGCACTAATTCAATGGTGATAAAAAATAATTTCATTTTGCAATTTTTTTTTTTTTTTTTTGATACCGGCGATTGAACTTGGTTCCTTGAGCTTGCGCAGCAGGCGGCAAAACCACTGAGCTAAATCCCTGGCCCTGATTTTGCTATTTTTAATGTAGAGGATAACAAATAAGGGACAGAATGCCTATTTATTACAAGTAAATTTAAATTTTATTTAAAACTTATAGTAGTATGCCCAAATAAGGATATTTACATATTTGATCCAGCGAGTATATCAAAGAATGTCACATTTTTTAATTAAAAAAATCATACTTTATTATGATGTTTATAAGGTAGGCCTTAAGAACATAGACTCATGGACCAAACTCTCTGCCAGTTAATAACTGTGAATTCTAGACAGTTACTTAACCCCTCTGTGCCTTATTTTTACCTTCCATAAAGTGAAAAGTGTTTTGAACAGTAAGGGAGGTTCATAAATATAAAGTGCATACCCACAGTACTTTACACATAATAAGTACTACTAGCATGTAATATATATTAGATTACAATAGCAACTGTACTTAAATATGCTATTTTAGGATCTTTTCAAGTTTGTAATTTAAATAAAATGTAAGTAAAAACAACATACACTTTAACTGATTTAGTAGACATTTTGATTGTGGGTTAATTTTTCATTAATGCATTAATTTTTAATTTAACACTGGAAAATTTAACTTTCATTTAATATTGATAATTTTTAGAAGGAGACAAGATACACGTGGTAATTATGTGTATAAGTATAATGTGGCAACTACATGTGTAGATTTTGTATAATACAATTAGAGAAATTTTTAGATGTTTATTATATAGAAGCCAATGGCATCCCATAAACCTGACACTCACTATGATCATATGTTGAGTTTTATTAAACTTTAATGTGTTTAACTATGCTTTATTAAGGTTTTTGATGAATTGAATAGAAAATGTTATACAGCTTTTCATTACAGTATATTGTTTACTAATTTTTAAAATTGCAACTTTTATTTCTTATCCTTTTGGTTTTCATTTTTCTTTTGTCTGCTGCATAGTGTGGGGACTTCTGTAGTTCCTGATTTGGTTGATGTGGCATGTAACATTGACTAAATAAACTCCTCTGCAGATGTCTATATGGAGGGAAGCTACATTATGGCATTTCAGATTCAAACTGACTGACTTTCCCTGGAACAGAAAAATTCCTTTCAGTTAAGCCACAGACTCAAATAAGGTTTTGTTCTTAAAAGAAAATAATGTTTAACTGATCTTTTAAAAATCAGAGTTCAAAGTTATGCATTGCAAAAAAGGAAAACATTTCTGAATTTTGAAATTATTTTGTACTGCTGACAGATAAAAGATATTACTGTCAGGGTTCAAGATAGAAAAAATAGTCACAGTGAAACAGAAAAATGTGTTATAGGTTTAACAGTGGTTTTAAATAATGTGAAAAATTATGCTTCTGTGAAACTACTGAAGAATTATCATCTGACTATTGAATTACCTGCAAATGTCCATCTTCAGTATTTGGTAGGGTTTGTTTCCTGACCATAATGCAGGAAAAATAGTCTATTGGATTACTGAGTATTTTTGGTATATGCTCTGCTCTAAAACAAGTGACATTTTCTTTGTGTTTAAGTAGTAAATATGCAGAAAACAATTTTTTTCACAAAATTATTTAAGGTGTATTGAACTGTGACGGTTCATGTTTTAATTGGTAATTCTTCAAGCAACCCAAGTAGTTCTCAGGTTACATTATTTATATGTAATTTTAAATTCTGAATGGTGTAAAAAATAGTTAAACCTTCAGCTGATTTTTTTTTTCTGGCTTGGAATAATATACTTAACAATATTAGAAATTCATTATTCTTATATGCAAGTTTAATTCAGTATAATAAAAATGTTTTAAAATAGTTTCAAAATATAAGTTGTTTATGATCTTTAGGCAAATATGTTTTGAAATATAAAATTTATGCATTTCTCATTTGAAAGAGTGTATCTTCAAAGATGACAACAGCTTTTTTAAGCACTAGAAAATATAATTACTTCTCAGATTTTAATATGTTCTAAAGTAACATACATATTTGCAAAAAAGTAATAGGATAAGAAAGTAAGTGTTGTAATTGGACTGGTCTGTTTGTAGCTATTAGATTTTTCTGTATCCTTAAAGCCATGATTTAGTTTCATGTTATTCTGAGCTTAAAAGAACAGTTGCAATTAGAAGTTAATGTATCTACTTAGGAAGACCAGCTATTTTATAGCAATGAAGACAGCAGTAATCTGTATATTATAATTGCAGGTAGTGTGACTTTAACCCACTGTGACTGAAGATGTGTTTAGGATTTAAAAGCAAAGTATAGAACCTTACGTAGTCAAACACCATTCGTGTCAGCTGTTATAATTAATTTAGGATTAAACTAGTTTTCTTCAAAATTAAGTTTTCTTCATTTCATCAGCTTTGAAATGGAAGTGTGTGCTATTATAGATGAAGTTGATTCATTATTATGTGACTATTTCTAACTTCTGAAACTTGATTTGCTTTCACAAGTAAATTTTTGGCAAATTAATGTATTGGCACAGGGTTTTTTCTCTACATTCTCTCATGGTTAATTTAAGAGAAGGGGTATTTTAAGCTATTATGAAGTATTAGGAGGAAAGTTTCTAGTTTTAAATTGCAAGGTTTGTATGTTCCATTAGCTGCTAGTGTTTAATTCTGTATTTCTTTCCATCTTAGAACTTATGATTATAGCAAATGAGGTAGCCATTTATACTTTCATTTTTTTCTGCTGTTCTGAATACAAAATGATACTCAATTTTTGTAAAAGCAATCCTGGTTCCAATCAGAAAACTGCATCAGTAGAATATATATTCCCATTTAGAAAAGTTATTTTTAAAATATTATTTTGTTCCTGGCTTTCACATTGATTAAACCATGTCTTGGTTTAGGAAAATATGATTAAGTATCATTTTAAAGTAATAATAGGCAATTTAAAGCAGCTAACCTTTCAGATAATATCTTGTTCAGCACACTAAAAGATAAATCGAAAACTTTGAGTGATTTTTAGGTAATCTCTAGAAATTCAGTAATACACATTATTACCAAGTTTGTATTATTTAATCAGCAATTCAAAGTTGGAAGAAATTACATATGAATGATTTTAGAAGTTTAGATGCTAACTGAACAGGCAAAAAACATCTTTGTGTTTAAGTCATATAATTTGGGTGTTTTCTGAGATTTTATATGGCAGTTGGTTTGCTTTCCACTTTATAAATTCAAAGAAAAACAATTATTTTAACAAAATCAAATGCCTAGTAAGAGACATGAGGAAAGAAGCCCTGCTTATATTATATACATGGGGACCTAAAATTACAAAGCATACTAGTTTTATAGTTTTGATTTTCTTTTCAGTAAACTAGGAAACATAAAATCAGCTGTTTTGCAAGTTTTCCAGAACTTTTCTTTCATACTCATTTTACTTTAGAATTTTACTGCATTGCATATTTTAATTTGATTTCTTGTGTTATTTTTATTAGTTTAAAAAGTATATGTTACAAGGGACATATATTCATCCAATTTAGTAAAAACTCATATTTAGCAAATTTTTGAAAATGTTTATTGGTTAAGCATGTTTGGTAAAAATGCAGAAAAGAGGAACCTAGTGAAAAGCAGGAGCCACTTACAAATTCCTTGGTAGATTTATTTGCCTTTCAGTTCCTTTAAATAGTTCATTGTATAGACTGTTCAGGTTTTTTTTTCTTTTCTGTTTGAGATGGGTCTTACTGTGTTGCCCAGGCTGGCCAAAACTGTATCAAGTCATCCTCCTGGCTCAGCCTCCCTAGTAGCTGGGACTACCTGCATGTACCACTACACCCAGATTTATTAGTTTTGGGGTCGGTCATTTTAAAAATTTGGAGTAAAGCAGAGAAATTATTGAAACGGACAAGTGCCACTTTTCATTTATTTAGTCACTTACTTATTCAGTGTTAATTCAGCAACTTTTTAGTGAATATATCAAACAGTTAAAAATAATCTTTAAATATTGCCATTTTTGTAGCAGTTGGAATTTTAGTATTGAAATGAAAAAGTGTCGCATAATTACTTTGTGACAAAACTTTTCTGCACTGTTGATCTTAACATTAAATATTATTTTAATCTTTTGCAACAGAGATGTTTTCCCTTGCATTCTCAGAATCTGAGGATATACCCATATTAGGGAAGATACATTAAATCTATGTTGTGGCTTTTTACCTGTTTCATAACCAGTTTTTTTCTTCCTTTCTTAATTTATAGCAACACAGTGAATCGGTCTTCCTTATGTTTCCCTGAATCTTATTGTCATCTTTTAGCAGTAGTTTTCACAGTATTTTTCTGAAACCAAATGCCTAACAGTTGAAACATACATGTAATCTTTGAGAAGTCATAAAAATACAATTTTTCTGTTTAATAGTATTCAAAAACCTGAAAAATATATTCTCTTTAGTCAGTTTACAATTAAGCACTAATGCAAAAGGATATCTAAGGTGAAAGATGTTTGTGTAATGCTAAACATAACCAAAGAAACTGTGGTTTTAGCAAAGGTACTATTGCTCTATTTTATCAAGTGCCAAAGGCTGCATAATGAAAGTCTTTCAGTTAGTGAAAATATAAGTGAAAAAACATAAAAATACCACCCAGCTGGTAGAGATCTTCCTAATTTTTACCTGATTGTATTTCTGAAGAAATATGGCAGGGCTGTCGTAAATTTTCAACATGAACTGCATTTTTGTTGCCAATTTCCATATCCTTTAAAAAGTGCTGAAGCGTGCATTTGCTATTTATGTTTGCAGTAGACTGAGTACACTTTTACTATTTGCGGTTTTAGAAATTGGAAACAACCAAACAGTGGTGCTATGGTCTAAAAAAATAAATTTTAAACAGCTGTGGGGCAGTATTTTTAGAATGGTAGAAGTCCTAAAGCAATGTAACTGACCCCCACTCCCTTTTTAAATGATAGAATATTGTCACATATAATGTCAGGTTTCTGTTGTTGTCTTTATCTATGATGGATTAGATAAACATATACTTTATCTTGATAGTCATGAAACATCCTTTTCCCATCCGCTGTCCATTTAATGTAAATGTTACTGTATGCATGGTGTGCTGAGTTTTATCACTTTATAGGCTCTGAATCCTCCAGTGACTCTTCTTTGGATAAGAATGATTATTATCTCTTACAAAGAAGAAAATGAGGTGTAAAGAAGAGGTCTGGAACATGGCTGCTGCCCAGGAGCACAAAATTTGTAAGTGGTAGACCCAAAGTTCAAGCTAGTTTTTAACCTCAGACCCACTGATCTGAGTGCTTTTCCACTACTATATGTTTTGTGATGCTCACATTCAAAGGGGAAAAGAAATCTTTGTGGGCTTCAGTTTTAACATAAAGCATTTTTCTGTTAATGTTAATGAAATACGTACAAACATAAAAATCTAAACAGCAATTCCTCATTGCATTTAAATTTAATAAAAGGGCCGGGGATTTAGCTCAGTGGTTTCGTCGCCTGCTGCGCAAGCACAAGGACTCAAGTTCGATCCCCGGTACCCCCCCCCAAATAAATAAATAAATAAATAAATAAATAAATAAATAAATTTAATGAAACTATAAAATCAAAACAAATTTAGAAATTAAAAAATTCATAATATCAACCACAATCAAAATAATGACTTTAAGTTAACATGGCAGACTTTTCACTCATGAAAATAAATCCCCTTTCTCAATGTAACTGCTGTGGTATAGAAGTTTGTTATATCGATTTAAACATTAGGGCAGAAACACTAAATTTGCTGGAAGATAAGTTAGGTAGAACTCTTGAAGATATTGGTATACGTAAAGAATTTATGAATAAAACCTCAGTGGCACGGGAACTCACACAAAGAATCAACAACTGGGCTCTTATTAAAAAGCTTCTGCACTGCAAGAGAAACGACCAACAGAGCTAAGAGACAACCTACAATGTGGGAAAAAATTTTCAGCAACTGTACCTTAGACAAAGGACTACTATCTAGAATATATAAAGAACTGAAAAAAATCAGAGCCCCCAAATTCAAAAACCCAATTCAAAAATGGGCATCTGAAATGAACAGACATTTCTCAGACAAAGAAGTAAAAGCAGTAAATAAATATATGAAAAAATGTTCAACATCACTGGTCATTCAAGAGATCCAGATGAAAACAACACTGAGATTCCACCTCACCCCAGAAAGAATGGCTGCTATTAAGAAATCATCTAATAACAAATGCTAGTGGGGGTGTGGGGAGAAAGGAAGCCTTCTCCATTGTTGGTGGGAGTGCAGACTGGTGCAACCACTGTGGAAATCAGTATGGAGATACCTCAAAGAATTAGGCTTAGAGGTCCCATTCAACCCAGCTATCCCCCTGCTGGCTATCTTCCCCAAAGAATTAAAAGAATCATACCACAGTGATATATGTGCACCCATGTTTATAGTGGCACAGTTTGTAATAGCTAAAGCTTGGAAACAGCCCAAGTGCCCATCAACTGGAGACTGGATAAAGAAGATGTGGTTTTTTTATAAAATGGAGTACTACTCAGCCATAAAGAATGAGAAACTACAGACATTTATGGCTAAATGGATCCATATTGAGGCCATACTCTTAAGTGAAATAAATAGGACACGTGTAAATACCGAATAGTTTCTCTAGTGTGAGAAACTGAAAGTGTAATTAAGGATACACATATATGAAATGGCCTAATAACATTTTTCGGATTGTGTTTCTATCACGTGTCATATGATTGTATCAAAATTTAAATTAGGGAGAAGTTTGAAATTTTATGTGGAGTCTGCTAACTGGGTTTTTTTTTTTTTTTTTTACCAGATCATTATTTGTTCAGTGTTGGTTTTGGGGACCTTTCTATAACAAATCACATCCTTTGGTGTCTTGGTGCTTGAGATGTTTTTTAAAGTTATATGGAAAAATGTTTTAAGTGCTTTTCAGTTCTGTTTTGGTTGAGTTCTACTGTATTTGAATATTATTGTAGTTTTTTTCCCCTTGCATTGTTCTTCTTTGAGTGGTTTTAATTTTTTGTATGTGTGTGTTTGATAATAAAGTTATTTAATAAAAAGTTTGTTATATTTTCCTAGTGTTTTACAATCCTTTTCATATCATTGCACAGGTAAAAAATAATATTCATAGGGCACTGGATCTAAAAGCACTAGATTGTTCCTGACTGCAGGCCATACTAAATGTGTCTGGCTCCAGCCAGCCACTCCCAGGCTGAAGACAGTAAAATGTACAGTGTACACCTTTACTTCTAAGGGGCATGAGTTGTACAAGCTGATTGTTTGCTGTCTTTTTTTCTTGAGCCAACTCACTTTTCCCTATTCCAGTTATTATGAAATCTTTGTGTAGCATATCACAGCATTATTTGGCCATTTTGTATTTGTATATTAAGCCTCATTTTATGTCCTTTCCTCCTTTACCATTATCCTGCCACAATTAATGAGGCTATTGCTGCCATTTCTTCTTTTATTAGCATAAAATTTAATTATACAAGACGTACTACAGAAAATTTGCAGTTCCCAAGAATTAGAGATATGGTCTTCAGTTGAAAACCACTACGTTGTATGGGTCTTTTCACTGTAGTTTAAACATTTTAATAATTGCTTTATGGTTTGGTGACATGGAGAGAGATAAATTTGCTAAAATAGTCAACATCATTTGGGGTAAAAATTGTTAAGCATTATGAGGTAAGATGAGATGAGATTGGGCTCCCATTAGGTTGATTAAAGTCATTCCAATAAAATTTCACAATGGTTCACTTAGTTTTTTGTATTGCAGCTGCATTCTTTCTGTTGCATACGAGCAGAGCATGTTCTTGAACTACGTATGTGTACCTGTTAGATGCCTCTCCAGAGACCTGCTTTTGATCCTGCATTTATTTATATAGGTACTTAACTGACATATTTTGCTGCATGAACTTAAGGCATTAGAAAGTAAACCACTTTTATGTCAACAATTTTGTCATAGAGGTTTGAATGATAATTTTACTCTGCTCTTTTTGGTGGAAAAGTTATCACCAATGCAATAAAACATTTGAATGGCCTTCTTTAAATTGTGAATTTTGCATTTGTTTTAAATAATTGGTTAAGTAAAATATACAGTTTATCTATGGATGTGTAACAGATTATTTTTTTCCTTCTGTATACCAACATACAACACTTTTAAGTATTTTCAGGGTAGATTTCTTGTCCCTGTCAACCAACTTTCATAATGTTTGACTCTCCTGGAGACAAGGGTTACAAAATTTTTGTTTGTTTGTTTGTTTTACCAGAAACTACATAATATAAAATCTGCCATAATCTTCTTGGTTGTGAAGTCATGTCAACTCCAAAACTCTTACATAAGCCATGTAAAGACCTATGAATAATAAAAATTTGTCCTCTCTCCCCCTTTCCTCCCCTCCCTTCTCTTTTTCTTTTCTGTGGTGCTGGGAATTGAACCCAGTCCTTGCACATGATAGGCAAGCTCTCTATCACTTATATACACACACCAAACCCTTTTAAAATTTTGAGACAGGGTTGCTTAGTAAGGCCTCAATCTTGGGATTTCCTGCCTCAGCTTCCTTAGTAGCTGGGAATACAGGTGTTCCTTACCAAGCCCAGTTTGTCATTAATGTCTAATAAATGAATAAACTTGAAAGGGAAAGTGAAGACCCAGATACATAACCTGATTTTTTAAATTTCTAATGTACAGCATGTATATTTTGTTCAGTGTCTGTTTAAACTAAGACCCATTTCATATGAATAGATAACTAAAATTTCAAAAACGTCTTCATTCACAGAATTAAAGTTAACTATCTTTGATATGTGTCAGAATCTTTTGGTATATATGAGGGTTCACTCTCAAGAATTTTGTGTAATAATCTTTTTGTTTTGTTTTGTTTTGTTTTGTTTTGTTTTTAACCCGGGGATCGAACTCAGGACCTTGCGCTTACGAGGCAGGTGGTGGCACCACTGAGCTAAATCCCCAGCCCTCTATGTAATAATCTTTGGGATTGAATCACTAATATTGTAGCCTGCTTTGATTTACTTATTGAACTTTTCTAAGAAAGCTGATAAAGACACATTATTCACCTTTTTTTCAGCAAGCAAATATTTATTGAGTACCAACTCTGCTAGATCTTGGGGTTATAAAAATAATCATTACATTATCTTAATATTTAATACTATACAATATTTTTCATGATACAATCTTAAAATACTAAAGTATCTTTGATTCTTAATGAAAAAACCTATTTTAAAATTGGAAACTAAATCTTAAAACGTTTTATTTAGGAGTTTAAACTTTTCTGATCATGGCCTATTTATAAATAATACATTTTATGTTAGTGATCAGTTACACCTAACTTACATATAAATGTATACATTTTCCCCTTCTTTTTTGAGCTGATTCTTTGTTAATCAGAAGTTTCAAAGAACAACCCTTATTCCTAACTGTATATAACCGCATTGGGAAGTATCCACCTCCTGCCACGCTCCATTATTTCATTAAAAAAGTAATGGTCATGGTTCCTTAATGAGTCCCAAACTATGAGTTTGAAAAACACTGTCATATTTCTTTTCCATCTTGGTTTTTATAGTAACTGCCCTCATCAAATCAAGAAAATTTGGGCTGGTCATAATAAAACCTTTTCATATATTGCAAACAATGAGAACGGGAGGCATTTTCTTAAAATGTTACAGTCTTCATATCTGTCATACTAAAGAGTTACTATTTATTTTTTGGCTTAAATTCTTTTATTGGTACATTTTAGGTATACAATACGTTTACATTTATCATTGGGTGCTTGTACCTGTATGTGATGTATCTTGGTTCTTACTTTTTCCCCATTCCCTGTGCTCCCTTCCCCCGCCCTTCCCTGTTTACAAAGAGAGTTACTATTTTTGTGTCTTAAACTTCTTGAAGTTTTATATTTCTGACTTGCTGTGTATTTTGTAGCTGAATTCTTTGCAGTAGTGATCCACCTTAGTGTGCTGTGATGATTAATTAGGAAGTTAAGTTTTTTGTACCTTTATTCTCAGGGTGAAATATTTTGCTTTGTTTAGAAATACTAAATCAGAAAAATAAGGAATAATTTTGCTTTCTTATGTGGTAAAAGCTATTATATCATCCAAAACCCCTTTTTCTGGAGCCCTAAGATTAACACTGTATTTAGATAATTTATTAGTAAAATATAAGGAGAGACATCAAAATTGCGTAGTTATTCCTCCTTCTTGAATAGTGTGTTACAGTTTTACATATCCTTTTTTTGTGGTACTGTCTCAAAAAAACCCAACACTAAATATTGAAATATTTTTCATTATCATGACTTGGATTGTTGTAAAACCTAGACACTGGGCACATTGGGATAATATCGTCTGTTTTTGCTAGGGTAGATGACATAAATATTTAAAAATTGGTATTAGTAGTGGAATTTGTGATTTGATAAAATTTTTTCATAAAATTTGAATGTAGATAACTTTCCTCTTTTGGAATGCTCTTATTTTAGGCATTGTTTTTAGTCTTTTAAAAAAATTGGTGCATACTAGTGTAGGAGGTGCATATTAGTATATTGGTACATGCATACAGCACATTTTGATTATTTGAATCCCCATTGCCCTCTTTCCATTTTCTCCCCTTTACTTGATATCCTTCCCATCTCTAAAAGTCTAGTAGTTTCCCATCCTCTCTCCTTTATGTATTTTATTTTATTTTTTGGTACTGGGGATCGAACTCAGGTCCTTGCACTTGCATAGCAGGCGGCGAAACCACTGAGCTAAATCCCCAGCCCCTATTTTTAAAATGTATTTAAGTGTAGATTGCTCATATAAAAGGAAATGTGATATTTAGCTTTCTGAGACAGACTTATTAACATGCTGGTCTCCAGTTCTGTCCATTTTCCTATAAGTGACATGATTTCCTTAGGGTTTTATTTTTATAGCATTTTTATGTTTCAAAAAATGGAGGTGCATGTAAAGAATTTATTTACTCCCTTCTCCATTGCCACTTGCCTCTCTCCCCAGTTTACCATTGAGGAGTCAATAGTGATTCATTAAGTCCATGGTTTACATTAAGGTTCACTCCTTATATTTACCATTCTATGTGATTGGATAAATATACAATGGCATATATTCACAATTAGAGTATCAAACAGATAGTTTCATTTCCCTAGAAATATTCTGTGCTCTGCGTATTCCTCATTTGAACTCTCGGCAACCACTTGTTCTTTTTACTTTTTCTGTAGTTTTCCCTTTTCCAGAAATGTCACATAGTTGAAATCATATAGCATCTGGCCTTTTCATATCAATTTCTTTCACATAAGAATGCCCATTTAAAGCTAGTCCATGTCTTTTCATGGTTAGATAGCTTATATATTTTTATTGTTCAGTCATACTCCATTATGTGGATATACCGTGATTTATCTATGGTTTCTTCCAAGTTTTGGCAGTCATAAATAAAGTTGGTAACAGCAATGTGAAGTAAGTTTTAGACTCCTTGGAGTAATTATGAAAAAATTTAATTGCTGGATCATATAGTAAGTATATTTAACTTTTAAAATGTATAGTACAAATTTAGAACTTTTTTTGACGGGAATTACATATCTTTGTGAAGTACAATGTCATATTTTGGCACATTTATACAACTATAATTATACTTATGTTATTGATAATCTTAAACACTTTTCATTGCTTTTTGATGGGAACATTCAAATCTTTTCTAGTTATTTTGAATTATACAGCACCATGTTAGCTGTCATTATCCTCTGTCCAGTGGAACACCCACACCTACTCCTCCTATCTAGCTGTGACTTTGTAGCTGTCAGGCAGATTCTCCTCAACTCTCCTCCTTTGCTTTTCCTGGTTCCTGGTTAGCACTATACTGCTCACTAGTTCTGTAGCTCAGTGTTCTTTAGGTTCCACTTTTGAGTGAAACTCTGTGCTATTTGTCTTTTTGTATCTGGTTCATTTCACTCATTATCACTGTTTCCATCCACTTTGTTCCATATGACAGGATTGCCTCCTTTTATGGCTGAGTAGTATTCCACTGTGTGTGGCCAGTCTTGACTGATCTCTGAAGCTAGGTAAGGTTAGGCCTGGTTAGTACTTGTGTAGCAACATTTTTAATTTTTTAAGTTACCGTCAGACTGTCTTGCAAAGTGACTCTTTCATTGTACATTCCCACAGCAGTGAATGAGAGATCTGTTGCTCCACATTTTTGCAGCATTTGATTATTTTCAGTGTTTGAAATTTTAGTCAATCTAATAGGTGTATAATTGTAGCTCATTGTTGTTTTAATTTGCTCTTCTCTAATGACATAGGCTGAACATCTTCTATATAGTTAATTACCAATTTTTTATTTCTTTGGATGAGGTCTCCATTCAGCTTCTGGGAGATTAGCCTGTAAACAGAATTGAAATAGGTGTGAACATTTGTAAAACTTTAATGTCAGATTTGAAAGTACAATATTTACTGTCTTGTTTTGAACCCATCGTTTACTTTGGACCAACTAGAATTCCTCATTCATTTTAGTTTGTACTTAAAACAATTGTTTTTCAAATGATCAAATTTGAATATTTTTAAAGAGTTAGATATAAAATACAGATTTCCTTTACCCATTAAATTTTTATTTCTTATCACAGTTTGGGAAATATACTATATTATGCATACTAAAGCTGTAATAAATGTATGTTTTCTTAAAGAAACCCATGAGATAGTTGAAATCTTTGACAGTGAAACCTATTCTTTTAAGACACCTATTAAAGCTCTTAGAATACCATTGTGCAGAACATTCATGAAGAAAATGATGCCCTAGGGTTGCTTGCACTAGGAAATTTACTTGACTTACTACCAAAGGGAAGATAGGGTAAAAAGTTAAAATTTTTCTATGAGCATAGAGGGATTTTTCTGTGGTAATTTTTTCAGAAAATATTTCCAATCCTGTGCTTATTATATGTGACCAATTGTTTTTCATATTACTTGGGATGTTAAGGAACATGGCTTATTACTTAATGGCTTTCCAATAAAAATAAAATCACTGTGCTATTCTGTAAAAAAGGGGTCTCAGAGGTAAGATTTTTGGTTTGTTTCACAAATTCTTCTGAAAAGAGCTTTCTCTTTTTCTTTTTTGATAGTGAAGGCTTCCTTTTTTATTTCGTTAGCTTTGAACAGTGAAAATGTCTTTGGGTGGTCTTTCAGTCTGAGAGGATTGATACAGAAATCATACTTTACCTTTTCTGATAAATAGGGCCACTGCACTTCTCTTTATTCGGAGTCTGTTTTATGGTTTCCTCTATAGATTTGGCTAAATGAACAGGATTGGCTCATGAACTTTTCTGAGGCCTGCTTCTTTTAAAAGGAATCTCATTTCCTCTCAAAATTTGGATTGATGAGATCTTTACCAGTTTTTATTAGTTGAACTGAAATAAACCTGAAAATTAAAAATTAAAATTTTCATTTTAGAGACTGATATTTTAAAGGGTTTGTTCTAATTTGAACTCTGAATTTTTCATGATGAAGTTGTATTTATGAAGATGCTTTGGAAAATAAAAATGCATTTAATTTTGGCTTTTAGTTGTTTCTTAGAGTGTTTGTGCCTTTGCAACTGGGGATTAAATTTCTACTTTAAACATTAAAAAAAATCTTTTAATGCACATTTGCTTTTGCCTGGTATGCTTTTATTTGCTTGGGAAATAATAATAACCACTCACATATAATTGTTTTAAAGTTTTTTTTTAAGAAAATATCAACAAGATAACTAGTGTACCTTAAAGAAGATCTATTTTACAGTGTAGAACTTTTCTACCTATATAACAGAACGATGGCAGTGAGGTAAATTCAAATTACCTGTAAAAGTTAATACCATGGTTTAAGGTTGTAATTGCAGATGTAAATGGTGTTGTATGGTAGAAAGATATCAGGGCCAGAAGGCAAGATAGTTGGAGTTTAGATCCTTAAATTATGTATACTCCTTCAAGGGCCCTTCGCACTTGCTAATCATTATAGAATTCTCTTCTTAGCCCATCGCTCCCAATATTTTCATAATTTCATTTAGTTCTCTCCTAACAATACCCCTTGGGAGACTTGAGATTACTTGTCTAAAATAACATCTGCTATTCTATTCCTTTGATTATGTTAACTTACTTTCACTGTGTGTGACCTACCTGTTGTTATATTACCATGGGGTGGGGATAGGTAGCACAGTGGGTCACAGTAGAAAGAGCTCTGAACCAGCATTGGCTGAGAGATTTTATTTTTAATTATGAAATGATGCTGGACTATGCTAAATGTATTTTCTGTATTTATATTTCTGTGCCTTCTCTCCTTTAATTTGTTGATAAGGTAGATGTTTTAACAGCCTTTCATAATTGAAATAAATGCCACTGGCCAGTTGTCTGCTTTTTAAAAATATCTACTGGATTTGATTGTTGAATTTTTATTGAGAATTTTTACATCTAAGTTCATGAGAAACACTGGTCTGTCATTTCAGTTTCTGCAGTTTGCTTTTGTTGTACTTTGGTATTTTTGTACTGTATTTTCCTATATCAGAACAATATTAGTCATAAAATCATTTGGGAACTTTTCTCTTGTCCTTTTTTTTTTTTTTTTTGGTACCGGGGATCGAACTCAGGTCCTTGGGCTTGCAAGGCAGGTGGCGGAACTACTGAGCTAAATCCCTGGCCCTTCTCCTTTTTTTCTGGAACAGATTGTTTAAAATTCACATGTAGAGGAGGAAAGATATCTTTTCTTCAGCCATCTTAGGCTCGTGACCAAGGGCTCTATAACCAAAGACAGATTAATAGGAAAAAAGATAAATTTATTTATTATAACTTTTACGTGATGTGAGTGAGAACCTTCATGAGGAAGTCATGCCCTACAGAGATGGATAAACTTGCATTTTTTAAATAATGTGTTTGATGAAGAAGTGAATGGTTGTGGAGAAGGAATACTGGATAAAAAGTATGATCCTAATGGATCACACTAGAGGAGACAGCAAGTCCTGCATGTTCCAATCTGTTCTGTTCTGTTCTGTTCTGTTCTGTTCTGTTCTGTTCTGTTCCTTTGTCTACATCTGTAAGAATGCTCCTTTCCTCCAAGTAAAGGGAGGGCAGCTGTCAGGTGAGGGCTTTATGTTTTCAGTCTCTGCTGCTGAGTGATATAGAGCTGCAGCTTCCCTCTGGACCACAGGGTTAGTGGGGTAGGACAAAAGCAGGACACTGACCCACTGTCACTTGGACTGCCTTGGTCAGTTGCTTTGATGAGATTTGGGGGTTGAGGCTCAGCTCCTTCCTGGCTCCTTCCCACAACAGACCCAGTTGTGACTAGTTCTGCTTTGAACGGTTTCTTAATACTCTCACTGTTGCTGGGTGTGGGTGGAGGCTCAGCTTAACCCTTGTACCCTATAGACAGTACTCTGTTGGAGGAATTGAGCTCCCAAATTCTGCCTTCCTCACAATATTCCATTATAGGGAGTTGGAGCACCCTCTGGGTCAGCTTGGTAGATGATGGACGAGCAGCCTGCCCAGCCTTCTGATTCACCATGAGTGGACGAATTAGGCTGCCTTCAGGGACAGAACTGGGCCGAGTAGGGGTTTTTAGAGTGAAAGTGTGACTTCCCATTTGGCCTGAGAAAAGGGAGGGTGGATTTGTTTTTCCGTGGTGATTGACTGGAGTGGGGCAGACATTGCCAAGAGTGGTTTCTGTCATGTCATCTGCAAATAATGACAGTTTGACTTCTTCATTTCCTATCTTTATTCCTTTTATTTCTTTCTCTTGTCTAATTGCTGTGGCTAATGTTTCCAAAACTATATTGAAGAGGAGTGTTGATAGTGGACATCCTTGTCTTGTTCCTGATTTTAGTGGGAAGGATTTCAGTTTTTGACCATTTAGTATGATACTGGGTGCTGGTTTTTCATAGATGGCTTTTATCAGATTGAGGTAGAGACTCAATTCTATTCCAGTTTTTGTAGGGTTTTTATCATAAATGCATGTTGGATTTTGTCAAATGGTTTTTCTGCATCTATTTTGAGATGATCATGTGGTTTTTGTGCTTGACTCTATTGATACAGTTACGTTTATTGATTTGTGCATGTTGAACCATTCCTGCATCCCTGGGATGAATCTCACTTGTTCAGGGTATATGATCTTCTTGATGATCTTCTGCACTCTATTTGCCAGTATCTCATTAAGGATTTTTGCATCTATGTTCATTAGTGAGATTGGCCTATAGTTCTCTTTTTCAGTTGGGTCTTTCTCTGCTTTGGGGATCAAGGTGATGCTTGTTTCCAGGAATGATTTCGGGAGTATTGCTTCCCTTTCAATTTCATTAAAGAGTTTAAAGAGTAGTGGCAGTAGTTCCTCTCTAAATGTCTTGTAGAATTCAGCGGTGAAGCCATCAGGACCTGGGCTTTTCTTAGTTGGTAAGTTTTTAATTACGTATTCAATTTCATTGGTTGATATTGGCTTGTTTAGAATTTTTAGGTCATCTTCGTTCAATTTTGGTAATTCATATGTATCTAGGAATCTGTCCATTTCTTCTGTGTTTTCCATCTTATTGGCATATAGGTTATCGAAGTAGGTTTTGATGATCCTCTGGATTTCTGCTTGGTCCGGTGTAATTTCACCCTTTTCATTCTTAATTGCATGGATTGAGGCCTTTTCTTTCCTTTTTCTGACAAGGTTGGCTAAGAGTTTGTCAGTTTTACTCTTTTGAAGAACCAACTCTTGGCTTCATTGATTTTTTGTATCGTTCTCTTAGTTTCCATTGCATTGATGTCTCCTCTGATCTTTATAATTTCTTCCCTTGTATGGGCTTTGGGTTTGTTCTGCTCTTCTTATTCTAGAAGCTTGAGGTGCAGCATCAGGTTGTTTCATTAGGGTCGCTCTGTTTTCCTAATATGAGTATTCACTGCTATGAATTTCCCTCGTAAGACTGCTTTCATTGTGTCCCATAGAGTCCAATATGTTGTATTGTCATTGTCATTTAATTGAAGGAACTGTCTTATTTCTTCTTTAATTTCCTCTGTGGCCCATTGGTTATTTGGTTATTTAGAAATGTGTTCTTCAATTTCCATGTGTTTATGAAATTCTTGCAGTTTCTTTTGGTATTGATCTCCAATTTCATCGCACTATGGTCTGATAATATACAAGGGATAACTTCAGTTCCTTTGCACTTAACCTAAATATGTTCTGTGACTGAGTATGTGGTCTATTTTGGAGAACGACCCGTGTGCAGCTGAAAAGAATGTGTATTCTGATTTTGTGGGGTGGAACACTCTGTTAAACATCTGTTAAGTTCATTTGTTCAAGAGTTTGAGTTCTAGTATATCGTTGCTTGTTTTTGTCTGGTTGATCCATCTATTTGTGACAGTGGGGTATTGAGGTCCCCCACTACTATTGTTGTTAGTGCTTATATGACTTTTCATGTCTGTTAGTATTTGTTTTGTATAGTTGGGCACACTAGTGTTTAGTGCATAGATATTTATGATTGTCATCTCTTCCTGTTGGATTGTTCCCTTTACAAGGATGTAGTGTCCTTCTTTGTCTCTCTTAATCAGTATGTTTGTTGTATGCAGCATATTGTTGGATCGTGCTTCTTGACCCATTCTGCCAGTCTATTTCGTTTGACTGGTGAATTGAGACCATTAACATTGATGGTTATAACTGATACGTATTGACTTATCATTGTCATGGCTTTTTCTTTTTGTTGCATTCTCCCCCTTTGCTTTTAATTTCTTGTCGTGCTCAGTTGATTCATTCTGCTGTGCTTCCTGGGGTTGTGATCCTCATTGTCTTTTCCTAGGATTTTGTCTAAAATTTTTTGGAGTGCTGGTTTAGTGTTCATGAAGTTCCTAAGGTGCTCTTTGTCATGAAAGTATCTCATTTCTCCATCAATTTTGAAAGATAGTTTTGCAGGGTACCTCAGTCTGGGTTGGAGGCTGTTTTCCTTTAGGGCTTGTAATACATCACTCCAAGCTCTTCTTGCCTTGAGGGCTTGTGTTGAGAAGTCTGTTGTGATTCTGATGGGCTTTCCTTTGTATGTGATTTGTTTCTTTTCTCTAACTGCTTGTAGAACTTTGGTCTTCTGTTGTGTTTCTGGAATCCTAACAGTTACATGCCTATGTGTAGATTTTTTTTGATCAAGGCTAGTTATTCCTGTTTGCCTCACTTATCTGTATGTGAAGTTCTTTCCCCCTGCTTGGGAAGTTTTCTGCCATCAGTTTTGTGAACAGTTTTTTTTATGTCATCCGCACTCTCTCCTCTTTCTTCATTGACTTCAATCAGTCTTATGCTATTCTTCTTTGCATCTTCTAGCAGCTGCTGGATTGATTTCTTGTATTCCCTTACAATTTTAAAGCAATTTTTCTTTCCTGGTCAACTAATAGCAATCTTATCTTCTATATCCGAAATTCTGTCCTCACATTGGCTGATTCTTCTGTGTAGACTTTCAGTGGAGTTTTTAATGTCCTGGAAATCTGTTTGCATGTGTTTTATGGATTCCATTTGTTTTCTATGTTGGGATTCCATCATGTTCCTCAGATCCTCTGGTTTTTTATCTGTAATCTAGAGAAGTCTAGATTTATTAATTATGTCTTGCACTATGGGGACTATCTCCGCTGTTATCTGAGAAATTATTTCTGATTTCTGATTCATTTTTTCTGATTCATTTCTGATTTCATTTTTTCCAGATCCTGTTTTGTTGCTAGTTCAGGAAGTCCAGGTGGTTGAGTATCAGAGTGTTCCATTTCGTTTTGCCTTGGGCTTGCTGTAGGTGTTCTGGAAGTCTGGTTCTCAGACTTGTTTACCTGTCTTCTAATTTCAGCGGGGTGGTAGTGGGTAGTGGGGTGTTCTGCTCCCCCCAGGAGGCCCACCTCCTCTGTTCTGGGAGCGGTGGTAGTTTGGCCCGAAAGCCTCCTATTCTGCACTGGGAGCTGTGGCATGTTGATCTGGAAGCCTCCTCTGCACTGGGACCTGTAGCACATCAACCTGGAAGCCTCCTCTGTGCTTGGAGCCGGGGTTAGGTTGGCCCGGGAACCTCCTACTCTGCACTGGGAGCTGTGGCATGTTGACCCGGAAGCCCAGACTTTAAGTTTTTCTAGACAAATATACAGAAATTGCAAATTAAAAAATTTGAACTTTTGAGCTGGGCATGGTGGTGTATGCCTATAGTTTGAAGACTCAGGAGGCTGAGGCAGGAAGATCTTGAGTTCAAGGCCAGTCTGAGCTACATGGTAAGACCCTGTTTTGTTTTGTTTTGTTTTGTTTTGTTTTAAAGAAAAAAGCATCTTGGAACTTTTTTGCTGCAAAACACAATCTTCTAAGAAAGTAAGTTTTTGTTTAAAGGACAAAGGAGTCATTTCTCTAAGTTCTGTAGGACACTGAAAGCAGGGGTAGCTTCCTCTGATACTCCAACCCGAGCAGTGGAACCCTTAGTGCAGGTCAGCTCCTGTTAGGGTTTCCTTCTGCAGGCATCTGTGGGAGCACCTGTAGGGTCTGGTGCATATAAATTTATTAAGTTAAAGAAGGATACATTGACAAAAAAGAAACCTATTCTGGAGAAAGGTTTAGTCTTATTCATAGCAGCCATTGTGACTTTGAGATTACAACTACAGCTTGTTTTCTAAGAATACATTTTCTTAGTCTCTTTGTAAAATAGTTTTATTAGACAAAGTATACCTTTAATCACCAGCATTGGATCAGTGTGAACAACCTGATCAAGTTCTTACTTATGAGATGTGAAATAAATTCAGTTCTATTGGAGATAACTTTCAGGAACACATTTGTGATACCTTTCCCCCAAGAAGTCTAAATTAATTCTAAGTAAACCTACCAGTGTAGCAATAAGCTTGATGTAGCCACACAAGATTAATTGGTATCTGTAGCAGAAAGTTTGAACTATAGAATTATTTACCAGTTTCTCAATGTACACTTGTTGAAATATGTAAAACCTTTTCATAAATGTTCATTTTATTTTTTTAAATTTTTATTATTATTTTGGAGACAAGGCCTTGCTGTGTAGTCCAGGCAGGTCTTGAACTTGGAGCAATCCTCCTGCCTCAGCCTCCCAAGTGCTGGGATTACAGGCGTGCACCACACCCGGCTATTTTTTTTTGAATTTAAAAAATTTTTATTTAAATGTTCATTTTAAATAGGGCCTGTTATTACAAACCACTCATTTCTTTAAATTATTTTTGTAAAGGTACTATTTTGATTCATAGCTCAAAAATGAAGCCAATTGAAGTAGTTAGCATTATGTACCAGCAATTACTGTTGTCATTTTTTTTTTCAGTTTTCCTCTTATTTATCCTTACTTTTTAAAATCATTGATTTTTAAACTGCCTCATAGTCTACATCAATGATAGTGAACCTTTTAGAGTTTTCAATGATAAGAAACAGCCCGGGTTCACCACCATTGGTCTAGATATTCTTTGATATGGAGCACATATTATAGATTAGCAGGAAAGGAGTTAGAATGTTTTATAATTGGTTGAATATCCTTATAAGAAAGGAACCAAACTCCAGAGAAGGAAGAGGTTTGTCTCTTATTTTAAAAAAAAGCAAAACTTGACACACATTACTTTGTGGCTATGATATGTTTCCATATGTTGTGTTTGTTGATGAAAACAAGGGTCAGAGCAGTGGGTAATCTTGTGCACAACCACAGAGAACATTCACTGCAGAACCCACCATACAACTGGACTCTTATCCACCTTTGATACTTCAGTCAGGCAGAGCTATGCATTGAGACTTTTCGTCAGATTTCTTCCCGTTTTGACTTTGAAGCCTAGTTGTTGAAGTGAACGCCAATGAAAAATTATAATCAAGTGACCACATTTATCCCTGTATACAGGAAGTGTTCAGCCAGGCCAGGTGTGGTGGTGCATGCCTGTAATCCCAGCACTCTGGGAGGCTGGGGCAGGAGGATCACAAGTCCCAGTTCTGCCTGGAAAACCTAGTGCTTGGGAAACAAAAAAAAATAGGGAGGGAGACTGGGGATGTAACTCAGTGGTAGAGTACTCCTGAATTCCATCTCTCAGTACTACCAAAAAAGATTAATTCTTTATTCAGTCAGATTTCCAGTCTAACCACTGGGGCTTTACTATGACACACCTATGCTGTGTTTTATTAACTATGTGTGCAACAGGGACACAAAGATAAAAAGGCAGAGGTCCATGGGATGAATAGAATAATAAATCTGCTGGTGGCAGTGCAGTGTGACAGTTTATGATCAAAATAATTTTGTTTATTAGGATTATTGTGATATTTCCCAAAAAAGGAACCGCTAAACTGAATTTTGCTCTTGGCATCAGTAAAGGGATGTTAATGTCTGGAGTCTGTGTCTCTTCCACTTTGAAAACGCTCCCATGGCCACTTGTGGTTCTCTGTTGTCATAGTCCTCTGTAATGCATGGAGATTCCAAGCCCCAATTGAGAATCTGTGGTTCATGGTTACTGATTTAGAACTACTAAAAGGAATCGAACATCTGTGAATAAAACCAGGCGAGAGTAACCAGTGACAATAACACTCAAAACTAGATTGTTTTGTGTTAGTGAGAGTTTAGCTCTATAGTTTGGTAGACCTGATTTCATTTATATTTGTTATAAGAATATGGGTAAAGGTAGAAAACCTCTGTTAGACCTTATAGATTAAATCAAGCCATGTTTTAAAAGCTCTTAGCACAGTGCTGATATATATTCAGTACTGTCAGTTATATTTATTAATAAACCTTACCAAAATTGTGGTTAAAATTACAAAAATATCCTGGTTACTTTTTTTTTTTTTTTTTTTTACTAAATTTGTGCTTAAAACTGTTAGGAAAGTGCTCTATTTTAAGTTTATGTAGACCTAAAATAATATTTCCGATAGTTACTGTAAATACATATGCATAAAGTGAAAATTAAGAAAATTCTTGTTTTGGTAAATGGATATTCAAATAATGTTTCTCTAAGAAATCCACAAAGAATTTACTCAGAATTTTGGGGTATTGTGGTATAAGGATGGCTGGTGTTTGATTGTTTATATACACTTTCTCCAGTGTTTGGAAACCTAAATGTTTTGTGTACATCTATGTCTCAATTATGTGTTTAAACTGGGAATTTTTCGATAAAGGAATATTTTGTTTCATTGATAACTTTAGATTGGCTCCTTTATGTTGAAAAAATGCCAATACAATTGCCCAACTACTCCTCCACCCCGTTTTTAGGGAGGGGTTTATCTTTTTTTTAGTGGAGACATATTTGGCCCGAAGTTAATGAATTTGCAATTCCTGGCTTCAAGAAAATAAAATTTGGAAGAAAAAGTGTTGATACAGGGTGTTATAAGGATAATATTTTACACATAATAAAAGTAAGAAAATAATACACATTAATGATAATATTCCATTGGAATGGTATCCCTTTTCAAAAAGCAAATGAATTTTTTATAAATGCTTTACTGGAAGGGGGTGATTTTAAATAATCATCTACGTTTTGTGACACCTCAGTTTTGTTATTTCATTAGATTATGATCTTCTATCAGTCTTGAAGTGACTCACTGTTCAAGTCGGGGACACTGGTTTGAAAGGTCTCTTCAGTTATAAGCCATAAAAATGCTGTGGTGGTTTTGGTTAAAAATAGCATGTTCTGATTTGTGTGTAGGTGTTTACATTTATTCACTGTTGGTATTACATTTATTTCTAGCAAATATTTGTAAGAGTATTTTTGTCTTGTTTGTATTGTAAAATACAGGAAAAGCAAAACTGAGGATATAAAAATCATATACAATTTATAACATTAAGTAAGGTGCTTGTTATAGAAATTAATAGAGAAATTGTCTTTCTTTTTTCTTTTTATACTTCGAATAAATCAAAACCTTGAGATTAATTAAAATTGTTACTATTTTAATCATCTTAAAGTTTATGCTTAAATCTTTTATGGTTAAAAATACTTTTCAGAATTTGAACAGGTAATAAAACTTTTAAAACAACAGTAGCTAACACACATACAATACTATTTACAGATCCTTGTGTGTACAGGGTATCCTTTTGTTCTCCTTTTAGGTTTGGTGGTTTTATTTCAATATAAGTAAATGTGCACATGAACTGTTAATTCATTTTCTCTGTTGCTCAACCTAACCCTGGGTTAGTGAGCCCCTGGGCATTGAGGACCAGGAGGTTCTGGCAGGCACTTGGCAGCATTTGTTGTGTTCTCTTGTTGCTCCCATAAGCATCTGAACCAATCCTTAGGTTTTCTCTTCGCCCCTTGTCAGTGCCTCTGGATTTCCACCAGTTGCAGTGAATTTTAATGTACCAGTCTGACTCATATCGGGCCAGTATCTTGGGCTTCTATTTGGCCATTTTGGGCTTCATGAAAGTTCCCAGAATGGCCATGCTGCTGAGTAGATGTTGGCTGTGCTTTCTGTCCTCCCCATGCTGTGAAGAGGTTCTGTGAATTAAAGAACCTTTGTGGACTTGCCCTTGTCACACCTATCAAGAAACACCACTAAGATATTAGTTGGGCTTTAGAGCCCATGTTCTTTGCTATATTCCTCAAGGAAACGTCTTGATTTTGAAATTAACTTTCATGACCATTGAACTCATGATATCTTAGACTTATTTTGTAAGATACTGCATCTTAGAAGAGAAAATTAACAGAAAGAAGCTATCCCTTCATCCTAGTGTTAATAAAAATAATAGTACCTGCAGAGGTGCTAGGAAATATTTGGCCCTATGAAAACTGAAGTAATTGTAAGGTTCTAGTTAAGTAAAAGCAAATTATCATATTCATGTTTTAAATACAATATCAGATTAGAAAACGAGAATCAGAATTTCGAAGGGAAATAGAACACAAAAAGAAAATGAACCAAAACAACAGTTTTCCTTGTAATTGGTCTTTTTTATGTTTCATTGAAAATGTGTTGATACACCTTTTAAAGATTATGATAGCCTGGTATGATGACAAATGCCTGTTGTCCCAGCAACTTGGGAGAGTGAAGTAGGAGACTTGCCTGAACCCAAGAGTTCAAAGTCAGCCTAAGAAGCGTAATGAGATCTCTCTTAAAAAGATTGCGATACACTAACATAGATGTTTTTGATTTTTAAATAATACACTTTAATGTGAAGTGATAATTTCACACATACACACAGCATGTATTTATAATATCCAAACACCCTTCTTCCACTTTCATTCTATCCCTGGGGCCCTTTCTACTCCCTAGCAGTCACTCTTTTACTGTACTTCCAGGTCAACTATTTAAAAAAAAATTTCCATGTGTGAGATATGTGGTGCTTGTTCATTTCGCTTCACATGATGTTCTCTAGTTCCTTCCATTTTCCTGCAGTTGACAGGATTTCATTCTTATTTATGGCTGATTAATATTCCATGGTGTATATATACCATATTTTCTTTATTCACTAATTTGTTAGTGGGCACGTAGGCTAATTTCTTGTGAATAGTGCATCAATAAACATGGGGATACAAGTCAGTCTGTCTCCATCAGTTTGTCTGTCTCTATATCTCTCTTGGTGGTCCTGGGGATTGAACCCCAAGCCTTCCCACTGACCTATATCCTCAACCCTTCAAAAATTTTTATTTTTTTTATTTTGAGACAGGGTCTCACTAACATACTAAGTCCCCAGTCTGGGCTAGAACTTGTGATCTTTCTGCCTCAGCCCCCCAGAGTGCTAAGATCACAAGCATGTGCCACCACACCTGGCCAAGGGCCTTTTGTATGTTGACTTCCTTTCCTTTGAATATGCACCCAGGAGTGAAATAACTAGATCATATATTTAGTTTTTTTTGAGGAATCTCCATATTGTTCTTCATAGTGGCTCTATTAATTTATATATACCCATCAGCAGTACAATATATAGTGGTATCTTTTTTTCCACATTCTCTCCAGTATTTGTTATTTTGTGCGTTATTTTTGTTTTTTGATAATAGCCATCCTCATTGGGGTGAGATGGAATCTTATAGTTTTAATTTGCATTTTCTTGGTGGCTGTTGATACTGAGCATTTTTTACCTATTTGTTGATGAGAAATATCTACTTAAATCATTTACCTCTTTTTAAATTTAAGTACTTTATAGTTAAGTTTTTTGAGCTCGTTATATATTCTGGATATTAATCCTCTTTCAGATGAATAGCTAGCAAATATTTTCCCTCATTCTTTAGATTGTCTTTTTACTGTGTTGATTGTTTCCTTTGTTTTGCAGACACTTTGTAGTTTGATGTAATCACATTTGTCAGTTTCTGCTTTTATTTCCTGTGATTTTTGTGGTCCTAACCAGAAAATCATGGCCTACACCATTATCTTGACAAGTTTCCCCTATGTTTTCCTCTACTAGCTTCAGGTTTAGGGTCTTATATTATCATGTTTCATCCAGTTTTGAGTTGATTTTTGTATAGGACGAGACATAGGCGTCAAATTACAATCTTCTGCATGTGGATATCCAGTCATCTTGCACCATTTATTAAAGAAGCCATCTGTACTACAGTGTTTGTTTTTGGCACCTTTGAAAAGAGTAAGTTGGCTCTAGATGTTTGGATTTATTTCTTGTTTCATTGTTTAACATGTATGTTTTTATGCTAGTACCATGTTGTTTTGGCACTTAAGGCTCTATCATTTATCTTGAAACCTGGTATTGTGCTGCTTCTAGCTTTGTTCTCTGTGCTCAAGATTTCTTTAGCTATTCAGGATCTTTTGTGCTTCCATATGAGTTTTAGTATTGTTTCTAGTTCTGTGAAGAATTAGAGTTTTGATGGGGATTTCATTGAATCTATAGATCACTTTGAGTAGTATGGACATTTAAAAAAAATTTATTCATGTTTGGTTGATCTAATTTATTAAATTTATTAGTTCCAGGTTTGCAGTACATTGTGATTACATTCATTGTGGAGAGTTGGTGCATGTATATCACACATCTCAATTCTTTTCATGTCCAGGAAATCTTAACAACATTAACTTTTCTGACCCATGAACATGGGAAGGTCTTTCCATCTTTTAGTGATTTCAACTTTTTTCATTAGCATGTTGTAATTTTTATTATAGAGGTCTTTTATTTTCTTAGTTTATTTCTGGGTATTTTATTACTAGCATTACAACCACCATTACTACTTTTTGTTGCTACTGTGAATGACATTGCTTTCATAATTTCTTTCTGAGCAAAGTCATTGTTGGTACTTTATATAGAAAAGCTATTGATTTTTGTATGTTGATTTTTATATCTTCTGTTCTAATAGTTATTTAGTGGAATCTTTAAGTTTTTCTATGTGTAAAATTATATTATCTGCAAACAGGGACATTTGACTTCTTCCTGTCCTGTTTGTATGCCTTTTTTCCTTTTCTTGGCAAGTGTTTCTGGCTACAGCTTCTACTATATTGAATAAGAGTGTTAAGAATGGACATTCTTATCTTATTCTTGATCTTAGAGAAAATGCTTTCAGCTTTTCCTTACCGAGTTTGACGTTCACTTATTTTCACTGAACTAATTTCACCTACAGGGCATTTGGGGACATGGTTAGCAGTCAGTGAATATAACATGTCGTTTTTGCTGGATAGGGCAGAGGGATTTTTCTGTGAAAGAGAAGGGAAATATATATGGAAACTAAGAAAAATTTTGTTAATTTTTAATTCTAATCAGAAAAAATTTAAGGCAACACAAAGTACAACTTGAAAGTTTTTAATTAGTGTTAAAGGTTAAAGTTTTTAATTACTGTTAAAGGTTAAAGTCCGACCCAGTGTGGGTCGACTCCTAGAGAATTGGTCAAAAGTGATTTTTTCTATTAACCCCAGGAATAATAACACCTTTGTAGTTAAAGCAGATATTCCCTATATATCCCTTAAAAAGGTAAATTTCCTACTTAGATGTCTACCAAGAGCTGTTCTCCTAAATCAAAGTGGGACAACGATTCATTTTCTGTGTTGAAAAGAAGGAATGGGAAGTATCAAAGCAAGCTCCAGGGATCCGATTTCATGTGGAACCATTCTTGCCTCCTGGGGCTGTGCCCAAGAGATCTATTTTGAGCTGCCAGACTATAAAGTCAGTACTTTTTATTTATCATCATCTTTACATACAGTACTCTCTTGAACCTTAACTTTTAGAGTTATAAACAAATTATAGTGCAAGCAGTTTATCCCTCTTGATTTTTTAATACTTTTAAAATACTTTGGCTCAGTCCTTGAAATAACAGGATAGATGTTATTTAGATGTTTAAAGTGTGTTATAAAACTTGTGAAGATATGATCTGCTCAACACCCACGGTACAGAACTATGTAACTTCTTGCTTTTTCATGTAAGTAAAGTGAAGGCCAGAAACATGAACCAGTTTGCTGTTGGCAGAGTTCAAAGCAGATCCCGTTCTCCCACCTCAAGCCCATGTTTATTCTCCACTTTATCAAAATTACCTTCTTCGATACTGGAGAGCCCACTTTTTCTTTTCCCATTTGTTTCAAACTAATGAGATTTTGGTAAATAGAATCTTTTACTTTGTGTTGTTATAAATTGTGGTCTTTTGAAATTCTTTTAAAAACTCGGAGCTTCAATAGTAAATTGTAATCAACTTTAAGGAAGGGACTAAACATACAAAAAATTTTTAATACCTCTATTCAGTGTTTTGAATTGTTCTTTTTATTATTTTTTTTTTTTTTAGTACCAGGGATCGAACTTGGGTCCTTGAGCTTGTACAGCAGGCGGCAAAACCACTGAGCTAAATCTCCAGCCAAATTGTTCTTTTTAAATAGTAGCCCTCATCAAATGTTTATTAAATAAAGGAGTCGTTCTGTTTGGGGATAATGCCCCATCTAGTGCCATACATACTTGGTTCTTGGCCAATACTAAATGATATTCATTGAATAAAAGTCAATCTTCAGGGAGCCATTTTACATTTTGCATATACATTTAATTTTCTACCTTCTGCATTATTTAGATTTTTTATTTTCTAGATTTTTGGGGGGGCTTGTGTCATATAGAACAGTTGTTTCTGAAATAATAATGCATTTAAGTAGTAAAAAAGACTAGTGGATTTAGTTAGGCCACATTTAAATCATTAATTGTACCTTTTCTTTGGTACCACGGATTGAACTCAGGAACTTGTGCTTGCGAGGCAGGTGGAGGCACCACTGACCTAAATTCCTGGCCCATTTAAATCATTAACTTAGGTTTAATTTTCCCTTATTTGTAAATGAATAAATTGGGCTAGATTTCAGTTCTAAAATTATATAAATATTTTTGTAATTATAAAGAAAAACATGTAGACTCTTAATTGCAGGCTCCCCTTTTTGTCTCATTCTCTTTCTCTGATCCACCACAGTTAGACTTCCATACTCATCACTCCAGTGAAACCATGCTGAGGTCAATGATTACGTGGAGTAAACAAGATCAAGTTGTGTTTTTTTAGCACCAGACTGGCAAAACTCAAAAAGTTTGAGAATCCATGGGTCAGAGATGCTAGAGCTCAGATTCCCTTGTGTGGCATTGAAGGGCTTTCATGATTGTGGGTAAGCCTTCCCTTCTGCTCAGCTCTTATGGCAGGGACTTCTTTCTGTGTGCTAGGGCATGTGTGCCCACCGCCCTGTGCTTACAGTGTAGCTTTACCTGGAAACACCCAGCATCTGACCTACTCTGGCTCGGTTTTACTTGAGCCTCGTGAGATCTCAGATCCGGGCTCAGAGATTGTAAGTATTAAAAAGCAGTGTTGGAGCCAGGACTTCACACAGGTCTTAGTGATTAACTGACACAATAATCTGGATTTTAAAAAGTCCCAGGTGCTGCCACTACTGTTGGTCTGGGGACCACATTTGCAGAATCATTGTAAATCATTCTCCTCCCACAGAGACCCTTCAGGGACGCTGTTCTCAAATTCTTGGTCCCATCCTAGGCCTCTTGAATCAGGAACTTGGAGTGGAGCCCAGTGTTTGCGTTTCAATAATTCCCGTCATGCACAGTAAAGCTGAAGATTACTGCTTGCCAGAGAATATGGCTTACAGGTTACTATACCCTTTCCATTCCTACTCTTTCTTCAGTCAAGTCCAGAAAGAACTTCGTATCACTACACCTGTTCATTCCGTTTCTTTTTCATCCTGTAAATCCCAACAGTGCATCCTTCTATCAAATGTCAGATTACAATATTTCCTTTCTTTCCAGCATTTTTTCTTCCTTCCCTCTTTTTTTCCCTCCTTCCTTCATTCCCTCTTCCACTCTTCCCACCTCACCGTAGTACCACACACTGTTTTAAGCAGAAGAGATTTGCATTAAGCAAAACAAAGTCCTTACTCTCATAGAAATAGTGTTCAACTAATCACAGCACATAAGCAGAATATCTGTCTTCTTTCTTATAAAATGTGTTACATAATGATGGTAATGGAAAGGTCTTTGGAGAAAGAAAAGCTAGGGACCAAGGAGAGTGATGGGAGATGCTATTTGAGACAGAGCAGTCAGAGCAGGTCTCTCAGGTGCCATTGGAACACAGTCCCAAAGAGAGTAGGGGGTGCAATATGTAGATTTCTCAGGGGCAGAAGAAAGTGGGTGTTTTCACCACTTCATTCATAAGTCAAAACTGGAAACCACTCTGTTCTCCATCAGCTGGTGGATGAATAAGCAACCTGTGATACCTTCATTCAATGGAATGCTATAGTAGTCACAGTAAGAGGTAGTACATTAATCAGTATATCTCAAATGCATTATGTTGCATGAAAAAAGCCAGACAGAAAAACTAGATAATATGTGATTTCTTAATTCTAACATTCTAGAAGAGGCAAAACTGTAGTAACAGAATAGATCAGTGATTGTTAGGTGTGGGAGACCAGATGGACTAGAAATTTTGGAATTCATGAAGTTGTTATCTATCTTGATTGTGGTAGTATTTATACATCTATATTCATTTGTCAAAAAGGGTGAGCTTTACTATATGGAAATTATACCTCCCTAAGTCTGACTTTAGAAAATTCTTTGTAAATATCTTTGTATAAAGTATTCCTGAGGCCCATTGAAGATGTGCCATTTTTATCCCCTGATTTGAGAAACATTGGGTTAAATAAGTTGTCACAGACAGGATAAGAACAATTTCAGCTGGAAGTAAGTGCTTCCAAGCATGAATTGTGGGAGCCCTAGAAAGGAACATTTCTTTGTGTTCCATAAAAATATTTTGAACACCATGATCAGAGATGCAGTTTCACATGATGTGAGAGATGAACTGTAACTTTGCCAGTGCTGGATCCAAAACCTGGCTGAAGCTATTGTTATGTCTCATCAGAGGTTCAGTAAGTGCTTCTTTCAGTGTCTTCTTCATCCTCTAAATTTTTCTTAATTTGGCAAGAAGGGAAAAACTAGCCAAAAATCTTAAAATTTGATTCCATTCTATAATTTTTCATTAAATACTACAATCCATAAGGTCCTAAATGTTGAGTCTCACCAAAAGATGCAGATGAGCAAGACTTTTAAAATTATAAAATGGATGATACATCACATGAGCTAAGACAGAAAATGTTACAAAGAAATACTAAGCTCCCATTCCTTGTTTTTAAAATTGACCTTACTACCAAAACTTACTCTTAAGAAATTTAATAGGACCTCTTCCCAGTGTCTCAAATAAGGTTGTGAGTTCTAACAGCCTCTCTGGAAAGAGACAGAAGCTGTGTTATCATTTAGTAAGCCCTTTGAGAGCCTTGGAGTCGGGTGGAAAGTTTGAAGACAAATTCCAGGAGAATGTTAGACTTTATGTACCTAAAATAGACATTGTTGGTTGCCATCCTTCCTTTCCTCTTTGTTGTCAGGCATTGGGTTAAAGTGTAAAAGGAAGTGATGATTTTGACTCTGTTTTAGTGGTACCAGCAACTATCCATTTATAGCATTTAACCCATTTGGAAAATTCTGGGTTCTTTCTTCTCAGAGATCCTAGTATGCTCCTAACAATTCAAATTTAAGGCCTTTTGAAAAAAATCCATTTTATTATCTTATTAGGCAGACACCTAGGAGTGCGACTCCTGGGTTGCATAGTCTATGTTTTAACTCTACAAAAAATGGCTGAAGGATTTTCCAGTGTGATCAGCATCCTCCACTAGCAGTGCAGGAAAGCTCTACTTACTTCACATTTTCCTCAGTGCTTGCTGTTGTCAACCTTTCACATTTTAGCTATTCCTGCTGGTGTATTACAGTGTGAAAGTGTGGTTTTGATAACTAATGATATTGAGCATCTTTTCTTGTGCTTATTAATCATTCAAATACTGTCTTTGTTGAAATAGGTTTATATCCTCTGCTCAATTTTTATTGTTGAGTATGGGGTTTTTTTGGTCATCATATTACTGAGTTGTGAGGTTTTCCTGTGTGTCCTTGACACATACCCTGTATCAGGCATGTACTTTACACATATTTTCTTCCAGTATGAGGTGTATTCTCAGTCTGGCATGACAGTTTTATACAAGTGAGACCACTTAATAGTGTCACAGAGCTCTTCTGTTCTGTGTTCTCTTTTTTAAATTTCCTTTGTGTTTCAGTTAGGGTCACTTCTGTTCACCTGACTTTTAAGTTTATAGATTCTTTCCTTAGCTGATAAGGCCATCTAAGGAATTTTTCTCTGATATCTTTTATTTCTAGAACTTTTACTTATTTTGGGGTAGGGGGCTATGGTGTATCTCTCTGCTGCAGCCCTTCCTCTGTTTATGCATGTTCTGCATATTTTCGCTAAAGCCATTAACATACTAATACTAATTAAAGTCCTTATGTAATATTTTCAACATCAGCATCATCTCTGATACATATAATACAATGGGTTATCAGGTTGATTCCAGTGGGTTGTCAAATTGCTTTTTTGTGTGTTTAATTTTTTTAATTGAATACTCGATATTGTTTGTAGAATTACAGCATAGATTGGACTAAATAATATTTATTCCTGAAAGTGGGCACCTGCTGGTAAGTGAAAGTCTTTGAGTCAGTCAGTGCTTGAGTGTGGTGGAGATTTTGTTATTACGGTGGTCTTTCTTGCACTAGACTTGGGTTTTCTTCATTGGAAACTCCTATGACCTGGTGCTTACTGTGGGGATGTGTTGCTAGGATGTTTTCTCATTCTGTTCAAGGCTGGGCCCAAAAGTGTTTCCTGCTTCTTCTCCTGTGGCTTAAACTTTACTTAACTTAACTTCTCTTCTCTTCTCTTCTCTTTTTTTTTCTTTTCTTTTTCTGGTAATGGGGATAGAATTCAGGACCTTGCACTTGCGAGGCAGGTGTGGTGCCACTGAGCTAAATCCCTGGCCCCTAAACTTTTCTTTAATAGGACAAGAGAATAGTCTGGGAAAGAGGATGAGTTTCATATGTGTGCCACAGAGGCCCATGCTTACCTTTTAAAATTTGTTAAAGCTTTAACTTTTTCTTCTTACCCATTTTTATGGTGGCCACTTCTTTTTCTCTTGCTCTGTAAGTGGTGAAACAGTTTGTATATTCATTCTCTCTTGAGAGGGTTTTCTTTTTTAGATTTGTTTATTTGGTGTCTTGTAACTATAGTTCTCTGATAGGCTCTAGAAAAGTTACATCTTTGTAGATTATCTGGATGTTTCTCATTTATTCATGTATTCTAGGGTTAGGGCCTCACTATGTTTCCTAGGCTGGCCTTGAACTCCTGGCCTCAGTCAGTCCTTCTGCTCAGGCTCCTGATTGCCCTGGCTCTGGATTTTTCTCATTGTAAAGGTTGGAGCCTGGGTGTGTATGTGTGTCTTTTTGCCTCCTGAAGAACTTCCAAAGAATTTTTATATAATTTTTAAAATATGAAAAACTGGGATAAATTTTATGATAAAATATGAGTCCACAAAGAAATATCTACTTACAGCAAACTGCCTCAGAATGGCATACAGTTTCCTTTCCTGTAACATTAGGGGATCTTTTGTGGATAGTTTGAGAAGTGCTGAGTCTTACAATGAGCAAGACACAAAGGCAGGGACACTCACCTTACCACAGCAGTGGTCATCAGCAGGGCTGGCCCTGTGGGTGGGAAGCTCAGACTTACTTAAGCACTCCTTCCTGCACTCCTTCCCTGGCTGCCTCTGTGTAGAGGCTGGCAGGACTGAATGCTGTTGGTTCTTACATTTTGTGGTTGTTAGGTTCTATAAAGTCGCTAATGAACACTGAACCACACACATCTTGTATAAACTGTAATCTTAAATCCTGAAAACAGCTTATCTTATATTTTGCTTTTTTTAACAAAAGAGAAACCAAGATTCAGAGTGATAAATGATTTTTTGAGGCTACACCAAGAAAAGGTTCCAGAATTGGGGTTTAGACCTCATCCTGCTGGGCTCTGAACTGGAGCTACTTGTCTTCCACTGCACTGCCTGCTGTACCCTCTTCTTCTCGGCACCTCTTTGTGGAATGAGTCTCTGCCTCCTTGTAAGATCTCAGCTGGGAATATGTGCATATGCAACCCAGATTTCTCACTGCTCTGCTTGTGTCCATACTGATCACACAAACACTGCAGATGTTGATAGGGAAGTTGCAAGTAAAGTTTAGTGAATGTGCAGGCACCCAGGATGAAATTGCAGAGAACAAGGACCATCTCCTCAATAGTTAAGGGTGAGCATGTGACAGGATTTTGGCTAAAGAGAAATGAACATCTGCTGAAGGATTTTACTGTCTTCATAAAAGTGACAAGTGTCTAGTGCTGCATCACTCTTCCTTCTGATGTAATGTTGGAGTTGGAGAGTGTGGCAGTGGTTCTCTGACAACAAGGGGACAAGCCTGAGGATGGAAAGTGAGTGGTAAGGTAGAAGGATGTGATACTTTGTTGTACCCTGGAGCAGCTAATCCATCCTATCAATCACTTACAGGATTTTAGCTGAGAAAATAATCTCCCTCACATTTAAACCGTTAAGCTATTATTTTTAACATGGTTTTTTAATTGATACAGCCATTCTGTTTTTATATAGTATCTTTTTGAAAGGGAAAGTTAACTTACTTAACAGCAGTTGATTGTGCTTGCCACTCTGTGTATGTAGTATTTATATACTGTATTAGATAGAACATTATTTTAACTGGTTCTCTATGGCCAGATTTAGTGTACATCTGCTAAGTAAGGTGCAGCTTTTAGTGCACTTCTTTTGATAATCACAAATAATGGTGTAATTAGCAAAATGATTTGTGCCAATTTGAGCTTTGACTTTGGTGGCATATTACCATGGGTAATTAGTAATGTAGTACAAAGCTTATTAAGCTGTTTCCACTTAAGTCTATAGTTTACCTAGAGAGATTGAAAACACTGGGACTGGTTCTCAGTATATCTGTATTTCTGCCTGTTTTTGATCTGTCATCTCCCCAGTTGTATCCTAATATGCTATATGTTGTTCTTTCATTTCATAGGTCATAAAAAGATTATTCCTCTACTCAATTTTTAGGTAGGTATTAAAACAAGAAAATACATGTAAGTTCATATCCTAAAGAATACCAACCATGAAGATAAGTCTTTGGAATATACCTTAGTCTTTCCCTCCTTCCTGGTCAAATAATTTGTATTTAAATAAAATCCTTCCTTTTACTTGAAGTGAATTTCTCATTATTTGGTCTTCACTGATTATAGACAGCTTGTTATTCTTGAACTGTATACTACTATCACTGTGAAAAAGTGTTTTGATTCCTGGAGAAGAATGAGCCTCAAGGGACTTGGAGTCCATTGCTGGCTCTGTCTGTCCTTTGAGCTTACCTTGGCAGAACATCAGATAAGACTGTAAACACCTTAAGGTCAGGAACCTCAAGGTGCTAGATCTTTATATCCTCACCCTCTACCTCAGGGCTTTACAGTAGGAAGAGTCATACTTATTTCTTGAGCCTAAATAGTTTGGATATTCTTTTCTGTTTTTTAAATGAGTCATTAACTTACAGTCAGGTTATATAATAGGAGGTAATTCTGGCAACTCTGATTTGTAAAGCTGTGGTTAGAGGTCCCACCTATTGTTATGAATAGGGTTGGTAAACATAAAAAAAAATCCGTAGTTTTTAAAAGCTAGCTGTGACAGTATCTTTATCAGTTCCACTTTTTTCCCCCCTCTTTTAAATATGTTCTGAAGAGTTGCATACATTCCTATATTCTGTACCATGGTTGTTAAAAGGTCTTTATTTGATACTTGCTGTGTTTAAGGGACTGCCTGTAGTATACAAAGGAACAAAAGTCATAACTATAGTCCTAGTTTTACTGCTTTGTTGAGTGATAAAGACATTTGAATTGAATAGAAGTAGCATACAAAATAATATTTAAGTAATATAAAATAAAGTACTTGGTGATGCTGAAAAAACCTGAAAGTATAGTGCAGCAGATCTTTATTAAAAAAACTTATACTGATTGCCAGTTGTGGTCAGTCTACCAACACAGGCTTGCTATGTATTGTGTATTGAGTGTTAGTGCTTTGGAATACGGAGAGAGGTCAAGGTCAAGTAAGACACTATTGATAGCTTCAAGGAGCTGTGATCAAGTGCAGGTGCCTTTAACAGAGATACACTTTCAAATGTGATTTTTAAAAATGCAGTCCCACCTGAAGGTTTGTAGAGAAGGAAGGATGCAGTAGAAGTTCACAGTAGATAGGTTTATCTAGTGTCTGTGCTGTTAAGAGATTTCTGTTGTAGAAAAGTTGTACTTTGCCTAGAGCTCAGGTCTTCAGAGGTGGCTCTAATCAACCAAAAGTTTATCATGTGACTGTGTACTACTGTTCTTCTGAGGCTCAAGTATTAATTATATAGCTAAATCTGAGTAATACTTCCTCTGGACACCTTAACTTATCAGTAAAGCATTACCCTATTTAGAGCCTGGAAATTTTCTGGAGTGGTGAAAAGATTTTATAGAAGTAGCCTCTTATCAAGACATAGAATACAACCTTTGGATATCTAGATTTGCCTTTGTGCAACAAATTGTATTTACTAAAGATTAAATATTCTCTGTTTCTATGACTTGTTTTCCATGTTCATTGTTTTCCTATATACGGTACTTTATGTCCTATTCTACTTTTCTCATGTAGACATATAAATTCTACAGTTTTTATTTTTATTCAATCCAGTATGCATCTCAGGGACTTAGGAAAGTTGCTATAATTCACTTATATATAAAAATGTTTTTACCAACTAAAACAATATTTTTAGTTTCAGATTTTGCTATGGTTGCAGAATATTGTATGTGTTGTGCTCATTCATTTTTATGGAAAATCTTTATATCTCCAGACTGTAGAAATACTACTTACAGCTTTGTTCATCTAATTTTAGACTAATTTTTAAGAAAACATTTGGTAATACATTTAAAACGTTTTAATTCCAAAGCCCTTTATTATGCTACTTCTCCAAATACTTGCCATAGATGAATCTTTTTGGGATGTCCCTTTGAACGTTTCAAAAACTGTTAACTGCCTTATTTGGAGACCTGCTTCATATTAATCATTTTTCAAAATAAACTATATTATAGTAAATTTGGACTTTAATTGACAAGAACATAAATATGAATCACATCTCAGCCTGCCAAATGGCTGTTTAAGAGAAACATATTGGTACCTTTGTTAAAGGCCTTGGTTTAAATAATTTGAGAAAGTACATGCTATGCTTTTTAATAGCATTTGTGGTACCTACTTTCAAATGGTATTTTAAAGTTCTATTTCATTTCTCTGATGACTGTACCATAAATTTTTTTTGTTAGTTTATAACCCATCATTAATTTGCAGGATTGTGGAACATGTTGTATTATTTCTCTGGGTGTGGAGATGGGTGTGTTTTAACTATGGCTTCCAGTTTCTACTTTCAAGAAAAAATCTGGAACTGAAAATTATTTTTAAATATTCTATGACTTAACTGAAATGTATTAATATTTTACTCACATTTTTTCCCTCACATTTCTTAAACAGAAAATAAGAGTAAGACCAACAACAACAAAATGAGAAGATAATTTAAAATGGATCTCACATCAATAGCTAGGCAAAAGAAAATACTGTTAACAATTACAAATTTCTGATACAGCTATATAGAAACTAGAGTTTTATAATATATTTCAGACATGGACTCTGGCAGTTCAGAAACCATGTAGATGAATTGAGAGTTGTAGATAAATCTTCATATTTGTAGCCAGCCTCCATGATACCTATACCTGTCTCTGAGAAAGCTTGAATGATGCTGATAATGAAAGTAGATCCAGTGAGAGCAACCTGCATGTCAGTAGATCTTTCCCTAGGATCTCCATTTGATCTGTGCTACCTCAGTTATCTGATAGAGCAAATTGAGTTTTCGAGCCTAGAGGCCCAATTAGGTAGTCAATTAAGTAATTTGAAATTGCAAATTCTTGGGAAATATTCTGAGCAGGGGGTTTTAGATGTATCCAGTAATAATCTTTCATGTCTTGAGAGGTGAAATCAGTGTCATTGTGTCTGCTACTGCCATGCATCATAGGAAAGTGGGCCTGTTGCTTTGCCAGAAAAAGCAGATGGTCAGATCTGTTCAGTAGAAGAGCACATTGTCCTTGAATGGTAGAGGCTTGACCACCTGCACAAGTGCCTGGAGAACTGGACAGCTTTGCCTTTCGGTGGGAGTAAGAGGATGGGAATGTAAGGATATAACTCTTAACACCATTTGACACACATCATTATGGATTTTGTAATGCAACAACAGTGATGGACACTCAGGAGAGTTGAGAGGTGCATTTCTTGCCATTTCGATTTGAACTCATTTGGTCTTTTTTTTTTAAATTTTAATTACTTTTTATTGAAAACTGCACTGAACACTAAATGTCCACCATTACAATAAACGAATACAGTAACGGTAACTCACACTAAAACAAAACATACTTCTGGATAGCCATTATTTTTCTGTTTGGGACAGTTTAAAGTTTTTCTTTTGTCACAAAAACAGGAATGTACCTATACAAAGGCTCAAAATAGGCCATCTTTTTTAAAAAAAAGGCAGTGATTCACAAAAGACTATGGCTAGAACATGTAATAGTTGATACAAATCTAATAGGATTTGTTAAAATCGGTCACTATAATAACACATCTGAAGTGTTCTTGTATAAAATGTCACATGAAGAAAAGAATTTATCAGTGTCTAAAAAAGTGGGTTTGTTCATAGACAATCTGACAAGTTACCATAAAAAGTGTTTCCTGAGACATAAGGAAATGCAACATTATTCTTCTTGAACCCTTACAGTTCAAGACTTTCCACTCAATAAAATAGTTGAGGATCTGAAACTGAGAAAATACATTTGAGTACAAACAGCTTGAAACTTAACATTTTTTTCTTTTTTGCATCATCAGAGGATATTACTGAACTAACAACCAACTTGTGTGCTCAGTATGCAGTTCAAATGTGAGAGACACCTCTCTGTACAGGAGCCTGTGCTCTTCAGTCCTATTCATGCAGATGTCTAACAGTCAGTTTTCTCCCCATCTTGTAGTAATTTAATCTTCCTGTTAATAAAAAGAGGTAACAAGCCCCTGTAGACCAAAGGGACTAGAGTCATAAGATGGGGATTTCCTCTTAACATTTTTTTATTTTGATGTTTGGAACTCTTTTTTTTTTTTATTTTGACAAGGCAAGTTTTTACTTTTGCAAAAGGCCACAAGCACACCATGAGGTAGCAGGCATACAGGAAGGCTGTAGCAGGCTCTTTTTATTCTTAATGCAAAGGAGGCAGCTGACCTCTTTCCCCATTGACTGAATTGAAGGTTCAAAATCTACCCCATGTGTGTCCTATTTATTTCACTTAAGAGTATGGCCTCAATATGCATCCATTTAGCTATAAATGACTCTAGTTTCTCGTTCTTTATGGCTGAGTAGTACTCCATTTTATAAAAAAACCACATCTTCTTTACCCAGTTTCCAGTTTATAGGCTGATGTTTGGAACTCTTGATGCAAGATTCTAGAGCAAGGTGCTCAGGACCTGCTGTGTCCAAGGGACTTATAAAGGAAAAAGTTCTATTTATTCTTTGTGATTTGATGCACAGGTGAAAACTTAACACACAATAACAGAATTTGGTCATTAATAAGTCACGTCCTAGTCTTTCAGTGCTTCCGCAAGCAGACATCTTCAGTTTTCTAGCTCTTGTAGGTTTAACACTGCAACATCAAGGATGTGTATGTCCAGGATCAGTTAAAAAGACTGTCAGACTTTTTTCTTAGTTCATCCATTTTTCACTGTCTCTTGGTCCCAAGTTTATCCAAATGATTACCTTTCAGTATTCTCTGCTATTGTTCGTTGGGGTGCTCTCGATTATCCTCGTGTTTTGTGGGTTGGTTGGGAGAGGGAGCTTGGGAAGGATGTGCCACTGTGGGGAGGTTGTGAGTCACCGGGATGCCTCCAGCGATAATGCCTTCTATGGCTGCAGGAAGTCCTCCCGGGACCACACCTACAATGCCTGGTAGATACCTGTGTGTGGCACCATTGAGCTCAGGATGAATTGCTTGCGTGTCTGTTACTGACCAAGAAGCTGATGTGATGAAGCCCTTGTTGACACAGTTTCTTAAGCTTTCTGGGATGCGTCCTATGAAAAAAAATATGGAACGCTTCCACGAATTTGCGTGTTATCCTTGTGCAGGGGCCATGCTAATCTTCTCTGTATCGTTCCAATTTTAGTATATGTGCTGCCGAAGCGAGCACTGGTCTCTTATTTTTTGTACTTGCAACCCCACTTTTCCCAGTGGGAGAACCCCACTGACTAACTGGGACCATCTTCCTCAGGTTAATTGGTAGTGGATGTCTGTTAATGTTTTCCTCATCATCTACATATTCCTAGTGGCAGGTGCTAATAATATTTATATCATGATATAAACTCAAGTTGAGTTTCTGCATGGTATGAAACAGGTGATGGTGCACAACACGAGTACTTCTGGAACCCATTCATGTGCCATGATAGCATGACCATTAATGAGTAAGTACATGGCACTAACCTCATATTCAAGGTACCCCCTATCTATCCTCCTCTTAGTAAGATTGCAAAAATGCCTGTCTAGAAAAGGGTTCTCCTTCATAGAGTCCAAGTATTTGGAGATGGTTGTAGTCAATTCTGATAATGATCTAGAACAAAGATTCTCGTTCTTAATTCCACATTAAGATCACCTTTTTAGCTTTTTAAAAATACTAATGCCCAAATCCCTACCTAGACCTGTTGAATCCTGATCTCTTGGGGTTGGGTTCCTCTTTTGGTTTTTCAAATCCACTGGTGATTTTATGTGTAGCCTTGGTTGAGAATAACTGATATAGAATGAAGGATTGATGTCTTACAAGTGAAAAGTTAATACTGGTTTTTGGAAATGTTTAAAAATTATTGTTTTTTTAAAATAGCATGCCACTTAAAATTGAAATTTATATCTTAATTACATATTGGTTGCAAAGCCTCTCCAATTATGACATTATTGAAACTTCTTTCTAGAATAGTTTATATATAAACATCATGGAATTGAATAATTTTGAAATTTTTAAAAAGTGAAGGTTTCACCACTGTTTTTAACAGAAAAAAAAATCACACTTTTGCCAAATGATTACACTTTTTAATGGAACCATTGGAAATGGTAGTCCTTTAACTTACTAGTGTTCTCATCAAATCAGCAGAGAATCAAGTATGTACGTGTTTCTTGATTTTTAACTAGATTATTGGATCCCCATTTTTTCACAAGAACTATAGAAATGATGGCATTAATCATGGAATTACTTCTTTATATTTCTTAATGAAAAATTTAGAAGTATTTTTAGAAGTTATTCTAAAAATCATTCTAAAATACATAGTTTAAGAGAAAGCCAAGACTTACATATTACATATTAATTTCTGCACACCTGTTTATAATTACTGCTACTGATTGAAGCATTAAAGAAAACTTGTTATTTTGTGCTGATAGAATTGTTAATACTGTATTTTGGGGGATTTGGCAGATGAATATTGCAAAGGTGGTATTAATTTAAACATTTTTATAACTTGAAATCATTCTAGTCATATGAGTACCAGAATAGACCACAAAGAGGAGAGGAGGATGGGATTTTGAACTGTGTGGTGGTCATTGAGCTGATGCCTTTAAACCTAATGGGAGGGTTATCCTAACAAGTGTTTGCATGGAGCCTTTTGACCATCCTAGAACTCAGGAAGGATGCAGCAGTTTTGTTAGTTAAAAGCACTATACAAATGTTGAGGATGTCTGTGTGACATTAGGGGATTTAAAGGGTTTTGTCATCCTGTGATAAGAACAGAACCAGGTGGCTATATTCTGTGGCTTAGGATGTGGGTTTAGGTGGTTCTGCCAGTTACAGGCACTGAGGGAAACAAGTTACATGTGCAAAATTAGCTGTTTTTTAGCTCCTAGAAGCTTGGTAGCATGTTTGCCATAGAATCTTGGCCTTTGTTTGTTGTTTGTTTGTTTCAAGCTTTTTTTAAAAAAAATTCTTGAGTGTATAGATGGGTCGTGCTGAGGAGTAGGTGAAAGTCCTGAGTTTGGCTTTATTCTTACAGAATGTGAATGTTAGTTGGATTCTTTGCCATGAAATATTTTTAGAATGTGAATTTGCCTCTATTCTTACAGAATGTGAATGTTAGTTGGATTCTTTGCCATGAAATATTTTTAGAATGGGAATTTGCCCCTTTGCAGGTAGGTTTGCCTGCAGCATGTGGATGAATGACATTTCCGCATGTCCTTCAGCTGAGGCTCATTGACCTGGAAGGTTCGTCTCCTTACTCCTAGAGCTTCTCCTCAGCACAGTGACCTGGAATCTCAGCCTTGCCCTTAATCCTTACATCATTTTTTTGTGATTCATTGAAAAACAGCATTCTTAATTAATATTGTGTAAGGCAAAAATCTACTCAGTATTTTTATGAGAAAATTTATGATTTTTATCTATGTGTGATGTAGAAATTAGAGGGACCAGTTTAATCACAGATTCTTAGCAGGTCAGTGATCTTGTTAAGTGACTATTTATTCCATAGTGATTTCGGTGCTGCCCTTTTCAAACCTGCCTGCCTTTTTAAGATGTCCAGAGTTATCCTCTAAATTACAGATCAAGTCCTACCTTCTCCACAGAAGCCCTGGGTCCACTGTCTCTGTAGCAGACTATCAGGCATAAGTTATCTTGCTTAATCCTGATGTCAGTCTTGGAAGTTCTTGTCCATGTTTTTCACCATTCAGTAATTTCTTCATTAAATCAACATACACTCAGCACCATCTTCCAGTCATTTTGCTTTAATACTCTCCTAAATCCTTGGTATATAATAAACTATATTTGAATGAATGAGTGATACATATATCAAGAAACTTGTATTTTAAATCAAGTAGACAAAAGGTGTTGATCTTTAGGATTCTTCTCAATTTAAAATTATTTCTAAGTTAACTAGTCACTATTTCCTCAGGTAACACTGAATATGTCTTATTATTTTGAATAGCCTTACAGTTTTTTTTTTTATTATTAAGAGTTCTTTCTGAAATCTGAGAAATATGTTGTAGTGTTTTCCGTAGCAGCTGACTAATTCCTACTGTCACTCTTTGTATTCCTCTTAAGGGATTAATTCATTCAGCCAATTCTATTGTGTGCCTACCATGCCTGAGGCATTGTTGTAGCCACAAGGGCTAGTGGGCAAGATGAAGTTTCTGTTCTCAAAGGTAAAACAGAAAACACTCTAATAATAAAATAAAATAGGGAAAGGGGATAGAATCTGATACAAGCTGATCTTTTTGTTACCAGAGTCCTAGGTTAAGGGACTAGGACTTTCCAGCCACTTGCCTCAGAAACCCAGTGAAAAATTAACGGTGAAAGCAGGAAAGAAATTTATTCAGTATAGCTACAGTGGGAAGATGGGGGATCCAGCATCCTCAGCCCTGTCTTCAGGGGTACTGACATGAGCTTCAGGTTTAAATAGGGGAAAATGAGGCGCAGGGCAGAAGGTGTGTATAATTAAGTAGTCTTGGCCACAGCCGTGGTCTGATTGGTCATTATCACAGCAGTTCTGGTTCTTCCCAGGCTATGGAAGTAGAATTGCTAGAGGGGGGCTCCTGCTTAGGGCTTAACCTCATCACAGAGTGATGGACCGGCAAAGTTGTGCTGTTCTGGGAAAGGTACAGGGCAAGTACCAGAGATTTCTAAGTGCGTCATGGGAGTATCTGGAACATCATATTGTTAAGGCTGGCAGTTGAGGATCTGCTGATTATGATGTCCATGCAAATGATGAAAATACCTTAGTGACTCTCATCTTGGTATTTTATGAACATTCCTTAATTGATTAACATGCCTATACCGAATGGGGATCTGGCCTAAAGTTTAGGGGAATAAAGGAGGCAGATACAAAGGAAGGGAAAGATGTGAAGCTTTTATCCTGCTTTTCAGGGGCCTGTTGGGCATCTGGGGACCCAAGCAGTTCTACATCCCTGTTGCAGTCCTGCAGTCCTATAATTTTCAGTAGAAGGTCAGTCCGAAAGGGAATAATTGATCAGAGATCTGAAGCTGTGCCCCAGTGTCTGGGGAAAGAACAGTTCAATCTGAAAGAATATAAATACCTCTAGATGTGTTTGGGGAACAGCCTGAAGACAGTTTGATAAGGGTAGAAGGAAAGTAGTAAATGAAGACGAGAAAGTATGATATGGTCAGGAGTTGTGATATTATTTAAACGTGTGTATTAACCAGAAGATTTTGATTAGGAAGATGTGATTACATTCAAAAGGATTATGCCAGCTACTATCTGGAAAAAAGACTTCAGGTGGGACAGAGGTGAAAGTGGAGGGCCAGACAGAGGGCTACCACAGTAGACAAAGTAGAGATGATGGTCACTTGGAGTAGGAAATTGGTCTCTCCTCAGATTCTGGAAATATTTTGAAGATAGCTGGCAGTATTTGCCAGTAATCATATGTGAAACACAAAAATGGAGAAGTTAGAGATGATTCTAAGGCCTTTGGGCTGAAATTGGGTGAATGATGGTGCCAACAAGATAGTAAAGGAGTAAATTTGGGAAAGAAAAATAGAACTTGACAGTTGGATATGTTCTGTTTGTGATACTAGGTTAGTGGTTGGATCAGAGAGTCTGAAATTCTGGGGGAAAGTGAGAATAGACATTTAAACTCAGTTTACAGTTGGAATTTAAATCCTTGGGACTAGATGTGATCACCTAGGTAGTATATATTGAGAAGTGGTCTGAGAAGTGAGCCCTGAGGCATAAGTTAGTGTATCAAGGAAAGACAGAATCAACCAAAGAAACTGGGAAGACGTTGCCACTGTGATAGAAGAAAACTTAGAGGACGGTATCAGGAAGAAGCTGAGGGTCTTTGTCTAGGGCCTAACTGGCTAGCATATTGATGGACAATACTTTTTACAAAAGAGAACATCTGATATGAATTGATGTTAATTTTAAAACCACATTGAATTGGAGTGCTGTTAAAATTAGAAATTAAAATTATGGTTTAACTTTCACAATTATTTTTAAAATCTACTACCCATTGTTTAAAAATGTAACTAAAGCTAACAGCTTTTTGTTCTTAAAGGCCTGATTTAAGCATTTCTTTACCTAACCCCTAAAATCTAGTGTTGTTCTAGTTTCTGTGTATTACCCTTAGTGAGCAAGCATGTGTGTCTGTCTCTCTATGTATATGTATAGATATACATGCATATGTACATTGATAAACATTTCCAGTAGTATATGAGCAATGTTAAGTACAGATATTCTGAAAAAGCTTCTGTCAGTATATATGTTGTAAATAGTATATCGGCTCCTACTCTTGTTTTAATTTGCTTTAGAGAGGATATTTAATAATAAATTTAAAATTAGTAAGTTAAAATAATTTTCCCCTGCACTGAATTATAAATTCTAAATGAAAAATAAAGCTTTACATATAAGTACTAAAGTTTATTAAACGATTTAGTTTGAGTTCATTTAGTTTACTCTGTGGATAGCCAGTTGTCACTTTTTAAATATTCTGTTCAGAAATTCTTTTTCCTGTAAGTAGTGTTAGGAAAAAATTAAAGTTGGAGAAATATATGTGAAATCTTTTTATTTGGATTTCAGAAAGTTACTTTGCTGACTAGTTACTGTTTGCTGACTAGTTACTTTTGTGCTGAGTTCTTTGAAAGCAGATTATAAAGATCACAAGAGATTCTGAATTTAGATTACTTAATACTGTCTAGAGAAAAATGTCTCATTTTGTCATCTTTCTCATCAAAGTTTGACCAGCAGACTCCAAGTATTTTAAAATATATCTTTATGTATATTATATGACAGCTTTAGTAGAACAAAAATTTCAAAGACTCTTCATATGTTTGACCAGACATTAGCATGTCCGTCCAACTAATGTTCAGTTAAGACTTGATAGAAATTTTAGGGACCCATATGTGGAACTGTATCAGAATGTTACTCTGAAATAAAAATGAGAATAAAATAGAACTTTGAGTTTTTAGCATTGAAAATGTGTGATTTTTATATATTCTAATTTGTTTTTTTGGTTTGTAAGTACCCTCGAATCAGAATAAACTTCAGTTTGAAAAATAATTATTTTTAAAACTTTAAGTTTTCAACCCTAGTTGTATGCACTTAGCGTCACTTTTAGGAGCTCTTAAAAAACCTGATGCCAAGGCACCAGATCCTCAGATTCTGCTTCAATTTGGCTGGTATGGAGCTCACACATTTTTCCTAAGTTCTTCAGGGAATTTTAACATGCAGTCAGTTATAGAACCACTGTATGAAAGCCTGAATAAAAGCCTGTATGCTGCCTGCATAAAACAGGGAAAATTTACTAAGATACTCTATAACATTTTAGCTGTGTAATAGTAGATGTACAATACCTTCAACTTTTTTCCAAGTTTTTGCTCAGATTAACATATTTTAGACATTGCTTACTATCGGCAATTGTTCCTTAGTTTACCCTTGCTCTGGTTTCTGGTTTGTACTAGATACAAAGACATGTGTCTGTTTTACATGTTACAGCTTTTTACAAGAATTTCACATGACACAGCTTTTCTTCTCTTAAGCATCAGAGAGGTAATTTTAAAATCACTTTTGCAGCTGACATTTATTGTCTCTCACTTGACTTGGCAGTGATGATATTCCTTAGAGAGTATCTGTTAATGGAAAAATTGTAGAGAACTAGTGAGGATTTCTAGGAGAGGATTCATTTTCTGTTATTAACTTGCTGCTATAGACTACACATGGGCAAAAAGGGATTTAAGTGTTGTACAGATTTTCTACTCGAATTATTCTTGTCTTTTTTTTTCATTTGGATTTTCCTTTTAACTGTAATAGGTCACAGGTAGCTGCAAGTTAGAATTTATGGGCAGTAAGTTAAGTGAAAAATAGCAGTGAAATCTACTTCCAGTATTGATAATGTTGATCATTTGTAACTCATGTCATGATTATTCTTTTGTGTAGGTAACTTTTGTTTATAACAAAAGATATTTGTCACAAAGATGTGTGATAATGTTTTCAAGCTACTGTATGCTAATATGATTTAATGTCCCAGCAGTTAATGTAAATTAGAACTGGAGGTTTAAGATGTCCAGAAATGCATTGTGTGGTGGAAATTTGGAATGACTACATAAAAAAAGATGGGAGACCCTATAAATTAAAGCATGGGCTCTACAATCAGGAAACCTCTGTATTACTCCACTGCTTGAGAATCATTTCTGATGTATTGTTAACATATCTGAGAATATGTAAGCTATCCTGAAAATAACCATGCTGTATAAAATCTCACAATGAAAACCAGAGGACTTGGGAAAATAAGTGATACATTTTGGGCAAAGGGAAGTAAAGGGCTAAAATGTGATATGTACCTGTACTAACTCCACATCATAAATGTATTCATTATATATCACAAACATGTACCAATAAAAATATCTTAAAACCTCAAAGTTGTGACACATTTTTTGAAAAAAAGAACATAACTGTTAATAAATAAATACTACAAAACATTTGACATTTTATGTTGAAAAAGACCTGAATTATTCACTTGTAGAAGTGGATGCAGGAAGGGTTGTAGCTTCTGAATTGTGAAGTGATAGAAGAGGGTTATCTGGACTCAGAGTGAAAGTTGCAATAGTAAGTGTGAATGATGGTGAATTGGGATAGCTGGTAGATAGGTAGATGTGTTTTTTGGGTACTCTTGGAGTACTCCTTTCCATTTGATTCAATTTTCTGCATTTACTTCATGTTTTTTGTGGATAAATCACCCATAAACAAATAGGAAATTAGAGGTAAGCTTACATTCTTCCCTGATGTATTAATTTTGTTGGAATTTGCACTTTCAGAATGAGTGAATTGTAGAATTAATTTTACCATCTAGTGACCGTTGACACATTATTTAACCTCTGAGTCTTGATTTTCTCACATGTAAAATAGGGATAGTACTATTGACCTGATGGAGATGGGGAAATTAAGTGAATGTATACCTGCAAGTTTAGAATAGAACGTGATACATACTGGTTAAAAATGAAACTATTTCCTGTATTTATGTAGATATTGTGTCATTTGGAGAAACAAAAGTGCAAAAACATGTTTTGTGATTATTTTTCTGAGTACGTTATATGTTCTATAACTTTATAATTCTCTGTAGTTCAGTTTATTGCTATCAGCAACATTGCTTTGTCTTTTACCTATGGACTACATAGGTACTACATGTCTATCTATGGATGGGAAATTAACATGTAATTTGTGCTTATTTTCTATAGTGATACATTTCTTTATTGAAATGGTATAATTATTTAACTGCTAGCTGACACTATTTGTTTCATCTTCTTTTTCTCTTACCAAAACTTGTTACTGTCTTTATGATTATAGCCAAGCAAGCAGGTGTGAAGTTATATCTCGTTATGTTTGATTTGCATTTTCTTAATGGCTAACAATATTGAAAATCTTTCCATTTTTTAATTGTCCATTTGTATGTTTTCATTAGACAAATGTCTATTCAAATCTTTGTCCATTTTTATATTGGGTTGCTTTTTTTTCTCAGTATTAAGAGTTTTTATATGCAGAGTATAAATTTTATTGGATATGTGATGTGCAAATATTTTCTTTCTGAGTTGTATTCCTTATTTTTATTTTTATTTGAGACATAGTCTCCCTAAATTGCTCCAGCTGGGCTCAGACTTGCAATCTTTTTGCCTCAGCCTCCCAGACTGCTGGGATTGCAGATGTGTGCCACTATGCCGCATATAGTCAATACTTTTTAAAATAATCTTACCCATATAGTGTTATAATTGTAGGTTTTTACAATCTTAGGTCTTATAAAGAACTTAAGAGAAGAAATGTGAAAAAATACCCATGTTATCCAGCCTCATTTCCTGGAATTACTGTTCAAATCCAGAAGTCTAAGATCAGGGCGACAGCATGATTGGTTGTGAAGGTCTTCTGTAAAGTTGCAGACTGCCAACCTCTTGCTGTAACCTCCTGTGACAGAAAGGACAAGAGAACTCTGATTGTTTTCATGAGGACACAGCCCTCATTAAGTATTTAACCTCCAAAGGCCCTGGTTCTTAATTCCATCATGCTGGGCAGGCACAATTCAGCATACGAATTTTAGGAGGGTGCAGACATTTAGCACCTCGCACTATCTGAAAAAGGCTCATTTTCTTGGCTAATGGAGGTGCTGCTCCTCTGTTCATGTGACTCTTAATGTCACCACTTTAACTGATAGTCCTTCAGGTAAAGTCAGCCCTTCTTTGGCAGCATTACAAACTTTCTAGGTATCATATCTAGGCTTGGCTTGGTGGAACTGCCATAGTCAGAGCTGCAAGCCTGCTTCAGACCCAGAAGAAACCTCCACAGACTCTTGTTTTGACCTAGCGTTCAGTGGTTTTGATGAATAACCACTTGTCAGTTTGCTGTCAGCCTACAGTTGGTTTTCTGAGTGCTGAAATAGTTATTTTTGACAGTTTTGTCAAGGTTTATATGTTGGGGGAGGATGGCAGAGGATTTGTTGCCTTCTTATTTAGCAGGAATAGAACTGCCTTAGTATTTTAACTTAATATCTAATGCAGTTTATTTTCAAACCTTAAATGATTCAAATATGAAAGAACCAGAAGCTCAGGTGTGCTTGGCTGTCATCTTCTTCCTGAATATTTTGTATTTGAAAGAACAGTTCCCCTGGGGAAGAAAAGGACTCCATTAATTCATATTCCAAAGCATGAAGACTATAGGGAAGTAAATATGTGCGACTAGAGATCTGAATGAGTAGTAAGGAGTATTAATTAGCAAAAAGAAAAGAACTTTGTGTAGTGTTGTTCAGTCCTCAGGTTTAGACCTTTTGTACTGCCTCTTCAATTTGAGTTTATCTTGACAGATGAGGCAGTTAAGTAGGGTTGAACAGAAAATAAGCAGGGCAGAGGTCACAAATTCCTTTATTATGCAGGCTATATCTATTCATGGGAGGCAATATTTGTACTGGTTAGAGCTCAGGATGTGGATTCAGACCAAGATTTAACAGTTGCTACCATTGTCTTGACAAATCATGTGACCACTGGAGGTCTCAATGTTCTTTTTTTGGTAAAGGGATGATAATATCATTTGATATCTCTTTTTGAGGATTGAACTAGATCTTTTTTGTTGTTATAATTCCATGAATTTCTAGACCAACAATTGCCTAGGCACCCAGTGTTGAATCATTTTGCAGTGTGAATAAAATTTCTGTAAGAAAAGACTGTCTAAATTTACTTTTACAAATTCAGGTGGGTTGTTTTCTATTATGATGCTCTAAATCATAATGTAGGGGTATGTTTTCCTCCTTGAACAGTCACCAAAAAGCTGCTGAATCTTTTGTAGAAGTAATACTAAAAATTGCAATAAATGCTTAACTTTTCTAAGATAATTTAATGTGAAAAATTGGTCTTAGAAAAGGTCTAGCGGTCAAAGAGATTTTCTGTCCCGTCATTTATTTTCTTGAATGGGCTTTGGACTAGGCTATCACATAATAGGGAAAAAGCTTAAAAGTAGGTTTGAACTGATGTTTTGCAGCAGTTTTGAATGAAAATATAGAGCTGAAAGAGCTGTTAATTACTATTTTGTGTCAGCCCATCTAATGTATAAGGACTGATAAGAGGATTATAAATAGTCTTAAGGAAGCAAAACTTCCTACCCCTCAGTTTGGGCTGTTTCCAGAGAATGCAGAGATCCCATCATATAATAAATGTGAAATTGCCATTGCCTGGTACAGGAAAAATAAATTCAGCATTGTACCACCTGAAATGTCTACTGTCTGAAATTACAATGAAATAATACTTAACAAAAAGTGTAATTTACTTGTTGTTCTCTACTCACATTTGTTCTTGGGAATAATACTTATTTTTTTATACTTAAGTAGGTTACAGTAGTTGAACGTAAAGCATTGGCGGTACTAGAATTTTTTCTTCTTTTGCATTGATATTTAGGCTTTATGTCTTTTACCAGTCTGAAGATATTTTTATATGTCATGTGAGTTAGGCTTCCCAATCCTCTACCAATTGCTAGTCCATTATTTAGTACCACTAATTGAATAATCCATTCTTTCTTTGTTGATTTGAGAAGCTGTGCATTAGTCTTGTGTACCAGTGATTTTGTTGCCATATTTTATTTGTTCATTCCTTAGGCAAATATGTGTTGAGCACCTCCTGTGTATCAATAACATGTGACAAAGTGGGAATAGCTATCAAAAAATGCTTTACATAGCTGAGCAAAGTGCCCCACCATTCAAGAGGCTGAAGCAGGAAGATAACTGCAAGTTCAAGGCCAGTCTGGGCAACATAGTGAGTTTAAGGCCAGCCTGAGCTATATGGCAAGACCCTGTCTCAAAAAACAAACAAACCCCCAAAACAACCTACAAAAACTTTACATACCATATATGATTTGCTTGCTAGTTACTATTGTGAATGAGATGTTTTTTCTATATAATTTCTGATTGGTTATTATTGATAAGAAAGGTTTGCTTTTTGGTTATTTAGCTGGCTTCCTTCCTCATCTTGTTTTTAAAAATGTTACTAGTAATGCTGGTCATTAGACTCATATGTTTTGTCTCTTAATGTAGAGTAATTTGTCATATGTATGTATTGATTCATTCTGACTTGATTTTTTATCTTTGTCATTTTTTATTAAATAGGACTTCTACTGACAGTGGTAAATAAGTAGTAGTAATAGCAAGAACCTCATGTCTTATTCCTAATTTTAGTGGAAATGTTCCTTGGTAGTCATTATTGAATACTGTGGTAGCTGTGTGATTCTGATTGTGTATTGGGTTAAAGAAGGTTGTTCTAAAAACTGGACTGGATGTAAATGTTATTATGTGTTTTTCAATAATATCTATGAAAATGATGTCAAACAAAGCCATCTATGCACTAGACCTTTTTTGTTTTCTTCCCTAGTGCCCACCTCAGTTTCCTACACTCCCTTCATTTCAGGCTGGTCCATGTCATTGAATTCTGGCCAAGGTATGTGGGCAGAGGTGACCTAGCCCACCTCCAGGCCTACCCCTCACAACACCCTCTGCATCCTTTCTGTTCTCTTACGGCCTCTTGGGCTCTCAGGTTGGGCTCCAGAGCTGCATATGGATGTTCCAGAGGGTTGGGTTTCTTTGTTGCCTGTGGCAGAACTCCTGCCCTGCCCAGGTCACCACACACCTAAAATAAACGTATGGGCTTTCCAGGAGACTTGGAGGCACTCCAGGCATTAGTTTCCTGACTTGCATTCCTGCTGTACTTCTACAGTCCTCATACATTTGCTTTCTGAAATAAAAGGGCTTTGCTACTACCACTGTTTCTTTTTGCATCTCTGTCACAGAGAAGAGTTTCTTTGTGTTTTTTATCCATCTGGAGATTAACAGTTTTATATTCCATATCGTGGCCATACAGGGTCTTAAATACTGGTTTATATTTCATTTTTTAATATGTTTCTCCCAAGTGTAGGTACCACAATGAATTTCCGAGAAATGTTTTAGAAAATAACATGTGTCACCTATGCCAAGTATTGGGGAAAGCAATTCACTTAAACCATCTAAAATATGATGTTTTGAGAAATAGGCATTTTAAAAATAAAAATGTTTTTCTCAGTATTGTTTGTCCTCAGACAGTGGGTATTTGTTATAATGGTAGAAATTTGTTATTACGGGGAGCCTTCTACAAGTTCCAGAGTAGTCTGAACTTGGACAGGTGGTGGGTTTTTTTAAATGAGAAAACTAAGGCTTAGGCAATTAAGATACAGTAATTGTTAATTCATTTTTAATAACAAACCAACTGGAAATGGTAGAAAGACCGTTTTTCTTGTTTTGATTACTTATTAGGCAAATTATCTTGGCCAAATCACTCATATTTCCCTGAGTTTTAATTAACCACAACTGAAAAAATAAAAAAGGCTCTCTTCCTCAGAACACTAGTGAGAAATATCACAAGGTGAGTGAAAGCTTTGTTAATACTTTTAAGAGGGAAATATTATTAGCAAATAAAATGTTGAGTCAATAAGATAAAGTAAATAAAATATTAATAAAGAAATTATGAGATATTCTGTTGGAATCTTCATATAAGATAAACAGAAATAATATCAAAATAACATTTGGATTGGATATTTCAATGTATTTAAAACTTGGTATAATCATCAGAAAACCAGGTTATCTCCAAATATGTTTTGTGTTTCACTATTTCTTGAAACTCAGGTATAGTGATTATTTGAGTACTCTATTTATTTGTTCCATTTCAGTGTTATGACTCAAATGCTTAGATTTTTTTTTTTTTTTTTTTACTTTCAAGGATAACTTTTTGAAATGGCAAAACTCTGAAATTTAAAGAACTATTTGAGGTTTTGGCTTACATGTAACAATTTGACTTTAATGGCCTCTTTTATCAGACCTGACATGTAGGATATTAATAAGCATGTTTTTAGTTATTAGATACCTATGTGTACTTGAAGTAGAGTGGTTAAATGTAGGCTTGAAAATATATTATTATGCTGACTACTGAATAAGATATAATTAGAGAAAGAATAAATTCCTAATTTATTGTAGACTTTATGAATCATGCTTGAGTCAGACACAGCATAAAGGAATAAAGTTTTTCTTTTCATTATCTTTTTTTAAAACTGGATCAGGAAAGGTAAGACTATTGTGTTGGGGATTGAACGTGGGGCCTTTGTATTGAGCTACATTTCAGCTCTTTTTCAATTTTTTATTTTGAGACATAGTCTCTTAGTATCCCAAGGTGGGCTCAAATTTGAGATCATCCTCCTTTAGCCTTCTAGAATGCTGGGATTGCTAGTGTGAGAGATTAATTTTAAATCATAATATTTTAAGATAATACAGCCTTCAGTATGATTTAGTCCAACATCCTTAAGTTGCAGAGAAGTATAGTTAGGTCCTTGCAGAAGGTATAACATAATTAGGATCATGGAGATGGGAGTAATAGAATGGAGAACATACTTCAGATACTTGATTTCAGGTCCACTGTTTTTCTCAGTACTTGCAACTATTTTTTAAACCTTTTAAAGGTATATTGGCACTAGTAAGGCTTCTGAAATTCAAAGGATAAGGGACAGCCTCAGATTACCTCAAATGATGAGGGTTTACAGTAAAAATGCAGAGAAAGTACAGATGACACATGGATCTACCATTCCAGTAGCTACAGGTCTGTGCCCAAGACAGGACAAATATACTTGTGTATATGTTCACTGCAGCATTATTCACAAGACTCAAAATGAGGAAAATGACTTTAAGGTCCAAATGTGTCATACACATACAGTGGACTATTTAGTAATAAAAAGGAATAGTGTAGTGATAAGTTATGCATCATGAATGAACTTTGAAGACTGAATATTTTCGTGCAAGACTGAGAATGAAGCATGATATTTGTTCTTCCCACATCTGTCCAGTAGAGTACAGGAAGTCTACATGGGGTAGGAGGGGAGGACAGAGAAAGAGGAGCATTCCAGTGGAAAAGGAAGATGTAAAATTGCCCATACTCATAATTCCTATATAGAAAATGATAAAATTTTCTATGTAGAAAATGATAAAAAATGAAAATAATTTTTTTTAAAATTCTTTTATTGGTGCATTGTAGGTATACAACACAATTACATTTCTCATTGGGAATTGTACCTTTATATAATGCATCTTGGTTCTTTTTTTTTCCCCATTCCTAGCCCTTCATGCCCTCCACCCTTCCCTATTTACAAAGACTTTATTTCCATTTTTTCCATTTCTCATCATTTTTTCCTTTCCCTTCTTTCCTTTCCCCTGCCCCTCCCACTACCCCTACCCCTTTGGACCTTTTCTTCCTATTTTACATTATCGATTATTCATTCTAATCATTGGTACATTTTAGGTATACAATATAATGACATTCATCATTGGAAATTTGCACCTTTACATAGTCTCTCTTGGTTCTTATTTTTCACCCTTGCCCAGCCCTCCTTTCAACCCCTCCGGTCCTCCCTATTTACAAAGATTTCGTTCCTATTTTTCCATTTTCTCATATTAATCCCATTCCCTTCTATCCTTTCCCCTAGCCCTCCCACTTCCTTCCCCTTTGCCCCTTTTCTTCCTATTTCACATTACCTATTATACATTTAGTCCTTATTTACACTTTCAGTTTCTCACACCAGAGAAACTATTCGGTATTTACACATGTGTGTCCTATTGATTTCACTTAAGAGTATTGCCTCAGTGTGCATCCACTTAGCTATAAATGTCTCTAATTTCTCATTTTTTATGGCTGAGTAGTACTCCATTTTATTAAAAAATCACATTTTCTTTATCCAGTCTCCAGTTGATGGGCATTTGGGCTGTTTCCAAGTTTTAGCTATTACAAACTGTGCCGCTATAAACATGGGTGCACATATATCACTGTGGTATGATTCTTTAAATTCTTTGGGGAAGATCCCCAGCAGTGGAATAGTGGGGTCAAATGGGACTTCCAGTCCTAGTTCTTTGAGGCATCTCCATACTGATTTCCACAGTGGTTGCACCACTCTACACTCCCACCAGCAGTGGAGCAGGGTTCCTCTTTCCCCACAGCCCCGCCAGCATTTGTTATTGGTTGATTTCATGATAGCAGCCATTCTTTCTGGAGTGAAGTGGAATCTCAGCGTTGTTTTCATTTGCATCTCTCGAATGACCAGTGATGTTGAACATTTTTTCATGTATTTATTTGCTATTTCTACTTCTTTGTCTGAGAAATGTCTCTTCATTTCAGATGCCCATTTTTGGATTGGGTCTTTAAATTTGGGAGGTCTGATCTTTTTAAGTTCTTTATAGATTCGAGATAGTAGACCTTGGTCTGAGGAAGAGCAGGTGAAGATTTTTTCCCACATTGTGGGTTGTCTCTTCACAGTGCTGGTGGTTTCTCTTGCTGTGCAGAAGCCTTTTAATAAGAAGAGATCCCATTTGTTGATTGTTTGTGCTAGTTCACGGGCAACTGAGGTTTTGTTCATAAAATCCTTTCCTACACTGATGTCTTCCAGGATTCTGCCTAACCTCTGTTCCAACTGGTTCAGAGTTTCTATTTTAATATTTAGATCTTTAATCCATTTTGATTTTAGTTTAGTGCATGGTGAGAGATACAGGTCTAGTTTTAATCTTTGGCAAGTTGAAGCCCAATTTTTCCGGCACCATTTAGTCAAGAGGCTATCTTTCCTCCAGTGAGGGTGTTTGGCTCCTTTGTCAAAGATGAGATGGCTGAGTGTGTCTGGCGTTGTTTCTGCATCTTCTAATCTGTTCTACTGGTCCTCAAGTCTGTTTCTTTGCCAGTACCATGCTGTTTTTATCACAGTAGCTTTGTAGTATAGTTGCAGGTTGGGGATTGTGATACCCCCTGCCATGTCTCTGTTATCTAGAATTGCTTTTGCTAGTCTGGGTCTCTTGCTCCAAATGAATTTTTGGATTGTTTTCTTGAGGTCTATGAAGTATACTGCTGGGATCTCAATTGGAATTGCATTAAATCTATATAGCAGTTTTGGAAGTATGGCCATTTTCACTATATTAATCCTTCCTACCCAGGAGCAGGGGATGTCTGTCCATTTTCTGATATCTTCAATCTCTCTTTTCAGAGTGCCATAGTTTTCAGAGAAGAGGTCTTTGATTTCTTTTGTTAGGATGATTCCTAGGTATTTCAGTTTTTTGGATGCTATTGTGAAAGGAATTATTTGCCCTATTTCTTTCTCTCTCAGTGAGTCTGTCATTGGTGTAGAGGAAAGCTATTGATTTTTGTGTGTTGACCTTGTAACCAGCTACTTGACTGAATTTGGTTATTAAGTCTAGAAGACTTTTGGTGGAGTTCTTGGGGTCTTCTATATAGAGTATCATGTCATCTGCAAATAATGACAATTTGACTTCTTCATTACCTATCTTTATTCTTTTTATTTCTTTCTCTTGTCTAATTGCCATGGCTAATGTTTCCAGAACTATATTGAAGAGGAGTGGTGATAGTGGACATCCTTGTCTTGTTCCTGATTTTAATGTGAAGGATTTCAGTTTTTGACCATTTAGTATGATATTGGCTGTTGGTTTTTCATAGATGGCTTCTATCAGTTTGAGGTAGAGACCATCTATTCCAATTTTTTGTAGGGTTTTTATCATAAATGCATGTTGGATTTTGTCAAATGCTTTTTCTGCATCTATGGAGATAATCATATGGTTTTTGTCCTTGGCTCTATTCGTATAGTGTATTATATTAATTAATTTGCATATGTTGAACCATCCCTGCATCCCTGGGATGAATCCCACTTGGTCAGGGTGTATGATCTTCTTGATGATCTTCTGCATTCTGTTTGCCCGTATCTTGTGAAGAATTTTTGCATCTATGTTCGTTAGTGAGATTGGCCTATAGTTCTGTTTTTTGGTTGGGTCTTTCTCTGCTTTGGGGATGAAGGTGATGCTTGCTTCCAGGAATGAATTTGGGAGTATTGCTTCCCTTTCAATTTCATTGAAGAGTTTCAACAGTAGTGGCAGCAGTTCCTCTCTAAATGTCTTGTAGAATTCAGCAGTGAAGCCATCAGGGCCCAGGCTTTTCTTAGTTGCTAAGTTTTAATTACATTTTCAATTTCATTGGTTGATATTGGGTTGTTCAGAATTTTTAGGTTTTCTTTGTTCAACTTTGGTGATTCATATGTATCTAGGAATCTGTCCATTTCTTCTGTGTTTTCCATCTCATTGGCATATAGGTTCTGGAAGTAGGTATTGATGATCCTCTGGATTTCTGCTGAGTCTGTTGTAATTTCACCCTTTTCCTTCCTAATTGCATGGATTTGGGCCTTTTCTTTCCTTTTTCTGACAAGGTTGGCTAAAGGTTTGTCAATTTTGTTGATTCTTTCCAAGAACCATCTCTTGGCTTCATTGATTTTTTTGTATCGTTCTTAGTCTCCATTGCATTGATTTCTCCTCTGATCTTTATAATGTCCTCCCTTGTATGAGCTTTGGGGTTGTCCTGCTCTTCTTTTTCTAGAAGCTTGAGGTTCAGCATCAGGTTGTTTAATTGGGCTTGTTCTGTTTTCCTAATATGCGTATTCACTGCTATGAATTTCCCTCGTAAGACTGCTTTCATTTTGTCCCATAGATTCCAATATGTTGTATTGTCATTGCCATTTAATTGAAGGAACTGTCTGATTTCTTCTTTAATTTCCTCTGTGACCCATTGGTTATTCAGAAGTGTGTTGTTCAATTTCCATGTGTTTATGAAATTTTTTGAGTTTCTTTTGCTATGGATCTCTAATTTCATCGCACTATGGTCTGATAATATACAGGGTATAACTTCAGTTCCTTTGCACTTACTTAAACATGTTCTATGTGTGAGTATGTGGTCTATTCTGGAGAATGACCCATGTGCAGCTGAGAAGAATGTGTATTCTGATTTTGTGGGGTGGAAGACTCTGTAAACATCTGTTAATTTGTTCAGGAGTTCGATTGAGTTCTAGTATTTCATTACTTATTTTTTGTCTAGTTGATCTATCTATTTGTGACAGTGGGGTGTTGAGGTCCCCCACTACGATTGTATTAGTGCATATATGACTTTTCATGTCCATTAGTATTTGTTTTATATAGTTGGGCGCACTAGTGTTTGGTGCATAGATATTTATGATTGTCATCTCTTCCTCTTGGATTTTTCCCTTTACAAGGATGTAGTGTCCTTCTTCGTCTCTCTTAATCAGTGTTGGTTTGAAATCTACTTGATCTGCCAAGAGGATAGCTACTCCTGCTTTTTTTCGGGTTCCTGTCACATGCAGTATTGTTTTCCACCCTTTAACTTTCAGTCTATGAGTTTCTTTTTGAATGAAGTGTTTTTCTTGTATGCAGCATATTGTTGGATTTTGCTTCTTGACCCATTCTGCCAGTCTATTTCTTTTGATTGGTGAATCGAGACCATTAATGTTGATGGTTATAACTGAAACGTATTGACTTGTCATTGCCATGACTTTTTCTTTGGGTTCTCCACCTTTCCATTTAATTTCTTGTCATGCCAGATGGGTTCATTCTGCTTTGCTTCCTGGGGTTGTGATCCTCAATGCCTGTTCCTAGGATATTGTGTAAAATTCTTTGGAGTGCTGGTTTGGTATTCATGAAGTTCCTAAGGTGCTCTTTGTCATGAAAGTATCTTATTTCTCCATCCATTTTAAAAGATAGTTTTGCAGGGTACCTCAATCTGGGTTGGAGGCTGTTTTCTTTTAGGGCTTGGAATATGTCACTCCAAGCTCTTCTTGCCTTGAGGGTTTGTGTTGAGAAGTCTGCTGTGATTCTGATGGGCTTTCCTTTGTATGTGATTTGTTTCTTTTCTCTGACTGCTTGGAGAACTTTGTTCTTCTGTTGTGTTTCTGGAATCTTAACAATTATATGCCTATGTGTAGTTTTTTTTTGATCAAGGCTATTTGGAGTCCTATATGCCTCACTTCTCTGTATGTCAAGCTCTTTTCCCCTGCTTGGGAAGTTTTCTGCCATTATTTCCGTGAAGAGATTTTTTATGTCATCTGCACTCTCTCCTGTTTCTTCATTGAGCCCAATCAGTCTTATGTTATTCTTTTTTTGCATCGTCTAGCAGCTGCTGGATTGATTTCTCATGTTCCCTTATAATTTTGAAGCAATTTTTCCTTTCCTGGTCACTAATTGCAATCTTATCTTCTATATCTGAAATTCTGTCCTCACATTAGCTCATTCTGCTGTGTAGACTTTCAGTGGAGTTTTTCATGTCCTGGAAATCTATTTGCATCTGTTTTATGGATTCCATTTGTTTCTTATGTTGGGATTCCATCCTGTTCCTGAGCTCCTCTCTAGATTTATTAATCATGTCTTGCACTAGGGGCACAATTTCTCCTGTTATCTGAGAAATTATTTCTGATTTCATTTTTCCCAGATCCCCTTTTGTTGCCAGTTCAGTGGGTCCAGGTGGTTGAGCATCAGAGTATTCCATCTCATTTCCCTTTGGGGTTGCTGTAGGTGATCTGGAAGTCTGGTTTTGAGACTTATTTACGTGTTTTCTCATTTCGACTGGGGCGGGGGCCTGTTAGTGCCTGCACGGATTACCTCCTCTGAGCTGGGTGAGGTGGGACAGGAGCCGGGAGCAGCGGTAGGGGTGGTGCCCCCAAAGCCCTTTCCTGTGGGCTGGGAGCAGCAGGAGGGATGGTGGCCGCGAAACCCCTTCCTCTGGACCAGGAGCAGTGGGATGGTGGCTCAGAAGCCCCTCCCTCTGGGCTGGGAGCGGTGGGAGGGATGGTGGCCTGGAAGCCCCTTCCCCTGGGCCAGGAGCAGCGGGACAAAAGGTGGCCCCAAAGCCCTTTCCTCTGGGCTGGGAGCAGCAGGAGGGGTGGTGCCCAGGAAGCCCCTTCCTCTGGACCAGGAGCAGTGGGACGGTGGCTCAGAAGCCCCTACCTCTGGGCCGGGAACAGGGGACTCAGTATCTTGGTCTGGTGGTCTGGTGTCCTCTGAGTCTTTGTAGTGTGGAATCAGGTGGCTGCCTGTCTGCAGCGGGGTGATTTGGTGTCTTCCGCGGGACTCAGGACCTTGGTAGGGCGTGCACAGACCTGCCTGTCTGCAGCTGGCTGATTCGGGGATGTGTTCCGGGGACTGGTGACCTTGGTAGGGTGTGAGCAGATCTGCCTGTCTGCAGCGAGGTGATTCGGCGTGGTCTCTGCGACTCAGGACCTCGGTAGGGCATGGGCAGACCTGCCTTCCTGCATTGGGGTGATTAGGCGTCTTCCGCGCAACTCAGGACCTCGGTAGGGCGTGCACATGAAAATAATTTTAAAAACTACCAGGCCAGACAAAAATTTAACAGCATTATAGGATACAAAGTAAATACAAATGAATGTATTTCTGGATCTAAGTAGTGAGGAATTAAAGAAATTTAAAGCAATATCATACACTACAGCTTCTAAAAGTATAAAATAGCAATAAATTTAAAACACAGATCTGTGCGATATTATTGAAGAAAATGAATAGCCAGGACAAAGTTTTTAGTACCTACGTTTGACAAAGGATTTGTAGTCAGGATGTGTGTGTGTGTGTCATATAGAAAACTATTGCACTTAAATAATAAAAGTCAGTAAACTCATAAAACTCACCAAAGACTTGAATTGGCACTTTTCAGCAGAAGGCAGCTTACCAATAAGCATGTGGAAAAGTACTAAACATCATTGGTCCTCAGAAAAATATTAATGCAAAGTTAATGCGATATTATACACATTCAGTAGCAGCTTACTGCTTCTTATATTCCTTTCCTTCTTATACTCCTTTCCTTCTCATTCTTCTTGTATTTGCTGTGGCTTCCTTCTCTGCTGCTATATTCCCTCTCCACTTAACTTTTTTTTTAATCTTGTGACCTTTGATTACTTAGGCCCTTTGGTTGAACTTGCTGCTTTCTCTTTTGTCTCCTCAATTTTGCCTCTAGCCAATTTCCTGCTCTTTGTTAGTTTTCCAAGAGAGAATCTGTTCTGGCAGTGCTCTGTAGAGCAAAGCTAATGTGTTGCTTTCCTTCATTATCTGCTGGCTTGCCAAGAAATGCCTATCTTTAGGTTCAGCATTGATCCCAATTATTTACTACCTGAATACTGATGTTCATTGCTTTCTTGTTCCAAAATGCTGCTCAGTAGATCTGTTGAGTTAATGTGCTGGAGTCATCTTTAGGTATCTGTGGGGGAATTATTTCTAGGATCCCCATGGATATCAAAATCTGCAGATGCTCAAGTCTCTTACGAAAAATGGATGTAGTGCTTACATATAACCTATGCACATCATCCTGTGTACTTTTAGTCATTTCTGAATCACTAACAATACCTCATGTGATGTGAATGCTTTTGTTTTGTTGTTTTTTGAGACAGGGCCTCACTGTATAGTGTAGGCTGGCCTTGAACTCACTCTCTAACCCAGGCTGACCTCAAACTTGGAACAATCCTTCTGCATCCCAAGTGCTGGGATTACAGGTGTGTGCCACCATGCCTGGCAAATGAATACTAGTTAATAATATACCACATTCTTTAGGAGATAATAAAAAGTCTGCACAAGTTCAGTACATAGTTCCTTTTTCTTTCTCTTTTTTAATATTTTTGATCCTTGGTTGGCTGAGCCTGAGATATGCAGGGCCTGCTGTACTTCTGAGGAAGAGACTAAGTGTGGCTACTTCTCTTGGAAGGACATGGATATGGCACATTCCGAATCCACCCCGTATCTACCAAATGGTCCTGTCAGGGAACTACATGCCTTGTTTTTCTTTTTGCAGATGGAGAGTAGCCTAACACACAGGAGTCCAGTGCTCACTATAGATCTGTAGTCTTACTTTGACTTGTGACAGATAACTTTACTATGTATATGATCTTAGGCAAATTAGTCTCTTAGTCCTTTTCCATGGTACCTAACTCATAGTACTGTTATGGAAATTAAAATGGTTTCATGGTGTCAAGTGCACAGGACAAGGACTTGGCACAGAGAAAGATGTAGTTCTAGTTGTTAGTATTTTTATTATTAATATTGATTCTGGAGGGAACACATTCCAGTCGGGTACAGGAGCTTTGGGGGCCATGATCTTTTCATCAGTGTATTTTCTGTTTTAAGGCAAGCTTTTTCTTTTCTCTCCAATCTCTCCTACCCCCCTTAAACAAGGATTTAAATTACAGAGATTTTTAAACATTAGAAATCATGGTGGCATGTTATAAAATACTTTGAAGCCAGTATGGAAAAGGTGCACAGTAAAGCTTTGCTCTATGCCTATTTCTTCCTAATTTCCCTTTGTGGTAACTACTATGTATTTTTAATGGTAAATTCTAGGCCCCGTCCTTAGAGGACAGGCATGTTCATTACCCTCATTCCACATATCTGTGATGCTGTCATTCATATCTTTTTTGGGGAACCTTTAATTATCAATCCCAGAACATCCTATAAATCTTCATTAGGAAATTCCTTCTGAACTTTTGGTGAAAAGTAGTTACTGTGCACTGTGTGTATAGCAGCTGTTTGCCTAAGTTAAAAAAAAGTTGGCCGTTTTAATTTGCTTTAAAAATATCCACTGGCACTGGTTCTCATTACAGATGTGTGGTTGTAACATTTCATTTTTTAAATGTGTATCCATCTTTTTTCAGTTCTAAGGGAGTCCAAAGAAACCATCTCAACCTTAAAAATAACCACTAAACCTACAGTGTTTTTGGTTTTTAAAAATTCTCAAGGAAGGACATTTTTTATCTTGGACCTAAACTTCATACAGGGTGGCCCATTTAAAAGAGACCCTGTACACAGCCACGTTATTAAATGGGAACTCTTTTAAATGGGCCACCCTGTAAATCAGTTTTTTTCCCATTGGGTATTTACTACTTCGCACATTCTGAGTTTAGTGAAAGTTTTCAGTTCCTGTGCTTGATAAGCAGCCCTGAAATTTAAATGTGATTGTCTAGGTGGCATGGAAATGCACAAATCTGAGTTTGTAAATTCATATTTTGAGATAACATGTTTAGGTCTTTTTAAAAATTAGGCTAATGTTCTATGAGAATCTTTTCTTTCAAAACTTTAAAAATAGATGCAACTTTCAACTCAGACTAATACAATTTTATATTTTCTTTAATGGTAAATCTTTTAGAACAGCTCAGATGTCTGTTTCTTCAGTAGTTAAGGTTCAGTACTTCTCAGTATTTTTAATCTAAAGTCTCCAAACACCATTCTTTTCACTTACACTAACCCTCCCCTGCCCCAAAATGTGTACCTGAAATGAAAGTTTTCTTGAGCTGCAATCTGTGTGATCATGGTTTGGCTCAAGCTCATCTTTCAGGGCCCAAAACAGGACTCCAAAGCCTATCATAAGCCCCAAGAAGTTCCCCAAAATCACAAACCAACACAGAAAAAGCAGCAAGAAAAGAGATAACTGGCATTGTATGAAAATGGTCCTTTGTAATGCCATTAACTATTGGGTCCATGAAGTGTGCGAAGATAACTTCTACCACCTGAATCCTCCCCTCTCTCTAGACCTGGTCCATTTCCAGTCAGCAGTACTAGGACTCGCAGGCCCTGTGGCACTCTGTGGCACTCTTTGACACTTGCCTTTTATTTTGGGAAATGTGGAGAGGTTCTACCCTAGGGCCTATATGCTGTTAGTTAAAAAGAAAAGATGTTTGGGTAATGGGCCATGCTGTACCAGGGATGAGGACTGATGTCTTGTGACATTCAGGCTCAGGACAGGGATCCCTTTTACCACACCATTAGGTAATATTGTTAAATTCATGTATAAGTTCTTTTGATTGGGTATAGAAATACAACTTCTGTGTAGAAATCCAGTGAAGTCGGTGTCTCCAAATTTGTACCTGTTATACCTCTAATTTGCTACCAAAGGGCTTTCAAAAATATATATATATTTCTCCATTGTGAATAAATTTTCCACAAACTTCTTATCTTACAACATTATAGGTCATTATAATTTTGGGACTATGGTTAATGGCTTGGTTTGGAACCTCCCATCTTATTATAATTCTATGCATTATAAAACACAGCATTTTGAGGAATAAATATTAGAAAATATTCCATGGAAAATGTTTGCACACATTGGTAGCCAGAGAAGGAAAAACAAAAGTAAGCGTTGTAACACCTATGTCCTAGATCAGTGGTGGTGAACATGCATGCTACTTAAGACAAAAGATTTAATGTATGAGTTTTTTCTAAACCAAAACCTCAGTATTCAGGTTTAATGGCAGTGTTGGCACTTTGCGATAAGTAAGTGAGTTTTGGGTTACAGCTTGGGCACTTACCTCTAAAAGACTTGCTATCACTGTAAATCAGTTGGCTTTCTCTCGATCAATATAATAAAACTCAAGTTTTCTTTAACATTCCTAGTAAACACGTTTTCATTGCTATTCACTCAAAACATAAAATGAAGATAATTTGAATCTTCTTAGACATAAAATAGTATACCTTGTATGACAGTTAAATAAATGATTCATGAATACTCAACATTAATTAAAAAAGGCATTAACACATTAACAAATGTGGTAGTCTCCATCTTGTGGTCTGACTTAAAGTCAATTTTTTACTGAATGGTTTTCACCCAAGATAGTGCCCCAATTATTCTTTTTCTTTTGTTTCATTTTCTAATTGAGGCAGTACTGCTACTTCAACCATCTAATAATGAAAAGTAAAAGCATAACTACTATAAGAAAGAATTTTTGAGTAAGGTAGATATAGTCTTGCTTTTAAGAAAAATTTAATTTCTTTTATTCTTTAATGTGAAGCTTCATCAAGAAAAAAAGACATGGATCTACTTAAATGAATTTTCTGGGTGCTTCTTTTCCCTCTGTTTGGAAAGAAGGTGGTCTCAGTGGTCATTACTTGGATTTTGTGGGAGCAGAGATAACAGTGTGCCAGTAGAGGACTCCAGGGCCCACTAATTGAGGCAACTCATCTATTTCATCTTATGTAAAAAGCAACAATTTACCAAGCCAAAAAACATTTGGTTTGAAGTGAAGGTGAAAAAAGACAAGGAATGACTTGTTCTGTAGCCATATCCTGCACAGAAAGTCAATTGAATGTTGACATAACAATTGTTTTAATGCATGGTTCACTGTATTTTGGACTCAGCATTTTATTTGTTCTTTAAATGATGACAGATGTTATTTGAATACTGTAATGTTAGATTTAGGAAGTGAAAAACATCCTTACTACTTTGGTATGCTTGTTTATTAGTTTTCTAGAGCTTTTGTAACAAAGTACCAAGAATGTAAAACAGCAGAAACTCGTTGTCGGCTGTGTTGGAGGCTGGCCATTAAAACCAAGGGCCGTGCTCTTCAAAAGCTGCAGGGGACAGTCTCTTCTGCTCCACACAGTTTCTGCATTCCCAGAGGTGCTGGCTGTGGATGCATTGCGCCAGTCATGTTGCTGACTTACCCCCATGTCTTCTCATCATCTCCCTCACTGCATGTCTGTCTGTGTGCACATTTCCCCTTTTTATCAAACACCATCATGCTGGATTAGAGCCCACCCTACGGATGTTGTGTTAACATCATCACCTCTAGGAAAACTCTACTTCCAACTAAGGCCATATGCTGAGGTACTGGGAGGCATTAAGATTTCACTATACCTTCCTTGGAGCAACAAAATTCAGCCATAAGTTTGCCTTTTAATTATGAATATGTAGTCAGTATTTCAAACACTGATAAGATATATGAGATGTACACTAGAGCTTAACCAAGAACATGAAGCTTAATTGCTTGTTTTCTACATATTTTGACATAATATTTGATAGAACAACCATTTTCTTGCATGTACAAGTAGTAGCTGTACTAGGTGAGTTATCCTTAGGGTCCTCCAACCCTCTACCTTAGATACTTTTTGGAAGAAGTTTTTCTTGATTACTGTAACGTATTTTCCTTTCTCTTTTCTCAGAACAGCAGTATCAATTTATGACCAATATCTATTACTAAGCTCACTCTTTTTTTATTTTTGGTACCAGGAATCGAACTCGGGTCCTTGAGCTTGCAGAGCAGGCGGCGGAACCACTGAGCTAAATCCCCGGCCCCACTAAGCTCGCTCTTAACTCATAAATTATTTGATTTTGGTATTTGACTCTACCAGGGGTTGACAAACTGAGGGATCAGGTCAGATCTACTTACCTTCCTATTTTTGTCTGGTTTGCTTAAGTAAGAATGTTTTTTATATTTTTTAATTCTTGGGGAAATAAGTGTAATATTTTGTAACATGTAACAATTGCATGAAACTCAGCTTTTAGTGACCCTAATGGAACTGTGCTGGAACACAGCCATGCCTGCTCATGCATTACTGGTGCTTGCTGTCACATCTGCAGTTGTATGGCTACGGCAAAGGCTGCAGAGTGACACTACTTGTTATCTGACCTTTTCAGAAAAAATTTGCTGATCCTTGGGTTATAATAGTCTTTCCTAACCTATTAGGTGACCTTAACCATTTTTTAAAAATAATAGTTTTAGGGCCAGGGATTTAGCTCAGTGGTTTCGCTGCCTGCTGTGCAAGCTCAAGGACCTGAGTTCGATCCCTGGTACCAAAAAAAAAAAAACCAAAAAAAAAAAAATAATAATAGTTTTATAATTATAATAGTACAATTTAAAAATTATACTTCAAAAATCACATGCTTGTATCATTGAAAATTTAAATTCCTAAAGTTTTATAATTTCTGTATTATAGTCCAGTTTTATGTTAGACAGACTGAAAATGAGATTTGTATTTCTGTGCTTGCTTACTAGTATGCTGCATACTATTTTTAAAATTCACAGGACGTGGTCTTATTACTGTTTGCATTCTTCAGACTTTAGGAGACAAATTTGCTACTGGTTGGTTGATGCTTAGCAAATACTGTTAAAGTGAGTTAAAATTATACACAGCAAGATGTTCTATATGGTGAACATTTTTAGGAATCCCAATGACAATGGGTCTAAATTTAGTGTTAAACTTCCATGTCAACTTTTGGGTCCCACTTCTGATAACTAATGGGCTATTTAGAATATTTAGCTAACTTAATGAAATTTGCCCAGGCTGGATCTAGTATTGTTTACCTGTAATCCCACCACTATGTAAGGCTGAGGCTGGAAGATTGCAAGTTTGAACCCAGTGTGTGCAATTTAGCAAGGTAGTGAGGTTCCTGTTTTAAAAAGGGGCTGGTTATACACAATGTGCAGGCCCTAGGTTCAATCCCTAGCACCCTGTCCGCTATTTACCCCAGGTTTTCAAACATATTAATAGTGAAGCTGCAAATAGACTATAGACTCTGAACTTCTACCATTCATTCATAGTGTACAATCTAGCAGTTTTCACGCAATTATTTGGATCTGATAGTATTCAACATGTTTTAAACTTAGAAGATATAGGTAAAGTTCTACTCTTTAAATTAAAAATACCTTCTTATGATACGAATCCTCTTCAACAATACTCTAAATTGTTTCCTTTTATAGAAATTAGAAAACTACATTGTGGAGGATAGCAACAACCCTTTCTTCCAACTTCTCCATTGTATTATCTGTGTGGTAATTTTAGCCTTAGGACTTCATTTTGTCGTTAAGTTGTTTGGATAAAGTTAGTTACCAAAATGCAATTCATGATTGTGGATTTAGTACCCTTTCAAAGTTCACTGTTTTGTTTTTTGTAGGACACAAATTAAAAGACATTTTAGACATCAGTATTTCATAAAATCTTTTTTCTTACTCTCTTGCTGCTGTGAAATTATTCCTAAAGTAAGTTTGTTTTAGAAAGTGTGTAGGGTCTTTATATAAAGCGGGTGTGATTTTTAAGAATGTTGAGGTAGTTATACTGAATTAAACCAGTATTTTACTGTTATGTTATTCTTAAAACTTGGAGTAAAAGTGCTGCAGACACCTCTGTTTCTACTCCTTTGCCAGTCCTCCATTCCTGTTGTACCTCGTTTCTGGAATAGATTATTGTAGGCTATTGCACTTTAACAGCACCATAAAGATGACACCTATGTGAACACAGTAAGCAGATTAATTTTGTATATTCTCTTTTGAAGATTAAGCGTATATATATAGAAAACATTTACTCACTCTGGTCCTTGTTTATTTTTCTATTTTTTTAAAAAAATGAAACCCCCCACTTAACTTTTTTTTTCTAAGCATTTTAAAGAACACATTTATAAGTAGAAATGAGCTCTGTGAATTTAATGAAAAACTGAATGGTGTATTATGAATGATTAAATTTTAAATGTTAAATACTATTTTGAGCCATCCATTTGTGAAAGATACACTTGGACAATCACCTAACTATCATTTCATAGGTCTTTGAAATCTTTGGAATGGGGTCGGAAGGAGGAGAGAACTCAGGTTTATGTGTCTAGTATTCTAGTTCTTTATCAGTACTCAGGGAGTCAGATTGTTGAAACTTGTTTGTATTCTAGAAACTTCCTTGCCCTAGGGCATACAGTGTCATCCCTCCTTTACTGTTAGTTAAGTATTGACTCTGTAAAATCTGAAGAAAAGTGTCTCTAATAGGTTTGAGAAATGAAATTTGATCACAAAAAATAATGTCTGATTGTTACCCTTGTAGGAACTGGAGATTATAAGAAAGAGATTCTGGATTCCTGAAGTCATTTGGGGAAGCCCCAAGGCTTGTATTTTTCTGGGGTTTTTCTGTTTATCAGATTCTTTGCATATGGTTTAAGAATGGCATTGATGACTTAAGCTGCAAGAAAAATTACACTGTGAACATGAAAGTTATAAACTTTGTTAATCTACTTGTTCTTAAGTGTCAATTTTAAATTCTGTGTAATATCTGTTGTAATATATCTAATGTGATTAAATCAGTGCGATACTTCTTATTCTAGTATTTGTACATTAAAGCATGTTTTTATCAGGGTTCAGCCTTGGAAAAGTTTTACATGGTTTAGTAGACTGTATCAGAACTTTGTCCCAGAAAGTCATAATTTTTATATGATATATGTATAATGACACTATAGGTTCTGTTGCATAATTTTAATATTTAAAATTAACATTTGAGCCTAAAAGCAAGGTGAATTTCATGTGGTAAACTCAGCTATTAAATAGAGGAGGTCATTTATTTGCATTTGATCTGGGAGATTTATTTTTTAACTTTTCTAATAGATTCTTTTCATGGTCAGTAATATGAAAATCATTTCATATTCCAGTTTCCAGACTTTTTTCCTCTTGTAAACTCAACTGTTGTTATCATTTATACATTGGTTTGCATTTCTGCATATTTCACACTGAATTGTCAAAAAGTCATTTGTAATTTTATCAAATCTTTACCCAGTATACTACTATAGCCACCCTAATTGGATATGTGCTTGTATGATCTTTTAACTTATTTTATTTTTGATGTAGCAGAAGTTGAAATAATCTGAAATCTCTTCGGTTTCTATGAAAGAGAATATTACTAGAGTACTCAGAGGTTTGAGTGTTTAGATATTGTCAGACTGGTAGGAGTTGGAATCCTACTTCTGCCGTTCATTAAATATGTAACCTTTGTTAAACTAGTTAACTTCTTCAAGAATAGCAATGGAAAAAATAATAGTACGTACCTCATAGAGTTGTTTTGATGTTTACAATAAGTTCAGTAGTATGTAGCAAACATAAATCCTGTGTATATTATGAATATCTGTTGGTTTGTCATTTTCCTCATCACTGTTGTCATCATTACCAGTGTTATACTAATTCTTTATTTTCCCCCTGACGCATCTATGTAGTTCATGCTGGCCTTGAACTCACTGTGTAACCCAGGCTGGCCTTGAACTCATGGCGATCCTCCTGCCTCAGCCTCCCAAGTGCTGGGATTACAAGTGTGCGCCACCACACTTGGCACTGTTACAGATTTAAAATCTTATTTCCTTTCAGACTCATTTTTTTCTTTTTCTTTTTTAACATTTTCTGCCTTCAAGAAATATTTCATTAGGGCTTAGTGGTAGACTGTTTTGCCAAGCATGTTGAAGGCCTTGGTTTCTATTCTTACCAAACTCCAACCCCCCAAAATTATTCTTAATAACTTTTTGAATAATTTTACCTTTGCCCAAATGCATACCAAGTTTAATAAACTTTTGATCATTTTTGTTAAACTTTTATTTCATTCATTAAACATTTATGCTCATTATATGCTGGGTACAAGGAATATATAGATGAAAAAGACCAGATTTCTTCCATCAGTCAGTTAACATTAATATAGTTATCTAATGCTATAGATAAGCTTGTATAAACTAGTTTGTTTTAGGATAGAAGTTAGTGAAGATTTCACAAAGGTTGGGACATTTGATCAAGACTCTAGAAATATGTGATGGTATTAATCAGATAATGAAAAGTGGTGGCCCATTGATGGGGTACAATTAAGTTTTCTAGGCAGAGTCAGAGGTATAAAAGTAAAGTATGGAGCATTTTATGGGATTATAAGAGAAAAGGAAACAGTGGGCCTTCTTCCATCTGCCTCTTTGGAGTTCTTCCTATTACCTGTATGTGAAAATACTAAGATTTCAAAGAATACACCCGTTGAGTCCCAGACCTGATTTCTTGTACTGTGTAACCTAATATCACCCTGTACTATTAACCACAATTGCTGCAGTTGTTGGCTTTTTCCTATTAATGCTATGTTCACAAGTCACATGAATTGTAGATATTTTTTCTCATCTAATAGGCAGCTACCTTTAAGCCTTAAGAGTTTAGTCCCCTCTAGCTTTTTCTAGTTCTTGTGCTCACTGAATATCCGCAGAATTGGGGAATACTGGCTGTGATCTGAGATCCTAGTAGGAGTCATTTGGGAGATGACTTACATCTAAATAGCTGTCCTCCTTCATCACCTTTGTGTGTCTTTCCAGAAGATTTCTCTCTATAGTTCTACTCTTCTTTTGACTGTTGGTTTCCTTTTATTGTGATAGGCACAAGGAATGTGTAATAGTATAATAAATTGCATATGAACTTGTACACCAAGAGATCACAGTGGAATCAGAAGAGCATTGAATCAGTGCTCACAACCTCTCCCTTCTTCCCTTCCTTCCTCCCTCCTGCAAACATGTATTGAGAATAAGACATGATCTTCTCTAAAATCTAGAAGAGACAAATTAGTTAATATGAAAGTATGATGTATTCTATGATGAGAGTTTAAACAGTGGTAAGGAAGCATATAAGAATGTGAATTAATTACGGCCTTAAGAACTCTGCATATCAAAAATTTAGACTCTTGGGCCGGGGATTTCGCTTAGTGGTTTTGCCACCTGCTGCGCAAGCGCAAGGACCCGAGTTCGATTCCCGATACCAAAATAAAAAAATTTAGACTCTTAGTGGTAAAACAGTAGCATTTGTGCTTGTGTGTCTAGATAGTAGGTTTGTCAACTCCATCAATCTTGCCTGTGCTCTTTATATTTGTACATATGAAAATTTTTAAGTTGTGGATTTAAATTTTTAAGTTTTGGATTTAGAATAAATCAAAATCATTCATGTATGCTATATGTCACCAACAAAATTGTTTATATAATTGTATCTCAATATCTTTCTTATGTCATCACCTTTGTATCCATGTGCTGGAGAACAGACTGAACATGCGTTCCTTGTGGGTATATTAACTTGCATTTTGGTTTGAGGAATATTATTGAGACTAGAGATAGACATTTTCTTAATTTTCTCAGAACAAAACTGGTCGTTATCTGTTTTACATATTCTCTAAAGGCAAAGGACTTGTACACTACAGCCCTTTCTGAAGAAGCAAATGGAATATATTATGTTGTATAACTGGAATATATTATGTATTTTCCTATGGCAGTCACAGATGTTTGCACAGCTAATTTTTAAGTTTCTGAATTCATAATGTAACAACTTTGCACTGTGTTCCACATTTTAAAATTTATAGCTTTACTCAGTATGATAGTAAATGAGATTATAACTTTTTTGGATGAGATCGTGCAAACAAGCACATTGGGAGAAGAATTATATACAGTGGTGATATTATTTTCAGGTGTTTTTTCTAGAATGATATCTATGGAAGTATAATTAAATTACAATTTTGCCATGAATTTGCTTCATTTAAAAAAATGAACCCTCATTACACCGTCTGAACTTGACACTGATCTCAAGAAAAATTCTGGAATCCATAATTATTAGGAGTTTGTGCATAAGTTCTCAGTTCATATCAAAGTAAAATAATTTCCCTTTTTGTAGTGTAAAAAGTTCAACAAGATGTTTAGCATAATCTCTTATGATACCATTATGGATGAGATGGAAATTTTAAGTCTGGAGAAACCCTGAAAGCTGGCTCAGCAAGTGGATCTGCTCTAGCATGAACGTCCCTTTGCAACAGGGCTTTATATTTGACTTATATATGTTCAGTATTTAGGTTAGAGCTATTTATTCCTTTTGCTCATTTATTAAGTTTGGGAACTTTTTCCCTCCACAAATGAAAACTTGAACCAGGACCTCAGTATATAAGTGAATAAATACTGAACTATTTTGATTCGCGAGAATTGAAAGTGGTGTTAGTGGGGAAAGACATTAATGTTGTGCCATTTACATGGGGACGTTCATGATAAGAAGTAGAGAATCTTTAATTCTGAAGGAAATGCCTAATTTCTTCTAGTAGATTAGTGGTTGCCTTGGCTGGGTTGGCAGTGGGGATTAACTCTAAATGGGCATGAGGCATTATTTGGGAATGATGGAACTATTCTAAGACTGGATTGTGATGGTGGTTGTACAACTCTGTGAATTTACTAAAAGTCTTTGAATTTTGTGCTTTAAACAATTGAACTTTTTTAGGTATGTAAATGCTATCTCAAGCCGATTCACAAAGTGCGGTTTAGGAAAGAAAACAAAATATAAAAACTTTTTTAAGTATGATCTTTTCATATTTTTGAAGGCCTATCTTGTAACAGTAGGATTTAATATTTAATGTGGCTTCAGGGCAGAACTAAGCCCAGTGTATGGAAGTCAAAACACAAACAAAATTTTACCTAATATAAGGAATATCCCTCCAAGAGGCAAAGGGATAGTAGAGTGATAATGGTTATAGGGTCTTAAAGTTTAAATGATGCCTGCACCTGGAAAGTACTTAATCACTTAACAGTTTATGGTGAGTGTCACTCAGGCAGCACGTTTGTTTACGTACTGACTCTCCATCCTGAGCAACAGGCAGGTGTCATTTCAACTGGTCAGTTCTTGTATTGAATAAATTTGATTAGATTGTTGTCTTTACATTTCTTGTTACATTCTTATAAAAATTAATGAAGAAATACACATTTTTGGTCATCCTGTATTTAAATAATTGGACAGGTAAGTAGTTAATGCTTAATTAGTGTTTGTTTTCTTGAAGGAAAATAGACAATTGATAAAGAAGCAAGTGTGTGTATTGTATTTTCTTTTGGGAAAGAGCAGATGTGCTAAGATGGTAACAATTAGTGATTTACTTGAAAGATACAAAGTTGTTCAGTGTGCTCTTATCAATTTTTCTGCTCGTTAGGAATCTTTCAGAATAAAAAATAGAATTAAGAGGAGAAAAAGAGGTGAGGGGCTTAGGCTGACAGGTTTGTGAGAGCAGGCTTTCTCAAACTGTCAAAAATAATGAAACCATTGTTCAGCATCTGAAATGAAAGGGGAAAACTAGATTCATAGCTGATCATAAAGGAGAGGTATACTGGTCAAGTCCAGTTTCTCCGTGGGGAAGACTGCTGATCTACAGAGGCCCAGGAAATATGGAGTTGAGGGCATTCTGGAGGTGCCCATTGTCTGTAGAAGAGTTGGCACTCAGACATGTGTCTATTAGAATAAGTCTGTTCCTGAGAAAAGTCAATCATTTGTTGATCATTTTGAAATTATTTCTGGTGGCTGATTATTACCATGACAATAGAAAAATCAGTCATTTTTCACTTTGTGGGAACTTTAAAAAATTCCCAGCTAGTGTTAAAGTCAGTGCTTGACATGATGTGGACCCACGATAAACATTTGCTGAATGAGTAAATGCAGGTGTTTTGTGTGGGTTTTTTTTTTCGTTTTTGTTTTTTTTTGGTACCAGGGATTGAACTCCGGACCTTGCGCTTGCGAGGCAGGCAGAGGAACCACTGAGCTAAATCCCCAGCCCTAATGCAGTTTTTTAAAGGCCCAAATGTTTGTTGTTATCACCACCAACATCATCTCATTGTTTAAAACTTAGGAACTTGGTTTTGAGGTTCTAACATCTTAGGCTGAAGCTTATTTGGAATCTTTTCAACAAAAACTTCAAGTCATTGTGGGGTTCTTTTCCTTAAGTCACTGTTCTTGAAATTGATTTTCAATTCTATATAACTTAAGTGGACTTTAAAAAATCATTACATTAACAGTTAATATATTGAAAACCAAGTTTTTTTTTCTCCTACAGAAGCTCTTAGAGATCTAACATGGTAACTTGCTTTGCAAATCTAGAGAGTAATATGAGACATTTTTCAAACTTAAATAACTACAGAATAGCACCCCCACCCCACCTCCTGCCCCTGGACACCATGAGTGCCACTACATAAGTCACATTTTTATTGATTTTATGTGGTTAATTTTCTAAAGACCTGAGAGTTGAAAAAAATCTTCCTTTCTCTTATGTGACTCTGGTCATTATGTGCTTACCAATGCTGGTGCCTCAGACACATTTCCTAAGTTTCTTGAATTTCTCACTCATGTAATGTAGGTGAAATTATACTTTCTACTTTTTTTGTTGGGGGAGTGTACTGGGGATCAAATCCAGGGCCTTGAGCACGCTAGGCCGGTGCTGTACCATTGAAATACATCCCCAGCCCTACAGTTTGTTTTAAATAATACTGAGAAAAGTTCTCAATGAGTATAAGATGTTATTGTAGTTGTAATGTATCATTTTTTGGTGTTATAGAAATGTAGGATTTTTTAAACCAAGTTTCACAGATTTATTAAATGTTTTGGCAGCCTAAAGGACTAAAATAACTATTTTGAAGCTATTGCTTATCTCTCTGAAAGCCTCAAAAAATGTAGTTAAAGTAATTGAGCCAGGCCACCTTTCTATGAACTTGTTAATCTTATTCTTTGATAAATAGTTATCTAATTTCTTGGGTTTTTTCATTTAGTATAGTATCAGGACAGAAAAAATCCTGGATGAATTAAAAGTCCAGCTCTTGCCCCTCACCTGGATTTGTGACTTTGAGATGGTCCTTCAGCCTCTCCGACCTTTATTTGCCATTTGTTTAAAATAGAAGGAATGTACTGAATCATCTCTGGGTTGTTCTGTGACTGAATAATCAGTGGTTATTGTAGATCCTGATTTGTTACCATTCCTTTTCTTCAAACAGAGATCATTTGTAGTCATTTGCTTTATGCTTCTATCCTGAAGATGGGGATGCTTTGTAGGTAAATAGGATACCTGAGAAAAGATGTCATATATTATCACTTGTAAATACTGATTGAATGATCAACACTGATATATGATTTAAGTGTTTAGTTTTTCAAACTGTTACCAGGTCTTATTTTTTTATTTTACTTTAAGTGAATTAATATGTGTGTAATTTTTCACATTAGCCTTATTTTACATCATAAATGGTTGTAATTTTTTATATCTTCAGATATTTTTACTAATGGACCATGATAAAATGCTACAAATATTCTCAGTTCATTTAAATTATGTATTAATTTATAGAGTGTGATAAAGGGGATGAGGAAATGAATGTTGAGGAATCAAGCAAACAGTGAGGAAAACTGTCACTGCTAAGAAATCTCTTGTCTTAGATATTTGATATTTCGATTACTTACAATTTTGGCATTCTCAAAGTCATTGTTAACTGAATGTTTCTTTGAGAAGCAGGTGGATCAAATCTTAGAGTTGCAATGGATAGAGGTATAAAAATGGACGAAGGATAATTGGTGTATGTTTATGACTTTGCATGCATTAAATGACTGATCATGAGCAAACTTCGGCACTCTCCCACCCCCTGTGTCAGTGGGTAAATTAGTCTCACAAACACTGAGTGAGAATGACACAAACAGCATGATGTCTGTTTTCATGTGCTGTCTAGTGCCAGAGGAGCTGACTAGGTACATGTTAGGGCCATAGACTGCTATTCACTCTAATTCCAGTTAGGAGAAATTCCTGGGTATTATAGTAATGGGTACTCTCTAAAAGTGTAATCAAACACAGTTGTAAGTACTTTGGAGAGAATAAAGTTTCTTTCGGAGACAGAAAGTCACCTAGGGCCTTTGTACACCAAGCTGTATTTCTCAGTGGCCATTCCTAAGTAATATCAATTACCTGAGGTAGGAAAATGTCCTCCCCCCTCAAAAAAAAAAAAAACCGACTCCAAGGACCACAGCAATTACTTGACCACAGCATCCAGGATAATTTAACTACATTAGTATCTGTAGCCAGTGGTAAGTATTGAAAGCAACTTAGCATCCAAGAAGATGCACACATGGCACTAGAGAAACATCTCTTTTTTTCTTTTTTATTTCTAGATGCTTCAGGAGCAGATCTACTTGTGGGCCTCATATTCTTGGCGACTGGCCCAGTAGACTCTGTCACAAATTACTACCAAATTTTGCCTCTTTTTCCAAAACCTGCCCCATGCTAGATGTTGAACGCAGCGGTTCTCTACCATTGAGCTACATACCTAGCCCCTAGCCCTTTTTATGTCAAGACAGGTCTCACTAAGTTGCTCAAGCAGTCCTCAAATCTGCGATCCTATCCTTCTGCTTCAGCCCTTTGAGCAGCTGGGATTATAGGCATATAGCACCATGCTCAGTCTTTCTGAAGTTTTTTTTGTTAATCTCCCACCCCCTTTTTTCCTCATAGGGATTGAACCTAAATAGCCTTCAAACTGAGCTAAATCCCTAGTCTGTTGTATATTTTTTATTTTGAGACAGGGTCTCACTAAGTTACTAAATTGCCTGGACTTTCAGTCCTCTTGACTCAGCCTCCTAGAGTGCTGGGATTAAAGGCACACAGTGCCATGCCTGGTTCTTTTGTTAATTTCTTAAGGGACAGCAGAATGTTTCCACATACAACACCAGGAATAAATTGCAATCTTTTTTTCTGTCTTCTGGTTATTTTTTATTCAATTTCATTTTATTTCCTGTTTTAAAAACCTATCCTCTTAATTTCATGATTGTTACCCAGTTTACTCTGTAAGATTTAATTTCTTAGCGTGGCAGTATCAACTCAGTTTTGGAGACATAGGTTTTCAGATTTAAGAGCTGTAGGGCCGGGGATTTAGCTCAGTGGTTCTGCCGCCTGCCTCAAAAGCACAAGGTCCCGAGTTTGATCCCTAGTATAAAAAAAAAAAAAAAAAAAAGAGTTGTGGTTGCTTTCATAAATCAAACATCTGAAAAGGCCTTTTTCAAAGTCATCGAATCTGATCCTGTCCTCTTGTTGTTGAGAAGCTCAGGTATAGAAAAGGTACTTGCCAGGTACTGTGTCACATAGCAGCCAAGGGGCCTAGAAGCAGGTCAGCAGGTCATCTAACTTCTAGGATGCTAGGTTTGCATCAGAACTGCCTTCCCCCTCTTGTAGCTGATGGCTGTGATGTCATGTGTCAGGAAGCTACATTATTGTAATGTCCTTGATGGATGTTGGCCATGTGAACTGCATTGCTTTTTCTGGGTTCGCATCTCTGGCAGCTTTCACCTGGGTACCTTTTTGTTGTTTGAGTTTGGAGCAGTGACTGCAAGGTGAAGTGACCAGAGTATCTGCTCCTCATCCTGCAATGTCAATGAGCTTTGTCCTCAGCTTTAGCGCCAGGAAGAGCATTGACTCCAGACGAAGGAGTAAATCCCCCAAGTGCTGTTTTCTCCTGTGCTTGTGGGACCATAGGACTGGAGAAATAAGGATTTGTTTGAAAGTAAATATGTATTTTATTTATTCATTTTCTTAAACTATTTCCTAGCTTGTCTTGTTTTTTTGAAAAGTACATCATGACTTTTTAGTACTAACCAGCCTGATCTTTTTGGTAGAGTATAATTTGGAAAAAACATTAAGTCCTAGGCAAACTAAAATGGTTGATTCTCCTAATAGTATGTTTTAAGGAAAGCAAAAAGATTTTCTCATGTCATAAATAGAATATTTATTTTAAAATATTGCTTGTTTTATTTTACCTCCTTTGATATTTGTCTTTTGTGTTTGCTTTATGCTATGCTTTTGAACTAATATTATATACATTTATATAACTTGAAAAGGAAATGTACACATATTCCCTGTGCTAGCTTATTTTTCCCTTTGATGTTTGTGCCATTGAAAGAGCTGGTATTGGTTGCCTTTCACAGTTGGGGATGTGAGGAGGATGGGTCTGTGGACATATCATCAGCTACATGAATCTCATAGGGTGCAGAAGTTTGCTAGAGATTTGGCAAGTGAAATGGTGCTGCTGGATTTATAGAGAGATGAGTATTGCCATATTTGGGGAATTTCTTGACATAGATTTCTGACCACACATGTCACGTAGAGGATCAACAGAATATAAAACAGCAAATATCTAATTCTTTCAGTTTGTGAACTTAAAATCCTTTTTTAAAAAGTGGTATAAGGAAGTATTGAAAGGGGGTTTTACTGCTTTTTGAGAACACATGTATAGACATATTCAGTGTATATTTATACAATTGCTTTCTGTGATTTGGAAATGTCTCGCCGGTCATTTTTTAATTTTATTTACCTACTTTCTATTCATATTTTTTCTTTAGTGTTTGTTTAAAGAGTCTTCCTCCAGTTTTGGGCTATATTGGCCATGTACATAATACACAATATCGAAAGGGTTGATCATAAATTCTGCAAGCTTTTTGAAACATTTTCCTTCTTAAAAGAGTATATCCTCTTACATCTGAATATAAATGTACAGAATAAGGTGTGTAAGTTCACATGATTTTATTTCATGCTTTTGCTGTATACTTAACAGGGAAATGTAGAGCCCATTGCATAATCCTCACGAGACAATTGATCCTGGGATTGAATAAAACCAGTCCTTTTTGGTAAGAAAATAGGGTGTGTTTAGTCTTTATCACTCATTTTATTAAGTAGAGTTCAGCAGGCTGGTTCAGGGCCTACTACTTGTAGTCACAGCTGTCAGAGTCACAGTCCTTCTTAAATCAGATGGTGTCTGTTCCTGCTGGAGGAGACCAGGCCGAGACAGGACTTTGAGGAAAGTTTTTTAAGAGGCCTTCAGTGGAGACTGGTGGTGGTAGAAGTATAGAGGCAGTATGCTAAAGAAATGGGTACTAGGCAAGCCAGTCAACACATCAGTCAGTGGTAAAACAGGGTCTGTAGGTAAGGGAGAAATAGTTTTATGTGTATCAGCCACTTCTTTCTAAGTGCCTTATGAGTTTAATTACAGTGGATTTTGTTTTTAATGGGCTTACAAATTCTACATACATTGCAGAGGAAAAAAGGAAATCACTGGCTATATACAGAAATTTTTGTTTCTATTTTTCAAACACTACCCAAACAATATTTCACTGTGTGTGTGTGTGTGTGTGTGTGTGTGTGTGTGTGTGTGTGTATTTCCTGGGAAGTGGGGGTGGTACAAGTGACCTAAGAAAAACTGTAAGAGAAAAGCTAAAGAACTAGCAATCCTGAACATGAAATACTAATTAAGTCACATATCTGATTAAATTATCTGTATAGCTCATTTGGGGTTCTTTATGTGTGTGTTAGTCACTTTCCAGTTGGGATAACATACCTGACATCTGCAACTTACAGGAGGAGGGGTTTATTTTGGCTCATTATTCCTGTGGATAGAGCCCGTGGTTGACTGACTCTAAGGCAGAAACCGTATGGTAGAAGGGGCTGGCAGAGGAAAACTATTCAATGCATGGCAGTCAGAAAGCAGAGAGAAGGAAGGAGCAAGTTGAAGAAAAGAATACACCTTTCCAGGTCAGGCCCCAAGTAACCTGCTTCTTCTGACAGACTAGACCTCAACTGCTAGTAGCACATTCAGCTGTGAAGTGAACAATTGAATAACCTGCTGACTGAGGATAATCCCCCATAATTCAATCACCTTCCCAAAGCCCCACTTCTGAACACATGAGACTTTAGGGAGGCATTTCACATCCAAACTATAACAATGTATATGCTAATAAAAATTTAGCAGATAAGTCTTCACATTTTCATAAAAGTTTGAGATAAAACTTCATTATTTGAGTGTTTTTAATATAAGAAACTTTACATTTTCCTGCTAGAGTTGTGAATTGAATTTGTAGTTTTATCTTGGAATTATTTAACTCAGTAATTTTGTACTTTTTTCCCCTCAGTACTGAGGACTTGGATTTTGACACCGTATATGTGCTTTAAAAATATTAATATAAAATAAGAACTAGCATAGTAACACTGTACTTTTCTTTGGAAATTACAGCTTGTATAGGAGACATTTCTTTTCTTGGTACTGGGGTTCAAACTCAGGACCTTGCGCTTGCGAGGCAGGTGGAACCACTGAGCTAAATCCCCCCAGCCCGAAACATTTATTTTCTTTGTCTATAATAGATTTGGTCATTTGAGAGAACAATTCATAGCTGCTATTAAGCTGATTGAAATAATAAGTATCTTTTACTTTTTGCCTTCCTTAGTTTATTGTCCTTAATATAGGGGTGTATAAGTTTTTCCCCTTCTTTTACAGGTATTCTTTAGGTGATGCTAGGAGACCTCTTCATGAAACAGTGGTTTTGGTAGAAGATGTGGTACACACTCAATTGATTAATCTGGTAAGAGCATATATAATCTTATTTGCTATCTCTTCTCTGCATTCTGCTTTTACTGGGGGTTGTAACCCAATATGTGTTTTAAGATTTTATTTACAACCAGAATTCTTTGTGTCAGTTTTATTGAGATACAGTTTATATATAACAGTATTTATGGTTTAAGTACATAACCTCATGAGTTTTGACAATGGAATACTGCCACATGACTACCAGTGCAGTTGTAATATAGACATTTCTCACCATCTAAAACTATTCCCTGTTCCCCTGTGTGGTCAGGCCTCTTCCCCAACCCCTAGCCCTTGGCAGCCACCATCTACTTTCTGTCACTCTGACATTAGGTGGTTTTTTTTTTTAAGAACTTGAAGTTTTTTTTTTTCATTTTGAATTTTAGACTTACATATAAAATTTCACAAATGGTACCAATAGTTCCAGATAACTGTCACTTTCCTCTTATATTCGCATATTATATAACTATTTTTACAAATTTTTGGCAAGATTACCACAGAAGTGACAAATCCTTCTCAATGCATCATATCCGAGCCTCATATTAATATGTCATATTTATGTCACTAACCTTAATAACTTATTAAAGGTAATATATGCTGAATTCCTCCCCTGTAAAGTAACATCTTTTTTTTTCATTCTGGTGCTGGGAATTGAACCCAGGGAATTATGCATGGTATAAGTACTAACACTGAGCTACTTTCCAAACCCAAGTTAATATTTTTTAATTTCTTGGCTCATAAGTATATTGTGGAGGTATTTCACGCCTCTTTTCCTTGAATATTTTTGCCTCTTCATTTTCTCAGTCATCAGTAAATTATATCTGTGACAGTTACTACTATGGTACATCCTTGTGGTGATTTTCTGTTTTCTGCTTTCCTTTTGTATTTATTAATTGAAAATCTTCTAAAAAGAAAACTTGTCACCTGTCTCCATTTATTAATTTCCTGTGTATAATAGTATGGATCCATGGGTATCTCCTAAGTTTTCTGTTGTCATTATTCCATATCATCATTATTTTTAATTCTCCCTGTATTCCAACATTGACCATTAGGAGTTCTTTCATGGTCCTTTTCACATTTTTCTATTGGGTTTTGATCTGTCCCATCTATCTTAGGGGTTTCCATCATTTTTCTTTGGTGTGTAGTACAAATGTATCATTTTATTGTATCAGTTGTAAAGGTTACCTTTTAACTTTGTATTTTGGGGCTTTGTTTGGCTTGCACATATTGTTAATGTAGTCAAAAGCATCAGTCTATTGCCTTTGGAGTTTGAATCATAGAACACCATTTCATATATTGAATTTAAAGAGGAATTCACCCATATTGTTTTCTAGTATTTATATAATTTCATTTTTAACACTTACATTTCTAATGCATGTGTAATTTATTTTTTAAATGAATTTTATTGGTACATTTTAGGTATACAATATAATGACATTCATCACTGGAAATTTGCACCTTTACATAATCTCTCTTGGTTCTTATTATTTTCCCCATTCCCCTGCCCTCCCTTCAACCCCTCCATCCCTCCCTATGTACAAAGACTTTGTTTCCATTTTTTCATTTTCTCATATTCCATTCCCTTCTTTCCTTTCCCCTACCCCTCCTACTTCCCCTTCCCCTTTGCCCCTTTTCTTCCTATTTCACATTATCTGTTATACCGTTTAATCCTCATTTAAACTTTAAGTTTCTCACACTAGAGAAGCTACTCAGTATTTACACATGTGTCCTAATTATGTCACTTAAGAGTATGGCCTCAATGTGCATCCATTTAGCTATAAATGTCTCAAATTTCTCGTTTTTCGTGGCTGAGTAGTACTCCATTTTATTTTTTAAAAACTCCACATTTTCTTTATTCAGTCTGCAGTTGATGGGCATTTGGGCTTCTTGCAAGTTTTAGCTATTGTAAATTGTGCTGCTATGAACATGGGTGCACATATATTACTGTGGTATGATTCTTTTAATTCTTTGGGGAAGATACACAGCAGGGGGATAACTGGGTCAAATGGGACTTCCAGTCCTGTTACTTTGAGGTATCTCCATACTGATTTCCACAGTGGTTGCACCAGTCGACAGTCTCACCAGTAGTGGAGCAGGGTTCCTCTTTCCCCACAGCCCCGCCAGCATTTGTTATTGGTTGATTTCATGATACCAGCCATTCTTTCTGGGGTGAGGTGGAATCTCAGCTTTGTTTTCATTTTCATCTCTCGAATGACCAGTGATGTTGAACAGTGTTTCATATGTTTATTTGCTATTTCTACTTCTTTATCTGAGAAATGACTGTTCACTTCAGATGCCCATTTTTGGATTGGGTCTTGAAATTTGGGAGGTCTGATTTTTTAAAGTTCTTTATAGATTCTAGAGAGTAGATCTTTGTCTGAGGAAGAGCAGGTGAAAATTTTTCCCACGTTATCGGTTGTCTCTTCACACTGCTGGTGGTTTCTCTTGCTGTGCAGAAGCTTTTTAGTAAGAAGAGATCCCACTTGTTGATTGTTTGTGCTAGTTCACGGGCAACTGAGGTTTTGTTCATAAAATCTTTTCCTACCCCAGTGTCTTCAAGAGTTCTCCCTAACCTCTGTTCCAGCTGCTTCAGCGTTTCTGTTTTAATATTTAGATCTTTTATCCATTTTGATTTTAGTTTAGTGCATGGTGAGAGATATAGGTCCAGTTTTAGTCTTTGGCAAGTTGAAGCCCAATTTTTCCAGCACCATTTATTAAAGAGGCTATCTTTCCTCCAGTGAGGGTGTTTGGCTCCTTTGTCGAACATGAGATGGCTGAGTGTGTCTGGAGTTGTTTCAGCATCTTCTAATCTGTTCCACTGGTCCTCAGGTCTGTTTCTTTGCCAGTACCATGCTGTTTTTATCACAGTAGCTTTGTAGTATAGTTGCAGGTTGGGGATTGTGATACCCCCTGCCATGTCTCTGTTATCTAGAATTGCTTTTGCTATTCTGGGTCTCTTCTTGTTCCAAATGAATTTTTGGATTGTTTTCTCAAGGTCCATGAAGTATGCTGCTGGGATCTCAATTGGAATTGCATTAAATCTATATAGCAGTTTTGGAAGTATGGCCATTTTCACTATATTAATCCTTCCTACCCAGGAGCAGGGGATGTCTGTCCACTTTCTGATATCATCTTCAATCTCTCTTTTCAGAGTGCCATAGTTTTCAGAGAAGAGGTCTTTGATTTCTTTCGTTAGGTTGATTCCTAGGTATTTCAGTTTTTTGGATGCTATTGTGAAAGGAATTGTTTGCCCTATTTCTCTCTCAGTGAGTCTGTTGTTTGTGTAGAGGAAAGCTATTGATTTTTGTGTGTTGACCTTGTAACCAGCTACTTGACTGAATTTGGTTATTAAGTCTAGAAGACTTTTGGTGGAGTTCTTGGGGTCTTCTATATAGAGTATCATGTCATCTGCAAATAATGACAGTTTGACTTCTTCATTTCCTACCTTTATTCCTTTTATTTCTTTCTCTTGTCTAATTGCCGTGGCTAATGTTTCCAGAACTATATTGAAGAGGAGTGGTGATAGTGGACATCCTTGTCTTGTTCCTGATTTTAGTGTGAAGGATTTCAGTTTTTGACCATTTAGTATGATATTGGCTGTTGGTTTTACATAGATAACTTTTATCAGATTGAGGTAGAGACTGTCTCTTCCAATTTTGGTAGGGTTTTTATCATAAATGCATGTTGGATTTTATCAAATGCTTTTTCTGCATCTACTGAGATGATCATACGGTTTTTGTCCTTGACTCTATTGATCTAGTATACTACATTGATTAATTTACGTATGTTGAACCATCCCTGCATCCCTGGGATGAATCCCACTTGGTGAGGGTTTATGATGTCCTTGATGATCTTCTACATTCTTTTTGCCAGTATCTTATTAAGAATTTTTGCATCTATGTTCATTAATGAGATTGGCCTGTAGTTCTCCTTTTTTGGTTGGGTCTTTCTCTGCCTTGGGGATCAAGGCAATGCTTGTTTTCAGGAATGATTTCGGGAGTATTGCTTCCCTTTCAATTTCATTAAAGAGTTTAAAGAGTAGGGGCAGTAGTTCCTCTCTAAATGTCTTATAGAATTTTTCAGTGAAGCAATCAGGACCCAGGCTTTTCTTAGTTGGTAAGTTTTTAATTACATTTTCAATTTCATTGATTCATACTGTGTTGTTTGGAATTTTTAGGTCTTCTTCGTTCAACTTTGGTAATTCATATGTATCTAGGAATCTGTCCATTTCTTCTGTGTTGTCCATCTTATTGGCGTATAGGTTCTTGAAGTAGGTGTTGATGATCCTTTGGATTTCTGCTGGGTCTGTTGTAATTTCACCCTTTTCATTCCTAATTGCATGAATTTGGGCTTTTTCTTTCCTTTTTCTGATAAGGTTGCCTAAGGGTTTGTCAATTTTATTTTTTCGAAGAACCATCTCTTGGCTTCATTGATTTTTTTGTATCATTCTCTTAGTCTCCATTGCATTGATTTCTGCTCTGATCTTTATAATTTCCTCCCTTATATGAGCTTTGGGTTTGTCCTGCTCTTCTTCTTCTAGAAGCTTGAGTTTCAGCATCAGGTTGTTTCATTGGCCTTGCTCTGTTGTCCTAATATGAGTATTCACTGCTATGAATTTCCCTCGTAAGACTGCTTTCATTGTGTCTCCTAGATTCTGATATGTTGCATTGTCATTTAATTGTAGGACCTATCTGATTTCTTCTTTAATTTCCTCTGTGACCCATTGGTTATTCAGAAGTGTGTTGTTCAGTTTCCATGTGGTTATGAAATTCTTGCATTTTCTTTTGGTATTGATCTCCAATTTCATCGCACTGTGGTCTGATAATATACAGGGGATGACTTCAATTCCTTTGCACTTAAACATGTTCTATAAGCGGGTATGTGGTCTAGTTTGGAAAAAGACCCATGTGCAGCTGAAAAGAAAGTGTATTCTGATTTTGTGGGGTGGAACACTGTTAAACATCTGTTAAGTTCATTTGTTCAGGAGTTTGATTGAGTTTTCTAGTATTTTGTAGCTTATTTTTTGTCTAGTTGGTCTATCTATTTGTGACAGTGGGGTACTGAGGTCCCTCACTACTATTGTATTAATGCTTATTTGATTTTTCATGTCTGTTAGTATTTTTTTATATAGTTGGGCAAACTAGTGTTTGGTGCATATATGTTTAGGATTGTCATCTCTTCCTCTTGGATTATTCCATTTACAAGGATATGGTGTCCTTCTTTGTCTCTCTTAATCAGTGCTTGTTTGAAATCTACTTGATTTGCAAAGAGGATAGCCACTCCTGCTTTTTTTCGGGTTCCTGTCACATGGAGTATTGTTTTCCACCCTTTAACTTTCAGCCTATGAGCTTCTTTTTGAATTAAGTGTGTTTCTTGTATGCAGCATGTTGTTGGGTCTTGCTTCCTGACCCATCTGCCAGGCTGTTTCTATTGATTGGTGAATTGAGATCATTAACATTGATGGTTATAACTGATACGTATTGAGTTATCATTGTCATGACTTTTTCTGTTTGTTGGATCCTCTCCCTTTACATTTAATTTCTTGTCATGCCCAGTGGATTCATTCTGCTTGGCTTTCTGGGGTTGTGATCCTCGTCTTTTCCTAAGATATTGTCTAAAATTTTTTGGAGTGCTCCTTTGTTATTCATGAAGTTCTTAAGCTGCTCTTTGCCGTGAAAGTATCTTATTTCTCCATCCGTTTTGAAAGATAGTTTTGCAGGGTACATCAAGGTTGGAGGCTGTTTTCCTTTAGGGCTTGTAATACCTCACTCCAAGCTCTTCTTGGCTTGAGGGTTTGTGTTGAGCAGTCTGCTGTGATTGTGATGGGCTTTCCTTTGTATGTGATTTGTTTCTTTTCTCTTAACTGCTTGTAGAATTTTGTTCTTCTGTTGGATTTCTGGAATCTTAACTATTATATGCCTATGTGTAGATTTTTTTGATCAAGGCTAGTTGGGAGTCCTATATGCCTCACTTACCTGTATGTCAAGTTCTTTCCCCCTGCTTGGGAAATTTTCTTCCATCACTTCTGTGAACAGTTTTTTTATGTCATCTGCACTCTCTCCTGTTTCTTTATTGACCGCGATCAGTCTTACGTTATTCTTCTTTGCATCTTCTAGCAGCTGCTAGATTGATGTCTCATGGTCCCTTACTATTTTAAAGCAATTTTTCTTTTCCTGGTCACTAATTGCAATCTTATCTTGTATATCTGAAATTCAGTCATCATATTGGCTCATTCTGCTGCATAAACTTTCAGTGGAATTTTTTGTCTCCTGGAAATGTTTGCATCTGTTTTATGGATTCCATTTGTTTCCTATGTTGGGATTCCATCATGTTCCTCAGCTCCTCTATTTTTTTTAATGTGTGCCCTCTCTGGATTTATTAGTCATATTTTGCACTGTGGGCATAACCTCTGCTGTTATCTGAGAAATTATTTCTGATTTCATTTTTTCCAGATCCTCTTTCATTTCCAGTTTAGGGAGTCTTGGTGGTTGAGTATTAGATTGTTCCATCTTGTTTCCCATAGGGGTTGCTTTAGGTGATCTGAAAGTCTAGCTTTGAGACTTGTTTATGTGTCCTCTCTTTTCATTGCGATTGGGGAGGCGTGGGGGTGTGTGTGCTGCTGGTGTCCACATGGCTTATTGTGGTGCTGGGGGTGGTGGTACTGTATCCCAGGAGGTTCACCTCTTCTGTACTGGGGGTGGCTCTGCTCCTCAGTGCTGGGGACGGTAGTATGCTGACCCGGAACGTTCACCTCCTCTGTATGTGTAATTTATTCCCATTACTTGTTTTACATGGTCCTAATTTTCATTTTCCAGTTGGTTGCCCAGTTTTACTCTCACCATTTATTAAAAAGTCCATCTTTTACCCAGTGATTTAAGATACCTCCTTTATCAAACACTAAATTTGTCTACCAAGGGGGACCTATTTTATTTTGCATTCTTTACAAATGATTTGTCTATTTATGTGCTAGCATGACATTTATTATGTAGGTTTCATGGTATATTTTAGAGATTGTTAGAGCAGGCTCTTGTTTTTCTCTTTTCCAGTATGTACCCAGTCATTCTTGTACAGTCACCTTTCTGTATGTGTAGTTTCACTCTATGAATTTCTGTTTACTTATGGTCACAGTCAGAAAATTTTGGAAGTAAAAATCATTGTTTTTTACCACCTATTTTTTTAGTGCATATTAGTATGTAGATTAATAGGTTTCATTTTTGTAGACTTGTGCATATGTGTAACAAACTTGGATCATGTTTACTCTCCTTTCACCTTCTTTTCTTCACGTTTCCCCTTATTTCATTTCTTTGTGGGGGCTTCAACACATAAAATATATTTTGATTATATTCATCCTTCCTGTTACCAGTCCTTACCCCTCGCCCTTTATTCCTTTCCTCTTGTCTAGTTAGTCTGTCTTCTGCTTTCTTGTTACTATTTTGGAATCCACATATTAGGGAGAACATGTGATATTTGTTTCAATCTGGCTCATTTTGTTAGCTCAATGTGATCTCCCAGTGTATCCATTTTCTGCAGGTGACAACCTCATTCTTTGACTAAATAATACTACCTTGTGTGCATACCATATTTATTATCCCTAAGTGTTTTTTATTCTAACCTTTCATTGGTTGACAGGCAGGCACCTAGACTGTTTTTGTATCTTGGCTGCTGTGAATTGTGCAGCAGTAAACAGGGGCATGCAGGTGTTCTTATAGTGTGCTGATTTTAATTCCTTTTACTATATACCAAGGAGTGGTATAGCTGGATCGCATGATCACTCATTTTAGTTTTTTGAGGAACCTCCAAACTGATTTTCATTTTGCCTGTACTCATTTACATTTCCACCAGCAGTGTTGAAAGGTTCCTTTTGCCCTATATCCTTGCCAGAATTTGTTTTTTATAGTGTGGTAGCCGTTCTGACTCTGATGCAACAGAATCTCAGTGCAGTTTTGATTGCATTTCCTTAATGGCTAAAGGGCTTGAATATTTTTTCATATACATATTGACCATTTGTGCTTCTTGTTCTAAGTATCTGTTCATTTGCTCATTTATTGATTGGGGTATTTGACGTTTTTGGGTGTCAAGTATTTGAGTTCCTTATATATTCTAGATATCAATCCTCTGTTGAAGAGTTGCTGTCAAGGATTTTCTCTCCTTCTATAGGGTGTTTTTTATTATTAATTGCTGTCCGGGAACTTTTAAATTTTGATGTAGTCCCATTTGTTGATTCTTGCTATTTCCTGTGCTATTGGAGTCCTATATAGGAAGTTTTTGCCTATGCCTGTGGCTTCCAGTATTTCCCTTATGTTTCCTTTTAGTAGTTATAAAATTTCCAGTCTTATCTTTAGGTCTTAGATTCATTTTGAATTTGTTTTTGTACAGAGTGAGAGAGAAGGATCTAGTTTTAATCTTTTCTGAGTAAGTGGATATCCATTTTTCTAAACCATTTGTTAAAGACCCTGTCTTTTCTCCAATGTATATTTGGGAGTAGTTGCTTGGGTTTGTGTCTGTGTCCTTTATTCTGTTCACCTGGTCTACTTGTCTACCTTTTTGTGCCAGTACCATTCTATTTTTGTTACTATGGCTTTATAGTACAGTTTGAAAATTGGATATTATTATGCCTCCAGACTTTTTCTAAGCCTTTAGCCCCACAATCTAAAATGATATATGTAAATGGCCTTCAGCTGTCCTGGGTACATCAAAGTTATATTTGAAAATTGTCCTAAAAGCAAAAGTGTAAACAATACCATCATGCAGCTTTCAGGCTGCCATGATACTGTGTTGAATTATTTCTTGCTTGCTTCAGTAACACATTAGATTTTTTAAATTTTATTTATTTATTTATTTATTTACTTTTGTACCGGGGATCGAACTTAGGTCCTTGCACTTGCGCAGCAAGCAGCGAAACCACTGAGCTAAATCCCGGCCATCATTTTTATATTTAGTAAACCTTTGTTGAGTGGCCTTAAAGCACCTCTTGTCCTAGGATACAAAGTTGAGTAAGCGTTCACAGTTTTGTTGTGAATATAGACACCTACAAAATAATTTTCAAACATTATGATAACTGGTAATGCTGATATGCAAAGTAACATAGGATTTTGAAAAGAGGTACCTAGCCTACCTTGTAATTCTGTATATATTTGTACATTCATTTCTATGTAAAAACACATTACCACAGATTAGAGCATATACTTACTGAATTAAACTGAGGGAAGTAAACATCAGAATAGATATTATAAATATCTGCCTATTAATGTAATATAGAAACATGTTTTATTTCATTTCTACTGTGTTTTTCAAGATATGGCTTTAGTTTTCCATAAAAATTAGGGCATTTTAACATGCAAAGTTAGAATTTAAAAATTTAGGACATTTTAACATACAAGCATAGAATCTCAAACTTCTATGGAAACATTAAAATAGGAATATTTGGCAGGACAGGCATGAATCAAGTGTGAACATCTGAGTTCAGAAGCTGCTTCTACATGTAGATTGGGCACAGGCTGATTTCTTCTTTTTTAAAAAACCATACCAGCTTCTTTCCTTGACCAGGAAAGTGTCTAATGTTGATGGAGTTGTGTTGCATATTTTTGACATATTTCCCATCCTAATCCTCAATTTCAATTTTTCAAGAAAAGGTTCTTTAATTTTGGAAAAAATATTTTAAAAGAAAATTTATTACATTTTAAAAGCTGCAGGAACAATGTATGTTACAGAAATTCATAGACAAAGATAATAAGGTATTTACCTGTGTGATTGAAGTTTTAATTTTTTCATCGTAATTGGCTATGTTAGTGGATGAGCAACTACCAAGGTAAATACACTTACAGAAGCAGTAAGAAGCTCCTAGAAGAGAGGAAATTGTTTCCATTACCATACCTTCCACCTGCAATAGTGAGCGAGGACTCACAAACCAACTGATCTTTTTTCCTGAAGGAAGGATCTTAGTGTCTTCATCTAAAGGTCAGCGGGAAGGAACATTTTGTAAGCATTGTTGTCCATATTCCTTGGCTTTTCTTGATAGCTCTTCTAACCATTTTCATGTAAAAAGCATGCAAATATCAGGCAGCTATTTGGGCTGCGGGGCAGTTCTTCAGTTAAATGATTCTTGGTAGTCATGATGGGGCCTGTATAGACCCCAGTTCTCCTTAAGTACAGATTCTCTATCAGTTGTCAAAGTGGATGAAGATTCTGTGCAGAGTATATTATAGTCTAGATTCCTAGTCTATATTATTCTCATGAGATTCTTTTTCATGAGGATCTGGGTGGGATACAAGAGTTGATATTTTGAATATTCACCCCATGATCTTCATAATCCATAGTCCAAAGATCTAATTTGAGAAACAAGAGCCTAGACTGATGGTTTTTAACTAGTTCTTGGGAATCATATTGCCAGTTTTTGAAAATCAGAAACTAAAAAACATCTTTGAATTTTCTGAAAATTGTCAGTTAGGTGGACAAGATATGACAACTTCAAACTGTTATAACAATATGAAATTTTACTGTAGCTCAGTGAAACCACTGTTTGCTTTACACACTAAAATATCTGTTTTTCTTCTTGAAAACAGATCTCCTTAATATGTTACAAAATTGTTTCAGAAATGCTAACATTGGTTAAAGTGTCCAAGTACATGTTTTGTGTTGGTACATGTTTATATGTGCTTGGTTATTAAAATCAGTAAGATCATTCAGAACCAAGCTGATGAAGAGGATGTTTGATGTACTTCAGTCACCTCTCGCAGGATGCTTAGCAGTTCCTCTCAGCTTGGAGCTTATTATTCTTATGCCCTTAGTTATAAATAATAATGAATAAATTTATATGTGTGAAGAGGGCTCACTGGAATAGCATACCCTGAGCTTACCCATCCCTCCCTGTTCTTCAGATGCTGTTCATGTGGCCATTAATCTCCCTGTAGAAGTAGCCTATGTGAGGCACTATTCAGTCCTGTGTGGTTGTCACCTATACCATCTCAGCTATGATTTATGGGTGTTTCTTTCAAAATAGTAATAAAGTTTCCTGTGTAGAACTTCAATTATAAGGGTTATCAAAATAGGACAAAGTAAACTATGACTTTAGAAAGGAAGTAGAGGGACCATGGGGACCCCATGAATCACAGGATGGCAGTAGTCTCCTAGCTACCTACACTTTCAGACTCTGTACCATGTCCAAGCATGTATGTTGCTCAGCACACTGAAACACACTCCGTGTTTACACGAATGACATGAAGGCATCCATAATTGCTGTCTGGGAAGAAAGTGCTTGGCTTTGGGTCTTTTCTTACTGTAGAGCAAAGGAAATGCCAAATGTTTAACATAAACAGACTGTGAACATCCTTGCCACACATAGGCACACTTACACACATATAGCATTGTTCAACATAGAGCATGTATGTGAGGAAAATCTCATTGGATTTCTTTTTTATTGATAAATGTTATGGATTTAATGTGGAAAATTTCTTATAGAAATTTTATAGCTATAGCTCTTATTTCTATATAGCTTATTTCTGATTGATTACACTTAGCATTTTTCTACCTAGTTTTATTTTCTCTCATGTATTATCACCTCATCCCTCTAGATAATAACTATTGTGTACTTAAAAACCAATTTCAATACAGCCATTGACTAATACTCTTAAGTAGAACACCTTTTTAGCTACATTTTCCCTGCTAGTTGCTGTGAGTTCACTATAGACATAACTCAGAAGATCAGTTGGGAAGAAATTTCCAGTCTCCCCCACCACTCTTAAGTATCTCCTTTTGTTCCTTCTGCAACATATCACACAAATGATCAACTCATTTGAAAAGGTCTTACTTAGGGTCAAAGTATTTCAGAATATCCAAGTTTATCTATAGTCCCCACAGATTATAGGTAATGTGTCTTTATGATGTTATTAGCGTGGCTGTACAATAACACCTTCTCATTTTTCAGAACTATCTCTTTGCTTGTGTCAGGTCTTTTCCCTTTAGGGTTTTTCATTATTTTTCCTTCTAGTTTGCATTATTTCTGTTTAGGCTTAAGCTGAGCTCTTCTAGCTACTTACATCTTATGTGGTATTTGGATTTCTTATCTGTGCTGAAAATTTCATTTCTGACTTAAAACTTCACATTAATGCCAAATAAACTATCATGACTTGTGATAGTTGTGGAGCTGCTTTCATTTCTCTTTTCATTCAAAGTTAGATATCAGTCTCTCCTTTTTATGTGTAAAATATGATCCTCTTAACATTCCATTTAAAAATCATATTGGAGTTTTACTATATGAATCTCCCAGGTAATAAACTATCTAATTCATTGAGCTGTGTTCATATGTTAACCTACTCTGAGTGTTATTTTTGAGATTATTTATAACCTTAAGTTACAAAACTCAATAAACATTTATGAAGAGTATCTGTTTGCTTCCCCATCCTAATAGCACACTCTTAACTTTCTCTTTCCCCCTGTCTGTCTTTCTAGTGCTTTTTAATTTGAAAAATATTGACCAGGTACGCTCTTCTCATTCATCAGATTTTGCATTCTCTTCTGTAGCTGAACTAAGATTGTTTTAAATGTGTATATTTCAGTTCCTCTTCCAAGATTGTAGGAAAAGTCTTTTATTTCTTGGTAACTATATCTGCTTTCCTGCTCATGCTCTTGATTAATGTGGAGATTGTACAAAAATGAAAGTCAATATCTACCATATTTGAGCCAATCCGCAAAAGATTTTAATTTATTGTACCTGCATAGACTATATTTTCAGGTTTTAACATAACCTATTATTTCTGTGTGGCTTTTACTTTATAAAATTTAGCCCAGTTTGACTACCTTATTTGTTATAAAAATGAAATTAGAGGGGCCAGGGATTTAGCTCAGTGGCACCATACCTGCCTTGCAAGTGCAAGGTTCTAAGTTTGATTCCCCAGTACCGCAAAAATAAATAAATTTTTAAAAATAAAATTAAAATATTTATTTCTCAGATCTCACTATTATACATTCTTTTACACTTGAATAACATACACCATTTATGTGTATTTTTATCTCTTTAGGTTAATTGGTCTATACACATCCAAAACCATATTTTATTGGAATATTATTTTACTACATTGCGATAGGCAACAGTTTATTAAAGGTGATAATTTCAAACATTTCTAGTCATTTTTGCATCTGGAATGGTTTTATAAGTTACATTCTTAGTTTCTCAAAAATACATTAACTATCCTTGTATACTTCCTTGGAATAACTTGTCATGAAATTATTTGATGTAAACAATCTGAACTTCAAAAAGATATTTATATTTGAAGCACCAAGAATAAAATTGCCTTAAAATATTTAACTCAAAGAGAAATAAAACCCACCTTTTTTAAAGTGTCAGTTAGAAAAGGCTTTTGAGAATGTTTTTTTGTTTGTTTGGTACCGGAGATTGAACTCGGGTCCTTGCGCTTGCGCGGCAGGTGATGTAACCACTGAGCTAAATCCCTGGCCCTACCATTCTTTTTAAAAAATAATATTTTCTATCACATTGGATATAAAATAAATCCACTGCATTTCCATAAAAATCAGAGATCAGATGTTGATAGAGCTAATATTTTCAGATGTCTTTTTTATGGAAATAAAATCCTGAAATTCAGTTTCTTAGTTCAGATACATCTAATTTTTACAGCACATATCTTGTTGAATGCAGCTTACTATGGTGACAAAGCATATTCTCAAATTTTCAGAATTAGTATGTATAAATTTTTAGTATAATTTTTGTTTCAGCTTCAGCTCTTCAAAATTGCAACCTACAAAAATAGTCCATTATGAGTATAAATTAAATACTATACTACTGATAATAAATGAATTTGAAACTAAATAACAAACCTGTCTTGATACCTATCAAGTGTTTATCTTAGAGGAAAAACTAATAGAGGAACTGAGTCAGTACAGAATGTCTTAACTTGGCATATTCTTACTTGTTAATCTTTGTTCTAAATGTGACTCTTGTGGTTACTTTTGCACTCCCACAAGGGTTTATGAGCTATGGTTGGAAGTCCTGGTAGAGTGGAAGGTTTTTTAAAACAAATGTCACTGGGTTCAAGTGTTTGCCTCATAAATTGATAGTTATGCAATCTTCAGTGATTCCTTAATCTCTTGGAGTCTCTGTTTACTCATCTGTCAGAATTTACCTACCTCATGAGGCATTAGATAGGATAATGTATGTAAATGACCTAAATCTGTGCACATTATTTGCCACTGGAAACGTGATTTAATTAATGACAGCCAAAATATTTAATCATAAGTCTAAGGTATTTAGAGTAAAGTGTTAAGGGCAAAGACTTTAGAGAGAACACTTAAAGGTTCATGTGCTGTATATATTTCTGAGGCCACTTTTCCACTTTAGAATATCATACCATAAATATTTCTGTCTCTGCTTCCCCTGTGTTTACTTTTCACCCCCAATATTCTTGGATATCTTAAAATTCCTAGATATCTGTAGAGATAATATATCTGAATTTAGTTCTTCATTTCCAGTAGGTTCCATTTTGACTTCATGTTCTTGAGAAGAAACTTGCAGACCCAGAACTGTCCAATATTATCAATTCATATCCATACTGGGGGCTTGGGAAGCTTTTTCAGTACTTTGTGCCTTTTTGTTTAATGACTGTAATCGGAGTACAGCTTAATTATCAGTGAACCAAGAACATAGTGCTGACTAAAAGCATTTATTTTTATCTAGCAAATCCTTGAATGTTCTTCTGAATGCTTTGGGTCCTCAGATTTTATATTTTAGTGAAGGACTGCTGGGTTAATCAGCCTTCCATTGCTGGGACAAAAATACTTAACATATGAATTTAAAGGAAAAGAGGTTTATTTTGGCTTATGGTTTCAGAAGTGTCAGACAAAAGGGCAAGGTGGAGAAAAGCTTCACCATGACATCCAGGAAGCAAAGAACAAAAGAGCCCGAGTGGAAGGAAATGGGGACAATGGAGAGTCCCCAAGGTCACACCTCCATGACCCACTTCCTCCAGCTCAGCCCAGCTCCTAATAGTCCATTCAGCTATGAACTCATCTGTGGGTTAACCTTAATGACATCAACACCCTTACAATCCAGCCACCCTTCCAGGAGTTTCTTAATCCAGTTATACTCACAAGGCAGAATAATTAGAAAAAGTAGTTAGACTTACTTTGTTGTTTTTTCAATCATGAGGAATATTGTATGAAGCATTTCCAGTATGCTTGAAAAACATGTGAAAAGCATTCATAAGTCCAGTACATTATCATGATATAGAGTCTTGAGAGTGGTGGAACAGTGAAATAGATAGATAAGTAACAGTTTGACAGCTAGTAAAGTGAGTTCAAGCCCCCCAAATGAGAACTTCGTTAAAATGAGTGTAGAGTAAGTGATTATTAGGCCTAAATGAGATAATATAGTGAATATACTTATGTTATTTTTTCCTTTTTTTATTTTTGCAAATAATTATCTTCTTAAAACTCGTTTTAAAAAAATATATTACGCTGAGTGGGCCATGGTGATACATGCCCTAATCTCTTCTACTGCAGAGGCTGAGGCAGGAAGATCCCAAATTGAAGGTCACCCTTGGCAACATGAGACTCAGCCTCAAAACAAAAATAGTACGGTGATGGGGAACCTTTTAGAGCTTTCAGTGATATAAACAGCCTCCTATGCCACATGTGCCATAGGTTTGCCACTACTGGACTCTAGGATGTAGCTCAGCAGTACATGGCTTACTTAGCATTACATTTATCGAGGACCTGGTTCAATCCATGTGTGTGTGTGTATTTTTACCTGTTGCTTATTAAATGGCATATTGAGTACTACTGTTAACTTTCTTGTTTTATAAATAACGTGTACCAGAATTTGGGGAGAATCAATCATTTTCAAAGTTCATGTGCTTTTTTTCTGTGAGTTAACCCACTGAACATCTTAATTTTTAAAACTCTGAAATTTATATGAAAGACTTCTGTTCAGGAAAAAGTGTAAGTTCGATGCCCACCCCCTTTGGTGGTGGTGCTGGAGAACACCCCAGGGCCTAACAGGTGCTGGAGAAGCATTTCCACTGAGCCCCATTCCAGCCCTCAGTACCCTTTATTAGTTGCTCACCATTATTGTTTCAATATGTAATTCTTCCACCAACTAAAATTATGTAATAATAAAATTATAAATAATAAAATTATGATACTTTGGGCTTATATTAGGGTTGTAGCCCATTGTTCAAAATACATATTTTTAAAAGTAAAATCCACTTAAAAATATATATTCTTAGAAGTAAAAATTTTTCTGTGCCTTATATGTTTGAGGTCACAAAAGGCTTATAACTTCTAATAATCATCTTAATCTGTTTTTAAACTCTTGATGGTATTGAAACAGGAATTTTTCTTTGAAAGAAAGATTGGCTTATTAACTGAGTTATGCAATTATAATTAAGTGTGGCCACAGCTGCTTTTGGTTTTTTATTAAACACCTGATTGGAAACAACAGGTTTTAAAAATACTTTTCCATTTCTTACACTGACACCTAGTGTTCACTATTTCTGATATCTTAAATATTGAATTTCATTTATTAATAGGTATGGGGATAGATTTATATTCAACATATTTTTAGAAGCTCCCCTACTCACATATCATAACTTTTATTTTCTACACAACTTTTGACATCATTCTGAATCAATGCCATCATTTCCAAACAATTGCTGAGGCTATTTTCAATGCAGTAAAACTCAGATAATCAGAGTTTTAGAGGTAGAAGGAACTTGGAGCTTTTAAAACACAAATTCTTTTTTTTTAAGTGCAGTGTTTCGGTATATACACAATTCCTTCAAATCATGAGACCAAGTGAGATCCTTGGTTCTTACTGATAACAAACCACATTTTGTCATGCCGTATTAAAGAATTGATAATACTTGATGGCCAGGAATGAAGCAAGGTTGAAATTTTGTAATTTTTAAATAAGTGACTTTGTAATGTTATATGTTTATTATTTCTTGTAAGTTCCTAATGGTGATTTAAAAGCCCCAAGTTATCTAGTGATAGAGTTTGAAGGTCTAGAATAGTTTCAGATCTTCTGAAATTAAGTGAAAATATATACTACATAATTTGGACAAAATTTATTTGTGCAGCAACCATTACATCACAAATACTGATGGCCGATAAATGTAATGAAATGTGTTGATCATTTTGTATCTATCATTAAAATGAGTTTTGACATTACTAGAAAGGTGAAAAAATATTTGCTGAGATTAAGCATTTATGTTTAAGTTTATTGAATCAGTGACAAGACTAAATTTAGTCATTTCCAGCTTCAAACTTAAGTGTTTGAATAGCCAAATGTAACTTTCTGTGGAATATGAGTTAAAATACCTAAAATACCTAAAAATAAAACATTTTAAATATAGAAATGATTGAATTGGGTTTATTTTTATAATAGTTATAGTATTCTTAGTATATTTGTATTATTTCTAACTGATAAGCTATTGTTTTATTATTCATGAATTTTTTTGTAGATAAGCAAAAATTATTCCTCCTTTGATCCAGCCATCCAGTATTTATTGAACATCTAGTATTTCATGAACTATTTGAGATAGATTCAGGAGGTGAAATAGTTATAAAGAGGCAGATGAACTCATTATCTTATCTTGGTTAACAGAAAAGAAATGAATAGAGAAATGCAGTAAAAATGTGAAAGGAAGAAAACAAACACAGAAGAGTTTGATTATCATTTTAAATAATTTGTTTATTTCTAATATCCTACTTTTGGGTGGATTTCAGTAACTTCTGAATTTTTTTCAGAAATAGAAAGTTCACTCAAGAAACACGCAAGTTACTAGAATTGAAGTGTGAAATCTCTTTAATTATATCTCTGCTGGAGCATGTGACATAAAAGCTCTGAAAGGAATTTGTCAGATATAAGTGGATAATAATTGTGGAGTATGTAGCTCTTCCTTCGTTTGAGTTGAAATTTGTAATTTGGGAATGTTGAATAAAAATTGGAGCATTACTAAGTAATGTATGTAAGTACTGTGTTTCTTTGCATGTATTAATGTTTCTACACATTTAATTAAATAAGTATTCCTTTCAAAAAGCAAGATAGAATAAGACTTCATCTCCCAGTTTTTCTCTTGGGACTTAATGAAAATGAATAGATATTTTACTTTCTTAATTTCTAAGTTAATTGTTTTCCACTTTATTAAAATTGCTTATTTCAGGGCCGGGGATTTAGCTCAGTGGTTCTGCTGCCTGCCTTGCAAGCGGAAGGATCCAAGTTCGATCCCCGGTGCCAAAAAAAAAAGTAAAATTAAAATTGCTTATTGCATTTAGTATCCCTCCCATCCATAAAAACTGAACATCATAGTTAAACTTAGTGAAAGTTCATCTGGATTTTTCTCCCTCTGTTTCAGGTGCAAAAATTGGTCAAAATTGCCTGGCAGGCAATTATTTTAAAATAGTTTCTGGTTTAATGTTTTATCGGCCCCAAGAGTAAAATATTCTGCAACTACTCCATTTTTTATTGCTGCTGTTAAGGTAGAACACTGTTAAAAATAGTGTATAATTATGTAAATTCTAACATGATACAAATAAAATCCCATTTTCTTAATTATACCATGTATAGAAAAGTTGGAATTAGGTTCAATGGGGATTGTTAGTCACAGAGAGCCTCTGTCATTCATTCATTCGTTCATCATAGATTTATTGACAGATATGCCAAGCATCGTTTTAGGTATTTGGATATAACATTATATATAACAAAAGTCACTGGCCTCACCGAGCCTGTATTTCAGTATACAAGAAAGCTAGTGAGTAAGTGAATTAATAATGTCACATAGTGTTGACTGCTGGGAGGAAAATATACAGGGTAAGGGATGGGAACTGTAAAGCTAAGATGACTGCACAGTGAATGGATGTTACATGAGCAAAACCTTAAATCATGTGGAGAGTACCTAGCAAGGTACCCACACCTAGCAAGGGGAAGAGCATTCCAGGTTGAGGGACAGTGAGTATGAAGCCCCTGAGACTGAAATTTGCTCCACAACCATGCACAATGTCCATGTGTCTAACGCGGAGTGAGGAAAGGGCAGATGGGAGAAGAGAGGCAGTGTGAAAGCTAGAGAGAATGCAGTGCTTTCCTCTGTATTGCTTTCACTCCCTTTTGGTTTGTATAGGAGGGAATTTTGTAAGGTTTGGCTTACGTTGATAGGCATCACACAATATGGAGCTGGATCTGATTCTGTGGCTAAAAAGCCACTAAAGTATTTAAACAGGGAACGCCCCTTTGTGCTCTGATTTAAGGGGGATTTTCCCCACCTTTTTTCTTTCAATTTTATTTGACTCTGAAGGAAAAGCATATCAGTTTTGTAAGTATCTGTCCAAGTGAAGTAAACACACTAGTTCTCTTTTCACCCTTCCAACAGTTATCAAGTGTACAGTTAGCTATTTTCATCCACAGAAACATAGTGTAACAGATCCCCAGAACCCTACCCACCCCCCCATCTTGCATGATTTAAGTGTTATATGGTCACTCTGAAGAGCAAAATAAAGGATAGGTAATACAAAGGTTTTTCTCAAAGGGGAAGGGGACCAACAGGTGGAGGGAGGGGGAAAGTGGGGAAGGAAAGATGAGAAAAGGAATTAAGATGTGTTATGTATATGTACAAACTCCACACAGAAATATAAACATTATGTACTGCAAACATGTACAGTACACGTGAAAAATACAAAGTCACCCTGACCACTTTGTTGTGATTAGGCTGTAAAAGTTTCAGTATAGAGGCAGGGAAACTGTGAAGTTTCTCTTGCAGTTCTTGGGACCATACATTGGGTGATCATGTGACAGGTTGATTTTGAAGATGGCACCAAAAGAACTTCCTAACAGAGATGTGAAGGTAAGGAATGAATCAAGGTTTACTTGTAGAAGTTTGATCTGAGTAGCTATACAAATGGTGATTGTTAGAATTTGGATAAAAAATGTCCCCCAAAGGCCTCCAGCTCTCAAAGGCAGGGCTTTTGGAAGGTGACTGACTCATAGGAATGGTATAGATAACTTGCTCTTAGGAGATGGAGCCTGGTAGGAGAGGGTAGTCACTCTGTGTGGGGGGTGTGACCTGGAATGGTGGGTCTCCCTCCCCAGCTCCTCCCTTCTCTATTTCTTCTTTCTGGCTGCCACAACAGGTGCAGCTTTTCCTCCACTATGCCCCTATGCCTTGCCATTTTTTTTTGCCTTGGAGACAGCTGACCTTGGACTGTAACTGTGAGCCAAAAGATAACTCCTCTAAATTATAAGGGTCAGATATTGTGTCTCAGTGCTGAGAAAGTGATTAGACAGTGGTTTTTCAAAAAAAAAAAAGCATTTGATTATCTTATTATAAAGTTTTGATATGCCTGTAAGATATCTAAGTGGTAGAGTGAATAGATGGTTAAATATATGAGTACATTTCATGAGAGATGTTTGTGCTGAAGATAAATAGACATAACTCAGAGATATTTCAGATTCAGTAATAGACCACTGCGATAAAGCAGATTTCTCAATTGAGTCATACAACTTTTTTTCCAGTGCAAATAAAGTTATGTTTATACTTGGCTTAGTCTGTTTTCTGTTGCTATAACAAATTGTAAATACTCATTCTGGATACTTTACAAAGAAATTTATTTAACTCCCAGTTCTGTAAGTTCCAGAGCATGGCACTGTCATCTGCTTGACTCTAGTGATGGCCTCAACATATTGGCATCCCAGTGGCAGGAACATGTGTAGGAGACATGACATGACATGACATGACAGAAAGCAGGAGGCTGGGGAAGAGCCAGGCTGAGTATAAGAACCTGTTCTTAAGGGAGCTAACTCCTCCCTGCAAAACTTAACCTGCTCTATGCATTCATTAATTCTTTTTTAAGACTACAGGCCCCCAGTGACCAAATTACCTTCTACTTAGGTGACACCTCTTAGAAGTTCCACCAGCAGGACACTGCCACACCAGGGAGTAAGCATCCAGAACATGACTATTTGGGGGACACGCTCAAGCCATATTCAAACCATAGTAGTCTACTAAGTGTGCAGTAGCATTACATCTAATAAAACAGTGTAAACACTTCTAATTTAGGAATATTTTATTGCTAAAAAATGGCAATGATTATCTTCAGTGAATTGTAATATTTTGGGGGAGGATCTTGCCTTGATTTTTGACAGCTGCTGACCAGTTAGGGTTGTGGTTGCTGAAGGTCAACTGTGGCAATTTCTCAGAATAAGAAAAGAATGTTTGCTGCATTCATTGACTCTTCCTTTTTTTCTCTGTAGATTTTCTCAGTGCTACTCAACAGCATTTTACCCTCAGGACAACTTCTTTGTAATTAATTAATTTTTTTTTTTTTGATACTGGGGATGGAACTCAGGACCTTGTGCTTGCCAGGCAGGCAGCAGAACCACTGAGCTAAATCCCCAGCCCCATTTCTTTGTAATTTAAATTCAGTCCTCAAACCTTGCCACTCCTATGTCAACTAGTTTGTGTAAAGTCCTGAATCCTTTGTTGCCTTATCAGCAGTGTTCACAGAGCTTCATCAAGAATAGTTTCCTCCTTAAGAAATATTTCTTTGCTCATCTGGATGAAGCAACTCTTTATCAATGTATGTGTTATCATGAGATTACAGTGATTCAGTCACACCTTTGGGTTCCACTTCTAATTCTAGTTCACCTGCTGTTTCTACCACACATACATCACTTTCTTCACTGAAGCCTCGAGCCCCTCAACCCACAAGGACTGGAATCAACTTCTTATAGACTTCTAATATTTTTCCCATCAATCACAAATGCTGTTGTGTTAAAAGATGGCTTGAACAAATAAGTCATTACAGCAAAGTTGCAAGATACAAGGATAATATACAAAGTGATTTGCATTCCTATATACCAGCAATGAAGTATCATTTGAAATTAAATATCATTTGAAATAAAAAACCTAATACCATTTATAATAGCCACCACAAAGTATAAAATATTTAGGTATCATTCTAACAGTAAGTTGAAGAAGCGTATGAAAAAACTACAAAATTCTGTTGAAAAAAAATCAAAGAACCAGGTAAGTTGAGAAATAGTCCATGTTTACGAATAGGAAGACTTTATTGTCAAGATTCCTCCTAATTTGATCTACAGTTTCAGCACAGTCTCAGCCAAAATCCCAGGAAATTACTTTGTAGATAGTGACAAACTGATTATAAATTTTATAAAGAGACACAGGTGAGCCAGAATAGCCAACATATTATTTAAGGAGAGGAACAAAGCTCTTTTCGTCTCCCTCTTCCTCCTGCTGCCCCAATGTGAGCAGCTTCATTCAGCCACTGTGGTTCTGATTCACCATAGGCCTGAAAGCAATGGGGCAAGCTGACCTTGGACTGAAACCTTTGAGACTGTGAGCCAAAATGAACCTTTCTCCCTTTGAGCTGTTTATTTCAGGTATTTTACTGGTATCATGAAAAGCTAATTAGCACACACACTGTAATGCTATTACCTAAAAACAGAGTACCAACGTTTACTCCCATCAAGATGCTTTAGTACTGTTGCTTCCACTGTCTACCAAAGCCAAGACTTTATGCTTTCATTTCTCTCTTGTGCCTTTCCACATGGGACGTTTAGGATACTTTTCTATTTTCCCGAATTCCTACATTGTACGACAGTAGTGAATTTCTCTTTCATTCCATAATATTACTAACAGTTTTTTTCTGTTTTAAGAGTCATTTATAGTCTCTCCATCAGTTTCTAATTAGATTCAGTTATATTTAACTAATTTTAGTCAAATTTTTCACTAATTTTCTCTTCTGCCTCAATTCAGAGTTCTCCCTGTTCTGGTTAATTTGTTGCCTATCTGGAGTTTATTCCCAAGTATTTCAGTTGCATAGGGTAAGGTGGAAAATATATTTGCATGTTTTTACATGCTGTAATTATTGTCCTTTAGTTTGTGAAAGAAAGAGTTATGTTATGGTCTTGCAAATGAATCTATGCCAATCGTATATGTCTAAATAGCAAACTAATTGTTACATGTTTCATACCTTGACAAATATATCTTTTAATAACCTGGACAGCCAGCTTCAGACTTAGAATCATCTGGCCTCACAGAGTTTATGCTGGAAGTTCCAGTACTCTATGGACCACCCCACCATGTTTTTTCCCAACTGTGCCCTGTGATGCAAATTCTCATGCATGTAAACAGACACCTGCCCTCCCATCCAGGCTCTGGCTTTTAAGTGTACACACCCATGGCCTGGTTGAACATTCAAAGGATAAACACTGTGAAATGCCTATTCAAGTCTTGGAAAGGAAAGAGGAGGCTTAAAGTGGTGCATGTACACCTGTAATCCCAGCACTCTGGAGCCTGAGGCAGGAGGATTGTGAGTTTCAGAGCACCTTGGGCTGCATAGTGAGTTCAAACTTGGCCTGACTATATAGGGAGACTCTACCTCACGCCCCACCCCCATCCTCTTCCTTCCCAAAGGAAAGAGGTTTGACCTTGCAGCACTGTGTGGTTTTGGGGACAGGGCTTTGCGTGGACTTGCTCTCCTTGTCCTGAGGACTGTTCTTTCTGTACATTTTTGATTCTTACATTTTCTGGATCATTCTTACCTTCCTGCCATAACTGCCCAGGTGACTGACCCAGTGGTTTTCTTGCTGTATCTCTTCTGAGTTTGGCGCCTCCCAGGAATTGATCCTGCCTACCTGACTGTCCTGTTGCATGTTTTGGATTGTGATTTTTCAACCAATCCTATCAGCCATCTGATTTTGTTTAATTCCTGTCCTTTAGGAATTCCTCAAAGTTTTGTCTCACTAATGCCATTCTTTTTTTCCAGAGTTGTTTTGATTTATTCTTTTTGTCCCTAAAATACACATTAAAAAAAATTTTTTTTCAGGACATTATAGGTGAAAAGAAAAGTCCAGGCATGGACTATTGTTCATTTTAATCTGTATTTCTTTTGCTATTGTTTTTATATGTATAAGATAACATTTGATTATGTTAAGAGAAAAATATCTTCAGTATTTTTCGTCCCTCTATTATACCTGGGCCTAGAGAAATACAGATTTTTATTTATTCTATGAATATTTCTATGCAAAATGAGTATTCTTTATCATAATCAGAATCCTTAAGGAGTTTTAATTCATAATAGAATATATTTGGAGGTATACTATTCATGAAAATGTACTGTTTTATAAAATGTCATAGTGGTTCAAAGAGGAAGAAATTATTTTTACTATAAGAATCAGGAAATGCTTCCTGGAGGAAATCATTTTCATACTGGCCTTGGAGTTGTAGTTTCTGACCACACAGAGATTAGAAAGAGCATTAAGACAGTGAAAGGTACAGGTAGAACAGCTGCAGAAAAATGAGTTCATGGGAGTGATGTGGCACCCGTGAAAAGGAACTGATTGAGATAAAAAGTTATCAGACCACTCAGTAGATTTTTAAGTAGAAATTGAGACCCATCTAAAATTCTGAGTTTAGTTTTCAGGTGGTGTTTTTAGATGATAGCCTCATATCTATATATGGATTAATTTGGGAGAGAGAAACTACTTTTGGGAGACCCTGCCAATAGACTGGGCATTTAGTCTCCCAGCACTAAATTTAGTCTCCCAGCACTAGTAGATTGGATTTTATTCCAAGCTGATTATAAGAAATCATTGTTAGTAGGCTGCAATTTAATCATTTTGAAAGGAAAAATTAGATAATAGTTAAGAATGTCAATTTAACTTTTAAAAATATTTCTCCACATATACCATATATAACCTCATATCACCGTTTTAAAAGTTCAGAAGCTTTGGGGTATGAGTCTTTTCAGCAGTGTGCATGGGAAAAGCCTATTCATATCATGGGATCCACTGGCATCTCTACCCAGGTTGTTCTGTCCTTACAGTGTGTTCTTTATGATACCAGGCACAGTAACAGATGAACATCTCCATCTGGTAATCATTACCTGTAGGATGTATAGCTTGTATGTGTCTTCTGGAAGTTAGCTTTTAATGTTAAACAAAGGAAGCTGATCAAAACCAGCTGCAGAGCCTTTGCATAGTTCATAGTTTATACAGTCAGCCTTAGGTTACCATTCACATGACTGCATGTCTGAAGTTTTAAAAAAGTAAGGTAGATCTTTTCTTTTTATTAAAATTAGTGTAATCCTGATCTTACAGTTAACACAAATTTAATTGTTTCCCTGTTTGGTAGGAAAATTTAATGTGATTGACATCACTTGTATTTTATACACTTTGGAGAAATAATGGTTCATTTATTGACTGTATGCCATTATTAATATATTTTTGGATACAGTCAAAATAAAAACAGTAGGTCAAAATATAATTTTCTAATTTAAAATTATGAGGTTAGTAAATGTAGAAACTCGCCAGCTAAACATGTAACAGGCCATTAAATATATTATGTGAACTAATTATATAGATACTGAAAATTACTCCAGTAATACTCTTTAACACATGGCATTTATTATAATCCTAGGTACACACAAACATTGTAATTTTAGATCATTATTATTTATGATAAGAAATGACTCAGAGAATTTTAAATCAAGACAATTTTTTTTCCTTCCCCTAATTGAATTTAAACAAACTGTGGAACTTGGAAGAATTAGGAATTCATCCTGGGCAGTGTTTTGCATACTGTTGGAACATTGTGTATTAAGTAATAATAGTTTTGTTTTTTTAACTTGGATTTGGCAGTTGTTACATAGATGGAAATCTTGAAATCACAAAGAAGCGCGTGAATTTCTAACAACAGACGCTTATGAAAGATCTGTAGCACAGCAGTATAGAGGATTTGCTATCAAGAGATGGAATTTAATGACAAGAAAATGCACTAGATAAGGTAGTGACTCAGGCATAACAATCTAAGCAGAAGACAGCATTTCTCTCCCCACAAATATTTTGAAATTCACGGGTTGTTTTGCACATGACTAACACTGTTTTGTTGGAATTGTTCTAATCTAGAGAAACCTCAGTATTGCTCACAGCATGTAGGTAGAGAAGCCAAGGACAGTTCTGACTGACCAGCTGTGGTATGATATCAATCAGCACCAGGTTGCTGTCAGTGCTGCTGCTTTAAAGGTGCTTTCTCATGCCTTGTTAACTATCAAATTTAGGAAGGTATTCAAAAATGTAAGCAAGTACGTGAAAAATAACAGAAAATAAGCAAATAATTTTCAAAATATTATATTATTATTTTCACTTTTGCAATTAGTAACATTTCTGTTTAAAAAGATATAGGCTATACAGGCCTTGAATTGTGTTATCTTCTGAGCAGTGGTAAGTAACTATTCCTTCAGAGGGAGATTTAAAGATTACTTTACCCATAGTATTTGTGTTACAATATAAGATGTTTATTTTTAACACAAAAATTCGTAATTTGGAGTATGTATCATAAAGTAGGAACTCAGTAAATATATGGTTTATGAAATTATTGTACAAGAAAACTCAACTATATTGAAGATTTTTCTTAGACTTTGTATATAAATACTATATATATTAATATTCATATTTTTATACATAACACAAAAATATAGGTTTTTAGGTATCAGTTTAGGAAGTTTTGACAATTTTACAGTCCCCTGAATCTATCACCCCAAACAAGGGACATTTCCATTACTTTATACAATTCTCCTTTCCAGTAACAGTTCTCCTACCCCCCAGGTGGTTTCTGTGAATATAGTTTAACTTGCTTGTTCTTGGATTTCATATAATGGAGCTATATGGAGTATTTGCTTTTGTAAGTCTCTTGGTTTTTAAAATCTCTTAAAATTTTACATTTTTCAATGGATATATAATGTTAGTTTACTGTAATTTTAATTTGTGTCTCTAATGATGAGTGATATCAAGCACCTTTGTCATTTGGTTATTTTTATTCATTTCTCATTTTGTGAGATGACTGTTCAAATATTTGGCCATTTTTTAATTAGTACTTTCTATATTTTTTTAATAAATCTTGTATATCAAAGTGATAAGGAGTTTTAGGTTTCCTTATACTATTTTTCTGGTTATAAATTTATATTTAAGTTTCTGATGCACTGAATCAAGTTTTATTTATTGAGTGAAATAGGTATTGAACCCTTTTTCCATCCAGATGTTACAGTAACATTTGTTACCATGTTCCGGCAAATTTTTTGGATGTACAGAGTTATGTAACTCAAATTATATGTATAATTCATTAACATTTCTGTTCTCTAAATTCCTTTGAATATCCTTTTCTCTTTAAGGTACTTTCCTAAGGTCTCAGTTAACTATCAAGCTTTAACTACTAGGGAAACCACTAAAGTATGTGTTTCATAGCGTTTTAATAAATTGCTGTCTTTTATCCTTACAGTTCTTTTTTTTTTTTTTTTTTTGGTACTGGGGATCGAACTCGGGACCTTGCGCTTGCGAGGCAGGCGCCGTATCCTTACAATTTTCTGTTCTATTCCATAGGAAATACTCATAGACCAATTCTGTTAACGAAGAGCTACCTGTAGGTAAATGAGTGTCTGACTTCTCTCCCACATTCTCCTCCTACTCTTTTTCCTTGTTCTTCTCATTAATGAGCATAAAGCTGTTAACTCTAGTCCTTCACATAATTTGTGAAATCTTAAATATTTTCTGAAATAATTCACCCAGGGTTTTGGAACATGATGTCAGTAACATGTTAAGGTATTTGGCGTGGTAGTAGAATATAATAGTTGGAGCCCATGGCATGTGTGTGTTTGTGTGTGTATGTGTGTGTGTGTATGTGTGTGTAAGACCTTGTAGGAGTCTCTTTATTTTGAGAACACGTTTTGTGGATCCCATCAAAGACTGACTTACAGTTTTTCAAATTCAACAGTGATTTTATCCGTTCACCCTTGACTGATAAACTAGACAACCATTTTATTAATTTGAGCTTTGGATTATAGTGATTTTTTTTAATCTTCTTTATGCCTTCCATTATCTTCCAAACTATCCATGAGAAACATTTATTGCTTTTATAGCCAGGATTGAGAAGTAGTCATAAACAATATCTGTGAATTAAATATGTTTCCTAAACTTTTGGCAATGCCTAATTAATTAAGAAGGCAGGATTAAATACTAGTGTATGTTGGTTAATGAATTCTCAAGTTAATACAGAGATTAGTGAGAACTGAGCTCTGAGAATGCTCCTATTTGGTGTGTTTAATTATATTGTTTGGGCTGTATAGATGTGTATGTTTAATACTATTCATGGACTATCCAGATATCTTTATTGTACACAGTGAAGACTGTCAAAGTAACAGCCTGAATTTTGCCTGAGTATAAGGGATGAAAAACAGACTTTAATTTCTTTCAGATTTATATTTGGGCATATACATAGTAGAGACCATCGTACATTTTTAGAAATGTCAGGGAAATGATATCATTGTTTCATGACTTCTAAAACATCTTTTTTTTAAAAAAATGCTTTTCAACTTTATGATGTTTGCATGTGTTAGTAACACGCCTACTGTTGCCTGAATCTCTCTGATAAGGTAAACAAAGCACCAAAAACCAAATGGTCAAAATGTTTGGAGAAATTAAAAAAAGAATATATAAGCAAATTCATACAATCTTTAGTGAGCTTGAAGTATGGAAACTTGAAGGGGATGTTAATGCCTGGGATTGTACCCCTTCCATTTAGAGAGCAGCCTTGCCACATAGTAAAACGAGAATACCCATGACTCTATCCAAAAGAAATTCACAGGAGTCAGAGTCTAAGTGGGAAAGAGTGTTATAGATACCATAACCAATTTACTTAGCCCGTTTTCCTTTTTCATACTCAAGTAAAATAATAATACTTTACTTTGTCTGTAATGGTGATCTATGCTTTATGTCTGAAAACACTTTTAAAATAGGAATAAAATTAAAATTCTAAGATAGTGTTTCCCAGACTATCTGAAGCAAAGGCTTCGTTTTTGGTTTTTATCTTTATTGCTTTTATGAAATACAATAAAAAATGTCATTGTAGTATCATAACTTTGTAAAAATTTTTAAATACTCTCATTTTTCTGTTCTTATTGTAGATTGCTAACAGTTCATGACCTGGCATTGATCAGTGCCCACATTTGAGTGGCACTGATAAGAAAGTATTGTATCTATTTAATTGACAGAGTATATTGTTATCTTACTGCTAAAATGATCATCTTATACTTGGTGGTACAAGAGGTTTGATAAAATATTGGCATATATTACCTAGTTTTTCTAAAAGCAGAGTTTTTGGGAGTCAGGTTGCTCAGTTACCTTTGGAGTAAATCCCTAACTCTAAGCCTCAGTCTCCACACTGCAAGGGAGGGATAATCTTAGTTCTGACCTCATAGTATTGTGATGATGGTTAAATAAGAAAATTCATGGAAATTACTTGACATGACATAATAGGGGTATAATATCTATTAAGGAAATAGTCATTCTCACCCACACTTTTCTACTTAGAACTCAGTAACAGGACACTATGGTTTGGGAAAGTTGCAGAAGATTACCCTTCTCTAAAAGCTACTTCTGCAGCACTGATCGAGTCAGGTTTAATCTGAGGAATACAAGTGCATTTCTTTTGGTAGGTTTGGGCATTAGGAATCTCTTGTCACGTGGAAGGAGTGCTGTCTGGATGGGACAGTAAGTTGACTTCTGTCTCCCCAGCGAGAGGAATCAGATAAAGACTAAGCTGGCTCATCAGGACCCAGTTTGGAGATACTCTTTTTCAAGGTCAGACTCTAAAAACAACTTGAGTGCACCCTACTTGGCCACATTCCAAGACAGCTGCATGAACTGAGCCGCACATGAACACATCGTACCTGTCTGCATCATGTTAGACTAAGACAGATGGTTTTTCTCTGCCCTTGTCTGGCTGCTGACTCTTTATTGGCTCCAAGTATAGTGAAGAGTTTGCAAGCTAGTGATCCTTAGTGGCTGTAACAGGGCAAGGGAAAGTCAGGACAATAAGGAAAACCTGACTGGATTTGGTTAGGCAGGTTCCTCACCTCTGACTTCTACAGCTTTTAAAAAATTGTTTGTGATAAATAATTTAAAAGTATAGCTCTGATCTTCATGATATTGACCTGGGGTCAATATCACAATTCACTGTCTCATTGGAATGAAAACTTCCCAGATGCTTGTTAACCACATTTTTATCATTTGTATCTTTCAAGAAAAACTTGAAACACTTGCCACAAAGGAACCTGCAAGTGAAGTGAGGACACATACCTTTCGGGTATATATACATTTCTCTTGTTTTTATGTTTTTCAAAAGAGTAATTAGAGACTATTTAAAATACTGAGAAACGTCTTTTTAGTCTTTGGGTTTGTTACTCTATATTTATTTTACTTTAACAATATAGTGAACATTAGAATACATGGCACTAGAATAAATGGCAGAAGACTTAAAAAGAATAGGGAATTTGTTTTGTGGCTCAACTGTTTGTTGCTTTTATATCTGCTCTATTGCATATTGGTGGTTTTGAATCAGTGAAATGAGCTATTTGCTATATATTAATAGTTACATTTGCTTCCATACCATTACTCCTGTTTGTAAAAAGAAAATGCTTTTATTTTGATATTAAAGGATTTCACTTTCCCAGTTGATGTCTATGCATGTGGTTCTTTGACCAGAGACCTGTACTTTTGAACACTAATATTAGATTGGATTCTACAATGTCCCAGTTAGCATTGGGTGGTCTGGAAAGATTAGAAATCTACTTTATTATCTGAGAGCTTTATGTAATTCTTATAAATATCAACTTGTTCTAACTCTACTTTGGACTTCTAGTGAATATTCTTTGGGTAACATGAGTTTATTGGATAACAGTGGTCTTCTCCTTAAATTTCCAGACCACCAGAAGTAAATGTTAATCCTATATCATTGGATTCATGATGAAAATAAGTATATTTTCCTCTATGCTTTGGATAGCTTCAAAGCAGGTTCCATTAGAAGTCCTCTTTGAAAATGTCTCTGATGTGTTCACACATGGCATCGATGTGATGGCTCTGCCAAAAACAGGCTGCTTAGTTGTATACCAAAGTCATTTTCCTCTCCTAGCAATTAGAGATGCTCTTATTGGTAGCTGTTGGTAGTCTCTATAAGCATATTTAAAACAGTGAAATGGAGCTAATGTGTTTTTCTTTCATGTCAGGGAAGTTACCTAAGATCTGCAGAGAAGATGATCAATATTACCATTGAAGTACTTTCAAAAAATAAAACCAATTCATTGCTTTTTTAAAAAGAATTCTTTGAAAAATATAATTTTGTCAAGTTAAATTGTTAATTTTTGGGTGGTTTCCTTCTACTTATACTTTTCAGATTCCTTTGGTATAATGCTGAGGCAGTTAATCTTTAAAACTCTTCATAGAACTTTCTAGGAAATATGAAGGCAACTATGAGTATACTATTTCCTTCCATTAGTTTACATACGCTTATATGGATCAGGCTTACATTTTTTCCCTCCAGATACTTTCTAAACCAACCCAAATATGCCATGCCAGTTTGTAGGGGCCTATAAATCTGAGTAGTATTAAGACCACAGATCCATCCTTTTTTCTCATTCTCTTCTTACAAGTATAAAATTAGTCTGTATGGTGATATCTGGATTTCAGTACTAGTTCCTCCTGTCTTCTTCCCTCCTGACACATAGAGTTAACCTAAGCACAGTTTTTATGGTGTCATTTCTGCTGGCTCAAATTCTAGAATGTTGTATAACAACTTTTGCCTTAAGTTTTGTTTCCTCTAATGCTATTTGATCTTAGAAAAGATTTCCCTTTAGTGGTATTCACAATTTACTACCTTTTATTGCTACTTTTTCATTTTGTGGGTGAGGCAGGGTCCATACCCCTTTGTATCCTACATCTTGTAATTCAGTGTTTTATACTTAGGTATTCTATATGATATTTATTGACCCTTTCCTCTGCTCTACATAGGCAATGTGGAGATGCTGGACGAAAGGACTTTTGGGTGGAGGGAACAGCTCAACATTTTATGTCAATACTTGGAATGGCACACAATGTAAAACTTAGGAATTGCTTCTTTCTAGAATTTTCCAGTTTGTATTTTTGGACCAAGTTTACCTAAAACAGCAGAAAGTAAAACCACAGACTCTAATATTTGCTGGTATCTCATGCTGATGACGAATTTAAGAATTATAGTTCTTAAATAATATTTTTGATCATGCTCTGGATTTATGCTTTGAAAATAGAATTCATTACCCCATAGAATAATAATACATTTTTTTTGGTGCTGGGGTTCGAACTCAGGACCTTGCACTTGTGAGGCAGGCAGCAGAACCACTGAGCTAAATCCCCAGCCCAAGAATCATAATTTTATTTTACTCTTGCCATGTTGTTTCTGCTACTTTACCTTGTAAGTTACTTTGTAAAGTATGTACTTTAACTTTCAACTCCTATAAGTTTGCCACTGGGTGTATTGAAGTGATTAGTTTAAAAGAGGAATCTGTGTTTTTTTACTCCACTGTAAATGCTAGATAAGGGCAGCATGCCCAAGAGGGAAACTTTTTCCTGTTCTGAATTGTATCCTTTATAATAAGCCCAAAATGTAAGTAAACATTTACCTGGGTTTTGTAAATGATTCTAGCAAATTCTCAGGCTTGAGGAGGGGGTTCTCAGAGCCCCCAGTCTATAGCCAGCTGCTATAAGTGCAGTTTATAACCTAGCACTTGTGATCAGTGTCTGAGGGAGGAGGGGTACAGTCTCAAGGTACTGAGGCCATAACTCCAAGTAGCTAACCAGAGTTGAATTGGCTTTTGGAACACCCAGTTGATGCCTAGAGTTGGAGAATTGCTAAACCTGATGGAAATCCCACACATTTGATGTAGATGTGTTTTGCAGGGATAAAAATAGTTTTTTTCCTTTAAATGCAAGCCTAAAATTTGAGGATTCTAAAGCAGGCACTTATCTCTTGGTATCCAAATTTTATGTAAAAAGTTTGGTTTAATATCATTAATAACTGCTGTTCATTTATTTATTCACAAATTTATGGACCAAATATTTATTGAGTGCCTACTGTGTGCCAAGTAGTGTTTCAGGTGCTTTTCTTGAAAGCAGTCCAAAACTTCTCACCCTCATGGATCTTATACCCTAGTATAACTAACATTTTTTAAGTGCTTACTGTGTCATAGTACTTTAGGCAATTTATAAATATTAACTCATTAAATCCCCTCTATAATCCTGAGATAGGTACTACCTCATATTATATATGAAGAGTCTGAGAAAAAGAAATGTTGACCAGTCTAAGGCCACAGAGTTGGGGGTTGTAGAGTCAATACTTAGATAGCTGTCATGGTCTGCCTTCAGTAGTTATTACTCAGGTAAATTCAAGTCTTCAAGTAAACTCAAATGCCTATAAAATTCAGTCAGGCACCTTAAAATGTTTAAACAGAAGGGCAAAAGATTGGATAGTGGGGATATTTGCAAACACTACTACCTAGCTATAGTGGACTGTTGCAGACTAGCATTATCAGGTCAGAAGTCTCTCTCTCTCTCCCTGTCTCTCTGTGTCTCTCTGTCTCTCTGTCTCTCTCTCTCTCTCTCTCTCTCTCTCTCTCTCTCTCTCTCTCTCTCTCTGTCTCTCTCTCTCTGTCTCAACAGTCTCACTGTGCAATTCATGTTGGCCTTGAACTCACTGTGTAGCCCAGGCTGGCCTTGAACTCATGGCAATCCTCCTGCCTCAGCCTCTGGAGTGCTGGGATTATAGGCATGTACCACCATGCCCAGCTCTCTTGATTTTTAAATGTTACAAAATAAATACCTCAATAACCCACGCATGATAACTCAAAATATATTCATGGGCTGGATTTGAAAAAAGAAAAAAAACAGTAAAAAACTGTAGTCTGCAACAAAGGACCACATTTTAGTTATTTCTGCATTCCATGTTTGTGGTGTATTACCACAACACAACTCAGGAGTTTGGGGTAAGGCGTAGTCTGTATACTTACTTATCATGACTGCAGGACTAAGGTAATGTCTGTTAGTAATAATAGGGCATTTTCTAAAAGCTGTATTTATGTAGAGATTTTGTTTTGCTATTGCTTCAAATTTGGTTAAATAAGAGTGTTTGAGTCAAAGGTGTTTAATTATATTGACAGTCATCATCCCTGAGAAATGTAGACTGTACAAAATTTCACCATTTGTATGATTGCATTTTTTACAAAACTGTTTTAAGGTATTTGTGCCATAATTTGAAAATCGTATTCAGTGTGTTTCTAGAAAACCTTTCGGTGGAATTGTTCAGTTTGTACCTGTAACAGTCTTTCTTAGCTTTTGTCACCTTCTGCTAAAAATCATGGAATTGTTTAATATTAACTTACATCTCAGAATCAAATATTGTAACATTCCACATTTTCTTCATTCATTTATCCTGACACTTAGGTTGTTTCCATTTTTTGGCTATTATGAATAATCCTACAGTGAACAGAGTCATGCAAATAGCTTCCTGACATACTAATTTAATTCCTTTTTCAATATACCTTGTAGTGGGATGGCAGAATCATGGTAATTCTGTTTTCAGTGACTTTGGAACAACTGAATCTCTGCATGGACAGGAATCAAATTAGACCTTTTCTCTTACCATATACAAAAATCAACTCAAAAGAAATTGAAAGTTGGAATATGAGACTGGAAATTACAACTTCTAGAAGAAAAAAAATGGGAGAATTCTGTAATATTATTCTTGGCAATTATTTTTTTTTAATATGAACTCAAAAGCACAGAAAACAAAAACAGAATAGACAAATGAGATTGTAACAAACTAAAAAGATTCTGCATAACCAAGAAAACAGTCAGCAGAATAAAGAGACAACCTACAAAATGGTAGAAGGTATTTACAAACCATACACTAATAAGAGGTCAATATCCAGATACTCCGTATAAGGAACTCAGTCAATTCAGCAGTAAGAATGCGACCTGATTTTAAAATGGGCAAAGGGTCTAATTAGACATTTCTCAAAAGTAGATGTATAAATAGCCAGGAAGTACATGAAAATATGCATCACTGATCACCAGAGAAATGCAAATTGAAACCACATTTAGTTACTACCTCAGTCCTGTCAGTATGGCCATTATCAAAAAACCATTTTATATATAATATTATTTTATTTATTTTATTTTATATATAATATATATTATAATATATATTATATATAGTATTGGAGAGAATTGAAGTAAAGAGAACCCTTGCACACTGTTGATGGGACTGTAAAATTAGTACAGCCATTACAGTAAATGATATGGAGGTTTCTCAAAGCCTTAAACATAGATTATTCTTGGCATAAAAATGTGCACTTATTCCTCGCTAAAACTCCTTCCCTGCCTACTTGCCTTCCCTCCTTCCTCCCTCCTCCATCTGCCCCTTCCGTCCTTCCCTCCCGCCCCTCCCTCCCTGCCCTCTTTCTCTAGCTGGTACCTTTAAGAATATTCCTCAAGAGTTGTTTGCATTTCCTGTCCCCCCCACCCCGCTTTTCTGTCATTTTATCTCACAGTTTGGTTCTTTCTCTTTTACCAGCATTTCTTATTCTCCTTTCTTTCATAGTAAGAACTTGTATACCAACATCCTCACTATCTTGTGTGTTCAGTCCTCTAATATGTAAGAAATGGTTGTAGGATAGCTGTACTAGTAAATCTGCCAAAAGAAACCTACTTCCTAAGTTTCAAGACTGACTATTTTCCTCTTAAGAAATGAAAGTAAGCTTGCCCTAGCTTTCACTAGCTATCTTAATCACATTGTTTCCCACATCATAGCTATTGCAGTAAAGGAAGATAAGAACAAATAAAAGATGGGGCTAGGGATTTAGCTCAGTGGTTCTGCCGCCTCCCTTGCAAGCACAAGGACCAGAGTTCGATCCCTGGTACAAAAAAAAAAGAAAGGAAAAAATAAAAGACATGGCAAATGAAAAGAAAACAATAGAATTGTCTGCAGACAACATATCATGTACATAGAAAATCCTATGGAATTCACAAAAAATAATAGTCTTCTAGAATTAATAAATGAATTTATCAAGATCAAAGATACGTCTTCTATCAAAATAAATTCTAATTTGTATGCTAGCAATTAGAATTTTAAAAACACTTTCAAAATATCATCAAAGCCATAAGATACCTAAGATAAATTTAACAAAACATATGTAAGACCATGGACACTCAATTTATAAAACACTGCTAAATGAAATTAAACCCTAAATATATTGAGATAAATAACTTTTCATGGATTAGAATACACAATATTGTTGGGCTTCATTTTCCCCAAAGTAATCCATATATTCATTCCAACCTCTGTTAAATGCCTGGCAGGTTATTTTATAGACATTCAGAAGGTGCTTCTAAGATTTATATAGAAATGCAGAGGACTTAGAATAGCCAAAACACTTAGTTAGATGGCTTACTTTGTTTCAAGACCCATTGTAAAGGTACAGTAATCAAAGTGGTGTGTTACTGACATAACATCATTGGAACAGAATAAGAAATGAAGACATAGAAGCACACATACATGTTCAGTAGATCTTCTACAGGCTGACAGGAAAAGTAATTTATATGGAAAGGGTAGTATTTAAAACAAATGATCCCGAGACAGCTACGTATCCATATGGGAAAACAGTCTCAACCCTTCCTTCATGTCATATACAACAATTACCATACAAGCTAAAATTATCAAACTTCTAGAAAGGAAAACAAAAGAGAAAATCTCAATCCTCCGGGTAGACGGAGACCTCTTAGTAGAACACAGAAAAAAATGTTTCTAAAAAAAGATGAACTTCATGAACTTTAAAAACTTCCACTCTTTGAAAAGGATACCAGTACCAAAATGGTGGCACACTGTGTAGTCTCAGCTACTTACGATGCTGAGGCCAGAAGATCACTTGAGACCAGGAATTCAAGACCAGCCTGAGCAACATAGAAAAACCTCATCTCAAAAAAAAAAAGAATGAAAAGGCCAATTACAGACAAAAGATAATGAGACTCATATCTGACAAAGGATTTGTATTTAGGATACATAAAGTGCTGTACTGTAATCTTATCTTCAGTGATGTGACAATCCAATGAAAAGAGTCAAAAACCTTGGAGAGCCTCTTCAAGGAAAAGAACATGTAAAATGTAAATGGCCATTATAAGCACATTCAAAGATGCTCACTATCATTAGTCATCATGGCAATGCAAGTTACATCACAATGTGGTACTGCTATATCTCCATTACATAGGCTAAAAACTAAAGCTAAAAATGCCTATTGTTGGTAAGGATGAGTTACTGATGGAAATGTAAAGTGGTACAAACACTGTGGAAATCAGTTTTGTTCTTATAAACATACTTTTATCATAAAAAGTAACAACACTTCTGTATACTTATTTACCCAAGAGAAATGAAAACTCATTAACTACAAAAGTCTCATTTCATATGTGTGGATATACATGAACATATATACACATGCATTTGTACGAGTGCATTTCTTTTCCATTCACATATACATATATGTATGTATATGAATATATAATGTGTATAGCAGGCATCTTCACAAAGATAGCATCTTTCTATGCTTTTTTGGTCCCTTGCTTTTGTATACTTAGTAGTGTATCCTATAAATGACTTAATATCAATTTGTAGAGATAGTTTTCATTTTCTTTTCCACACCTGTGTAGTTCTACCGTGAGTAATTGGGCCAATTTTTTTTCAGCCAGTCTGTTATCTTGTGAGCTTTTAGACGGTTTCCAGTACTTTGGTATATCCATTATTTAGTATTTGGACATTTACTAAGTTGATTTTAATCTCCACCTGTTCATTGACAATTTAAAATGATATTTTAAAAAATTATATACATTAAATTGTGTGTGTGTGTGTGTGTGTGTGTGTAAATCTGACAGTTTATATGCCAGCATACTACTTGTTTAGTTAGCGGCTTTGTAGTACATTTTAGTAATCTAGGTACAGCTAGTCTCCCTCCATTGTTCCTCTCTTTCAAGGTTTTTCTCACTATTGTTGCATGTTCATTTTTTCTGGCACAGAGCCAATAACCAATAAATGTTTGAGTTCTCACTGTAAAGTATCAAGATTGTTCTCTTCGTGGCTCATAAATTGATTGAGAAGGCAGTTGTAAAATGCTCACAGTGATGACAGAATTACAGACATAAGAATATAACCATTTAGACAGACTGCTTTAAATAACACAGTGGCTTGGTTTTGTTTATGTTTTAGATACTGACATTCAGATATGTTTGGCTAATTCATTTATTTAAGGTAAAATCTTTAAGGAGAAAAAGAGAAACCTGTTACAGAACAGCTTGGTGGTTCCACTGTTGAAAAAGAAAGAAGTGAAAAAAAACTGAGAACTGTTTATGTGTACATATCATCTATAAGAGTATATACTCATGCATGTTAGACATTCAGTGCCTTATTAAGCATAACTACATGACTACCTCCCATAAAAAAGGTAGTTTGAGGTTATGACAGTGTTTTAAAAGAATTTGAAGGTCTTAATACTTTGATATTTTTGACTTATGGACACTGTGTTCTCCCAAAACAAAAATCAATTTCCTGAGTTACTTCCTGAGGAGAAGGAAGTTTCATTTCTTACAACAGTGATTCCCAAAGTGTGGTCCCTACAGATGCTAATAGTCTCCTAGGATTCTCTGGGTGGTCTGCCAGCTGGTTTCTTGAAATTCTAGGGTTTACGCTATGACAGTGCCTATAGTCTGTTTTATGGGATATATTAATAATTTACTTAGGACATTATAAAGTATTTTCTCAAATACCATTCTTCCCATGAATAATGATGAGGTTTCTTTTCACTGGCATAGTGGGTATAGGTAGTGTTGTGACCTATTTATTCATTTTTTCTCTTAAATAATCTACAGGGGCTGGGGATTTAGCTCAGTGGTTCTACCACCTACCTCGCAAGCACAAGGATCCGAGTTCGATCCCTGGTACCAAAAAAAAGAAATAATCTACTACAATGTGAAGTTGAGAACTGCTGCCTTAGAAATAATCTATTTATATGATTTTAAAGCTTTGAGAAGTTCATAATGACATTTCAGATTACTAAAATAATTTTTTTTAAAAAACTGAAATGGTAGCTGTCATGCTTTAAAACAACTGTTGGCCAGAGTGCTGAGTCTGTTTTCAGAAGGGAAGAGATTCTACCCAAGAACCTAAAACTAGAAAACCTAAGATAATTCTTCCAGTTAACAACATTGGGTCGCATGGCCTGAAACTGAGATTTTTTTTTTTTTTTTACTTTAAATTTTCCACCCCTTGTTTTCTTCTTTTATCTGAACTCTAAATAGTTTCTCTAATTTTCATGGAGAATAAAACAAAATTAAATAAGTATTAATGGATTTAAAGATTTTATACCTTATTTAAAATCTACCTTTTTTTTAATGTTTGTTTGAATTTTAAGATGTAAGGCTTCCATATAACTATACTTTTTATGGGATAGTCCAAAGAATCCAGTGAGACAGAAAGGTTCTTTTTGCATAGGTTGAACAAATTATATACCAACCTGCTTTAAAAATTTAGAAAGGGAGGATGATGCCATTTTGTAAAATCTCTCTCTCAAACAGTGTTGAGTAAAGAACAGTTCCTTAATAAAAGTAAAGACTTAAAGACAGAGAACTTAACTACTAAGCCCTAAAAGCTATTTTCCCTTGTGAGAACCAGCTCTGTTCCAGCCATATAGTAAAGCAGCTGTGCTCTGGGCACTTTGCATATATTTACCCTTATGAGGAGAGGTTACACGGAATGGAGTGGATTCAGTTTAATGTTTTTTTGAATCTTCCTTTTTTAATAATAAAACTTAATTTAAATTCTGTATTCCATGTCAGAATATATCATGCATATTTTAAAATAAAAATGTTTTATTCTCTAATAAAGTTGGCATTTGTGGATGATGCACTATACTTTTATCCTTTACGTTTGCTTGCCTTGATGCATAGGCCTACATACTGTGAAGTCACAGCCCTGTAGGAGAGGCCTGCAATCTTCTCTTAATCCAAAGGAAGATTAGTTACTTCTGTCACATACTTCCACTGAGGAACTGGACCCCAGAAAGACAGTTACTGATTCCTGAGAATATACGGATGTTTTTTCCAATGCCTTATTGGTTTACAACTTCTAGTTTTCTGACTTGTGACCAAACGAGGAGAAAATAGATTTTTAAAAAGTAGATGAAAAAAATAAAGTAGACAAGTAAGGGCATGTCTTCTCTTTGCATTTTATCCTTTTCTTGAAAATTCTCATGTTTATAAGCAATTTTTTCTGATTTGGAAAATTGTCATTTGGAAGATTATCATTCACTACTCATTAGTTTTTGAAGTTTTATAATTGGCTGACATTATCCCACCATGCTTCTGTCCTCTTTTGTTCATTTGTTTCTCTCCTTAGCCATTGTCATCTCTCAGCTTCACATCCAGGCTGGAGGTCTTTACACTGGTCTCCTTACTGTGCCCCTCTGTGCCCATCTCCACTCCTCTCTCCCCATCTCCACTCCTCTCTCCCTCCCAGTCAGGGACCTTCCAATGGCAAGAGCTGTACCATCCTGTAGGTCTCAAATCTCAGCTAAAATGTCACTCATACTCTATTTCAATAGATTGTTTAATATCAGTTGTTAAGAGCTGTAAACCTTTCATTTATTGACTTATTTATTCTCCATCATGAAGAAACTCCTTGAAGGCAGTGACTGTGGTAGTTATTTTCACTATGCCACCCTCACTACTACCACAGTGCCTAGTACACAGTAGGTACCCAATAAATATCTGTTGAACAAATGAAAATAAATTGAAAGCCAAAGCTTACTTTAGTCTTGCTTCTGGAGGACAAAACACGAAGTGCCACCAATTGTCTGGGAATATTTTTTGAACCCTAAAATTTTGAAGTGGAGGAAACATTGCACATTAGGATCTTGAAGTCCGCTTCCCTGACTACACATGTAAGGGAGGGAGAGATCTCTCAGGAGGAGGAGGAGAATAATTAAATGTAACAAGTTAAAGCTTGCAACTCATTGTGGGTTTGTAGTTTGGATTTCCTGATTGTCAACATAGGTAGGTAGTTATACATCTTAAAATCATGGGGCTTCTCTGACGTTCAGTAGGATTATCTGTCATCTAGTTCATTATTTCAGAGCAAATGAGAATACAATAGAACCACACTAGTTAAAGTGTTTTACTCTGTTGGATAGGGTAAAAAAAATTAGGAAAGAATAGAACTTTATAGTTAATAATTTGAGCAAAACAGCTCAATGTTGTTTTAATAGTTTATAAAGTCATATCAAAACTTGCAAACAGCTAATATAACTAATTAAAATTTCTTTCTGACTTTACGTGCATATTTATGCACCATGTAGTGCAAAAGTCCATAAGTTTAAAATAGCTAAAATCTGAGTTCGTCTTCACTTTTAAGTGCAGCTTTTTGTTTGTTTTACTGTTTAGCATAGCATTATTTTTCTTACACTATATATTTTTCACAATTTTCTTATAATACAGTAGACTAGGAGTCAGCAAACTATGGGCCATGTGTAGATGTAGCCTTTTGCCTGTTTTTACTAAAGGACAGCCGTGTTCATGTGTTCACATATTGTCTGGCTGGCTCCATGCTGCATGCAGAGTTAAATAGATGCAGCAACTCGTGGCCTGTGGAGCTCACTGCACCTCTGCTGTTAGCCTGGATGGGCAGAGACTTGCATCACTACTGTTTTACCCTTAGTGCCTGTAACAGTCAGACCAACCTCAAAATCCTTTTTTAAAAAACCCAGTTTTAAAAGTGGAAAGCTTTCATTCTTATTTCTATGAATTATACTAATTCAGAATATCTTTTGAATTTTAATCAAGCATGAAAAAGAAGTTCTGCTTGTGCAGTAAGTTTTTAAGCTCTTCATTAAGTCAGTTTTTAAATTAAGTTGATGGAAACAAATTTCAGAACAAAACTAAATTCTTCAGTGTTATAGAAGTACTTATAACTCAATCTCAGCAAGCTGTTGTTTCAAATTTCTTCCTTTAATTTTAATATTTTGCTGTGGCTGATCTTTGTTTTAAAGGCTTTCACACCTTACTAAAGTAGATTTAGAATGTCTGGACAATGCCTATCCACATATTAAAACACTTTTCTTCCCGGAGAAAATATAGTAATTTATTCTTTTAGGAGTGTTGTGACTTAAATGCATCCTTTCTTCTGGTTTCTTGATCCAGTGTAGTTAAATAATAGAGTTTATTTCATAACTTTTCAGAGGCAATAAAGAGGAAAGTATGTTCAGGAGACTTGTTTATTTTTTTCTGTGCCCTTCTGAAGTTTAAATGAGATCTTTTCTCTCAGCATCAAAGGGACATGAAATAGCCCTTTCAAATCAAGGTCCTTGGGAAATAAAGTTAGTTTAAAAATGCACTTTAAAAAACAGAAACATAGTTTCCCCCTGGAAATATCTGATAATTAAATCTGAGGTGCTGCTTTGAAAATAATATTAAAATTTTAATAGCTACTTTATTGTTTAAAATCCAGTGCCATGAAATATATCCATACACAGTGAAGTATAATTTAACAGATTGCCAACTTAGTCCTTATCAAATGGATTTTACTTTTCACAGCAGTAGTAATAGGCATTTAAATCTTTTAAAATCCATACCTTCTCCTTAAATATATCTTATGTTTCATATTCACTTATTATGTTGAGAAAAGCTTCTCCGCTTTTTGCAAAAACTAGTTGCAGACTTGAAGTCCTGATAACTTGGAGAAAATAACAAGTAAAGGATTTTCTTGTGTACATATATAATGTGATAGTTATTCATTTGTATTTTAAAGCTGTAAGTGGACTGAGTCCTTTACCAGTCAATGTTATAGGTGTGCCTAGGTACAAACAAAGTGGAAATTATTAAATTTTGATAATTGTTATCCTGATAAAATACTTATTTCTGATTATTTTAAAATGATATGAAAGCAAAAAATGCACTCTCCATATGAATTTCTGTTCTAGTCATTAGGCATTCTTGGCTTATATGAGCTGTTAGTGGGTGTTTTACATACATTTCATTTTGTTTTACAACCTGTCATATGTGTTTTTAGTACATGTAATACATGTATAAGAAAAAAGCACTGGGCCAGGGATTTAGCTCATTGGTTTCGCTGCCTGCTGCGCAAGCACAAGGACCCAAGTTCGTATCCCCAATACCAAAAAAAAAAAAAAGAAGAAGAAGAAAGCACTTAAGTTTTTGGAAAGCCTAAACATGTCAGACAGCAGTTTCTCTCAGGCACAGGAAGGCAAACTCTAGACCTCTAGACTACTCAAATCATACTTTAAAACTTTAATTTTTGCAAAATAACTTTTGAAAATTTTTATCAGGATATTTGTTTTTAAATTTTACTTTTCATTGATCTCTCATGGATGTCTTTAAGACTGATGAAACTGGATTCCCTCACAGCTCCATAACATTTTTTATATAGTTTCTCAAAGTCTGTGCTTCAGGATAAATTTCATGAGTGACAAGGTATTTGCCCAATTAACAACTTTTAATCCATTAAACTTGAAAACTCAGTTTAAGAACATTAATTGTATTAGTTTAAAAGTTATAAAAATCAGTTGTGGGGAATTTTTAAAATACAAAAAAGTACAGAAAGCAAAATAAAAATCACTTGTGATTTCACCATAAATTAACTAATCTCGGGCCGGGGATTTGGCTTAGTGGTTCTGCCTCTTGCCTCGCAAGCGCAAGGACCAGAGTTCGATCCCTGGTACCAAAAAAAAAAAAATTAACTAATCTCCAATATATATTGTATAACTTTCAGTAAATACAATTTATTATTGTAAAATTTATATCATTGCTGTACATACAAATCATAGTGCACTGTTTAAATTTAATCATCATTATAAATCTCTGTTACTATAACACACAGTGGCTGTGTAGAAGAAGAAAAAAAAACATTTTCTGGTCATGTTGGAGACTCAACCCAATACCTTACTACATGCTAGGCAAGTGTCCTACCATTGAGCTCTGATCACTTTGTAGAAAAATAACCTACAACACTCGCACCCAGCACACCTTATCCTACTTATTCTTCTTATTTTGGCATAGGAATTATTATGTTAATTATTGCTCATCAAAATATAAGTCTGAAACAACATAGTCCGTATTTTGTTCAGCTATCTCTGCCATCTAGAATTGTGCCTGGATCTCTGTAAATATTAATTAATGAATAACTGAAAGTGTGCTGTTTTATCCTCCATTGTGCCTAGAATTGAGATATGATATAGAATATCATATCCTTCATTTCTGGTATATTTTCTTTAATTAATTTTTAGTAATTTTTTCACTTCTTTTTTCTCTTCCAGAACTTCTGTTTTAGATGTTGGGACTGTATTAACCCTTTCATTTTCTTATCCTTCTAATTGTTCATATCTTGTTTTACTTTCTTCCTATACAATGGTTGTAAGTGCTTTAGAAGAAATACAAATGTACAGTGAGTTATTTGGTTATATGTGAATTTATAATAATTATTTACCATTTGGCAATGTCACAAAAGTAAATATAGTTCAGGTAGCTTCTCATTTGTAGTTCATACCTAGGACTGAGGCAATACATTATCTAAGCAAATATGTGGCATAAATACTGGGGGAGGTAGGAGAACACAGAGTCTGTACATAAATGACACTGGTGTCAACTGTTGAAGCTCCCCCTCCCATTTCCATCCTTCCCTGGTTGGAAGCAGAGTTGGGTTTCTGCTCAGGATATGTGCTAGTACTTTTCAAACAAACTCTACAGCCAGCCTTGTGGACAGAAAATGGTGAGGATATGGCAATAATGAATATTTCTTAAGAGTCTGATATCAGAAACTATGTGAGATACTTTGCATGTAAAATTTAATATCCACATACAACCTGAAATATAGATCTAATTACATCCACATTAAAAGTGGGGAGATTGATGGAAAGAGATATTAATTACTTAGCACAAGATCATGCAACCAATGCCAGAGCTGATACATTAACTGAAAATTGAATTTCATTAAAGTCTTAGTGTATGTTAATACTTCTAAAAATTTCTAAAAGAATTGATGTGTATTTTATTTTAAGATGTTACAGACCATACGAACTCCCCCCACTTCAAAAGCAAACCTATTTAACCAGTACTATTTACTAAAGTTTATCAGAAACTTTTAAAACTCCATAAAAGCTATTAATAAACTGCTAATATTGACTCAGTTCTATAATGTGCTGAATGTTGATTGGTCAAGTCATTGAATTTTACATATTTAAGAATTAGTCTGCATGAAGAAGCAATTACAGATTAGAAAATTAGCTGTCTAGTGTCTGTCGAATAGAGTAGAGAAATAATTGTGTGGACAGAGGTTTTCAAATCTTTCATTTTAATGCTGAACTACTGTTTTCTTATGTGTAAATATTTATTTATAAAAATTTATAAAATATGATTATCACCCAACCTATAAGATTTTGGCAAGAATTACAAGAACTTACACTTTTGTAAAAATATGTAAAATATGTCAGACACCTCATGGTGTGTTCCACAAATATTAGTTTATTTTTGTTATTTTTATTATTTGGTGCTTCCCTTTCTTAAATTAAATGTTAGGATCTGGAATTAGTTCTCATAACTGGACCACACTGCTTTTTGGTAGAGGACACTTCCTACCTATTTCTATTTTTAATTTTGTCTGAAAAGAAATAATTTTAAAAGAGGACAAAAACATTTCTATTTTAGGGAGAAAATGGCCCTGGTAAGGTTTTCTTTTATATATCCGAAGACAAATACAATATTGAATATCTTCTGTTTATCCTCTCTGTTCTTTTTTTTTCTTTTTTTTGGTACCGGAGATCAAACTCAGGTCCTTGCGCTTGCGCAGCAGGCGGGGAAACCACTGAGCTAAATCCCCGGGCCCCTGATCCTCTCTGTTCTTTTCACCCTTCCTTATCCTTTTCCATATCCTAGGAAGCTCATCTCTCTAGATCTTTTGCCTGGGTCTTCTGTTTGTATTTGCCAGTGGGAGGCACCAGAAGAGCGCTGAGGTTAGGGTGAGCATAAGGTCAGAGTTGGCTGGATCCCTCTCAGGTGACTTCTTTAAGCTCTCAGTCTTGGTTAACAACTCCTCCCCCTTCCTTCCCTAAGCTTAGGTTGAGAAATGGTTTCTTGCTTTTCTTAGATATTGGCGGAGAAGGGGCTTGGGGTGCCAAGGGAGGTCTTAAATGTCCTTGGTACAGTAGTTTCCCTAACCCTCCCCACAGAATTTTAAATACTGTAGATCCTTTGTTAAACTCTCCTCCAGTGACTCAGTTGATGCTGTTTCTCTACAGACTCCTAACTTAAAAGCGCACACATACACACACACACACACACGCGCGCGCGCGCGAGTATTCCTTGTTTAATGACCTACCTGGTTAATGTTCAGACTTATGACTGAGAGGCATGCTGTTCAGACTTATAAGTTCTTGCATATAAACAGACTCTTTAGAAGTGATCTTACCTTTGAAACTTTTTGATATGTAGAAATTTCTCATATAAGTGCACATATTTTCTTAAGGATTATATGTACACTTCTGAACCACAGGAAACAATTGAACAATCAACACTATTATTCTTGGCTCTGTGATTGTTTTATGTGTTTAATTTTTATTTTACACTCCTGGCTAGTAAGCTCCTTTACTACATACTTTATCTGTTTTTCTGTCCACCAAGTTATTTACTGCCGAGTTGGACAAGAGCAGTGGCTCCATGAATACATTTCACTGTCAAGGATATTTGGGCATTTCTGATGATTTTAAGCAAGTTCATGGTTCTCTGATATCTTTTTAGTAGTATTTTAGTTTCATTGGCCCCTAGCAATGACCCATAGAAGCTCCTTCACTAATGAGCCAGAACTGCACATTCAAACACAGCTTCCAGCAGTATCAACTATGTAATCAGTGTAACCATGAAGAATTCATGGAAGCTGCTAAGGTGCCAGGAAAGGGCATGTGAGGAAATATAGGAATAGATGCTTTATTGATCTCCTAAAGATCATATCTAGATTGCATCTGTTTTACAATCATGTTTATTGATAAGCACTTTCTATATCATTGTTATATCTTAAGATATCCTGGATTTTCTGAATCATTTTTCATCCCTGCCTTTTCTGATAGGTGTGGGATCAATATTGCCTGAACCAAGATGATGTAATGATTTGTTGGTGGCTGCTGTATTTTATTTTAAAAGTTATTGGTTGGAGAGCGTGTGTTCTTAAGGAAAGCAAATCATTTTCATTGAGCCATTTTGATAATATGTCTAATATAGGTATGCCTCGTTTAATGACCTGACTGCTTAACAACTATTTTTACTTATAGCTGAGGCACACTGTTCACTTATGACCCACCACTCAGACTTACAACCCATCTTTTTTGGGGGGTATACTTCTGTACATCTTGTTTATAGAGCCTCAATGTCTTTTTGGGGTATACTACACCTTGTTTACACAGTATTGTAATTTTTGCTGATTGTACAGTATAGTACTATAGTTTTATATTGTATTATACATTACAGTACTGCATGTAAGAGTTATGTAAATAAAAGCAAAGTAATCAAGTTGGAATTTCCTTTGACACTTTCTTTGATCTGAATATTGTAATGTACATCCTATATACAATTCCTCATTTAGCAACCAATTCAAATAACAACCTAGTCACAGGACCTTAGTTCAGTTGTTAAATGGAGGAGTGTCTGTCCCTGCCTGCCTGCCTGCCTGCCTTCCCTCCTTCCCTCCTTCCCTCCTTCCCTCCTTCCCTCCTTCCCTCCTTCCCTCCTTCCTTCCTTCCTTCCTTCCTTCATATTCCTATGTGGGTCATTCCCACAGATGCCCTACATACACATCTATTAGTTCAGATAAATTCTGAAAACAAGTTTTCTCCAAATCCTGAGTAAAGATTAAAGGAAGTTCAGTCTGATTTACCTTTAGGCTAAATATTCATCCATGCTAACATCAATTCCAGATGAGTAGGGATATTTTCTTTAGACATTTAAAGATAATTTTAGGAATGGCTTTGAGACTCTCTTAAAATTAAAAACCTAGGGCTGGGGATTTAGCTCAGTGGTGCCACACCTGCCTTGCAAGAGCAAGGTCCTGAATTCCATCCCCGGTACGATCCATAAATAAATACATACATACATACATACCTAAATGTAGCCTGGCTTTCTTGTGTACCTTTGACAAAAGTGTTAGCTTAACACACTATTCCATACAGTATAGAAATTATACTATCTGTCTTGTAATTATTTGATTTCTAGCATAAGCTTATTGAACTTGTTCATTTTGGAATACAGGTCTATCTGCTGCCACTTATTGTATGTCCTAACTAAAACAAGAAAAAGTCTCAAAGCTCTGTGATGTTAGGGACTCCAGTATGTTTTGATTTATTTTCATCCTCTTTTGTTGGTTTTGCTGTTGTTTGTTTGCTTCCTTTGCTTTCTACTACTTAGTTTAATTTCCAGTTTACAGCCTGTAACTGGCCTTTACTAAAGTTACTGTTTAGTAACTTTTTATTGGGTGAACAAACTGGTTACCAGTGTTCAAGTAAAAATAGCCCTTTTATTGAATACTTATCTATTCATATTAGCCTCACCCGGAATGCTCTAATTTCAAGATTCTCCCTTTTGTAATATCACTGCCCTATAATCAGGAGGAGTAAATAAAAGGCAAATATGTCTTGGGCCACTGTTATGTTTTAGTCATTATCTTTTCTCTGCATTTTTTCCCTCAATTTTTTGTTTTTTTAACATCTCTGCAAGGTAACTGGTTTTACTTCTGGGTTGATTGGTTTTGGTGATTTGGTACACTTAGCATTATGTGTAGCCAGAGTGGGCTTCTTCAGTCTTCAGCCTTCCTGCTGTAGTTCTTGCACCTGTCTGTCACTGCCCAGATAAGCCTGTCATACAACTGTCATAATTGCCTTATGCCAAATTACTTACATTCCATTTTAATACACATTAATGGAGTTTTTACCCTGGAAGGGGAGCTTTCTTGTAAAGAAATCTTTACGAAATAGAATGATTTAGGTAAGCTCACTGAAGTTATACGAGGTACCCAGGAAGCCCAGTTGAAAGGGAGTAGTTAGTTCTCTGCCTGAATTAAAGAAGACTTCAGAGAGGTTGACATATCTTACCCATGTTTTTGAGGGCTATAGGGGCCTGTCTTCTCTATGCTGTTTCCTTTCTCAGAATAAGACCATAGGAGAGTATTCTTCGATGGTTACACTGTTATATCTTGATGTGAATGAATCTTACAACAATATCCCAGTTTGGGTTTTAGTTACTAAAATTAAACATTTTCATACCTTTCCAGTTTATCAGTGGAATCTCTTTTTCATCTCCCCCCAACCAAGAATGAGCCTTCCCTAAGCAGTATCTTGTGTTTGTAAAGTTCTCTCTTTGCCTGTACTATATTATATTTCATTTGATCTTTACAGTGACCTAAGTGTAATATGATCTAAACTTTATCATCTGTTGAATCATCTCATAATAACCTGAGAGTGGAATATGGGAGTGATGCCTGGGCACAGGAAACCTGACTTTTCATTTAGTTTTACATATACTACACCTAATTTGATAAATACTATACACAACAGGTATTACTTTTCCTATGCAAGCAGTCTTTGGATACAAAATTTGAATAAGTGCTTCTTTCTATGACAGACAGAGGGGGAAGTATATACAAATTATCTCTATTCATATGATGAAAGCATGGGGCAAATGAGAAATAGAGACCAATGCCTTTTATGCATTAGTAATTATAGTGCTATAATCCCATTTTGCAACTGTCTTTGGCTTTCAAATATGTACTACTGGGTAGGATACAGAAATATTTAACTATGTCACCTGCTGATTTGTGTGCCATGATAAACATGATAAAATAAGTTATTAATACTACATAGGAGCCCAACATCATACTCCGCCCCCACTCCTACAGTTAACTGGGCTGATTGTTATTTCCACTGGCATGACTAAGTGAGTTTCCCTCTGAGAGTTGATTCCCATGCACATCTCTCCAAATTGTAGCTTCTTGTGATTATTCTTTATTCTCAAGCACATAATTATGGAATCAGAAGTCAACAGTACTCAGGATTAAATATTAGGATCAGAAAATAAAAACAGAAAGGCTCTTTGAAGTTCATTGGTTATTCATTTGCCTTTAGTTCCCTCTTGAAGAATCTGAGGATCAGAAAAATCAACTTTTCAATGTAAAACTATAGCTACAAAACTGGATGCATAGTAAGATATGCATTATATGTCTTGTTGAAGTGATTTCCCATGGGGAACCATTACAGAAACAGTTCTTTGTCAGAAGAAGCCATTATTTTCCCTTTAAGTTTAGATGAGACTTTACATCTTATAAGAAAGTAATTTTAATGGTGCACATGTGTTGTATGTGTTTGTATACACACATTGTATATGTACACAAGTAAAGATGTATGCCAGTATCCCAATATAAAAATGAAACTTTGTAAAGTTAGATACATCTTTAGCAATTTATATACTTGTTTATATTTAAAAATGTTTAAGACAGCAGAAGACATCTCCAAAAATGAATAAGGAAATCACATGATAGGGAAATACTGAGATCTATAATATTTTGAATGGTAATTTCATCTAGTCACAAATACATTTCCTCTCATGCACTTGCTTAGTTCTGAATTCATAGGCATATCTGCAAAAAGCCACTAGGTTGGATGACTTGATCCACTACCACCACCACTTCTCCTCTTCCTCTTCTCCTTTTTTCTTCTCCTCCCCCTCTCCCTCACCTTCTTCTTCCAACAGTTCATTTCCCAGCACCTAAAATGTTTTGACAGGCAGATGCAAGTCCTCTTCAAATTATGAAGGGATTACATTCTGATAAACCTATCTCTTTTTTACAACATGAAATACTTATGTGCATTAACCACACAACCTTCTAAACAACAGAGCTTAGTGGCATAGTGCATTGTAGAGCACTGGATAGCTCCCCCGTGATCACAGGGCTGCCTGAGAGCCATGGCTGCTGTGGCTGCTCAGCATCACCTTACAGTACCTGCTGCATGTCCCAAGTCTAGGAAAAGATTAAATTGAACATACAGTTTCTCCTAAATGTGTAGTGCTTGCCATCTAAAAGTAAAAAAATCTTAAGTTGAAATTATAAGTCAGGACCATCTGTAAATATTTTTACGGGTAGACTTTTAATGCAGTGTAAAGTTTGATTTAGTGATCACATTTTCCTCTCATCTGAATAAGAAATAATCTTGTAGAGAAGCATGAGTGGCTATATGTTAAGATTTTATTACTTAGTATTACAGTTTTGTTTGTACATCTCATAGTTTTGTCAGGAGAATTAAATGAGATAATATATAAACAACCTGAAGGACAGGAAAGTACTTTCAATAAAAGTTAATATTAAAAAAAAAGGAGTTCCAGCTTCTGATTAAACATGGACAGTACTGTATTTGTATCAAAACTCTCAAAACCCCAATAAAGAACAGCAAAGTTGACTAAAAGGCATAAACCTGCAAACGCAAAGAAAATAGGAGAGGACTAAATAGCAGATGACAGAAGTAAAAAAGTCTGGTAGCTTAAAGTAGACAGAAATACTAAAGGCTTAACAAAAATAAAGCCTTGTAACATGGAAAAACTCAGCATTAAGCACACCTCTGAAGAAATTTTGGGTGGACTAGAACCAGAAATATTTGTAGAAAATAGAGAAATAGAGGAAGGGTTTCACCACAGTACACTAGCAAACCACATAAGCAGTCAGCTACCTCTTTGCCATTGTGGAAAAATAGAAGAGGTTTACTCTCTGGAGAGGTTCAATAAAAAGATCTCTGGTTTTAGAGATCCCAGTTAAAAGTCCACCAGCATTCAATTCATACACATTACAGAAGAACCCAGAACACAAAAGGTGGGACATTTTCAAAATAATAAAAGAGACATGTATAGGAAAGGAAGAAGATTATCATTATTTGCAAATAATACGATCCTCTACATAGAAGTCCCAAAAAATTCCATCCAAATACTCCTGGAATTAGTAACCAAATTCAAATCAATACACAGAAATCAACAGCATTCCTGTATAGTAATAATGAACTCACAAAGAAATTAGGAAAACAATACCTTTCACGAAAGTATCAAAAATGAAATACCTAGGAATTAAACTAACCGAGGAAGTGAAAAACAACTAAGTGAAAACCACAGTTCTCTGAAAAAAGAGATCAAAGAGGACATCAGGTAGAAAGATATCCCCTGTTCCTGGTCAGGCAGAACCAATGTTGTTGAGATGGCCATACTTCCAAAACCAGTATACAGATTTAATCCAATCTCGATCAAAATATCAAAATCATTCCTCACAGAACTAGAGAAAATAATCCTAAAATTCATATTAACCAGAAGAGACCCACAATAGCAAAAGCAGTCCTATGCAACAAAAACAAAGCAGAAAGCATCACCACTCTGGACTTCGAAGTTATACTACAAAGCTACTGTGGTTAAAAACAGGGTAGTGTTGGCAAAAGACAGATATGTGGATCAGTGGAATAGAATAGAGGAAGCAGAACCAACTCCTGGCACATTCAGCTATCAGGTCTTTAACAAGGGGGCCAAAAGCATACTCTGGAGGAAAGATACCCTCTTTAACAAATGGTGTTGGGAAAACTTGCAATTCACATGTGGAAGACTGAATCTAGACCCATAAAATAGTCTTGGCCACCACCCTTCCTCTGTCATTCCTCTTCACATGCTGTCTGTCTTATCTTGTGACAAGAAGGCCCTCAACAGATGACAGCACCATACTTGTGGACTCCATAGCCTCTGGAATTGTGAGCCAAAGGAGCTCCTGTTGTTTATAAATTACTTCAGCAGGGTTCGCATCACGCGCCCGGCGACTGGAACCGAACAACTGGGCTGTGGCCGCTGAGTGGGCGCCGCCTCCACCCAACAGTCCAGCGCGCTGCCCCCGGGGGTGTGTCGGGCGAAGGTCGGGGTCTCGCCGAGGTTCGGAGCATGCGCCGCAGCGGCCGTTAAGAGCGCCAGGGTAATGGATGGCCGCTCCACCTCTCTCCTCGCTGGGCCTCGAACTCAGTGGTGGGCTGCTGCCTCGGGAAGACGGGACCAGAGCTTCCCGGTAGGACGCACGGAGTTACTAGAAGCTGCTGGTTGACGTGCTGCCCACATTTCAGGCTGAGTTGCTGTCGGTTGAACACTTGTGTGCCATTGAGACCCGAGAGCCAGATTCAAGTCTGTGTGAGTGACTTGGGTCGATGTCGCAGCATGAAGGACACTCGATATTTCATTTTGATGAAGTTTTAAAAAGCTACGGAGAGCAATATGGATGAGGTTGGGGGTTTTAACAGTGAAATTGGCGGGACGCGGGGGTTTCGATTTGTATCAAACTAAATAATGGTTAAAAAAAAAAAAAAAAAAAAAGACTGGGTGCTATTGCACCTAGCTGAGTTTGAGGTAGTGGAAAGTTATGCCTTCAGACCTGTTTGCTAGTGTCGGAAACAGTACTTGCAGGATAAACTCTCTGGTTTAAAAAGTAACACGTTAAAAGAGAGAAAGCCCCTCTCCCTTCCCTTTCCTTCCCTTCCCATCTGGGCAGCTGTTTCCTCCACAAGAGTTGGGGGGTGGGTGCTCTTGTGTTGCTCAGGCTGGCCTCGAACTCAGTTCTCCCGCCTCAGCTGCACCACGCCCAGCAGGTGTCTCTCTTTATGAAAACGGAATTCTGTATTTACAGCTGAGTCGCTCCTGATTTTCTGATACAGAGCTGAGGACATATCTGAGTTCTTTGTCTCAAGGGAACTTGGAAATAAAATGGAAATGGAAGAAAAGAACGTGCAGAGCGATAGTGTGGTTGATGGTAATTTTGAAGAAGTTTGCCCAGAGAAGATAATTAAGTTTAAACCTCCATTATACAAACAGCGATACCAGTTTGTGAGAGATTTAGTGGATAGACACGAACCCAAGAAAGTTGCAGGCCTGGGATGTGGTGATACTGAGCTCCTAAGGCTGCTAAAAAATCTATCCATGCATTCAGCTGCTTGTTGGAGCAGATATCAATGAGGAAAAATTACAATCAAATGGACATAATTTGTCTCCCTATTTGGGGGAGTTTGTAAAACCCCGGGATCTGGATTTGACTGTTACCTTGTATCATGGCTCTGTTGTGGAGAGAGACTCTCGCTTGCTTGGATTTGACTTGATAATGTGCATTGAATTAATAGAACATTTGGGTTCAGACCATCTGGCCAGATTTCCTGAAGTGGTATTTGGGTACATACCTGTCTCCAGTCATGATTGTCATCAGCACACCAAATTCTGAATTCAACCCCCTGTTTCTCATAGTGACCCTAAGAGATGCAGACCATAAATTTGAGTGGAGCAGAATGGAGTTTCAGACCTGGGCTTTACAAGTGGCAAATCACTACAATTACTCTGTGGAGTTTACCGGGGTAGGCAAACCGCCAGCTGGTGCTGAGCATGTTGGATTCTGCACCCAGATAGGCATCTTCAGGAAAAACAGCAGAGAAGCACCAGGGCCCTGTGTTTCAGAACAGCACTATCGTCATGTTTATAAAGCTGTTTATACAACGTCCTACCCAAGCTTACAGCAGGAAAAGGTGCTCAAATTTGAACTGGTCGGGGAAATGTTGTTACAAGTGGAACGCTTGAGACTTCGGCATCTGCGAACGCTGCGAGAAGAGAAGAGGGGAGCGGGCACTGTGCCTGTGCCGAAGGGCCCATCTGTGGCCCCCAGCCCGATGTTGGGAGCACTCTTCACAGAGGCTGGAAAAGCCAGGATAGAGAATTCTCCCAAGCCCTTCTGTGAAGGGGATAGGTTTTTCGTCCCCCTGCAGAGACTCCTTGCTTATCCCAGCCTGCACCGCTTGCCTGTGGATGAAGAGAGGATGCGATCACTTCTTGCTGACTCAGCGTGTTTGAGCAGCGATGGGTCCGCAGTCACGGTTGACCTGCATAATACTTGGGCTTGTGACCCTGAAGATAATTGAGCCATCCATATTTCCCAAAGTTCGAAGTGTCAGCAATAGTTAAACTCACTCAGAACTTAAGCTTTTTGGGGGTATAGTCCTATTTAACATTTTAAAAGTTTGAACACAAGCCGTTCCTGACTGGTGTTCAAACTTTTTTTATATATATGGCTGACATACAGCCAGATTGCTCTTTACCTGAGAAAGGTATTGGGGTTTAACTAAAAGCAGTGCGGCTTTTCAATTGGAAGTTTTCTTTGATGTTTTCTCAAGGATGAAGAAATGGGATATGATAATGTTTTGAGTGTACCCATATTTTGATGTTTGAACCCTATGTTGAATGACATTAAAAATTCAAAAGTGAAAAAAAAATTACTTCAGCAGAAAATGGACTGAAAGCACAGTCTTCTTTACTTGGTATACTGGTTCACATGTTAATTTCATTTATAATCACACCCAGAATAATGTTTGGCCAAATGTCTGGACACTTCATGGTCCAGTCAGGATGACACATAAAATTAATTATCACAAGTACACAGAGGCTCAGAAAACAAATTACCGGCACTAACATGTGGAATTACTGTATATGGGGGAAAAACAAGAAATGTAATGAAAGTGAGGATATAGGGAAAATCTGACTCTACCAAGTGGTAAAGACCATATTCATGTTACATAATAGTGCATTATTATAGATCTTGGAACAAGACTTTGAGCATTATATTTGAGGAACAACATTTTAGCAGTTATGTCAAGGATACACAACAATTTGGAAACACTACAACTTAGAAACTAGTGAGTAAAATTTCCCAAAGGCCTGGATTGAAATAAATACTGTGGAAGTAGAGAGCATATTTCATGGCCTTGGGAAGGTTAAAAACAAAATAATCAACAGAAGCTGGGGAAAGTGTTATAAAATTGGGGGAAAACTGAATTTGAAAGTTAATGTCATTGACAACAGTGAGAAGAAATTTATTTGTGGAATAAAGATGTGAGATTTGAGATGATATGTATGGTGTACCTCATAATATTCAACCATATCATAAAATGGTTAAAATGCAAGCATGCTGAGTTTTAACATTATGTGATTTTTTAAACTTTTAAATAAATAGTTGTTACAAGTATACATTATTAGTTTACTTTGAAGAATAGAAATTATATTTATCAGAAAAATTGAAATTTATATCAAAATTGCTATTGTGGTAGAACGATTATGTCCTTCAGCAAAATATTTTACTTAGTTGCAAATAAACCTCTATATGATTACTAGTCCTGTACCCTTATCCATATAGTTAAGAAAATTTGTATGCTTATTATACTAGTGACTAGGCTTAAAATACTACTCTGCTCTGTAATTTTTCATACATTTTATAATACAATTAAATATTTTATTTGTAAAATATATATACTATATATAAAATATACTATATTTATAGTAAAAATTATATATGCATTGCTATTTCATATTAGTTTAATTACTGCCAGAAATATTTTACAGGCTGCAATGAGTAATGACTTAGAACTTCCATTTATTTTTAATAATCATGAAAGTAAAATATTGTTTATAATGTAGGATCAACTTTTCTGTTTTTGAACCCAGGACCTCAAACATGGCCAAGCAAGTCTTCAGCTGAGTTACATCACAAGCCCTTTAGAAATTTTTATTTTTATTTTGATACAAGGTCTCACTAAGCTGCCCAGACTGCCCCGAAATTTGTAATCCTCCTATGTTAGCTTTCCAAGTAGAACTTCGTTTTCTTGACTCTGGAGGTCTTAGGAACATAAGAGATACTGATTTCTTGTTTCTAGTATTATTTTCATAATAAATGCACCAGTCTTTAGCTCAGCACCTAGTGAGTCTGGACTGCCAAGCTGCTAACCTGTTTTCTAAGAGTGTTGTTTAGAGGGGGTCCCCCCTCCGCCTTGCTGATAAGCATAAGCAGAAATTTTTAGATGTAAGCCAGTAATACGTGTTTTAGTATGGATTACTTTAATTAGCTAATGAAACTGCTCTCTTACTTTAGTAAAGTCAGTCTCTTTAGGGCTGGGTGGCCTAGGTGAAGTAACAGTGATCCTTTCAGTTCCAAAGGCCTGCTCACCAGGCAGAGCCCAAGGCATGCTAGGGAGTGCAAGCAGCACTAAGACCAGAAAGCCTATTGTATTCATTAAAAGAAATAAGAAAATCAGGTAGATGAATAGCAAAGATGAACTGATCCTGTTACATGGGACAGGGTGTTGAGAAAGTAATTTAAAATGTTGCACTCTTGCATGTCTTCATTTTGATTGTTTTAGTTCTTTTTCTTGTAATTGTGTCAGCAAACTCATTTTGTATTATTTATATGTAATATGGATAAACCATTGATTAATTGGGAAAACTATTTAGCAATATTATTAATTCTGATCCTTTTTTGGCATGTATGAAATTAGTATGTCTATATAATTTTTTTTTAATTCAAATTATTCCCTATTCTTCATTTAAGAAAATAAAAAGTAAAGAAAAAGTTACTTGCCAATGCTATCTCCTGGATCTAGGATACGTACCTTATATTCTTCACATTGATTGCATGTATTTTAGACTCTTGACAGAAATGTTTTTATTTGAGAAGGGGTATGTACACATATTTCCCTAACACTCTTCCCAGTTTGTAGAAAAAAATATGTTCATGTCTACTGAAAACTGTTAACATTTCTTTTGGGATAGATAGATCATCTTTTTAAAAACCTCTCCCCCCACAAAAAGTTTCTATTTAAATGGTTCACAGTTAAATTTAAATTTCTATATTTAGGTGATATTATGTTTAGATAACAACCACTAGAATCCAGGAAGTTCAGTGGTAAAGCTCACACATCAGGAGTTTATAGTCTGTTTTGTAGTCTGTGTATTTAGAGAAGGTTTGAAGCTTACCAGGAAAATCATTTCAACATTGTACAGAAGTTCTTCAGCACAAATGGACTTTTTAATTTCATATAATCATTAAGATAACAGTGTGTCACTTTTTAAAGCTTAGCTCTTGAGACTGTATTAGATTTATTTCTTTCAAAGAAGGATGCATTGAGGAACAGCTTTTATATATAAATATTTTTATAATATTTCAGCTTGGGTAGAGTTGGTTTGTTGAAATCAGCATGGTTTGATCAAATTTGGAGATGTTATAGCCACATTTTTGTAGTGTTTTCTCCATCTTTATTTTTTTCAGATGGAATATTTTATGTTCCTTACAACTAATCAAAATGAGAAACTGAGTTTGCCTTTGCCAAAAACTAGAACTATCATTTTTCACATTCTTTTATTTTCCAGGTCATTTTCAAGTAAGATTGTGTTTCCAGGGCTTCTGAATTCCTGAAAACTATGACTTTGATGATATATAAGGGCCCATATAAACATTTCAGGGGGAATCTAACTTTTCAAGCAATGTATTTTGTGTTGTGCATTCCAGATAGTTAACTCTTGTGTGCATGTGATTAGTTTGGAGAAAAATTAATGCAGTCCAGTATTAAGATTTATGGACTGAATTGTGTACCCACTGAAGACTTGCCAAGACAAAAGCACTTTTTTCAATTGGATATTAGAAACAGCTACTATTTCTGTTGATCTTTTAAAGTTCTGAATTGGGCCTATTTCAAATCATACCAGCATGAGGGCTCAGATTAATAATATACTTATTCAACTAGTGATACTGAGTAAAACCATTGCTTACATGGGTATGTATGAAGGATAAAATTTCATAAAATTATTTTCAGGTGCATTAATGCATTTGTAAAAGCTGTGTGTGATTTTTCTTTTGCATGAAAGAAATGAAGGATTTCTGTTTATTGTATTAGTTACAGGTGGGCTCGTAAGTTAATTTAAATGCTTTTTTATATCTTAAAACATACATCATTTTGCTGGATTATTCCAAAGGGTTTTTAACTCCGTACCTTTATCTCCTTTGAGATACCATGATTGTATGATGTTTAAGAAAAATCCCTAAACTTCCTTTATTGTTAGTTACAGCATGCTGCTGAAGTTTCTCAGCTGCGGGGAGCAAGGGTAATCTCTGCTGAAGATCTTCTATTTTTGATGCGTAAAGATAAGGTAATATAAAACAGTGATTATGTTAAAATGGTAGGCCTAGTGCTTAATTGAACTTGTTATAGCCTTCAAATTGGAACCATAACTACTGATGTTTTAGTCTTCATGGTTTATACAACAAAATCAGTTTACTACAAATGAATTGGTATTTTTATAAGAACAAAGACACTTATGGACAACTGTGCTAACAAGTAATCCTTAGTATCCTTACATGTCTAGTTAGACATTTTCATTGCTATTTCATATTCACTAAATATTGACTGTATGCTCCGTGTTATAAATGAGATGTAACTAGGTGGCATATTTATTTTTCTTATTTTATATCTTAACATTATCAGAATTACAATCTTTCATATGCTAAATTTTTAAATACAAATTTTATTCTGTGACACTAGCTTACAGGAAAAAGCAAAATCAATGAAAGTGAGTATATGAAAAACATAAATATATACCATAATATCTGTTTTTTATAAATTCTTTGTATTAATATATTTAAGCTGGTACTTGTGTCTGATTTTGTTGTAATTGTTTTCCATGAGCAGGTAGTTGAAAATATTCTGCAAGATTTTCCACGTCTTATTTAATCATTTCTTTGTTGATATAAAGAATGTAAAGGGAAAAAAATGTCTTCGTCAAAAAGCTTATGGTCTTGTTTAAGGAATCTGATGGCTTAGTTGAACAATCAGCTGAGACTTAAGAGAATTTCAAGGTTGTGAGACCTAAGTTGTGCAAGTGGAGGGCTCTGCGTGAGTAAGGCAAGGCTCACATAGCTGTGGAGAGCGAGCCAAGTGCAAAGAGAGGAGCCAAGGTCCTGGTTCAGGAGTCAGAGCGAAGTGGCTCGTGGCTCTGGGATTAGTAAGAAGGAAGAAATGGAGAGAAAGTGAAGAATAAGAATAAATCACCAGGATTTGGTGACCTCTTTCTTGATACTTGGAGTACCACATAGAAGAGATGCTGTGAGGAGAAAGCCAGGGTGCTGTTGGCAGAGTAATAGGGAAATCTAAAAGATGCTTGCTGCAGGCAGCCAGGGAACAGCAGGTTTGGCATGAGGGCTCTGCAGAACATTTGCCAGAAGTAAAGAAATTGGCACATACCATACCCACACTGACACTTTTTTTTGCCCTTTTGGGGAAGTGAAAAATTAAAATCTTATTGAAACCACAGGAATATTCCCTGCCTAACAGCGCTTTCCTGCTATCTAGGAGGACTCTTCACCAGAAGCTTTTTGCCACCCAAGAACATAGCATTTTATTTATACACTGACATGTTCCCAAAAGAATTTAAACAAGCTTAGATGGGTAAACAAAATTAAAATATCAAATGGAATCAGAACAGAGAGACAAGAAGGGCAGCGAAAGACTTATAGTCAGGTATGCCTTTTGTCTTAATACAAGTAGTTCCAGTTTATATTCAAGCAGTATTTATTGGCTGCTGTGTTTCACATATTACACAAAGCAAGCATCACCTCGTCTCATGAACTCCTCACAGTGGGCATGGTAGGTAGGTATTTTTCTTACTGTGCAAGCAAAAAAACAGATTCAAGCGTATGTACTACTTTTGGCTGTGCTGAGCTTTAGTTGTGGGACTCAGTCTCCCTCCACATAAAAAGATGATTAGATCTGTGTGTGTCAGAGCTGTTGGAGATGTCAATGATGCACATGTGAAGAGCTGTGTAAAATCAGTAGGATTCAGATATTGGAAATCTTGAGTTGGGGCCCAAGGCCCTAGGTCTTATCCCAGTCCCAAAAGGCGGGTGTGGGGAATGTTAAACCTGAAAGGCAGGCACCAGTGATAATACCTACTAAGTGCAATCACAGAAAAGGCCTCAAAATGGTATCAGTTATTTTTTTTAAAGTTAACGAGTTTTTTTTTTAAACATAAAGAGTATCATCCTGAGACTTAAGTATCATTCATAGGCTTTGAGTTTCCTAAAAAGAATTGTTTCCTAACTCAGGTTACAAAATGGTTTTCAGGAAATAAAACATGAACCAACTCATCTAATAAAAAGATTTTCAGGGAAGAAAACAAACAATGAATGTTTGTAACTCAATTTCTTAAAATAAAATTTTGTCCTAAAAGTGTATAAGACATTCAATAACATTAGCATACTTAGTATGGGGAATGTGCTATTTATCACAGTCTCCAAAAAGAATTTAAACTTTTATACACACAGAAAAATAATTATTGTGATTTTGGAACTCCGGATATTTTCAATTTAAAAGTATTTATGTTTTAGCTTTTATAATTAATTTGGTGGCTACATTTTATTCCATAGTATTATGCTGTGGACTGCTATGTTATCACTAGTGATCCTGTGATACTCGTTTCTTAAATGTAATTATTATATTTTGTGAAGTGAATATGCATATAAATGTTCTTATTTACTTATATTTTTAATAGAAAAAACTAAGAAGACTGCTGAAATACATGTTCATGCGAGATTATAAATCAAAGATTATCAAAGGAATAGATGAGGATGAGCTTTTGGAAGGTAATGGAAACAAAATTGTAAACTAAAACACAATACCTTATGATCCATGTGTGCTGGATGACCTGTTTTTTATAATGTGAAGGTAGCTGTTCCCATTATATGAGTAGTGTATATGTGCTTCTTTTAAATAATATAGTTTGGAAATTATGCAAAAATGTATTTAGTTGGGCTGGGGATTTAGCTCAGTGGTTTCGCTGCCTGCTGTGCAAGCGCAAGGACCCGAGTTCGATCCCCGGTACCAAAAACAAAACAAAACAAATGTATTTAATTGGCATTTTATCTTGTGATTTTTCTGTTACACAACTTGATAGCAATCTAGCATTTCAGTTCTTTCTGTTAGTAATGTGTACTACTTTACATCAGACAATCATGGAAGTAAGAGAATCATGTAGAGTCAGTATAATTGATTTTTTGCAAGTGTGATTTTCGTGTGGTATATGTAGGGAGTCAGAATCATATTTTTTAAATTGACAGATTTTTGTTAATTTATTATAACTATCTGATATATTTTATGATATAAAATCACCTCATTCTGGTAGCCCTGTGCTGTTTAAAATCTAACAAGCATAACACAAAATATTCTCCTTTTGTGATCTCTGAACTGAGTTCCCCATTTTAGAATATTTAGAAAAATATTAATGTTGCAAAATCAAAGTGTTATGCTGAAAATGGATAAGTACTAAATAATATTTACTGAATCAAATTCACAGAACTTAATTTAGAAATAATTTATTTGGAAATGTTTTTAGAAATAACTCATTATTTAGAAATGTTTTTTGGAAATAACTCGTTTTTTATTGACTATAGTCACAGTTACAGTGGTACTCATTTCTAATTAGATACATGGATAAATTAGGTAACTAAAAAAAAAAACCTACCAGATAAAGGAGAATTTCAGAAAACTTGACTCAGGGCCGAAGATTTAGCTCAGTGGTTCCGCCCCCTGCCTCACAAGTGCAAAGTCCCAAGTTCAATCCCCGGTACCAAAAAAAAAAAACCAAAAAACTGAAAATAAACCACTTACTTTCATTCACCATCAACAAATCACTTTCACCCCCTGTGTTTTTCTGATTACCTATATTATACGTTATCACCTATTTAATATTCTAGTAGTTCTCATAGAATTTAATTCCTGGAAGATAGTTCTACAGATGATTTTACGTGTTTCCTTTTATAGAGTCCACCAGGAATACAGACTTGTAGGGAAGAAAATACCTGGATTCCCATCAATCCCAGTTCTCTGCTTTTTCTGTGTATGACTGGACAGTCAGTTCTCTCATGTTCTAAGAGAGAAATTATACTGCTGAACACATAGGGTTCTTACAGAGTTAAGTACTTGGTAACATGTCTACCACTGAATGGGTAAGACCTGTTAATACCGTGCTGTGAACACCTAAAAACTCAGACTGGAAATGTTATTATTCACTTGTGCTAATACCAACTCACTAATTTGATGGCCTTGCTCTTTTTATTTCACATCTGTCTGCTTTATCTTCATTTATAAGATCTAAATTTGTGAATCTTTTAAAAAGAACATCAAAACTTAAAAAACAGTTGACAAAAACTATAAGACAAAATATTCAGGTAAAATACATATCAGGTGGGCATTGTAGAGGTGAGCAATTCAGCAGAAGATGGTACCTCTGAAATGCTAGCAAAAGGCAAAAGAGTAGATATCCTAGAAGTAAGTAGAGGGAACAGGGAAAGATATAGCTAAAAAGAGCCTTCCTAGGGTCATCACAAAACTTAAATCTTGGAACACTGTGACTCTTCAGATAGGTCTAACATTATTTAGGTCACTGCAGGGAGCAATGTATGCCAAAGGTATTAAAAACAGTTCAACCAGTGAGCGATTCATGGAAGCTAACAGTTGTATGAGTTACCAGTAGAGCCAAACCAGCAAGAAACCTAATGGTGATATTGAAAATGACAGCCAAAGACAACCTGATTAAAGCCACAGTCACTCTTGGTGATGGAAAATGCACACCAATGGCTCTACTATATAATAAGCAGCATCAGAGGCCGCACATTACAAGCAGAGAGATTCCAGAGAGATTCCATTGTACTTGCCCAGCCAACACAAAAACAACTAAATATTCTGAAGTGACAACCAGCCCTAGAAAAGGGAGGAAATTTTTATTAAGAAGTGTGATGATCTAAAATGTCCATTTTCAACAAGAAGAACAAAATACTGGACATATAATGACAAGTAAATATGATCTATTAAAGAATATGAAGAAAATGAGACAATAGAAATCACCCTTTGGACTCTGCAAACAAAAATCTTCAAAGTAGCTATTGTGAATATATGAATATTGTGAATATCAGTATGTTCAGATTACTAAAGGAAATCATGTTTAAAGAACAGAAGGAAGAAGGTATGATGACCATGTCTTACAAAAAACAAGTTGAAATTATGGTGTTCAAAAGCACAATGACCACAATAAAAAAATTAAATAGGGGGTCTCAACAGAAGTTTTGAACCAACAGAAGGAAAAATTGGTGAATTTCAAGACATCATTAAAGATTATACAACCTGGAGATAAAAGAGTAAAGAAAAATTAACAGAGCTTCAGAGAAATGAGGGGACACCATGAACTGTATCACTGTGTGTAGTATGTATCAGAAGGAAGAAACGGGAGCAGAAAAAGGTATTCAAGGAAATAACTGAATGACTGAAGATTTCTCAAATTTGATAAAATTGTTAGACTACATATCCAGCCATCTCAACAAACTTCAGTGGAATAAATTCAAAGAAATCCACTCTGATCCACATTATAGTAAAGACAGAAAATTATGCAGGCTGCCAAAAAAGGTATTTGAAAATGTGACCTTTGGGAAGTGAGTGGATCCTGAGGCTGAGCTTCAGGAACGGGAGTAGTGTGCTTCTAACCAGACATGAGAGAGGTTCCTTCCCTCTCAGATGGCAGGCACATGGCCGTCTGCAAACCAGAAAGCAGCCTTTACCAGACACCAGACCTGCCAGCACTTTGATCTTGGCCTCCCGACTTCCAGTACTATTTGAAATAAATGTTTGTTGTTTAGACCACCCAGGTTATAGTATATCTGTTACAGTAGCCTGAACAACATCGGGGAAAGGTCCACAGTTAATGGTGAAAAACTGATACTCTCTCCCCAAAGATTATAAACAAGACAAGGACCTGTGCCTGTGCCACTTAAGATGCAGCACTGTGCTTAGGCAGGGAATGAAACAGAGGACATCTAGATTGGAAAAGAATTATCTGTCTATAGATGACACGATCTTATATATTTTAAAAATTTAAGGAATCAAAAGCTATTACACCTAATAGACAAGTTCAGCAAGTTTTCAGGATACAAGATATACAAAAATCAAGTGTATTTTTATATACTAATGATGAACGACCCAAAAATGAAATTAAGAAAACAGTGCCATTTTCAGTAGCATCAAAAAGAATAAAATACTTTGGAATAAAATTTACCAAAGGTTTGCTAACACTGAAAACTACAAAATATTGTGGAAAGAAAGAAAGGCTTAGATGAAAATAAAGATATCCTGTGTCCATGGATTAGAATACTTATGTTGTTAAAGTTGTACTTACCAACTTGATCTACAGATTCCACCTCCTTTTTTGTAGAAATGGACAGGCTGATTCTATCACTCATATGGAAATGTCAGATTCTGGCATGGAAATGACTCATTTTCTAGGCTATCCACAGCCCAGAATAGACAAAACAATCTTGGCAAAGAATGAAGTTGGAGGACTCTTGCATATGAATTTCAAAACTTACTATAAACCTACAGTAATCAAGACAGGATGGTACTGGCATACGGACAGTCATATTGGTCAACAGATTGGAGTAAAATTGAGAATCTTGAAATAGGCCTTCACATTTAGAGTTAACTGGTTATGGCAAAGGTTTCAGAACAGTTTAACAGGGCAAGAATAGTCATTTCAACAAATGGTACTTGGACAACTGGAATACAAAAAAAGAGAATTTCGCTTTTTCATAACAGTACACAAAAGTTAATGCAATGTAGACCATAGACCTAAATGTAAGAGTTCAAAGTGCAAATTCTTAAAAACAGGAGTAAATATTCATAACATTTGGTGCAGTAAAGCATTCTGAACATGTAACACAAAAAGCTCAAGCAGCAAAAGAAAAATAAATTAGATTTGATCAATTTTAAAACTTTTGTGGTTCAGAAAACAATCCGAAGAACATGCAAAGAGCCTAGAGATTGGTGGAAAATTTTGCATATTATAAATTTAAGTTATGTGTAGAACAGGTAAAGAACTCTTACAACTCAACAATAAAAAAGTCAGTTTAAGAGTGGGCAAAGGATCTGAGACATTTCTCCAGAGAAGATTTATTAATGGCATGGAAAAACTCCTCAGTATCATTGGCCATCAGGAGAATGCAAGTCAAAACCATAGTCATGATCTACTTCACATGCATTATGATGGCTGTGATCAAAAGGACAGTGAAAAGTGCTGTGGGATGCAGGGAGTTGGAGTCCTTTCATGTTGTCAGTGGAAGTATCAATGGTGTGGCCACTTGAAGCATTTGGGGAGCTCAAGAAGCTAAATATAGGTATACCAAGTGAACAGACATGTAGTGGAGTGTCATGAAGGTGAGTGAAAATAAATATCCACACAAAATACTGTACATGAATATTAATAACAGTAAAACTCACAGTAGAAAAGTGGAAACAGTCCAAATGTCTATCAAATAATGTATACATATATAAATAGGAATATTCATACAAAGGAATAAAATTTGGCAATAAAAAGGAATTACGTACTGATGCATGGTAAAACATAGATCAACCTTGAAAGCAGTTAGTAGAAGCCAGTCACAGAGACCACATATTTTATTCTATTTACATGAATGTCTGGAATGAGCAAATCTAGAGAGAGTGTAGAGTAGTTGCCTGGAGCTGGGGACTGGGAGGGTTGAGATGAGGAATCATTTAAAAGTACATCCTTCTGGTCAGACCTCCATCATTGACTGCATTAGCTTCTGACTTCCTCAAGCTCTTAAGTCTCTAAAGATTTAGCTGTTATATAAAGGTCCATACTGTGCCCCCCAAATACATTGTTACACATAATTAATAGTGCCTTATTAAAAGCTGCAATTTAGACAATGACTGGCTTAAAACTGATTTTTGTAGAGAACAAAAAAAAAAAATCATGTAAATTAACACATAAAGAGAATTGTCCAAAAATCAGTTTTCTATTTGAAGAACATATTCCTTTCTAAATATTTATTGGAAAATATTCAAAGTGGACACTCATTATACCTAAAAATCAGTACTTGATAATGTTCATGATATCTTTATTTGTTACAAGAGCACGTAGTCACCTTAACAAAATCAGGTTCTTTCACACTTACTGAATTATACTGATATTTTTATGCTTTAAGCTTACTAACTGGCTATTGAAATATTTATACTCCTTCCTGACCTTTTGCAATAACTTTCTCAGCATTATGTTTTGCTTTTAAAGGGGCTGATGTTATAGGTCATTGGCAGTTCTGGGATTTACCTTGCCCCCAGTCCTGCTTCTGAGCCCCAACCTACAAAATTGAATGAAAGAGTATAATGATGGTTTTGTCAGCTAAGAGAAAGAGAGTAAGGTCCTTTTAGGTTTTAAATACAGTGCGATATATTATACATAGTATTTTCTTCTTTTTAATTTCAGATCTTGGTCTTGTGATTTTTGATTTGTAAGTTTTTAAAATTTTTGTAATTAGCCTTACCACAGTCCATCTATTCTTATTTTTTCTGTAAGAGCAGCATTTCCTTTTATTTATCCTCTTAATTTTTAATTATATTTTATTTATTTTTATTAATTGCCTCTTCCTATTTTTTTCCCCCTAGTTTAAGTTGGACTCTTAATTAAGCATTTTTAATCTTTCTTGGGTTTTTTTGCAGTGTTGGGGATTGCAACCAGGACTTTTACACTGAGCTACATCCCCAGGCCTTTTTATTTTTATTTTTTTCATTCTGAGACAGGGTCTCACTAAGTTGCTAAATTAAGTAGGCTGGGCTTGAACTTGAGACCCTCCTGCCTCAGGCTTCCAGAGTGCTGCGATTATAAGGCATTGGGCCATTCCTGGCAGAAAAAGTCACCTGGGATGGTTCTTACAGGGAACAAATCTATAACACTGAGGTTATTAGCACCACATAACTAAGCTAACCAACCTGATCTTTCCTTTTTAACTACAAAGATATCTGGGCTGAAAATTTACTTCTGAGTAGAACTTTAATTACAGCTAGGAAATTTGATGGAAATGTTCTTCTTTTCATTAATTTTTAGATTACCTAGGATTGAAACTTTGATTACTTTTCAAAGAAGGGTGTTTTTAAATTTCCCTGTAGATAACACCTCCCTTTTGGGAAGTATTTATTGTTACTTTTATTATCACAATGACTTAAAATCTCCACCTTTTGGGATTTAGTAAAATTTTTATTGGGTGCAGGTATTCTCAGACTGTGGTAGCTGCTGTGGCTCCCTTTTCCTGTTTCTGACTCCATTCTCTTGTGCTCCAGCCAGAGTGCACAGGGCTCACTGAACTGTGGCGCAAGCATGGCTGTGGCTGTGCAGCAGTCCCTGTGAGTCAGTCTAGCTGAGACTTTGTTTTTAGTGTGGTCGAGACCAGCAAGGAGGAGGCTTGGGTAAGGCCAGGAGGCGGCACAAGTAGGAAAGCACTTGGCTTTAGGCCTCTGAGAGTCTGCAGAGGTTGGTATGGACCCTAGAGTAGGCTTTAAATGCTTGTGGATGCAAAGGATCTGCCTGGACTGAACCTTCCTGTCGTGGTGTCAAGAGAGTAGGAAAGACAGACCAAGGGCTTGGGGAGTGCCTCCACCCTACAGGCCCTGCTTCACCTGCTTTGCACTCCTCTACTCTCCACTGGCTGCCATGACTTGGGGCCCTCTACCACACCTGAACCCTACTAGCAAAAGTAGAAAGGAAATGCTGGAGTGAGGGGTGAAGACACCCGGAGGGAAGGAGGTAAGACAGAGAACAGTACCTGCCTGAGTTCAGAACCAGTCAGCAGCTTCCATGAAATCCAGCAAGGAGAGCATCTAGTGAGGTTCAGACATGGCTCAGAGGAGGTTTCCCATGGTTACCACACACAGCTTCCCAACTAAGTAACACTGCAGAGTAATAGAAAATTAAAGGAGAAGGGTGGGCTGGGGTGTAGTTCAGTGAATGGTAGAGCGCTTGCTTAGCATGTCTGAGGCCTGGGTTGCATCCCAGCACTGCCAAAAAGGAAAAAGTCACTCCAGACCAAATTAGGACCTGAAGTGAAAATACACCAGTTCAGCCAGAGTACATGGGAAAATACCAAAACATGACAGTTCCAAGGGAAAAAGTAAGAGATGTAGAGGATAAAACCGTGGTACTTAATGTGCAAATGATAGCCAAAAAATAGAGAGATAGCTGAGAAGCAATTATTAAGTAAATGTTAGAAGTGAATAACCTTATATGAAGAAAATCTGAGCCTGCAGTGTAAGACTTCTAATCTTTTTTAATGACTAAAGGTGCACATCTAGGATGTCTTAGTAAAATTCCTAGCCTTTAAACAGAAGAAAACTCTTCCTCTGCCCACTAAAAGGAAAGGATGAATGTATGGGATTGCTATTGAACTTCCTGTTTGTAACTCCAAGCTAGAAAGCACCGGAATAGTAGCTGCTGATTCTTGAGAGGAAAGGACTTGATACCCTGTGAACATCTATTGTGAGGGTGAAAGAAAGTTTGTACAATGCCAGGGTACCAAAAGTAAACCGTCCATGTTTTTTATCTAGAAACTTCGAAGTTAGAAACAAGGAAGAACAGCAAAGGGAAAGCATGTGGAGTACATAATCTTGTTTGGACTCATCCAGTATTTATCCTTAATTATATGATATTTAAGAACATTCAATTGAAGTGGTAAATTTCTTGAAATACTATGAATGACATTTTGTTAATATTCTACAAATAATATGCTTTTTCCATAAAAAGTCAGGTACTTATAGTTAGAAAAGGGATTAAGTAAATATTTTTCACAGTCTGTGGGTGAGGACTGTCAAGGGGGAAAATGAAAGTGTTATTAAGATCTCTTTTATAGAGGGAAAAAGTAGGAACAAATTATTTTACTGGGAAGAAGATACCTCTTTGATGAGGGTATACCTGAAAACATGTTTTAAATAATAATTGAAGCTATCATTTAAAATTTGTTCAGTGTCCCAAGCAGAGAAAGGGGAGATAGAGTAATGAAAACAGAAAAAGAGATAGTAAACATTAACAGAACAGAAAAGTATATGAAAGTGTGAAATCAACAAAGAGAAGAAATGGAAAGATGAGCAAAATATCCAAATCAGTAAAAAGTAAGGAAAAATAAAATGAGATAAATACTAAAAAAATAAATAAAAATCACATATGTTGCAGTAAATGTAAATAAAATGAATTCTTCCATTAAAAGTTAGATTCTAAACAGCATGTGGTGATACATATCTGTAACCCCAGCAATTAGGCTGAAGCAGGAAAATCACCTCAAATTCCAGACCAGCTTGTACTACATAGTGATCCACTGTATCAATCAATAAAATACATATATGTATGTATATATGTAAAATAAAAGAAAAACTTAAAATCTGAAAAGGAAGTTTAGAACTTTACATTTGTAGTCTGAGGGAGTAGAGAGACATCATATCAAATAAACGTTATAAAAGAACTTGTTTGACAATATAAAAATGTTAAAATCCTTTAGGGCAAAAAATACCCTAAAAATCAGTAGGCAAATGAAAGAATAGGAAAAATTTATTTTATTCAGATAATAGAATGATTTAAAAGAAAACCCAATTGAAAATGGATAAAGGAGAAAAACAAACAGTAAACAGAAAGGCTGATCCAGACAAAGGTGAGAACACAATTCGGTTTATTGATAGTTAGGGAAATTAAACTTTCAATCACAATTATATCTTATCCGACTTTTCCCGTGTAGAGGGAAGACTGTCCTCATGGTTGGAAGTGTGAAGGGCTAATGTAGTAGAAAATAGAGATCTAGTGAAATTTAAAATGTTTGAATACTTTAACTCAGCAGTTCTCTTGGCTTCTGTGCCATAAGACCAAAGCCACACATACAGAAGACTACATGAAAGAGATGTTTATTGCAGCATTTGCCCCAGCGGCAAAAACTTGGAACAATGTGTGTGACAATCAACAGAGAATTGATGATTGGTTGGAAAGCTGTGCTACATACATATTGTAAAATAGTATGTGGTCCTTACAAAGAAACCAAGCCTATGTTCTATCCGTGGACTCATATTTCTGTCATCAGCTAAGAAATGTGAAATGAAGAGAAGGGGGCAGGTATAAGAACCTCTTTCTAAACAGGAAAATATGAGTAAAACACGTCCACAAATCAGTGTATTCTGTGTATGTGTGAGCATGAAGAAATACATGGGTGAGGGTATCATGGGTAGTGAACGTGAGCCATGTCTAATAACATGAGAAGGAAGAAGACAGGGACACAAGCAAAAATCAGTACACGTGAGGGCCGGGGATTTAGCTCAGTAGCACCGCGCTTGCCTTCCAAGCGTAAGGTGCTGAGTTTGATCTCCGGTACCAAAAAAATAAAAAAATCAATACACATGAGAGTCTAATTGTAGATATCTATAAAAACTTTATAAAATTTTAGAAGGTGATTAAAATTGAAGAAAACTGCTTTATGAGCTTAAAAATGAAAATTGACCCTCATGTATATAGGTATTAAAGCACTTGTAATTTTCTTCTTAAATCTAACAATCCTTACCTTAAGGTGACAAATTCTGAAAGAAATATCTCAACAATGATTATGCTTTTTCATAAGTTTCCTTTTGTGTTATTAGTTTTGCTCTTTGAGGGATAATAGTTTATCCCTTATTGATAATTTCCTACCCTGTTTTCTTTAGTGCTTTTGTTAATAAACTCTACTGCTTCACATTCATATTATTGATTTTGCTTTCTTTGCTTGGATTTATCCTCTCTAACAATTTTTTCTCTTAGATGTTGCATCAGATAATATATATTTTAAATACTATATAGCAGTGTCCTTTTCCCAAATCTAAGCAGCATCTCCACCCTTTATAAGGGATGTCTGTTGGCCCTTTCATACTTACTCTACTAATTAATAATTAGATTTTATTCTGTCGATCTAATTTGTAGTATGAATACTTTAATTCTGCATAGCTTCCACATTTAGTTTTGGGTACAAGAATTCTCCTTTAGGGCTGGAATTTAACTCAGTGGCATGGCACCTGCCTTGCAAGCATGAGGTCCTGAGTTCAATCCTCAGTACTAAAAAAATAAAAAGAATTCTTCTTTAAAGATTATTTTGAGAAAATTCTAATTCTGAACTACATGCACAGTATGTAATACATGCAGTGGTTGTGCTGATATAAGCCTACTGAGAATATTTCTTTTTTTCTCTCTTTATTATCATAAAGACAAGTTGAGTGGCAGCAATGCAAACAAAAGACAAAAAATTGATCAGGACTTTCTCAGCTCTATTGACCAGACAGGAGAACTTTTGGCAGTGTTTGAAGATGATGAGATTGATGAAGTTAAACAAGAAAGAATGGAGGTATAGTACATTCTTCCCCTTTTACAGTAATCGACAACCATAGAAGTGCCTCTGCTATTTAGTTCTATTCTTGTGAGTTTTAAATGTCTGAAATCTCCAAACCAGTGGTTTTATATCTGATGGCAGCGGAATATAGAGGAACTTTCCCTTCACAGTCACCTTTGGGAATCAACTTTAATTTCTTTTTCTTTATTTCCTCCTTGGAAAATGTGTGTGTGAGAATAGGTTTCTCTATTCTGGATTTGAAATATGTTTGTGTTGTTTTATTCCATTAAAGGTAACTTGTCACTAAATATTTATCTTCTGTTGCAAATTACCCAGTTAGCTTGGTAGAAGAGGTAATTTTTACTGCTTTTGTTTTGGCACACAGAAGGAAGAGCTGTTTTCCAAATGATTGTTTGTTGGACTCATTAGCTCAGGTAGTGCAGTTACATGCTTTAGTATCACTGAAACACAGCGTTAATGACCTGTTTGGATTTCTTGGATAGGTTTTAGCAGTGAATGTGAAAATTGTATGTCCTCTACCTTTGAGTGCCTTCCAAAATACAAAACGTATTCTTATAATTCTTATTGCTGCTATTATACTTTTACATGTGAGAAATCTCAATTTCCTTCTCCCCCTAAATTGAGCAAGAGAGGTAATTCCATAATTCTAAAAGATATGCTAAGTGTCTACTTTATCATAGTCTCTATGCATGCTATAAGTATAATTATTTCATGTTAAATTTTGGAAAAGGTCCAATATACATACATGCTTTGTAAACTTTAACAATCTTCTTTGAAGAATTAGTATGCTTAGCTCATAAATTGTTGATCTAAAGGCACTGTTCTCTTAGGTATCAATTACCTTAGAAATGTTCTGTTATCTTGGTTTGGGGCAACTGCAAATGGTTATCCTTCAACTTTGCCTTGGGCCAAAAACATGCTAAGTTGTCCAAAGCAGGTGACAAACATGTATTTCTGATGTCATTATGGCCTAAACAGGATATGATTGTTTCATGGCATGGTTTCACTTATAATTCATTACACAGAAAGCAAATATTGTTTATTCTTTATTTTTAAAATTTTTTCTATTCTGAAAATGGCCATTAAGGAAAAGGTCATTGAAGTAACTTTTCAGTTTTGATGGGAAAAATCTCATCTAACCAATCCTGTTGCCTAGAAGGGAAGAAATGGAAGATTTGTAAAACTGAGCTCCTAATAGTGGGCTACCGTCAGCCTAGAAAAATGATGAATCAGGGAGGCACTAGTTGAAGTCAATAAAATAGATGGAAGTGCTGTAAATAAAAAAAAAGCTTGACCACTTAATACACTCTGTATCCCACCTCCATAAACTTAGGTATTACCTAGTAGTAATAAGTAGAATAAAATTTCAATAGATGATAAAAATGAATGGCTATAGTAGAAATCTGCTTCATCTATACAATAGGCATGAGATTGGCAGTGTCTTTAAGGTTTCCATTGAAATAAAATCTTCTCTAACCAAGTTAACAAAGAGTTGTTTTGTTACTCCACTCATCCAGATAACAGAGTTTAACTGAATAAAAATGATGGCCTTGTAGATATACTGTAGACAGTAGAAGTGGAACCATTAAGAGCAGGGGCCTTGCCTGCTTCTAATTTGACAGGTTACAGTTTCAAGAGTAAACCACAACTGTTGCAGTCCAGATGAAACCACTTTGGACTCGCAGACTGCAATCTCATGTGTTTAAAGTTCAGCAGAATAATCAGTCCTGGCATCATTCAGTGATTTAATTTTCCTCCAAGCATCACTTAGGGTTGTAGAAACTTTATTTACTATCTTCTCAAGAATATGAAAATGGTATAGACCTACCAACAAAGCCTAATTTTGTTTTCTTTCTTTGTTGTTTTAGGGGTTTTTTTCCCACTTAAATGTAATTTAGAAGAGAAAACCTTTTATAGCTATAAAAATTCACTGGGGGCTCCATCTTTCTCTCAAAGCATTGGGTAAGCATGTGAATACTAGCCTGTGCTCTTCCATGGGGTTTTCAGCTGATGTTCCTGCGCCTGGCTTTTGGTTTCACTGGTAAGGAGCTTCATTATTACTAACTTTCATAGGATGTGGCATGTGGAAAGTGAATTTTCATCCATTTTGCCTTGCTAGTGCATCATTTTGATAGTTAATGAGCTCCTACCCTGTTTATTCTCTAGCACCAAATTTCTAACACTTAGGTGTTTCTGTTGGAGAAATCTATGGTCATGATCCCTGATGATACTTCCAGATAATAGAGTAAAAATTATATAATACTCAGCTGTTTTGATTTGAGGGACACCTAAGTATAGCCTTCTTCCAACTGCCCCTCCTCCCACCCAGTCAAAATGAGTCAAGAGTGTTTTAGTATTGATGTTTTTTCAATCAATTTTTATTAAAATTCTTATCAATTACATGTGGTTTTGTGATCCAGAAGCCAAGAAAGGGTCACTAAAAGTTGCAAATAGCTTTGTGTTTTCTTAACAAGGAATAACTATAATCACTGACAGAAGAGCCCTAAGCCCCCCTAGGCTTATGGAGGAACCTGACAATTCAAGTTACCTTTAATCAAGGAAGCTCTCCGGTCTGATAAGCTTCTGAGTTTGTCAAGGGAGTGTAAACAATGGACACTTTAAGAATTAGGTGGGCTCTCCTTTCAGTCTAATCTTCAAACTGATAAAAAGAAAGAGTGCAAGAATTTACAAGTAGCAACCTTTAAATAAGTTGGGATGCACAAAATCCCTAGTAACTTTATCTTCTGCTTCTAAGTCAAAGGCTTAATACTAGAATCTAGAAAGAAAACAGAATGGTATACGTAAAATTCAAGGCAGCTCATAATTTTTAAAATAAGTTTAAGTTGAATAAGATCCAAGGTGGCCGTCTGAATTTTCAAACCTGAAGTGAAGGGGCCATAGATTTTATTTTTTTATTTTTTTGGAACCAGGGATCGAACTCGGGTCCTTGCACTTGCAAGGCAGGCAGCGGAACCACTGAGCTAAATCCCCAGCCCGGGCCATAGATTTTAAAATGTGGAGTTTTTTATAAAGGCTAAATGATAAGAGAAATCAGGCATGCACACACTGTGCCCAGTGGTTACAATGTTGTGACAGCAGAGGGTTCGCAGTCCCAGGATGACAGTTGTTCTAGGTGTGTGGACTGAGAAACTCAATAAAGAGGTCAGAGGGGCAGATGGCAGCAGATGTTCTCTACCTTCTCTTGGTCTTTGTGTTAGACCTTCATTTGTGTATCATGATCTTTTTTAAGGAAAGGAAAAGCAAATGCCTTATGAGTCTAAAAATGGCTTAGATAAGATTTAACAGAAAAGAGTATTGTCAGTAAGATAAACTTTTACAAATACCAAAACAATTAAAAGATTGATTTAAAAACTGAAACTCAGAAAAAAGTCAGTAATTTCAGTGTATATGGGATTAAGAAATGATGATAGGGTCTGAAGTGATAACTCAGTGGTAGAGCACTTGCCTTGCATATTGAAGGCATATGGTTCAATCCCCAGAACCATAACACAAAAAACCAAAGAGAAAGAAAAAAATAAATGAAGATAGAATTATATACTAGAATATATACCTATATATAGTTTGTATGTATATTATACATATGCAGACATATAAATACATACGTATATATCTATATTTGCATATAGATTTACTGCTTACATACTGTTCATAGCATACTATTTAGGAATAGAAATAAAATTTTACTAGATTTTTTTTTAAAAGATGAAAGCATAAGAACCAGCAGTAGTATATGAGATCAACTCAGATGCTAGTGGTATTAGTTTCAAAGAAGAAAGAATTTAAACAATAAAGCTTTTAAATAGGTTAAGAACAATAATTTCGTTATTAAAACATTCTGCCTATAATGAAGATATAATAAATAACAAATATTAACCATCAAATTTCTGAGCATTCAAACATAAGAAAACTTTGGAAGTGCAAGCAGAGGTCACACAAAAGCATTTGTAGTAGAGACTGGAGCAAACCACTTTCAACCTTTGGTAAAGTGACTGTCTCAAAATTTTTTAAAAGGCTGGGGATGTAGTTTAAGCGTAGAGCATTTGCCTAACTGCATGAAGCCCCAGGTTCAATTCCCAGTACCAGTTCATACACACACACTAGCAAGTCATATTCAACAGGACATCAAAAAGATCATTCATTTTAATCAAGTTGATTTCATCCCAAGGAATCAAGGATGGTTGAACATACATACACAACTCATTAAAAATAATACATCAGATAAATAGGATGAATCATAAAAATCTTATGATCATCTCAATACACATAGGAAAAGCATTTGATACAATTCAACATGCCTTCATGATAAAAGCTCTGAATAAAATAGATATAGAAGAATTGTACTTCAGCATAATAAGGGTTATATATGACAAACAATAGCCAGCATCACATTGAGTGGGGAAAAGCTGAAAGCATTTCCTCAGTGATTAGGAACATGATAAGGATAAGTCCACTCTCACTTCTCTTTATTAATATAGTCTTAGAAGGTTTAGCCCGAGCTACTGGGCAAGAAAAAAAAATAAAAAGGCATACAACTAAGAAACAAGAAAGTTAAATTATCCCTATTTGTAGAAGATATGATTCCATATCTAGAAAAACCTAAAACCTTCACCTGAAGACTATTAGAATGGATGAACAAACTTAGTAAAGTTTCAGAATACAAAAACATATAGAAATCATTAGTGTTTTTATACACAAATAACAAATTGGCTGAGAAAAAATCATAAAAGCAATCTCATTCACAGCACACACAAGATACCTAGGACTGAACTTAAAGAAGTGATAAACCTTTACAATGAAAATTAGAAAACACTAAAGAAAGAAATGGAAGGAGACTAACAACAACAAAAAAGGAACAATCTCCCATGCTCATGGATTGAAAAAATTATATTAGAGTGTCTATAATTCCATGATTTACAGATTCAGTGCAATCTATATCAAAATAGTTTTCTTTACACAAGTAGGAAAAAAATCCTAAAATTTATATGGAAGTATAAAAGATCTTGAATTCCCAAAGAGATCTCAAGCAAAAAGAGTACATTTATTATTTTAAAGATAATTTTTGTTCAGATAACTTTAAAATAGTTTATGAAATTATTCTTCAGGGAATATTAGTACCTCCAAGAAACATTTGGAAATTTTACCTACACAGAGCAGAACTAATGTAATTTTGTGTTTTTATGACCTAAGACCTGCAAAACAAGTAGTACTAATTACATTTAGAAGAATCTCAAAACCTGAGGTGTAATATGTAGGTCTAAAAACTGATTTCCTCGTCAGACCTGGTGGCGCGCGCCAGTAATCCTAGCACTTGGAAGGCAGAAGCAGGAGGATCGCCATGAGTCCCAGGACAGCCTGGGCTACATAGTGAGTTCAAGGCCAGCCTGAAATACATAGCAGGACTGTCTCAAAAGACAAAACTGATTTCCTTTGCTTTCCTTTCCTGCTCTGTCCTGTCCTATCCTGCCCTCCCTCCTTTTTTTCCTTCTCTTCATTCATAGTACTGGGGATGTAGAACCCAGTACCTTCACATTGAGCTATATTCCCAGCTCTTTTTAAACTTATTTTTTGTTTTTTGTTTTTGTACCGGCGATCGAACTCGGGTCCTTGTGCTTGCACAGCAGGCAGCGAAACCACTGAGCTAAATCCCTGGCCCTTTAAACTTATTTTTTAATTTGAAGACAGAGTGTCAGTAGTCACCAAGTTGCCCAGGCTGGCCTTGAACTTGCACATCTGCCTTCCAGAGTATTGGGATTACAAGCATGCGCCACCACGCCACCTCTGATTTCTATTTGTGACTGTATAGACTCTGTATAATTACATTTGGTCAAGAGCTAACCTCTTAATATGTAATGATAAAGAACTCTGTATTTGTTGCTATAAATGATTGTCCGACTTGGGAAACATGTCACCTGGAGAAGGCATTTTCACCTAATGACATGAAAAGTAAGTTCCAAATAGTATGGAATGGAACATTCCCTAAAGCTTACCCAAATCCGTCATTCTGTAGCTCACAACCTCAGATCAGACAGGTAGTGTAAAACTAGAGTTGGTTGGGGGGCTGGGGTTGTTTTGTTTTATTTTGTCTTTAAATGTTCCCTAACATTTCTGGTTATATAATCTCTCATGTTGTTGCTTTGCCATTCAAAAATTTTACGAAAGTAATCAGGTAATGACCACCTTTATGATAAAAGCTTTAGTACCACTCCCAGTTGCCATCTACCTTCAGAGATACTCACAATTATTTACTATTGGTTTTTGGGTGAAGTTTAAAAAAAAAATTTCCTTCCTACCCCTTTCTAAGTGTGCTGAGGAGCAAAATACCCGGCAACTTTGCAACTATACTCTGAAATCCTGGTTTTTCTAATCCTAATTAGCATAGCACCTGACATCCATAACTACCCTTTGTTATGGGAAAAGAATATTTTAAATCAGGATTTGGTAGTAAAATATAGGAACAATGATTGCCATTCACTTCCACTTTCCCCACATCCAGGAATGTACAAAGTCATTTCTCAGGTTAAATCACTAGCTAAACCCTGTGTCCACCAGCACAGTGCTTGTGAGCAGTTTGGAGGCTGCTGGTTTACTCCTGTATAATTGGAGCTTTGACAAACACATACCAATTATGCTGTCAATAAGTTTTTATAGAACCAATCAATATTTTTTGTCTCAAATTAATTTCAATTTCTTTTTAAAATGAAATCCTTCCCTATTAAGGTTTTAATTCAAGGGTTTCTTAGAGATCCATCTACCAACTTGTTTATAAAACACCTTGGCAAGGAGGAATTTTAAAATATCATTGAATTTAGGAACACCGCAGGCTTTACCACTAATTTACATTTAATGTTTATAGTTCTCAAAGTGTGGTTGTGTAATAACCAAAATATTTTTGCCTTGGATATTTGGTGGATTATATTTCCCTATTCTTTCTCCTTCACCCACATTCCCCACAGTAGGTGGGCAGATTGTTGTTATATAGTCTGGCTTTTATTTATCTTTATGGTCTTAATCTCAACAAGTTAGTGTTTCTAAATATGAAAATGAATGTATTCTGTGTGGTGATATATTTATCTTTTTAATGCTTCAGTTTATTTAGTGGAATTAACAGATCATTGCTTGTTTGGTATGGTTAATTTCTTTCTATTCCTTTTCTTGCATCCATGCTAAGGAAGCAGCTTTTAGTTCTTATTCTTGCCATTACTTTATGGTAAATCAAGTCGACACTAATGTTACTAGATTTATTTCTAGATCATTCTCATTTTAACTCACTTGGAGTTAAAAGTTTTGGTTTAAGTCACAAATATTTAGTGATTAATGGGACCCATTGTGATAATGTGTCTGGAATTTTTTATAGCATCAGTCAAAAAGACAGGTGAGGTCCTGGCAAGGCTACTGCTTTTCATGACTCTTCTACGTAAGAGTCTTAATTCCTTCTCATGGTATTTATACATCTTTTATAATCTTATGTAACAAGCTTTCCATCTTCATCTCCTATCTTCCCAGTTTCCCCTCTTTTTTCTCTTCCCTCCCAAAATATGCACATAGTCTTGCTGAAGGAAGTCTGTTGTACGTGCCTTCCCTAAATAGTCATTTGTTCTGCTTTCCTTCCCCAAATCTTTTCCATTTGGCAACAAACATTTTGAGTTCAGATATTTTAGCATGTGATAAATCATGATATAACAGTTGTGTTTGCTTAGTTTAATTTGCCAAGCTCTCTGAGGGCTTGCACTTACTTTATTTCATATATTCTGTGCTTAGCATAGTGCCTCAAACACTGTAAACTCTTCATAAATATTTATCCATATACAGTAAATAAATAAGTGTAATTTTGTAGCTGGCATATTATCTATTTGTTTATTTCACTTAAAGAATGTAGTTTCCAAGTATATAAAACCATTCACTTTTGTGTCATATAGAATTACAAAGGGATATTTGCATATAATTATATACCTTAATGAGCTTTTTATTTCAGGTGCTGTTCAGCAAATCTCTCATGGGTGCTTTCTAGTTGCTAACAGTTTCATTGCTTGGGTAGCTTCCTGTTCAAATTACAGTTAAGGCTTTACAGTGCTAACCGTAGAAATTCTCCTAACCGTACTCCTTTAGTATTGAACTGGCACTGTCCAAAACTGTCTGGAGGCTAATACTGACCACCAGTCGCAGTTTCAAGTAGCAGATTTTCTGAGTGGATGAATGCCATCTGAGACTGTTGGTTTACTTTATTTCCCAATTTGGAGTATTTGGTGATTAAGTTTACATACTTAGGCGTTTATCTGTCAGACAGACTGAATCAATAGACTATAAGAATGTATTCATATTAGAAAGCATATTACCTCTATCATTATTACCATTACTACAATGGCTCTTATAAGTAGTTAAGGGCCATATTTTACTGTACTATAGAAATTGTGAAATTTTTTTTACTCTTACAATTAAGATAATAGCCATATAATAAAATGTTCAAGTATTATGTTTGATTTTAAGTAACTCAGTAGTAATTATTAGTAATTTAAGCATTTTATGTTTTTTTCTGTTAATGTTTAATAAATCTTACTCTCAAATACCTTATCTTGAAGAAAGGACTTCTAGTTCTTGTAGTTATTCTGCATCACCAAGGATAGAAGACAATCATTATTAATAATAGATTTACTTATGTGCTTCAAAATATAGAAAAGAGAATGAAATGACTACTTCAGAGGGAAAAAAAACACTCTTGAAAAAACTCAAAATCACTGGGTGACTTTTTATTTTAAAGGAATACTTTGCTATATAAAAATTCTACCAGAGTGTGCAGGTGCCAAGGAGCTGGCAGGGTCCAGGATGGGAGGCGGGTTAGTTGTCTGGACTCAGAGGCTGGGACCGAGCCATCTGCTTCTAACCACTGGGCGGAAAGTTCGTCAGGGCTCTGGCCAAGATCGAGCCTGCGAGACTCCGGATGGTGTCCATGACTTTCAAGCAGAGCCACAGCAGCTGGCTCTACAGTACCCGGTGCTGCAGCTGCTGCCATGTCCACACCGGGACAATCGTCCTGGGGACCCAGTACATGGTGGTAAACCTGTTGATGGCAATTTTGCTCATGGTGGAGGTGACTCATCCAAACTCATTGCCAGCTGTCAGCATTCAGTATGAAGTCATTGGTAACTACTGTTCATCTGAGAGGATGGTGGGTAATGCCTGTGTTCTTTTTGTAGTCTCTGTTCTTACGTTTATAATCAGTTCAGTGCTGGTGTATGGAGCAATTTCTTACCAAGTGGTTGACCGATTCCATTCTTCTGTTACCGGCTTTTGGACTTTGTTCTCAGCTGCCTGGTTGCTATCAGCTCTCATTTACTTGCCAAGAATCAAAGAATATCTGGATCAATTACCAGATTTCCCTTACAAAGATGACCTCCTGTCATTGGACTCCAGTTGCCTGCTGTTCATTGTTCTTGTGTTCTTTGTGATATTCATCGTTTTTAAGGCTTACCTAATCAACTGTGTTTGTAACTGCTATAATTACATCAGCAACAGAAATGTGCCAGAGATTGTCATGTAACCTGCTTTTGAAGCACCTCCACAGTATGTTTTGCCAACCTATGAAATGGCCATGAAGATGCCGGAGAAAGAGCTACCACCTCCTTACTTACGTGCCTGAAGACAGTCTGCCTTTGTCAATAAACTTTATACCAGGTTCTTGTCTTGTTTATTTTGCAGAATGCTGCAATACAGGGCTCTTCAAATTTGTTTGGTATAAAATACATTGTCTTTTGTTTAAGCATTTTCAAACACTAAGGAACTCTTTGGACATTATTAAACTTTTCAAAAGTCTATTACATTTTAATACTTTTTGAAAACAATCTAGGTTAAGCAAGAGCAAAGTGCCATTGTATGCCTCTAATGGGGGGTGGGAACAGAAAGAGGGTATTCCTCACATATTTTCTTTTTAAACTTTGCACTTTCTTTATATAATGGTTTGCATTTTGGTTATTAGCTATCCTGGATAATTTCAGGAAGAATGAACTCAGTATTCAGGATGAATGAGTTGGATATAAGATCTGAAATTTTTAGCTCTGAAAACAAAATGTATAACACTTGGATTTGATTGTGGAAGATGACGGTTGCATGTTCTAATTTGTATTATGTTTCCACCTTTGTGATAAGATGCTTTAATTTAAAAAAGGATCCTACCAGTGATGTAATTTTAAAAACTTTGTCAATCTTCCACACATACACAAATATCTGCAAATAATATCAGTGTATGCTTTACTGTCTCTGTAGAAATTATACAAGCAAGGGAGAAACAGAAAGAAGAAAAGGGAGAAGGATATAGATCAAGGATTGAAGCTTTTTTTTCCCCCCTAGAGAAATCTGTACAATGTTTCCCCTATCTATCTATCTATCTATCTGAAAAGGAAACCAGGAAGGTTCCATTTATTATACCATAAAAAAGAATAAAATACCTCGGAATTTATGTAAGGAGGTAAAAGATCTGTATCCTGAAAGCTGTAATGTCTTGAAGAGAAAAATTGAAAAAGACAAATGGAAAGATAGCTGTGTTCATGATTAGACAAATTAGTGTTACTAAAATGTCCAGTGTTGATAACAATGGAAAACAATCTACAGATTTAGTGCAGTCTCCAACAAAATCCCAGTGGCATTTTTCACAGAAAGAGAAATGTTTTTTCTAAAATTCAAGTAGAATCACAAAGGACAGTAGCCTATGGAATGTTAAGAAAAAAAGAACCAAGTTAGAAGTATCCCACTTCCCGATGTCAAATTATATTGCAAAGCTGTAGTAATTGAAACAGTATGGTACTGGCATAAAAACAGACAAAAGACCAGTGGAACTGAAAGCCCAGAAGTGAATCCATGCATATATGATCAGCTAATCTCTAACAAAGGGACCAAGAATACACAATGCAGAAAGGTAGTCTTTTCCATAAATGGAAAAAGTAAATGTTCACATGCAAAAATGAAAAAGAAGAGAAATTGGATCTTTACACCACACAATTGAATTAAAGACAAATATAAAGCTTAAACTGTAGAGCTCCTAGGAGAAAAGCTCCTTGACATTGTCCCTAGCAGTGATTTTTTTTAAACATCTCACACCAGAAGCTCAGATAAAGCAAATGTGAATAAGAAAGACTATCAAACTAATAAGCTTCTGCACACTAGAGGAAGCAATCAACAAAATTAAAACATAACCTATGGATTGAATGCAAACTATATAACTGAGGAAGGTTTAATACCTGAGATATGCAAGGAACTCCTACAACTCAATAGCAAAACAAAAAAATCCACAAAAAAGACTTGAGTAATGTTTTTTCCAAAGAAGACACAAACAGCTAGGAAGTATATGAGAAGGTGCTCAGCATCACTAATCATCGGGGAAATGCAAATCAAAGCCACGGTGAGGTGTCATTACACACCTATGAGGATCAATAATACCAAAGAAGAGGCAACAGGTGTTGGCTGAGGATGTAGAGGAATGGGAATCCTCTGTAAATCAATACAGCTGTTGTGGAACAGTATGGAGATTCCTCAGATTTAAAAGTAGCAAACAGAAATAGAGAAAAATGCAATCAGACCGTGTCTTACTTCACATTTATAACTAAGAACTTCAAAAAGCCTACTATGTGCTGCCCAGCAGTCCTAGAACATTCCGTAGTACACTCCTTCAGTTGCACTGAGTGATTATTTAAACCTTGTCTTCTCATAGACCTCTAGCTCCTCTCCCCGTCCCTGGTTTCTTGATGTTTTGCATTCTATGTCAGTGTGAAAAGAGAAGCAATCAGAAAAACACTTCTAACCAGGTCCTTAACTGTCTTAATTGATTTTTATCAATCAGCTATGATTTCACCTTTCTTGGAAGAAGCAAGAAAGCTTCCAGCTACATTTTTCTGCTCTCATTTAGGACAGAATTTATCAAAAGAGGCTGAATGTGCTCTTTCTCATTTCTCTTTAAAATAAACTAGACTTCACTGCCCTACAGAAATTGCCTGTGTTAAGGTCACTAGTGACTTCCATTGTTGCAAAGTACATCTGTCAATCTTCCATCTTTATCTTTCTGCATTGCTAGCTCTCAGTGGCTCAGAATCATACTATTTTCTGGACTTCCCATTTCCCTCAGATATCTGCTCAGATGTCAGGAAAGAGATGTCAGAGTGACTTTCCCCAGTCTTGCTGTTAAGTGCTGTGGGCTGAATTGTGTCATCCCCCTCCAAATTCATTTATTGAAGCCCTAATTCCTAATGTGATGGTATTTGGAGACACGGAGCCTTTTGGAGAAGAGGTTTAAATGAAATTCTAAGAGTAGGGCTCTCATAATAGAATTAGTAAGTACCTTTATAGGATCACAAAGAGACTCTCTAGCTGTCTTTGCCTCTAGTACTGTGAGAAATACATAGTTAACATGTAGGCCACCCAGGTTGGTAATTTTCTATGCAGCCCCAGCAAACTAAGACAAAGGAGCATGCTTCCCATCTCCCCATCCTTGGTCTCCTTAGCCCTCTGTGTTATTGTTTGTGGCCTTTCATATGTTCCCACCTGACTCTAAGCTCCCCTAGGTAAGAACTTTGTCGGTTTCACTCACTGAAAAATCTCACGTGCCCAGGACAGTGTGTAAGTATAGTAAGTGATCAATAATGTTATATAACAATAAATTAATAATTAAAATATTTCCAAACATCTGTAGGTCATAGATGTTTCATTATTTGGAAAGGAGTTATATTCTTACCACTTTTACCTTGAAGGGTACAAAAAAAAATGTTTACTTTTCAAAAATATCTATTAGTACCATCCAATGATCATCACAGAAGTGTTCAGCAAATTTGTAATAAACTTCCTTAAAACAGGAAAAACATCTTTAAATTCTATGACACCTTTATTTGCTTGGAGAAAACCTGTTAACTTTTAGGTAATTTAAAGGATTTCTGTGTTCACTATGTTTGAAGTACTTCGGACATTCTGGTGTTGATGGTATTTTTTAATTGGCCATGATGGAGACATCTTCCTGTAGCAAGGAAAGTGCAAGATCACAGTGTCCTTGGGACAAGAGTTGAGGTCCAGCATCCTGCATGGCGCCTACTCCATCCCGGGTGCTATTCTAAACCCTTACTTGTGCACCAGTTCATGTATTCTTTTCTTCACAGTCCACTCAGGAGGTGGTTCTTACCTGTGGGCCCACTTTTCAGACAAGCACACCACAGCTGGTCAAGGGCTACAGTTAGTAAAAAGTACTGGGCAGTAAAGCTGATGGCTTTGTGTATGAATCTAGAAGAGAAAAGTAGTGGGAAAGTTCTACATTTTTTCCATTCTGGCCTTTATCTGGAAGAATTCCTTGGGTTTCTTGTATATGATTACCATCCCTAATCTCAAGGCGGATGTAGTCCTTAATTTTTGTTTTAGTCAATTCTGGTAATTTCTGAACAGAATCACGTTTTAAAAGATAATGGATTCATCATACTTGACTTACAAAAGCGAAACATCATTATCTCAAGTCTGATTTTTAAAATCATAGTTGATAAGAAAATAGTTTCAAAATTTTTCAGTACACATGAACAGCATGAACATTCAGTTATTTACACTTAATATGAATTAGATTTCTCAATCATTAGGGGAATAGACCTTTTCAGAAGAACTTTGGTCAAAAAGGATGACAGCAAAGTGGTCTTTTTTAATAAAAAAAATTTATAACAAAAGAATAACAATAGTTAATACACTGTGTATCATAATCTTAAAACTAGTTAAGAGTACAAAACATCAACAGAAAAGACTCCTACACAGAAAAAACAGATAACAGCACAAAATTTGCTTTTCAATAGCAAAGCGGTTTTGAATCTTTAAGAAATTTGAGGAATAGAGAACATTAAGTTAAATGGTATATTCCATTATTTTGAGAGAAAAATTTTCTAGAGAGAAGTGCTGGGAAATTTAGAAAGTTTCAGAAATAATGTGAGAAAATGTCAAAATTTTTCTAATGCTAATCCTTGTGGAAAGAGGATATAATTTTCTTAATTGTAATCCTTCTAATGCCCATATAAACTGAGTATAGTCCAACTGCTTGTGGGTTAGAGGTTTTTGTAGTTCGGAATCTAACCACCATTTCAGAGAGTGTATCTATAGGAAGATGCATTCTGAATTTAAAACAAGCTTGTAGGGTACAACATATATATATGGATTGGAGGATTCTGTATTTTTATTTTAAATGTAATTTCAGTCATTAAAAACTTTTGTTGAGCTTATTTTCTCTGAAACAGGAAATTGCTGTTAGAGGTGAATATTAAGTAAAATTTGACACCCCTACCTGATTGCTTATGAGGTTATTTAGATAGATCGTACTTCCTACTTTGTAAAGAACTTGGCAGTGGTGGTTAGGCCTTTGTGTAAGTTTCTGGCAGTGTCCTGATGATAATTAAAAGGTGTATATTAAGTAAATGTACTATTAATAAGACAAATTTTGGTTGCATATGAAAAAGAAATTCATTTTTTCAAGATGCCAAAGCAAAGTTTTCATGGGAGTTGTATTTTGATTGGAGTTACCACTGTTCCTCAAGTGATGGGTGTCCAGACTGTACAGAGATTACAGATTCATGTTGAGGCTGTAGATCACAGGAGGCTAAATATTTGTTCACATATATACAGGTTATATGATATGTCGCGTGCAAAAATAGTTTACACATAAATTTTTCATGTTATAAGGATGTGATTTATAAGCAGCCTAAAAATGGGAATATAGCTGGGCCTCAAGAACTGTGATTCAGAGCCAGTGAAATAAATTTTTGTACACTTTTTCTGATCTCTGCTTCTCTCTGTGCGTGGGCTTAGTTTTTCTTGACCCACTAAATGAGGTTTTGTTTATCTGGAGGACTACACATCCCAGAAATTCCTGCTTAGCTGCTTCACCTTGAAAGAAGCAGACCAAACTCTCTGCATTACTAACCTCAAATCTCAGGGTATGGCCAGATAATTAAAACTAAGTGACCCAGCTTGTGGTGGGTGTCCAGGCCCAGACCTGGCATTGTGGCTAGAAGGCAGGGTCATGTTGTACCTTGCTGACATGGAGAATTATATGGGAACTTTGCAGAGATGGAGGCCACAAAGTAGACAGTGCCGTAGGTTTTAACTGTGCTAGATCACCTGTCTGTCCATCTACTCAGCATTTATGATGTGTGCTCATGTATGATAGGTACTTGAGATAACCAGTGTGTTTTATTTAAAAAATGATTTTTGTATTGTAAATTTTCTTTAAAAAACTATAATGAACATTACATAGTTGTCTTAGACTTAAAAGAAAGTGACTCATGAGAGTAAATACAAACACTTACTAAAGTTCCCAGAATGACAAAGAAAAAGTAAAGTGTGCTTTCAGTCAAGCTTTCTCTTAAAAAGTATTCACACCAAAATTATAAAATACTTCAATAAAAAGTTTTTGAAATATTATTTTAAATGCTGTTACTTCAGCAAATATTCAAATCATATATTAGTTTCTCTGCATACTTGACCTGAATTTAGTTCTACCTGTTTGCCAAGTATGTTGAAACACCAAATCTATTTTCATTTGCTGGGTTAAATGTTTATTTTGTTTTCCCACATAATGTGCTCTTTAAAGTGTCACAAGCATACCAAATCTGATTTCTTTTTAACAGGGACCTGGTAGGGCTCCCCCCCTTAATTAATGAGAGAGGATATGCTTCCTTCAGGGGATATACAAAGGTATGTTCACATTCCCTGCTACTTATTGCCTCTGTAGGCTGTTAGAAGATAGACATTAATTTTCTTAAGGAAATTTTAGTTTTGAAGCCTATTATTTCTTTAGAATACCAGATTTTTCTTGTACTGTAGAATGTTCACTTTCACCTAATAAATCCCTCTCTGTATACTAATACAATGAAAAAGTATAAGGTGGTGGTGATTTACAAGTATTAACATATTTGATTATGGGGATTCTCTTTAATTCTGCTCATCCATCCTTATGTGACACAAACATCCATGCATAACTTTTTTTCATACTTATTTTCAAAGCAAATTGCTTTTGGACACTATGAAATACTCCCCTCAAAAATAACTGTATGAAGCAAGAGCACGATGGCACACATCTGTAATCTCAGCACTCTGGGAGGCTGAGGCAGGAGTACAAGTCTTGCTTGGGCAGGTTGGCAAGATCCCATTTCAAAATAAAAACAATAAAAAGTATTAAAGATGTAGCTCAATATCAAGGTCCTGGGTTCAATCCTAGTACTAAAAAGCAAAACAAAAAGAAAGAAAAACCTATTTGCTAAAAAACGAATAGTGGATAAAATGTATACTTTGTTTACTTTTAAAATACAGATTTAATATTTAGCCTCTATATACACCACATGATGGCCTATACCTTTTACAGAGTTCACTAGTGTATCCTCTTAAGTTTCTCACCTTGAACCTAATTCAATTTAGCAAGGACCATCTTAAGGAGTTATTTGAAACCGTAGTAGTGATTTTTCTAATTTAAATTTCCTTGGTGAAAAGTATTTGAATTCTCATTCCTTCCTGATACAAATCAATGAAAAATAAATCCTTTACGGTGAGAGGAGAAATAGACTGGTACAAGTTGATGCTGTAGAGTACATAGTTGTATAATTGCTGTCATTGAAGTGGTTCTCACATACCTACAGTTTTGAAATATTTGTGAAATTTCTTCTAAATAAAGAATTCTTGAAAAGAGTTTGAGACTATTTTCCAATATGTACTTGAACAGGTCGTCTGCGCTCTTACATCTTAGGACTCAGTCTCCACGACTTTCTGAGACACAGGATACACAGAGAACCACGAATGTCAGAGTTGTGTGAGAGAGAACTCAGTCACAGAGAGATGAAGGACTTCATTAGCAATTTCTGTCATGTGTTACGTGTAAAGTTAAGACCGAGAGTGCAGGTCTTCTGACCCACCAGGACAGCTTCCTCACTACTGCTCATTCTGATCTTTCTCTGGTGTTGCAGAATGACTCTTAGTGTTATTTAAGAATATTTCTCCTTTTGAGATTGTCATTAAATCTCTGTGGTCATAGTTCAGTACTAGTGACTTAGAATTTCTGGAGATTGGGTTGGATTGTATTAAACCTGTGATATATCCTATCCCTTTATAGATATACCTTTAATGTTATCACATATGCTTTTTGTTGGTATCTTTCTTCACAAAATATAACTTCAACTTGAGAAGTGGGCATTTTTTTTCCAATTTTAAAGTTTTCATTAAAAAGTGAAGCAGTATTTACTAGGTATTATGGCCTCTTCATTAAAATCCATCCTGAATTTATATCTAACACTGAAGATATTCTCAGTCCTTTCAAGTTCCTTGTTCTTGGGGTCACTTGAGACACCAGGCCCCCTAGTCTACAAAGCTGATCAAAAATAAGATGTGAATTTAAATTTTTTAAAAATATTACAGCAAAAAACATATTACCATTATTTCCTTTCAGAATACTTACTCTCACTTCACACACACCATTCTTGCCACTTTCTGAAGCAGCTCCGGAAGCCCACTTTCATGAGTGTTTTTATGAGGTATAATCAAAAATATCATGAATGCTGCTGTTGAGTGCCATGTAATGAAAGTCAGGCTCATAAAAAATATCTTTATTTGTCCTCGTTCATATTATTTACCAGATCTGGCCCCATGTGACTTCTGGCTCTTCCCCCAAATCAAAGTGACCATGACAGGTAAATGTTTTGAATCCATTCAGTACATCCAAGCAGCCAGGACAGCACAAGTGAAGACTCTGAGGAAAGAAGACTTCTAGAACTGCTCCAGAAAGTATCAAAATGATTGGATAAGTGTGTTTGAAGCAAGAGGAAGTATTTGAGGGAGGCTAAAGTTAATGTCTTTTACTATAAGAAATTTTTAAAATTTAAACATTCATGGTATTTTAAAATCTTGTAACTTCAGTAATCTTTTCTCTCTTATGAAGTTTAAGATTGATGACTTTTCATTAGCTCTATTTAGGTTTCTAGGAAAAGAGTCAGAATGGGACAGTTCAAGAGAAATGATCCATCCTGCCAGCTGTCATTTATGTTAAAATATAGAAATGAAAGATCACAAAATATTTTAAAACCTATTGGAATTACTGTTCATCAAATTCTTTTTTATATCACTCACCTTCCATGAGTCATTACACTAAATCTAAAATATGATAGATTAAGTGTAACTAGTGCTTTCTAATCTTTTTGGAGTTAGGACAGTACTAGTGTTGTTTGACTTAATATTGCCTTCTCCTTATCCCCTGAAGGGACTTCATGAAGTTTAAAGTTACATAAAATGCATTTTTAAAATGTCAGTAAATGACACGATGAAAGACAGTCCTAATTTTAAACTGAGGCTCCTCTGAGTGCTAAAATTCAGTTCTGGAAATAAATATCATGATATACATGAACTTTACACCTTAATCGTATACTACCATAACAGAGACAGCTACTTGCTACCCAGAACTCATGCTCCTCTTCTCTGAACCAGAAAAAATGCCACATTTCTGTTCTTACCTTGAAGCTAAATTCAGTCACATGACTGAGTTGTGGCCAGTGAAATATAAGTGTAAGTATTCTAGACTTTCAAGTAATTTTCTTCAAAGAGCAGGAGTATATCCCTTTACTTTCCTTCCTACATTTGTGCATTTTGATTTGGGTAGATGTGATGGGAAGCTGATACAAATCACAGACAAGGCCAAGCCCACAACATCAAAGCAGATACCGGAAGTGAGTGACTGAGGCTTTGGTGACTTCAGGTGTTCGATGTCACACTTGAATAGTTATTTCCAGAATTCATTTATGTGAGGAAAAATAAAATTCTATCTTACCTCAGCGGCTGTAATTTTGGGTTAGATTAAATATAGTAAAAAAGAATCATAACTGACGAAACCTATGAATGAGCCTCCTAGGTGGGTTCATTATTTAAGTAGACTTTGTCTGATAGAAAGATTATGCTAGTAACAGTCTGATAAATGACAAGAATTTGATAGCTGTAATGTGTTTGGCAGTGATTGGATTCTCTCATGTCTGATATTAGTAGAAATACAGGTTCTTGCATACAGTCTAACTTGTGTCAGTAGAATGAATCATACATTTATGATGTGCAACAGGCTTTTTGTGCCATGTCCTGAGAGCAGGCCATTTGTAGCCTTTGTGTGAACCTATTATCTTTCTGTGGAGCTCGCTTACCCAGCCTGCAGCAAGCTTTACCTGGACTCTTTCCCACTGTCAGTTCCAAAGTTTCACTTAACCTTTACCAAAGACATTGAGGTTTTTCTCTTGTTAATTCTTTTGCAGATAATTGATAAATTAAGTCTGTTATATTGAAAAAACATTTTATCATGGGCTGTGACTTTCAAAGAACAATCATAACCACAGGACAAGCATTAGTGTCTTAATGTGTTTCAGCCTAAAAGACATACTAATTTGAAGAGTTTTGTTCATTAAGACTTAACATTAAAAGCTTGCAGAAATTCATTATCTGTTAGTGTGTTTCTGACCTCTTAAATTCTGGAAGAATAAAGGGGAAAGAATTTGATAAAAGGTGTCTTTGTATGTTTGTTTGTTAATTAAAATACTCATCCTGCTACTTGTGAAATTAAAGTTCTGTTCTGTAGGAATCAAGTACCATCTGGGCTATATATTTTTTCTGCCTCCTTTAAGGAACATTCTGTAAAGGAAGATACGCACACTAGCAGAGTACACTCATTTAACTGTCCTATAGGACACCTGATATGCTGAATAGTATTACTTTAAAGTTGGGTATAAATCACACTGTAGTTCATCATATTTAGATGTATCAGGAAGGCACCAATGTAAAAGAATTGTCAGAGGAGAGTGTTTATGCTATAAGGAATCTTAATTTATTAATTTGGTAAAGTCATATTTTCATTGTACAGGTTTGTCACTCATTTCAGTATTATCTGTGGGGGTTTTGTTGTTGTTGTTAACCCACCTGTAACAGGTGAGTACCCTGCTACCCACCTCCTAGAGTCATTGTCCCCTCTGACTGCCCAGTGAAGCTGCTTCTCCTCTCTCATAACCTCCCTTTCCTCCCATTTAACTCCAGATGGAAGAAGCTTTGCTTGTGTCACAACAGTGTGTTCCTACTTAAAATTTACAGGCTAAAAAAATACTGTGTTTTATCAGTGTTTGGTCAATGTATTTATAACTTTGGCCTTGTTTTTTCAGTCATGGATATGAGTTCATTACAAAATATTTTAGGTCTTTGTTTCAGATTACCATTCTTTACCCATCTGTGTACAGTCTGCCTGTCTTCTTTTTGGTGTTCTCCTTAGGCACATGATGTTCTGACCAGATCAAAGTCTTTCAGTCAGAGAGACCTGAGTTTTCAGATCATGGTTCCATCTTTATCCACTATGGTACTGACATAGACGAGTGACTTAATATTTTTGAATCACAGATTTCCTGTCTGGATCTTCACCTTAAAGTGGTCTGGAGGATTTGTGATAACATAATATACTCTGTTCAATCCAGCACAAGAGTGATTAAGAAATAGTAACTTCCATTGGCAAACTCTTCTTTATAAAAACGTACGGTATAATCCCTGTGAGTATGCATAACAGTGGAATTTAGTTTAGAAATAATTTTCCTTTGATAGTGATTAGGATGAAAATTAAGGAATTTACCATATATATGAGATCAGTAGATATTGAAATATCTGACATTACTGCCATCCACCAGTAAAATGACTGAAAGTGTTGCATGCATTTTTTGTAGCTGCTGTATGAGAGAATTCCATAGTATTTGTTCACTGTATCAAATGACATTTATTTTAGAACACATTTCTTTTTTTTCTTTTTCTTTTTTTTTTGGTACCAGGGATCGAACTTGGGACCTTATGCTTGCAAAGCAGGCAGCAAAACCACTGAGCTAAATCCCTGGCCCTAAAACACATTTCTGCATCTTATCAAAACTACCCATTGCTCAAATTTGAGGGTAAAAACAAAATTAGTTCCTTATCAGGGCCATTAAAGAACATTTCAGGTAGAAATTTTAGATCATTGTAAATCATAAAAATCTAGAACTGTAACGTGTAGTTGTGATGCCCAGTGAATGCTTAGATCAGAGTAAGGAGTTTTGTTACAGGAGTTGGTAATCAAGTAGAAAGAGCACTGATTTTGGAGTGGGAATCTTAACTCTCTCTAGCCTTCAGTCTTTCTTCCTTGATGAGAAGTCACAGAAACTCTCATGCAAATCCTAAACACACTTTACCCCCTGCACCTTGTGAGATATGTATAAAAGGCATGTTTCTGTAGCAAGGATGGGTAAAGAGGACACAGAAGCTGTCTGCACTGTGTCCTCTATTTTTCTCTGTTTCAAAATAAAAAAATTTTAAAAGCCAGAGAGTCATTGAGCTCCAGTTTCTTCATCTGTCAAATGGAAATGACAGTAGCTGAGAGGACAGACACATACAGCAGTAAGCAAAATCCAAGCCTGCTGCTCTTCTATGCTGTGATCTTGTTTTATCACCCATTTTACCACCTCTGCTTGCCCCTTCCTCATACTACCAGAGTTGTCCTTTGTTTCTTTAAAGCTTTCGCAGTTTTGTTAGTTAAGGTGAAATACCATCTCACATCCCTGGGTCACTAACACAATGGTCTTTCCCCATCTATCTTTGTAGTCCATCCCACAATCCCCAGCATGCCTCCTAAATCTTCCTACCTAAGAACTGGGATGGCCAATGATGTTTAATCATATAATACTCAGAATGCAGTTACCCGTAAGTAAAGGCTTAATAAAACCTGGGCATTGACATCTAAGAGAACGGGAATTTCATCAAGTATCATAACAAACCATTTTGTTAGCAGCTGTAATTATAGACTTTGCATTTGTGATCCCAGGGAATTTTGCTCTTCTGCATTCTTGGAAGCCCAGGAGGCAGTCATTGTGCTCAGGCTTCTTGAGATACCTTTGCTGACTCCAAAAACAGCAAGGGTGGCTTCAGATCAGTTCCTGCACTACACTTCCAAGGCTTCATACTCACAGTGATCATAAAGATGATTTCTGCTTTTTACAAATGCTGGGTGTGATAGTGCACACCTATAATCCCAGCACTCAAAAAAATGCTGAAGCAGTTAGATCACCACTTCAAGGCCAGCCTGCATTACATAGCAAGACCGTATCTCCAACAACATATAGAGATTATTAGGAAGGGAAAGAAAGGGGGGGATACACTTTGAAATTAGCTAAGCAGACTTTTAAGATAGAAATTGAAAATATCAATTTTCTGAACATGCAGACATTTTTCTTGTTTCGTATGTGGAAATTTCTATTTGTTACATTTGATACAAAGGCAGTTTTGGCTAGTAAAATTACTATTATATTTTCATCATAGTCATATTTGGTGAACACTATCATTTTCCCTTATTTTTCAGTGACTAAATCTTGAAATATTGGGAAATTGTTCTCCTTGTTTTAAGTTAGCTTGTCCTTCTAGCTGGCTCAGCCTCAGCTGATCTCTATTGATGAACTCTATTGATGACTCATGATATGTGAAAAAAGCAACTTTAGCTATGACATGACTAAGAGCATAGAGGAATAAACAATTTAATTTGTTTTGCTTTGTTTCTAAACTGAACTCAAATAATATCAAGTTGTAAAAGCCTGCTTTTTCTCCCTAATATATTCCTTTGAGAATTTACCCTAGACTGGTGACCTCATTTCTTTTTTTGTTTGTTTGTTTCTTTGGTACCAGGGATTGAACTCGGGTCCTTGCGCTTCCGCAGCAGGTGGCAGAACCACTGAGCTAAATCCCCGGCCCCATGACCTCATTTCTTTACTGGAGCAAAATGTAATAGACTTCATTATTCATCTTTTTATACTTTCATCTCTCTTCCTTTGTGTGATTCAGATTTGCTGTTAAGCATATTTATAATATTCCTATTTTTCAAAGTTTATTTATAGCAGTATTTTCCTTCTGTTAAAAATTTCTAATTATGTAACTTAACCATCATATTAGGATACCTTCTTAGAATTCTGAAGGCTTGCTGTGTAGTCAGATTTTCAAATGTAAACATAGTGAAACTATCAACAGAATTTATAGGTAGTAAAGCTGTAACTGGTCCTCCTTATCTCTGCCACTCCTTAACATTTCTGACAGCAAGGATACAGCCTTCAGAAAGGGTGTAGGATGAGGTGATGGGACTCCTAGTTGATTGGCTCAGAAGAGCTCCAGTGCAGGGTCTGAGTCTGGTCTGGTCTGTGTCATAGGAGCTCTTTCCTAAGTGTTCTACAGAGGAGGCTGTTATTTTTACAACAGACCACAGTGCCAGAACCAAGGAGAGGGTTGATAAAAATGACACAACATGATTCATAGTTTTCAAAGATCACTCTGCCTGATGTGTAGAGATTAATTGTTCCTTCAATATCATGGTCATCCTCAGTCTCATGTGTGGCATGGCCTCTTTTGAAATCAGAGGCCCTGTGCTCATTCCTTGAAGGCCAGGCAGCATAGGACAGTACAGTGGCTTTCACATTCTTTCCTGCGGCTTTTTTTGTTTTCTTTTCTTTTATTGAGAAATATCTTTCAGAGAAGGAGGAAAATTGGAGAATTCTAAGTCTCTTTTCCTTGCCTCTATCAAAGCATCTCTTTTAGCAGTTTCATTTATGAAGTTTCCATAAAATCTCTTATATATAATTTTTTCCTTTTTAATTCTCACAACCGTTCCCAGCATAAGTGCACTTACCAAAATCCCTTCTGTGTGTAGTGAAACTAATATAAAAGAATATAGAATATACATTCTATTTGGGGGAAAATAGATGGAAGGGAAATAAATGCATATTGTATCAAAGCAGTGATAAGAACTACACAGAAAACTGAAATAGGTTAAGTGACAGTGCCATGGGAGGAGCTGCTCTTTGATATTAAAGTGGTCATAGACAGCCTCTTTCATAAGGTGACCTCTGAACAAAGACCCAAAGGACGTGAAGGAGCCAACCAGACAACAGTGTGTGAAGGATGTTTTGGACAGAAGCATGCCAAAAACATAGGGGTGGCCTTACTTGGCTTTTTCAAGAATGTGGCTGTGGGGGAGCCACAGGAGGTCAGGTTGGAGCAGTCCCAGGGAGCCACAGCATGGAGATGCATGAGCTACTTGGAGGGCTTCAGCTTTTACTCTGTATGTGATGTGACACTGTTGATGGGTTTTGGACATAAACAACACAATCAGTTTTCATTTTTTAAAAGATCAGTCTTACTGCTATTTGGTCAATAGTAAAGAGAGAGTGAGGGGAGAGGAGGAAGAGTGGAAGCAGGAAAACTCACTTACTAGATATTACATCTTCTGGGTGAGATGAGAATGTTGGCCTGGACCAGCGTGATAACAGTTAAGGTAGAAGATGATAAAAGTGGTTTATTTTAGATATATTGTGAAGGTAGTATTGATGGAATTTGCTGAGAAAGAATTAATTGCTGGATTAATCTTTGATAAAAATTTTATTTTCACTTGTTAAAAAACAAATCTGTGCTGAAAAAAACTCAAATATAAGAGATTTGCAGTAGGCTGTCCCATTACACCAGTGAGGAAAATGCCAAGTGGCCTGCCTTCCCAAAGTGCCAGGCTTGCTGTCTAAGTGCAGCCAGCCTCTTCTGAGTGTTCCAGTCTGAACACGTGGGATTTACAATTCTAATTCAAGGCTAAAGAGAAGGCATGAACTACATTTCCCACAGTAATAACTTATATACATGTTTTCCAGGAAATATTCTGAACCAAACAAAATATTTAATACTATCTTTACACATTTCCCTAACTCCAAAGCCATGACAGCTCATGGATATTAACTTCTTCAGAAATTTGCAGGAATGTTGTTCAAAATCCCGGAAGATCTAATGCACATTAGCCCCTGTGCTCACTTTTTGATTTACAACCAAATAAAAACCACAAAAAGGGTTACAGTGTCTGCAATCAGGAAAAGGGGGCAGGTGTCTTCTGTTACTTTAAAGAACTAGTTTGGGCAGAAATTTGCATAGCTACTTATGTTATTTGTCATTGTAGATATTCCACAGCATGTTTACAACTTAAGGAAAACACTAGCTTATCTTATCATTTTTGCCACTTTCTGAAGCTCTAGAAGGGCCCTTTTGTGTCTTTATGAGGTATGACCAAAAATACAGGCTGAGCTACCTCCAGCACTGAGGAGAAGCCTTCCAGGATGCCATACCACCCCCCACAGAGCTGAGGAGCAGAGCAGTCCCCAGGGCCGAAGAGAAGGTGAGCCTTCCCAGATGCCATACCACCGCCCCCAGCACTGAGGAAGAGCACCCTGGGCTGTTGTACTACCACCCCCAGCACCCAGGAGCAGAGCTGCCCCCAGGGTCAAGGAGGAGGTGAGCCACGCCGGCCAGCAGCAACCATCCCAACCCCCAACCCCATTGAAATGAGAAAACATGTAAACAAGACTCAAAACCAGACTTCCAGATCACCAAAAGCAACCCCAAAGGGAAACGAGATGGAACACTCTGATACTCAACTACCTGGACTCCCTGAATCAGCAACAAAAGAGGATCCAGAAAAAATGAAATCAGAAATAATTTCTCAGATAAGAGCAGAGATTGTGCTCATAGTGCAAGACATGATTAATAAATCTAGAGAGGACTCAGATTAAAAAAAAATAGGGCAGCTAAGGAACATGATGGAATCCCAACATAGGAAACAAATGGAATCCATAAAACAGATGCAAACAGATTTCCAGGAGATTAAAAACTCCACTGAAAGTTTATGCAGCAGAATGAACCATTGTGAGGACAGAATTTCAAATATAGACGATAAGATTGCAATTAGTGACCAGGAAAAGAAAAATTGCTTTAAAATAGTAAGGAACCACAAAACATCAATCCAGCAGCTGCTAGATGATGCAAAGAAGAATAACGTAAGACTGATTGGAGTCATTGAAGAAACAGGAGAGAGTACATATGACATTAAAAAAACTGTTCACAGAAGTGATGGCAGAAAACTTCCCAATCAGGGGGAAAGAACTTCACATACAGATAAGTGAGGCATATAGGACTCCAACTAGCCTTGATAAAAAAAAATCTACACACAGGCATATAATAGTTAAGATTCCAGAAATCCAACAGAAGAACAAAATTCTACAAGCAGTTAAAAGAAAAGAAACAAATCACATACAAAGGAAAGCCCATCAGAATTAAAGCAGACTTCTCAACTCAAACCTGCAAGGCAAGAAGAGCTTGGAGTGATGTATTCCAGGCCCTAAAGGAAAACAGCTTCCAACCCAGATTGATGTTCCCTGCAAAACTATCTTTCAAAATTGATGGAGAAATAAGATACTTTCATGACAAAGAGCACTTTCTGAACTTCATGAATACCAAAGGAGCACTCCAAAAAATTTTAGACAGTATCCTAAGAAAAGACAATGGGATCACAACCCCAGGAAGCCGAACAGAATGAATCCATCAGGTATGACAAGAAACTAAGGCAAAGGGGAAGAGTCCAACAGAAACAAAAAGTCATGATAATGTTAAGTCAACACATATCAATTATAACCATCAATGTTAACGGTCTCAATTCACCAATCAAAAGAAATAGACTGGCAGAATGGATCAAGAAGCAAGAACCAACAGTATGCTGCATACAAGAAACACACTTAAGTCAAAAAGAAACTCATAGGCTGAAAGTTAAAGGGTGGAAAACAATATTCCATGCGACAGAAAACTGAAAAAAAAACCCCAAGAGTAGCTATCCTCTTTGCAGATCAAGTGGATTTCAAACAAACACTGATTAAGAGAGACAAAGAAGGACACTATATCCTTGTAAAGGGACCAATCGAAGAGGAAGAGATGACAGTCATAAATATATATACACCAAACACTAATGTGCCCAACCTTATAGAACAAATACTAATGGAGATGAAAAATCAAATAAGCACTAATACAATAGTAGTGGGCGACCTCAATACCCCACTGTCACAAATAGATCAACTAGACAAAAAATGAGCAACAAAATACTAGAACTCAGTCAAACTCCTGAACAAATGAACTTAACAGATGTTTAACACAGTGTTGCACCCCACAAAATCAGAATACACATTCTTTTCAGCTACACCCGGGTCGTTCTCCAAACTAGACAACGTACTCGCTCATAAAACATGTTTAAGTATGTGCAAAGAAATTGAAGTTATCCCCTGTATATTATCAGGCCATAGTATGATGAAATTGGAGATCAGTAGCAAAAGAAACCACAAGAATTTCATAAACACATAGAAACTGAACAACACATTTCTGAATAACCAATGGGTCACAGAGGAAATTAAAGAAGAAATCAGACAGTTCCTGCAATTAAATGACAATGATAATGCAACATATCAGAATCTAGGGGATACAATGAAAGCAGTCTACGAGGGAAATTCATAGCAGTGAATACTCATATTAGGAAAAAAGAGCAAGGCCAATGAAACAACCTGATGCTGAAGCTCCAGCTTCTAAAAGAAAAAGAGCAGGACAAACCCAAAGCTTATACAAGGGAGGAAATTATAAAGATCAGAGCAGAAATCAATGCAATGGAAACTAAGAGATACAAAAAATCAATGAAGCCAAGAGTTGGTTTTTTGAAAGAATAAAATTGACAAACCCTTAGGCAACTTTATCAGAAAAGGGAAAGAAAAGGCCCAAATCCATGCAATTGAGAATGAAATGGATGAAATTGCAACAGACCCAGCAGAAATCCAGAGGATCATCAATACCTACTTCAAGAACCTATACGCCAATAAAATGGAAAACACAGAAGAAATGGACAGATTCCTAGGTACGTATGAATTACCAAAGTTGAACGAAGAAGACCTAAAATTTCTAAGCAACCCAATATGAATCAATGAAATTGAAAACGTAATTGAATACTTACCAACTAAGAAAAGCCTGGGTCCTGATGGCTTCATTGAAAAATTCTACAAGACATTTAGAGAGGAACTACTGCGACTACTCTTTAAACTCTTCAATGAAATTGAAAAGGAAGATATATTCCTGAATTCATTCCTGGAAGCAAGCATCATCTTGATCCCCAAAGCAGAGAAAGACCCAACTGAAAAAGAGAACTATAGGCCAATCTCACTAATGAACATAGAAGCAAAAATCCTTAATAAGATACTGGCAAAATAAATATATGAAAAAATGTTCAACATCACTGGTCATTCGAGAGATGCAGATGAAAACAACACTGAGATTCCACCTCACCCCACAAAGAATGGCTGCTAGCAAGAAATAACAAATGCTGGCGGGGGTGTGGAGAGAAAGGAACCCTTCTCCATTGTTGGTGGGAGTGTAGACTGGTGCAACCACTGTGGAAATCCATATGGAGATACCTCAAAGAACTAGGACTAGAGGTCCCATTTGACCCAGCTATTCCCCTACTGGGTATCTTCCCCAAAGAATTAAAAGAATCATACCACAGCGATATATGTGCACCTATGTTTATAGCAGCACAATTTGTAATAGCTGAGGTTTGGAAACAGCCCAAGTGCCCATCAACTAGAAACTGAATAAAGAAGATTTTTTTTTTTATAAAATGGAGTACTACTCAGCCATAAATAATGAGAAACTAGAGTCATTTATAGCTAAATGGATGCATATTGAGGCCATACTCTTAAGTGAAATAAATAGGACACACGTGTAAATACCGAATAGTATCTCTAGTGTGAGAAACTGAAAGTGTAAATAAGGATAAAAATGATTAAAATGAATAATTCATAATCTGAAATAGGAAAAGGTCCAAAGGTGGAGGGGTGGCGGAAGGGGAAGGGGAAAGGGAAGAAAGGAAAGGAAAAATTACAAGGAAAAAAAAAATGGAAACAAAGTCTCTGTAAATAGGGAAGGGTGGTGGGGGTGAAGGGCGCATAGGTAATGGGGAAAAAAAATAAGATACATCATGTTCAGGTAAGATACTGGCAAATAGAATGGAGAAGATCATCAATAAGATCATACACGCTGACCAAGTGGGGTTCGTCCCAGGGATGCAGGGATGGTTCAACATACACAAATCAATCAGTGTAATACACTAGATCAATAGAGCCAAGGACAAAAACCATATGATCATCTCAGTAGATGCAGAAAAGCGTTTGACAAAATCCAACATGCATTTATGATAAAAACCCTACAAAAAATCAGAATAGATGGTCTCTACCTCAATCTGATAAAAAGCCATCTATGAAAAACCAACAGCCAATATCATACTAAATGGTCAAAAACTAAAATCCTTCACAATAAAATCAGAAACAAGGATGTCCACTATCACCACTCCTGTTCAATATAGTTTTGGAAACATTAGCCACAACAATTAGACAAGAGAAAGAAATAAAAGGCATAAAGATAGGAAATTAAGAAGTCAAATTGTCATTCTTTGCAGATGACATGATACTCTATATAGAAGACCCCAAGAACTCCACCAAGAGTCTTCTAGGGTTAGTAACCAAATTCAGTAAAGTAGCTGGATACAAGGTCAACACACAAAAATCAATAGCTTTCCTCTACATGAACAGCAGCCTCACTGAGAGAGAAATAGGGCAAACAATTCCTTTCACAGTAGCATCCAAAAAACTGAAATTAGGAATCAACCTAACAAAAGAAATCAGAGACCTCTTCTCTGAAAACTATAGCATTCTGAAAAGAGAGATTGAAGATGAAATCAGAAAATGGAAAGACATCCCCTGCTCCTGGGTAGGAAGAATCAACATAGTGAAAATGGCCATACTTCCAAAACTGCTATATAGATTCAATGCAATCCCAATTGAAATCCCAGCAGCATACTTCACGTGCCTTGAGAAAACAACCCAAAAATTCATTTGGAACAAGAAGAGACCTAGAATAGCAAAAGCAATTCTACACAACAGAGATATGGCAGGGGGTATCACAACCCTCAACTTGAAACTATACTACAAAGCTACTGTGATAAAAACAGCATGGTACTGGCAAAGAGACCTGAGGACCAGTGGAACAGATTAGAAGATGCCAAAACAACTCCAGACACACTCAGCCACCTCATCTTTGACAGAGGAGCCAAATACCCTCACTGGAGGAAAGATAGCCTCTTTAATAAATGGTGCTCGAAAAATTGGGCTTCAACTTGCCAAAGATTAAAACTAGACCTATATCTCTCACCATGCACTGAACTAAAAATGGATAAAAGATCTAAATATTGAAACAGAAAAGCTGAACCAGCTGGAACAGTGATTAGGGAGAACTCTTGAAGACATTGGTATAAGAAAAGATTTTATGAACAAAACCTCAGTTGCCCGTGAACTAGCACAAACAACAAGTGGAATCTCTTCTTATTAAAAAGCTTCTGCACAGCAAGAGAAACCACCAGCAGTGTGAAGAGACAACCCACAATGTGGGAAAAAATGTTCACCTGCTGTTCCTCAGACAAAGATCTACTCTCTAGAATCTATAAAGAACTTTAAAAAATGAGACCTCCCAAATTTCAAGACCCAATCCAAAAATGGGCATCTGAAATGAACAGACATTTCTCAAAGAAGTAGAAATAGCAAATAAACATGAAAAAAGTGTTCAACATCACTGGTCATTCGAGAGATGCAAATGAAAACAAAGCTGAGATTCCACCTCACCCCAGAAGGAATGGCTGGTATCATGAAATCAACCAGTAACAAATGCTGGTGGGGCTGTGGGGAAAGAGGAACCCTGCTCCACTGCTGGTGGGAATGTAGATGGGTGAAACCACTGTGGAAATCAGTATGGAGATACCTGAAAGAACTAAGACTGGAAGTCCCATTTGACCTGGCTGTTACCCTGCTGGGTGTCTTCCACAAAGAAGTAAAAGAATCATACCACAGTGATATATGTCACAATTTGTAATAGTTAAAACTTGGAAGCAGCCCAATTGCCCATCAACTGGAGACTGGATAATGAAGATGTGTTTTTTTAAATAAAATGGAGTACTACTCAGCCATAAAAAATGGGAAATTAGAGACATTTATAGCTAAATGGATGCACATTGAGGCCATACTCTTAAGTGAAATAAATTGGACACACATGCAAATACCGAATAGTTTCTCTAGTGTGAGAAACTGAAAGTTTAAATGAGGACTAAAAGGTATAATAGATAATGTGAAATAGGAAGAAAAGGGGCAAAAGGGTAGGGGAAAGGAAAGAAAGGCATGGAATTAATATAAGAAAATGAAAAAATGGAAAGAAAGTCTTTGTACATAGGGAGAGATGGAGGGGTTGAATGGAGGGCAGGGGAATGGGGAAAAAATAAGACCCAAGAGAGACTATGTAAAGGTACAAATTTCCAATGATGAATGTCATTATATTGTATACCTAAAATGTACCAATAAAATTAATTTTAAAAATATAATGAATGCCGCTCTCAGTTATCATTCATTGTAAAAGCCAACTCATAAAAATATTACAATGTGTTTTTATCCACTTTGTTCACCAAATATGGCACCATGTGACTTCTGGTTCTTCCCCAAAGTCAGAATGACCATGAACACTTTAAATTCATTCAAGGCATGGAGGCAGCCAGGACAATTTACTTTAAGACACACATGAAAGGGCTTCCAGAACTGCTTCACAAAATGTAAATAAGGATGGGATGTGTATTTTGAAATGAGGGGTTTTTTGAGTATTTTGAGGAGAATTAATAGCAATGTGTCTTTTACTGTCAGTTTTTTTTAAACATTCACTGTATTTTTGATTTTCAATACATAATCAATTTATGCTTAAAATATATAGAAAAGGTAAAACTCCTGTATTCACATCGATGTTTTTAGGCCCATAAGTTCCAGGCCAAAAAAAATCCAATATTTTGAAACAACTGATATCACAAATAACCTTGTGTGTACTTTTCAATAACACTTTGTACTTGCTGAAAATTACTCACTTTTGACATAAAATTCTGTTTAAATTTCTTGAATGTTTTAGAGTCTGTAGCTCTTTCTCCAGGAAACTTCTCATGACTGCTTTAATACATTCTTAATACTTTTGACACATAAAATTGATAGGTTATGCGCACTGCTCTGGGGAAACTAGTACCAGTGGAAACCATCTTTTTAAAGATGTGAAATAGAAAACATACTATACTTTTATTTGGTTCTATAATTCAGTAAAAATTTGGGTCAAACCTTTGATTTCAGGATATGTCATTCAATAATCTGAGTTTGTAGCCTAAATGTTGCAGTAACATTCTACTTTTTGTGTGTGTGTGTGTTTTTGTGTAAGTATTTTTTGTTGTTTTGCTGTGAATATAAGTCTTTGTTACATCTCTGATTCTCTGCCTTTAATGAAGTTTCCTATATAATCCCTATTCTAAAATTAAATATTATTAAATATATAATGTATGTTCTTCTGGAGTTTCTCCCTGTTTTCCTGTGTTGGCAGGCACACATGCACACACACACGTGTGATGTGGGTTTATACATGTAAATAGAATTGAAATACATTCAACCTGATTATTTCATTTAATAATACATTCTTACAGCTATAACTTTTTTTCTTTTTTGAAACAAATCCTTACTATGCTTCCCAGACTGTTCTCAAACTCTTAGGCCCCAGCCATGTTCCTGCCTCAGCTTCCCAAGTAGGTGGAACTACAGCTGCATACCACACTACACCCAGCTGCCTGCAGCTATAATCTTTGAGGAGAGACAAAAGTAGCATAGATAAAAATGCAGAAAGGGACATAATATTGTCTACTAGAAAAATAGATATTTTTCCAGAACTAAAAAGTCAGTATAAACTGGGATGTTCAGGCAAAACTTCTTGGAGCACATGGGTCCTGTGCTGGGCCTTGAAGAAAAGGAATAATGTAAATTATCACGGGAATGAAGAGGGGAATGTCCAGTACAGTATTGGGGGAGGGCCGGAGGTCATAAAACAGCAAGTGTGAAAACAGTCAGGGTTATTGAAAAATGTGTGCCTGGGTAGAATGGCCAGGTTAGGTGGTAGTTATTTTTTTTATTTAAAGTAGTTGTACCCATGATAGGTTAGGAGAGGAAAGATATATAGCAGGAACTAGCCAAAAACCTGTTACAGTATTTCAGATCCAAAATGATGAGTTTTATAGCAGAGTAAAAAAAGAAGGGAAACTACTGTGTGTTCTGTTTTGTGTTTTGTGGTACTGGGAACTGAACCAGGGCCTTCTCAATGAGAAACATCTCAAGCCATTTTTTGAATCTTTTATTTTTAGACCTGGTCTTGCAAAGTTGCCCAGGTTGGACTTGAACTTGTAATCCTCCTGCTTCAGCTTCCGAAAGAGCTGTGATTACAGGTATATACCACCACTCCTAGTTTACCATGCATTTTGAGAGAGGTATAGTTGGCTTTTGGGTAGGGGAAATCTAAATTACAAACTGACCCAGCAAGCAGAGTAAACACACTCAGGGACCAAAATGCCTCTGCCACTGTCTCTTTTTTGGCCTCATCTTCCTTACCCACAGTGAGTTGGAGGATGTTTCTTCAGCAGTCTGGTATCAGTGAGTTTTTAGGGTTCTTTTGCAAACGTAGCACATCATACATCCATGTGCATACACATCCATATCCATATCCAGAAACATGCACAAACATTCTATAAGTCACGCAGCTGAATGCTGCTGCTACCCACTCTATTTGACATTTTCAGGTTCATCAGCTCCTGTCCAATGTGAGGTAGCTTGTAGATTATGATTGTCATGTTTTCCTTTCCAGAAAGAAGAAACTTTATGTTTTAATGGTAAGACTTACGAGAGTAATCAGAGTAAGATTTTTGGATAAAAATTTTTTGAGGTAGGAGTGAGAGTAGATAAACTTTCATTTGGTTTGAAAGTTATGCTCTGGTTCTGTTACTGAAGAAAGATAAATGTGATGTATCTTGAGAAGCTACCAAGAGATATTCCAGCATGTAGCTTCTGTACTGTAAAAGCACATGGCGAGTTTCAGTGGAGTGCCAGCTGTATACACAGTCCAGCCTTCAGCCTCAGACGCATCTGTGAGACAAAGGGTGATTGTCTTTGCTGAAAGTAGTTTTCAAAGACACAACCAACTTCCTCTAACAAAAGTCACATTAACAAATATATACCAAGAGTATGTTGTGTTCATATTGAACTGACAAATAATATACCAGGTACTGTGTATGCAGAGATAGTTGCTTTGCTGTTTTCATTTAGGTAAGACCCAGAACATGAGTGCATGTGGCATGGAAGTTTGGCTTCCAAGTTTGTTTTATAATTACCAGAAAAAGCTGTAACTTCTCGGTAGTGAGATGAGTGACTGATAACGTACCCATGCTCTTTAAAAGTCTACTTTAAAAAAAAAAAAGTCTACTTCAGTTTAACTTTAAAACATTGTTGAATGGTAAATTTTAGGAATAATTCTTTCAAAAGTCATTTTCTGTTTGTGCTCCTATCTTGCAATACTCTGCTATATTGTAACACCAGTGAGATTTAACTTCAGAATAAGATGAATATGTTCTGTATTTTTCTGAGTGTTCAAGAACACTGTTGTTGATCTCTAAAGAAATCAGGGGTAGGCAGGCTGAGCTGATTAAGCAAAAGAGGAACTGGACTTGCAGATCCAAGAACATGAGTCATCTGAAGATGACCTTGCACTCACATGTCAGGCTGAGATCAGGAAAACATTGTTATCATTTGAGTGTTTAGTATGAAGAGAGGCTGTGATGAACCAGCTAGGATTATTCAGTAATTTTCTTATTTAAGAGATTTTGTGTTTTCAGTATTCCAGCAATATGTTGTTTTTATTCTGGTTTCATGAACATATGGAATGATCAGATGAACTTTACAATGCCCTTTCAGAGTAGAAACCAGAACCTGAAGGGAGTGGAGCCTTCATTATAGAGAATAGGAGACACACAAGTCTTCTCCTAGAAGCCGTGTGGACTCCAGGGTTGCCCCTTTCTAGCTTTCCTTCTTCATTAAGTGTATGCTGTTAAAGTTTCCACTAACTTCTCTAAACCACAGTGTTCTCAGCTGTAAATGGAGCTATTAAAGCTGTTTCTCCTAGAGGTTGTGCTACTTACACAGAGTAGCCATTAGTATTTTGATCAGGTTATTGTAGTAGCTTTAAGATTTTTTTTTTCCCATTGTACTTTTTTCTGGAGAGATTTCTTACAATACCAGGATTAGAAAAGAACGACCACTGTACAGGTAGAATGGGTTGGATTCTGACTAAGTACTTTGAATAAAGGCAGATAGGAAACTGGAATTAGGATGCCACCAAAAATACAAGCCAAAATCATTAATATTTGGCCAATGTCTTCATTTTTTTAATGGGTCTTGGACTTACAAACAGTTTACCCTCTCTGGAATTTATATGATTTTATTATGGCTATACAGTTCCTGATTAAATCAGCTAACAGAACATTGGAGTTAAAAAAAAAAAAAAAAAAAAGTAGGTTGGAGACAGTTTTTTATAATGCAAATAGGCTAGCTCAGAAACTGGGCTTCCTGGGCTTCAGTCTGAACTTAGTCACCTTTGGCAAACCCCTTCTCTCTGACCCTCAATTTCCTTATCTTTTAAATGAAGAGGCTAAGAACAAAATAAACTTTAAGCCGCTCTGTAGCTCTTCTCTGCCAAGCCCATAAATCTCACTGTTGAGTAGCTACCTCGCATGTTTCCAGTGTGCCAGGCTCTGAGGAAATGGCTGCTTGGCCATGCCCTCAGGGCAGCTGCCTTGTGCTGCTCAGTTCAAAGGTTCCTGCATAGATGCTGGAGGAACTGAAAAAGAACAAAGATGCATTGTGGACAAAGGAGAATGGGCACTAATGAGGGTGTCTGAAAGGAATGAAGTTAGCTTAATACTCTAGGGTTCTTCAGATGCTTACGGGTATCATTGAAATGTAGTCAGTCTATAGGCTTTGCTGTCCAGAACTTTCTGCTGGCTCTACACTTCACTTAATTAAAGCCAGACACTCAGGCAACCTTAATCCTATAGGATAAACTTTCCTACATTAAATGTCTATTATCATTTTTTGCAGATAAACATCAACTATATAAGCACAAATACAGGAAGAAAATGTTGAATCTCTTTAGGAGCATTTGGTTTTTTCCATAGTTAGATGATCTAAATCCTTTCTGTACACTACACATTGGGTGGATGAGACTGCAACTTAGCTAAAGAGTGGCAGAGAAGATAATGTAGGAATACAAGGAAATTGAGGGACTAGTTGCATTATGGTGATAATCATCATTTGGCCTGTAGAAAAATGGTGGCATTTATTTAAAATGTTCATTGGTTTTTTGCCATGTGTCACATTTTTTTCTAGGAGCTAAAAATTGAAACCTGAGAGCTTCCTACTATAGTCAGACATACTCATACATATATTTTGTACTTATAAACAAATATACAGTCATAGATACGTATAAATGAGACAGTGTTATCAGTCTTAGAGGATTTTTTAGGTAAATACATTAGTAATGCATTTATTATGTTCAAAACACACAAATTTTTCCTGGCTTTCTGTTTTCCATCAGCAAACATTTGAGTCATTTGTCAGATATACAAAAAAGAAAAGGCCAAAAGTAAACGATGCATTTATATATCCAAAGATCCTTCCAAGTACGTAAAAATTCACCCAGTAACACACCCTTTTAAGGATACATGGTATTTCTGATACATGCTCAAGACAATGCACATGCCTATATACATAAATATATACACGTGTGTGCGTGAGCATTTTATATGTTAAGTATTTATTTGCTCATAAATGCTCAAAAAGGGTATTTGAACCTACATGGTAAATAAGGGAAGTCTGGATTTATGTCTCTACATAAGTATGTTTGTGAGTTTTTATTTGGGGGGAGGAGGTAAGGAAAGAAAGGAAAAGGTAGAAAAAGAAGAAGATAAGGAAGGGAAAAACAGCAGTCCTAGGAGGAACCACAGCAGTTAGTAGTTTTAACCTGAGCTTCTACTACCCCGTTGATCTTTCCTGTATTGAACTGCAGCTGACACACCAATATTTGTTTCACCAGCTGACATATTATTGAAGTTGACCACTCACTCAGATCAAATAAAAAGAATAACTTGTTTTTAAAATACAAAAACATCCATAGACATTAGAAGAAGTGGTACTTATGTAGTCCAACAACTGTGATAAAGATAAGTTGCTCAAGTCCTTCCAAAGCAGAAAACAATTTTAAATCTCAGGCAATTTTTTCCTTTGCTGGCTAGAAACTCATTCCAAAAAGTACCAGCCTGTCCCATTTCAAAATGCTTCCCTTACCAAAGAAGAGGAAGCGGTCATATTCTTTTCCACCAGACCATGGGTGAATTATAATTATCCTAGCTCTTGTGAGACAGAGAAGCAGCAAACATCTGCTCTACTGAATCAGAAACCCACGGATAAAACTATACCAAACTGTGACTCATACCTGGACTTGGATTAAAGGATCTGGGTTGTGTTTACTTTTTTATTTATTTTATTTGCAATTTAAAATATGAATCTCTTACCTCTGGCACCATATTCTGATGGGAAATATATGAATTTCATTTGCTGACTCCTATTTTAACATAGAAAAATTACTACTTTAAAGTAGATGGGCAATAATAGTTAATAATGGTTTTTCTGTTAGGTTAATATCCCCTCACAGTTTTCTTTAAAAGAATGGTAGAATTAAGAAACTTTAAAAATACACATTCTAAGAAATTCAGTCTTTCAGCTTTAGTTTCAATAACAAAGAAGCAGAAAATGATATTTTAAACTTTCTGAAAGAAACAAGGTTCACAATTGCTGTTACCATGATTTAATGTATCATGGTATGTATGTGTGTATGTGTATGTGTATTATAACTGTTCACTTAGACTATAGAGTAAGAAAAAAATGGTGCAGTACTTCAAACATAAGTTTTAGCTCTGAGTCTATTTCCTTTACATTATTTCTTTTTCTTTTTATCTATCAGAGAGCAGAAAGGCAGACTCGAATTATGGATTCAGCTCAATATGCAGAATTCTGTGAAAGTCGACAATTAAGTTTCTGTAAGTAAGCATTTAACTGCTTAATTATATGTATAAGACATTGTGTCATGCTCTCTGTTCCTTAGGAATTGGTATATTTAATGTATACATAGTTACAACTGTCACAGAAACAACCTCTGCATTGTGGGGGAGCGAAGAAAAGATTTTTCCACATTCTATTGTTCTGTGATAGTTTTAAGGGATTTTAAAGAGTAATACATGGAAAGCCATTTTAATTATCCAGATTACCTTGAGTCAGAAAAATTCCCTTTTTCTTAATATTCTTTTACAGTTTGTTAGTCATGTTTGTACTAGTACTTCTGGCTGTACTAAACCTACAGTAGTCTGTATTAGCACAGTCATGGCATTAAAAAGCCCCAGTATTAATTATAAATACCAAATTTCCTTTTCTGAATATTCAGGTCAATAGTCTTTTCCATTTTTATCTTTAACCTCCTGCTGTGGCATGCATTCAGTGTTAGCCAAATTCACTAGACCATGATATCTCATGACACTGCTAACCTAACAATAAAATTGGTTCTTTCCCATCACTAAACACTAGCTTCTTAAAAGTACACAAAGACTCATGGTGGTGGGCTGGATTGTGGAGCAAAACATCCTTACAGCAACAGTTCAGCGATGACTAAGACTCTTAGAGTAAAGGTCAAAGAGAAAGTGGATGAAAAGTCCAGTTAAAAATATGATCAAGTAGCACATGACCCTGGTCTGAGGGATTATAGAAACAATGGTGTCTTTAAACGAAAAAGCTATTGTGTGATCATAATAACAGCGTATTTGATTTAGAAAAAGAAAATGAGAGCTTCATTTATAGATCATAAAGTACAAATAAATGACACATTTCAAATAGTGCCCCATGTAAATGTCAGTAAAACATAGGAAAACATGTTTTAGAAGACTTTTCTGAACTAAATATACTTTCCAATCGGACCAACAATTCGGCATCAGACATCTGTGAAGCATTAAGTAAATGACACTTCAGATCATGGCAATTTCAGCAAATGAGAGGTTTTGTGTTGTAATTTTTAGGTTTAAAAATGGCATTTGGGTCTTATAAATATAAATCTCTAGTTTATAAAGTAACATTTAGTGCAGTTGAACTATTTTTTAATCATATTTACTTTAATTCATTTAAAGGACCAGAAGTGTTATTTCACACTAATTATCTTAAGTTTCCTAATAAGCTTTTTATTTGAAAATTAGATTTTTTGTTCATTTTTTGTTTTTAATACAGTAAACTAGAATAGATTAAAAATTAACATTTTCCTTTCTGTATAAAATAATAATAATATAAACAGTATATTACACTTAACTTTCTTTTCTGGAGAGCTAAGGGATTGTTTCTGTGGTGTTCATAGGGGCCTCCCTAGGAAAATCTGATGGAAGAGTCAGTTTTATCCAATACCAAGGTCAAGAGTGCTTAGTTCACATGGGTTGGCAAACCTAGGAAACATTCCTATACTTGTCAGGCTATGGGGCTTTCTTCCTTTTCTCCTTCCCATAAATTACCAAGGTCCAGAGACAGTGGTCCTGCTATCTCTGTCTTCGTAAGTGTTTGATCAGAGCAGTCACTGGGATTCCTGGTACATGTGTAAATTATGGGTTTATCATTTTATGGGCAGAGCATAAGCAGACCCAGCAGGACATGGGTCAAATGCAATAGCCCTTTGTTTTTCTGTGTATATAGGTCAGTCTTTTCAATCTGATACTAATATCAATTCACAAACCTTGCTTTCACTATGGTATATCTGGTAAATCATTTTTCAGTCTTTTCCTTTCAACTTTTTTTATACTTCATTTTTATAACAACTAATATCTAGATTTTTTAAAAATCAGTCAGAATCTCAGTATGTTAAATGACAAGCTCAATCTCTGTCTAATTACTGATACATTTGGGTTTGAATATGCTCTTATTTTGTGTTTTAAATCTACTGTGCTCTTTTATTTGCTTATTCTCTCCTTTTCTCTATTTGTTGGATTCATTTTTATTCCGTCCATTTTTCCTGTACTAGATTGTATATCCTAAATTCTATTTGTACTGTTTCAGTTTTTATCTTTAATTTTTTAATGTATACCCCAGACTTAATGTTGGTATATATTTAAACTTTCCATCTTGGCCTAGTGTCATTTTCCTGAGGCACTGTAAATACATAAAGCACTCAATTTTGTCTTAAAATGACTTCATTTTGCCCCCATAATTGAATGATTATTCCTGGATAGGAAACTAGGCTGATAGTTATTTGTTAAAATATGATTCCATTGTCCTTCAGTGTCTGTTGTTGGTAGAAATCTGCTGTCCATTTACTTACTCAGAATATTTCCTGTAGGAGAAACAAAGAGAATGCAGACTTTGTCTCCAGGTCCTTTGCTATTGGGAAACTCACAGGCAGGCAACCAGTAGTTGTCCAATAAATAGGGAAGGAAGTAGGGAACCCTACCAGGGAGGCACCAGAGAAAGCTATTGTCCCAGGAAACCTATTGTCAGTTAGTACAAAGAGCAGAGATTTTGAAAAGGTTAGAGTTGCAGAAGTTTCTTTAAAACATTGTAGAGCTCCCTTAGGAAACGATCAGAAATGGAAAAACTGGTGAGAAGAGATGGTAGAAATCAGGAAAGAGGAGACAGAAGTGAGACAATAGAATATTGCAAGAAAATTAAACTTTACTAGTGATTATTGATAAGAAAGACAAAAGGCTTACGAGATTAACTTTAAATTTTCCTATGAAATCATTATGTAGAATTGTTGTTCAGGGCAGGCTAAAAACTCAGGTAGTTTCAGAATCCTGTTGAACTTTTGCCCTTTGTGTAGGATTCTATTTATTGTTAGTTACCAGATGATCCATTCTCCTGATACTTTGGCAAGAGGAATGAGGAGGAAGGATCTCATACCCTCACCTCTTCTGTAGACAAACTGTCCCACCCTGGAAGGGCCCATCTCTGAAGCAATCCTTTCCCTGGTGACAGGGAAGGAATTAACTCACAGAGTCTTCACCTGTCCACAGAAAAGCAGCAATTCAAGTATTTAAGGGCCCCCTATCCATTTTTTTATATACATAGAAAAGTGTGGGTTGTACCCTTCTGTTAATGAAATTTTTTTATCCAGTCATTCATCTCTTCTAGAAATCCTTCTTATGAGTCTGCTAATGCCAGTCATTATTTTGTGGTGATGCAGCAATGACTGTGTGGTCCTTGTTGCTAAATTCTCAGTGCTTACAATCTAGCAAGGAAGCTGTTAACACTGTTGTTTATGTTAGATCTGACTGAATACTAACAGTAATCCTTTTTTTTCACTGCTAAATTGTTAAGAGCATGGTCACTAAATATCAGTTTGTGTGTTCCTGGTAATCTGTCAGATGAAGTGAGTAAGGTACATTTTATTGATCTTGCCAAATTGCTGCCTGTTAACTTTAACTTCAGAAGTATTCCACAGATGTTACACAAGTGTTTGTGAGCTATTCCAGCTTACTAGTTAGATGGAATGTTTCATGTCAGAATATTGGGAAGATTAGTTACTTTAGGGAGATAGCTTTAAGGGGGATTACCATAATTCTGCCACATTTGACAGCTTTGGATATGTGCTTCAATAGCAGGACTTCATGTCTTTTGTGATTTATTTGAAAGAAAACTCTGTGGTATATGGGATCCATGAAGAGTCTATCTATAAGGATAAAAACATCATGCTTTGAGTTACTGTTATGTGTTTTATAGACCAGTGGGAGCAGATGAATCAAAAAAATAATCAGTGGATTTTTACAAAAAGATTACCTTGTAGATTTGATAAAATCTTGACTATCAATCTTTTCCTTCTAGGTAACTAGTTAAATATTACTGATGTCTAAGAAAGGAGCTATATTCCATTGACTGCTTAGGCCTGTGTTTGTTTAGAGATATTTAATCAAAGGTTCCATGTGTTGCTGGTTTAGTATATGCATGGTACTGTTGTTATGCTAAAGACTGAAGTCATAGGCTTTGCACACAAAGAACTTATGATTTGTCTATACTATATATCAGCACATGCTTAAGATATGTGATGATTTCCATAAAGGACTAGAGTAGGGAAGTATGTCTTTGGTCATTATGGTCAGGGATCATAGGAACGAAGGAGTGGTGGCAGAGCATCCCATGGAAGGAAAGGAGCAAGCCTGAACACAGAGAGGACTGTGCTCAAGCCAGGTGGTAAGGAGAAGTGTAAAGGCAGGTTGGAATCAAACTGGATGGTTTTGAGTTAGGCTTAAGAATTTTGACATCTTCATAATCAGGAAAACAGGTTTAAATCAGGCCAAATATCAGTTCGTTTTATTTAATTCTAAATTGATAATTTTGAGCCTATTCTAGTAATACATACATTTTGAAAAGTATTGGAAATGCAGTCTCTATATGTTCCTTTTTTCATCAGAGTCTTCCTTCAGATTTTTCTTTCTGCAAGAGTGAGATAAATTTAAATCAAGCAAGTAAATCTCTGACCATTGCTGTAATTTAAGCATGGCCAATGGTGATATACTCCAAAGCAACATGAGAAGTGCTAAACATTAAGTTTAATTTCACTATGTCTTATACCACAGATAGAAAATAAAGGATCCATATGCATAAGGAAATTCTGGTAACAATTGCGTTTCTTTGTAACCAACAGTTAAATCTTGGATTTCTTGGGACTAGAAAATCTAGGCAGTAGTGAAAGTTCAAAAACATTGCTTTCGTATGCCTTATTTTTATTGTGCAATTCTTGAGATATTTTCATTTTGTGATAGTAATGTACTGTATTAAAACATTTTAAAAGGTAAATTTCTCTTCTTTTTAATGATTAGCCAAAAAAGCTTCCAAATTTCGAGACTGGTTGGACTGCAGCAGCATGGAGATAAAACCCAGTGTTGCAGCTATGGAAATCTTAGCATATTTAGCATATGAAACAGTGGCACAGGTAAGAATTCTGAAGTGTCACATCAAGCAGCACATGGCAGCTATTCCTCAACTCTACACATTATCAGTTTTTCTTCCACCTCCTGCTCTAGCAACAATGACAGCAGCCATGAGTTCTCTTCTGTAACAGTCAGGTCATTTTCCAGAATTTAGTTCAATTATATTTCTTTGCATCCTCAGCTCTGGCATGTGTTAGAGTTAAAAAAAAAAAAAAAAAAAGGACTTTCTTGGATCTTTATCATAACCAGAAATGGATTGCATACTTTTTTATGATGTTGAACTCTTAAGTCTTCATCTGCCATGTCAAGAGATTATTTTTGAGCTTTGAAAAATGCCTTTCTGAGCTTCATAAATGCGCACCCAAATTTGGACCCTGGAAGAATTATTCCAGGCATGGTCTAAAGGCCACAGCATCAGCATCTCCTTGGCCCATGTTACAGCAAGAACTCCTTACTAGCATTAGAGCAGACCTGAACTGAAATATCTGGATCTGGGGCCCGGTGTTCTGCATTACAAAATGCTTCCCTGGTAATTATGAAAGGACTTTTGAGAACCATTCCACTAGAAAGTAAAAACGTCTCACTGGTATGCATAGATAGCCCCATTAAACAGTCAGTAGAAATCTCTGCTCATGCCCACCGTACAGGTCGTTAGGCAGATAGCATTATCAACAACTCAAGCTGTATCACTTTTAGGTTTGCCACTTGAGCCATGTGACTTTATTTCCATTGCTCTGTTCTTCCAGTTAGTGGATCTGGCTCTTCTTGTGAGGCAGGACATGGTAACCAAGGCAGGAGACCCTTTCAGTCATGCCATTTCTGCAACCTTCATTCAATATCACAGCTCTCCTGAGGTATGTATCAGAAAATCTGACTTTAATACATCTTTGAATTTTGTCATATATCTGGGATTTGCTTTAGTAGGTCTTTGGAACAGACTGTGTAGGCATGTGTAGACTTAAGTCAAAGAACCTTAAATATTCATTATTTAAACGGATATATACTGGGTGCTTACTGTGTGCCACACCCTGACAGTCTACTTCATACCATTTTTTACCTTTTTTCTCCCCAACTTGGCTTTCCCAGCCCTTCAGAGCAAGAGAGCTAGTTGCAGCTCATTTTCTTGTAAAAGAGCCATTGCTTTAGGTGATTTAATAATGATGGGAAAAATTATTTATTTCTTTGTGCCTCAAAAGATGGACTTGGCCTGGAGATGTAGTGCAGTGGTAAAGCACCTGCCTAGCATGTGCAAGGCTCTGGTTCAGGTCCCCAGCCCTGCCAGAAAGAAAAAATAGTTATTATTACTCATTTAATAATTCCTGGTGTTTTAAAAATAACTTTCTATTTATTAATTTTTGTATAAACAAGATTTAAAGAGGCTTGCCTCCATTCATTTTTAGCTTTTAGATTGGCCCTCTGATGTAAAAATCAGATCATTTTCTGATCTGGTTTATGCTCCTGGGACCACTGCCTACAGGGTCTCAACTCTTATTGTCATTTTTATTTTGGCATAATAACTGTACCACTATTAGTATATACAGTATTCTCTGGAGCAGCATATGCCTAAAAACAAAAAATGAAATAAACATGTTGAATACATTTGCCAGTATTTTACATTTTTTACATAAAAATAGCAGTTTCATATTATTCCATTTAATAATGACAGAGGAGACAGCAAAAACATTAGGTTAACATCCATGTTTATAATTATTAGGTGAGTTTTAGATCAAATTGAGTAAAATATGTAACCTAAAAAATGGCAAAATGCTGTTTTATATCTATACTGTATCTTAATTACAAATACCTCTTCCCTCTTAATAGAGGATGGTGGCAGAAAAAGTTTCTAAGAAGTAGGTGTAAACTGTTTTGGGCTACAGACTCTTTGAGAATCTGATGAAAACTATAAACCCCTTTTCCATACACACATTCACCAATTTTACGTACAATTTCAGGTTGAAAAAACCCTGTGAAGCCGTCCTGGGGCTCTAAGGGATCTGTGAACCCTGTGGATCCCAAGTTCAGTCTCTCTGCTCTAGAGTACTTAGACAGTGTACCAAGTTACACACCTGTATAGCATCTCATTACAAACAAGAGGTCAGCTTGGCATCCTCTTATGTCCTAGAGGATCGAACTGGCTTCAAATCCAAGTAGGATGAAAATGTTTTTGCTTATTAAAAATCCACTTGTTTTTCTTAGGAAGGTCATACGTCATTATCAGTCAACATATTTTAAAAGTCCCTAAAGCTTACTTAGTTGATTAAATGCTATTTGTTTTCTTTATGTTTCAAACCCAGATTTTGATGTCAAAGAACACCCTTTAAAATGTCTTTGATGCATGTTCACTGTATGAATATATGTGAAAGTATGCTTTCCATTAACATCAGACAAATTTGTTGTAACATTTCTAATTGAGGAAATTTACTGTGAATATAACAAGCCTAGTTTTCCCTTAACATTCAAGTGATTGCTGGTATGGCTAGGAAAGCTCTTTAGTCCTCCCCTTTCTTGGTTCTCCAGGGTGGCCAAGCCGCCCTGGGCAACTGCTCAGCAACCACAGTGGCTGTTCCCAGCTACACAGCAGTTGAGAAAAATGTCCTGTGTGTGTCCTGGATTTCCTGGGCTTCCTGGGAGGTGAGGGCGCAAGTGTCAGTGTTCCAACAGAATGTTAGTGTAAGACTCAGGTTTTTCCTGGCCTGGTTAGCACCTTGCCTCCTCTGTGACAGGTAGTCAGAGTGGACATTCATAAAGACTGCCTTCCTTCCTGCCCTTTATTACCTGACCGACAAAGAGAATACCACTCTGAAGCAGGAATCTTCCTCATCAGCACCGCAGTCAGCAACCAATTTCAAGGGCCTGTACATCCAGGACTATACCATACTGAGTCCCGAGAGGACTCTGTAGACTGGCAGAAGCTGTGTTCAGGGATACAGAACAAACAAACAATAAATGAACCAGCAATTCAAGATAGCATATATAATTTCCAAATGAAACAGAAAGTACAGGGTTTAAAATCAAACACACACACATAAACTCTAGTTACAAAGACTCAGAGAGAAAGCTGAGTGTTGAGGGAAAGAAAGTGCTTGCGATCCCAGCACCCTGGGAGGCTGAGGCAGGAGAATGGAAGGTGAAACCCAGCCTGGGTAACTTAGTGACTTAGTGAGACCTTATCTCAAAAACAACAAAAATGACTGGAGATGCAGCTCAATGTACAGGCCTTAGGTTAAATCCCTAGTACCAAAACAAACTCAAGCTAAAGGTTTGTTGTGGAGGTTTAGTAGAAAGTTTGATTAGGAAATTAACCACTTACCCGTCCAATTATTTAAATACAGGATGACCAAAAAATGCATATTTTTTCATTAATTTTTATAAGAATATAACAGGAAATATAAAAATGATGCTTCTATCAAATTTATTCAATATAAGAATTGACTGGTTGAAATGACACCTGCGCAAGTGACACTCTGGGTAAACTGTTAAGCGGTTAAGATCCACACTGTATAGAGTCTTAGACTGCTAGAGTTATTAAGGAACAGCTGAAGGATTTGGGGCTAAAGGATAATGGGTTCAGAAGGGTGTTTTAAGTAGATTGAATAGTGGTGCTAGATTAACTAGATTGGCCTTGGACTTGAAACCCTCAGTCTCATGGGATTAATATCTCTGCATGTACTTTTTGTTGTTGTTTGTTTGTTTGTTTGAGATAGGGTCTTACTGCATAAATCAGGCTGACCTCAAACTTGCTTTGTAGCCCAGGTGACCTCAAATTCGAAATTCTATCTCAGCCTCCCAAGTGCTGTAATTACAGACATTCACTACCATGCCTTATAGGAATATCATCCTTGAACACTAACTATGTAAGGGACTGGTCTAATTAAGCTTAGGTTCTTCATCCAAGCAAACTTCCAAGTTTTGTTTTTAACATATAGTTTACACATAGTTATCTGTGATCTGAATGCTAAAAGTGATGTAAATATTCACAAATCAAACACTTCTCATTCCAAGCATTATGGATAATGAACACTCAGCCTTTATCTCATTATTCCAGGAACAAGCTGTACCGGATTATCCACATTCCTTTTCGTTTGATACTGTTTATCCACAAACAGATTAAGAAATATTCTTGAAACCAGAATCTCAATTTCAGCAAGACATTTGGTAAACTATAGTATAATTTTAAAAATATTATAGAGAAGTATAAGCCAGTATATATTATGATTACTGTGGTTGATAAGAATAATGAAATTGCCAGGCATGTGGTGCATGCCTGTAATCCTAGCACTCGGGAGGATGAGGCAAGAGGATTGCTGCAAGTGTGAGGCCAGCCTGGACTACACAGTGAGTTCAAGGCCATCCTGGACTATAATAGTGAGACCCTTTCTCCAAAAAAAAGGAATGAGGAAAATGTAGATTAATAATACCATATTGGAAAAAGACTTAGAGATTTTCATTTGCCTATAAATTTCCTAGAAGACAATACTGTGGTGTAACAAGGAATTTTTCAATTTTTAAATTTTTAAATAAAATTTTTACATTTTGTATAGGATGAGCATTGACCCAATGATGTGTGTAGGGGAGGGTAAAGAAGGAGGAAACTAAAAATATACCTAAGAATACCTAACCCTAAGAATAACCCATTGAAAGAATTTTGGATGTTTGACCATACCAGAGAAGAAACTGAAAATACAGTCTTCAAAATATTTGCAGTGCTTCCACAAGAAAGAAAGAACAGACTTGCAGTCTGGCCCAAGAAACTAGAGTCATGAGAGATGCAAGGGGGAAAGGAAGGCATGAGAAGGGGGAAGGGCTGGAGAACATGCAGGGACCCCCAGGCATGAAGTCTCCATGCTGGGGAAGTGCTGGTGCCCCTGACACAAAGGATGTCTGAAAGGCATCCAGCTTGGCCAGAAAATCTAGGGCTCCTTTTGAAATGTTACCAAAAACTCCATGCAGAAATATGTGTAAGTGAAAAGCCCAGCAGAGATTTAGAAGCCAGAGGTGAAGAATTCTGGTTTTGTCTAAATAAGTAGATTAAAAAGTAACATATTTAGAACCTTTAGGGGCAGGATACAGCCTCATTTCTATGGACAAATAAGAATAGTTTTTTTACATTTTTAAGCTGCAAGTAGCATTGTGTTATAAGCTATTAAAACAATGCTGATATTAGCAGAAGACCTGGTCATGTGATTTCAAAGCCATGTCTCTTAGCAGGGGTCTTGTATGAAGTCCTGCCCAGACTCCCCTGAGAACACTCCACCCCCAACGCCAACAGCTCCACCATCCGGATCACAGCACCCAGGGAAGACCACACCAGGGGCCCTTGGGAATGGGAGTGCTGGGCCGGACAGTGCCAAAACCAAGCAAAGGAAAAGAAAAAAGGTCAGTGACCATTTTTTCCCTCAGGAAGTATGAGGAGTCTCATTGAATTCTTTTCAGAGATAGGAAAAATGTGCTTGCTTTCTCTCACAGCTTGACTTTTTTACATCAACCATTTTACATCTACTTGTATTTAATGACTTTTACTAAATAATGTTCTTCTGGATAAAGAAAAATGTTGATATTTTTCTGATATTTTATTATAAAAATGTTTAAGCATTCAGAATTCTAAAGAATTATGTAAAGAACACTTTACATCTACCATCTAGAGTCTACAATTAACATTTTACTGTGTTTATTAATATATACTGTCACTGTCTGTCTACTCATCCATTTGTCCATCCTGTTGTTCACCTTTTTTTATTTTTGTTACTTTGCAAAGGAAATACGTTTTATACCTAAACACTTATGTATGTATGATTCATAGTTTCTTTTTAAGGTAAGTTTTATGCACAGTGAACCACTTGACCCTTAAGTATACCATTTAATGAGTTTTGACAAATATATTAACCTGTGTTCTTCCAAAACTCTGTCTAAATACAGGACATAATCATCAGCTCTGAAAGTGCCTTCATGTTTCCTCCTAGTGAATTACTGCCATTATCCCCTGTAAGACAGCCATTGCTCTGATTTTTTATCATAGATTCATTTTTCCATTCTAGAACTTCTTATAAAAAGAATGTAGTAGTATTTTTATATGAAATTTCATTTACTCTTGAGGTTTTGAAAGTTTTATTTTTCAGTGTGCATACAGTTCTTTATGGTTGACTTAACGTTCCATTGTAGGAATATCCCAGTTTATTCATTCTTCTTTTGGTGGATACCTAAGCTGTTACCAGTGTTTGGGTATTATAAATAAATTGGAATATGTACAAGTCTTTAAGAACAAATGCCTTCACTTCTTGTAGGTAGATAGCTAGAAATGAAATTGCTGAGTCACAGAGTTTTGTATGTGTTTGATTTTTAATGAAATTGCAAGCCTTTTTTTTTTCCAAAAAGGTTGTATCATTTCTTTATACATCCACCTGCAATATTTAAGCATTCTAGTTCCTCCATATCTTCACTAACATTTGATGTTGTTACTGTTTTTACTTTTAGTAATTCTAATGATTATTGGTAACCCATTATAGTTTGTATATTTCTCTGACCAGTATTGAATGCTTTTGTATGTACTGACTGGGCCACCCATCATTTATCTTCCTCTGAGAAGTTTCTCTTCAAATCCTCTACTCCATTTGGGGGGCGGGGGCATTTGCTTTCATAACCAGTATATAGGAGCTCTGTATATATCCTGAGTAACATTTCATATGTGAAAATAAGCTTTTCACATATTTTCTCTCAACTTATGTGTGACCTAATCATTGTCTTATTGGTGTCTTTGATGAGCATCAGTTCTGAATGTCTAATGAAGTCTCATTTATCCAATTTGTTTCTTTTATGTTTATTACCTTTCCATGTTTTATCTAAGAAGTCTTTGCCTATTCCCTAGTTGGTGATATTCTCCTGGGTTTCCTTCTGGAAACTTTATAGCTTTAGTTTTAACATTTAGTTCTAAGATTTCACCTGTTTTACTCATTTATCTTTCATTTCTTTGACAAATATTATGTGGACTTGACCGATACGGCTGTAGAGTAAATTTTAAGGTCAGATAATATGTGACCTCAAAATGTTATTTTTCAATCTTCATATGGATATGCTATGTCCTTTGCATTCCTATGTAAATTTTTTAATTAATTTATTAATTTCTACCAAAAAGGAAAAAAAAAACCCTTGTGGGATTGTGAAAAGGATTGGATTGAATGCTTACATCAATTTGGAACATGAACATCTTAGCAATATCAAGTCTTATGATCATGAACACAGAATATTTCTGTTTGATTTTATGAAATTTCTCTTTTCCTCATTGGCAATACTAACCATCCTGAAATGCTTTATCTGGCTGATATAGCCATTCTAGCTTTCTTGTGATTACTCTTTATACAATATAGTCTTCTAATCTATTCCTTTAAATGTATCTGCTTTTATATTTAAAGACAAATAGTGTATATTGAAAATAAATCTCTCAAATAGTTGGAGTTCTCTTTGTTCTTTATGTCTCATCTTTTAATTGTAGTCTTTAATTCTGTGACATTTAATGACATGGATGGAGATGGATCAGATACTTCGCTATTTGTTTTCTTCTGTTTTTGTTGCTCTTTTCTCTTTGGGGCTAATTGTATGCTTTCTCTAGAAATTAATTTTAAATATTGGTTTTTTTTGTGATGTCTTTTTACATCATCTTTTGGAGTGATTAGCTTAAGGATTAAATTTCATTGATCTTTCTTTATATTCCAGACTTTTTCTTCTGTGAGCTCCAATCTTTTACACCCATCCAGTAATGTTTTATTTCTAACATTTTATTTTACACTTCTAAAATTTCTATTTCTTTTTGTGGCTTATCTGCTATAATTTTTATTTGTCCACGTATAAGTACATTTTCTTTTATGTTCTTGTGCACAGTCACAATGGCTGCTTTAAAATCCTTATTTCCTGAATTAAATAATTATCTGAATTCCCTTGGTCTTCAACAAGTATAGGTTACATTTGCTTGTTTTTGCATGTCTTCTAATTTTCTTTCTAATTTTCACTTATATTTTAGACATTGTGAGCAAAACATTGTTGACATTATGGGATTCTGTTATATTTCTATGAAGAGAGTTGTTAGTAATGGTATGTTTCTGTTTGTGTTCAGCAGGGAATCCACTCTTCTAGATTTACCTCTAAATTTCAGGCTTCTCTTGAGTGGTAGCAGTGAAACCACACAGGAATAGCTTAGAGGTCACAGATGTAGGTAAAATTTGTATACCAAGTGTGGAAATTCTTCACTTTGATTGTGTCTTTCTTGGGATTTTTTTCCCTTACTTTATACCTGCTTTGGTTTCCCTGAACTCTGGCCTCTAGTTCATGAAGCTTCTGATGTCGTGTCTTAGCCACTTCAACACCCACTGGAGCCGGCTCATGGGCCACAGTAATAACATTAGGACACTCAACCCCGACCTGTTTCCATCATCTAAGCTTAAACCTGCCCTTGCCAGTCTTAAGTGCTCTCACGGACTTCTTTCACTGTTACTTGTCCGATGCTTACACCTTTAGCTATAACTTAGTACAGTAGGAACTATTTGCCATTAAAAGCTATAGAACCATGCCAAGATGTAATTTTATAATTGATACTATGCACATTTAAATTTTAGCTTCATTTCCGGTGTCCCTTCTCATTTACATATCTCTATGTAACAAATATCTCTATTGCATCTGGGTTGTTGTTGGGCACAGAAGATGTTTAAGGTATTGGGAAGAAACTGAGAAAGAGCAGTGGTGGTGAACCTTTTAGAGCTTTCAATGAAACAAACAGCCTGTTGCGGCATGTGAGCCATAGGTTCACCACTGCTGCCTTAGGGTAATTCCTATCAGTTTATTTCAAATGTTATTAAAATAATAAAGGTAATTGAGACATGTTTTATTTATATTTTAAGTTTTATTTCAGGCTCAGGTTAGATGCTCTTATTTTGTGGAAATTTTAAAGTTTTTTTTGAGTTTGTAATGGGAAAAGTATGCACATAGTATAAGAGTAAATTTGAAAGTACAGAAGAGTATACAGTGAAAAATAGGTTTCTCCCTCTTCCCCTTCAAGAGGTCAGCACTGATGCTGATTTCTGGTGTGCCCTTGCAGAGACCAACTGTGCTAATAAGTATATCAGATTCAGTCTTTTGTCTTTCCTAACAGTTGGTGGCCTAGTGCCACCCACCTGGCTACCTTTTATCTTTTTTCTTTTTTCTTTTTTGGTACCGGGGATTGAACTTGGGACCTTGCACTTGCGAGGCAGGCAGCAGAACCACTGAGCTAAATCTCCAACTACCTTTTATCTTTTTAACATAATATCTCTTGGAAATAGCTCCACAGGAGTGGTTATAGTTGCTGTGTTTCCTATTTGTTTGAATGGACATAAGGTAATTTCTTTAGCTAGATATTCAGGGTGAGCATTTAATTCATTAGTCCAAATAGTGCTGTGGTAAATGTCCTTGAGTGTATATTATTTTGCATGTGTTTAATATGTCTGTAGGATAAATTCTTTTGGGGGTTTTTTGTTGTTGTTGTTTGTGGGGTTTTTTGTACCAGGGATCAAACTTGGGACTTTGCGCTTGCGAGGCAGGCAGCAGAACTACTGAGCTAAATCCCCGGCCCAGTAAGATAAATTCTTTGAAGTAAAATTGCTGGGACACAGTTATTGTACTTTTCTTTATTTTGGTAAGATTTTGCTAATTTGCTGTCTATCCATAGAGGTTTCTAACCCTAGAATTATATTCCCTACAAAGAATTGTAGACTAAAAATTGTGGTAATTATCAGAAAAATTATAGTATTTGTAGTAAATATCAGAGTAATAAGTGACGTTAATTAGGTGACTACAAATGAGTTCTAGGCCAAAGTTATAGTAATATACAGACTGAGTTATTTCTTTCTCTTGATTCTTTAACATTGAGGACCTGGCATCTGGTACCTATTGCCCTTGAAAGTAGACCGAGTTTTCATTTATAATTCTTAGTTTAAATAATCACCCAATACTATTAATAGCTGACAGGTATCAGGTCCTGTTCTAAGTGATTTATGTACTTCAACTCATTTAATTTTCACAACAATCCTATAGAGCAATTATAATTGTTGTCCCAAAGTACAGATGAGGAAACTGAGGCCCAGGAATATTATTCAACTTGACATACCTTGTAAGTGGTAGGGCTGGGATCTGTAACCAAGGCAATTGAGAAGCCAGGACTTACAACCAGTCCACATGACTGTAGTACCCCTAACTGAGCATTTTAATGTTTTTTGAAAAGTCATGTTACATACATACACATCTGTCATTTCTTGAGTTGTAAATAATTTCATTGCATAAAATCTTTTTCTTTCTTTATATCCTATTGTGTTTGCAAAATTCCTTCTTATGGATGAGATAAAAATACAAAGTTTTTGTGTTTTGTCTCAAGGACACCAAGAAAATTAGGAACCAAGTTGGAATGCTTTTTTATGACAGTCTCCTCTACAATAAACAAATACATATGAATTTTGCTTTTTTCTTTTAAAATTGATTACCCTCCAGTTATTATCTGTGCTGCCGAAGCAAGCACGACCCTCCAGTTATTTCAGAAATATGCCCAGGAATCTCCCAAGAAACATTTATAATAATAAATGTTAAAATGTTTTTTAAAAAATAGCTTCCTGTGGTTCTTTCAGTGAGCTCTTGTGACACTTCATCTACACGCAAGTAGTGGTATCGTTCTGTACCTTGACATGCAGGCTTAGGTGAAATATTGTAGGCATAAAAATTACATTTGGTAGAGGTCTTCTCAGAAGGGGTCACATAACAGTCATCTTTGATTTGTTAATGGAACTTTTTTTTTAGTTGAAGTATATGGCAGCAGCAATGTGCATCCTAAGGAGGGAAATGGCCTGTTTTATAAAAGTTTATTTTCATATTTCATACACTGTAGTTCTGTTGCGTGTTTTTGATTTAGTAACAGTTTATGTGTTTTTCTGTCACAGAGCACCGCGGCCTGTGGTGTGGAGGCTCACAGCGATGCCATCCAGCCCTGCCACATCAGAGAGGCTATCCGACGCCACAGCCACAAGATTGGCCCCCTTTCCCCATTCACGGTACGTAATAACAGAGTTATAAAAAGTTATATTTATAATCTGAAAGAATTTTGATTTTCAAGTGGTTAAATGAAGAAGCAGTGGAATTGTTGAAAGCAATTTGCGGTGACCATAATTTTGTTGTATAAAAGTGGCATAATTCTCTTGGGAAATAAGTTAGTCTTTTTGTCTCTTTTTGAGAGGACAAATTTTTTTTCTACAAAATATTATTTTCTTTCAATTACATATTAAGCTTTGTGTTGGGGCTTATATTTTCTATTTTTCAAAGCTTAGGTTTATAAAACTTTTGTCAAATTATATGTATCCAAATATTGTTAGAGGCACTTTATATTTTAAAATTGGTTAGATTGGCATTACCACTTCTATCAGACATCCTTCTTCTAAACACACTTTGAGTTGGAAGAAGAAGAAATGATTTCTTTCCTGGCTTTGAACTGGGCTGAACTGCAAACGGGCTTTCACGTCTTCGAATGATTTGAAAGCTTATAATCATGGTTTTATTTTTTTAATGGAGAATTAAAGACTCAAGATTTCAGCAGCATAAAGAAAGTGTGCATGCAGAGGTGTATTTTAATTAAGTGCTCATCCTATATATCTTTAAAAACACTATATGTGTGTAACAGAAGTTGTTCCAAGAGCTTTGCTTCTAAGGAATTGGTTTAACATTCAGAAGTAAGATTTGATTTACATAACTGAAGAACAGTGACATTTACTGGGTTGGGTTTTTTTTTCTTTCTTTCTGGTACTGGGGATTGAATTCAGGGATTCTACACTAAGCTACATCTACAGCCTCCAGCCCCCTGAGCCCCGCCCCTTTTGAGACAGAATCTTGCTGTCACTAAATTGCCCGGGCAGGGCTCAAACTTGGCAGTCCTCCTGCCTCAGCCTCACAGAGTGCTATTACAGGTGTACGCCACCACACCTGGCTAAATTTTACTTGTTTTGATATTAACTTCTGTTTTAATATACTAATCTAGAGTATATATGAATAACATTGTATAAAACATAAAAAGAGTAAGTATGACTTAGTGTGTTTTTACCTAAGAATAGAATGTACTATTACTTGTTCATGAGTCATGATTTTTTTTGTTTCTTTTTATTCTTTATTTTTTTTTGTTTCTTTTACCATTCTTTATTTTCTTTAGTTATTGTGAATTTTATGTCTTCTCAGTGTCAAGGCCAAGAATGTCTTTTATAAATGTCTCTAAAAGCTTTTTATAATGGTGATAATCATTTTCACTTTCATAAGGTACTTAAAATTTGGCTGGTATCTCATAAGAACATGATTTTATTTTCTATCTTATTTTAATTTTTTTTCCTGAGGACTGAATCTAGGGCCTCATACATGCTAAGCATGTGCTCTACCCCTGAGCTGCACCCTAAGCAAAACATGATTTTAATACTGCTCATTAAAGCTATATATCCTTTTATATGAATAAAAGTTCTTACAACTGAAAAGAATGAAATCAAGTACCTTTTTTTTCTACATGATAGCTGAGATTATTCTAAGTGACAAGCCAAAAGAAAAATAAGCTTTATGGAAATATGATATTTGGAAGTAAGAATTTTAAACCCAACTGAAATATAACCACTTGGGGCCAGGAATTTAGCCCTGTGGTTCCACCGCCTGACTCACAAGTGTAAGGTCCTGAGTTCGATCCCTGGTACCCCGCCTCCCCCCAAAAAAGAAATATAACCACTTGACAGTGAGTGGCGGAAAGTATAAAACTATAATATCCATACCTTAGAGCCAAATAATGACCAGTGGGTTGAGGTGATGGTTTGGAGAGAGAAGAAAATGGAGGCAGTGCTGATGATAATTTAGAAGTGCTTAATGGATAGCAAAGGGAAAAAGAATTTTGAAGAACTCACTTAAATGTTACCTAAAAGTAATAAATAGAATTTCATAAAGGAAAATATCCAGGGCAGGGGAAGAACCTCATAATCATGATGTCTTCTTTAAAAAGAAGGTGGTAGCTGTTTCATCCATTGAGGCTTTGTTTTTAAGTAGACCAAGCAGATCATTCAAGAGCATCTCAGTCGATGGCTGTGTGTGTGTGTGTGTGTGTGTGTGTGTGTGTGTGTGTGTGTGTGTATACTTGTATGTGTATATACACCTCCACCCCATGTCTAGCCTGGTACTCATGTGTTACTTCTTTTGCAATATAAGACTGTACTGTATGTAAACTATGTTCTTTAATCCAGGTTTAAATACAGCTTAAGCTAATGGTTATCAAATACACATAACCATTACATATTTTAAAACTAATGATACTATTTTAAAATGCTTAACTTAAGTAGATCTGAAAAATAGAAAAACTAATCCAGGACCTGAAATATTCACGTAGCCAGTGTCCCAGCAGACAAGCAAATTAGCAGTGAATGGTAAAGAAACCCTACCTGAGGGGGGCACCAAGATTTGATTCCTCCTCAGGGTTCTCCTGAAAAGGTCTGCTCCATTACCTGGCAATCTGAGATCTTTGCTCTTCATAGCTGCATAGGATCAGGAAGACAGATTCATGGTGTGTATTGTAATACGTGACACATGCCCCCAAGAATACTTGCCAGAGATGCTTGCTGCTGCAGCATTTACCCCCAAGATAACTTGCAGACTACAATCCTAACCTTACCCCTAAATTTGCCATAAAATATCTAGCTCTTAGTATTATTTTTGAATTATTCTGGTACACTGATAGTCTGTTTTTACTTTTTTTCTTTTTTTAATTAAATTCTTTTATTGGTACATTTTAGGTATACAACACAATTACATTTCTCATTGGGAATTGTACCTTTACATGATGCATCTTGGTTCTTATTTTTTCCCCATTCCTAGCCCTCCCTTCACCCCCTCCACCCTTCCCTATTTACAAAGACTTTATTTCCATTTTTTCCATTTCTCATCATTTTTCCTTTCCCTTCTTTCCTTTCCCCTGCCCCTCCCACTACCCCTACCCTTTGGACCTTTTCTTCCTATTTTGCGTTATCGATTATTCATTCTAATCACTGGTACATTTTAGGTATACAATATAATGACATTCATCATTGGAAATTTGCACCTTTACATAGTCTCTCTTGGTTCTTATTTTTCACCCTTGCCCAGCCCTCCCTTCAACCCCTCCATTCCTCCCTATTTACAAAGATTTTGTCCCTATTTTTCCATTTTCTCGTATTAATCCCATTCCCTTCTATCCTTTCCCCTAGTCCTCCCACTTCCTTCCCCTTTGCCCCTCTTCTCCCTATTTCACATTACCTGTTACACATTTAGTCCTTATTTACACTTTCAGTTTCTCACACCAGAGAAACTATTCGGTATTTATACATGTGTGTCCTATTTATTTCACTTAAGAGTATTGCCTCAATGTGCATCCACTTAGCTATAAATGTCTCTAATTTCTCATTTTTTATGGCTGAGTAGTACTCCATTTTATAAAAAAACCACATTTTCTTTATCCAGTCTCCAGTTGATGGGCATTTGGGCTGTTTCCAAGTTTTAGCTATTACAAACTGTGCTGCTATGAACATGGGTGCACATATATCACTGTGGTATGATTCTTTAAATTCTTTGGGGAAGATCCCCAGCAGTGAAATAGCGGGGTCAAATGGGACTTCCAGTCCTAGTTCTTTGAGGTATCTCCATACTGATTTCCACAGTGGTTGCACCAGTCTACACTCCCACCAGCAGTGGAGCAGGGTTCCTCTTTCCCCACAGCCCCACCAGCATTTGTTACTGGTTGATTTCATGATAGCAGCCATTCTTTCTGGAGTGAAGTAGAATCTCAGCGTTGTTTTCATTTGCATCTCTCGAATGACCAGTGATGTTGAACATTTTTTCATGTATTTATTTGCTATTTCTACTTCTTTGTCTGAGAAATGTCTGTTCATTTCAGATGCCCATTTTCGGATTGGGTCTTTAAATTTGGGAGGTCTGATCTTTTTAAGTTCTTTATAGATTCGAGATAGTAGACCTTTGTCTGAGGAAGAACAGGTGAAGATTTTTTCCCACATTGTATGTTGTCTCTTCACACTGCTGGTGGTTTCTCTTGCTGTGCAGAAGCCTTTTAATAAGAAGAGATCCCATTTGTTGATTGTTTGTGCTAGTGCACGTGCAACTGAGGTTTTGTTCATAAAATCTTTTCCCACACCGATGTCTTCAAGGGTTCTACCTAACCTCTGTTCCAACTGATTCAGAGTTTCTATTTTAATATTTAGATCTTTAATCCATTTGGATTTTAGTTTAGTGCATGGTGAGAGATATAGGTCTAGTTTTAGTCTTTGGCAAGTTGAAGCCCAATTTTTCCAGCACCATTTATTAAAGAGGCTATCTTTCCTCCAGTGAGGGTGTTTGGCTCCTTTGTCGAACATGAGATGGCTGAGTGTGTCTGGAGTTGTTTCAGCATCTTCTAATCTGTTCCACTGGTCCTCAGGTCTGTTTCTTTGCCAGTACCATGCTGTTTTTATCACAGTAGCTTTGTAGTATAGTTGCAGGTTGGGGATTGTGATACCCCCTGCCATGTCTCTGTTATCTAGAATTGCTTTTGCTATTCTGGGTCTCTTCTTGTTCCAAATGAATTTTTGGATTGTTTTCTCAAGGTCCATGAAGTATGCTGCTGGGATCTCAATTGGAATTGCATTAAATCTATATAGCAGTTTTGGAAGTATGGCCATTTTCACTATATTAATCCTTCCTACCCAGGAGCAGGGGATGTCTGTCCACTTTCTGATATCATCTTCAATCTCTCTTTTCAGAGTGCCATAGTTTTCAGAGAAGAGGTCTTTGATTTCTTTCGTTAGGTTGATTCCTAGGTATTTCAGTTTTTTGGATGCTATTGTGAAAGGAATTGTTTGCCCTATTTCTCTCTCAGTGAGTCTGTTGTTTGTGTAGAGGAAAGCTATTGATTTTTGTGTGTTGACCTTGTAACCAGCTACTTGACTGAATTTGGTTATTAAGTCTAGAAGACTTTTGGTGGAGTTCTTGGGGTCTTCTATATAGAGTATCATGTCATCTGCAAATAATGACAGTTTGACTTTTTCATTTCCTACCTTTATTCCTTTTATTTCTTTCTCTTGTCTAATTGCCGTGGCTAATGTTTCCAGAACTATATTGAAGAGGAGTGGTGATAGTGGACATCCTTGTCTTGTTCCTGATTTTAATGTGAAGGATTTCAGTTTTTGACCATTTAGTATGATATTGGCTGTTGGTTTTTCATAGATGGCTTCTATCAATTTGAGGTAGAGACCATCTATTCCAATTTTTTGTAAGGTTTTTATCATAAATGCATGTTGGGTTTTGACAAATGCTTTTTCAGCATCTATGGAGATAATCATATGGTTTTTGTCCTTGGCTCTATTGATATAGTGTATTACATTGATTGATTTGCATATATTGAACCATCCCTGCATCCCTGGGATGAATCCCACTTGATCAGGGTATATGATCTTCTTGATGATCTTCTGCATTCTGTTTGCCATTATCTTATTAACAAGTTTTGCATCTGTGTTCATTAGTGAGATTGGCCTATAGTTCTCTTTTTCAGTTGGGTCATTCTCTGCTTTGGGGATGAAGGTGATGCTTGCTTCCAGGAATGAATTTGGGAGTATTGCTTCCCTTTCAATTTCATTGAAGAGTTTCAACAGTAGTGGCAGCAGTTCCTCTCTAAATGTCTTGTAGAATTCAGCAGTGAAGCCATCAGGGCCTGGGCTTTTCTTAGTTGATAAGTTTTTAATTACATTTTCAATTTCATTGGTTGATATTGGGTTGTTCAGAATTTTTAGGTCTTCTTTGTTCAACTTTGGTAATTCATATGTATCTAGGAATCTGTCCATTTCTTCTGTGTTGTCTTGGCGTATAGGTTCTGGAAATAGGTATTGATGATCCTCTGGATTTCTGCTGAGTCTGTTGTAATTTCACCCTTTTCCTTCCTAATTGCATGGATTTGGGCCTTTTCTTTCCTTTTTCTGACAAGGTTGGCTAAGGGTTTATCAATTTTGTTGATTCTTTCAAAGAACCAACCCTTGGCTTCATTGATTTTTTTTGTATCATTCTCTTAGTCTCCATTGCATTGATTTCTCCTCTGATCTTTATAATTTCCTCCCTTGTGTGAGCTGTGGGTTGTCCTGTTCTTCTTTTTCTAGAAGCTTGAGGTGCAGCATCAGGTTGTTTAATTGGGCTCATTCTGTTTTCCTAATATACGTATTCACTGCTATGAATTTCCCTCGTAAGACTGCTTTCATTGTGTCCCATAGATTCCGATATGTTGTATTGTCATTGTCATTTAATTGAATGAACTGTCTGATTTCTTCTTTAATTTCCTCTGTGACCCATTGGTTATTCAGAAGTGTGTTGTTCAATTTCCATGTCTTTATGAAATTTTTTGAGTTTCTTTTGTTATGGATCTCCAGTTTCATCACACTATGGTCTGATAATATACAGGGTATAACTTCAGTTCTTTTGCACTTACTTAAACATGTTCTATGTGTGAGTATGTGGTCTGTTTTTGAGAATGACCCATGTGCAGCTGAGAAGAATGTGTATTCTGATTTTGTGGGGTGGAAGACTCTGTAAACATCTGTTAAGTTCATTTGTTCAAGAGTTCGATTGAGTTCTAGTATTTCATTACTTATTTTTTGTCTAATTGATCTATCTATTTGTGACAGTGAGGTGTTGAGGTCCCCCACTACAATTGTATTAGTGCATATATGACTTTTCATGTTCGTTAGTATTTGTTTTATATAGTTGGGCGCACTAGTGTTTGGTGCATAGATATTTATGATTGTCATCTCTTCCCCTTGGATCTTCTCTTTACAAGGATATAGTGTCCTTCTTTATCTCTCTTCATCAGTGTTGGTTTGAAATCTACTTGATCTGCAAAGAGGATAGCTACTCCTGCTTTATTTCAGGTTCCTGTTGCATTCAGTATTGTTTTCCACCCTTTAACTTTCAGTCTATGGGTTTCCTTTTGAATTAAGTGTGTTTCTTGTATGCAGCATATTGTTGGACTTTGCTTCTTGACCCATTCTGCCAGTCTGTTTCTTTTGATTGGTGAATTGAGACCATTAACATTGATGTTTATAACTGAAACGTATTGACTTGTCATTGCCATGACTTTTTCCTTTTGTTGGGTTCTCCCCCTTTACATTTAATTTCTTGTCATGCCAGATGGGTTCATTCTGCTTTGCCTCCTGGGGTTGTGATTCTCAATGTCTGTTCCTAGGATATTGTGTAAAATTCTTTGGAGTGCTGGTTTGGTATTCACGAAGTTCCTAAGGCGCTCTTTATCATGAAAGTATCTTATTTCTCCATCCGTTTTGAAAGATAGTTTTGCAGGGTACCTCACTCTGGGTTGGAGGCTGTTTTCTTTTAGGGCTTGGAATATGTCACTCCAAGCTCTTCTTGCCTTGAGGGTTTGTGTTGAGAAGTCTGCTGTGATTCTGATGGGCTTTCCTTTGTATGTGATTTGTTTCTTTTCTCTAAGTGCTTGTAGAACTTTGTTCTTCTGTTGTGTTTCTGGAATCTTAAAAATTATATGCCTATGTGTAGATATTTTTTTTTCAAGGCTATTTGGAGTCCCATATGCCTCACTTCTCTGTATGTCAAGCTCTTTTCCCCTGCTTGGGAAGTTTTCTGCCATTATTTCTGTGAAGAGATCTTTTATGTCATCTGCACTCTCTCCTGTTTCTTCATTGACTCCAATTAGTCTTATGTTATTCTTCTTTGCATCATCTAGCAACTGCTGGATTGATTTCTCATGTTCCCTTATAATTTTGAAGCAATTTTTCTTTTCCTAGTCACTAATTGCAATCTTATCTTCTATATCTGAAATTCTGTCCTCACATTGGCTCATTCTGCTGTGTAGACTTTCAATGGAGTTTTTCATGTCTTGGAAATCTATTTGCATCTGTTTTATGTATTCCATTTGTTTCCTATGTTGAGATTCCATCCTGTTCCTGAGCTCCTCTCTAGATTTATTAATCATGTCTTGCACTAGGGGCACAATTTCTCATGTTATCTGAGACATTATTTCTGATTTCATTTTTCCCAGATCCCCTTTTGTTGCCAGTTCAGTGGGTCCAGGTGGTTGAGCATCAGAGTGTTCCATCTCATTTCCCTTTGGGGTTTCTGTAGGTGATCTGGAAGTCTGGTTTTGAGACTTATTTACGTGTTTTCTCATTTTGACTGGGGCGAGGGGGGCGGGGGGCGGCTGTTAGCGCCTGCACGGATTACGTCCTCTGAGCTGGGAGAGGTGGGACAGGGGCCGGGAGCAGCGGTAGGGATGGTGGCCCAAAAGCCCTTTCCTGTGGGCTGGGAGCAGTGGGATGGCGGCTCACAAGCCTCTACCTCTGGGCCAGGAGGGGTGGGAGGGGTGGTGGCCCAGAAGCCCCTTCCTCTGGGCCACGAGCAGCGGGACAGAAGGTGGCCCAAAAGCCCTTTCCTCTGGGCTGGGAGCAGCAGGAGGGATGGTGGCCGGGAAGCCCCTTTCTCTGGACCAGGAGCAGTAGGACAGCAGCTCAGAAGCCCTTACTGCTGGGCCGGGAGCAGCGGGACTCAGTACCGTGGTCTGGTGGTCTGGTGTCCTCTGCATCTTTGTAGTGTGGAACCAGGTGGCTGTACCTACATTGATAATTTTTAGAAGCAAAAGACATCATTCTACTTAGTTCCATTTACAAATTTAGTAACTCTTGATCACTGAAAATTAAATGAACACTGGAAGTGAGTGCACTTCTTTTTTTCTAAACAGGAAATCAGTTAAAAACTCTTTAAAGTGGGATGTTTTTGCAGGCTGTATGTCAATGATAAGGCTACCCTGCTCCAGCTACCACATTCTGCCAGCTGCTAAAAGGAATCAGTGATGGTGGAAACCTCTTGATGTTGGCAGATGCTGCTGTTCAGTCCTTTCAGGTACACTGTGTATCTGAGGTGGTGTTTAATGCTGTCATAACAGGACACTTGGCTACTTAGGTACTAAGAGAGGAGGCAAATGGAGCTGGCTTATAATAACCATAGATTGAGACCTAAGTTTCTATGCAGAAAGGCTAAGCTAATATAACTTCCAAAATAACATTTTTTGTAAATTAAAATATAACAGCTAATTTACACTTGTGAAGCATAGAAATTTTGTAGTTCAGCATGTCATTCTAAATCTAGTATTTGTACATTTATTTAATATTATTTATGTTCCTATTTGTTAGAATTGCTTTAGTTATTTTAAATTATTATTGTATTATTGTATCTCAGGTCTTCCTGTTTTCTATTATGTATTCTTTTTCAAAAGTTTTGGTAATGTTTTTTATATAGTATCTGGATATATTAAGGGGGGGACATTAAGGAAGATATTAGTGCCTCTAAAGAAAAATTGTAGCAAATGGTTTAGCTTTTATCACAGTATGAAGATTCAAATGCTATTAATTGTTTTAAATATTCTTAGAATGTATTTGTACAGGCCTAGATGCAAAGAGCATTTTAAAATTTTATAATGGAAGCATTTCTGTTTTTCTCTGAGAGAATATAGCCAGAAGGGTAACCCCAGCACACCTTACCTGTCCTGTGAGAGGCTGTAAGACACTGTTGCAACTGGAGCCTCACTGTGTACAAACCATGGGCCATGCCCACAGTTACCTGCTCTGGGGCGCAAGCCTAGCTCTCAATGGGACATGCTGTAAAGGGCTGATAAAAAAATCAACTGTGTAATTTGGAAAGCCAGAGAAAGGAAACTGTGTTCACCGAGTAAAGGACATAATCCCCTGTGTGATACCTAAATCTGTTTTTTTTCTCCTGATATTCCAATAAAAAAATGTTAACCCCTGAATCTGCATATTATCAGATAGCTTTCTCTTGAACTAGAAGAATGAAATAATAAAAGTGTTCATTTAACCATGGTTATTAACCTAAATAGCCTTAAGTATATCTCTAGAAGCAAGTTGCTTCAGTGTTCATTCAGCCATCTTAGGTCTTGAGACAGAATCCTAGAATCTTAAGGCTGGTTTGGAGACCAGTCAGTCTTGGCTTTGCAATGTGGCAGTGCATAGAATTAGCCCTGGCTTGCTCCTGAGTCTGTTTACTGCTTGTCCTCTCTCGCCGTTTACTTTAATGTGTATGGATTTATTAGGGAGTTGTAGAACATTATCATTAGTTATTCAGAGATCTTCATAATAGGCTAATGGGGATCAAAAATAGGAAATTCCCTATAAGAATTCCTCACATTTAACTTTTAAATACAAAACTTGCATGGCAGCTTGCTTTTACTACTTTGATGTGGAATTTCACATTCATGAATAATACTAGTGTCAGAGCACATTTTTTACTGGAAGCACACATTTTACTGGAAGTAAACATTTTCTCAGTACATTTTCTGGGCGTATTAAATCTATCATTCTAGATTGCAGTCAAGTACATTTTTGTAACTATTGTCCACTGGTTCTCAAAAAAATAACAATATGCGCTACATTTACTATATAAAAAACCTAAAATTGACTGTTCTACAGAAAATTATGAAATTTTTAATTTTAAAATAGGGCTGGGGTAGATTTTGTTGCAGAATTTGTTAGATCAAATTACTTAAAATTATAGTTTCTGTAGGTCAGAAACAGTTGAAAATAGAAACTTTATATGGTCTAATACACTGTTCAGTTTAGGGTTATTCAGAGAAAGACTGTTGGGAATGTGGAAAGAAGTGGAAACACTAGAGAGAAAACATCATTGGCATCTGACACAAATGTTGGGGGGACAGCAACAACTTAGCCCTCACTTTAAAGGAGCTTCCTTATCTGCAGTGTCACATTAAATCCCCACAACAACACAGCAAGATCAGTTCCGTTGTCTGCATATTATAGATAAGAAAACTGAGATTTAGGGACAAATTAAGTAAAAAGTTTAAGGTCACATAGTAACAGAGTTCTTCCTAAAGTGAACATGAGGGCCTGGTACTGTGGCCTTGAGGTAAATTCTTAGTAATTCTGCCCATTAAAGTTTTTCATTGTAGATTGGCATGTGTTCTTCACTCTTTAAGTGTTCTTATCTTGAAAACATGAGATAGGCTTTCCTAAATTACAGTTTGATTGAAAAATATGGCAAATATTTAAATATTTAAATTACAGTAAAAGATAATGTTGCCATTAATTACCCTCAAAAATATTCCCCCTCACTTCAAACATATTTGTCCCATCCATCGATCTTGAAACTTTCAGAAGCACTTCTGGAAGTCCTGTTTGTGAGTGTCTTGTTTCCTTGTCCTGGCTAGCTTGATGTCCTGAATTGGTTCAAAGCATTTACTTTTAATGGTCATCTTGACTTTGAGGAAGAGCCAGAAGCCCCACAATGCTAGATGCGGTGAATAAGGTGGCTACATCTTGTTTTTAATCTGAAGAGCTAGTCTTTGTCTTTTAATTGGAGAATTCAGACTATTTCCATTCAGTGTTAAAATTGAAAGATGTGTACTAGCTCCTCTCTTTTTGTTTTCTTCTGGTTGTTTTGAATGAGCTGTATTGCTTTCTTTTTTCTTATTCATCTTAAAGATCTCATAGTTGACTGAATTAAGTATGGTTGATTATTTCCTAGTTCTCATTTCCTTGTCTTTTAGTAAGATTTATTCTGTCACATGTTGGCATAATAGTGTTCATATTGATTACTCTTCTGTGTGTAGGATTCCTTAAGTATCTTCTATCATGCTAGTTTAGTAGTCATGAATTTCTTTAGTTCATGCTTCCTTTGGAAGAATCAATTCTGAAAAATAACTGCATGCCCTTCTGGCTTGTGCTGAGAAATCTGAAGTAATTCTCATCAGTGTGCCTTTTAAAAATGACTGGGTACTTTCATAGAGCTTTCAGTATTCAATACTTTTAGCAGTTCATATTATGTGGAAAGGTTCTTTTCTCCTCATGTCTGTTTGGGACTCTAAATACCTCATGTACCTGATGTCCTGGTCTTTCCCAAAATTTGGGAATCTCCTATTATTTCACTGAATAGATATTCTGTGTCTTTAGCCTGTCTTTACACACTCCTTTGTGTAAACCAATTATGCATAGGTTTGGTCTCTTAATCCTATTTCTTAAGTCTCATATTGCTCTGTTAATAACTCCTTTTTTCTTTTAATACTGCCTGGATGTGGTAATTCATTGGCCTCATTTTCAAGTTCTGATATTCTTTCCTCTGCTAAAGCTTCCCACTGAGTTTTTGTTTGACTTCTAAACTTTTCATTTCCAAGATGTCTGTCTGCTTCTTGATGCGTATCTCTGTCTCATTATTGAATTGCTCTTTCATATCCTGGATTTGTCTCCTTTCATTCAGCTGTTTATTTGTATCCTCTCTGAAGTCACAGATCATTTATGAGATCAGTCTTGAATCCTTTGGTACTTCATTCATTTTGATGACTTTGGATTCAGTTACTGAAGAGTAGTGGGCCTTTGGAGGAGTCATACACCTTTTTTTTTGTCTATTTCTGTGTTTCTCTGTTGACACTGCTCACCTTCTGGTGTGGGTATCTCTTCCACTTTTCTGTGAAATTGTTCTTACGAACCTCAGTACTGTGCTTGTGGAGTCATCCCTTTCTGCTTCTATGTGCTTTCCTGTCATTTATTCATTTGCTGTAGTGTTGGAAATTGAAGCAAGGGCCTTGCCCATGCTAGGCAAGGACTCTGTCACTGAGCTACATCCCCAGCCCTTTCTGTTTATTTTGAGACAAAGTCTTAACTAAGTTGTCCGGGATGGCCTTGAACCTGCCTCATCATGCCTCAGTCTTCCAAGTAGGTGGTATAATAGGCCTTTGCCACTTCATCTGGCCCATCTGCTCTGTCTTTTTTCCTAAAGCTCTTCCTCTCCTTCCCTCCTCATATGATAGCCTCTTCTATTGCCCTAACTTTACTTGCAGTCACAAGAAGGATACTCCTATCTCTTATCCATAAGAGTCACTTTTAAAATCTTATTCTGTAGGAGTAATGAAGGTATTCTGAAATCAGAGTTATGGACAACACTTTCATTGTGTCCATCAGTGTCTATTTCCATGTTTTATTTTAGTTACACAGCATAGTGAAGAGTTCGATTTACAAATAAAGGTTTTTTAAGAATGCTTTAAAAAAGACTGACTCAAGAGAAATGAAGATCTTACTTAAAAGTTTTCTCACTACCAATACCTAACAAGTGCTTACATTTCTAATTATGTGGATTTCTTATCCAGTTTAACTCTTCCTGGTTTTCTGGGAAATATTTCTGAATGAATCTGAAAACACTATAAGGCTGCTCAAAGGTATCACAAAAAATTTCAGTCACCTGCAATCCTTTTCTGGTAGCCATTTGCATAAAGTTTCAGGGTCAGATTCAGTTTGCTTTGTTTGTTGAATCCACACTTAGTATCTTCATCACTATGACATTTTCCTGCTATTTTAAAAATAACCTTGTGATTCCATATTGCCAGATGGAGTTGGTATAATTGTATTAAATTGTCAAACTGTCTAGTTAACTTTTTTTTTAATCAGCACAGAATGGATGAGAAGGGAAGAGAATCTTGTCTCATTTTATCTCTGCAGCAGTGTCTTATCTTGGGATAGTCAGTGAGTTTGTTTATAAGTAATTATACAGGTCCATTTAGAAAAATCCTGGTATTATTAAAAAGTTGCATTTTTCTCTTTCGTACACAGTGACTATTCAAGAACACTTTGCTTTTTCCTGCCTTTACTTTTATATTAGTGGTAAAGACCTCACATTTAAGTTGAGCACAGGTCATGTACTATGTGTCATACCTATGGTGATGTATTATACCTCTGATGATGTGATTACTTGCACAATTTAATGTCCAGTATTTGTGTTGCTTCAAATATATATATTAAAAAATCCAAATTGCAAGATATTACTTCCTTATCAACAAAACATTTGTAAGTAGTCCAGATATAAAACTAGATGACAGAACTTTTGAGTAGCACAAAAATAATTCAAAAGAAACATGTATAGTGATATCTCTAGAATTATTCCCAAGGAATTCTAGTATTTTTCAGGAACATAATTTGAAAGCAGGAAAATCAGTTATCCTCTTGGAGAAATATGGCCAAAGTAGCAGTAAAAGATTATAGCCCAAATCTTGCTATCATCTTTGCTCCAAGTGTGTCTTTCTTCTAAAACTGGAAGCAGTTCAAGAAATTAATTATTCTCTTATTTGTCATAAAAGGCATACAACATTTTGAGGAATAGCAAAAGAATTTAGACATGGGTAAAATGAGAAAGGGGTAATGGACACCAAAGAGAAACTTACTGAGCAAAATATTCTGTAAGGACTGCCTTGAGGTTTAAGTGTGTTGTTATCATTTCTGGGGCCTATGTGGTCTTCTAGGGGAATGGAAATAGGATGGAAAATCTCTTGTGTGACTCCCCAAAAGAAAATATTTTTCTTCAAAAGAAAAAAACTCACAAGATTATTTTAATCATAACTTCATGAAAGTATAAAAAGGATTAGTTGGAGGGAACTAAACTGAGCAGATTTAAAAATTGTGCTCTAAAAATATCAAGAACTTTCCTTTAAGACTGGAAATCACAGGAAGATTGTAAATACTCAGTTGGGCATACAAATCATGCAGTATATTAAACTGCTCATGTTGACGTAATGAAAATACTATTTAACTTTCTCAATATTTTTAATCTCAATTAAGTGGATATTAGAAAATTACATATTATTTTATTGGAATATATTTCTTAGTATCACCAGACACAACTAACATTCATAAGCAAGTTTTGTTTAGGTGAAACATTTGTGTACTGTTTTACTGATAGTGTGGCAGAAATTCTCTCCAAATGCCCATGAAGAGAACCTGCTAAACTGGAGATGATTTACTTTTTGGTGATTTCTTAAATAGTGTTACATACTTCAGTCAACAAATATAACTGAACTATCATTTATTTTACTGATGTAGTTCTAAAGTTAATCCCACCACATAATAAGCAGAGTGTTATAAATGGGAATTTACACCTTCCAGAATGAAACTAATACTTACTCTTTTTGTACTCAACATATATTTAAGATTATACACAAGGTTGAAAAAATGTGCAGAAAAAAAATTATGCCTTATTTTCCTGGCTGATGTTTTAATTATGATTTGATTTAAACCAAATTCCCTAGGCTAGTTATGCACAGATCAAATACTCACCCCCACATGCCACCTCTGCGTGACCCTGAGCTGTGAGGGGAGAAAATTCATAGCCCATCTGTCAGTCAGATGTGAGGTGCTGCTGAGGCACCTGGTGAGGCTTTCAGACATGATTGCAGTACGTGTGGAGTAGGTCTCCAGGTCTGGAAATGTTTTTGCCTGATTAGTTGGCAGAGGTCAGGGTAACAGGGCTCAGCACCAGGCTCTGGATCTGCCCAGGCATTCAAGGTGATAGCGGACAGCTGAGCCCTGGTGCAGTGAGGCCGGTGGACTCTGACTGCAGAGGTTCCCAGCCTGGCCTACAGGTTCCTGTCAATTCCAGTCTAAACACTTCTACACCATTTTACAGTTTCCAGTAGAGAAGTTAGTGCATTTCTGACTCTTGATTTTATTCTACATTTCTGATGTAACCCAACCATTCCCATATTCAAGACTAGGTAAGAGCCTAATAAGTAAATAGCATATAGTTGACAGACAGCCGTCATCCAAGCAGCCCTGAAGGGGAACTGAAGTTAGGGGAGAGGGGGAGAGAAAAGAAGGGGAGTAGAGATGGGGTGGGTGGGGAGGAAAGAAGGCTAGCCTGGGCTCTGCACTGCACGGAGCTTCTCTCTGAAGCCACTGTGGAAGAGTTGCTTATATGGATGGACTCACTTCAGATTAGTTTTTGATGGCCAGCAATATCTGTCATCCATATAAGCAGGTCACAAACACCCCTCCCCAAAGAAGTAAGGAGGCAAGACAAGACTGTGTAATGCCATGAGTCAGTCTGTCATCTGCTGCTGCTGCTGGAAAAACAATTTGGAGCATGTGCCTTCCCAATAGAGTGAGAGCACATTTCACATACAAAGACAGCAGTTGATGTCTGAGTATAAAACCATCCATTTGGGCCGGAGATTTAGCTCAGTGGTTCCTGTGCGTGCCTTGCAGGCGGAAGGACCTGAGTTCAATCCCCAGTACCAAAAAAGAAAAAACCATCCATTTGTCAGATCCACATTCATGCAGCTGAGCTACACATGCTCTAGAAGTGGAAGGGATAGCACCTTGCATGTCCTGAGATCCTTATAGCCCCAAGAGCTCCATTTATTCAGTTAACATTTACTAAATATTGTGAAGACGGGGCCCCAGACCTGGAGATGAGTAACCAGCCATACATGACTGGTACTGGGAGAAGGGTGGTCAGGACTGTCTGGAGGGGCATTAACATTTGAGCTGAATTTGTAAGATAAAGTTGAGGGAAATGAATAACAATTTTGAAAAGAAAATGGAGCCAGGAAGAAGAGCAGAAATAAGATGAAATAGAAAGTGAGAGAGATGTCTGAAAGCAGCGTAGGTGCTCAGGCAGAGGGGAGGTGAAGTGTCTGACACAAGGTAAGGGACATCAGTCCCACACCAGTTTACCTGGACCAGCAGTTACCAAACTGTGTTCTACCTGGGCTGTCAATTATGCTACAGGTATTCTACAAATAATATTTTCTCTAAGAGATTCTTTTTCTCAATACTGAAGATTGAACCCAGAGCCTGCACACTTTTTACAATTATTTTTATTTGGAGACATAGTCTCACAAAGTTGCTGAGGCTGAGCTAGAACTTGCAATCACCCTCCATTACCCTCCCAGAGTGCTAGCCTACAGATACATTTTTATCTCTGAGATATATATTGGAGGTCCGAGGTTTTATTTGGAAAATCTCTTTAAACAACTGATATGGATATCAAAGCTATTTAAGATTTTTTATGTGTACGTGAGCAGGCAGTTAATATGAATAGCTTTATATTACAGGAAATAAGTAAAAGAAGGCTATAGAAAAGAGCTTGTCCTGGGTGATGTAGCAGATCCTGTACTGGGGCAAGAGGCCAGAGAGGCTCTTAGGCATTGGCAAGGAGACCGGAGAAGAAAAATGTATTCAAGAGAGATTTAACTGGAGAGTAAGTAGAACAAGATTCTTCCTAAGAGAAGAGCACAAGATAACAAGTTTATAATGTGGGCCAGCGCATAGAACAGGCAATGAAAATGCTCATAAGACCAAACTCAGAGTGCAGATGCTTTCAGAGAACTCACACAGTTTAGAGACTCAAGAATGAAACTTGTCTCCAGGGGATTTCTTGTGGGTGGGTTTCTGTGCATAGATAACCCCAGAATTAAAAATCAAAAGACATGCTAGCTTTCTGTGTGAACTTCTGGGAGTAGCCCTGCTTATATTACCATGCTGTTCTGATGAACAAATTGACTTTCTAAGCCATTAGTGAACTTGGTCATGCATTCCTGAAAGATGACTGCAATCTAACTAGATTTTGAAATTTTTTCATCATTAAAGCTGTGCCTGCAGTAGTGTTCTGCCAATGTAAGTTCCAAAGCATTGTTTTCCTAAACTGATTAGCAGACTTTGCCTTTGTATGAATCCATTATCTCTACCATTGTCCCTCTGCCCCCTCTCCCAAAAAGAACCTGTAAGAAAGCCGTGACCGCAACACTGACCCACACTACAGATTTCATAGGGCTGAGGGAATGACATGTTCAGAAACCCATCTCATTGATCCTAGTGATTCTCCTAAATAGACTCACCCTGTAGTCTGTCATTACGTACAGTCAGTCCCCTCAACAAGCACTTCAGTATTTAAGAAGCTTGCTCTCAGTTGTAGACGTCTTGCCCTTCTCTGCTGAGTGCCTCCTTCAGATTTATGAAAGAAAACATTTCTTTCTATGAAAGGTTTTTGTACACCCGCATCTGGAAGTGTTTATTTCAGTGGCATGTAAGCTATCTGTGGATTTAGTTAGCACCAGACCCCCTTTTGTGTACTTCTGCCTTAAAATTTTTATAAATGATCTTATTGAATTTATGCCAGTGTGCACATGGTTTGGCTGATTGCTGCATATATCCTTTACCTGCCAGTCACCTTTGATTTATGTTCCTTCTGCTGAGCTTTTGCCTTCCAAAACTGGTGCCACTGAACTGTCCTCTAAATCATCTTATTGGTTAAATTACTCCAAGATGAGTTGGTATGTTTTTGGTTGCCTACAGACAGAAGAATTTATATTTTTCTGCCTTTACCCACTTCTACTAAAGCCACTTACAGAGAAAGATTGGACAAGTTATGTCATCGATCTTTCTGTTCCAAATGAATACCATCTGAAACACTATGCCAAGTCAAGACTGAAGTGATAAAGAAGTACTCTTTGGCATGCACTTCTGTTGTGAGCCTTTCTTTTGCAAATAAGTCTGTGCCTTGGATTGAATCAGATGGGGAGATTTTTCATTTCTCAGAAAGGGGGAAATAAAGTCAAATACAATAAGTAAACTGTCAGAAAGGTAGATTTTGTAGGCTTTACTAGCTTGTGAGGTTTACAGTGTTTCCTGGAGAAAAGCAGGTGGCTTGGCAGTTAGCTAAAATGATAGCTCTTTATGGTAGTGGTTTCAAGGTGTTTCATATTTCTAAAAAGATCCTGAAGAGCTAATTCGTAAGAATTGCTGACAACATGCTGGATCATTGGTCATGGAATGTGTCATTTAACCTGAAGTCGCAGCTCAGTAGCTGTAGCACCAAGTGATCCCCAGTGAATTGTAAGTTGACCTACAGTGACTGTGCTAATGAATGAGGACACCAGGTTGTGTTGACAGAACATAGCAGTACTGTATGATTTTTAAGTAGGTTTTAGATATTCAGATATGTGACTTACGCATGTTTTGCAGAGATCTGCTCTCTCTTTGTTCTATATGATGGTAGAGGACCATTTTTAAATGTTCATACTTATATGTGAAATGATGTGAAAGCCATTAAAATGCCTGGACTACACAGATCTCAGCATCATAGTTCATGAACTATGGTAAGCAAAGGAGAGAACTTCTAGGTTGCTTGGCTTTGGTCCCACCAAGCCTGGTGGTATTTATTCCAAAAGACTCCAGAGACTTCATTTATAGTCCTGGAAATTTATGTGGCACTCCCTGTGCCCTGCCCAGCTGAAAGCTGTATCAGGAGCCTGTCAGTCATAGCTGCATGGTTAATCTTGGAGCTGACGAGCCTTCCAGAGAGGCAGCACATGGAGTGTTGCTATTAGGGAATCAGCACCAGAGACTGAAGCACTGTGTTTCTGTTAAGATGTCACTTTTATTTTAACAACATAATCTTTAAAATAGATATAATTTACATATGTGTATAAATGTATGCTTGTATTTATAGTCTCATTTAACAAGAGACTATAAATAAACCAAAATTTTCATTAGTACAGTTTCATGTAAATCACTACTCACATTCTGCCATATATGATGAATTTTCAAGGTCTTTTGAGTCAACTTGTCTGAGCCTCAGTTACATCAGTTGTAAAAAAAATTAGCAATTTTTAGTAAATATTAGTAATAATGCTTTAAAGCTTCCATCACAGTGTCTAACATGTAGAACATGTTTTTTAAAATGCTAGCAGTGGCTTTAAAAAAATAATTATCCTGGTAGAATTCAGAAGTATAGGTTACACTGGCAGTTTGCCAGTAGTGCTGTCTGAGACTTAGGGAGGCCAGCCTATATTTGGATCACTGACAGGCTTTCTTTTGTTTTGTTTTTATTTTGTTTTGTTGGTACTGAGGATCGAACTCAGGACCTTGTGCTTGCCAGGCAGGCGCAGCACCACTGAGCTACATCCCTGGCCCTGACTGGCTTTCTTTATGGCCTTCAGAAAGTTCCCTAATGTTTCTGTGTCTTTCGCATGTGGAGAATAAGTAATAATATTTCTTGCCAGGAGCTTCCAAGGACCTGGAGATCCATGCACACTGGAATCCTTTCCTGCCCTGTGTGCTTACCCTGGCATGGCCAAACAAGCCTATGCTGAGGACCAGTCTCCTTCCGGCAGCAGGAGCATTACTGACCACATATGGGCAGGGAAGCTTAGGGGCAGACCAGTTATGGTACAAAGATGAAAAGCTACAGAAATTGTGGGTTCCAAAGAGTGACTTTTTCAGGAATGAGCATTTAGAGAAATTTGAAGTTTCAGATTGGAAGGAAAGAATGAAAGATGCCGTACATTCAGAACTCGCTTTAATTTTAAGTTTCGAACTTGAGAGTTAGGGAAGACTCCTTACCCGGAAATAGTTCCTACTCCTACTCTCACTGATGCCTAAATTTCTGCTAGTACAGAATCATCCTCTCTTAAAATATATTTTGTATACCTGTGAAAATTTAATGTTTCAAACATCTAGATAAATAAATCTATAAACAAGTTGTTTGGTGATAGTACTTCAAGTTGATGACTAATACAACCTTTAGACCATTCTCTTAATCTATTTCAGCAGGAACTTACTTAAATTACTCAAGGCAAATGACAGTTTCCCAAAATCTTTTGTTTCCAAAAATCTCCTAAGAATTTAATTATGAAATCTTTGTTGCCAGCATCTAATAGTTACATACTTTTCTTTGATCCTAAACTGAAAGTTTTCCTCTGTTTTTTCTCAGTGGAAATAAAAATACTGTAATGTTCTTTGAACAAAGTCTCTGGTGCCCTTCCTAATGTGTGTGTGTGTGTGTGTGTGTGTGTGTACCCTTCCTAATTTTGGCAGCAGTATTTCTCTAACATTGCTGTTTTCTCCACCTCAATCTCTAGAGAGCTTCCGTTGTCCACACTTATTTTACAAGTCACATTCTAGACAGTTGTTTTAAGATTTGGATACATCTGAACCCAGTGAGTTCCAAATGATGCTAGGCCTGGGAGAGAAGACTCCAGATACCATATCTGTCCTTTGTCCTCAGCTGTCTCTGAACTACTGTCTCCTTTCAGTCTAGTCCAAATCTTTGACCCACTTCCTCCAAGATACATGGTCTTTCCTAGTCGGATCCAAACCTCAATTAGATAAAGGAGCTGCATCTTAGCCATGTTGGTATCTCCATCCGCAAAGAGCAGTAATTTTTGTTGTTGTTATAACTGCTTTTTTAATTTGGAACTCAACATAAATAGTGCCTAAATGGATGGACAGATGTGCAAGAAAATGTTCTGGAGAGAAAACATCCCTCCAAAGCAAAGTCCAGTTTTAATCTCCATAATCAGTTTTAGGCCCCCAAATTTGGTACAGCCTATGTCACTCTACTACCTGTGATTCATGAGGTAGTTGTATAGAGTCAGTTTATACTAACTGTAGGACAGCAAAAAGAATAATATGCGGCCAGGGATTTAGCTTAGTGATGGTGCCAGCTGCCTTGCAAGTGGAAGGTCCTGAGTTCGATCTCCAGTACCAAAAAAATACCAATATGCTTGCTTAATTATTGCTATCCACCATTGGTTCCTGGAGAACCTAAGGCAACATCATGTTATGCTACCTCAAGAGCAGTGTGTATGTCAAAGGGAAGTGCTCAGTGGGTGATTATGTACCAAACATAATGACAAGTCCTAAGCACACTGGGAATGCTGTGAAGCTTTGCTGGACTCCTCACCAAAGCTGATGATTGAGCTGTGTAGTCAGCACTGAGTTCCATACACTCAAGCCGATAAGAAGGAAGTCTCCCATTGGTAGTAAGCTATACGGATTGTCTTGTAATTTCATTGAGGAGGCTCTTGTATCATTTTGCAGAATGGGTAATGGGTATAAAACATCCAGTCTTCACAGGTGTTGTTTTATCACAGAACTGATCTTACTTACCTAATTGCCCCTGGTAGCAGTTTTTTATAAATATTCAGGTGAGCAATGTCCAATTTAGGAGCTTTAGAAGTACTGTCTTGTCATAGAATATTATTCTTTGTAATATGCTTGATAAGATGCTACTCATCTGACTATTTTATGAGCTATTAAACTGAAAACATTCAGTGAGGACTAAAGTTGATTTTAGTAAGTGTTCATTGTTGAAAACACAGTAACAGACATGAAACTATACTATGGTACAGTGAGGATAGTACTGAAATTGTCACTGTCTACTCAAAAAGCTTTTGTCTAAAAAATTTTCAACACCAGAAATAACCACTAGGAAAACGAGATTTGAAAAACTCCCAAGAGCAGGATGATTTGTTGGCTGATTATGTGTTCTCATAGACAAAGCCTAATTTTTCTGATAACAATCCCTTTGTTAGTGGTAGGCTCCTGTGCAGTTTCAGGCACATTTTTATGATACATTTTTATGTTCAGTTATCAATTTAAAAAGTCTACACATCTTTTCTTCAGATTTGGAAGATGTGTTCTCTTTTTGGCTAACAGCCTCATGCTGCCATGAAACGTGCCAGGTTCCCATGCAGACCTGTGTCTGCTCTCTGTCAGGTGCCTTCTCTTGCCTCACAGAAACAAATGCCCACCTTACACTGTGTTCTGCTGCATGGCTGAGTAAAGGCTGGAGAGTTGCAAGCAGATGAAGGGCTCCATGCGCTCCTCACAGGAGAGGAAGTCATCCAGGAAAGCAGACATCAGGGATGCTGCATTTCTTTCCTTGGGAAAAATAGAAGAAATCTCAAGATTATAGTGAAAGAGAAACTAGTGGGAAGGAATGTGTCCAGCTGTATTCTCTCAGCAGAAGGAAGGTGATTCTGCTCCCTAGCCGATGGAAATAAGACTCGAAGAAAAGGGAAAAAAATCCTGCTTCTGTCTGTCATCAGAAAGGCCAGCTCTCTGAGACCTCTCTCGTTCCTGACAGACAGGCAGTGGTTTGCCATTTCTAACTGCCCAGGAAATCAGGAAGAAGGAGGGTCATGGCATAATTCACTTTTCTTTTTGGAAGATGGTGTTTTCCAATAAGTCAGCAATAATTCCAAATTCTTGGCATATGGTTTGTGTGTACTAGACAATGGAGAGAAGAACAGGAACAAAACTAAGAAACTGAACATCTACTGAGCTTTGTCACCTAGCACAGTATCATTCTCTGTCAAGTGCAATAGCCAGAAACAAAAGAGAGCTTGTGGTTTGATTGTGAGGACAGCCACAGCAACAGATTCCAAAGGTCAATGTGAAACTTTGCTGATTCCAGAGCGCTTTAGGAATTCAGAGTTGAAGGGAAACATGACAGCTGGAGATATCATTAAGCTGGAGATATCATTATTGTGGGGCAGGTACTGCCTTGGACCTTGGCGGGAAGGACTCCCATCCTCTGCCCCATCATGCTGCTCAGGCCCCACTTCTCCACACCTTGGACACTGCCCTGTGGCATGGGTAGCTACTGAAGAATGGAAAGACAAAATATTGCATATTCTTGTGGTGGAATATTACTCAGACATGAAAAGGTGGCATTATACATGCTGCAACACAGATGAACCCTTATGACGTTATGCTGAGTGAAAGAAGCTAGATACAAAAGGACACATACTGTATGGTTCCCCTTACAAGAAGTGTCTAGAGTAGGCAAATTCAGAGTCAGAAATGAGATTAGAAGTTACCTGGGATTAGAGAGATTATTGTTTAATGGTTAGAGTTTCTTTTGGGGGGTGATGAAAAATTTGGAAAAATAGGTAGTGGTAATGGTTGCACAATATTGTAAATGGAATTAATGCCACTGAATTGTACACTTAGAATTAACAGCTTTTATGTTAAAATATTTTACCACACCACCCCTCCCAAGGTAACTGTTGGTGATGCAGCCACACACTGTACCTCCCTCACCCCCCCCACACACACACCTTAGAGAGTGAAGGCAGAACATGAGCTTCAGACGCTTTTAAATAAGGGAAAAGGCAGGTAAGGCCCTCAGAGCCTGCCTGCCTCTGGGCGTGAGTGTAGTACTGCCTCCAGAGGTACTGTTTCCCACGGTGCCCACAGTGCTGCAACGCCGGACCGTTCAGGCGGCTCTTGAGCCCAGCCACAGACAGCTCTGGATGCAAAGTCCATGAAGTGCAGCAGTCATTCTTTCATTTTAGCAACTTGATGGGCATTAAACATTAAAATTGCAAATATCTCTGTTCCAGTAAAAATGTATAATAAGAGTCTGTTCAACTTTCTAACATATAAAAAGTTTCAGCTTTATTTATGGAATTGAAAACCATCATAAAAGTATTCATGCAGCTGACAAAAGAAAAGGTTTACATGCTCCAATCTTGCCATCAAGTCAAGTGTGCTTTATGCTTTGAGCAACACATGGTCTTTTGAATTTGTTAGTGAGAATTCTAGCCACAACTCTGCCAATAACAATGATAATATATTCTTTGGAACGACCTGAAACTTATTTATAAAGAATATCTTCATAAAATACATATCAAATCTGACCTCACACCCACTGTCAAACCCATGGTGGGAATGCCAACCATAAACAGTTAAGATGGGTTGATTTAATTTTGAGAAGACAGAAGATGTACAAACAGACTTGGGACAACAGAAGATTCTTAGATAAAGAATAAAACTGAAATCTTTAGAGGAAAACGAAGTCAATTTTGAATTATGCTATCAGCAGTTACTTGGTAAGAAATTAATGTTAGCAAAAGCTTACCAGTAATATTAGCACTCGATTGTAAAACAAAAAGCTTACCACAAACATCAGTTATATCTGAAGTTTGGCTATTCAGTTGGGTGTTTGGTTTATTTTTTATTTTTGTTTAAAAGCATAATAGGCTGGTATACACAAGCCCCAAGTTTCTGTCACCAGCACAAGGGAAGCAAAAAGGCAAAACCTTGGTGAAGTTATTTAGCCAGTGTGGTGACACCCCCCCCATACACCTAGTACTTGAAAGGCTGAGGCAGGAGGATGGCAAAGTTCTAGACCAGCCTGGACTATATAGCAAGACCCTACCCCCAAAGGGGAAGGGGGAGAAAAATCATTTTTCTAAATCAAAGAACAATTTGAACAAGGAAATGAAATATCTTCCTGCTTATGAAGGAGAAAATTCACAAATAGTCTTAAAGCTAATTTCTGTAGAGCATATTATCTGATCATTATAAATCAAGATATGGTATTCAGAGAAAGCCATTTCAATGAATCTCTTATTTTCTGGTGTTTGGAGTTTGTTGTTACTTCTGGAAAAGTTACATAAGTTCTGTGAAGTGCATGAGGGAACATACATTGTAAAGTTTCAGTGTGTCACTTAAATTTCATTGGAAAATAAGAGCAATTCTTATTAATTTTGAAGTTCAAACTATGAGAAATCCATTGTCTCTAACAGCCCCATACACTGCAAAGAAACTTTGGAAGGAGATAGGAAACTGTCTGGCGTCAGAATTAGAATCCAACCTGAGAGGCAGGCAATGGGAAAGAAAGGGCTTTAGTGTGGCCTGGCCCCTGGATGGGATCTAAAAGAGGCAGGGAGGGAGGCTGTGCAGGTTGGCCAAGAGGAGTAGGGCTGTTCTTAAGGTGGGGATGGCTAGAGCTCAGGCGAGGCTGAGTCACTGCCCAGAAAACCCAGCCCAGCAGCATCTCCCACTTCAAACCTGTCGAGACTCAGGGTCCAGCTCCCCACAGCTCTGCAGGAGGACTGTGCCAGTTCTCTCCCACCAGAAATTCATGAGAGTTCATATTTCACTATGTTCATTCGCAAATTACTAGATTTGAAACTTCATTCAAAGCTTGATAATTTGATTGCCTGCCAACATTTCTAAAATGGTAGCATTGCAATAAAACTAAAGCCATCCCTGTTTTCAAACGTTTCTTGGAGACTTGTGGTAGTCTGTGCCTCTGGCGTGGTGGGAAGAGCCTGGCTGGGGCCAAACATCAGATCCCGGCTCTTAGCACAAGTCAGAGCCTCTCTCTGTCTGTCATGCGTAAGTTATAACCCATGACCACTTAGCCACAGGTGGTTAAAAGTTTAGAGCAGAGAGTAAAACTGGAAAGTCTTCATAAACAGGAACACTCTAGGTAAATGTACACTTTAAGGTAATTTGTCTATATCCCATTAGTGTGGCGTAGGGATGACTTTAATCTGAGGACTGTGAGGGCTTCTCAAAGTTGGATCCCTTCTGATCCCATTGTTAAAACTCAAAACTAGAAGAAGTAGGGAAAAGAACTAAACAGGTGATTCAAAAGTTCATAAATTAAAATATACAAGAACAGCCAGAAATTCCTCAAAAAGCATATTTGCGGCAGTTACTAATCAGCCAGGCCAAGTAATAAAACATATTACAGAGCTATTTTAATTCATAGTTGATGTAATTGAGCAGCCTAGAAAGTCCAGAAGTAACCAATTACAGCAGACCCCCGAGTTAAGACTGTCCTGGCATAGGAACAACTTGGATTATGACCAGAATTTTAGCTAACTTACGACCAAAATCTTGAGTTATGTCCCAAATACTGGCTGCTTGTGCTTCCAGATAGTCTCAGTTACAGATTTAACCCTTAGAGTTCTGGAAGGATCATTACAACATCCTTTCTTGTGTGGGTTGAATTGACAAATCTTGGGCCAATGTCTCTCTAAGGACCCTGAGATCTGCCTGGAAGAAAGTGTGGCCTAAAATTATACAGGAGAGAGACTTTTGAAGGCTGTGTAGAGGAGCCTGAGGCTTCAATTGACCAACTTGATTACAAGCAGCCATCGTGAACAAATTAAGTTTGTATGTCAGGGGTCCACTGTATGAATGGTAAATTTGGCATATGATGCAAATGGAAAAATTTCCAAATATATTACTAACCAAAGAAAACAAAGATATAGAGTAGCAGAAAGGTATGTTGTTATTTATATTAAGAGGACCCGTTGAGGATATCTACAGATATAACCCCCTCAGTTTATAATAGTGATGTCCCATACCTAACTATAGGCCTAAAATACCACCAAGCCACAACTGCATCAGCACCTGGCCTGTCACACACCACAGATCAGCAACACAGCAGAGGATCAGTTGTTCCCCAGTAATCACAGGTCAAGCTTGGCATCACAAGAGCACCGTACTGCCTTTCACTAGGTCAGAACTCGAGTTCCAAGGACCAATCCTACTGAAAGCAGACCACTTCTCCATCATGTTAAAATCAAAAAATTGTAAGTCAAACCCTTGTAGTCAGGGACTGTCTGTTGTTTATGCATATGTGTGCATATGCTAGCACATTCGTGGGGCTCTCTGGAAAGACACACGAAGCTGGTTAGAGTGGTTGTTGCTGAGAAGGTGGACAAAGTCAAAGATGAGAAGGAAGCTTATGGTTTCATAGTACTGTTTGTTATAGTCTGGAGTTTTTAAACTGGTTTGTTTTTTTAATTTTCAAAGAAAATATAGGCTCAGAGTAAGGCTGAGCCAATGGCAGTACTACAAACCAATTACCTTGGTGATGTTTTTAACTCTCACTTGGCTGTTTTGGTGTCCTGTTGTCTGGTTATCAGAAGTTGCACAAAACTGCCTTTCTGAAGTTCGTGTATAGTTCTGAGTAGAGTTGGCTTGCAGTCCAGACTCAAGTGTGAAGGTAACTCTCCTGTTCCACGGAATGGGTCTCATTTAGGAAGCAGGAGTGCATAGTTGGCAGTGCTCTTGCAATATGAAATAGCAAACTTTTGGCAAGCAGACAAGTTCCATGAATTCATGTGTGGTGTTTCTTTTCTGTTTGGAATTGAGATCCAGTGCCCACTGTCTAGCTGTTAAAAATGAGCTTACTAAAAATCTTGCCACATTTTTGTACTGACTGAAATTAAGCCCTCTGGATACATGGGGAATTGTTCAAACTTCTTTCTCTTGGAAAGCCCTTAAAGTGGCTTCAGCAGAGAGGTGTTTCTCACTCCTCTTTCCAGTTCACCTGGCTTTGGCCTGCATTGTTCCTCACTTACCATACTCAGAGCCACAACATCAGCTTCTTTTCACAAAAGAAGCAGGTTTCTTTTACTTTTTTTTAAACATAACATTGGGGAAAATACAGATAAAAACACATTATTAATACTTTTGTCAAGCCTGTGAAGTTAGCATCTCACTGAATGACAACAGCCATGTTGTATATATGATCATCTTGAAAAATATCACCTCCCCAAATGCCTGTAAAAAGCAAATAAAAATCAGAGCATAATGCTTTAACTGGTGGCCTTTGGCCATCTGTGATGGTTAGGAATGGTGCAGTCTGCAACAACTGATGGCACGATGGTGACTTACTAATTTTGAGAGAACTGTGGTAAGCTGTTGGTGCACTCAAGGTTGGGAGCTGTAATCATCATCAGTTACACCTATTCAGTCTGTAATGAATAACTCCAGAACTTGGTGTCTTAGCACAGCAGTGGTTATTTATTATCTTATGGCTGCTGTGAGCCAGGAATTTGGGAGCAGCTTTGTGAGAAGCTCTGAGGTCAGACAGCCAGGCAGGTATTCAGAGAGGCTGGAAGATTGCCTTTACAGTGGCTCACTTGGGTAGCAAATGAGTGCTGGTCCTGTCTGAGACTTCAGTTCTTCACAAGACTGCAGAAGTGTCCTCACTGGACGGCACCTGGCTAACCCAGAGCAAGCAGTCCAGGAGAGCGATGTGGGAACTAGGTTACCTTCTATGGCCTACCATAAAGATCATGGACTGTCACATTCAGTGTGGGAGGGAACTGCATATGGACATGAGCACCAGCTGGCAAGAATGAGAAGGGCCCGTCCCAGAAGTTGGCTATATGGCAGTGAAAGCAGAAGACTTGTATAAGAGCATTTGGGCTTTGAGTTAGCTTTGAAGGGCCTGAAAGGATCATAAGGTGCAGATTCGTAGTCTTATTTCTCAAAATTAGATAAATGGGCATGTTCTGGAATTATAATTCACCTGTGTGACAACTGAAAAGTTCAAGTTTTTTTGGTGACATGGTTGAAATCTTTGGGTTTACCCAGTATCTTTTATTAATGTATAATCAAAATGTAATATGACTGAATGGTTCAAAATTTTAAATCTAAACTTTTTAAGAGTTGACGGAGTGACAGTAGGTGAAGCCAAGGGCTGAGTGGAGAAAGGCTGGGGGAGCCAGAGAGAGAAGAGCAGAGCCCAGATGCCCATAACCTGGGATGTGGAAAATAAGGGGTACCTGGGCTGCTTTCCCCATGCTTGGTCCCCAGTGCCCAGCTCAGTACTTATCAGAGGAGGGTGTCAGTGACTATGATGGATTGAAAAATTAGAAACAGGGTAGCTAGGTTGTGGATGTCATGTACAGGGGCCTGAGAATTGAGGACTGAGCCTTTGCAGTAGGGTTGTATGATTTGGTGTGAAGTGATGTCCAGATATGTTATAACATCAGCACACACACAGTACAAAGTCTGGGAGCTTCATCCTCCTCCACAAGTACAACAGTGACGATTGTACGATGGCTGCATTCTGTACACTACTGATTTTAAAAGAAGAAATTTCTATTGCATAAAGGACTGTGGCCAAGTACTACTGAACATAGTTCAATTTTTGTTTCCACCAGATTTTAAGTGAACATTTTTCTGACACTAGATTTCTATAGAATGACTAATGGACTATAGACTGATTCAGACATTGTTTTTAAGAACACATTTTGGCAAATAAACCTGAGATTTTGCTGAAGGAGTTGAAGCTAAACCTAACTCTTTGTAAAACTAGTATGTGCTCACTATAGAACCTCTGGAAGGCCTGTGTCTGTCCCACACTAATATGCTTGGCCTTGTGTTCATTCTCTAGCAGGACCCTGGGCTGAGTCGACACAATGAGTGAATGTGACCTTGACTCCACACAGTCTGCATTTGTGAACCTCAGGCTCAACGATGCCCTGATTTAAAAATTAGTAACATTTTAAGCCATATACTCAGAGGTAGATTAGGCATTAGATAATAAAGTAGTGATATAGGATGCTTTGGCCTTGGGCCCTGGAGAGAATCCCAGCTCAGTGCTTGGAATGGTGGTGTGGCTGTACTCATTGTCACAGTTGACTCTGACCTTCTGGCCAGCTGTACTATGTGCTGACCTTGAGGTATCCTGAGCTCTCTAATCTGTTTCCTAAAATGTGGAAATTGTAACTCTCCTTCCCACTTTTCTACCCTAGAAGAATTTTATACATAGAAGTGAAATTATATATATATATATATAAAAAGTTACTGGTGGTGGAAACCTCTAACAGGTGAGGCCTTGCGCAGGCTTTAGGTCATTGGGGATGCCCTCAGAAGAGAGTGTGAGACAGTGGTCTCTCAGTTTTGCTTCACTTTGTTGTGCTTCACACTCCCCGCCATAATAAACCATCTCCATATAGGCCTAAGAACAACAGGGTATCCGAACATGGGCTGAATGCTCCAAAACCATGCAGCAGAGTAAACCTTTCTATTTCTAAATTGATTATCTCAGATATGTTGTTACAGCAATGGAAAGCTAACTAACACAACCTTCTACTATCAATTGGCTTGTTGATTTTGTGTTTGATCTTAAAACGAGCCTATGAAGTTTTATTATATCTGGGCAAGTTATCCTCTCTGAACTTAAGGGTCTTCATATAGAGAGTGTGACTAATAGCACCTTCACATAGAGTTGCAAGGGATTACATCAGCTATAATATAAAGTCCATAGGAATATCCTAAGCATCTTATGATGGTGGTTATGATGATGATGGTGATGGTTTTGCAAATGAGGAAGATAAGATTCATGAAAGTTACTTCATTTTTCCTAGGGCACACACTGGTAGAGCTGGAAGTTGAATTCATGGTTTATGAATTCCATTAAACCACATTGTTACATATCTGTTTTTTCAAACTTTATTAACTGTTTTGAAATAATAATCACAGAACCTAAACCTCTGGACTTCAGTCTTTCCTAGCCTTTTTGTAGGTTATGCTATTAAAAAAAAAAAAAAAAGGTAAGGAATGAGAAGTTGGGATTTTTTTAAACTCAGGCCTCTGGATGTCCATAGGACTGAAGGTACCTCCTTCAAAACTAGAAGTCGCAGTAGGGCATCACCATGTAGGAAGGCAGGAAAAAAATACTGTGCTTGTTCCTGGAGACTCTTTGTAGCCGCGTGCTGTATTTCACCATACCTTAAGAATGTCTCCACAATTCTTACTTACATGAATAAAGAGAATGAATTTCATTTTACGTTGTACAGCCTATTAAGTAGTTAAATAATGGTTTGATTTTGAAACAGATTCTTTGTTTTCCAGTCTTTTCCACTAATTGTGGTTCTGCCTTGAGTAAATGCATAAAAAGGAAAATTGCATTCCCTCCCCTGTAGTCTCCCACTAGGCTGGGCTAGCCCCAGACAATGTACACAGTTTTAGCCATGTTAAAAAGACAGGTGAACCTAGAAAGTAATTCAGTTAGTTTGGTTATTCTAGTTTGCTTTGTTTTCATATATAACCAGAACATTACTTATTAGAGACACCATCTCTCAAAACCATATGTCCTTGAGTATCTCTACAATTCCAAACAGTGTTGCTTTTGCTCAAAATATTTTTGAAACCAGTCTTTAATAGTAATCTTCACAGCTTACAGCGCATTCTTTTGAAAGGAATAAGTGATAACAAATCAATCACTTCATTATCGCACCAGTAGAGTTGTAGATTCAAACTACTTCTCATGTAAATAAGATAAAGAGAAATTCTAAAACTTTCATGTGATACAATTCAGTGATTGTGTTCCATGAATCTAAAACAAAAAGATTAATAATAGGTTATTATCAGGGCCGGGGATTTAGCTCAGTGGTTCCGCCGCCTGCCTCCCAAGCGCAAGGACCTGAGTTCGATCCCCGGTACCAAAAACAAACAAACAAAAAATAAAATAATAGGTTATTACCATTGCTGGTTATCATTGGCAACTTTCCATTGTATCAACATCATTAAGAGTATTTATCTTCAGGCACCCTAAGTTTACCTAGTGGAAAACTGAAATAAAAATTCTATAAGAACTTTTTTAAACAATATAATGTTCAATTATTGTTCAATTTTTACACTTTATATTATTTTTAAATGGCATAAATATGTATTATTTTACTGCCCTATAAAAAAACACATGCTTATTAACCTGGTTTTTTTGGTCTACTTGTAAGGATGCTTTATCAAAATGAATATTTTAAATGTTATAAAGATGTCATACTTTACTAAATTAGACTATAAATGATTAATTTGGAAAGGAAATACATTTTTATTATTTTTCAAGAATGCCTTTCTATGTTATAAATAAGCAGTTATTAGGAATTAAGATACCTTCTGTGTGTGTAAACATGCTATCTTTGGGCACACAGGCCTCTCTCTGCTAAATGAAAAAGTACTTGAATCAACATTTGTCCAAGTTTACGTTCATTGTGGGGGATATACTTCTCCTTTTGTATATTTAAATGCATTTTATATTTGTTCAGAAGACTTCTTGTTAGTTTTTATCCTGTGTGGATCAATGTAGTATGTGCTTAGAAAATAAGAAAAAGGAAAATGCAGATTCCAAAAGAGGAGCTGAGTTTCTGAAAGAGATTTTAGTAAAATGAAAGAAATAATTTTGGCTGCTAGCACTTGGCTTAAGGATTTGATTTACTGAAGCCATGTGGAGTGGTGAAAAGAGCAGACGTCAGAGGCCTGGGCTAAGTCCTTGTCTCTGCCACTCACCTCCCTGAAGGACCTCAGACAAATCTTTCAACCTCTGTGGGCTTCTGTTTCCTAATCTGTAAAACCGGAGGTTTGAAGCATGATTTCGCAAAACCTCCAGCTGTAACATTCCATCATTTAACTCGTGCATGCACTGATTCAGTCCTCTTTTCTTCTGTCTTATTTGCATGTAGACTATTTAAATACCCATAGATATTTAAAATAATGCCAGACTTTGTATTAGTCAGCTTGGACTGCCATAGCCATAGACTGGGTAGCTTAAAGAACAGAAGCCTACGTTCTTACAGTCTGGAGACTAAGTCCAAGTCAGGTCAGTTCCTGCGGAACACAAGTAATCTCCTGGCTTGTGGACGGCCACTTTTTCCCTGTGTCCTCTGTGCATGCATAAAGGTTGATACAGGTTTACAGTGAAAACCTATCACTGATGTGTCCACAGTTAATAACTTTTGAAGCAAAGTTGACTTAAAAGCATTTGTGGCCAGATTAAATTCATTCAAGTGTGATGCTCATAAGTTGTATTTTAAACTTTTAATGGAATCTAAATTCTTTCCAGAATAAGGTGTCATTTGTTAGTATGTTAACAGTGAATAACTGACCTTGCTCTGTCCAAATCTTTGCCTCCTTCATCAGCCATCTTTATTTTTTGTCCTATAGACTTAATCTTCTTTATCTTGGTAAAAAAAAAAAAATACAAAGTTTACCAATAAAACCACTTTTAACTGTACCTCCTTTCAATTGTACCTCCACTTTTAATTGTACAATTCATTGTCATCAAGTACATTGTGTTGTACAGCTGTTACCATTATCTACTTCCAAAAGTCATCATCCCAGACAGAAATCTACCCATTAAACAATAACTCCTCATCCTTCCCCTACCCAGTTCCTAGGAACCTTGATTCTTCTTTCTTTCTCTATGAACTTGCCTATTTTAGGTACCTCTATAAATGGAATTAGATGATACATGGAATTTTATGTCTGGCTGCTTTACTTGCATATATTTTCAAGGTTCATCTACATTGTAACATGTCAGGATTTTATTCTTTTAAGTTTGAATAATATTTCATTGCATGTATAGCCCACATTTTGTTTATTGTGAGTAATGCTGCTATGAATATTAGTGTATCAAGTTTCTGCTTTCATTTCTTTTGACATATATGCTTCGAAGTAGAATTCTGGATCATTCAGACTGTTTTTACCTTTTGAGGAAGCACCAAACTCTTTTTCAATATCAGGTGCACTATTTTACATTCCCACCAGCAATGCACAGGGTTTCATTTTCTCCACATCATCACCAGTGGGCCAGAATATCCCAAAGCAAGGAACTCATACATAAACACCATATCTAACCCTCTCAGCTTTTAAAAAGAGTGCTCAGTCTTCAGAATGTTCTCAAATAAAATGGCTCCAAGAAAAAGCTACCTTACAGTCCATACTAGGAGATAGGAAACATACTAACCAATGACACCTTATTCTGGAAAGAACTTAGATTCCATTAAAAGTTTAAAATACAACTTATCATGAGCATCACACTTGAATGAAATTAATGCGGCCACAGATGCTTTTAAGTCATCTTTGCTTCAGAAGTGAACATCAAAATGAGTGGTGTTCCACTTTTTATAACATGATTTCAAACAAAATCTGGTAGCGCCATTAGTCTTATTTAATCACTACTGAGGATCACATCTAAGTGTTTATACCATGAAGTGTTTAGAATAGATTAGAATGAACTTTTAGAGCAGAATACCTGGCAAAGAGCCTCAAGGACCCGCTGTTTGTTCAGAGCTGAAGGGGCTTTTCTAGTTGGGGTCATGGTTGCTTTATGCCCTGCCAGGTAAAAGAAGCATAGTATCATCATAAATTCTATACTCAGCTCCTATTAGGCTACTGCAGGGATTTACAAACAAAATCAGGTTCCAAGGTAGAAATTACATCAGTTTTATTCAAAGAACCTTGGATATCAGAGAAAAAACACCAGAAGTTCAATACAAAACTACTAAAGAAGGAAAGTGGACAAGTCACATACTGAAGATAATAGAAATCTCTAAAAATGATAAGCTGATGTCTACATCAAAAGCTATTTCCTACAAATTTAGCATAATTTTGATGCCATTGATGTGTACAAGAGAAATGAAGTCTCAGGGACTGTGTGTGTGTGTGTGTGTGTGTGTGTGTGTGTGTGTGTGTATTGTGCCCACCCTTTAGCCATCCAGTAGATGTAAATGAGAGTGAACAATTTCCATTTAAAGGCATTTACTGCACTATATGTACATTAGTGAAAATTTGGAAACAATCTTATCCATAAAGAGGTACTAAGATAATTTCTATGCACTGTAATATTATAAAGCCATTAAAATCATGTTTTAAAAATGCTTGATGCTTGGAGAAATGGTCATCATATTACAATGAGTAAAGAAGGCTCAGTTATTTCAAATAGAGCAAGATCTGATTTAAAAACAAACCTGTGGAAATACACTATAAAAACTGTTAAAGTTTCCCCCCAGCTTTAAGCTGGGTATGGTGGCCCCTGCCTATAATCCCAGCTCCTCTGGAAGCTAAGGCAAGAGGGTTGCAAGTTCAAATCTAGTCTGGACAACTTAGTGCAACCATGTCTAAAAAAGGGCTGGTGATATAACTCCATGGTAAGAGTCCTTGCTTAGGACTTGCATGAGGCCCCCTGAATTCAGTGCCCAGTACCACAAAAAATAAAAATTAAAAACTTTGTTTTTGTTTTTTCGGTAACAGGGATCGAACTCGGGACCTTGCGCTTGCGAGGCAGGTGGCAGAACCACTGAGCTAAATCCCTGGCCCAAAAATTAAAAACTTCTAAAAGTCCAATATTATTGAAGTATAAACTTCCCCTATCCATTTCGCATACATTTCAAAGTAAGTTACAGTCATTAATAAGGTAAATTTGTCACAGAGTGAAATGCACAAATCTTGAGCATACTATTCTGATGAAACTTTTTTTTTTTTTTTTTGGTACCGGGGATCAAACTTAGGACCTTGTGCTTTCGAGGCAGACCAAGGAACCACTGAGCTAAATCCCCGGCCCTGATGAAACTATTTTTGATCATGATTTAAAATCTTATTCTATTATACATATTAATGAAAAGAGCTACATTGTGAGGAAAGAGACACTATTCTAACAGTAGATGCTGTTTATAAATTATGTTATTTGTTGAAAGCACCTTTATTTGCCAGATTGAAATTAAATAATTGAAAAGAACAGAGGTAGGACATGGACAAATAAAAAGAAATGGCAAAATTGGTTTTGGGGGGTTTTTTTTAAGGAAAATTGGCAGGTGATGAGGCACGGATGTTTGGTAGTTATGTATAATCACACATGGACTTTGGTTTCTATCTTTGGAGGCAGGGAATGGAGAAGAGATGTTGTTTCTCATCTGTACTATTCTCATTAAGAATTCTTTCTCATCTCATAGAGAACTTCATGTTGTCCTGACATGTCCTACCTCTTGTTAAAAATTGATAAGTGAGTGGATGAAAATCAGTGACTATCCTTAGCAATCAGAAAATACTTTCTAAGGATTTCCAAACCAGTGGCTGTGAGATAATTATGACCTATCTTCCAATGGATCCTGGCACTGTTCTCTCCATTAGTCTTTGAGAAAGTCTTAGTTTCAGAGCAGGTTGGAAAAGGGCTTTTTCATTCTTGGGCATGCATGATTGACTTAAATTTCTTTGCATTTAGATCAGTAGGTAGACAGACACACCCACGTTATCTGAGCGTGTCAGGAGCATTCACCAACATGCCTCTTCTGCTGGTCCCTAAGTTACTTGCAAATTTCTCAGAACAGCTGCAATATAAAGTCTGTCTGGTCCCACTGGGTTCCTAGTGGCCCTTAATATTTATGGATTCACTCCTGCCGAAGTGGGTCACTCAGCATTTAACAATATCCTTGGACATTTTCCTCTAGAATCCCTTGAAGTGAACTCCAAGAAGGAGTTACTTCTACAGAAAAAGAGTTAGAAAGAGGGCTTTCTTGCTACTACCACAGCCCTTGTGGTGAGATCCGCTGTTTGTCTAAGGACACACTCTTAAAGGTTTAAAAAAAAGAATAACAGGCAAGACAAATCAACCTGTTGTGAATGTTGAGAGTGATGTGTGGACAGAGCTGGAGCTGCAAGAGGTGTTCTGTCCTTAGAGCCCTTTGCCTGCCATTCACGTAGGCATTGCAGCTCACTAGTATGCCCTTCCTACCACAAGACAACTGTGCAACTGATAATATAGATTTTATGAGATTTGTCCCTCTTTATTCAGAGCGATCCAGAGGGACAGGGCAGAGCCAGGATCAGCAGTAGCTCTATTGTGGGTACTGAGGGAATGGTCCACACAGAAGCCCAGCTGCTAGGGACAGAAGCAGGGGGTCTGCAGTTGTGACTTCAGCCAGGAAGCCTCATTGGGAATCCAGCATGAGGTGACCAGAAGCCTACCCCATCAGAAAGTAGGGGCAAACAGGAAACACAGGAAGTGGTTGCTGGGATGCAGTCCAAGCACACATGCAGAGCCAGGGCACTCCAGAGAGGGAGAGCAGTCAGGAGTGAGGAGTAGGGGAACACCCACGGGCAGAAAAGGGAACCTACAGAATCCCAGCAGCAGTTGTGGCAGGAATGGTGAGCAGTGCGGGTGGCCCAGCAGCTGAACAGAGCCAGGGGTGTGACTGAGGCACAGGGTGGGGCCATGCAGAGCAGGCGCCCTGCTAGACAGGAGCTTGTGAGATGCAGCCTCACTGGGAAGGCAGGTGGTGACATCATCCTTAAAAGGCTAAATGGATGGTTCCATCCTTAGAGATTTTTCTTCAAAAGCTATAATTATTGGGGCAAGAAAAACTGTTTTGAACTTGGTTTTTAAATCTTACTTTACATTTTCCTGGGGTTTAGTTCAGTTTGCTTCCAGCATGGTCCAAATACCTACTTCAAAGCAAACATTCTAACAAGAACTTGTTAAAAGGAAGGGAAACCAGGTCCTGTGGCTTCTTGAACATCAGCGATGGAGGCAGTCACAGAACCACGTTTGTGAGTTGAGTGTAAATGAATCCGAAACCTACAAATTAGATTTCCCATGAAATACACATGGGTTTAAAATTTTAACGGGAAAAGAACTTGGCAAATCCAATCTGACCATATTCAGTAAAACCTCACTAATTTGCACTAATGACCAAGAGACCCATTGAGAATTAGCTGAATTTTTGTGAGTGTTTTAGCATGGGAAAAAAATACCAAAATGGGTGGGGAAGTGGGAGTATAGAAGGGAGGAGCAGGAAAATCAAAGTTCCAGCATCAAACAAACATGCTTTATGGTACAATGAAGAATGTACTTGAACGGTTACTGGAATGAAACTCAATAGCTTAATGAGTGCCTTGCTGCGCACTGCCTGCTGGGGAGGCAGCCATGTCACATGGAGTGCTGGGCCTGCAGCTCCTGCACTCAGGCAGAGGCCTTTGCTCCAGTGAAAGCTGAGAGCTTCTGGCATCTCTAGGGGTATGAATCTGAGGTTTTCCTGTGTGTCATGCACGTTTGTTAGGGACCTGCATGTGTGTGCTGTAATCATAAATTAGAATTGGGGGTGGGATCACTTAGTACTGCTTTAAAGAATAGTGAAAATGTGCTAGAAAAGATAGTGAAGGAGGTTGGAACTGACAAACTGAATTTCCCTAAGATGTAGTAAACAGGTGTAGTGAACCATACCTACAGCCAAAAATGCATAACTTAAAACATCCTGAATTAAAGAATGATTGGTGGTAGGGTAGCTATTATGTGCATTTGTTAAAAGTAGCATCTTTTATAAGCAACTGTCTAAAGAGTTCTTTGAAGATTTAATTGTTCATGCCCCAAATCTCAGTCATCATAATAATTGTTTTTCATTTGAGAAATAGAATACTGTTTAACTCATGAAGTTAAGACAGAAGTGTGTCCTTCACTCCCTTCTTAGTACCTGAGAGTCTCTGGGGCTTGGGATGCTGTGACTATGCCACTCCCCTGAGGAGCAGCCCTCGGAGTATTCATAACCATCCTCACTTGAGCTCTCCTTCACACTTGCCTTCCCTTGAGCTAACATTTTACCAGCTGAGGAATCAGAACTCCCATGCCAGAACCATGGGAGGCTATGGGGAATAATAAGTATGTGTAAGCCAGCGCCTTCTCCAGGACAGAAGTTGGTGTGAATGGTTTCAGGTCTTATGGTGCTGGGCCTGGACCAGAAAAGGAATTGTCATGCCAGCTGGTGCAGAGAAGACCAAACTTTGTGTGACACGTGCTAGAACCTTCTGCTCTTAACATTTTTAATCTTTACTTTCGCCAATTAAATAATAACATGATTCAGACTTTTTGTATCATGTTCTCTTAAGTCAAGGCATGGGCAAGTAAGGACATTTGAGAGCCTCAGTTATTAGCTTCCCCCTGAGAACCCCACAGAAGTTGTCCATTCCCCGCAGACCCATTTTGCCCTGTGACTCTCAGGCTGATCATCTGCTTTGCAGGGGATGTAGAGTGGGGAGACAGAGAAAGATTGATTCTACAAGAACACTGTACAGAAAGAACATTTCTCCAAGAAAGATGAGTTCAAGGCTAACATAAGCTCTTTTCTTCCCTGCCTGAACACTGTTGTGTTTGCTTCTTTTTTTCTTGCACAGGCCTCACTCAGAGGAAGGACTCACTCTCCTTGACAGCTTCTCTGCCTCATCTCCCACCACCTCCCCATCTTGCTCCTCTTCTGCAGCCATGTGGGCTCCCCACTTCTCCAGTACTGCCCTTTGGCCTGGCCTCCAGGGTGCTTTCTCTTGGACCATCCTTTCCTCAGGTATGGGGTGACTCCTCCCTCATTCACTGAAGTTTCTAATCAAATATCCCCTTCTCAGTCAGGCCTTGCTGACTTCTTCCATGAGTGAGTTGCTCTGCTCCTGCAAGACTCCCGTGGCCTCTTCCTCATCTGTCTCCCCTGGCAACAGCAAGGGCACCATCACAGGCACCCCAGCCCAAACTGGTGTTGTTCTGTATGATGTGTGCAGCGTGGATTTGCCAGATTTGCTCTCATGTAGGTTGCCAGTACCTGTCAGTGTGAAAACCCAGTGCATGGAGAAGGAAAGAAAGAATGCTGATGTATATAAATGTTCTACAACTACACACTGACCCTTCCTCTGCCTAACTTTATTTCCTAATAATTTTTCAGTTCCCTCTTTGAGGGGAATTTTTACAGCTTTTGAATGGCATGTTGCTCTCTCTGGCTTCATCTTCCTCCTGCCTCAAGACACCGTATCACTCAGCCAGCCTTTTTGAGAGTCATTTCTAAACACAACTTAGAACTAAGATGTTCACAGAAGACCAGAAGCCCTATAAGATACAATCTCTGCAGAATCAAAGGCTTTTTCAGAATTTTTGGAGCTAAATATTTCAGCCAGTTTCAAGATTTCTTTTTTAATGTCCTTTAATAAGTCTTTACTGAACTTTTAGGCACTACTATATTACAAAATATAAAAGGTAACTGCAGCCCAGAAGAAAGACCATATAGAATAGTATTTTTTCTGTAATGTGCAGTTACTATGATAACCCTCCGCAGGCTTAGCTGGGAGCAAGGAGAAGGTACTATCATTGGAGGAGAAGTGTATTACTTCATATATAAATCTTTTACTACACAGGTGCAAGAGATAAGGTTAAAAAGAAAACACTCCAAGTTAGAGAAGAATTTGTAGGAGGACTGCACCTCAGCTGGATTCTGAAAGATGTGAAGAGCTTAGCCAAGCTAAGGGTTGGGGTGTGGAGGAAAGGGAACAAGAGCAGAGCTGCATGTGGAAGGGCCCGCTGGGTCTGGAAGAGGCAGCGTAGTGAGGGGTGGCTGCAGAAGGGGCGGGGCGGCATGGACACCTGCCTTCTCCAGTCTGCACTTAGCCTGGGATAAAGTGGCTGCACAGGGCTTTAGGCTGGGAAGTGATCATCACAAAAGGAGCATTTTCAGCTTTCTAGTGGTTTTGAAGCCTTAGCCATGTAACTTATTCTTCAAACAGGAACCTGCCTATTCACCTGATAGCAGAATCCTGTCAGAGCGAAACCGCCAATTGCAGCTGGGGTGGGAAGCACAGAGCCTCTGAGCCGCATCAGCTCCCCGAGCACCATCACTTTCACCCACCTTCTGCGGCTCTTCATGCCACTTTCTAAAAACAGTCACTGCAGTTTATAGATCAGACACCTTTGGCTCAGAAAGTTAGGGGATCTCTATGAATTAATGGCAGAGCCCAGAACAGAACCATATCTCTTTATTTCCAACATAATATACTATCACTGCAGGAAAAGTTACTATTTTTATACAGGAATTTCTCTCCTAGTTCAAGAGATGAGATGAAGAAAAAATATTGACCAAGTTTAATCTTCTACATTGTACACAGGCTTATTAATCTTCTATATGCAGGGTTTTTTAAAAAAATTAAAGTCTTTTAGAATTGGATCCAAGTTTACATAGTTCCCTTTGCCTTTTTCATGCCAGTGATGCATGTACCAAGTTATGTTCCCTCAACTTGAATTTACAGAAATTAGATACAGGGCATTTTGTTTTAAGGTCTCTTGCTAATAGAATCTGTTCCCATTACTTTCTGATAGGGCAGGCTGCTGAGCATGTTTGAACAGTGTGTCATGCTGAACCCTGTTCTGGTGGCAAAAGCAGTGGGTTTGCTTCCAGGCCAGCCATTACCTGGAGGAATAACATTTGGAAAAGCTACTCAGGCTCAGCTGTACAGCAAGAGGGATGAGTAAATTACTTCTAGGGCCAGTTCCAGCTCCTACAGCCTGCGATCCTAATTATAGCATATGTATGTTTTATCTGTGTAAGTTGTGCCATTTTATAGAGTTCTATAAGCTTTCAGTTTTGGTGGTCCTGATGTCTCAGGATTGATAGGTACATAAAGCAATTAATTATGACTGTCTCCAAAGAGATGTAGAAGTGGGCACTGATTCATCAAGGCAGAGAATACATGCCTAACGAACTGTGTTTTGTATCTCTGTGTTCCCAGTCTGGGGATTGGAATGGCTTTGCTGAAGTCATATGTTCCCAGTTGTATCAATGGACAGCTCAACCTTGAACCCACTCAGCAGATAGCAGGATGCTTATGGAGAGCTCTGCTTCATCACTGTGTCATGGAGGATGCAGAACTCTGGGAGGCCTTCTTGGTCCTCTTCTAGTTCCTAGTCCAGCCTTTGACCCCCATCCTCCACCTCCTCCTGCTGCAAACAGCCCTCATCCCTGAGCTGTGTAGGATCCTTCAAATCAAACCTTATTACTTTAAGAGTGAGTGTGATATAACAGACAATGACATTATTATATTGTAAGGACAAGAAATAGGAGCTAAGCTATAAAGCAGAACATTTTTATTTACACAGCAGTGTTTTAATAACCAGCAGAATTTTGGAAGAGAACTAGAAAAATAGTTAAAAGATAAATGGACTTATGTTTCAATGTTATGATTTTTCACATACACTAAGGTTCATTTTTACTGTTTTAAGTGCTTGAATTTCGGACAGGACCCTGGGAGAGTTGTTGGCATCCTTTGGTCAACACGTTTGTCAGGGCATTTTCCTGTTTCAATGTCCTTCTGTGCTTCTGTTGGGCAGTAACCTCATTAGCACCACACTCTGCGCAGCACGATGTGATAGCTGTACTACAAAGGGGTTCTGTGTTCCGTTTGCCAGGATATAACACTCTTAGGACAGGGGAGAAAAAAACTTGCTGTGAAGGAGAAGCTTAGACATTATTTACTCTAAATATTGGAGCTTTCCATTTGAAAGTTTACAGAGGCTGAGGAATTGTTGAATTTGGAGATTTTGAAATAAAAATCTCCAGCAAACTAAAAATATTCCCACCTTAAAAACAAATTCTGTTCCTTTCTGTGAGTATTTGCCTTACATAGCTTTGGATTAGCCTATAAGTTATTTTCATCACAAATATCTTACACTGAGAGACACAGTGGCACCCTCTTCTAGAGAGAAACAGACAAAATCTTCTGGTCTCACTGAGCTCTGGTGCACAGACTGTCAGTTGTGCTGAGTGAGGTAGACTCTTGGTACGGTACCTCTTCTATCAAGCTGTTGCTTAGACTGATTCAGGTTAGAGAGATACAGAATCAGAGGCCCAGTCCAAACTAGACATGACAGGATCCCAGAAATGCTAGGAACTGCCACATTTAAATCATTTTCAATTCCAAATGCTTTTTTTCTTTCACCTTTGGCTTTAGGACATCCTATATGACTTAAAGCTATGGAAAAACACAATATTCTTGATTTCACCTCTTTTGAAGCCCTTGACTGGTCTACACAAGCAAAATGTATTACAGCCAGTGTCATCACCCAGAGAACAGTTGTATACAGCAAAGATGGTGTTGTCTCAGAAAGACACAGAACCGAGGCTCTGCTGAGATAAAGAGAATCCTGCGGTAAAACTTCAGATCACTGTCAAGCATGACCATGGGGAGGAGTGTGCTGTTTTTTCTGGTTGTAGATATACAGGGAACAGGGCCAAAGAGGAGCTCCACGCTTAGTAGGAAACAGCCATGTATGTAAGTCAAGACCAGCTAACTGTCAAGTTGCGGATAGGTTAGCCTAATGATTATTGCAGGCTGTTATCCATCAGCAATTACTCTTCAGTTTACCTACATTTGATGAGCCACTACCAAAACAGAGCAGCTACATCTATAAAAGAGAGTAGTGATGGCACCTGCCTTTAGGCCGTGGTGACAAAGACTATGCAGGAATGGTATGGGCACAGGGTAGCTTACCACTCCCTCCAAGGGCTCCTGGAAATGAGCTGACAACGACAGGTGAACAGGATGGAAAGCACACAAATGCATTCACATGCATGAGCGTGCATTGAGCCAGATGAGGTGTGAGACAGATACTTGAAGCTTGGACACCCTTTTCCTAGGGGAGAGGGCACAGGGTGGCTGTAGCAATTTTACAGGGATTCTATGTGGTTTTTTAGGAGAAATGAATGAGCCCAAAGAAGAGAGAAAAGCAGTATGTGTTCTGAAGCTAGGCAGTTAAATGTGGCAGGAGACAAAGCAAAGCCCTTCCAGGCACCCACAGGTGTCATCTGCTACCACTGAGGTATGATAGTGTCCACCAGCATGACCGAGAGCAGAGTGCTGAGTGCTGGCCATGTGAGCAGGCTGCAAGCGGCGGCTCCAGGTTCTGACTGCAGGTTCTGTGATCCGTTCAGAAGAGCTGTTCTCTGAGGTATTTGATACAGTCCTGCATGGGAACATGGGCAATCTGTATCACTGGATTCTGGCCTCCTGAAGAGACGAAAGCTTTCAAAAGGAATCTGTTAATAATGCCACATAATAATCACAATACAATAAGTCCTCAACTTACGAACACTTTCACAGATACAAATGAACATCACATTACAACATTGGTAGATGTGAACAAATTGCAGAAGTAGCTCACATGTGTCTACCAGACACTGTCACAGTTGTGTTGCTGTGTGCTTACTGTGCCTAAAAGTGAAAAGTTTATTTGTTTATAATATTTGTGTGTGTGTTTGGTTAATGCTTATATCTGTTACAAAGATGTGTAAGGCTCACTTTGTCAGACTTACAAATGAATCCAGCTTAACATTCTCCCAGAACGGAACTCATTAGCAAATCAAGGACTTACTGTAGTAAAATGACTACCAACAAGTTGGATTACCTACTTTCCTGAGTAATCAAAGAGTATTTTTCTTTTTTGAACAGTAATTAACGTCATGATTTCACTTGAGAACTGGAAAGTTGTCAGGATGTAGGTAGAGAGCAGTAATTATTTAACTGTCTCAAGATAATAATAGCTAGAGGGTACCAGAAAGTAGTAAATTAATAGTCTGGAGTGTCGCCTACAAGTAACCACATTGAAGAGATACAGATGGAGACACGCTCTTCGGTTAACAAAGTCAGTTAACATTGAGCTAAACAAAGATAGAACTAATATGTCCATTATGGTACAAGTGTTGCTTTACATTTCTTTTGTATTTTCAAAACACTCAAAAAGTTTTAAAAGGTAAACTGGAAGAAGCAAAACACAGACAATAAAAAGGAAAAAAAATTACCAATTACTATCCAGTTGCAAATATGAATTTTTAATAAAGGGGTATGTTTCTCTGATTCTAAAAAGACTGTTACTGTTTTGGGTTAGTTTATGATATAAAAAATTGAATGAACTGAAATGTATATCTTTTTCCCATATAATAACATACCTAATTCTGTATTCATGAATGCTAACATCCCTCTGATTTTTTTACTACACATTTTACTGTCATTTACGAGTTCCATGTTAAACTGTTAAATCAACAGAATCATCACCTTAGCCTTAAATTAGCATAGCACATCATTAGGGAAAGCAGTGCTGTACATTTAATTGCTGTGTTTTAGGGTTATGTCATGTTGTCGTGCCCTGTATTTGTGCTCAGTGTTCCCATGTTTAATTTATAAGGAGTTTATTTAATTTACAGCAAGCTTCGGGGCCACTTCCTGTTGTTCATTAGTTCCCTCAAAGCCCAACTATGTGGGCTATTCCATCAATAGCTGTGGCTATCACTAGGTGAATATTTCAAATATAGTGGAACTAAAATGATATAGGATAAGAAGGCAAAATGTTAGAAATTAGAAAAAAAGTATAGTATGAAATGTCAAGCCACATTTTAGGGTACTTTTACTGTATTTCCATAAATGCACGAGGAACTTATGTTGCAAATACTTAAAGCTATTTATTTTCATTTTTGACCTTATTTTCTAGCATTGAAGAAACCATGTCTAATGATCTTGAGTATTCTTAAAGAAAAAGAAATTATATTTCACATAATGGCTTGCATGTGTGAGTCCCTCCAGCAGAAGCACTGTAGTAATTAGGGTGTTGTCTCAGAGAAGAGACTATCTGTCCTGTAGCTCCAGTGGCCTCAGTCAGATGCCAAAACTGAGAGCAGAACATCGTGATTCTGTCAGAAGATTAACTCCAGCCCTTTCCCTTGCTGATTCTCTAGCCTGCTTCTTTGGCTCAAGCAGGGGAAGCAAAGGATAACTGAGTACAAACAGTTTTCTTCCTTCCTCATTCAGCAAACCATGGAGAAAGATCTTGGCTTCTTGACATTAATAACTTTGCTTCCACTTTACTTGGACTATTTGGGCAACTTTTCAAAACTGGAAAAGGTACAATAAAAGAGGACTGAACTTCCTGTTTTACTCATAAAGTAGCAGATTCAGCAAAGACTCACTGTCTTCTGGGAGTAGTTATATTCCTCCCTGGAGACAGGAGATTGTGGAATATTACTTCCTTCCATAACTTTCATTGAAACTATTAAAAGACAGTCAGCTGGAGGAGGCATAGTGGCAGACACATACTGTTATTAAATAAGAATGGTGGTAGTGTAAATGCTTAGTGACCTTTTTAAACAGCTGAAATGCCCCCAACTGGGGCAGGGGACAGGGGGCTAGCAGGCTAAAGTCTGTCCTTGAACCAAAGCAGAAACAGTGTGAACACAACTGTAGCAGATATGTGTGAGATGTGTGGATGTATCTGCTATCTGTCTGCAGGACACGCATCTGCTCACAAAATCATCAGTATACCACCTATCACAGAAGCCTTTGCTGTGTATTAACTCTGGGTTCCCTATAATATCTGAGAAACCAGAATGGACTAGGGTCAAGTAAAGCATATTTGAGGCTAATACCTGTGGCTGCACAGTAGGAGTAGATAGGAAGAAACCATTCACCAAATGTTTAAGACAACAAAATGAGAAAAACTGTGCCTTGTGAGTTTTGTGTTCATCTCTGGGTGCACTAAGACAGGCTTCTCCTGCCCCAAATCTGTTAGCGTGGGCCCTGCTGCCTTGATGGGAGCATCTGCCAGCCTGGGACAGGCCTTATGGCCTTAAGCCACTCATGAGAAGGGGGCAGTGTCAGTGCTGGGAACATGGACCAGCTAGAGTAAGGGCAACTGAGCCTGTTGTTGAGGAAGCATAGCACAGTTTGACCAAGCAGCATGCAAAACTGGGATGGAAACAGAAGAATGAAATTAGTTGAAAGGGGACAAAATGGAAAAGGTACTAAGTGAGAAGTTTGTCTAGTGTCACCAATATTAATTCCTTTTCCTTGGGTGCTCATTTGCCTAATTCTGGCTTAAATGCTTTTAGGCAGTCAATTGCGAACCTCTTTATTCATAACTAGAATACAATGAAAATTAGAAGCAAAGGTCTTTTGAGTTTCTTTAGGGCTGAGAAATGGAAGATATGGTATCATTTCAATGAATCAGTCTTCTGTGTCTGCAGATGATGGATTTTCCATTTCATTTGGCACCCAAATCAGCAGGAAATCCATTGGGGCCCTTCTTAAACAAGGCCCTTCTTCTCAAACATCTTTGTCCTTCTGGCAGGTTAATTTCCTGGAAAAGGCCTGAGATCTCAAAATGATGTGAGTCAAATTTGAATTTTCTAGTAGACACAGTGGTCAGTAGGAGTTTATAATCTTTTAGAGAAGTAACTCTAGACACATTTCACCAATTAAAGAAAGTACTCTATTAATGTATGCTTACTATAAGGTCATGGTAAACCATATGGATTCCTTTTTAAAAGTTGTTTTACCAATTTTTATTTTAAGCAACTACAAGGAAAATATATGTCTGCACTCAGATAGCTCCATGCGGAATATTTTGACAAGGTTGTTCGAGGAAACCTAGGCCCACTCAGTGGATGGCTCTTTCATACAGAAATCACATCTTTGCTCATTGCAAGTCTAGCATATTCAGTACAAGTTCTAGAGGAGGAACATCTTGCTCATCAGTCTGAGGCTGGGGTCCCCTCTCAGGATTGCCTGGCAAGGCTCTCTGCTATTGTTTCAGACAGCAGTGAACACAAGAATATTGTCTGCTCTCCACTAAAGGGGACTCTCCTGCACCCCAGGTCCTGCTCATCCTAGCCAGCTCAGAAAACTCCTTTCCCTCCTTAGATACGGGAATGGCTTTATTCTGCTCCTGTATTTAGGTAACTTTTATATACAAATATTTCCCAAAAACCTAAACATCATGTCACGAAAAGATTCAAAATTATTGAAATGATTCCCATGAGGAAAGCTAAAGGCTGTTCTATTCCTGTCATCCCGAGAGAAAAAGCCCAACTCCAATGCATCATTAGTACCACTGTGTGAGCTACACTAGTGTCCATGCACAGCATATGTCAGTGCTCACAGCCATGTCATTAGATCCTGAGAGGGAACTTGGACCATGGATGTACTTTCTGTTGGAGCTTGTCTTGACCTGAATCTGAATCTCTGAATCAGTACCTTGTCATGAATGTCAGTGTGACTACCTGCAACTGAAGGAATTTAATGTCATAAGTGGCAGCTTCCCAGCATCTATGTATGTACCATACATACAAATGTACATACATAGATGTATAAGAAAAATAATCCTAGCTTCCCCAAATTCTGACAAAGAACAAAGTAATCAAAAAAAGAAAGCTCAGTATTTTAGTCATAAACCTTGAGAACTCATTTCTATTTGAAAGTGTTTTTGTCTTGCTAACCACAGAGAACAGTTGGAGTGAGTGGATCATTTTATTTCAATTGCTTCACCAGCACTGGCCCTGGGGGACAGACTTGATGATCTAATAGGTCTTTTCCATCTCTAATATCTATAATTTTGGCTCTTCTGTGGCAGCTTCTTATTGCTTTAAATAAGCCATCTTAATTCAAAAAACATACATCTGGATTTGACCTGCCTAATATATGTCAAGAAGTTGTGTCCCTTTCAAGTCCCACCAGAGACTCTGAGAGACTGAAGAAACTGGAAGGAAGCAGAAAAAAGGGGGTGGAGGTAATGAGTCAAACAATTTTGTTTTATTTCTTATACTTCATAATACAGTTGTCCCTCAGGCCTCCTTAAATGATATGATATGTTGGTTAAAATTTAATCTGAGCATTAGTACATTTTTTCTTTAGTAATTGTTTCAAATTGTTAATTCTGTTTCTTGGAACCTGTCCTACCATTAACTAGCATTTTGTTTCGCAGATTTTAGTCATCATCTCTGACCAATTCTTGGCCTCATATCCACCCTACAACTTCTCAGACTTGCCTGTCTGAGGAGGAAATGGTATCTGCATTGTTCCAGATGTCGGCCAGTGGTGGTCCTCAGGCAAAGTGTGTTGGAGCATTGTTACAGCTAAATGCATCACCAACATGACACACCAGCTTCTAGAAATGTGTAGCTATGTGGCCTCTACAGTTGTCCTGAGTACTGCAGCTGGTTGATCTGCTGGAATAGCTGTCCTTTATTCTTTATGCCCAGTGGCTTTAGTTGTATATCCAGGTCTTGTGAGCTGGGTTTACTCAGTTTTTTCCCTTGCACATATCGAGTTACTGCCTGAGATTCTTCTAGACAGGAAGAATAGAGGACCATGCCTTTGTCTTAATGTGCATCAGTCTATTCTTGTCTACCCTGAAGATAATGCAGGATAAATGCTGTTACATTTTCTGATCCTTAAAATTAGAGACAGAGCAAACCAGGATAAAAACAAAAATTCACTAGGAGTACTCATTACTATAGTGTGCTCTATAGAAGTCACATACACTGCAGCAAACAAGACTTGTGTAAATTTATTCATTCAACAATACTAGCTGACCACATACTTTGTATATTCCAGACACATTAACTTACTAAACTGTTCCCACGTGTGGTGCTTCGTGCTTCAGCTACAACTTGGCCTCTAATGTAACATTTGTTCAGTTAGACTAAAATGCCTTTAAGAAGAAAGTTGTCCCTTACTGATCACTGTTCCTCTTCATCGGATAGTCAGGTACCCTGAAGGACCCAAAAGTGTACTAGGCTGGTGCTAGATGTCCTGGCTGTAAGTCCTGGCTCTGTCACAGGACCTGGAGATTTAGACAAGCCATTTAACCTTCCTGAGCCACAGGCATGTAAGGCACCTACCTTCCAGAGTTACTCAAGGTTCACAGGGCAGCACTTGTACAAGTGTCTTGAAAACCTTATACCAGTATGCACATAAACTGAATTGTTGATGCTAGCCGAAACTAAATGATGAAGATAAGGAAAATGTCTCAAGAGATCGCACTCTGGACATCTCTCACATCTATCAGTCTTTAGAGAAAAGCTAGCTCACAGGAAAACCCTGATTAGAAAAGGCCAGTTGCAGAGACCCACATAATTAGTGTACACAGATTATTATAATATTTTTCTTATCACAAGGGTTAAAGACAACAGGGAACTAAGACTGGAAATGAACCTAAAACACACAAGTTTCATTTTTTCTCTCATCTAGATTAGTGTTTCCCCAACCTGACACTGGAATTGACACAGAGCCCCACCTCCAGAAATTGGTCCAGGATGCGGCTTGGGCCTTTGGCTATTTTAAAGTTCCCCACAGGGTTCTAAAGTATTGCCAGCCAGTGCTGAGAAAAGTCACTCTGCTAGAGGGATTTTTAAAAAGACCTCCAGAAGGCTGGTTAAAAAAATTTATAGACACAGAGATAGCTGTTGACACTAGAAGAATATATATGTCTAATGAATGAGAGAGAAAATTACTGGGACCCATAGGTCCCCAGTAATTGTCTATGTAGGCTAATCCACATTTTACCACTGGAAAATAGAGCAGGAGAGAAAAGGCACCAGCAGTTAAAAGAAAACTTTCCATAATTACTAAAATTTCTATTTAAAAATTAGTTTTAACCAGTAATATGATAGCTATAGAGTGAGTCAAGTGGTAATAGTTATTCATAAACGTGTTATTTTCACAATCCTTGTTCCCTGTAGTAAATATTTATGTAATGTCTAATCTGAGTTGTTATAGTCAATCATAGCTGATTTTGCTTTAATGTGCAGACAGTTTGACTGTGACCAGTCTCAGGTCATTTATAAAAAATAATAAATAAATAAATAATAAAACCTTTTAGAAAGAAAGACAGTGGCATTTTATGCCTAGCAAAATAACCATATCACCAACTGGAAAAGCATGAAGTAGTTAGGATAGTCCAAAAATAAAATATAGGAAACAAAATATTAGCTTTGCATTGTGGTGCTCAGAGTCTAGCTCCCAGAGCACTGTCTTGATTTATACCTAACAGTTTAATCTAATCCTTAATGTCAGTTACCATGAAAAAGATATATTCATGCATTTTCAAGTTCTGGTTTTTTTCTAAGTTCTGTTTTTAAACACGAAAAAAAGCAAAGAAAGTGAAAGGAACTGTAAAGTTAAAAATTCCATTTCCTATGAGGAAAGTTATTCTTTGGTCTTCAAAAATCTTTTCTAATTGGGAAGAGACAAAAATGTTCAGAAAGTTCAGGCCTCCCATGTTCTCTCCAAAGACCCTTCCTTTTCCCTGCAAATACATGGCTGTCTGGGTCAGACCTGCCTTTCCCAGCCTCTTCCCATCTGAAAGCTATTTCTTTTACAGTCAGCTCTCCATGCTGTGTTGAAGGGCTCTGACGCTCCTCCCCAAGGATTTCTGGATCTATATCTATATTATTCTCGAGTCCCTCAGCCCCCTCTCAGCCACTTTTGTGGTTAGCTCATTGGGATAGTCAGAAGTGTATTTACCTCTTGAAGAGACTGATGAATCCAACTGTTTGTATCTTTTAACTAGCCTTTTGCATTAAGTTTAGGAAAGGTTGATGATTGTCAAGTCTAAAGTGGTACTGGAGAAAGAGAGCAGAGTTGGAAAGCAAAGTGATGAAAAGGACCAGAGGTCACAGATGCTGCCAGAAGAGTTTTTCAAGGCCCATTGCTTTGCACATTCTCATCAAGGCACAGTTCTCCAAAATGACATTTCAGCCCTGCATATGGAAAGACCCTTTCAGAGCTTTGGAGTGATTGCTGGTCACGTCCATGTGTACATGGATGGTACAGATCTACCTGAGCCCCAGCACCCCTTTATTATGCCTCAGCTAGGTTTTCCTTTCACAGTACCCATCCCAGTGTCTGGTTCCTAGTGGGCATTCAACAAATGTTTCCCAAGATGAATCCAATGACTTTGTAATTATATACGCTATTTACCTTGGTCTTAAATAAGTAACTCCAGCCATGTAATTTTCCTATTCGACTGGACCTTTCTAAGGAAAACAACGTATGCTGCCAGGTAGAAAGCCAACAACTTGGAAACTTACTAAGTGTTGTTTTTTTAAGTCCAAATATTCTTTCAGCCTGTGACAGCCATTCTGTCTGCCTGACAATCCCCAAAAAAACCTCTTTTTTAAAAAACTGAGTAATAATTTACATACAATAAAATTCACTTTTTTTTTTGGTACCGGGGATCGAACTCAGGACCTTGCGCTTTCAAGGCAGGCAGCAGCACCAGTGAGCTAAATACCCAGGCCAAAATTCACTTTAAGTGCAGTAAGTCCACTACTTAACAAACATTTGAGTTGTGAACTTTCACGAACGGCCCTCACATTAGAAACACTTGTAGATGGGAAGAAATTACAGAATTAGCTCATGTGTGTGCTGGACATTGTCACTGTGCTGCTACATACTTACCATACAGTGTGATAGTTTACAGCAGTACAGTGCTCAGTCAGAGCCCAGGACATCTAGAAGCAAGAAGAAAAGCAGTGGCCCCATGGAGGGGACTGCCAGGAAATACAAAGCTTCCTTTGTCAGACTTACAAATGAATCCAATTTACAAACATAATCCTGGAACAGAGCTCTCTAGAATGGAACTCGTTCTTATGTCAGGGATTTACTGTATATAATTTGATGCTTTGACAAATGTGTTACCATATAACCACTCACGATTAAGATACAGGGGATTTTTACTGCTGCAAAAATGATAGTCTCCCCAGACCCCCCAGACCATGCACCCATCTTCTCCAGTCCTATCAACCACTGATCTGTTTTCTGACCCTCTATTTTTTTCCATTTCTGGAATTTCATACATATGGAATCATACGTACTCCTCTGAGTCTGACTTCTTTCACTTCACATAAGGCATTTGAAATTCACTCATGTGCTCACAAGTATCATAATTCATTTTTTATTGTTAAAAGTGTTCCATTCTATGGTGTGCCACATTTTGGTTATCTCCAGTTGTTGACAATTTTGAGTAAAGTTTATGTAAAGGTATGTAAAATTCACACAGAAATCGTTATATGGACATATTTTCCATGGTTTCATTTGAGTTTGTTGTTTTCTTTTTTGAGTTTTTTTTCTCTCTCTTTGGTGGCACTAAGGACCAAACCCAAGACCTCATGCATCTAGGCAAATACTCTACTGATAAGTTACATTCCCAACCTTGAACTTACAATTTTGAAGTAATTAATCTGTCAGGTTTTTTCTTTATATACAAGTGTATTTGCATAGAAACTCTGCATATCATAAAGTCACAAAAATTTCCTCCTATGTCCTGGACATTTTATAGCTTATTGTGTTTGAGCCTATGATATATCTGTAGTTCATATTTGTATATGGTACAAGGTAGGACCAAGTTTGTTTTCATATGGATGTCCAGTTGTTCCAACATCATAAGTTGAAAAAACTACCCTTTCCCTATTGTGTTGTCTTTGCATCTTTACTGAAAGTAAAAGTACCATATACAGTGATACCTCAGTTGTCAAACTCAGTTTTTTCCAAATTTGTGTTCGAACACCAAAAAGTTTGAGAACTGAACATATTTTTTCCCATAAAGAATAATTGGTTCTGAGGTCCAAAAATTCCTCTTATAAATTCATTTTTCCTGAACTTTAACAAATTTCACAGTGATTTCTTTAACTCTATCGTGGTTTCTTACAGTTTTAGCTTTACTGCTGGTACCACTAACTTTCTTTGTAGCCATGGTTATGATATTTTACACAAATAAAGCGCAAAAGAAAAAGCACAATGATAAATGTTTTACCACATTAACCTAAGCACTGTATGTTGTCTGGGTGAGAGCAGTGGTTAGAGGGAAGCATCACTCCTTTGCGTCTGGGGCAAGACACAACATGTGACTCACTCTTCTCCGTCCATACATGTTTTTTCAAGTCAGATTTTCAATTCAACTATTGAGCAAAACTATGAACACAGCAGATTTTTTTCAAACTTTGCTGTTTGAGTAGTGGAAAGTTCAAGCTTGGAGCCACTGGACAACTGAGGTATCACTGCTTATAAGTCTGCTCTCATCAGTTCCACTGATCGGCATCTCTATCCAGAATACCTCTGGCTCAGTCACTTCAGCTTTCTATTACATTTTGAAATAAAATAGTGCACATCCTCCCAAGTTCATTCATTTTTAACTTTTTTTTTTCTGTTCAAAGTCCTTTGAGGTTTCATTTAGAATCAGTGTGCCACTTGTGGGATTTAGAAAAGAACTGAACTGAACATTGTAAAGAATATCTTAACCACATTGCTTTCTGATCCATTAACAAACTGTATCTCCATTTATTTAGATCTTTTAAAATTTTTCTTAGCAATGCTTTGTCCTTTTCATTGTACAAGTCTTATATATATTTTGTTTAAAATTTCCCATGAATCATATGTTCATGCTTTTGTAATTAAGTTCATTTTCTTGATCATTTCCAGTAACTAAAAAAATAGTTGTTTTTTTTTATGTTGAACATGTATCCTGCAGTCTTGCTAAACTAAGACCTTGCTAGAACTATTACTTCTAGTGGCATTTTTGTGGATTCTTCAGTGTTTTCTTTCTAGATAATTGTATTGTCTGTGAATAGAGACAGCTTTAGTTCAACATTACAATCCGTATGGCTTTTGTTTCCTTGCCTTATTTCACTGGTATTGATAGTGAAATAGGAATGGTGAAAGCAGATAGCTTTGCTTTATCCTTGATCTTACGGGGGGAAAGTTCAAACTTTTACTATTAAAATTGACATTGATTGTGGGTTTTCATGAACGTCTTTTTGTCTGTTTTGTGTATAAATATAGGCCTCACTTTGGACTATTTAATGTTTCTCCATGTATATTACTTAACAGCACTGGTATAAATTGTTTCTCAGTATCTTTCCTGAAACTAGGTTTATATTGATATTTCCAGAATTTCTAGCAATGTTGGATACTTTTTTACCCAGTCCCTCTTATCATTTGGGTGGCTACAGTATACCTAGGTAATAATTCCCTTCCACATAGCAATGTTTCTTTTCAAATGTCAGTGGACTTGTGTCTTTTCATTGAACAGTGTCCCTCTCTCCAAATAGGTGACATCACACCACTTAGTACAGTGCACTCTGATGGAAGTGTGCTCATCATCACTGCCATCCCCTTGTGCTTAGTACACAGTGAGGTAGTGAACGGCCTCCTCCTGTTTCACAGGAGACTAGAGAAACAGCCCTGTCACCACACAGTAATTATGTTCCCCTGTGTCAAAGCACAGACCATCAAACTTCTCTTACATCTCTGGTATTTTACAAATTTTTTCTCATATCTATTATGTATTTTTTTAAAGTAGGTGTATGACAGCATGAAAGATGATCTGAATGATTTATGGTAGGTAATGTCTCTCTCGTCTTCTTCCCATTGAAATAATTTCTTAACATTGAAATAATTCCCAGGTGATTGGATTTCGTGTCCTGATACTGATACCAGGTACCTATTTTTGTAAAGGAAGCAGAACTTTCTCATTTATTTCTAAATCAGAGCTATATTCCTTAGACTACCCATAGCCTAGCATTCTTAGTTACTGAAAACCCCAGTGCTTATTGAAAGAGTTCATATTGAAATGAACTCCCTATAAAATTTCAGAATTATCTAAGATGTAGCATAATGACACTGAGATAAATTTAAATATATATATATATATATATATATATTTCCCTTCCTCCCAAGTGATTTCACAGTAGTGAAAAGATTGTTGTACTTTCTCCTTTGTGGCATATGAATGTTTATATGCTGTATAGCATGGATAGATTTTTGATGTTTGGAGATACTAGGAATTTAACACAGAGCCTTATGCATTGTAGGTAAGCACTTTACATCTCCAGCCCTTTTTATCTTTTGAGATAGGATCTTACTAAATTGCCCAGACTGGCCTCAAACTTGTGATCCTCCTGCCTCAGCCTCCTGAGTAACTGGGATTATAGGTATGCCCTGCCATGCTCAGCTTCACTGTAGATTTAAAGGACTTTGAAGGAAATGTAGCACTGAAAGCTAACCTCTGAGGAAAGATAACTGCTTGAATCGTATGTAGAGAATAAAAAAGAAAATGTTCCTGGGCATGGTGACGCACTCCTGTCATACTAGCACTTGGAAGGCTGGGGCAAAAGGATCGCTACAAGTTCAAAGTCAGCCTGGGCTACACAGTGAGTTCAAACCCAGCCTGAACTACATAGCTAGACTCTACCTCAAAAAAAAAAAAAAAAAAAAGCAAAGAAAATGTTGTTTTATTTATAGTATTAGGGCTCACAGCTGAACCCTGCCAATGACAGCATTTGCATAGGCCACTGACTGTTCATCTTCTTTTTTGGTTTGAAACCACAGTCTTACCACTCACAGGCACACACTTACCTAAGTGTATATTTCTCCCTCTCCCTACCCCTAGCCCAATGTAATAATCATGACTGGTTCACTGGTACCTCAGAGAATACACAGGAAAATGAAAAAGTTGGAAGACAGGATGATCTCAGTGTTCCAGCATCCTACCGTGGTTTCCCTTTTAAACAGAACTTCAGCCCTGCACTCACACCCTGCTGCATTCATAGCCATCATACTCTGGTGTGTGCATGACTCCCTCCCCTGTCTAAATTCTCTTTGACTATCACCTTATCAGAGAGGCACCTGCCTTTCTATCCCTGCACCCTCCCTTTCCTTCCTGATGTGTTGCCCCACTAGAAAATAAGATCTAGTGCATTCATAATAACATCTCCGGCCCTTAACACAGTGTATATAGCATGTCACAGGCATCAATATTTGTGAGCTAATGAATAAATTTATGCCAGGAAGGCATTTCCAAACCAAGTTCCCCAAGAGCTTTATAATTAAGTAGTACATCACCAGACCTAAAGGCACGTTAACTTTTTCTGTAGAGGAAATAACTAATATGCCTTTCTGTCTTTCAATGGTATGATAGATATGATAGATACTGTTGTGATTAATAAAATTCACTTAAGTATACCGTTGAAGGCTTTTAAGCATTACCTGTTTTCTCGGTGAGTGGCTGCCAGAAGTACAACTCCTACGTGGGTATCTGTAACATTTTCGTATTTCCTTATACACAAAGGGGCTTTTTCACCATATGTTTTCTGATATTCTCTTGTACATTATTAAAATAGGAGTTACTGGTTCTAGAGTTTAAAAGGCTAAAAATCAAGTAACTTGACCTTAGTTGCTTAGGTTAGCCTTAAAGCAGGATTGCGGTGTGGTATCATCAGGAACTTCACTTTGAAAATGTCATAGGCCTTTACCTTTGTAATTAATGTAGTCTTTTCTTGTACTTTCATAATGTCCGAGATGAAAATGCCTCATCTTGAAGATAATCACCGTAAATTTTCCCCTAGGTTTATCATTTAGGAAAGTATTTCTAAAAGTACACTTTTGGGCCAGTCTTTGAGTGTCACCTTATCAGAGTGGCACCTGTTCCTACTGTGAAAGCCACAAAGGGGAATGTTCTCGCTGAATGGGAGCAGAACCAATCTCACTGCATTCAACTTAGTGCAGAAAATTAGTGATCTCAACATTGCAAAGGCAGCTGGAACTGCCTCCTGGGCTGATCCAGGTATTTAAGGACAGGCACGGTGGCCTGAGTTTCCAGGCTCCAGGTTAAAGCTGAAGGGCTTCTCCCATGCCACCACAAATCTGTTCCAGGAAACAGTATAAGAAGTGGTTACCAATAGGATTCATTTTCTAGGACTGTTACAACAAAATACCACTAATTGGTGGCTTAAGACAATAATGCTTTATTGTCTCACAGTTCTGGAGGCATTGGTTCCATCTGAGGGCTCTGGGGGAGAATCTTTTATGCCCCTCCTCACTTGGGTGATAACTGGAAATTACCGGTATTCTTTAGCTTGTAGATGAGTTCACTCCAGTCTCTGCCTCAGTCTTTACATGGCCTTTGCTCTTATCTCTTTAACACAGTCTTGCTGGCTTGAAACACCAGTGGTACATGCATTCAAGTCCCATCGGGCACCTTATCCCACCTGATGGGACTGCCCCATGCCACCTAATGGGACAGTCATGCATGTACCACAGTGGCTCAGCCACCTACCACTGAGAAATATGCATTATGGCCCCATTGTGAACATGGTAAAAGACATTTGTCAGGCCCGGGGATTTAGCTCAGTGGTTCCGCTGCCCGCCTTGCAAGCACAAGAACCCGAGTTCGATCCCCGGTGCCAAAAAAAAAGACATTTGTCAGACTAGGATGCCCCTAATTAGCTCATCTTAATACAGTTATATCCACAGGAAGTGTTTTCGAACAAAGTCACTGGTACTGGGGATTAGGACTTTAATATATCTTTTTGAATGGAAACCTATAACACCATCTAATTACTTCTATATACTATTTACATGTAATATAACATGTAAATAAATTCAGCCCTGTATCAGACCAATAGAAATGGCTTTGTTGATTTTATTTTTCTTCCCCGTTAAGTTTATTGGTACATTTTAGGTATAAAATGCAGTAACATTCATCATTGGAATCTTGTACCATTACATGAGCATCTTGGTTCTTATATTTTTCCCCCCTTCCCCTGCCCTCCCTTCACCCCCTCCACCCTTCCCTATTTGCAAAGACTTTGTTTCCATTTTTTTCCTTTTCTCATATTTCTTCTTTTCCCTTTTTTCTTTTCCCCTACCCTTCCCACTTCCCCTGCTCCTTTAGACCTTTTCTTCCTGTTACACAATATCAATTATACATTTTTTAAATTACAATATCAAGATCTAGGAGACATTACCACAGATTTTACAGAATTTAAAAGGATATAGAAAGCATATTACAAAAATCTGTTTTGAAATAAATTTGACAACTTTAAGAAGTACCTTGGAAAACAAATTGATGAAACTAACTCTGGAGGAAATATAAAATTTGAATAGCACCTATTAAAGAAAGTATATTCCTAGCTTGAAAACCTACCTATATGACAACAGCAGGCTGATATACATTTTAACCAATAAGTTATATCAAACAAAGCAGAAAAAAGGAACATTTCTCCCCTCATTTTAGGAAATCAGCATTGTGCTAATCCTAAAACTGGATAAAGATAACAGAAGAAAAAAGTATGAACACAGATAGAAATTTAGCAAAACAAACTATTAGAAGTCAGATCTGGCGGTATGTAGAAAGTGATTTTGTTATAGGGATGGCAGTGTTGGTTCAGCATTGGAAGATCCACCTCCAAAAGTCATCATTTTAACAGAGGAAAGGAAAAAGCCATATGATCCTGTCACTAGTTGGAGAAAAAGTATTGGGCTAAATTCTACAGCTGTAAAAGCTATGGTAAAAGCTATCAGGAGGCTAGAAGTAGAACAGAACCTTCTCAACAGATTAAAGACATGTACTGCATACTTCCAACAAGAACGCCTTATATGAATGGAGAAGATACAATGCTTTCTCCTTAAGGTGGGGAACAAGAGCAGATATGCTTACTCTTCATCTGGTTCATTAAACTTTGAAACCTAGGCCCCACCAAAATAGTCTGGCAATAAAATGACACAATTAGGATAGGATTGGCAAGGTAGAAGCAAAATCTTTATATGTAGATGAAATGATCATCTACGGAGAAAATACTAAGAAATCTCTAGGAGCCCCTAGAACTTGTATTTGAATTTAGCAGGATTAGAAAACACAAGGTATGTATAAAACTTCAGGTCTGTGTATACTTGCTATAAATGAGGAATTGGATATTGAAATTTAAAAGTTATGTAGGAGTACAAAGGACCTAGAAAAGTTAAAAAAAAAAAAAAAACAGTGTTGGAAGACGTTTAGTACCTAATTTTAAGACTTCTTCTAAAGCTACAGTAATCAAGGCAGTGTTGGTGTAAGGAAGGACATATAGATCATTTGAATAAAACAGAGAATCTAGAAATAGAACCACACATATATGGTCCCCTGAGTTTTGAAAGATTATTTAACATTAGCATTTTATAGAATATAAACTCAATTCAAGAGCCGAGGAAGAGATAGTGTTTTCAGCAAATGGCACTAGAACACCTGGTATCTGTATATAAAAAATTAACCTCAACCCTTTATTTCCATACATGAAAATAACTTGAAGGGATCTATGAACCTAAATATGAAAGCCTAAAAGTATAAAACTTTAAGAAGAAATTATAAGGGAAAATGTTTATGAATTCAGGGTAGGCGAGAACTACCTAGGATACAAAAGACATGATGTATAAAAGAAACAAATTGATAAATGAGATTCCATCAAAATTTAGAACTTTAAATGACATCATTAAAATCAAAAGTAGTCCTTAAACAGACCATATTTACAATGCATATAACCTATGACCAGAATATATAAAGAATTTTTAGAGCTCATTAATAGACAAGCCAATGAAAAAGTAGACGTAAGATGCTAAATAGCCAGTACAGCACAAGGAAAGGTGTGCAACTCTAGAATCAGAAAAATACCAATCAGTACAATAACAAGATTGAATTATACACTCATTAGGGAGATGAAGTTAAGAGTTTTAAAAGCCTTGTCATGACTTTTTCTTTTTGTTGGATTCTCCCTCTTTGCGTTTAATTTGTCACGCCCAATGGATTCATTCTGCTGGGTTTCCCGGGGTTGTGATCCTCATTGTCTTTTCCTAGGGTATTGTCTAAAATTTTTTGGAGTGCCGGTTTGGTATTCATGAAGTTTCTGAGGTGCTCTTTATCATGAAAGTGTCTTATTTCTCCATCAATTTTGAAAGATAGTTTTGCAGGGTACATCACTCTGGGTTGGAGGCTGTTTTCCTTTAGGGCTTGAAATACATCACTCCAAGCTCTTCTTGCCTTGAGGGTTTGCATTGAGAAGTGTGCTGTGATTCTGATGGGCTTTCCTTTGTATATGATTTGTTTCTTTTCTCTCACTGCTTGTAGAATTTTATTCTTCTGTTGGATTTCTGGAATCCTAACTATTATATGCCTGTGTGTAGATTTTTTTTGATCAAGGCTAGCTGGAGTCCTATATGCCTCACTTATCTGTATGTGAAGTTCTTTTCCCCTCCTTGGGAAGTTTTCTGCCATCACTTCTGTGAACAGTTTTTTATGTCATCTGCACTCTCTCCTCTTTCTTCATTGACTCCAATCAGTCTTACGTTATTCTTCTTTGGGTCATCTAGCAGCTGCTGGATTGATTTCTCATGTTCCTTTACAAATTTAAAGCAATTTTTCTTTTCCTGGTCACTAATTGCAATCTTTTCTTCTATATCTGAAATTCTGTCCTCACATTGGTTCATTCTGCTATGCAGACTTTCAGTGGAGTTTTTAATCTCCTGGAAATCTGTTTGCATCTGCTCTATGGATTCCATTTGTTTCCTATGTTGGGATTCCATCATGTTCCTCCGACCCTCTATTTTTTTATTCTCTAGATTTATTAATCATGTCTTGCACCATGAGCACAATCTTTGCTGTCAGTTCAGAGAGTCCAGGTGGTTGAGTATCAGATTGTTCCATCTCATTTCCCTTTGGGCTCGCTGTAGGTGATCCAGAAGTCTGTTTTTGAGGCTTGTTTACATGTCTTCTCATTTCCACGGGGCGGGTGTGCTTCTGGCGCCCACGCGGCCCACCTTCTCTGCCCTAGAAGCTTGGGATGGCGGTGGTGGAGCTTCCTTCCGGGTTCTGGGACTGGCTCAGCTTCTCTGCCCTAGGAGCTTGGGATGGCAGCGGGGGAGCTTCCTTCTAGGTTCTGGGACCAGATCACCTTCTCTGCCCCAGGAGCTTGGGATGGCAGCCAGGGAGCTTCCTTCCGGGTGCTGGGACTGGCTCAGCTTCTCTGCCCTAGGAGCTTGGGATGGCGGCGGGGGCTTTGTTGACTTTATTAAGGAAAAATGAATTATACAAAGAAATGTGACAGGACAGGTAAACAAATTTGGCATTATTACCGCTTTGTTATCAATAAGGATTTTCAGCATTTTAAAAAATATTTATTCTAGCCCAACTGTAGAACAATGAAATAATGGCACACCTCCCTCTACTAGGTCATTTATAGTAAAGGTTGGTTTTTCTTCATAGGCAGGGTTGTGGATCTTTGGTATCATTTCTTCTTACCTTTCTGCACCCGGCACAGAGAACTCTCAGGTGGCCAGGTGATCTGAGACTCCAGGCTGGAGATGTTAACATGAAGCTTGTCACCTAGCACCAGCTCTCTCAGGTCATCCTCTGCAGTTGACTGTCAAGAGCCTCCTGCCTTTCCCTATCTGGATAGCCCACCCATATTCTGGGACAAGACCAGTGATTCATAACTGTCTTCAGTAGATTTCCTTATATGTTATTATAATTGAGTCAAAGATACATATTGACTAGAAATACCTTACACTACAGATGCTTTACATTTTGCCAGATACTTTCATTTACATTATCATACCCAAACTCCCAAATTCTTCCAAAGTTAGATTATAACATCATGTTTCAAAGTATTACAGCCTTTCTTAACTTTCATTAAAACTTTGGCTCTTTAATATCACCATATAATTATGTTTGTATGAAAAACTGGAAGAAAGGCAGTCTCCATATGTTCATTTCAGCTTGGGTGGCTAAATAGCTTATTACAGTCAATGGATGAAAATGGCCTAGATTGAATAAATCAGCAAAATCACAAAAGGAAAACCACTGTAGGAAATACTTTTACACATGTAATTGCTGAAATCCTCTAGTGAATGTGTCAGTCTGTACTAACTAAATAAATTTGTTTATAGACATGTTCTGTATTAGCTTCCACTCTTTCACAGCCCTTTGCCAAACAAAATCCCACTAGAAGTAGGATGTTCACACCCGAGTGGGAGTTTCTTGGATAAATATTTTTACTATATGGAGACCAAAACCACTTTTACAAATTTCAGATTTTGATTGAAACACTATATTTCTTTAGTTTTTTTCCTCCCATCTTTTCTCCTTGGCAGCTCCTTGTGCTTTAGCTTCCCTCCGTGAACATGAGGCTGGCAGTGTGCACAGGAAGCCAATTGCTCCTGAGAACATTGCCTCAGCAGCACCCACCTCTAGGCAAAGGGATGCACAGGCACAGAAGAGGCAGCCCTCCCCATCAGTCCAGCTGACCCAGTCACCACCACTACTATGTGGGTAGCAGGTGTAGAGAAATGTCCACTTGCAAAACAGCTTGTTCCCCTCTCCTAATATCTAGTTGAAATGATTCACTGAATAGTTTAAATGTAGAGATTTTACATCCTGAAGCTATATTTTATAGAACGTATTTGTGTTTCATTTGAGTGCTACATGAATAGGATAAAGGCAGAATTCATGCAGCCCACCCCAAAGAAATTGGGGTAAGTCATTGAAATTCTTTCATAAGAATAACTCTGATCTCAACATTTGCCAGCCAGCTTGGAACAAGAGTCTCAATTGACTTAATTCTTTAGTCTAGAATTAGTATTGAGTTCTTCACAGGCCTTATAAAGATCTATTTTGTTACTCTGGCTGATAACTAATAAAGCAATGGTTTTCAAGTATTTCAATTGTAATAACTTCTGTTAAATCTATGAACATTTCTTTTTTATGTGCCCAAACAAAACTGTTTTCGGAGGACAGTATGACAGTCAAAAATTATAAACAGTAAACTTAAACAGTAGTGGGATAGGGGAATCTGGGCAAGAGCACATTCTTAATTACTGTGACCCCCGTAGCCCACTATTTAGAATTAAAATAATACCCAATAAAATGAGAACTTTTACTACTATATAAACAGTATGACCAGGGATGGTTCTATACCTTGGGATAGTCATTTAATATGATAGCTTTGCTCACATTAATCTTTCACACCAGAGGAGACTTGGTATTTATGACATTTTGGTGATACACTTTCAAAGTGGCCAAGATACTGTAAATGTTCATGACAAGTCCCATTACTCCAACTGTTATAGAAGTATAGGTGTACAGTCTGTGCAAAGTGGAAGAATATATTAATAGGGCCTCAAGAACAACCATTGTGGAAAGAGAGATGCACAGGATGGAAGAGGCGGGCCTCCCACTATCAGTCCAGAACTGTTCACTTTTGAGGTAAACACCAGGAGGGAACATGCTACCATGATAGACTGTAAGTCAGCCTAAAGCAATGATTCAACAGAGTTATTGAGTGCTTATGTAACATGAGTATTTCTTACATGAATTTTCATAAACTCTTCACTGGTAAGATAGTCTGAGTTGGTGCTTGGATTTAATATTTGTTAGTTGCAGACTCATTTGGAAATAACTCAAGCTCCCTCCTCTGAGTCTCACCTAGAACACTTTTCTGTCCCCTATCCATTCCCTTCCATCCACAACTCAGGTATCAGCTGTGTCACTTCCTTCAAGCAGCTGTGATCCTCACCACCAACCTCTGATGCCCTCTCATGTGATCTCATTGCACTCCACTCTTATTATGTAACCCCATCACTTTTGTCACTTCTCATTCATCGTACATCTCCTCACCCTGAGGACAGGACCAAATCTGTGATCCTGCTCAATCCAGTGCACCTTGTACTCTTCATCTCCTGAACAGATTAATGAATGGCAATAGGTTTATATAGACACACTTATTCAGGTGGCTACTAAAGGTGACTACTACTTTCTCTACTACCTTGTCATCTATGTCATAACTGTCAGTATCCATTGTCTTCAAAGAATTCTTAAGATCCTTAAATATAATTTATATCAACTATTGCCAAACACCCATTGCTGCACCTGTTCTTATTCCTTATGCTGTGTTTTTGTGATGTGGCAAAGGCCATTAAGACAGTATTTTTATTTTTATTCTAAGACTTTGAAAATTCAACAGAGTAAGCAATATTGCAAAAAAATTATAAACTTTCATATTATCTAAAGTAAGTAAGCTTACTTTTACTTAAAATTTTCAGTAGGAGTATTTGAACCTAAATGTTTTTAACTCAACAAAATAATTTGGTAGTCTTGTTTCTAGATAACTTGGATACACTTTTTTCTGGCAAACAGGGCACCTGGCTTGATTGATGCATAAGTTTTCACTACTGCTAGATAATAAAGAGAAGCCCAGAAACACTCCAGTGGGAACTAAAACCTAAAATCAGAATAACTTCACTTTGCAGCATTGTTAATGGTTATTCTTTTCCCTCCTTGGGAAGTTTTCTGCCATCACTTCTGTGAACAGTTTTTTTATGTCATCTACACTCTCTCCTCTTTCTTCATTGACTCCAATCAGTCTTATGTTATTCTTCTTTGCATCGTCTAGCAGCTACCGGATTGATTTCTCATGTTCCTTTACAACTTTAAAGCAATTTTTCTTTTCCTGGTCACTAATTGCAATCTTTTCTTCTAATATGTGAAATTCTATCCTCACATTGATTCATTTTGCTACGCAGACTTTCAATGGAGTTTTTAATCTCTTGGAAATCTGTTTGTATCTGTTTAATGGATTCCATTTGTTTTCTATGTTGGGATTCCATCATGTTCCTCCGACCCTCTATTTTTTTATTCTCTAGATTTATTAATCATGTCTTGCACCATGAGCACAATCTTTGCTGTTATCTGAGTAATTATTTCTGATTTCATTTTTCCCAGATCCTCTTTTGTTGTCAGTTCAGAGAGTCCAGGTGGTTGAGTATCAGATTGTTCCATCTCATTTCCCTTTGGGCTCGCTGTAGGTGATCCAGAAGTCTGTTTTTGAGGCTTATGTGTCTTCTCAGTTCCACGGTGTGGGGGAGTGCTTCTGGCACCCACGCAGCTCACCTTCTCTGCCCTAGAAGCTTGGGATGGCGGTGGTGGAGCTTCCTTCCGGGTTCTGGGACTGGCTCAGCTTCTCTGCCCTAGGAGCTTGGGATGGTGGCAGGGGAGCTTCCTTCTGGGTGCTGGGACCGGCTAAGCTTCTCTGCCCTAGGAGCCTGGGATGGTGGCGGGGGAGCTTCCTTCCAGGTGCTGGGACCGGCTCACCTTCTCTGTCCTAGGAGCCTGGGATGGAGGCAGAGAGCTTGTTAATGGTCATTCTTTATCTGCTATCATTTATTTTTCTTACCAGTTGTTGCTGATGGTTATCTTGCAAAGTGATGTTTGTGACCTAAAACTAATTTTTAAGAATTGAGACTATCCAAGCTCCTGCTTTTACAGTGAATGCAATAGCATTTACCACTGTCCAGAGAAAACTAAACATGCCACTAATTTCATTCATTTACTAGGTAATTAAGTACCATTTTAACTGACACATTAATGAATATATCAGTGGGATTCCACGTGATACCTATATGTGCATAACTGTGCACTGATAGTCAACACACGTCTTCCACCCTCACCTGCCACGCCAGCATCATTCCTAGTCCCTAGTAACCACACTGTACTTGCAAATTGATTAAGTTTCTGTATTTGAAAAAGAACATGCAGTACTTATCATTATGTGTCTAGCTTATTTTACTTAACATGGTAACTTCCAGTTCCACCCATTTTGCTGCAGATTACAGGATTTTATATTTATGACTATGCCATATTTTCTTTTTCCACTCATCCATTGATGGGCACCTAGGATGATTTCATATCTTACCCATTATGGACAGTGCTGCAATGTGGCTATCCTAGTATCTCTTTGGCATGCTAATTTCATTCCTTTGGCCATCTACCCAGAAGTGGGATAGCTGGATCACATGGTAGATCTGTTTTCAGGTTTTGAGCAACTTCCATACTGTTCTCCACAATGGCTATACTAATACATTGTACTTTCCCACCAACACTGTGCAAGAGTTCCTTTTTTTCCAAGTCTCGCCAGTGTTTTTTGCAAATAGCTGTCTAGCTGTGGTAAGATAGTATCTCAATTGTACTTTTGATGAGCACTTCCCTGATGGCTAATAAACTTGACCTTTTTTTTTTTTTTTCGGTACCAGGAATCAAACTTGGGACCTTGCGATTGTGAGGCAGGTGATGGAACCACTGAGCTAAATCGCCGGCCCCTTGACCATTTTATTATATGTTTGTTGTTCAGTTATATTTTTTCTTTGGAAAGTATTCAAGTCATTTGCCCATTTTTAATTGGATTACTTGATTTTTTTACTAAGCTTTTTAAGTTATTTGTATATCTTGATATTAACCCTCTGTCACACAGCTGGCAAATATTTTCATTCTGTAGGCTGCCTCTTCATTCTGTTGCTTTTTTTTTTTTTTTTTTTTACCATGTAGAGCCTTCTCAGTTTGATATGATCTCATTTATCAGTTTTTGCTTTTGTTTCCTGTGTTTTGGGGGTCCTGTCTAGAAAAGCACTGCCTGTAGCAAAGTTTTGAAGTGTTTCCTCTATGTTTGCTTCTAATAATTTCAGTTTGGGGTCTTATATTAAGGTCCTTGATCCATGTTGAATTGATTTTTGTACAGGGTTAAAAGAGGAGTCAAGTTTTAACCTTCAGCATGTGGATATCCAGTTTTCCCAGCAACACTTGTGGAAGAGACTGTCCTTTCTCTAATGTATATTTTTGGCACCTCTGTTAGCATGAGTTGGCTATAGATGCATGGGTCCAAGTTTTCCATTCTGTTCCATTGGTCTGTGTGTCTGTCTGTATGCCAAAACCATACTGACTTGGCTTCTGTGGCTCTATGTGTCTTGAAATCATATATTGTGATGCCTCTAGCTTTGCCTTTATGCTCAAGATTGCTTTGGGTATTTGGAGTATTTTGTGCTTACATATGAATTTAGGATTTTTCTAGTTCTCTGAGAAATGTATCTGATATTAATTTTTCTTGTCCATGAACATGGGAGGTCTGTCCATCTTTCAGTATCTTTCACTTTCTTTAAAGTTTATTCCTAGGTATTTTATTTTTAATAGCTATTGTAAATGGGATTGCTTTCATGATTTCTTTCTTAGCAAATCTCTTATTGGTATATAGAAAAGCTACTGATTTTTATATCCTGTAACTTACTGAATTTGAGTTTTAACAGCTTTTTGACAAAATGCTTAGGTTTTTCTGTGTATAAAATGATGACACCTGCAAATAATTTAATTTATTCCTTTTTAATTTGGATGTGCTTTATATTGCCTAACTGCTCTCGCTGAGACTCACAGTACTACATTATAGTGGTGGGGTTGGACGTTCCTTATTTTAGAAGAAATGCTTTCAGCTCTTCCCCATTCAGTGTAATATTGCCTGTGCATGTCATATATAGTTGTTTTGGGGGTTTTACTTTTATTAGTACATGTTTCCAGAACATAATGATTACATTCACTATAGGGGATTGGTACTTGTATATAACACATTTTAATTCCCTTCTTTTTTCCCCTCCCTCCACTCTCCATTTTATTTTTCCAGCATCAGATTGATTTTTTTTCATATTTATTTACAAGACCTTATAAATTATCATATGTCATATATAGTCTTTAGTATGTTGAGATATGGTCCTTCTGTATCTGACATCTTCCATGCTTTTTCATGAAGGGCTGTTATTTTCTGCACCTCTTGGATGACCACATGATTTTTTTATCCTTCATTCTGTTGATAAGATATACTGCATGTATCAATTTGAGTGTCAAACCATCTTTGCATCCCTAGAATGAAACCAACTTGATCATAGTAGACCTTTTTTGCTGTTCTCTTGAATTTGATTAAGCATCTAACTTTTTTATCTCTTCCTGAGCATTGGTTTTATACCCTGGATATACAGAAATGAATAAAATTACAAATTCTATGGTTTTTGGATAATATTGATCAAATAGGAGAAATGAAAATGAATAGTTAACAGCTTAGCCTCCCCAAAAAATATTTGGATTAGTAACTCTCACCAGTTTGGCACTTTTAACATATTCACATGTGTTTGCAGCTTGGAATAATTTTAGACCTCTTTGTTTTGATTGTTTATAATATAAAATACCTGAGTAAATGTTTAATATTATTGGTATTGAATTAACTAATGTATTAAGTACATGTAATACCATGGAAAAAATAATGTGTGCATAGGAAGATAACTTTACAAAGACTTTTTTCTAAAATACAGTGTGATTTATTATCACCCACTTAATTATTTTACTTAACAACAACAAAAACCTTTAACATATTGCCCATATAATTTGAAATGACTTGGGATAGTGGAAATGATAATTTTTAACAACTAAATTCAGATATTTTTGTATTCAAAATGCCAAAACAACTTAGTTAGAACTCAAGAATTTATAAAAGTGCAATACTGGTATTTTAAGAATCTGACACAAGAAAAACATGCATAACATGACAAGTTCCTCAAGATTTATAGACTTGAATTACTTGGACTAGAGGGAAAGCTAATGCTATGTCTTTTTCCCCATTCTGCCAGCCAGAGAAGACCTCTTATTTAGAGGGCAGGGCTCCCTTGCTGCTTGTAAATCAAGGTGCTGCTATATGACCAACTGCCCTCCATGATTTGAAAGGATATTTATAACAATGGGGGAAATACACAAGAAGAAAAATGTTTAGCGAAGAGTTTTGCATGTTTACCATGCTGTGCATCATATGGCTCAATTTAGTTTCTCTAAAGTATCAGAATGAAACTATCAAAAGGAGAAGTCACATGGCAGTGTTACAAATAAGATGTGGATGTGCCTGTTTGTATTTACGTTTGCTAATGAAATTCAGCTATGATTCTCACTTTAAAAGTCTTGGACCACCATTCAGCTTTATTCATTATAATTAAATCTCTTGCCCACATGCAGACACAGGGGAGCAAAGAAAAAGCATATTTTATCTTTTAAAAGTTATTGTGTAGGGCCGGGGATTTAGCTCAGTGGTTTCACCGCCTGCTGCGCAAGCGCGAGGACCCAAGGAGTTCAATCCCCGGTACAAAAAAAAAAAAAAAAAAAATTATTGTGCAGCTTTGACATGATCCTTCAGAGCCTCAAAGATGTACAGTATTAAAGCAAAACAGTATGTCTCTTAGGGCACAGTCATGTCCTCAGACAGAGACCAAAAGAAGGGCTTGGACGCTAAATCCAGGGAACACATAGAAGGCAGGTCTGAGTTCAGGTGAATGGGAGCTGTGGAATTTTAGATAAGCTAACCCAAGTTTGAGACAATTTGGTGTAGTCTCCAGTTTTGCTGCCAGCAGAAAGGTAGGAAAATACCATTTTAAATTACTGATCTTTACTATAAAGCTGGGCATTGAGGGGCTAACTTATCTGACTTCTCCCCTGCCAGCTTCCCTCTTCTCCCAGCAAAGCAAACCCAAGGCTTTAGAACCCTGCCCTCTGTGCTGCCCCCTTCATCCACCTTGGGGAAATCCCCAGGGCCTTGGTAAGTAACTAGAGTGACTTCTGTGACCCAAAATTTATCCAAAATGCAGAGTTTGCCCTATACTTATTTAGGAGCTAACCGTGGGTTGAGTGTGAGTGTATGTATGCTCCAGATCTTTTTCTTGTCCCTTTTACTGCTGGATTTAACCCAAATTGATCAACACCAAACAGACTCAAGCAGGCCACAGTATTTTCTAAGTACAGCCTGAGTAAGACTAAAGTGCACACAGACAGTACATATGTCACTGCCTTGAAGGTCTTAGAGATCCATACATTTGCCACAGAAGCTTTCAGCCAGGTTTTATTTTGGACACAAAGTAATCTTCCAAGGATTGCTAATCATATAGTAGAATAGCCAGAAGTAGAACAAGGAGCTTCTAACTAGTCAGCTGTACTGTTTGGGACATCATTAAGTCCCCACTACATGCACACTGTGCAGTCACTTCACTTCTGCTCCCAAGGGCTTAACCGTAATCTAGAAAAAATGATTTATTTGCCTGAATCGGTTTTCCCCATTAAGGCCAGAGAAGTTAAACACATAGCTCTGGACAGAATCAGAGCCATCCACAAAGAACCCTAGGTTGAGTTAGGCCTCTTGGGCTCTTCCTGCTTCTCTTACTGATGAGGTTACCGTCACTGGAGTTACTGTTTTCTTAAGAACTGGGGTAGAAAAAAGTCACAAAGACACTAATTCCAAAGTTCTACTGTTGTTGATTCTAGATGCTACCAGTTTGCTCAGCTTGAATGAGCAGGCTTAGTTTCCAACTTCCTTTTTCTATGATATTAAGTATTTGACAGTCAGTCTTTGCTCCTAAACAATGGCATCTCAGCACTCAGGACAATACAATGAGTAGGCTACAGATGGCCAGAAATATGAGAGATACAGGTGTTGTCTACCATCTGTGTAAAAGCCATAGCATAAAAACACTCTGTTTCTATCGCTTCTGCATTAAATTCCTTAGATGCCGGCATTAAGAAATACTGCTTACTGCATGATCATGAAAGCATGCCGTTTATTGATAAAACCATTTTTTGAGTCCTGTTAGTGGGTATACTTATCCTTCTTACCACTTTCTCACACTGCACCTGAATCACGTGGGGTGCTTCTAAAATATTCCAAAGTGGAAATACTCAAACTAGCTGGTTTCGAGGATCTGGATTTGGACACATCATTCTCTACACTTTCTTAAAATCAGTCTGAAAAATAAGCAGCATTTGTGAATGCCTCTAAAATGAAAAGAGCTTTCGTTCCAGTTGCTATGTTCTGAAGTGTTGTGTCAGGCTGATCAAGTTTAAATTTCAAGTACAATTTACCTGTTACATGATGAATAGCAAGGACTAAGTTTAGTAGGACTAAGAGAATATGTATGTCTATAGTAATCTGGGTGAAATAAATTATGCTGGATCTGAGGGTGAGTTTGTTTGTTATAATGGAGGACAGTATGGCACAGAGAAAAGAATAGAGGCCGTGGGTTTTTAATTCTAAATGTGCCACTCACTAGTCATATCACTTTAAAAATAGACTATGAGCCCTTTATAACTTGTGGTAAGGCTCAAATGACAATGTGGACATAACTGTACTTCAGAACTAAGAAACCATATATTCTCAGCATTTTAAAATCTTTTTCTTTCCATCCTTTGAGAAGTGTACAAATCTCATGCCTTTTAAAATATTCTGTTTGTTTGCTTTTTGCTTTGAGACAGGATCTCACTATGTAGTTTAGGCTGGCCTTAAGCTCATTATGTAGCCCAGGCTGGCCTTGAACTTGTTGGAATCCTCCTGCCTCAGCCTCCCAAGTGCTGGAATTACAGTAAAATGTTATTTAAAATTAAATATGACTAAAAGCTAAAAACTTTGTTTTCTCCCTTCTTTCTTGAGAATGACATCAATACATTTTCCTTGTGGGAGCTAAAATAGTAACGTTAATAGTAACGTTTTATAACATTACGTTATAAAGCCAGGGACTGTTCCCTTGATGTAAAGGTGCACCACCAAACACAGTGATTTGCAGAGTATGAGTGTGATGGAAAAATAAAGTGAAGGTTTACATTTTTAAAAATGATTACAGCTAAAGAAACATTGATATTAATCCCCTCAAGCCCCCACCCTCCTCCCCACACAAGAGGGCTTTGAACTCACTTAACCCATCATTCTTGCCACTTTCTGAAGTTCTGGAAGCTCTCTTTTGCACTTTTCATGGCTGCCTTGATGTCCTGAATTGATTCACAGTGGTACCTTTGATGGTCATTTGGCTTTGAGGAAGACCCAGAAGTTGCACAGTGCCAGATCTGGTGACTAAGTTGGATGAGGACACAACATAATGTTTTTATTAGCCTGCCTTTCCATTGGATGGCACTTGGCAGCACCATTCACCATATATTTTAATGACACCTCATGTCTTAGTTACCATTCTCATTGCTGAGACAAAATACCCAACACTCAAAGTTAAAAGTGGAAAGGTTTATTTGGCTCCAGTTTGTAGAAGGTTCAGCTCATAGTTGGCTGGCTCCAGGACAGGGTGACATGGCAGAGTTGCATCACAGAGGAAAGAGTTAATGTCAGTCAGAAGTCAGCAAGGCAACATGCTACAAGCAAGACATGCAGGGACCCTCTTTCTGTCCCTTACATCTTATCTCAGCTACACACCCTTAGGGTAGATAGTACGCACACCCAGGGTAGGGTACCCTTGATCATCCTACCCAGAAATATGCCAAATCAATCAGGGACTAATCTAATAATCACACTCCCCTGATCCCAGTAGCACACACTTAGATCCAGCTACCTCTGAAAAGTCCCACACAGGAGGCTTTGGGGTGACATGTAGACATAAGCTATAACACCTCATAAAGATCCTCACAAAAGAGAACTTCAGAACTCCTTCAGAAAGTGGCAAGAATAATGAGCTAAGTGTGTGCTCAAAGACAGAGGGAAGATTTGAAGAGGATTAATGGCAATGCGTCTTTTACTGTGATTTTTAAAATTTACATTAACTTTCAGTCACATTTCATAAGATCTCAATGAAGATTTGTTGAAATCAAACTAAGAAATTTTAGGAATTATCCTTTCTTAGGCCTTTGAAAAAAGAAATATTTGTAAGGGAAGGTGAGACTTGGCACAGTGAAATTCCTGGGCTAATTTGAAGTTTTAGAAAGCAGAAAGGAATCAAGGAAAAGTAGTTGAAAGGAAGTAGAATAAAGCCGGATGGTTATTAATCTAGTTAAAGCTTTATTAGTCTAATGACACAGATAACATCAATAGTATTTAACTTGGAACTAAGATAAGTATTGTTACTTAACCAAATGAATGCATGAATGAATGAATGAATGAATGAATGAATTTGTCTTCGGACTTTGTTACCCAGGCTGACCTCCAACTAATGGGCTCAAGAGCTCCTCCTACAAGAGTTGCCAATATTCCTGGTCCTCTTTTGCTTTTTAATATTAGTTTGTGTTCCTTAACATGTACCAATTGATGATGACCCATAAAAAAGACAAGAAAACCAATTTGGGAATTAAATGTTTTCTGTATTTATACAGTGAGTTGAATCTGTGTCTGCTTGTCCAGATACAGTGACATTCTACTACAGGTCATAATTTGAAGCTGAATGAACTAACATATCAAAAATTGAGGGCTAACTTGGTACATAATTTAAAAACAACTAGGAACTATAATTGGTCTTTTAAAAAATTGCTAACTTTGATTCTAAAACTTTTGTGCTTTTCAACAAATATGGGAGCAAGGAGAAATTGGCAACAGAACTTTATTAGATCTGACAAGTTTAAGTGATATACAGCAGTTAGGAGCCAGTTTGTTGAGGAAGGTCTAATTGCATTATTGACTACAATTTTCCATGATGGATGGGGGTCCTGGCTATTTCGGGTCAAAGTAGGAGCATGTGTGAAGGTATGGAACTAAGAATCATTCACAGGATCCCACAGAAGAAAGTAACTAGAATAGGCATCTCATGATAATATTGCCTCTGGAAGGCCCTATAACACCAATGTTTAAATTTGGCTTCAACACTCATAACACAAATAGAAGAAAGTGCACAGTTGACCCAAAGATGATTTATCTTCATCTTCCTGTAAAGCTGCTTACTCTGGAAAGGTTGCCAAATTTGGGACATCCTCACGATTACCTTGCAAAGACTATATCCTTTGTACATCAAAAGGAAAAAAACAGTATTTCAGGGTGGAGGACCCCAGGGGTTTGGTTTGCTGAAATTGCTCTTCAGTAATTATACATGCTTGTTTGTTCCCTTTTTTATTTTAGAAGTAGAATAAAAACAACTCATTATAAGAATCTGGGTCAGCTCTAAAGTTTTTCTCATTAGACTAGGCTACTTGAAGATCTATGTTATTAAATAAATCTGTAATATTTTAGTTGTTTGCAAAGAAGAGTGCTAAAGCATCTGTACGTGAATTAATCTTTGAAAAGTCACCTTGCTAGTACTAAATAGCTATTTCATATCACCCACCCTGGAAATCTTAAACCTGGTTGTTTCTCAGGTAAGCTCAGCCAACAGTTTCCCCCTTACACTTTTAGAAAGCAAGCAGCTTAGCCCTATGTCCAGTTTACCTCCAGGCAAAACACTCCTGTGTGCTAAATGTCATAGATTTTTAAAATTTTATTGTACAAGTTTACAGTACATGAAGTTTACATTCATCTTAGGGAGTAGATGTACATAACACAGCTCGATTCTTTTTTAATACACTTCTCTTTCCTCTCCTCCATCCCTCCTCTAAATCCCCTTTCCACATTTTCATTATTTTTACTTCATGTTTATGACATGTTTACATTCATTGTATTTGGTACATGACACATCTGAAAACACCTTCCCACTCCCCCGCCTCATTCTCCTAGATCCCTTCCCATTTGCAAAAGATCTCCTTGTTTCCTTCTGTCTTTTATTTTGCTATTTGTACTTTGCCTTATTCCAATGAATTTTCAAAGTATATCTATTTTCCTGCCTTGAATTTATCCTTCTTTATAGCGGAGTTGCATTCCATTATATAGAGATACATTTTCTTTATCCTTTTGTCTGTCGACGGACATCCAGGCTGCTTTTAGGATTTCACTTCTATGAATTATGCTGCTATAAACAGCATAATTTGGGGAGGATCCTAGAGGAGGAATAGCTGGGTCAAATGAAATTTCTAATTTTAGTTCTTTGTGCAATCCCCATAATGATTTCCATAATGGTTGTACTAGCTTACAGTCCCACCAACAATGCAGGGTTGCTTTTTCACTGTAGCCACGCAGTATTTGTTGTTGTTTGATTTCTTGATGACTGCCATTCCTTCTGGTATAAGATGAAATCTTAGCATTGCTTTCACTTTTCTAATGGCCAGGGATGTTGAACACTTTTTCATATGTTGGTTGGCCATTTGCACTTCTTCTCAAATCATTTCTCAATTGGGTCTTTTGAGCGGCCTAATTTTTTTTTTAGTTCTTTATACACTATACTGTGCATATTAGTTCTCTGAGCCATAGCTGGCAAAAATGTTTCCCATTCAGTAGATTGTCCCTTCTACTAATTATTTCCTCTGCCGTGCTATATAATCCCATTTGTTGATTCTTGCAGTTATTTCTCATGGAACTGGAGTCTGCTCAGAAAGTCCTTGCCTTCACCTGACTTCAAATGTTTTACTTAATATTTAGATCTTTGATCCACTTTGATTATAGTTTAGTACATGGTGAAAAAGTATGGGTCCAGCTTCGATCTTCTGCAAAATACAGTGGTACCACAGCTCACAAACACTTTTATTTGCAAACAGTTTGGTTCCCAAACAGAAGTGTTTGGCAGAATTTTGTGTTTGCAAACTCTCCATTGGATGACAAACATGACCATGGCCATCTTTCCCACACAAACACAAACATGGCCATCTTCTCCAAAACTGTAGAACAGAATTAAGTTCGTGAACCAAGGTGGTCTGATAGTAAACATGGGTGATTTCAGTTCTTTTGTATTTATTTAAACAGCCCTTGTGGACTACTATGTGATCTGTTTTGGAGAACGTTTCATGTGCTGCAGAGAAGAATGTATATTCTGTTGTACGGTAGAACACTGTGGATATCTATTAAGTTCATATGTGCAAAGATGTGGTTCAACTCTGATATTTATTGATATTCTGTTTAGTTTATCTAGTTCTTTGTGAAAGTGAGGTAGTGACACCACCTATGATTGTGTTAGTATTTATTTGATCTTTTAGGTCTGCGAGTTTTTATGAAGACAGGTGCTCCAGTATTTGGTGCATATATGTGGTATTGTACTTACCAGCATTTTCTCTTCTTTGGCTTATTACCTTTACTGGTACGTAGTGAACTTCTTTTTCTCTTCTTATCAGTTTTAGCTTGAAGTTTATTTTGTCTGAGATTAAAATTATCCATGCTTGTTTTCAGGGTCCTGGTGCATGAAATAACTGTTTTCCATCCTTTTATTTTTAGCCAGTGAATATCTTTTTGGGTTAGATGAGTTTCTTGAATACAACAGACTGTTGGATTCTGTTTTTTGATCCAGTCTGCCAATCTGTGTCTTTTAACTGGAGAGTTGAGGTCATTAACTCAACTTTTGTTTGACATCTGACATTTTAATTATGATGTGTCCTGAGTTGTTGTTTTTTTTTCATCATGGTGTTCTGTTTCACTTACTTGTAAATTCAACGCTTTTCTCAAATTGAGGCATTTTCTATATGATTTCTGCAAACTTAATTCTTCCATGTGTGTGATCTTTAGTTTCTAACTCCAATTAGCCTTATGTTGGTCTTCTTAGTGTCATCTAGCAGCTGGTGGGTGAGTTTTTCTTGTTCTCTTATCTTTTTTGAGGCTTCTCTGAATACTTTGTCATAACTTGCCCTTTTGTCCTTGATTTCAGAAACCCCATCTTCACATTGGTCATTTCTCCGGTTTATGAATTCTATACAGTTTTTTATATCTGGAATTTATGCATGGTACCTTTTTTTATCAATTCTGTATCTTTGGAAAATTTGTTGTTCATGTTTTGAACTATTTTGGTCAGCTCTTCCAATTTATTGTTTCCTCCAAATCCACACTGGTCATTTTGTGTGATAATCTCATAAACTTTGATTCATCACATTTCTTTATATCATCTTTAAACAACTTGTACAGTTCTGCTACTTGGTGTTTGTTTACCTGTTCATTTGTGCTGTCTGGATCTGCATTGGGAGAGCTGTGGGACCTTGAATGTCTTTTAGCATATGTGCTGCCAAAGCGAGCACACCTTGAGTGTCTTTTGTTGCCTTGTTTTCCAATGATCTTGTATGTATGCATATCTGTTTTTTATTTTCCCCCTTTTATTCCCTTTTGTGGTGCTCAGAGTTGAGGCCCAGTAGGACAGGAGAGTGTATAATTGATATGATGATCTTTTTAGTAGATACTGCCTTCCTGTGATATGTTTTCAACTATGTCTAGAAATAATATATACCCCCTTCAGCCATTTAACTTAGATGATTTGGATTCTGTCCCTGTGGTTTTGCTGAATCCACTCTGAGCCCCTATAATACATCTCCTCCTCTAGTCAGCCATGTTGGTTCCCCTCAAATGTTACATTAAAGGTTACTGGTGTGGCTGTAAAGTGTAAAATGTCAGGAACAAGGAATTGAAAGTACTACTTTGGCACAAGCCGAAGGGAACCATGGCGAATGAGCTGTTTCAGGGCCATGCTCCTCAGCCTACACTTGGGAAAGACACCCTCTCTATTCCTGGAAGTTACTGGTGGCTCTCTGCAGAATAATTCACTGAATTCTGTCCTCCAGCACACAATCTAGGAGGCGCACTTGGAGTTCATTGTTATGTTTGCTTCTCTCCAGTAGTGCTGTATGTATAGCACAAAGAGCACTACAGTGGGAGCTCAGAGAGCAAGTGCTAAGGAATGAAGGTTGGACTGTGCCACTGTGTTCCCATTCATGGTACGCTGATGCAACATGAACTGCATAGGTCATGGCCAAGTGATGAAATTGCAGCCAGGGCTTCAAAGCCTGACAACAGTAAATCCTCTGTGAGCACATTATTTGGAGAAGGCATTCAAAGTTGTTGAATTTTATGATTAACAGAAGGTTATCTAGAAAACCATACTTGCTTCACAGCATGTTGATGCAAGTCTTTCTACAAAGGTTTGAGTCAAGTCCACTTTCCATTTTGAGTATGATTACAAATTTAATCATTTTGTAAGATTAAAATTCTTCAGCACCTCACAACATTATCTCGATTGTAAAACCTTACTCTAAGATGTGTTCATGTTTATGGGGTATAATATATGTATAAAATATGTAATGAAATCAGGGTATTTCCATTTTTATCTGCTGGGAAATTTGTACTTTTCTAGTCGTTTTGAAATACATAACAGATTGCTTTAACTCAGTTACCAAACTATGGCATTAAAAAAATATTTACCTTATTGAACTTTCCCCCTCCCCTTCCAGTCTCCCCAGGCTCTAGTGACATTATCCCACCATCCTACAGAAGTGACTTACTAGTTTCCAAAAATGAGTAAGAAGCTGTGATATTTGTCATCTGTGTCTGGCTTACTTCACAGCATAATGACCTCAAATTTTATCCATGTTGCTTCAAAGGATAGGATCTCATTCTCTTTATGGCTCATTAATATTTCACTGTTTATATATATATATATATATAGTTTCTTTATACTTTCATCCATTGAAGGGCACATAGCTTGACTCAGTATTTTAGCTGTTGTGAATGGTGCTGCAATAAATATGGGAATGCAAATACTTTTTCAGAATAATGATTTCATCGCTTTTGGGTACTCAGAAACCTAATTGCTGGATGATATGGGAGTTCTATTTTAGTCTGTTGTGCAATCTCCATACTGCTCTTTGTAATGGTGGGGCTAATTTACATTCTCACCAACAGAGTTCCCCTTTCTCCAAATCCTTGCAGTAGTAGGCTTCCCATCACTGAGACACAATACCAGACACCCACAACTTAAAGGAGATTTGGGATGTGGTCTGCAGGCTCCAAGGCAGAACCTCATGGTGTAAGAGTGTGGTAGAACAAAGCTACTTAGCTCTGGGGGCCAGGAAGCATACCAGGAAAATGGTGCCAGAGATAAACCTGGGAAGGGCCATATATAGTATCCAAGGCTATGCCTCCCTAACACACTCAAAAGAATGCTCATCTAATCTGCTAAATAAATCTTAATTTATTGAAGCTGACATATTGGGATTAACTGTCACACTTCCCAGTATTTGTTATTTTCTGCCTTTTAGGTTTTGGGGAGTTTTTTGTTTTGTGTTGTTTTGGTGCCAGGGATTGAGCTCAGGGCTTTGTGCATACCAGGGAACCATTCTACCACTGAACTACATCCCCAGCACATTTCACATTTTTTACTTTGAGACAAAGTCTTGTTCAATTGCCCAGGCTGGCCTCAAATTCCATCATGTCTGGCTATTTTGAGTACCAAGTACCAGGTACATTTTCTTTTTTAATAATAGTTATGCTAGATTTTGGAACTTTCGAGGAGGAAAGATTTGGCCTCATGGTTTTAGATGTTTCAGTCCATGATCATATGCCCCACTTGTTAATGGGCCTGTAATGAAACAGTACATCACAGCAAGAAGCACATGGTGTGCCTCGTGGCAGCTGGGAAACAGAAGGAGGGGCCTGGGTCTCAATATATCCTTCAAAAACACCCCCCCGATGATCTGCTTCTCCTAGTAGTTCCACCTCCTGAAGTTTCCACCCCCTCCCAATTGTACTACTAGCTGGTGACAAAGCTTTCACTACACAAACCTTTAGGAGTCGTTCCAGATCCAAACCATAACAGGGGTCAGCGGCTATCACTGTAATTTTTATTTGCATTTCCATACTGTTTAGTAAGACTGAGCATTTTTCTTGTGCTTGATGGTCTTTTGAGAAGTGTCTATTTGGATCTTTAACCCATTTTTAAACTGATTTATTTGGTTTGTGTGTGTTCAGCTTTTTTATTTCTTTATATATTTGGATATCCCTTGTGTCAGATGAATAGCTTTACAAATATTTTCTGCCATTCTGTAGACTGGCTTTAACCACTTAACAGTTTGCCCCAAATGTAACTCAGGCCAGAGCATTGCTCCAGCAAGTGTCACTTCAACCAGTCAATTCTTGTATTGAATAAATTTGATAAAATTGTCATTTTTTATATTTCCTGTTATGAAAATTTTAAAATCCAATTTTTGATCATTCTATATTTAAATAATTGGACTGATGGTAAGTGGTTCTTTTGTTTGCTTTGTTTTGTTTTCCAATAGCTTCTTAGTTTTATATAATCTGATTTTTGTTTTGCCTCTTGTTGCTTGTGCCTTTGTCTTCTCTAAAAATATCATTTCCTACACCAATATTTTGAAGTGTTTTCCCTATATATGTTCTATGTTTTCTTTCTAATTTCAGGTTTTGGATTAAGTCCTTGATCCACTTTGAGTTGATTTTTGTATACTGTGAGAGAAAGGGATCTAGTTCCTCATATGTATATCCAGTTTAGTCAGTACCATGAAGAGAGTATTTCTCTACTATATGTTCTTGGTGCCATTATCAAAAATCACTTGACTCTAGGGGCCAGGAATTTAGCTCAGTGGTGCCGCCACCTGCCTTGCAAGCACAAGGTCTTGAGATCGATCCTAGGTACCCCCCCCCCAAAAAATCACTTGACTCTATAAACATGCTGGGTTGATCTATGCCAATACCATGCTACTGATTATCACAGCTTCACAGGATGTTTGAAGTCGGGTATTGTGGTGCCTCCCGCTTTTTGTTGTTGTTGTTGTGTTATGCTTTTTATCTAAAATATGTCCTGGAAGGACATATTACGTTAAAGGCTTGTTTTCCAGCTGGTAGGCTTTCAGTAAGACATTGGATCATCAGGGATGATGAGGGCTCTAAATTCATCAGTGGATGAGATCATAATGTGATGCCATAATCTGGAGGTGATGGAAATGGGGGAGAGGGAGCTGGTTGAAGGAAATGCATTATGGGGTCATGGGGGCATGACCTTGGGGGTTACATCTAGTTCTCAACTCCTTTCTGCTTCCTGCCTGCCATGAGTTGAACAGCTTTCCTCTGCCATGTCCTTCTCCCATTACATACTGCCTGCCTTATTGTGGACTGAAACCTCTGAAACCATAAACCAAAATCTTTGGTCTGTTAATCTTTGTCTTTTTTTTTTGGTACCAGGGATCGAACTCGGGACTTTGTGCTTGCAAGGCAGGCAGTGGAACCACTGAGCTAAATCCCTGGCCCTTATTCATTTGTCTTTTTTAGGGACTTTGTCACAGCAACAAATCAGTTGCCCAACTTCCACCCCCCAGGATCACATTGGCTATTCTGAGTCATTTCTGATTCCATATAAATTTTACGAGTATTTTCTATGTTTCTGTTTTTCTATGTTAAAATTGTTGGCATTTTGATAGGAACTAGACTGAATCTTTAGATCACTTTGGTAGTATGATCATTGTATGAGTCAGCTTTGTGTTGCTGTGACTAAGAAAAAACAATTTAGAATAGGAAAGATTTTAGCTTATGTTTTCACAGGCCATGATCGGCTAACTTAAAGGCAGATAAAGCATGGTGAAAGGGCATAGCAGAGGACAATTACTTGCTCCATGACAGCCAGATAGCAGAGTTAGAGCCAGAAAAGAAGGGGCTGGGAGCAACATATAACCTTTAAACCCATACTCTCAAGTTACCTACTTCATGCAATTAGGCCCCCACCTCCTAATAAATCCATTCAACTAATGAACCCATCAACTGATTAATCTATGAAGTGGGACCCTTCATGATCCAAAAGTCCCACTTCTAAACATGAGTCCCTTGGGGTACATTTTAGATTACACCATAACTGTCATTTTAACAGGATTAATTCTTAGTTCTCGCTAAGACTTCAGGTACCAGAGTATGATCTCAAAATTTCTATTTTAAAATTTTTATTAGTATGTTTGCAGTACATAATGATTATATTCATTGTGGGGAGTTGGTATATGTATACAACACAATTCTTTTTACATCCCCTCCCCATATGCAAAACATTTATCTATTAATCTATATTTTGCTTTACTTACACTTTAGATTTCTCACGTAAGAGAAATCATGCCACATTTAAGTTTGTGTGTGTGATTTATTTCACTTATCTCAAGGTGCATCCATTTTCCTACAAATGACTCAGTTTTATCCTTTATGGTAGAAGAGTGAACTGTTATGTATAAGTACCTCATTTCCTTTATCCATTCATCTGTTAATGAACATATAGTCCACTTCCAAGATTTAGCTATGAATTGTGCTTCTATAAACATAGGAATGCATGTTATCACTGTATTATGATGTGTCTCTGTGGAAGGTAGTTAAAAGGGAATAATAGCTGGGTTAAATAGTAATTTGGCGGGGGGGGGGGTCAGTTACTTGAAGAATCTCCATACTGATTTCTATAGTGATTGAATTAGTCTACCTTCCCACTAACAATGTGGAAGGGTTCCTTTTTCCTCACAACCTTGCTACCATTTGTTACATGATTTCTTATGATAGCTATTGTGCCTACGGTAAGATGGAATCTCAGGGTTTTCTAATTTGCATTTTCTCTAGTGGCCAGAGATGGTGAGCATTTTTTCATGTTATTTATTGGCCACTTGTACTCCTTCTCAGAACTGTCTGCTCATTTCAGCTGCTCATTTTTTGGTTGGATCTTTTATTTTGGGTAGGGAGAGTCTAATTTTTTGTGTTATGTATTCTAGATATTAGTCTTCTCTCTGAAGACTGAGTACCTGGCAAAAGGTTTTACCCATTCTGCAGTTGTCTATTCACTCTGTTGCCTGTTTCCTTTGCTGTTCAGAAGCTTTTTAATTTGATATAATACCACTTGACATAATCCCATTTAGTGATCCTTGATGTTATTTCTGTTCAGACAGTTCCTGCCTATACTTCTCTTCAAGTGTTTCACCTATTTTATCTTCCAGCAGATTGCTTCTAATATTTAGGTCTTTGATCCATTTTTATTTTAGTACATGGTGAGAGACATGGGTCTAGATTCAATCTTCTGCAGGTGTATTGCCAGATTTCCCAGCACCATTTGTTAAAAAGGCTATCTTTCCTCCAGTGTATGTTTTTGGCCCCTTTGTCAAAGATCAAGTAGCTGAATGTGCTTGGAGTTGTTCCTACATCCTCTTCTGTTCCACTAATCTCTATATGTATTTTTGTGCCAGTACCATGTCATTTTTATCACTGTAGCTTCCTCACATCACTTGAAATCCAAAAGTGTGACGTCTTCTGCTTTGCTCTTGTTACTTGCTTTTGCTAGTCTTGAGTCTCTTCTGGTTCCATATTTTAGTATTGTTTTCTCTAGTTCTGTAAGGAATGATGTTGATATTTTGATGTTGTGTTAATCCTGTATATCTGTTTTGATAGTATGGCTATTTTGACAATATTGGGTCTGCCTATCTGGGAACAGGGTGTATCTCCATTTTCTGTTGTCCTCTTTGTAGTTTTCATTATAGAGATCTTTCACTTTGTTAATTCCTAAATGTTTAATTTTTCTTGAAGCTACTGTGAATGGCATTATTCTCCTAATTTCTCAGCAGGTTCATTATTGATGTATGGGAAAGCTTTTGCTTTGTATGATTCTGTACCCTGATACCTTACTGAATTTATGAATTCTAGAAGTTTTTCATGACATTCTTTGGGTCTTCTATGTAAAAGACCATGTCATCTTCAAATTAGGATAGTCTGATTTCTTCCTTTCCCTATATGTATACCTTTTTCTTTAAATGACTTGTTTTTGTTTTCTTTGGTACTGAGGATCAAACTCAGGTCCTTGTGCTTGCGAGGCAGGCGGCAGAACCACTGAGCTAAATCCCCAGCCCTCCTATATGTATACCTTTAATTTTTCTTGCATGATTGCTCTGTTTTGAGTACAGTACTATATTGAACAGGAGTGGTGACAATGGCCATCCTTGTCATGTATTTTACAGAAAAAGCTTTCAGATTTTCCCCATTTAATATGATGTTGGCACTATGCTTATATTTACATAATGGATTTTATCAGATTGAGATAAAATATTGTGTCCTTCCCAGCCTGAGCTTCTCATATGGGTTTTGCCTTCATTCTGTTGATGAAGCATCATGCTTATTGATTTGTGTAGGGTGAACCATCCTGGAATGAATCCCATTTGATCAGTGTATGATCCTTTTGATGTGCTATTAAATTCAGTTTGCTAGTAGTGTTTTACTGAGAATTTCTGCATCTATGTGTTCAGAGATGTAGGTCTAATTTTGTTCTATCTTTGTCTGGTTTGGGTATCAGGGTAATCCTGGTCTTAGCTTCAGAAAATCAACAGTTTGGCAGAAGTCCTTCCATCTCAGTTTTCTGGAATAGTTTAAAAAGAAATAGAATTATTTGTGATTTAATAGCTTTCTGTTGTACTAAGATTTGACTCTGTTCTGTTTCTGTCATGTATCTGTTCTACTGAGTTTTGTATTTAGAATGGTAGTTACTGCTCTTTTGTTTCTGGTGTAGTACTCTTATTAAGTATTTCTTGTAGGGCTTATCTCTTGGTAATGAATTCCCCCAGTTTCTATTTTTCTTAAGACTATGTTTCTCCACTTTTGAAGAATAATTTTGCTGGGTATGGGTTGGGAGAGTTGGTTTTGGGGTTTTGTTTTGTTTTTTTCTTGAATATATCATCCCATTCTCTTCTGGCTTGTAAGGCATCTGCTTGAAGCATCTGATGTAACCCTAATAGACATCCCCTTGCATGTGATTTGATGGTTTTCTCTTGCTTTGGCAGGAAAAGGGGTATTGTACTTTCAATATTTTGAGTATAGTATGCCTTGGCAAAGGTCCATTTTGGTTAGGGTTCTTAAATTTTCTTGTATCTGGATTTCCATGTCTCTTGAAAATATAGGAAGTTTTGGCTACTACTTCATTAAACCAGTTTTAATGATATTTCCTCCAACTTTTTGCTTAATGGTGTCCCATTAATCTTGTAGTCCTTCTCGTAGTTTTTTTTGAATTGATTCAAAAGATCCTCAAATTCAGAAATTATTCTGCTTGTTCTCATCTCTTATGGAAACTCTTTATTTCTGATTATGATTCCAATTATATCCTAAATTGTTTTTCTCATGTCCTTATATTTTACCTGTTGGGGGGGGGGGTGTGTTTTGTTTTGTTTTGGATCTCACTGAGTTTTCTTATTTTTGATTACCTGTTCAGGCATTTCATAGAATTTCTTTAAATTTGGATCTGTTCCTAGGGAATTATTATTTTCCTCTAGAGATGTCATGGTTCCTTTCCTGTTTCTTGGGTCCCTACCCTGATGTCTGCACATCTGGTGTAACATTCACCTCTTCCAATTCTATGAAATAGCTTCTGCAGAAAAAGGTTTTGCCTTTAGAAGGGATATACAAAGTCACTTGGAAAGGTACTCTGGGTTTGGTTTCAAGGGAACACAAAAACATACTCTCAGTGTGATTTCTTGAAGTTTTTAACTGGTGTCAGCAGTGTCTATGAGTGCCTCAACAGTGCATACTGCAGCAGTTCAGGAAGGTACCTGTGTGACTTTGCAGTCAATGTAGGCTTCCAAATGTATGCATTATTGATGGCACTGGGGCTTGGGGTTGCAGCTGCCCAACTGAGTGGTATGGGATGTGGCAAGGACTCTCCCGAGGTTCTTTAGAGCAAGCACAAGTGGCAGAGTTGATACCAGCAGCCATAGATCCCAAGCCACAGGATGAATTCAGGATATGATTGGCCTGTAGCACTAGTAGTTAGTTTTGGAGCCACTGGATGGGCTGGGACCTTTCCCAAGTCCTGTGGAGCAACTGGTACTGAGGTTTATAGTACCGTCAGCCGCTGGGACTTGGGTTTTGGTGTGTGCCATCTTGGAGCTACAGGACATGGCTGGGAATGTCCCTAGGTCATGTGGAACAAGTGTTGGTGAAGCTAAGGTTGTGTCACTGGTAGCCATGTTCCTGGAGCTACATGACCTGGAAGAGATGTTCCTCTGCTCCCCAGGAACAAGCCTGGGTAATGCCAGGGCTTTTTCTACCAGCAGCTAGAACACCAAGGCTGTGGGCTACAGAGAAGACCTTCCCTAGTTCCTGCAAGTACACACAGGTGGTTCCAGGGATTGTACCCACTGGTAGCCACATTCCTAAAGCTGCAGGAAATGATTAGGGCCTTCTTAGTGAACAGGTCTGAGCGAAGGGAGCCCTTTGTACCTGCACCTATAGTCTCAAGGTTATGCCCTAAAGAGACCTTTACTAGTTCCCTCAGGGCAAACTCAGGTGAAACTCCAGCTTGGGGCCCTTGGCATTCACTGGACCTGAGCTGAGGGGTGCATCTTCCATCCAGTAAAGCACACACCAGCCTGAAGCTTCCAGTGGTTTCCAGTGGCCACCCCTAAGGCAGGAGAGCTTCTGGCAGTGCAAGTTGTAGCAGCTTAGGTTCCAGGGCTTGGAGGAAGTCCAAAGTGAGTTCCTACTTTAGAGCAGTCACTCTTAGATCAGCCAGCACCCCAACTGGATTTTTTTTTTTGTACTGGGGATTGAACTCAGGACCTTGTGATTGCCAGGCAGGCTCGGTGCCACTGAGCTAAATCCCCAGCCCTCCCCAAGGGCTAGATTTAAGACCTGTGAGGACCATGTAGTTTAGTACTGCTGGTATGTTACTGTGATGAGGATTGCTGGCACTGTGCTGCCTACTTTTTCCCCATAAGAAACATATACACAACCCTGGCAGGGCTGAAACTACAATTTGCTTTGTCCTTTACTCTAGGTTGCCTTTCTGACTCTCCCTGCTGTTTAGGGTTCCTGGTACTTCCTGCTCAATTCCAGAGTTCTCCCCTATGGCAGAGTTGTATGCAGGCCACCTTTATTCAGCTGTCTGCCTCTACTCTCTATTTCTTAAATAAAAACAGCCACTGACAATAAATTTATTGAGCTGAAAGTGCAAAAACTCCAGAGCAGCTCGGAATTACTACTGTGGGGGAGGGGGCCTAATGAGATTTTTATCATTTTCTCCATTTTCCTGAAGACCGATTATTTAAAAAATTCATTGAGGGTTCTCAGATCTCTAAATGGACTGTAATGGGTTGAAATAATGCAAAGTATGCCTCTGAAAGGGGAATTCTATCCTAAGTACTGAATTTTACAGCAAAATAAGATTCAGGACCAATAATAAGAAACGCTGTGTTGCCCGGGTCTTCCAACTCTGAAATGTCAAATCTCACTTGCAATGAATAGCATGCAGTTTCTGCTTTCTTAACTGGGATACATTGTAATTTTGCAGTTAGTATCAATTATGAGAAAGTTTATCCTGCATGTATGGCCATATGTACACCTACATGCACATGTATGTATATGAAATTGAGTCAGCTTAATTTTCCTTACTGTCTGTAATGTGCAGAATTCCTTTGAAATCATCTTTTAGGAGAGAGGAAAGGCCTCTGTGTCTGTTCAGACTATAAATTAGGCCCGAGAAATCTATGAGTCAGTAATTTATAGACTATTAAGATACTTAGAAGTGATTCTGGAGCATGCTGAATAGAGAACATATGTTTATAAAAGACAGAACAGATTCAACACATCTCTTTGGCTTAACCAATCACTTAAAAAATTGGATGTCTTATTTTGCCTATCTCCCACATCCCAAAAATAGAATCACTAACCACTTGTCAACCACACTGACTTTTAATAGAATGGTTGCTATAACTTTCCCACCAGAACTATTCATATTAAGCACTCTTATTAGGTTGTAGCCAGCAGTCTACAAATGAAAAAGAAAGCTCAGTTTGCTTTTTGCCTCCTTTTCTTGTTTGACTTGATGTGATAATTCACTGCAGATTTCTTTTTCTTTGACAGAGTGCCTACCGCAGAAACGGGATCGCTTTTCTAGCCTGCTAATGTAACTGTGTCTGCAACAACAGGAAAGGCAATGTTACACTGAGGCGATTTCTTTTCCCCATCCTGTACAAGATAAAAGTTCACCTTCTTCAGATCCTAAGGAGTGGACTGACTGGTTTGTGACTCTTGCTCTTTTCCAGCCCCCTCAGCATTTAGCAATTGTTTACGAGATGGGCCATTTAGCTAATTAATGGCAGGATGTTTGAGACAGTGTGTAGGTGGACAAGAATGCAGATCACACTATTTTGAAGTCTTAACTTGGCATGGATTTGCTTCCCTCAGCTCACGTATCTTAAAAGTAGCCCCCCCTTCAGTGTTTAGTCAGGCGTTTTATTTGATACATTTTATAATCCAGGTTCAGAAAAAAGGAGACAAAGAGGATAGTCTTCTCCCACTGTACTATCCCACCAATTTTACTTCCTAACACTTGCTGACTAGTTGTTCCTAAAATAAATGCAGACATATTTATTTTATAAACTTCTACTAATTAAAGATCTAACTAACCTCATGAACCGCCAGTCCTCACTCTTCTTCCCATCACCCCACTTAAATGTACAGTGTCACTCACAAGCCTTTTCCCCAACTTCCTGCCAATCATGTGTTTCTCCTCACATACGACTCCTTCCTCCATCTCCACTCCCTGCTTTGCCCAGACCCACCTTCCGACTCACTCCACGCCCTTCAGCAGCAGTCATAAGTCAGAGAGGCGGAAGAGGGACTTGCCCTCCCCTCTCCCTTCAGCAGCCAGCCCCCCACTTCTGGAAGCACTTGATGGGAGCAACCGTACTCCCTCTGGCATCTACCCTCTCCCTAGCAAATGAGGAATTGTAACTCCTGGGAATAAACTAAAATACACCAGATATAATTGTACATTTCCTAATTAAACATGAATTGCAAAGAAGGAAGTTACTTAATTCTGTGGGAGTTTTGTATAATTTAACTTTTATCATGGTTTTTACACCAAAAAAAGCCTTTATAAAGAATTCATAAAAACAAATGAGAAGCATGAAAGTTTTCTTGTGACCAAATTAATCAGTAGGACTGTGCTGTTATTCACTTAAGTTGGTTAAACTGTCATTTACCTCTTACATGTTAAACCTTCTGGGGGAAAAAAAATCTGCATGTCAGAAACAAAAAATACAGATAGTGGACCCTCAAGTTATGACCAGCCTGACATGTGAACAACTTGGGTTATGACCGAATTTTAGTTTTAACTTACAACCAGCATCTTGAGTCACGACCAGAATGCCAGCTGCTTGTGCTTCCAGATGGTCTCAGATACAGATTTAACCCTTAAAGAGTTCTGGAAGGAACATTACATCATCCAGGTTGAGAAGCCCTGGGCCAGTGTCTTTCTAAGGACACTGAAATCTGCCTGGAACAAAGTGTGGCCTAAAATTATACAGGAGAGAGACTCTGAAGGCAGTTGACCAACCTGAGTTACAAGCAGCCTCAGGAATGAACTGAGTTTTTAAGTCAAGTGTCCACTGTATATAATATCAAAAAACAGCCAAAGAATTTTGATGTCCATCTGTGCTTGCTAAAGTGGATGATTAAACTTTTTATCGTCATTCTTATTTTCCTTGGCATCCCTAATCACAAAAATTGTAAGCCTGCAATAAACATCCCAACTTTTAAAACAAGAGTATACACTATATTTGGTTTTGAGGACATATAAAATTTTCAGGGGTAATTTTTCACAATGAAATTCTTTTCTCTCTCACATTATATATTTTAAAGTATGTACAAGGCAGAGAATACAAGGTTTAGTTTTTTCCCCTTCATTTTATTCTACCTGATCTCCTTATAGTCCCAGAGAAGGAAGACTCAATGTACATTTCTCAGAAATATGACAGGTCTGTGTTTTTGCTGGTCTGGTGTATGTTTGTCTATCCTGAACAGTCTGACAGGTAATTATTTATAAAACCTGGTTTTGCCCAGTAAGTTCATATAATAACCTTTCACTTTTCATCATAAGCCAGAGAGCTGAATTTAGAATTTAAAAAGGTCATTTATGTCTGTCCTAAACCAGCCTCAATGTCCGCATAATTGCTCAATATTATTATTTTTTCTTTTCTATACTTAGGTTCTTTCTCTTAACCTTCCCACAAGACTAAATCAGAGGTGAAATTAAATTTCACTAAGCAATGCATGTAAAAATAAAATTCACAGAAGGAAAGTTTCAGAAAATGTGACTTCATTAATTCTCAAGATTAAAATATTATGTAGAATCCAAGATAGAATAGAAGATGATCTTAGAGATCATTGAGAACAATCACTCATTTCACAGATGAAAATAAGACAAAGCCTAAAGAGAAAAACTGACTTTCCCCAGTTCTCAAAATTCTCAAGAATCCATGGTCTCAATTTCAGTCTCTTACTCTCCACCATACTAGATTTGTATGAGAATATCACTAAGGTATGCTGGAGTTTTATAGCACTTTTATCCCATACACAAATGTAAATAAAAAGTGACTAATTATGGACACATGAAAAAGCATAAATGATACACAGTGAAATCATCTTCGGAGGGACTATATTAAATGACCTGTGTTCTTCTGCACATCAGGCTCAACTCTTAAAATCAGGTGTGAATACACAAAACTGGTTTCTGGGTTTTGTCCCTTGTGATTTAGAGATGAAATCTGAAAATAAACCAAGAAGTAACTTCTTTTTGGAAAAACAGATATTGTTCCTTAGACTAGGGGTGAAGGAAATAGAAGTATTTCTGCCTTCACCTAAATTTGGAAGTGACTTTTAGAATGTGCTATTTAGAGGTTATATCATTAATCTTGTTGCCTTCACATATTGTAATAGTTGAGATTCAAAAGTGTTCCAATTAATCTGAAAACCATCCAAAGTGCAAATATTTTTAAATGGTATATAGTACCTATATCTAGGGAGAAGTTTTCATTTATTATTGTTCTTTTTTAAATAAAATAACCCACACTTAATGCTTTTATCATATAGAAGACAAATAAATACAACTGGTGATTCTTGGTCTGAAAGAAAACAAGTTTAGTTGTCTAGAAATGACAATTTAATTTTATGAAATTTTAAAATGTAGTTTCCAAATCGGGTATTGCTTTCCAGTTCATATAATCCCTTGTGTTAAAAAAAAAAAAGTCACTACAGAGAAGTATTCTTTCATCTGCCCTACTGAAATTTAGATAGACCCTTCCCAGGTTACACTTAAATTCTACCATCAACCATGTATACATGTCATAAAATATTTTACAGCTTCCTGTATGCTCTGGCTGCACATTTCATAGTACATAAACACTTCTGCAAATAATGTAAGGGCAACAAATTCCGTATGTCATAACAGCCCCCCACCCCCGGTGATTCTCCAACATTGTATTCATTTTATCTTTAAAGCTGAAGCTGAAATTTTTTGTGCTGTTGTACAGTCATGGGACTAAGGAGCAGCAGAGGACCCTAACAGTTTTAGCAGAGTTACTGTATGTTCATTAAAGCAAAAGCTTTCTGCAGAGGCCATCAAGTCAACCTTAAACACCAAAACCATGCCTGCAGGAACTGGATGTAAATGTGATGGTTAAATAGAGGCCAGATGCCTTTGAAAACTGAAATATTAAAAAGGCGTATCTCTAAAATAAGTTTCAAATATTGTGAGTAGTGAAGTGATACTGTGGCACTTGAAAAAGACTTAACTTGTTTTCTGGAACCAAATACCAAATAGTCAAGCTGTCATAAATCATGGAAATTCTGGCAACTGAAAACATTTTAAAACAACCAGTTCCAACAAAGGCACAAGAAACCCAACAGATGTTAGAAACCACTGTAAATCTTTACAGAGCCTTATATTCATGATCCCCTTTTCTGCTCATTACCACCCAAGTCACTTTTCATCTTTTCCCAAAGGAAAGTAAAAGCAGAAAAAAGCAAGAATGAGGATGACCAAAGTGTAGTTTTCCTTATACAGTACCAGGAAACTCTACTTGCTACCAAAAACAATGATATATTAAATCTGACATAATAATACAGCACAGCCACTGTGTGCTGCACACTTTGTGTGGTTCATCTCACTGAAGGCTCACAGCTCCTCTACAAGATGAGCACCATTATAACCAAGCAATGGCTGCTTAAGGGTCCTCTGCAGAGCTGCCCACGACAGAATTGGGATCTGTACCCAGCACTCTGGTCCCACAGCTGCACAGCATGGACTGCACTCAAGATTTCCAGTAACATATTAAAGAAAACTGCTTCCTAATGCTGATCCTAGAAGCACTTCTCAGTACCAAAAAAATTAATTACAAGAACATTTCATTTTACCTCAGCTTTCCTTCTCTAATACTATTAGATACATGTCGTATAAAACAAAGAACATACTAAGCATCCCTACACAAACTGTGAGGAAAGCTTCCTCACAGACCCACATATACAAGCCTCTCCTTTCTGAAGATCAAATTCCTATAGAAGACTAATGACACAGGCCACCATCTATGCTTTCATACAAGTTACTTATACATGTTTAAAAATCACCCCCCATCTCACTTATATGTGTTTGCAGTGGCAGGTACAAAAGTATATATGGGAGTCCGTAAGTGTTTGCTCATTAATTAGGTTATAGTAGTCAGTTTCTCCTAGTTGCGGGGGGGGGGGGGGTAAGTGAGATAAATAGGAAGATGGAAAGAAAGTTGCCAAGCGCAATTTAAATTACAAATGATAATCTTTCATTCTAGTCCGTAGTTATTAGCTGTAGGTCTGTTCTTTCTTGGGACAAGTCATTTTATTTTCTTTTTTGCAATGAACCCAGGGCCTTCACACTGAGCTACATCCCCAGCCCTTTTTTATTTTCTGAAACTGTGTCCTCCTGAGATGCTAAGCTGCCCACACTAGACTCAAACTTGCAATCCTCCTGACCCACTAGGATTACAAGTGTGTGCCACCACCCAGCTAGGACAAATCATTTCTAATTTATGTCTTTTAAAATGCCAAACAGAGGTGCATCTGTTGGTTTTGATCTGCTTCTTCCTCTCACTACAACAAGGTTAGTTTGTCTGCCAGGGCACTGGCCACCTCCTGCCATGCCTCCCTGGCCCATGTGTGCCATTCATCGGACAGTCCCAAGGAGCAGCAGCTACTGCTGCAGGGCTGGATTGCACACTCCATAGGTTCTGCCTGGAAGGAGATAAGCAGTCCAGGTGGCTTCAGTTTCCTGCTTAGCACAGCAGCATAAGCAAGATCACCATTGGTGTCAACTTTCCATTTTCCTAATCCTGCAGGAAGACACCAAGGTGGAGGGGCCAGATGGCAAAAGACCTGTGTGTTGGGTCACTGTCTCATGGAGTTGGGAGCCAACTATAAGCCCGCCAAGCAGTTTTATAGCTTGCATCCATACCCCAAAGGGAGTTAGAGCTTCGAAGTGCAGTCAGTCAGCAGAACCAGGGAAGCAGACAAGAAACCACCATTGTTGGCTCCTCACAGAGGCCAACTTGCCAGTGATCCTTGAGACCAGAGACAGCAGTGGAGCCTGTGGCCTATGGTGACAAACAAGGTCCTCAGGCAGAGCTCCACTGCAGTACTTAGGATGTCACGTGCCACTGCACCACCGTCTGCCTCCTCTTCCCTAGCTTCTCATGGCAGTCTCCTTCCCTACTTTCCCATGCAGTTTTCCTGGCTGGCTCCCGCACAGGGCGCCCTCTAAGCCCCACTGAGCCTCCTGCAGTGGCCCCAGAGTTAAGAATTGATTGAGGGCAAGTCCTGAATGAGCACCTTTTTGTAATCCCTACATACACTTATTACATGTTCAGTAAATATTTGTTTGGTTGATCAACATTATCCATTTAAACGAGCTCACAAACCTTTTTAAAATTTTTAAAAATCTCTCATCAATGTGCACTTCACTTACTTGCCTGCAAATCTCAAGAACTGTAGAAAAGAGCAGCTTTTTTTCTTAAAGGCAAATACAAAGTTTCAGAGAACCCAATTCAAAGGGCCTCATGCATCTAATTTCCTGAGGCCTCTGTGAGAAGAGCAACAGGATGTGTGCCTTGTTTACAGGGCTGAGGACCTCACGGAGACAGCCACAGTCACACTCACACTTACTAGAGCTGAGGAGCCACTCTATGCCATCGGAATCCACACAAACATGAATGAAGTGTAGACTGCTAAGACTATTTTGTAGTCAGTCCACCTTCAAAAATGTGCTACTTCCTCCAATAATAACAAGGAGCCTTTTAGGGTGATATTTCCCTAAATGTGATGGAATAACATGTCCAATGAACTTAAAGCAAAATATAAAAATCAAGTTAGACTGAAAATGAGATTTCTGTAAACTGAAAGCGGTAACTTATCATTAAAGAACAGCTGCAATGAAAATGTGTTTTCTTTATATCTGTTCATTCATTCAAAAACAGTCTTGTTAGCACTTATGAATGTAATCAATGTGGAATATCCACCCTAACAGCCTAGGATGGAGGTCAGCTCTGGAATTCTACAAAGGGACTCATGAGACCACCTGGATTAATTATTGGTAGAAAGAAAATGTGTTTTCCCCATATAGGAACCACTATTTTAAATATATTTATGTGCCTCTGTGATTTATATTCTTTAAATGTGATACTAAAATCCTAGGTTTTTGACATTACCTTTAAGACATAATAAAAGCCAAGTGAGTTTCTGTTCAGACGTGATTCTTAAGGTGATTCTTAAGCTTAAGAAAAGACAGCACTGCCTTCTCTACTCTGCTGGTGGCTGCCACTGTGGCCTCAAGGCTCCATGATGAGTATACCATGTCCTCTGAGGTTCCCGGCTTTAACTTACATTGAAAGGCGTTTTTTTCTTTTGACATAAAGTGTCTCCTGCACTTTTTTCATATGTCTTAATTTGGGAAAAATTTATGATATATTTAACATTAGAAAGTTTTGCTTTTCCTGATATTTTATGACTTTGCATATCTGAAACACTTCAGTCCCAAACAATAACTATTATGCAATTATTATGTTCATATGGATAGGCTATTTCCTCCTGTTTTTCCTAAACACCTTTCCCAGCTTATGATAGTAAAAATTTATTAACTCTAAATTGTGCCACTCAGCTTTCCCAGGATCACATATACTGAAAATTGAAAGAGGAGCAGGTTTGAGAGGAAGGGCAGTTAAGTAGTTTTTAAAAAATTGAGTTGTGTGGTTTTCTTTCCACTGGATCTCGGTTTTTTTCTTGTTCAGTTGACATGAAGATTATATTCATTCTGCAAATCATTTTAATAAACTGTCATAGCCAGTGATCACATTAAATGGTATTTTTATATTTTTATTATGAAAGCTAAATGAATCTCAGAGCAGACAGCTACAGTTCAGCACACCCTGAAGGCTCAGTTTGAACACACTCACCTGCAAAAGCACTCAGCTATGTTATCTTTGACAAATAGACCAAATGCTTTCACCAAAGGAAAAATAGCCTCTTTAACAAATGGTGCTGGGAAAACTGGCTACTAATGTCAAAGATTGAACCTACACCCATCTCTCTCACAGGCACTAAATTAAAATCAAAATGGATCAAACATCTAAATATTAGAACACAAACACAATCTACTGGAAGACAAAACAGATAAGACTCTTAAAGATTTGATGCAGGCAAAGTCTTTCTGAACAGAACCCCAGTTGCACAAAAAATAATACCAAAAATAAACAAATGGGATCATATCAAATTAAAAGGCTTCTGGACAGCAAAGGAAACCAACAGAGTGAAGAGACAACCCATGCAATGGGAAAAAATTTTGCCAGCTACTCCTCAGACAAAGGACTAGTATCTAGAATGAAGAATTCAGAAATATTAGACTCCCCCCCAGATTTAAAGACCCAATCAAAAAATGGGCATCTGAAATGAGATACTTTTCAAAAGTATAAATGGCCCACAAGGTCCCAAATTCGATCCCCAGTACTAAAAAAAAAAGGATAAATGGCCAATAAATACATGAAAAAATGTTCAACATCGCTGGCCATTTGAGAGATGCAAATTAAAACAACACTGAGATTCCATCTCAAAAAGAATGGCCAGCATCAAGAATGCCACCAATAGAGCTGGGGATTTAGCTCAGTGGCACCACGCCTGCCTTGCAAGTACAAGGTCCTGAGTTTGATCCCTGGTACCAAAAAACTGGTGAGCCTGCAAGAAAAAAGGAACACTTCATAGAAATCAGTATGGGGATTCCTCAAAAAGCTAAAAATAGAAATTACATTGGACCCAGCTATTCCCCTTCTAAGTATCTTCACAAAAGAGATAAAGACATCATGCCTGTTTTAATCTCTCCATTGCTGAGACAAAATAACCGACACCCAAAGCTAAAGGAAGAAAGATTTATTTGGCTCACAGTTTGCAGAGATTTCAGTCCATAGTTGGCTGGCTCCAAGGCAGGGTGGTGTGCGGCAAAGGCATCGCAGAGGAGAAACAGTCCATGGCAAAGCAGGGCAGGCAGATGGCAACGAGACAGTAGCAGCCCTCTCTCTGTCCCTTATATTCTATCAAGGCTACACACCCATAGGGCAGGTAACACTCACACCCAAGGTGGGCATTCCCATTATCTACACCCAGAACTATGCCAAACCAATCTGTGGACTGATTTAGTAATCACACACGCATAATCCCAGCATCACACACTTAGATCCAGCCACCTCTGTAAAGCCTAATCTGTGGCCACAGTGATGTATTCATACCTATGTTTATAGCAGCACAATTCATAATAGCTAAATTTGGAAGCACCCTAAATGTCCATCAACAAATGAAGAAAACGTGATATTTATACACAATGGAGTACTACTGTAATGTAAAGACATAATACCCTGAATCATATGTAGGAAAATGGATGCACCTTGAGACCATAATGTTCAGTGAATATTAGCGAATGTTCAGTGAAGTCAGATACACAAACTTAAATAACACATAGTTTGTCTTATATGAGAAATTCAATATATAAATACAATAGGAAAAAAAGAAAAAATAAAGTTACTGTAATCCAGCATGGACAGTGTATCTAAAAGTGGACCTTGGTTTAGCATAACTGTCTTATGTGTTTATATTTCTTGGCATGTTAGCCTATTAATCCGTATGTATAACAATTAGCTTTATAAGGAATTATAAGATAAATCTGATGCTGGCCAAAAGGTGGAGGCTGGAGGGGAAGGGGAAAATAAAGAATTAAGATGTGTTATGAACATTTACCAATTCTTCATAATGAATGTAATCGTTAAAAACTGCAAATGTGTATTCTGCATGTATAATAAAAATTAAAAGGAGAGTTTTTTGGCTGGGGATTTAGCTCAGTGGCACCATGCCTGCCTCAAAAGCACAAGGTCCTGAGTTCAATCCCCGATACCAAAAAGAAAAAAAAAAAAAAGTGTTTTTCGAATCTTTGAGTCTGGTGCCTATCTTTGCTAAAAATGTCTTTGAAAAAGCTCAAGTTTTAAATTTTGTCCAGTTTATTGATTTTTTTCTCTTATGAAGAGATCTTTATTATTTTTTTCTCACTTTCTGCATCTAAGAACTCTTTAACCCAAGATCTTCTCTCTTCTCTCTCCCCCACTCCGTGCTCCCTTTGAGGGTCTTGCTATGTAACCCAAGCTGGCCCCAAACTTACAATCTTCGTTCCTCAGCATCTTGAGTGCTGAAATCATATAACTGTACCACCACACCTGGCCTGTTTTCATTCTTTTTAAATTTTTAACTTTTATTTTTAGATCTTTGAGTCTGAGTTTATTTCTGTGAGGTAAGGATTGACGTTCTTTTTCACTTTAAATATCTTGCTTCCACACCATTCACCGAGAAGACTATACTTTCTTCATTGAATTACCAAAAATCAATTAACCATGCACATATGGGTCCACTTTGGACTTTTTTTTCCACTGATCCACATGCTCTGCCATATGCCAGTCCCTCACTGTCTGTACAGACTGACTTTAGACTAGCCAGGGCAATGAGTCCTTGCATTCTTCTGTCTTGCTAAAACACTTTCTGGGATTTTAATTGGAACCGCTTTGTGTCACCCAATTTGGAGAGAAATGATACCTTAACTACCTTAATTGTTCTAATCAATGAATTCAAATAGGTCTCCATCTCCATTTCTTCAGGACTTTTCTTATGTTTCTCATTGCTGTTTTATAGTTTTTTTTAAATATAAACCTAGTATATATTTTGTTAAGATTCATGCATGGTTAATGCTGTAAGAATAACTCTTTAGATTTAAATTTCCAATTCACTGTTAATATATAGCAGTAAAATTTATTTTTGTATATTAAACTTTTATACCAAACTTTAGGGAATTTACTAGCTATAATAGATTGTGGGATTTTTGAGTAGATTCTTTGGGATTTTCTACATACATGATTATGTTGTTTCCAAGTAAAGACAGTTGTTTTTTTTCTTTCTAATGTATACCCTTTTTAGTTCTTACCTTCTCACAGTGACTAGACTCTCCAGTATATTTGTCTGTTTTTCCTGTAAGTTTTATTACTTTTTGCTTGGCATGGTTTGAACTTTTTTCTCAGGTGCATTCACATTTAGAAATGATGTCTTAGTTACTTTCTCATTACCCATTACCGGGACAAAATACCCAACACCCATAAGTTAAAGGAGGAAAGGTTTACTTTAGCTCACAGTTTGTAGAGGTTCGGTCCACATTCAGCTCACCCCCGCAGCAGGGCAGAATGGCAGAGAGCCGCTGCAGAGGAGAAACATCCATGACATGGCACCCAGGCAACAGTAAGACTTCATCCTCCTTTCCCTTTTTATTCCACCCAGGCTCCAAGCCTATTGACTGGTGCCACCCACACCCAGAGTGAGTCTTCCCTCTTCAATAAGTCCATCATCCACACCTAGAAGTATGCTATCCAATCAGTAGACTAATCCAGTATCACACACCCATGATCCAGTCACCTTCCAAAAGCCACTCCTATGACCACATGAGGCTTTGAGGGGGACATAACAAATGACATGTCTTCTGGAATAACTGTCCTCTTTTGCATGTTATCTCATTCTTTGTCCCTGGCAATATTTCATGTCCACTTCATCTGATACAAATAAATCTACTATGTATTTTGTTTATGGTTATTTTTTATCCTTTTATCTATTTTATTTATATATATATATATATTTAAAGTATCTTTCCCCTTGACACCCTGTAGTTGGGTCTTGCTTTTTGATCGTCTTTCCCTTTTTGGGGGGAGCACTAGGTGGGACCTATGGCCTCCTTCATATTAGCCAAGTGCCCTACCAATGATCTACACACTTAACTGGCTAATTCATTACTAACGGTATCCTACTGTTGGTTTTTTCCCCCTAAAGTTGTGTCATTATAGAATTGCAGTATTTTTTGCATTTACCAGATTATTTTTTTCCTTTTAGCTTCTATCGTTTTGGTTATCAGCATTATAACTGGCCCTATGAAAGTCACTTGTCTGCTTTCCTGCAGCTGCTTTGAGATTTTTTTCTTTTATTTTTCAGCATTAAGCCACATATGACCTATTTGGGGGTGATGTTTGTTTTTATCCCTGCGTTTCATTCCCCTCCACTATCCTGTAACCTAAATTCTAAGATATATGGCTAATCATGATTAATACATTTTATATATTAATGAAGTGTGGAGTTGAGAGAAGGAAAAAAGAAAATCTATTATTTAATATCTAAACAAATAAGCTGTATTTCTATAAAAGAAGGACTACTTACAACCACTACTGTCATCACTTCTGTACCTGGTCCGAATCATGACTGGTGTTCATAACCTCCCTCACCACCAGCCAGTCCTTCCTCTGCCTTCTGAATACCTGGGTTCCTGTAGCTCCCTGCCTGCAGGGGTGATTTGCCTCTTGCTTTCAGTTATTTTTTGCTGTTAATGACCCACACACAAAAAAAACCCCAAAGCTTAGTGACGTAAGACAAGATTATTTCTCATGGTTCTGGGGCTCAGAGATTCAGATGGGCCCTGACTCAATAGTCTTGCTACACATGGCCTCATCTGGAGTCACTCAGCTGCATTCAGCCCAGCTGGACCCAAAGGTTAAAGGCTTCCCTCACTGGTGTGGAACCTTGGTGCTCCTTCATATGAACTTTTTCTGTGTTTGGGACAAGCAGGATAGCATGAACACCTCCTGTCAACTGGACTTAAAAGGCAACTGCCTTCCAAAAAGCAAACAGAAACTGCCAGTCCTCTCAGGGCCTGTGTCCTGAGCCCCGCTCTCCTACAGTCAGAGCCAGTGACAAGGCCAGCCCAGTTTAAAGGGAAGGAAAATAAATGCCTCTTGGTAAGAAAGCAGCAATGAATTTGCACCCATTTTTAATTCACTACATTAACTGGAAAATTATGTGTATTTCCTATAAGGTAAATTCCTGGAGTTAGAATTACTGCATTGTAGGTAGTCTCTATTTTTAAAATGTAATACGTGTCCAAATGGCTCTCTATTCCATTCTTAGCAGTTTGCATTCTAATGTTTGAAAATCTATTTCTCTGTGCCTTCACCAATTCCAAATATTAGTATCATTTTTTCATCTAGTTTAGTGAAGAATTTTGACCAATGCATTTCATTGTATTTCCCCTAAAGTGGAACACTTTCCATGTGTTTATTAGACACAAATGGGTATTCGTTTTTTTTTGAATTACCTAATCATGAATTTTGCCCATTCTTTCTCCTGGACAACTCCTTGTCTGAGTGTTGACATTCTTCTGAAAACTGAGTTATTAAAGTTTAATTGATCTCAGAAAACCCTGCTAAGATATTATGAATTACCCTTCCCCAGAATAATTTATCTTTATTTCCACTAGTTTATTCTTTATTTCCCTAGATCATATCACCTTTTCAGTCCTTTCTTTTCTCAGATTCATAATATTAGAACTGCAAATTACCTCATTTTTCAGTTGAGGCCACTGACAACCCAAAGAAGAAAGAACTTGCCACAGATGCTAATGGGGGTGGAGTACACTCAGCTTGGACCCACAAGTCTTAACCCTGGCTTCTGCTCAAAACTACACCAACAGCACATTTGGCTCCTTCCCCACAAGGTCTGTGTCCTCTTTCAGTGTGACACTAAGAAATTCAATCTATCCTCAGCATTTCCCTGATGAGTAACATGGCTTCCAAATTCAACCTGCCCTTAGCTAGCTATGCAACACTTGATAAATTGCTCTAACTTTGGGGTTTTGGATTCCCCATCTACTAAGTGGGATCACTGAACTACTGCATCTGGATGCTTTTAAGACATATTTTTTTACTCTTGAAATCTGTTTAAGTGGGCCATTTATAGAGTATGGGTTTGGGGGAAAACGGCATAGATAGAAGGAAAATTTTAAGAAATTTATTTTAGTATAAAATGTCTATTTTTGAAAGCAACCTAATCAAAACCTTTTAATCATAGGTTGGAAACCTTGTGTTATTCTAATACCCTCTTAGAAGCATGAAAATACCATTTCTCTCTTTACCATCTTTGTGCTTTTCCATCTGGTAAACGGTCTCTACCTACAGGAGTCAACCAAGCCAAACAGAAAGCAAACTTCCTGTTGACTTTCTCGCCAGACATATCACAGGAGGTGACAGATTCTCTCACAATAAGCTTCTTTGGTTTAATTCTTCACTTTCTACTTAGGAAACCAGCCTATTAGTATGGACAGTGAACTGAGTTGGCTGCTGAAGCCTTGTCTCTGCCATTCCTCTTCAACAGATGGATACAAAGTCCTTAATGCAATCAATGGTGGGGATGGTCTGCAAATGGGGACATCACCCAGTACCTTCCAGTCTAGGTATCAGAGCATTTTCAGCTCTTCACCTTGGCAGGTGTGGCGGCAAGCACAGGGAGAGCACACAGTCTCGTTTCCTCTGGAGATTGTCAGTACTCTAAAGTAAGAAGTCTGAGTTTCATTTGTATTGAGTGACTAAAGTGTAAGCTTAGAAATATTTTATGTTTCCATCATAGTTTATTCTGCTTAGCATAAATTATCAAAGCCATAACTTACCATTTATAGAGCTTTTTTTAAGAGTCAGTTATAGTACACGCATGTTAAACACACCTTCATACAAGTCCCTCAAGATCAATAGTTAAAAAATTCAACTTCTTCCTTCCTTTTACCCACTCAACACTTATGGAAATATATACTAATTGGAACAGAAGCAGCCTACCCAGCTAACAGGGTTACATGACTCTTAACACAAGATTAATGAGAAATAAACATTTAACGAAAAAATAACATTTCTCAAGGAGTAAGAGATGAGGTTCCAAGTAAAAGCCAACAATTTGGATCCATCAAATCCCAAGCTCTGCTTTCCCTTGACTTCACTTGGAGGAGTCAGAGAAAGAGGAAATCCTGTACATCCCACCTTGCTCCAGGCACTCTTTCCCCACTCTGGTGCGATGTAGCTGCCTTTTCTCCTTCCCTAGGCCCACAGCTCAGATTCTCCACAGCTTGGAAGGAGACTCTACACAGTGTTTACTGAGGTGACATGTAAGGCCCAAGCATATCTCATGTTGCCACTGTACTCATGGTTGGCTTGTGCAGGTCCCTGAAAGAGGAGATTCAGAGACATTGGATGCTGAAAGCCACAGGTACTGGCACGAAGTCTTTGAAACAGTCTGTACTGTTGCTGTGATGGGATCATGAATCAGCAGATAGCAGGAGCAATGCTAACATACTTTTGGATTCAGACGCGCTACCATTGCACGACGAGGTCCCATCATATTTTTGAAAGAGATTTAGAGAACAGCATTTGCTTGGAAGGACAAACTAAGGATCTTACCAATTTTCTGAGACTGTAACTGGCATACTGGGTGACACATCTAAATTACTGGGCGGGGAGCCAATTTCCTCCTAGGTTTCCATTTCTTTCAGGAGCCAAAGACCTCCCCTCTGGCTCATGCTCAGCTCTAGATAAGCAGCCTAAATTCTTTCAACATGGACTAAGCATGCTGGAAGTACATTTCACACATTTAAAAAGTGATGGTCTTTCATACCTAATACCTAAATTTTAACTTCTATTATTTTCCTTTGGTATTCAAGGCTCTTTGGAGAAAGGGATGATTCCAAGACTAAATCAGTGAAAGATTCCTAGGCAAAAATGAGACTGGAACATCTATTATACAAGAAAGTAAGCAGTTCCTAAAAAAAAAAACCATGGGGACACATCCAAACCACGGGCTTGGAATGATGCAAGCATCCAAATAAATAAGGGCAGTAATGGGCTGCCATCGAAGAATAAATACCCATGAGTCACGTGTTATAAATTAAGCACAAACAGAAGAAAAGGTTCTTTGCCAGACAACACCACATAATGAATACAGAAGGAATCATGGAATTAAAAGATCATCGGTGGGTGAGGAAAACAGATGAGGAGCAGATATTTTATCAAGTTCAGATTATCTACCCACAAACTACATTACTTACCAATTACAAAAGAAAATAGTAACAAAGAAAAAAACTAGTCTTTAAGTTATTACTGTAGATACTGTAAATTTTTAAAAAAACAGTCCTCCCTTACAGGAAAAGATATATTCCAGTGCCCCCATAGATGTCTGAAAGTACAGGTAGCACTGATCCCTGTTTATACTGTTTTTCCCTGTACGTACCTGTCATAAACTTTCTAAATTAGGCCAGTAAGCAACAACAATCTTCTATACTAAAATTGCCAGAATCATGACTTCTTGCACTTTGGGGTCAATATTAAATAAAATAAGGTCTATATGAAGACAAGCACCACAACACCTTGACAGTTTCTGTGATAATCAAGACAGCTAACGGGCAAATTGGATACACATCATGGACATGCTGAGGAAAGCAAGACAGACAGGGGTGGCATAAGATTTCAGTATCTGTACTACTTAGAATGTTGCAGAATTTAAAAGTTACAAAATTTCTGTTCACTATTTTCAGGCTATGGCTAACTATGGGCAACTGAAATCACGGAAAGGAAAAGAAGTCTCTCCTACATTCTATCACATGTTTCTATTGTTTGGGTTTACAAATGGTTAAGTACTTTTTGGCCTAAATTTAATCTTTCTGCAGTTTGATGTATTAAGAAACAGGGAGAAATTCATTTGTAAGAGTTCAAAGAATATCTCCAATGACAGCAAATACTTCTATTTTTTTTTTTTAAATGGGCAAATGCCTAAGATAGCTCAATCTGGAAAGAACAGTATCCTTCCCTCCAAAAGCCAGGACAGGCTGACATCAGGGCACACAGGAGCAAAGCTCCAAGCACTACAGCACCGTGTGGGCAGAGGTGGCAGTTCCAGGATGTCCCCTCAACTCTGTCCCCTTCACCAGCAAGGCCCCTGGTTTTCACTATTTCCCCCTTCTGTTGTTATGCAAAAGCAGAAACACGTCTCAGTGACCATGGAGGTTAGGTATATGAAGCAGGGGGATCACTGACATCAGAGAGTGCTGACAGAGTAAACAGGTCGTGCCTGGACAGTGCTGGTTCAGCTAGGCTCTGGCCACCTAGTTATGTGATGAACTGTCCTAGTGTTCCCAAGAGACTAGCCGGTACCTCCAAGACTATATTCAGACATTAAAATGCACACCCACAAACAGCCATCCCAGACCTCTAATCTTACTTTATGACCAAACTGTAATTACATTACAGCAATTACTTGAATATTACATTTTTATTACTCTTATGTCATTATGTCTACTAGGAAAAATATATGCCTACTTTAACCAATAAAATTCTTAATGACCCGGTTAAGCCATGTCTACATAAAACCCCTGAGTGAAACATTTTGGTCAAAATAATTTTTAGGGCCTAGGGGGAAGAAGAGAGTTAATTTTCATTGCCCCAAGAGCAAGACAACTGCCATCTGTAGATGTACTTGGAGAGGTTAAAATGATCCAGCCAGGCTAATCAAAAAGTTACAATAGTTACGATTAAGAGCTGAATTTATAAAAGCCATCAATTCTTCATCTGATCAGTTCAAGTTATTAACCAAAAGTGGAGCTAGGAATTCAGGAAATGTCCATGTCTCCATCCTCCAAATGCATATACATCCAAAAATGGAAAGCAGGCCCAACTGCAAAAAGATTCTGACTGACCACCTCCACCAGAGTTTTGGAGGCCAGTGATTTATTTGGAACTAAGGACACTCCTCAAATAAAATTACTACTGTGTGGCACTTACATTTTTAGTCATTATATTTTCCTTCATTACCCCTCTTAAGAAGTATCTCATTCTCTGTAGGCCAGTGGCATGTACAGCTTATCTTGATGAAAAATGCCAGGCTGCAGGCTCAGAGGGTGTTCCTGGCGGAGACCCCTGGCCCTCACCACCTGCCCACTTAGCCCAAGCCTATGTGTCCCTGTCCTGTGCTGGGCAGGCCTACATAAGCATGGCATGCTGCCTGTGTCAAAAATAACTTTATACTTTGGAAGTCAAATTAAGTCCATTAAATTGTGAGTACACCATTGAAGTTGAAATTAGTAAAAATATCTTGTCATTTTTGAAATTTTTTATATGTATTTTTGACATATGTATTTTGTCTCCAAACTTTCTATAAACACTTTCCTACAAGAAAATGAAGTGACTAAACAGGTCTGCTTCCCCTAGTAAGCATAGCCCAAAATTTAGTTTTTGCTTCATTTTTAAGAAATCTCTTGCCAAATAAATGTGCTCCATATTACTAAGTAAACCTCAGGGCCCAATTCTGCAGTTATTTGCATCTTTCGGACTTACACACTGTGGAACACTCATGACTGCCTACAAACATGAGAAGTATTACCAGAACTATTTTTAGCACTATTTTGGCAAGGCTGTCATTGTGGGGGAAAAAAATCCTATAGAATCTCAGTGAGAAAACTGAATGATTCTTTTGAAATGTGGGCATGATTCCCTGACTTATAAAGTGATGATATCACTGGTGCTGACCAGCAAGAAACAGCGGAATCCCTCACTGCAGCACACACTGGAGACTCTGCAATGCAGGAAAGGGGTATGATGAACGTGGCTGAGCTGTACCCCCAGCCCTGAAGTTTGTGTTATGTGTGTGTGTGTGTGTGTATGTGTGTGTTTTTAATTGAACTGGATCTGCCCAATGGCCTTTTTCTGTTTGTTTCCCACAGTTGTCTTACAGAAAAGAGCTACTTATTTTAGCTACTGGAGGAAGAAGGGTTTTCTCCCCCTCACCTAAGTCCCCTCAGTCACTGAGCAAGTGCCAGGAGTTCAGAGAAGTCTGGGCAGAATAGGGGAATGTTCCTAAGTCTGATGGAGGACACCCTCCTTTGCACGCTTCCCTAAACTCCCTTCAGACCTCCCTGCCTCTCCCCAATGTGACTCCAACTTGTTCTGTCTACAGGCCTTGCAGGAACAAGGGATGAGGCTGTTTGGTCAAAGACAGCAGGTATGCACGTCACATGTCCTGGCCCAGGGATGGTGTCAGCCAAGGTGCACTCAGGACTATAGCTTCTCATTTCTGTACATCTGCCATAAGAGGACACATTCTTCCTGTTCAGACAAAGCCACCGTGTGTGCTCACAGGAGCCCTAGGACTGGCCCAGAGGAAGCAGAGTGTGGCACACAGGAGCAGAGCTTCCCCAGCAAAGATGCTGGCTGGAGCAGCAGTGAGCACAAATGATGTATCTCCTCCTATGGAAGAGCACTGCAGAGTTAAGTCCCTTCATCCTAGACAGCAAGGCTTGGACCTTTCAAAGTTGCAGGATCAACCACAGCTTCAGGACGAGCAATTCTCATTCAGCCAAAAGCCTACACAAGCAATATCTACAGAGATTGCCATGTGCTACATCCCAACAAGGGGCCAATCTGTATCTGCATGGTGGAAATGAAATGTGGAAGCGGCTGGCTATTCTCAGATCCTCCAGAGTCATGGAATCACTCAAGTTCAGACCAGGAACAAGTATGGGACCCTCTAAGAGCCCTTTCTCACTTCCAAAGATGGGCACAGGAACTTGAGGCCCTGGCCCTCACTACCCCACAGGTCCTATCTTCTCAGCCACAGAAGCCTGCCTCTCCTTCAAGATGTTCTGCAGTCTCAGTCTTTTGGGGAAAGGATTCTGATTCCTGGGCATAGATCACTGGTGTTCCAAGTGCACTGGGTCTTTGGAGAGAGCATTCATGACCCAGCGAGGTCTAGCATCCACCCAGAATGATCTGATGGCTTAAATTCTCTTCACTGGCCATCCATGATTATCACAGGCTTCCAAAGAAACTCAGAGCCACTCATTCTTAACCCCATCTCTGCTGTAGTCCCAACCATGCCCACCATGACACCCATTCTCATGAGTGCCAGGGGAGTCTGAATTTCTGCACTTGGTCTGGGGACCCAATCCAATCTGCTGCAGTGAGTTAAGGGCCCTTTCAGGACACTTGTTTCTTGCCTTTTATATTCTGGCAACAGCCACCATGAACTGGGAGGGGGAGGTCTGTAGAGCCAGACTCCTGCCTCTGCAGAGATGCCTGCCAGGCCCACTCGGCAGCTCTGACTTATACACAGAACCAGTACCTACAGAGTGTACTACATGGTTCAGGCCTGGGGTCCCTTCATCATACACCTTGCACAGTGATTTAGGCTAATGTCAATCATCAGAGAGATGGTCCTACAGTCCCATTGGCTGTCCTAAGTCCAGCACCATGCACTCGCTGATTACTTCCTTCTGCCCATCAGTCCCACTGAACCCCAGCTGGGCTTACACTGGAGATGACACATGGTCTTTGAGCCCATGCTTGGAAATTTGTCTTCGCAAAACGGATGTTAATCTGGCAGATCTAAGTTGAGAATGAGAACTCCAATTTTGAGCTATTACATTTGCAATGTTGAATACTACCTTAAACGGCTTCCACAGAAAGAATTCACTTAGTTACAACAAATTGTTCTTATAAACCTCAAATAAACACTGACTTTCTTTCAGAGCCTGCCTCTCACACACTATTACACTATTCTGAACCCCAAGTCCACCTAAGACAACAGTTCATGTGCTTTCTGTCTCCTCCTCCTGTCCTAGAGGGTGGCTGATGGGGAGCCTTTCAAGGCTGGCAGCCACACTGCTCCTCTCTGTGACCAGTTAAATACATGTGCTGCTGCCATTGTGTAAGATACTGACTTACCTTAATTAGTTTATCACTGATTAATTTTTTGAAAAATCCCTCACAAACACTGTATCAGTTAGCTATTGCCATCTAACAAATATCCTAAAACTCAATAGCTTAAAACCATAAGCATTTATTATTCCTTGTAAGTCCAGAGTTCCTCCTGTCTTGGTGGGTCATCATCATCTGCCAGGGTCAACAGCTGTGTCTGGTTTAGGAGGGCTACAGCAGAGACACGGGGGTTTTCCCCATGTGGCCTCACCCTTAGCTCAGGCCTGTTGTATAGATGGCAGAGTTCATGAGGAAGGGCAGCCATACCAGGTCTCTCAAGCCCAAGGCACAGAATGGGTACAGCGTCACTTCCACCACATCCTACTGGCAACAACAAACCACAGATTCAAGAGGTAGGGGAGCAGGCTCTGCTTCTTTCTTGGAAGAACTACAAACTGCGGATATTTTTGCAATCAATTTACCAATACTGTTCTCCAGTAATAGTTCTTCCTCTTGTGTTATTTTTAAATAATATTCCCAACCAATGTGTTTTCTGCATAAGGAAACCAGAGGCTCTAATATGCTAAACATCTTGCCAAGAACTAGTATATGGAGTATCAGGAGTATCATCCAAGTCTTCTAATACCAAATTTAGGGCCGTGTCCACTGTTCCCTATTCAGATGATCCCCTCTGGGATAATGCATCCCTTCATTAAACAGATTCCTCCACAGGAGGGAGTGGTCTGTGTCTGAGAAGGGATCCTGGGTGGGGCTCCTCAATGATCAAATGGAGCCTAACCCCATCCTCTGGGTATCCCCCTCTTCTTAGCCCAGGGTTGGAACCCCTGAAGTCAAATAACCCCAGCACAATGCTGTGTCTTGCATGGCCTCAGACACTGGGACTGTGCTTGCCCTATCTAGTTTCTTATTAAACCTGGGTCTCACAGCCAGCCCAGCTTGCAACTTTTTTCTATTTCCACAGTCACTCTTCAGGCTCAGCTACATAGCCCAACCTCAGACCTGCCATTTGCACATTGAGTCTATTTTCCCTTCTCCTGGTGACTCCTTGCCATCTCTGGATTGTTGGATTTCTTCCCAGGATTACAGCCCTCAACCAGTTTTTACAGGACCAGCTGGTGACCTCACACACTCCTTGACTGTGCTACAAACCATTTAAATACAACCAACAGCCTAGGAGTTTTAACATGAAACTTGACCTGGTAGCTCTTGCTCCTGTAGCAACTGGGTGGCAGCTCAATACCCGCTAAAGTGTTGCTTCCCCCTGGCCTCGCAGAAGGATTGTAAAAGACTGGAGTTCTCCACACAGCCTCCTTCACTTGCCTCCTGCCATGCCTTTGTCCTCCCAAGACTGCTCTACCAAAGGCTGCACACTCCAGACAAGGGCAACACAAGCAGGCCAGGTCTGCTGTGGTATGAGGACAGGCAGTAATGGGCCATTCTGAGCTCTGACTTAGTGTGTCACCTGATTGGACACTGCCCTGCCAAATGCAGGTCTTAGATAGCAGAATTTTATGTGTCAGGAGTCTCTTTGGAAACTGCTATGTCTTCTGTTTCTACCAGCTAAGTGCAAATATTTCCTTGTAAAAAGGGGAAAGTGCATCTTGGGGATTTGTTCCAGATTTGCCATGATGCCACACAGCAAGTCTCGGGAGGATCCTTAGCTTGTACTCTTTCAGTGCTCTCAGATCTCCTGATAGCCAAGTGATGGAGAGATCAGGGAAAAAGAATGAGAACTGCTTGTTTATTTGGTATTTTCGTGAAGATTATAAAAATAAACAAAAAAGCCTGATGTTTGACAAATAAGCCGTTTACAGAAAGCTAAGACGGAGGCTCTGTGGCTCCCTCACTGCTCTCCAATTAGCCCAGCATGCCTGCAGATTGTGCTAACGCAGCACCAAGCCCTGTGCCAAACACCTTCTCAGGTTTTTCCCCTCTGCATTTTGCTAATCCCTGGATGAAACATAATCGCAGAGAAATATTCAAGGTTGGACACAACAGGGAGGACTCAGCGCTGGCTCCAACCCAGTGGAAATAATACACACTGGACTCAGCAAGGCAGAAATGAGGATATTAAACCAATGCACTCTCCAACCCTCCCTAGCAACAGCTTGCTGCCTTCCACCGACGCTCCAAGTTTCCTCAGGTTGCTTGCTCTGCTCCAAGGTTTCATCACCTGAGAGATGTTTTATAAGAGAGGAGCAGGCAGGGAAGTCAACGAGCAAAAATTTCAACCAAGAAAAGAATGGAAAGAGAATTAAGCCATTTATTCCCCTCTAGGGAAAAATAAAAGTAATAAAAGTATTTATATGTAATAAGTATAGAATTATATGTAATAATTAAGCAACTTGCAGTCATCATTCTTTTTCACTTTCTCTCAAACAAGAGAAGAACAGTGCTCCCTATTATGGTTTCAAGTTAAGATTTCTGAATTAGAAGTTCGGGTTCCAGCTGACTCCTGTCATCTATGTTCTGATGATGGAATAGGAAAAGAAATCAAGAAAAAGGAACAGAACTTTCTGTAGTAGAAACACAAAAGGACCCAAAATGCTACATATATCTGAAGTATACATATATGCATATGTATTTAAATCATATTTCATCTTCACAACAGTCTTACTAGACTGATGTTATTACTCCTATTTTACAAATAAAATCTGAGGGGCAGAAGGGTTTAAGGCCACACAGATTGAACTGTGAAGTGAACCAGAGATCCCCATGTGGTTCTCCAACAGAAAATGAGACTCAAGAATGTTTCTGAGAGCAATCCTACAGGTTAAAACCAGTAACAGCAGCATACCTCTGTGCTTTCTGATGGCTAAAAGGCAAATAAACAATAGAACATGACCAAAGTTCTAGACCTTTTCCCAAGGGGCTTAGAAAGTCCTCACTGGTTACCCTGGCATCTGTCCAGTTGCAATGTGGGTGCGTCCACTGGTGTGTCATAAATTTGTGCTGAAGCCAACTGGGAATGGGCTTCCTATTACAATGGACCCTTGACTTATGAACTCAATTTGTTTGCGAGGGCTGGTTGTAACTCAAGTTGGTTGTAAGTCAAGACTTTTTCCCATTAAAAAATGGAAATACCCATAATACATTCAGAACCTCCCAAAGCACCCCTTAACTAAACTTTTCATAATAAAAAGGGTTGTATAATGTGCATAATTTACCAGAAACACCAATAATTTACCTAGTATATTCACCAAAAATTTATAAAATGTGTCTAGCTTACCAGAAATAACAATTTCATACTGTACTCACATTCAAGTTGACATCTTTGGCTTACAGGAAGGGAGGATGAAATGAAAGGTGGTTACTGTTTGAAAGGAGAGTCCCCTTCCTTAAGAACAACAGGAACCTGGCTCTCTGGTAGCCTTTCTCTCCTTGGGAGAGTCTGTAGCCCACTAGGACCTGCTTCTGGCTCACTAGGTGTGAACCTTTTTTTTTTTTTTTTTTTTGGTACCGGGGATCGAACTCAGGTCCTACTGAGCTAAGTCCCTGGCCTGTTCTTGACCTTTTCAGAACTAAAAATTGGTCTAAGTTTGTCTGACATTGTCATTAAGCAAGTGAATGCAATGATTAGCTTTTTCTCTGTCTGGGTTGGTCTTCTCTACAAATGTTTGTAGCTCTGTCCATTTTTTCAAGATTCTCTTTATTTCAGAAGAACTTTGCTGAACTGATTGCTAATATTCTTCCTCCTCCTCAGAAAGTGCCTCAGCTGCTATTCTCTGTTGCTCAGCCAGAAGTTGCTGAAGTTCCTCTGTAGACAATTCCTCTGAGTGTTGCTCTACCAGTTCTTCAACATCACTACTGTGTACCTGCAAGCCTATGGACTCTGCTATAGTGACAGTGTCATCAACCAGAGAGTCAACTGAAGGGTCAGGCTCCTCTACACAGCCTTCAAAGTCTCTCTCCTGTATAATTTTAGGCCACATTTTCTTCCAGGCAGATCTCAGTGTCCTTAGAGAAACACTGACCCAGGATTTCTCAATTAACCCCACACAGGAAAGGATGTTGTAATGTTCCTTCCAGAACTCTTTAAGCATTAAATCAGTATCTGAGACCATCTGGAAGCACTTCGGGAACAGTTCCTTGGTGTGTAGCTTCTTAAAGTTAACTATAACCTGCTAGTCCACAGGCTGCAGTAGAGGAGTTGTATTAGAAGGGAGGAACTCAACTCAGAGCCATGGGAATTCTTCAGTCAATTCTTCTTCCAAATTCTTCTTCCAATTCTCGTGGGTGAGCAGGAGCATTGTCCATGATGAGGACAGCCTTGAATGGTAAACCTTTGTCCTCTAGATATTTTTAACAATAGAACAGAAAGCCTCTATGATCCACTCAAGAAAAAGTACTCGTTACCCAGACTTTTGCATTAGATCTCCACATGACCCCTAGCCTATCCTTCATGACTTTATGTTTTCTGAACACTCTCGGGGTCTCAAAAGTAATAAACCAAGAGAGGGTTTATGACTTTATATGTTCTGAACATTCTAAGGGTCTCATGAGTGATAAGCCAAGAAAGGTTTTATCTTAAGGTCATCACTCGCATTGGCACATAGCAATAAGGTTAGCCTATCCTTCATAGGCTTGTGCCCTGGCATTTTCTTCTCTTTCTGGGTAATGTTCTCCTGGGCATTTTCTTCCTGAAAAGGCCAGTTTTATCACAGTTGAAAACTGGATGACAGCAAAAGCCATTTCTCTGTGTCATCATTTCAACATGGTGCACGTAATTTTCAGCAGCCCTTTTATCAGCACTGGCTGCTTCACCATGCCTAGTTACACTATTTTACCCCAGTTCTCCCTTTAAAATTGTGAAACCACCCCTCACTGGCAGGAAATGTTTCAACATTATCATTCGTTGATGGATTATCCTTTACAAGATCTGCATTTATAGCCCTAGCTTTTTCAAAAATTATAGACTCAGGCTATAACCTGCCATCTGCCTTTTGTTTATTAACATTAGTAACAGCCTTTCTGCCTTGTCTAATGCTATTGATTGTGACTTACTAATTTGAGTAACACCTTTAGCAACATTAGCTTCCTTATACAAATCTTTCTGGATTTTGACATGCTGTATATATTAGCAAGATTGGTCACACAAATGCCACTCTCATATTTCTTCACAATTTCCTTCTTTTCTACTGTGATTGCTTTCTTTACCTTCTCTTCCTTCTTTACCTTCTTTTTAGCTTCTTGGGGGCCATTTTGATAGCAGTAATCATAGTGATTATATAAAGCCCTGACCGAAATCATGTCTGCAAATGCACCTGTGGGGTCAGATTGATACTTACATATACTTTTCTAGCATCATGAGTCTTTGTTTATGGCCAGACAAATGGCCAGCATTCAGGTTGTAACTCAAACTTTGGTTGTAACCCAAGTTATTCATATGTGAGGTCAATCATAAATTGAGGGTCTACTGTACAGTTGAAGTCACACACACATCTACTACCTTATAGAGTTTGCTAAACTTCTCTGGACTTTGAGACAATATGAAGGACGGGAACCCTGCTGGTTCCAGTTTTAGCTACCTACTCTTGGGCCTGCTATTTGACTTCTGTGAGCTCAATTTCCTCATCTATGAATGAAGATAGTAGTTCCTGTCTGGCAGGATTTAGGATAATGCCAGTTCATGCAACTGGGACTGAGCATGTAGTCATGATGGGATCTATTATTATATCACATTCAGTTTTCATCTGCATATCTCTAAATCTGTTTTTTATTCTGAAGATTTTCTTGCTTCCACAGTAACCACTAAAAGCCAGATATTCCATGGACTTTCTTGGTTTTCAGTTATTTTTTCTTCATTTATGATATCCAGGAAAGGGTCTCCTGGGTAAGTGTACTCCTGGATGACTTCTTTGAAAACCTTTGGCAGAGAGAAGCATGCTCCTAATAATGTGGCACAGAAGAGACAGTGGAGGGAGGGACCAAACACCCTTCTGTCTAGAGTGTCTTCACAGCACAAAAAAACTTCCCTGTCTACTGCCTAAGTTTCACCTCTCAACAACCCTGAGAAATAAGGCTGAGACTACCAACCCATTTTACAAATGAAGAAACTGAGGTTTCCAGAGACTATATTACCTGAGGGCACACAACCCATAAGCAACGAAGCCAGATTTCTCAGATAAGTCTCTGACTCCTATCAATCATTCTCTTCCTGCAGAAAGTCTTTTAAATTTTTTTTAAATTTTAGTTTATTAGTACATGTCTGCAGTACATACATTTTACAATCATCCTGGGGAGTTGATACGTATATAATACAGTTGTTATGTATATAATACAGCTTCTTTTTAAAAAATTTTCTACCCTCCCTCTCTCTTCCTCCTCTAGTTCTCCTTTCCCCATTTTCATTCTTGTTGATAATGTTAATCTTAGTTCACATTTATGACTGTGTACACATTCACTGAGGTTATCAGGACCTTGTACCTGGCATATCTTCACTCTATTTCCCCCATCCCCTCCCCCTCACCCCTCGGTCCCCTGGACCCCTTCCAATCTGCAAGACATCTATTCTCTTGTCTCAGTCTAGTCTTCATTTTTCTCTTAATTTGTACTTTGCCTTACTCAGATGAGAGATATCATTGAAGTTTGTGTGTCTGATTTATTTCACTCAATGTTCAACATCTCTGGCCATTACAAAGATGCAAATTAAAACAACACTAAGATTCCATCTTACTCCAGAAAGAATAGCAATCATCAAAAAATAACAAATGCTGGCATGGCTGTGATGAAAAAGGAACCTCCTAAATTGTTGGTGGGAATGTAAACTAGTATGACTACTATGTAAATCAGTATGGAGATTTCTCAAAGAACTAAAATTAGAAAATCGATATGACCCAGCTATCCCCCTCCTAGGGATCTTCCCGAAAGAGCTCAAGACATCATACTACAGCAATACATGTATACCAATGTTTATAGCAGCACAATTCATAATAGCTAAATCCTGGCAACAGCCTATATACCCACCAACAGACAACTGTATAAGAAACTGTAGTATCTATACACATAAAGGACCAATTTGAGACATCCGCAGAAAAATGGATGCACAAAGAGCCTCTTTTGGGAGAAATCCTTTTTGTCAGAATTGAAAGGCAGGAGTGGTTTCTGACTATAGCTTAAAGGCATAGCAGTGAAGCAGCTCAGTGACCCAGGCCTGCCCTAATTCATCCATTAGTTGAAAAGCTCTCACTATAGCTTCCTTTTCCAGAAACCCTGGAATTAGGACCCTATTTCTATACTCAGCTGTAGAATTAATCAAAATCTAAATTCATTGGAAGTCTAGGATCTTATCCACCAGCCTCACTCAAGTTTCCATTTGTTACTCCACATGCAAGCTCACATAAGCTACTATCCTGTATGGCAGGCAGGTACCCAAGCCCAAGAAATAGTCCAGCACAGTATGTTGTGAGTGGCAGGCAAGTGAACAAAAGTTTTGTTCATCTGTATTTACAACCACTCCCCATCGTGTTACTACCAGAGCTCTGCCTCCTGTCAGATCAGTGGCAGCATTAGATTCTCACAGGAATTGCGTCTCAGCCTTTTGGCTAAGATCAAGTGTAGATTCTCACAGGAATGAGGCCAGAGCGTCCACTCACCCTCTTCCTCTTCAATATAGTACTAAAAACTTTAGCCATAGCAACCAGGTGAAAGAAAGAAAAGGATTATGAACAGGAAACAAAGGAGTAAAACTATATTTGCAGATGTTATGCTCTTCTACATAAAAGACTCAAAAGGCTTCCCCAGAAGACTCTGAGGTAATGGACAAATTCAGTAAAGTGTCAGATACAAAATGAACACACAAAGATCAACAGCACTCCTGTATACCAATAATGAATCCATGGAGAAAGAAATCAGAAGAAAAAAATTCCATTCATGGTAGCTTCAAAAACAAATGCCTAGGAGTCAACCTAAGGAGGTGGAAAACCTCTACAATAAAAACTGCAGTACTTTTAAGAAAGAGGCTGTTAAAAGTGAAAAGACAACCCCTGTTTCTGGACAGGCAGAATCAATTATTGTTACAATGGTCATATTACCAAAAGTGATCTACAGATTCAATGCAATTCATATTAAAATACCAACAATATTCTTCACAGAACTAGAAAAAGAAATCATAAAACTTATGTGGAGCCAGAAAAGTCCCAGAATAGCCAAAGTAATCTGGGCAAAAAGAGTAAAGTGAGAAGTATTACAATCCTGGATTTCAAGTTATACTACACTACTAAGCATGGTACTGGCACAAAAATAGACATATAGGCCAACAGAATAGAAGAGACAGAACCAACCCCATGAATTTTCAGTCATGTGATCTTTGACAAAGGAACCAAAAACATATGCTGAAGAAAAAGCAGGCTCCTTGTGAAATGGTGCTGGAAAAACTGGTTATCTACATGCAGAACAATGAAATTAGACTCCTTATCTCTCACCCTGTATTAAAATCAAATCAAAAGGGATAAAAGACCTAGATATAAAAACAGAAAAAGCTGAAAACTGCTAGAAGATAACATAGAAGAAACACTTGACTCCATAAGCGCAGGCAAGGACTTCAAGTACAGAACTCCAATAGCTAAGAAATACCAAGAATCAACAAATGGGATTATATCAAATTTAAAAGCTAAGAAAGAAAGAAAACAACAGAACTAAGAGATGACCTACGGAACATGAAATTTTTGCCAGCCACTCTTCTGACAGAGAACTAATATCTAGAATATATAAAGAACAAAAACAAAAAGTAACCCACCAAAAAACAAAGGACTCACTCAGAAAAAAAAAAAAAAACAGGCACAAATGAATTGGGGTATGAGATTAGGGCATGGCAAACTGGCTGGGGAAGTGGGCATGACCTGCTTCACAGAGTTCACTTGCGCAGGAAATTTCCCAAAGCCTTGCACTTAGAACCAATCGGAGTGTGCTATTTTCAATTCTTCCTGCAAGAACTCAGGCAGGTTTTTGATAGGATGGTCTAGACATGTCAGCCTGAGGTGTGGGAGATACAAAAGACAGCCACCATTGAGCTCTTGGCCACTACGTCCTCACTTTCACGATGATCCACTCTCACCCTGCAGAGTGTACTTCTTTTTCCACTTTTCATTGGCCCACACTTGCTCTGCAGAGCATGTTTCTTTTTGTACCTTTAATAAATCTAAAACCCTGCTATCTTTTGAGTTTGTCTTGACCAATTCTTTGTTCAGGACAGAAAGAACCTTGAAACCACCTCAAGGAGACTCCAGCACCCCAGGATCCAGTAAGAGAACCAAGTAGGCACATCTCCAAAGAAGAGATACAAATGACTGATAAGTACATGAAAAAAAAGCTCAGCATCTTTAGCCACTAGAGAAATGCAAATCAAAACCAGTCCAAGATTCTTTCTTACTCCACTCAGAATGGCTACCATCAAGAATAACCACAAAGACAAAATTCTGACAAGGATGTAGAGAAAAAAATGAACTCCTTCTACTTGTTAACAGGAATGTAAACTAATACAACCACTATGAAAATCTGTATGTAGTTTCTTCAAAAAACTAAAAATAAAAATACCATTTGACCCAACTATACACTTCTCCTAGGTATATTTCCAAGAGTTAAAGTCATCATACTATAACAATATGTGCGTAGCAGTGCAACTCAAAATAGCTCACCTCTAGAAAGAGGCTCAATGCCCATCAATAGACAAATGGATAAAGAAAATACAATAAATACACACAATGGGATTTTATTCAGCCCTAAGGAAAGAAGAATTCATGTCATTTGCAGATAGGGAAGAGGATCTTGAGAAGGTAGAGAAGACAAAAAGGAGATCAAAAATGATACCTACATAAAATACACGTACTATATATTCCCCAGAAAGAATGCAAATATTCCATACTGCAAGCACATACCAATTTTTAAAAAGAAAACATCTTAAACTGCATTCAGGAGTTTGGTTGTAATCTTAAATTCATTTTGAAAAATCAGTAATATGAATGCATAATTCTTCATTCTCTTAAAAACTAATATATTTCTTAGCTGTATCTGCTGAAGTCTTGGATGCTAACAACCCAGTACCAAAAAGTTCCAAGATGGTAAGCTCCAGAATCCATTCTCTAAGGTTTCCTCCTCTCTCTCCTGCATTACCAAACACATCGCCATTTCTTTCTCCTTTCTCAACCTATCTGCAGCATTCAGAAGTTAATCATCACCTTTATACTCAATTCTAATTCGCTGATGACATCCTTATCTGGTTTCTCCCCACCTTGGCTATTTCTTCTCAGGCTCCTCTGCTTGCTCTTCCTCCCCAATCAAACATTTAATACTGAGACACCCAAAGCTTATTCCTAGGTCTTCTCTGCCTTCCCTGTGAGAGAAATATTATGGTTTGTGTCTAGATGTCCCTGCAAAGCCTCATGCAGTCATAGGTGGGGCTTTTCAGAGGTGGATGGATCTAGTGTGTGTGATGCTGGGACTAAGTCTGTGATGCTGGGGTCAAGGGTGCGTGATTACTAAATTTATCCACTGATCGGTTTGGAATAGTTCTAAGTGTGGATAATGGGAAGGCCCACTATAGGTGTGAACGCTACCCGCCCTAAGGGCGTGTAGGCTGGATAGACTATAAGGGACAGAGAGAGGGCTGCTTGTCACTTTCTGTTTTGCTGCTCTGCTGCCTTCTGCCCATCAAGCAGTGTTTCTCCTCTGCCATGCCACCCTGCCTTGAAGCCAGCCAACTATAAACTGAAACCTCTACAAACTGTGAGCCAAAATAAACTTTTCCTCATTTAACATTAGATATTGGGTATTTTGTCTCAGCAATGAGAAAAGTAACCAAGCAATCTTGTGGCTTTGAACATTGTCCCTTTGCCAGTAACTCCCATATTTATTTCTCTAATCCAGATTTCTTTTTTTGTTTGTTTTTTGGTACTGGGGATTGAACTCAAGACCTTGCACTTGCAAGGCAGGCGCAGTGCCACTGAGCTAAATCCCTGGCCCTCTAATCCTGATTTCTCAATGAGTATCAGACATATTCCACTTCCTACACGGCACCTTCATTTCTGTATCTAATTCAACACCACACGGATAACACTCTATCCTCCACAAACTTCTACCCAGTGTAAATGGCCCCAACACCCACCAAAGAGCTAGAACCCAAAATATAAGGAGCTATCTACAGTCATCCTCTTTTCCCACACCCACACATCAAGCCAATATGTAGCCTGTGTTCATCCTCTTCTCTCCATCTCACCAGCACCTTACCCTAAGAACTCATTACTTTTGATCTGAGCTCTGAAAATCACGCCCCACCTGTCATTTATATCTCAGCTCAATGTCATTTCCTTGGAAAGGATTCCCTGACTTCATATAGCTCCTCTCTACTAACCCACTCAATCTCTGCCATGTCATTCATTTACCTTATATTATTTCAATATTGTCTTGTTAATGTACTTGAATATTTATTTTCCTTTTTTTTTTTTTTTTGGTACCGGGGATCGAACTCGGGTCCTCGCGCTTGCGCAGCAGGCACCAAAACCACTGAGCTAAATCTCCAGCCCTCTTGAATATTTTCTGTATCTGCTCATCAGAATATAAATTCTATGAAACCAGGACTGTTTTCCCCAACTACCTACCACCATCCAAAGCATCTGATCAACACTGAATCAGTGAATGAATCCATAAACTTACATGCAGCTGAAGACAGTGTCTCTGCTCCAAAAGCAGGTATGGTTTAGGAGGAGAGAGATGTGGGTAGAGCACAGAGAAGATCCTTTGTCAGGCTAGTGACTGCTTACGGACAAACAACCAGACTATATGA